>NC_143059.1:60200714-61514642 GCF_052426305.1 Pelodiscus sinensis | reverse complement strand
CAACAACCAGAACCACTTACTTTTCAAAATGGCGTAGATTCGTCTCCTGGTGTGCCATGCAACAGCTGCTTCCTCATTCAGCTGCACACCACCTTATCCTCGACTATTTGTTGCACCTAAAACACACAGGCTTAACCTTAGCTTCTCTCAGAGTCCATCTAGCGGCAATTTCCGCTTTCAAACAACCTGTTGAAGGCTCCTCCCTCTTTGCCCATCCAATTACCAAGAGATTCATGAAAGGCCTTATGAACCTAAGCTCCCCATGCAAACCCGTTCCCCCAGTATGGAACCTAGATGTTGTACTTGGGGCTCTAACTATACCACCATTCGAGCCACTGGCTACTGTACCCTTGCAGACCTTAACTGTGAAGATGGTTGTCCTTCTCACCATTACATCAGCATGCAGGGACGGCGAGTGATCAGCACTCATGGCAACACCCCCATACACTATCTTCAATAAGAATGGGGTCGTCCTAAGGCTTCATCCAACGTTTATTCCCTAAGTATGTTCGACCTTTCATGTCAACAAACCAATTATCCTTCCATCCTTTTACCCCAAACCTCACTCTTCATCATGTGAGGCGTCTCTCCATATACTCGACATTCGTAGAACCCTTGTTTTTATATTGACCATACAAGACCCTTCAGAAAAACTGACTAATTGTGTCCCTAGCTAAGAGATCTCAGGGATAGCCAATATCATCTCAGTGCATCTCAAAACTCATAACCATGTGCATAACTGAAGCCTACGTGACCAGATGCATACCACTCCAACACAACCCTGAGCACGTTCTGTGAGAGCAATGGCAGCGTCAACAGCCTTCCTCAAGGGTGTTTCCCTCAAGGACATTTTCAGAGCAGCCACCGGGTCATCACACGACACATTTGTAAAATATTACACAATCCAACTGAGGGGCTGTCAGATACTGCAGTGGCATCAACAGTGCTCTTATTAGCAGACAAATAGGGACTCCGAGTCCCACCTTCCTGCTCATTGGGGTACTGCTGCTCAGTCACCTATGGTGGAGCACCCACGGGGACATCACTCGAAGAAGAAAGCAAAGTAACTCACCTCGGTGCAGTAACTGTTGTTCTTCAAGATGTGTGTCCCTGTGGGTGCTCCACTACCCGCCCTCCTCCCCATTTCAGAGTCTTTCTTCATTTCTGTCTTCTAGAATCTGAGGTGACCTTGAGGAACTGGCAGGGGCCGGACCATGCAACCACACAAAAGAGCCATGCATGCATGGTCTGACCAAATACTGCTAAGGAAAAGTCTCCGTTCTGTGGTTCCGGGGCGAGCCCAGCACCTACAGTGGAGCACCCATGGGGACACACATCTCAAAGAACAACAGTTAGTGCACCAACATGAGTAACTTTGCTTTACTGAGCTAGATGGACCTTTATCTCACCCATTATGGTCCTCCTTATGACTTTAATTCTGCTCCCTGGAATTTACAGTAGCACTCAAAATTATCTTCATATACATTAGTGGCACTGGAGGTATAGCTATATTAAATGGTGGACTAATAGTTTGCATTAGCTTGAAGCTAGAAGAGCTATGATTATGATATAAAGAGATCTGGGGTTTAATAGGAGGGATGTCATTGAACTGTGATGGTGATTTGAGTACATCTGTGTTTCAATTCCATATGTGTTTTCAAAGGAAAGAGATGGTTTATACATACCTTGCCATTGCAGTCTGCATCATTTCAATGCAGAAATATGTAGGAGTTGACGGTAGCAGAGCATTAGAATCTTCTTGTAATGTGTATTATCAATAGGAATATTAGAGTAGTCTATGGATTTAGAAACATAAGAATGGCCATACTGGGTCAGACCAAAAGTCTGTCTAACCCAGTATCCTATCTGCCGACAGTGGCCAATGCCAGATGCCCCAGAGGGAGGGAACAGAAAGAGGTTATCATCAAGTGACCCCCCTCCCCATCATCCATTTCCAGCCTTACTTTAATTCTATTATTTCTGATTTTTGGAAGTTTGTGTTTTGCTGAAATTGACATTCTAGAAGAGCAGAAACTATCATGAGGCAATCAAAATGCTGATATTTGTTGCTATGCAATTCTTATTTATTATTTGTATTACCATAGTACTTAAGAGCCCCTAATATTGTGTTAGGTAGTATAGAAACACAGAATAAAAAAGAGATTAAAATCTAACTATAAGTGAGATGGATACAAATAGGTAAATATGGGGATACAAAAAGCAATAAGACAATATTTTTCAGCATGGCAGGCATCAGTGCATGAGCAGTTTAACTGGTGTCATATTTTTGTAGTCACATGGCAAAGTATAGTTTTGACAATCAGATATTTTATCTCTGCCATTTTATCTTCTACCAAATAGGCTGTTTTTGAAAGATCGATTTTGTCTTTGAAATCATTCCATTTTTTGCTGTCAGTAGTCTTTTGCTATTTCACAGCAAGTGGTTACGTCTAAATAAGCATATGAAATACCGTTTGTATTGTTGTTTTAGCTGTTTGCCCCATGCTTAAAGAGACAAAGTGGATGAATCTATATGTTTTGTTTGATCAACTTCAGTTGGTGAAGGAGACAAGTTTTCAAGTTTGTGTTGAGCTCTTCTTTAGATCTGAGAAAGACACCTCAGAATCACAGCTGAATACAAGATGGAACAGATTCACTTTTCACCCAGCACTTAAGAATTTCATCAAATCCTTTCCTACTCAATTCCAAATGAAACCTGATCCTTCACAAACCCACCCCTTTTACGTTTCCCAAGATAGTGAAACAAGGGAATGCAGCAAGATCCATGGTATCTTCTCCTTTAGTTTAATCTTGAATTGTCTCTTGCAATATGTGTTAAATGATTATGCTTAGCAGTCAGTTCTGCTTTGTATTTAGCTGTAGCCTGTGGTGCTTAGAACTAAAGGCGCTGGGGGATGATGCTACACCCTCTTGCTTGAAGTAGTAACAAACACCAAATACATGGTATCCATAATCAGCACCCCCACTGTAAAAATTGTTCCTGTACCCAAGAGTGTGTCACTCTGAGTACTTTTTGTACCTTTTCCAGACCTGTTCTAATAAAAACTATATTCATCATTTCTGACCATAGCATTCTTATTGAAGGAATATCCGGAATAATAGAAACCTTTTCAAATCAGGGCTAACTTCCCACAAACCACCACAACATTATCCACCAGCTTTTCCACCACAGATGTTATCTCTCTCTACACCAACACCCCTCACAGTGGTGGCATCGCTTCCTGCCTCAAATATCCACAAGATAATGGACAACAGTGAGATAACAATCCCAAACACATTGTGAAACTCATCCATTTCATCCTCCCATAATAACTATATGTTCCATTGCAAATTGTTTGTTCAAACCACGGGAACAGCTATGCATACTAGAGTGGATCTCCAAGATGCCAATATCTTCAAGGGCGACCATGAGGAAGAATTTTTGGACAAATGCACCAAAAAAGAAACAAAAGAACCCAATATACTCGAGACACATTGATGATATTTTCATCCTCTGAACAGATTACCTAAACAGTTTCCTAAGTATCCTCTAAAATCTCAGGAACCAGAACCCATCATCAAAATCTTTCTGGAACACTGCTACATGAGCATTAACTTCCTGGACACCACAATCAATTTCAGCATTAGAACTCTTTAGAGACATATATGTGAGAAACCTGTGGCTCACTACACCTGCTTTCATAGATACCCCCTCAAGCACACCAAGAAATCTGTTATCTGACCATATGACAGAATGTGCTTTGGGGGGGGGGGGGGAGAGTCTGAGAGACACAATTTAAAGCACTTAAAACTGCCTTCATCAAACCACAACACTCTACCAGAGAAATAGCTTGCATCATGGAATGGGCTATTCTAATACACTGAGAGAACTTGCTTCAATACAGGTGGAAAAATACTCCAACGAGACAACAGTAGTTATCATTTATTACCTCACAGTGAAATACATATGGGTTATCTTTCAGCAATTACAACTCATAATCAGCAGGGCAGGGGTGGTCAAATTCTGGCCCAGTGTTTGGATCTGGTCCACAAGGTTAGTCCCTGGTGGTCCCCCACTTTCATGTTTACCAGTGCCTCCCCAGGTATCAGAGGCTCACAGCCCTGGTTGACAGTGAATAGGGATTCACGACCAATGCAAGCAGCATCTCAGTCCCCGACACTTCCTGCCTCTCATATTGGCCGCGAATCACCATTCGCTGCCAACCAGAATTGCGATTTTCTGATACCTGTGGAGTTGTAGGTGTAAACATAGCAGAGGCGGCCTGCCAGGGACTTACCCCACTGGCTGCCATTTTTATTGCCCACCCCTGCAGTAGGATTTATTCCTTAAATCTTTCTCCAAACCCCCTCTTCTGGCCTTCAAACAGCCTACCGAGCTCCCCAAGTTCATCATCAGAAGCAAACTCCCCCCAGACTAGGACCCACCAACTCAAAGTGACACCAGATCCTGCCATAAGAGACGTGAATCCTGCAGACGTACCTCCATTGTTACAATGATTAACCTCCCTCCCCCGAATTCCTTACAGTTTCCATAGGTCCTGCACATGCCTATGACAACATATGGTGTACCTCTTCCAGCGTTCTAAGTGCCACAATAACAAATATGTGGGTGAAATGAGATAGCCACTAACATCTTAAATGAACTCAAACAGAACACTGAAAACAGACAAAAACACTCCTATTATCTATTATATTATTATCCATCTATTTTCCTCAAATGATCACTCCATCTAGTTGTTTATTTAATTAGGACACACCATCACTTACCAGAAGGCAGATTCTAAGGCCTGGTCTGTACTACAAAATCATTTCAATGTTAGCTGTCTTGCATCAACCTAGTTGTGTTTGTCTACACTTAAATTTGTCCCCCACTGATGTAAGTAGCTCAACAGTATTTCTATTGAGTGATGATAAAGCAATTGCATTAGGCTTTCATCATGAAATGACATAATTGGAATTCCAAAATATTCTCTATTTTAGATTTTTAATAGGAAGAATTAGCTGCTGAATGATTTGTATCATTTAATTGTAAAAAAAGCTAATTATAGTAGCTAAATGACACGTTACATTCAAGTTCCCTGTACACTAGCATATCTCCATCATTTTCTTTCGCAAAATAATCTTACAAACAAAATATAAATTTAGGTAGCTTACCAGACAAGCATCAGTTTGTAGAGATAATCCAGGGACATACTGCCAAACAAGAACAACATCTGTTTATTCAGTAGAGCACAAAAGCCTCTCAGTGATGTTCAAGATAAAATTGTTAGTCTTGTAAGGTGATGGTAGTTGAATGCCCTTTTTTTACTGCAATCTTTTGATATAAGTTCAGCTATTGTTGTTCCTCACATATACTAGAGCATTATGTTTATATATTATTATATTTTCAGGCTTCTGAATATGACATTTGACAATAGTGAAAATGTAACTGAGGAGCAATGAAAGAAATCTCTTACAATAATGATTAAATCATTTTCAAAAGTCTTGCTAGTCAATATAAGCTGTATTTTGAGTGCCATCTTGGAAAACCAAGACCTCGGTAGCCTAAAGTACTGAATAGCTACAATGCATACTGATGAGAATGAAAGTTCACCAACTATGAAAATCAAGCCAGTGCATTACCCCATATGTTTTCTTCCTTTAATGTGCGCATAAGGGTCAAATGCAACAATGGTGCAACTCTTATTGTGTTCAGTGGGAGCTATAACTACATACATGATAAAGAATAGTGATCTGTTTTTAAAACCTATGGGCCTAAGTGACTTTCTTCTCATCACTGTACCAGGGTGGCCTGCCTGTGACAGGATCCCTGGGGTAGCCAGCCCTGTTCAATCAGCCCATCTGTGCTATAGTTAACTGCATTTTAGTTAGAGGGAGCTGGAATTATTGGGTTAGGCAGAAACCTGAAACTCTGGACATCAGAAAAGGGCTTTCTCAAATAGACTGTTCTCAGGAGGAACCAGATGGAGCAGTGTGGGCTCCTGTGGAAAGCCCTGAAGTGGGATCTGGAAGAGGGGTTGAGGTGGTGAGGAGACACCTGAGAAGGACCCTGGGACTCCGAGTTCTATTTGAGAGCTAGAGAGAGATTAAAGCTAAACCAGAAGGGGCTGGTAATGTAGTCTAGAGAGTAGGCTGTAGAGAAATCCCTAGGATGATAATTTTTTTTTGATTGTGTGAGTTTTTGTTATGTGTGAGTATATCTCAAAAAAGATATATTGACATTAGAAAAGGTTCAGAGAACGACAACTAAAATGACTAGGGGTTTGGAATGGGTCCCATATGAGGAGAGATTAAAGAGACTGAGACTTTTCATCTTGGAAAAGAGAAGATAAAGGGGGGATATGATAGAGGTATATAAAATCATGAGTGGTGTGGAGAAAGTGAATAAGGAAAAGTTATGTACTTGTTCCAATAATATAAGATCTAGGGGCCACCAAATGAAACTAATGGGCAGCAGGTTTAAAACAAATAAAAGGAAGTTCTTCTTCACACAGTGCATAGTCAATCTGTGAAACTCCTTGCCTGAGGAGGTTGTGAAGGCTAGGACTATAACAGGGTTTAAAAGAGAACTAGATAGATTCATGGAGGTGAAGTCCATAAATGGCTATTAGCCAGTATGGGTAAGGAATGGTGTCCCTAGCCTCTGTTTGTCAGAGGATGGAGATGGATGGGAGGAGAGAGATCGCTTGATCATTACCTGTTCGGTTCACTCCCTCTGGGATACCTGCCATTGGCACTGTCGGCAGACAGGGTACTGGGCATGATGGACCTTTGGTCTGACCCAGTATGGCCATTCTTATGTTCTTACGTTCTTATGACTTTTGTTATCTTAGACGGGATGTGAACTGGACATGACTTAGAGGGCTAAATTGTAGACAGAAAATGGGTCATTGCCAGGGGTACCGACAGCCTCAGTGGTTGTCTGAGCAAGGTGGGGGGTGGGTTAGCACCACACAACCAGAAGGGGGTGGGGCCTTCGATGGACGGGGCGGGGCCGGCCAGCCCTCAGCATTGCCAGGAGTGCAGTGTTCCCCCTGCCCTTAAAGCTACCTGGAGAATGCTGCCTGCCTTTGTAGCAGCGGTAGCAGCCTGGGTCCTTTTGAATCACCTGTCCCTAGGACAACTGCTCCTTCTCCCTCCTCCACTTCCCTTCCCATAGTGGGCCTAGTTATCTAGTGATTTCAGGTCCAAAGATGTGGTTAAAACCAGACGCTAGACACACAAACTTTTGCGATGCCATGCCTTAATGTCAAGGACTGTTGAGGGGGGTTACTGGAATAACTTACATAAGAAGTTTGTAGAACTCAGAACTCTCAAATCTTAATCCTGTTTCTTAACTATATTATCATCATTCTTCTCAAGGAAATCAAGTGATTATCTGGTGTGTTTTAAGGAGGAATAACTAGAAATAATGAGATGAAATTAAATGAAGAAAAACTTAGACTGAGTATTAGGGAACGTATCGTTACATTAAGGTTCATTAAGCTGGTTGAAGTTCTCTATTTGTTGATTATCTATTTCCCTGTCTATGGTTTGGTATTTTTTTCTTTAAAGAGGATGGATTGGCCAGGACTCCGTGTTTCTTTGTTGAATTTTTTGTTTTGTTTTCTCAATTGTGCCATAATTTGGTTTCCGCTTCCTTAACAGTAATCCAACAAAGAACTTTAGATTGTTATTTGAATACATGTGCTTCTAAGGTTTACAGTTGGTCCTGAAATTATTTCTATCTCACCACTATATAAATTGATTCTTAATAAAAGTTTGATGGTTATAGGTTCATTTCAATCTAGTAAGGGGTTGTGTCACCACCTGTCCTGTAATCCTAGGTCAGGGATGGACAATAATTTTTGATGGGGCACCACGCCAAGATTTTGGGAAGTGGTCAAGGGCCATACTTTTCTATGGAAGGAGTGTGGGGTCTTAGATGAAGGTTGGGTTGAGAAAGGAGCTTAGAGTAAGGGACTGGGGTGCAGGAGAGGGTGTGGGGTCTGGGAGGGAGTTTGGATGAAGGAGGGGGTTGTGACCTGGGGCAAGAGATTTGGATGCAGCATCTGTGAGGCTGTAGTGGTTCAGGAGACGATTCTGACCTGACAAGGGGTGAAGAATCTGGGAGGGAGTTAGGGTGCGGGGGGAGGGGGGGGCTTCTGAAGGTTGACTCTGGTTGGAAGGCACTTATCTAAGCAGCTCCTGGTCAGCAGCTAAGCAAGATCCTCAGGCCAGATTCCCAGCCTGCCAGTTGACGCATGATAACTTATGCAACACCTTTAGATACAAAATACAGCAACAGTGAGTAGGGGAAGCGATTGTGTCTGATCCAGTAAGAGTTATGTTGTAGTGCACTCTGGGCCAAAATCAAACAATACAGTGCTGATTTATTTTGCATTAGAGTGCTTGTCTATGAATGCTCCTTTGGAAGTAACAAAACTGATATTTATTTCATAATCAATTTTGATGCAAATGTGAAATCTTTATTTCCTAATCTATAGAGAATGATAAATATTTATTGTTCAGTTGTCTGTTTATTGAGCCATGAGCATATAAAAATGGCTTTGTGACTATACAGTACATTATAACCTTTTGATATGATATTTTTAAACTTTATTTCACAGAATCAAATAAATATATATTTTAAAAATTCTTTTAACAGATTGTTGTACGTTTCTGGGTGAAACGTGTATTAATTTTCAGTCTGCTCTTCCATAGATTTGCAGAATATCTCATTTTAACACAAATGGAAACCTGGGGCCAATATGGGAAGTGGAAGATTTTCACCATCATTTTCTTTGTCTTTTCTCCACTCACCACTCCACCACCCTCTGAATAATTCAGAAGCCTTCTACAATGAAAGGTGTTAAGGGCAAGTTGTATGCTTTAATCCAGCATTGATACTGCTTGTTCTTCTCATCTCACTAAAGCAGACTATCAAATATAGTCCCAACAATTATAAAGCAGTAGGCTTGCTTGTACCGAGTATGGGGTTGGCCTCTTAAACAATACATATTTTTATTAATTTTAAAAAAACTGAGTTAAATTACAATCTTTCTTTTGGTGTGTGAAGTTTGGTGAGGTTACATATTTTATTGGACTAACTTCTGTTGATGAAAGAGACAAGTTTTTGAGTTTACATAGAGCTCTTCTTCAGGTCTGGGAAGCTTTCTCTAAGTATCAGTGCTAAATAACATGTGTGAACACATTGTTTAGCCCTGTTTAAGCTTAAAAAATTGTGTCTCTGATCAACAGAAGTTGGTGCTATAAAAGATATTACTTTACCCACTTTGTCTTTCTAATATTGTGGGACCAACATGCTAACAACAAACAACATACTATCTTCCTTTTAAAATTCATTAACCCTTTTCTAGAAGCATATAATTTCCCTATTTTGTATAGTGTATTCTTAAAATGTGTATTTTTAAATGATGACTACAAATAGTACGATTAAATAGCTTTACATATGAAGACAAACGTTTTAGCTTAAATATATTTAGAATTTGGCTGTTTGTTGCTGTCAGTCTTCATACAAGGCCTTTTATAATCTGAGATTAAACAAGGAATATGAGTCTTTTAAAAACCCAAAACTCAAAAGATGATGTTTTGAATTGATATATATGATGGAAAATATATTAAATGTAGAGCTGTTAATTAATCACAGTTTATTCATGCATTTAACACAAAAATTAATTGCACTTAAAAATAATCACGATTAATCACAGATTCAATTGTATTGTTAAACAATAGGATACCAATTGAAATTTAAATATTATGCATGTTTTCCACATTTTCAAATATATTGATTTTAATTAAAATAGAACACAAAGTTTGCATTGCTCACTTTATATTATTTTTATTACAAGTGTTTGCACTGTAAAAATAAACAAAAGAAATAGTATTTTTAATTCACATCATGGAAATACTGAAGTGTGATCTCTTTACTGTGAAAGTGCAGTTTACAACTATAGACTTCTTTTGTTACATAAGTGCACTCAGAACCAAAACTGTGTCCCCAAGTCCATTCAGTCCTACATCTTGTTCTGTCAATCACTAAGGCTGTGTCCAGACTCAGGGGTTTTTTCGGGAAAAGTAGCCTTTTTCCGAAAAAACTTCCCCTGCGTCCAGACTCAAGCCGCGTTCTTTCGAAATTAAATCAAAAGAACACGGCTTTTCTTTCGATGGCGGTAAACCTCATTTCACGAGGAAGAACGCCTTCTTTCGAAAGTTCCTCTTTCGAAAGAAGGCGTTCTTCAATGTAAATAGGGGTTCTTCGAAAGAGAGCATCCAGACTCACTGAATGCTTTCTTTCGAAAAAGCAAGCTGCTTTTTCGAAAGTTCAACGTGCAGTCTAGACGCTCTCTTTCGAAAGAGGCTCTTTTGAAAGTATCCTCTTTCGAAAGATCCTCTTTCGAAAGAGGCTTGCAGTCTAGACATAGCCTAAGATAAGTAAGTTAGATTACATTTTCACAGCAGCCTGCCGACAGGGAGAGAGAAGGAAGCAGTTCGCTCAAAGCCCAGCAATGCAAAGAGGACTGGGACTCCCAGATGCTGCCGATGCTACAGCAGCGGTGGCTGGAGCACAGGCCTCTTTAAATTGCCGCTGGAGCATCCACCATACACTCCAGGCAGTGCTAACAGCTGGACGGTGGGCGAACCCCACACTCTCAGTGGTGCTGAGGGCTGCCTTGGGGATGGTGTAGTGCACTGAGAGTGGTGCTCAAGGCTGGCTGCCCTGGCCTTACCCTTTCTGAGAACAGGATGCATCCCTCCCACACACCTTGCTCGGGCACATGGATGCTGTCAGTGCCCCTGCATTTGCAAGAGATAATGCTGCCTGCTTCTTATTTACAATGTCACCTGAAAATAATAACAGGTGTTTACATGGTATTTTTCTAACCAGCACTGCAAGATAAATATGCCAGATACACTACATATTCATATGCCCCATCATGCTTCAGCCAGCATTTCAAAGGACATGCTTCTATGCTGATGATGCTCATTAAAAAGAAAGTGTTGGTTAGATTTTGTATGTTTTCAGAAGTCTTAAAAAAACAACACTCTGATGAGAAAACTGTAGAACCTTGAACCACCAAAAAAATGCTGGCTACGGGTCTGTCTACACGACAAAGTTAGTTCGAACTAACGGACGTTAGTTCGAACTAACTTTAATAGGCGCTATACTAGCGCTCCGCTAGTTCGAATTTGAATCGAACTAGCGGAGCGCTTAGTTCGAACTAGGTAAACCTCATTTTACGAGGATTAAGCCTAGTTCGAACTAGCTAGTTCGAATTAAGGGGTGTTTGGCCCCTTAATTCGAACTAGTGGGAGGCTAGCCCTTCCCCAGGTTTCCCTGGTGGCCACTCTGGCCAACACCAGGGAAACTCTATGCCCCCCTCCCGGCCCCGGACCCCTTAAAGGGGCACGGGCTGGCTACGGTGCCCGTGCCAGGTGCAAGCCTGCCAGCACCCAGCCAGCAGACCCTGCACCTGGCACGGCACAGAGCCACCCACCCGATGTCCCCCAGCCCACACCCTCTTCCCAGGACCAGGCTGGCGGCTCCCGGGAGCTTGCCCTGGACCGCAAGAGGCGGGCACCTTCCTGGGCTAGTGCGGACATCGTGGACCTCGTCCATGATCTCCGCACTAGGCACAGGAAAGTGGCCGTCTAGGGCAGGAGAGCTGCCAGCCTGGCCACCCAAGAGCAGGTGTGCATGAAAATCAAGGGGGTCCACTGAGACCCCCGACCCTGAGCCCTGAGCTTACAATGGCCGTCCTGGGTCAGACCAAAGGTCCATCTAGCCCAGTAGCCTGTCTGCCGATAGCGGCCAACCCTAGGGACCCTGGAGGGGATGGACCGAAGACAGTGACCAAGCCATTTGTCTTGTGCCATCCCTCTCCAGCCTTCCACAAACTTTGGGCAGGGACACCACTCCTACCCCCTGGCTAAGACTACTCCATGGACCTAACCTCCATGACTTGATCTCACTTCCCTTTAAACTCTGTTCTAGTTGTAGCCTTCACAGCCTCCTGCAGCAAGGAGTTCCACAGGTTAACTATTTGCTTTGGCAACAACAACAACTTTCTCTTACTAGTTTCAAGCCTGCTACCCATTCCTTTCCTTTGGTGTCCTCTAGTCCTTCTTTATGGGAACTCAGGAAGAACTTTTCTGAATGCACCCTCTCCACCCAACCCCTGCTTTTAGAGACCTCTATCCTGTCCCCCCTCCGTCTCCTCTTTTCTAAGCTGAACAGTCCCAGTCTCTGTAGCCTTTCTTCATCTGGGACCTGTTCCCAACCCCTGATCATGTTAGTTGCCCTCCCCTCTCCCAGCCTTTCTCTTCCCCTCTCCCACCTCCTTTTCCCAGTCTCCCCCAGTTTTGTTCAATAAAGACAGAGTCAATGTTGGAAGAAACGTTATCTTTATTTTGTACATCAATAAGAAGGGGGGCTAGGGAAGGGTAAGTGGAAGGAGGTGAGGGAGGAATGGGGTACGAGCCCCCGATGGGGAGGACTGGGCTGGCTCTGCGGGCTTCTGGGGGTGGAAGCTCTCCTGCAGCCCCCCGATTACCCCCTCTCCCCAGATGGCAGCCTGCAGCAAGTGCAGCCGGGCTGATGGCCGAGTGGTGTGATGTGCCCAGTGTGGGTACTCCGGGCACTCCAAGCCAGAACTTCTTTGCAAGCGGGGCACCCCTTAGAACTGTGTGTCCAGGGTGGGGGTCGGGACCCTTTAAGCGCAGCCCGCGGCTAGCCTGAGACAGCATCTCCATGCTCTAAGTCCTCCTCTTATGCCCTGCCGGCACTGCTTCCGGCCATCCTTAAGCCCTGTTCAGAGTCCACTCAATGTGGACTTGCTAGTTCGAATTAGCAAAACGCTAATTCGAACTAGTTTTTAGTTCTAGATGCGTTAGTTCGAATTAGCTTAGTTCGAATTAACTAATTCGAACTAAGTTAGTTCGAACTAACTTTGTAGTGTAGACGTACCCCATAATAGTGCCATGTGAATGCCTTTTTTCACATTCAGGTGACACTGTAAACTAGAAGCAGGCAGAATTATCTCCTTAAAACACTGTTTGAGTGATTGGCTGAACAAGATGTAGGACTGTGTGGACCTGCAGGCTCTAAAGTTTTACATTGTATTGTTTTACAAAGCAGTTTTTTATATAATCCTACATTTGTTAATTCTGTTTTGTATTCTGTGTTCATACACTTTGTATACTTTGTTGTAATTGAAACCAATATATTAAAAACTGCAGAAAACATCCAAAAATATTTAGTAAATTGTAATTGTTATTCTGTTTAATAGTGTGATTAATCATGATTAATATTTTTAATCACTTGACAGCTCTAATTAAAATATTAGAAAACTGGCAGGGTTTGATCTCTCTAAAGTGTTTTGATTTTTTTTCTGGACTTCCATTCTGTGTACAGTAATGAACTACTGAAGTGTTGCCAGCTCTCCTGATTTTGTCACAAGTAACATAATTCTGCCTGGGGCTAGGCCAGTCTCATGATGATCTGAGAAACTCCAGCCCACTAGCAAATTTGAGCCCTCTGGTTGGCTTTCTGCCCAGCTTGCCCATCTTCTGGATCAGAATAAGCAATTAGAGCTGCCACAGCTAAACTGTTATATGGAATTGTTCCCCTTCCATATCCACAACTTGAAGTAATTGTCACAGGAGAGACAGGGTTTGGAGGGATCTAAAGAACCCAGAAACTCAGGGCCGATCTGCTCCCTTCTCCCTACTCTGAGCAACAGGGACAGGACACTGTATTATCTCCTTCTTCCCTCGTCCTCTCTGTAGAACCTGACCCTGGAAGGGGTGAGACACTGACCCTCCACAGTAAAAAAGAAAGAGAGTGGGGACTCTCCTGAAACCAACCAGGCATGGGAGAAGGGTTCTAGGAAGAGTAGAGGTGAATTGGGGATGAATGGTGGAGGCAGGAATGAAGGGGGCTGTAATGATGAAGATGAATGTTGAACTGATTGGATGGAGGAAAAATAAATTGCTAAGGTGGGTACAATCTGTGGGACTGAGCACTTCTTCTGTAGGGGCCAAATTAATCTTATTCAATAAATTGGGAGAGAGTACAACACTGATTCTCTCTCTCTCTCTCTCGCTCTCTCTCTCTCTGTCTCTCAGGATGGCTTGGGAGATCAAAAATTAAATGACAAAAGACAATCACTATGTAGTCCTTAAAAAATCCATGATTTTTTGTTTTGAGTCATGAGCTTTTATCTATAAATGGGGTCTGACTCATTTTTTTAATTCCTGAAGTTGTCAATGAGGCAGTGCTATTGTTACATATCTTGTTACACATTTATCATTGAAAATTGAAAATGACATCTCTCAAATTTTGAATAGTAAATCTATAAGCTCACGATACCATCTACATATTTTGTTAGTCTTTAAGGTGCTACTAGACTATTCGTTGTTTTTTAAGTTTTTCCTATAAAGTAAATATTGGACAAAAAGTATCTCTTGGCAGATAGTGGAAAACTAATCTAATTCTTTGTATGCATTAAATGAAACATACCACTTAGCAATTATTATTGTAATATAAAACATCTCCAACATGTAGTTATGGTTTGTCCATATGTCTGCTTTCATTATTCTGATCATTTTATTTTCTGTGTGTTGGCTGAAATCATTAGAGACTTTAATGTTTTACTTTCATAGACATTGAAGGTGGCTGCATGTACTACAATTTTTTATTTAAGCTTGCTTAAAGAGTTTTCCCTCAGGCAACTATGATCAAAAGCACTTTGTGCTTGCAGTTATCAATAACCGGGGCAGCTGCTATTTGAATCATTGCCTCAAGTCACATAGGAAATCTCTACCTTTAGAGGCATTGGGAATTCCTCATCACTTTAGACACTATGTATGCACAGTACAATATAGTTATTAGCATCTGCATGTCATTGAGCCAATGCATATAACTATGGTTCAGTATTATGGTGAAAGTTCTTTGTGCTTTTCAATTTTTCCACACTTGTTTGTGCTAATAAACTAGCTTTGGTGGATAAAATGAACAATGAGGCTCAGGAGTTAATGAGTCTAGAGGAGCATCTGTTAAAAGGACCTTCATTACCATATATTTCTAGGGAAATGAGAACATAAGGCAAGACAGAAGCTGATGAAGAGCCTGTTTGGCTTAAGCAAATGAATAATGTGGTCCAGGATGTAGAATGAGCGCATTTTGTGTTTTGGGAGGGGGTTTTGGTTTTTTTTGGAAACTAATAAACATTTCATTGTTTTGGTGCTTAACACCAAATGTTAATCTGCTGTTATCTCCAGCAGCTCTGTCCTTTCATGCCAGTGTAGATTATTCATCCTGGCAGCATATGCCTTTTCCTTCACTCTTCTTGAAAAACCAAAATATATGGTTTATTCAGAGTGTTGAAAATACCTGCTCCTGTATTTACAATGAAAAATGTTTATATATCACAATTACTTAAATCAAACTTTATTCCATCTAGTAGAGTTCAGTGAATGAGGAGAGAAATACAACATTCTGTTTCTTCAGGGGGTAGCTGAGTTAGTCTGTACAGAAAAAAAAAACAAATAGTCTGGTAGCACTTTATAGACTAACAAAACATGTAGATGGTATCATGACCTTTAGTAGGCACAGCCCACTTCTTCAGATGACCAGAGTTTTTTGTTTGTTTGTTTTTTACTTCAAGTTTCTTCGCAGAGACCATCTTTTTATATATCATTTTCCCCTTTATAACTTTGGTATTCAATATTACATTTTGAATAACTTGTTCTATACATACAAAACAAGCTTTTGTTTCAGGCATTCTGATAAGAAAAATAATTGAAACAGAACTTCCTCCAGGCTGAAAAATTTAAGTATATTTTAAAATTGATCATTTAGGGCCAGATTTCCCAGTCATTCATTGAGTACCGGTTCACACAGCAAATAATAAAAGACAAACTGGAATGATGTATCTTCAAGATACACTGTTTAGAAACGCTGTTTAGAATGAAGTGGTAGTAGGCACTTCATATTCTCATTGAAGCCAGTTCCCCTTTATAAACCTGATTGACTTAAACCCCTTGGCTGTGTCTAGACTGCATCCCTTTTCCGTAAAAGGGATGCAAATTAGACACATCGCAATTGCAAATGAAGCGGGGATTTAAATTCCCCCCGCTTCATTTGCATAAACATGTCTGCCGCTTTTTTCTGGCTCGGAGCTTTGCCGGAAAAAAGCGCCAGTCTAGACATGGATCTTTCGGAAAATAAAGCCTTTTCCGAAAGATTCCTTATTCCTTATTTTAAGAGGACTAAGAGATCCTTCGGAAAAGGCTTTATTTTCCGAAAGATCCCCATCTAGACTGGCGCTGTTTTCCGGCAAAGCTCTGAGCCGGAAAAAACCGGCAGCCATGTTTATGCAAATGAAGCGGGGGGGATTTAAATCCCCACTTCATTTGCAATTGTGATGTGTCTAATTTGCATCCCTTTTACGGAAAAGGGATGCAGTCACCCCCTACCCCCCCTGCACTCACATGTTGCCCAGGGGCCTGCAGGGGCTGTCGGCTCCACTGTGAGGGACATTGGTGTATGGTCAAAGAGAGGGTTGTAAAAACAAATGTTTATAAACTAACCATTGTCTGACTCCAACCATTGGACAGATTTGGGAGATTGCAGAGAAGGGGAAAACGTGTCAGGACAGTCTGGTAAAGGTATGGAAATAGGGGCATGGAGAAAGTTGGGCAGGGGACCTGAGAGAGGCGCAGACTTGGGGTGCATATGAAGGGCAGGCTTAGAGTCATGCTTCCTGATCTTCCAATGTCTTGGTTTCTGAAAGAATTAGTCAGAGAAGAGGTTTTCAGGATAGTAGGGTGACATACAGGATGTTTATGCAAAGGCTTTAATGACACTTCCAGGGGAAAGTGAAAGTACATCAAGTTTGCTATTTGGATAAAAGTCTTCCTCCCCTGTTACCCACCCATCCACTCCCTTGGTATTTTTAGTAGATAAATCTCTTCTGACTGATTCCACCTTTGGGTCATGAAGAATCTTAGCTTACATGTGCATTCTGCTGAAGCCTAGCTGAGTTCCTTACCTTCTTAGTAATTTTTATCTTTAGGGTCTCTTGCTTTTATCTTAATAAGTTAGTGCAGCATATCTTGGTTCAGCATTTGTCATTTCAGTTGCATCTGGTGGGGCCAAACAAGCTAACTGGTTGTAAACTGGAGTTGGGGAAGTTATGAATGAAATTATATGATATGGCTGTCTGCAACAGAGGAAGAGTGGACTTGGTGACCTAGGAGGTCCCTTCCTTTCTGTTTCCTATGTTCCTATTTCAAGTTTGGTTTAAGAGCTGGATACATTTCATACCAAGAGAAGCACTAAATTTACTTTTACAGGTCTATGCTCAGACAATTAATGTGATAAAATTCCAGTCCAATTATTCCTTGATATTTCTCCGTAGAATCTGATCTATTGCCCATGGTGGCTGTATCACAGCACACTGTGAATTTTCTTTCACCTACAAGTAATTACTAAACCTTATGTAATTTTAAAACTGTTTTAGGAGTGTTTAAACAATGACTGCAGCCTTTGTAAGAAAAACGTCAATTTTTATACATGATCCAGTTCTATCCTCTTTAGGTTTTTGAAATTCAATAATTTTTTTAGTTTTTAAAAATAGTATACATTCCTTTATTTGCCTACATTACATTTCCTAATCAGGAAAATTCCTGTGTAAGCAACTTATTACCTACTGAAGTTTATCTTAAGAGTATAAGGTTAGTAGGCTTTAAGAAACATTGCTATTCAGTTACCCAGAAATCACAATGTTACCTTGCTGTACTGATTTGGCATTTAAACCTAAGAACCAGTTTTTAAAATAATTCAGCAGTTTTAAGAGTTTTGACAATGCTCCCTTCATTTCCTATTTCTTTGCAATAATTCTAGTTTCCTTGAACTTGTAAATTATTCATTTGAGAATCTGATTAGTGCCTTATAAAATAATTCAAGTCTACTACTTTCTGTTCATTTAAATAGTGGTGATTGCTTGTAACTTAGCCATTTCATTATAATAAACATAACTGGTCTATGCCTATTGTTAAGTCCCTGCACTTTAGTCTCAAATGTCTATCCCTATATTATCATTGTTTTCAAGAGATAAAATAGGTTTAAAATGTCAAAATATGGAGTCTTGTGACAATATATTTTAGCTGATCGTGTTCTCAATAAGATAGAAAATTATTTATGTATGAGTAGATTATCTCTAAATTCAAGAAATACTCTTTAGAAACAGCAGATAAAAATCTTATGGAGAAAGTGTTTCTAAGAGCTAGGCTACGTTTGCCATGACACTGATCCTTTGCTGTCACCTAAAGGATGTGTATTTTCACTCTTAATGTAAAGAAATAATATTCTTGCTTCGCTAATCCTTCTAATTTTCCTTGAATCTGAATCAGCACTAATCATATATTTGACATACTTCATGCAAAAAAACCCCTATTTTATTTTTTTCATTGTATTTAAATACAATCTGCTGGATATTTTTTTTCTTTAAGGCTACATCTGCAGTTGGAGCTAAGGTGCAATTCCTAGCTCCAGCTCTCATCAGGCTAGCATACTAAAATAGTAATTTAGCTATTGTACTACAGGCAGCAGTGAGCTGAAGCACAGGCTAGCCACCCCAAGTACAACCCACCCAGACTCTGTGGGGATGACTCACGCTCACCCTTCTTAGTGGGAACTGAGTACCTATCAGTACAGAGGTTGTCACAGTCACTGGAATGAGAACTCTCTCCAGTACCCTTCATGCAGCTGGAGAATGGTCTGAAGTAAATAGGATGCAATTCAATAAGAACAAATGCAAAGTTCCCTTACAAAGGAACTATGAGCCACACACACAGAAAATGGGAAAGAACAGCCTAAAAGATTTCTACAAGAAGAAGGGAGAAAAAATATTTTTCTTAACCTCTCAGGATAGGACAAGAAGCAATGGGCTTAAATTGTAGCAAGGGACGTTTAGGTTGGACAATAGCAAAAACTCCTAATTGTCAGAGTGGTTAATCACTGGAATAAATTTCCCAGGAAGATTGTGGCATCTCTATCATTGAAGATATTTAACAGCGGGTTAGACAAACAACTGTCAGTGATGATCTAGATCAGTGGTCCCCAACCTTTCGAGGTTGTCGGGCGCCAGGGGGCGTGGCCGTTGGCCCGCTGGGCGCCAGGGGGCATGGCCGTTCGCTTGCCGGGCGCCAGGGGGCGGGGACATTTCTATATAGCTACATGCCCGGGGCCGGCGCTCCCCCCGCCATGTGCCGCGCACCCGGGGCCGGCGCTCCCCCTGCCATGCGCCGCGCGCCTGGGGCCGGCGCTCCCCCCGCCATGCGCCGCGCGCCCGGGGCCGGCACTCCCCCCGCCAGCGCCGCGCGCCCGGGGCCGGCGCTCCCCCCGCCAGTGCCGCGCGCCCGGGGCCGGCGGTCCCCCCGCCATGCGCCCGGTGCCAGGCCAGCCCCGAGCACCTGGTGGGCGCTCGGAAATTGGGACCACGGATCTAGATGGTGTTTGGTTCTACCATGAGTGCAGGGCACTGGACTTGATGACCTCTTGAGGTTCCTTCCAGTTCTAGGATTCTATATGATCACAAGAACGTGGAATGCATAAAACATTTATTGTGAGGTACACAATGCTTGTTTATTTATTAGTATCTTGGGCTATCATGCAGTCTGACTGCCACTGTATCAGTAACTTTAGTCTGTAAATATTGTGGCCCTGGTTCTGATCTTCTTTGCACAAGTTTTCCATATTAAATATGTTAATCTTGATTTACACAGGTCTAATTGAGATGAGAATTGGGCCCATTCTTTCCATAGATCCACAGTTACTCTTCCTCTGTCCACAATTGTCCTGCTTTTTATAGATAATTGTTCATTTCACCTTTTGGGGTGTGTCTACACAGCAGGGCTTAACTCAAAATTAGCTGTGCAAATTGAGCTACATCCATTGCCTAGCTTCTTTTGAAATAGCTTATTTCGAAATTGGGAGCGTCTACACAGCACTTATTTCCAAATAGAACACTCTTCCTCCGACTTCCTTTACTCCTCTTAGAATGAGGGTTATAGGAGTCAGAGTAAAAAGTCCTCCAGATTGATAGTATTTCGACAATATTTCAAAATAACTGCCTGCTGTGTAGACTCGGACTAAGTTATTTCAAAATAACCCTAGTTATTTTGAAATAATGTTGCAATGTAGATGTACCCTTAGCTGTTGTCAAGCAGTTCTTTAACTGTATGGCACTACAATTATGAATCTATGGGGACAGTCTACGTAGAGAGTTTCATTGCTAAATATATAGAGAAAAAATGGTCCATTGGTTAGTGGGTTGGCTTGAGACACAGACTCTATTCTCTGTCCTGATGCAGACTTTGTCTGACCTGGGGCAAGACATTTAGTTTTTCTGTGCCACAGTTCTTCATCTTAACAATCTCTTGTCCCTTTTCATTTGTTTCCCAGATCAAATATGGCTTCCTTAGTCTTAATGTAGGATTCATCAACATCCAGACCCATTCCTCTCAGCCAGAGTTCCTCTGGACTTTTTGTAGTAGAGTCAGTTACTAGCTAATGTCCTGCTCAGAGATAGGGTTTAAACCATCATTCTGACTTTGGTATGGTCCATATAAGCCAGCAAATGGAGTATTGTATTCAGTTCAGTTATACAACTGACGTTTGATCCTTTATCTGCTACTACTCCAAGTACCCACTATCCTTTATAGCTATACACACAAATTATTTTAGTTTCTGTAAGTACAAGAACTGATTAAAAACTGAAAGGAAAGGATTTCTCGAATGTATATGAAAACACAGTCATTTTACCATCCCCACAAGAGGCAAATTCTGATGTACCAGCCTTTATTTTCTGTGCTGTTGTAGCAGCTGTGGTCTTGCTAATAACATGTGGGATGCTAGTGGGAGGCAGAATCCCCACTGGGATCTCTCTCCTTTAAGGACTTTCCTGCAGCTAGAGCTCAGAATTTTAAAACCAAAATTACAAACAGGAGCGCAGAGGTAATCAGAAAAGAACAAGACTGAGCAGTAACTTGCAGAATTAATTGCAGAACAACACATGCACTGTGCTGGGCTGCCTTCAAGAGTCTTGAACCTTGAATAAATGTTTTACAGGGTAATATTGCAGGCAAAGATTGTCATATATATGAATGTATATCCCAGGTAGGTTCCTCTGTATTGTAGGTGTTAGATTTTAAATGGTGTATACGTAAGCAGATTTTACTCCTCCAGGAGTATTATACTTATATTTGCTATTGGACATGCCTAGGGAAAACATGACCTGCTTGACTAATATTTTTATATAGGAAAGAGTCCTACATTTCATATTATTAGTTGTAGAAGCACACCTTTGGACATAAATCAACACTTGAAGTTCCTGTTCCTCTTACTTTGTTTCTGAACACCTTCTTTGGCTTACTCTCCATGTGCTGTTTTGATTTACCTTGAAACTTCTCTGTGTATATACTTCGCAATGGAGTTAATTTATTTCTCTGTCCTGTCAAATCCCATATAATTTTTGTGTTATAGCCAGGCAGTAACTTTAACATACTTCCCAAAACAGTTATGTTTTGTAGGGGGGTGGATATTTTTACTATGAATTTCAAATGTTTTGATATGCCCACTGTACAGTTATTGGGAAATGTGGCTCAGTAATAAAACTGTCTATATTTGCAGCAAACATATTTCTGAATAACTTGTGAATATTGTGAATGTCTTCGTTGTAGTTTCACAGAAAGTTTGTTCTCACCAGTTTTTACCTCTTCTCTTTTTGCTTTTCATGACATTTTTTTTGCTTAGTTCCCTGTTATGCATAGTGTTGCTTTCTCTATTGGATGTTCTACGTTCCATGGACAGAAATAATTCCTTTAACTGTTGGTCAATTATCTACCAACATTTGTAGTTACTTGTGAAGTCTGTTATGAATAATAGAGATTTTCAAGATATCCACAAGAGCACAATCCAACTGCAGAATACTCTTGTATGTATTTTCCAAAGTTGATTTTCACATTGTATTTGTTTTGCACAAACATTTTTGTGATTTAAAATCTCACTTACGGTCATATTTTCTAATAAGCAAATGGAAAAAAATTGTAAGGCATATCTCTTGGTTTTATTTGCAAGAATAATAATCAGTGACGTACTGTAGTATTTCCATAACTCTGAATATAATTTCTGAACATTTTGAGTATATATTCCATTTCTTTTGGATCTGTCATGAATTTTATCATTGATTTCCATGGGAGATATTGTCATTTTCCTTTTTAATATTAATATAATAATTGTGTATTGTGTTTTAATTTATGTGTGCTAAGCCAGATTTAGAACTCCAAAAATCAGCAAATTCAGAAATAAGGTTGAAATGCAATCCTTAATGTAAAGAACTCCATTGTGCCTCATTACTGTGGGGTTCTCACAACCGTGAGTGATCTTACATGTCAAAATCTTATAATTATATCTCACCATGACCTGCCTGAGGCACAATTTCAGCCTTTCCTGATGTCACAAGTAGTGTGCCATGCTATATTGCCTTGAAGAACATGGTAGCACAATATAAAGTATAAAAGATTTACAATATAAAGTAACAAAGATTTCTGGTAAGTCTGCAGATATTTTAGGAGAATCACCAGCATCGCATAAACAGTAAACTTTGGCAAAACTGAGTGACTCCCATTTGAAGCAGAAAAAAAATGGTATAACTGTAGTTATTGCACAATAGCTTTGGTTATTTTCTGCAACTCAGTAAATAACCCATCATGGTCTCTGGCATTTTGTGGGATTAAGTCAGTTTGTTATAATTATTTAATCAGTTTTGGGAGCTTAACAAAATCTGTGCGTAACTATTATGTTGGCTCGATTGGGTTGTGTGTGCATATAGTACCTTTATCAAATGTGTTTCCATTTTACAAATACATTTTACTTATCAAATGCAGTTGACACAGATTCAGAGTAGCATCTTGACACCTAACAATGTTTTGTATAAAGGAATAAATGCAGTGCGTGTCCAGTTGAAGTGGCACTAGATGTCTTTTTCACATACACATAATTTCCCATTCAGCCACTATGGCTGCTTCATCATTGAAAATAAATGACATGCTGAGGGAGTGCTTGGATCTTATCAAAACATGGTTTGATTCTTCTGAGCTGCTGGTGAGGTTGCCAGTGGCAGCTGAGGTGACGTTAAATGGGGATGCTTCTGGAGAAGTAGTAGCCCTGGAGAGAAGAATATGAGAGCTGCTTTGTGCAGCTGAATCACAGCTGCACATTTGGAGCTTCTATGAAAGAAAGGAAATGGACCAAAACAATGTCCGCAAATGCAAGGTTAGCAACAAATCTCACAGTAAATGAAGTACCATGTCTGGGTGTCACCTCTCATTTTTAGCCATACGTTAACCCCCTGTAGTAAAAGAACAGCAATGTATGTTCAGTGCTTGTATTATTCTTAACATCTTATAAGACTCTATTGTGTTCTGATCTGCAGGAGTTATTGGGTCAATAAATATCCAGAGTATTTCATTATTTATAGAAATAGAGAAGATTAAAAGCTGGCTAATATAAGGAGAATGATGTGAGGTGCCACTTGGTGCATCTTACGCCAAAATTACTATTATTTGTCATTATTTGGGTCTTGTGACAATATTTTTAATTAAATAATTTTGCCTCAGAAAATGGGATTTTACCTATTCTGAATCTTTGATGGGGAAAAGATGGATTTCAGAGTAACTTTATGTTGGGGAATATCAAATCAAAGCTGTCTGTTTTGGGTCAGATCAACTTTAATCTCTGAGTCTACCTGAGATGCCACAGTGAGTAATGGGAGTTGTCATGCCTGGTCAACCATGCCCCTATTTTCCCCTCTGGACCCTAATTGCTTGTTAAATTACATATCCTAAGGTTCATTGCAGTCTTTCCTGTTTGCTGAGTTGTTACAGTGCCTTATCAGACTCTCACAATGTCCTGAGCAAACTTTACTGCTTCTCACAGTTTTAGCTATCTGCATCCGCATCTAGCAATGATTTCAGACAACAAACAACCACGCTAACAGGCTGGAATGTTTGAAATGTATCCTACCCAGCACACTATGCAGTTTGTAGATGTGTGACAGGCAGCTGATACCCAGCTGGCCCTCCTTCCTGGTGCTGTCTTTAGCACTATCAAATCACCTGAACTTTTTTATTCATAGAGGGAAATTAGCTTCAATGGCACTCTTGCAGGCCAGAATTTTGTCCACAACAGGGTTCTTCAGTTTAATTGCACAACTGCCTTATACAGGCCCAAGGATGGACATATTACAGAAATTATTGGTATTCCATGTTCAAAATATTAATTTCTCAGGGAATTTTACAGTTACACAGACCTATACAATGGAATAAGTTGCACACATTCTGTTAGAACTTAAAAACAAGGCCAGTAAATGGAGCCATGTTTGTTAAGACGTCACCCCTAAATATGAAAGTATTTGCACCATGAGGCACTATACATAAAGGTGAAAATGCAAAATGTAATTAGTGAGGCAAACCATAAAATACTGCATTTTTATTCCTTTTGATTTATCTGTTTTATTTACATTTTAATGCTCCCAGAATGTTTACCCAAACAGACTCTTTGGCTGGTTAAACATTTTTGGCATGCAGACTTGGAAGAAAAGGTGCCTCCAGTGGTAAAAATCATATCTGTAAGAATTGCAATTTGGCTAAGTGAGATGAGGAGAAAAAAATGCTTCATAAATTAAAAATATGAATGTAAATGCATAATAAAACACTGGTTTTCAGATGCAGATATGCTCCCTTCTGACAGAGCTGCAACAAGGTAGCAGAGTGAGGCACTGGGCTATAGCAAACAGCGAGTCTGGGCCAGAGGAGGGTAGTCCAGCAGCAGGGAGAGTGAGCAGGGAGTTTCCATTGATCAGGAGTGGGGAAGTTCAGCTATTTGTTGTAGCCTACTATTCTCCCTCTTCTCACCTTCCCTTCCTGACCACTGAGAGCTCCCTGCACCTGGCCAACCACAGCCTTGGGTATTTTCAACCTTGTTGAGCCTGGAGGAGCAAGAGGCTTTGGGCAAGGGAGGAGCAGCTCTGGTCCACACCATGTCATACTGCCATGAGCTTTTCCATGGGGGAGCCAGCCAGGTGCTAGGATGCTGCCTCAGTTGTGCCACTCTCCTAAGTGAGTCGCTTTCTGCCCTGGAAGAGGAAGACTTGGGAATATGGAAGGTGCTGTTGTGTGACTTTCAGGAAAAAGGTAGAAAAAACTTTAAAAAACGAGGGAGTGGTCCTATAGTACCTTAGGGTATGTCTACACTACCCCCCTAGTTTGAACTAGGGGGGTAATGTAGTCATTCGGAGTTGCAAATGAAGCCCGGGATTTGAATTTCCCGGGCTTCATTTGCATGATGCCGGCCGGCGCCATTTTTCCACGAGGCGTACAGCTAGTTCGGAATAGGAAGCCTAATCCGAACTAGCTAGTCCGTGCCACATGCAGCCGCGTGGCACGGGGTCCGAACTAGCCGGCATTTAAAAATGGCGCCGGCTGGCATCATGCAAATGAAGCCCGGGAAATTCAAATCCCGGGCTTCATTTGCAACTCCGAATGACTACATTACCCCCCTAGTTCGAACTAGGGGGGTAGTGTAGACATACCCTTTGAGACTAAAATATATACATGGTATCATGAGCTTTCGTAGGTAAAACCCACTTCTTTAGATGAGTGGAGCAAAAGGCATAGAAACCCCAAAATTTAAAGCAGAAAAAGAAGGAAGAAGGGGAAAGGGAAACAAGGTGGGTACTGGAAAAAAAAAGTTTGGAAAACAGTTGAAATAGTTAATTGACTGTTGTGTAGAACAAATTTCATCCTTTTTGAATGATAGGAAATGCAGCAATGTATTTTGGTGACTTAAAGGTAATATAACTAGAGGGATACACATTTCTGTTGCTTCAGTAGACTGAGATTATTCCATATACCATAGGTGCCTTGCATACCTCCATTCCAGTCCACAACCTCCCGGTGGGACACCATTTACTTCCCCTCTGTTTCTTCAACTCCTTGCAACCCCATGTCCCTTTCTCATGCCAGAGGCTCTGTGTATTCCCCATTTCTCTTCCCACACCAGGGAATCTATTTGCTCCCATTTCTCCTTCCCACCATAAGAGGGTCTCCCATTTTCCTTGCCATGTTAGGAGGATCTGTGTGTACCTTTCTTCCACTTGAATCAGAAGGGAGCAGCCACTGCACCATTTTATAAGTTGTTCTAGTCAATTTGAGCAACATCTGCTGTCACAGTCAGAGTAGATTTCACTATATGTTGCAAGTTTTGCTGTAGGTAAAAACTTGATTTAGGCAGCAACAGACTAAACTAGGCTCTATTGTCTGCTGTGAGCAGGTATTTCAAGAAAACAGAATAGGCAGAGATTAAAAAACAAAAGGCCTCTGTAGGCACAGCAAGCCCTTCAGCTCTTGAGTGTGAATTGAGGAGAGATGATCAAGCTGCAACAGTTTGCTTCGGAGCTACATTCCTCATCCAGGTGTCCCAAAGAATTTTTTGTGCAGGCCAATTCAAAGGCAAGTACCATTCAGCTTTCACAAAAGCATACATTCAGGGAACCTGTAATTTACAATGAGGATGGCCATTGACTTTTCTGAGTAAAATAGAATCCTGAATTTGAGCTCCTAAAACCATAAATAAGGGCTGATTTTCCACAGTTGTTGAGTGTCCAACAGGACAAGGGGAGTATAGTTGCATGCTCAACACTTGAAAATCAGGCCGCTTATTTAGGAACCAAGTCCTAATTTTGAAAATCTGGACTTGTATGTTTATAAATATTTTATTATCATGCATAGTTGGGAATCCACTATCAACTTCCACTGTTCACAAATACAAGAACATATTTACAAATTGTTTAAATGGCTGTATATAATTTATATTCCAAAATTATTGGTTCAGTAAATGAAGAAAATTTTATTCAGCTTTGAACTGTTTATAGAATACTTATAATACCACTTTAAAAGAAAACACCTTTGACTAGGACTGTTTTTTTCTTTTGAGAGTGTAAACTCATCTCATTCAACTGTGTATTTTTAAAAGCAATTTATTCTTTCAACCTCCAGTGAATTAGGTCAAAATTTCCCTCAATCAAAAAGAAGTTTAAAATACCCGTAGGATAGAGATGAATGCATGTAAGGTTTAAAGGCCAAGGAAGGATGTCTCCCAGCAAGAAGTTACTTTTTAAATCACGAGACTTATTCTCAAGTATGGAAAAGGAAGAAATTCAAAATGATAGTAGATTGCAGAACAAGTAATGCAAGGTTTTTGTTTTTTATTAAAAAAATAAGACTGTTTTAAATAAGACTGTAGTCCTGAAGGTGATTGTGTGCATAGGTACAGGGTGTTTCTGCATGCAACCAATTGGAGGACAGGGACCAAAATTTAATACTGCTGTGTTTCCCCAGTGCAAATATTCCAGAAAGTGAGTTTTCTGCCAAGAGTGTATTCCAAACAGCAAATGTTAGATAAACATTTTGGGTTAGTTTTAATTTGTAATCATGAATATCTGACTGTAATCTGATTCTAACATTTCTACAAATACAGTCAGGGAACAGAAACATACCTTGGCACTAATGTGTCCCAGTCAAGGATGTTACCATTTCAGTTGTTAAGTACTTATAATAAATTGGTCAAAAATTGGCTACAAGGACACCATTTGAGGGGCAAGATACGGGGGACAGTGCCCCCCCCCGAAGTTGGAACCCCTGGATTTCTTACTTGATATCTGCTTAAAGCTGCATGCCTTTAAAGAGGCAGTTCTTAAATGCAACAGAGTTTGAGCTGCTTGCAGCTTTGCATTTGGGGAAGGGAGTTTGTTATAATAAGAGGAAGGGGCAGAGTGATTAAGAATAACAAAAGACTGGTCTTTCAAGTAATTAAAGGATTGTTAGATCATCATGAGAACATTTCCAGGTACTTAAAAGAGAAGGAGGAAAAAGAGTAACAATGAGTGTTGTGCTGCTGGGATTTGAATTTGGACCCGAACTGTTAAAAACGCATACATGTTCTTGAAAAGGGGGTAAATAATGAAGTGTCAAAATTTGCAGATACTACAAAATTACTAACAATAGTTAAGTCCAAAGCTGACTGCAAAGACTTACAAAGGGATCTCACAAAACTGGGTGACTGAGCAACACAAGAACAGATGTAATTCAGTGTTGATAAATGCAAAGTAATGCACATGGAAAAATATAATTGCAATTATACATACAAAAATGATGGGGTCTAAATTAGCTGTTACCACTCAAGAAAGAGATCTTGGAATCATTGTGGATAGTTCCCTGAAAACATCTTCTCAATGTGCCTTCTTAAGCTTAAAAAACCAACAACCAACCAAAAAAAACCCCAACAACCAAAAATGGAACAGAATATTAGAAATCATTAGAAAGGAATAGATGAAGAGATATGAAAATATCATGCCCATATCTTGAAAACTATATGCAGATTTGGTCACCCTATCTAAAGAAAGATATATTGTATTTGGAAAAGGTACTGAAAGGGCAACAGAAATGATTAGGAATAAGGAATACCTTCCATAGGAGCAAAGACTGGGACTTTTCAGCTTAGAAAATAAATGACTAAAGTATGGGGGGATATGTTGGAGGTCTAGAAAATCATGAATGGTTTAGAAAAATAGAATAAGGAAATGTTATTTCCTCCATTAACATAGCACAAGAAGCTCACCTAATTAAATGTATAGGCAGCAGATTTAAAACCAATTATTTCTTCACAGTAGGGATGTGAAGGACTAGTCGATAAGCTAGTCGACTAGTCCCTTCTCCCCCCCCCCCCCCTTCGCCCTTGCTACCTCTTTCAGAAAGAGACAGCAAGGAAGGGGTAGAGAAAAGTGTATTTCAAAGAGGCAGAATCTCATGGAGCCAGGAGCCAACTTTAAAATGCTGCATGCAGCCTGGGGCCAGCTGGGTGTCCCCAGGCTGCACGTAGTATTTCAAAGTAGCAGTGCTGCATGGATCCTGGGATCATCAGGGGAACCCCCAGCTCATTCCAGGCTCCATGCAGTGCTGCTGCTTTGAAATTTGGCGAGGAGCCCGACGCTGGGCTCCCCACAGCATTTCAAAGTGGCAGATCCACAGGGAGCCTGGGATTTATAGGGTAGTCCCCATCTGACCCCGGGCTTCATTCGGTGCTTTTGCCTTTGAAGTGTAGCAACAGTCCTGCATTTCAAAGGTGGAGGTGCCGTATCGACTATTTGATTAGTAAATTATTTGCATCCCTACTTCACAGGCAACCTGTGGAACTCTTTGCCAGCAGATGGTAGAAAGGCCCAAACTATAACAGGGTTCCAAACTAGAACAAACTAAGTTCAAGGAGGATAGATCCATCAATGGTTATTAGACAGAATAGGCAGGAATGGTGTCCCTAGCTTCTGTTTGCTGGAAGCTGGGAATGGGCAACAGGGGATAGATCATTTGATGAATGCCTCCTCTGTTCATGCCTTCTGAAGGACCTGGAATTGGCCACTGTTGGAAGACAGGATACTGAGCCAGACTGACCATTGATCTGACCCAGTATGGCCATTCTGGTCTTATGTAGAGCCCAAATATATCTGCCTCTTGCTGTAACCAATTAGCCCCCACTCCACTTTTAGAGATGAAATAGAGCCCAGGAGTCCTGGGGTGCTCTCTCTCTCTCTCTCTCTCTCTCTCTCTCTCTCTCTCTCTCCAGTTATAAAATAATAAAGTAAGAATATATATTAAAATTTTAAGGCTAACCAGTGACCCTTATGTGATTTACCACAAGATGTCAGAATGTTAACATTAGATTTGAATGGATCTAATATTTATTTAAATTGTATTTCTTTTATATAGGAATTAGATACAGTGCTACTGTTAGCTAATTGCTAAATTACCAAAAAAATTAGCCTTTTCCAGTGCCTTAGTAGTCCTAGAAAGGGGTGCTATGTGAGTGGGAAGGAGGGCAAATGGAATCGATCCCTCCCCCCATTTGATGCTTGGCTTAAACTGACCATGCTCAGTTGTACCGCTGAAGCTGCGGTCCTCAGTCTGCCCCCCTCCATGCTCTCATTCTCTTCCACCCCCCCGTCATGGCATGTGCAGGTTGCCCTCCTTCCCCCCCACAACACTATGGCTTTTTCTACACTACATGCTTTGCCAAAAGAGGCATCCAGACGTGTCCCCCTCCCAACAGCAGCACAAAAGTAAGGTTAGCAATACCATACCATGCCATCATTATTTCTGCATTGCTGCCTGCAGAACTGGGTGGCTGGAGAGTGGCAGCTGCTGACTGATGGCCCAGCTCTGCAGGCAGCAGCACAAATGAAAGAATAGTAGTACTATATCATACCATGTTGCTGGTCTCCCCAACTGTCCAGCTCTGCAGACAGTGTCACCAGCAGCAGCAGTGTAGAAGTAAGGGTAGCATGTTGCATCATTCCTGCAATAACCTTGCAATTATTATAAGGTCAATTACAATGTGACATTGCAAATTCAAATAGCTAAAACCATTAAATTTACCATTTTTAAACCCCTTTGACCATGAAATCAACCAAAATGAACTGTGAATGTGGTAGGGCTCTATTCATGGAGCATGTTTTGTCTTTGTTGGGTGGTTTTTTTGTTTTGTTTTGTTTTGTTTGTTTGCCTTCATCTCAGCAGCCTTGCTCTTGGGTTGGATGCTTAATATAATTATTCTTTGTCACAACTGCAGCTGGAGTCCAGTGTGGAATACTAATTTGGAAGGCCCAGGTGTAAAGTGAAACCAGGAATAAACTAAGGCAGCTTGGATTTGTTGGACTGAGAGTCTCAAAGGCAAATTACCAAGGGAGGCTCTCTTTATTTGCATCCTTAACGCCCACATTAGGAAGGGAAACCAGGAGAATCAAACTCAAAGGGAACCCAGCAGGCTGAAATGTCTTCATTGTGTGTACAGAGTGACTGGATAGTCTCGCTTTTTGAATTATTAAATGATTATTACTCAATGACCTGTTTATATTTTGGGCAGGACTCCATATCAGGATGACTCCATACTAGGCAGTTAATAAAGACTAAACATAAAGGCTATGGCTACACAACATGCTTTGCCAAAAGAGGCAATGCAAATGAAGAGTGGATTAGCATTTTTTTCCACTTCATTTGTATACACTCGTTCTGTTTTTGTGCAAGGGGTTTTTGCACAAAAACAGTGTGGATGTGTCCTTTTTGCGCAAAACCACTTTTTTGCACAAGATCCTTATGCCTCTCCCGGAGGCCTGGGTCCCCAGCTCCCAGCAGTCACAGCAAGGGGGTAAGAAGACGCCTGTGTCCAGGCAACAGACCTGAAACCCTTTGGGAACATCTCCACTTCCAGAGAACAGCCAGGCCAAAAATTGCAGATGCACCCTCGGCCACAAAGGGGTGCTCACAGGAGAGTGATCCCTTTACAGTCCATTATGTGTTTTGTATAGCTGTGAATTTGTTAGTGCTCTACCCATGACCCAGTTCTGTATTGTGGGAAAAAATGCATTCACAATGGCATAGAAAATACACTAATAAAGTTTGTGGACAATATCAAGTTGAGAGGATCGTAAGCATTTCAGAAGACAGATTATAATTCAAAAAAATCTTCAAAAGCTACATAAATGGTCTGAATGAACTAGGATGAAATCCTATAAAGACGAATGCAGCATACTACAATTAGGAAAGGATAATCAATTGCACAAATACAATATGGGAAATGAATGCCTATTCAGGAATATTGCAGAAAAGGATCTGGGAATTACAGTGAATCACAAATTAAATATGAGTCAACAATGTAATACTATTGTAAAAAAAAGAGACATCATTTTGGGATGTATTAGCAGGAGTTTTGTGAACAAGACATGACAAGTAATTATTTCATGCTACTCAAGACTAATAGGCATGTCCAGTTCTGGGTACCACAGAATGGAGTGTCCAGTTCTGGGTACCACACTTAAGGAAGGATATGCATAAACTGGAGAAAGTCCACAGGAGAACAACAAAAATGATTAAAGAAAACATGACATCTGTGGAAAGATTGAAAAAAATGGGTCTATTTAGTCTGGAAAAAACAGGAGTGAGGAAGGACATGAAATATTTTAATAACAAGAAGGGGTAATAAATTGTTCTCTTTTACTACTTAGGATGGGACATGAAACAATGAGCTTTAATTGCAGAAAGACAGATATAGGTTAGACATTAAGGAAAACTTCCTAACCATAAAGATAGTTAAGCACAGGAACAAATGATCTTGGGAGCCAGTGAAATTTCCATTATTGGGGGTTTTAAAGATCAGGTGAGGTGAAAACCTGTCAGGGACAGTCTAGATAATTCTGGATCCTACCTCAATGCAGGAACTGGACCTATCAAGGTCTTCTCCAGGCCCATGTTTCTGTAAACTCAAAAAAAAAAAAAAAGAGGACTATTCAAAGCCTTCAACACTCCAGGAAATCCAATGTAAATCAATTGCAGACAGGAATATAATTGAGTCAAGGACCAGAGCAGAAAGGACACCAAGGTATGGTACCAGCTCAGGATATAAGAAAAAGAACAATATGAGAGAAAGGGCCAGGAGTCAACCTTTAGTCAATCACAGCCAAGGAATGGTACAAACAGGCATCAAACAAACTTCCAAACACTGTCAGCTCACAAGGAGCCTGTGAGAGGGAGAGAATATACAGAAAAGAAATCTCCACCTCAGCAGTTCTCACAGAAAGAAACGGAATCTTATATACATCATCTGGACACATGCAAATCTAGCAAGATGTGTGTTAGTGGAAGTCTGGAAGAGTAAGGCCACTTATATTCACAGAACATTTTCAGCACTTCTGGGAAATGTTTCCACTTTACAGAGCCTAATCCATGAATCGAATCTGAGCAGGAAAGGATCAGCAGGAAAGCTGTTCTGTGAAATCATCTCCAAGCTAATGGCTGCAGTAGCCTCTATAGCCCTTAAACCATTGGTACTGCAATTGGCACATTCCAACAAACTATGGACAATTTGGAACTTAAACAAAAGATTTAAGTATATGCAAGTCCAATAGAAGATTTCAGTGGATTTACTTCATCCCTTTTTTTTCCATGGAAAACACTCTGCATCTTTTACACGGTGTTTGAAAGTCCAGTGTCCAGCCTACATATTTCAGTTTGAGCACTGAGGAGATAACTGGAGGTCAAGGGATGGAATCCTCATCCAAAACAGAAGAGCTCTAATGACAATTTACATAGCTTATTCCTGCATGGAACAGGATTCAAAAAAGAACTAGATAAATTCATGGACCTTAGGTCCTTCAATGACTGTGAGCCAGGATGGACAGGAATAGTGTCCCTTGCCTCTGTCAGAAGATGAGAATAGACGAGAGGAGATGGATCACTTGGGGATTACCCATTCTGTTCATTTCCTCTGGGGTACCTGGCATTGGCCACTATCAGAAGACAGGATACTGGGCTAGATGGACCTTTGGTCTGAGCCAGTATGGCCGATCTTATATTTTAATATCAGCTGCACTGGCTTTCATTGCCTTAGCTCTCTTCCTCTGTGTGTGTGTTGGGGGGGGGGAGTGTATGGGGAAGAATGGAGTGGAGGAGAAACAGGAAAGCACTAGGGGATCTTTTTACTTCACCCTTGTCCCTTTTCTTAACAATATACACCCTGCACATCATTATGCAATGGACTTCTACAAAGCTATTCTCAGAAGCAGCCAAAGCAGGGACTGGTGAACTACTGGAGGGAGTAAAATGGGTCTCAACAAGGGCCAGCCCAACCACCAGCCTTTCTCTTGAACCCAAATGGTGTCTTTCTCCTGCCAATCCACCATCTGGCATTAGGGGGAAATTGCAGAGAGGAAATAGCTAGAGACTCCAGTCTGCAAGAGAAGCAGCAGGAGCAGGCATAGCAGGGGCCTTTGGACGTTCAGAGAATATTATGCAGTTTTTGCTGGACTTTCCCAGCTCTGTGCTGATGGGTTGTTTGTTCCAATGCTCTACTTCTGCCTCCCAGTTCCTCACAGGCTCATCACCTCCAATTCAACCCACGCCTGCCTGTCTTAGCCTTCCTTTCCTTGTCTCCCTTACTCCCTTCTCTCCTCCTAACTAAACCCATCCTGACCCCTCACAGACACATATCCTGGAACTAACATGCTATTGCTGCCATCATATGCACGCTGTTGGTATGTTCAGCCCCTTTCCCCCACATTGTGTCTCTCTCATTTACCTAAATTATGAGATCTTCAGGACAGGGGCTGCTTGCTCCTTTGTCTTTGCACAATGGGCTCCCATTCTTGGCTGATCCTTATGACTTTGGGCAATACACATGATTAATTAGTTATCCATCTGTGATCATTATAGCTGTATTATAATCCAGTGACAACAAGAGCATTCACATCCAGGGCAACAGGGACAAGATTTGCCTCTTACAGTTTTAAATTGTGGGTAAAGTGGTATACCCTCATCCCTGGGGGAATTTCACCTATAAACGCAGGACTTGTGTGTATTTGCAAATTACATCTGTTTAAATATAAATGTTCTGTGTAAATAATAAACAGATGTTATGTTACGGAACAAAACAAAAAGAAATCTTGTAAGTTTTCAAATATTTTTCATGATGGGGACTTAAAATGAAAGGCCCTGGTGTTGTATTAGGATCCATTAGTGAAGACCCTTGTGGAATTCATGCTTCTAAATGAGTGTAGGAAATTAATTAAACAGATCATGGTTGCTTATAAGTTTCTGAGAGAAGTAGAAGAGAAGAGCCAAGACCATGAACACCAGTGCACATTTACATATATGTACGTATGTGTGATAAAACACTTTTATATCATAGATCATATCTTTGTTTCCTTTGCCTTCCAGTTAAAGATGCTTTTTCTTGGTAAATAAATTTCAATTAATGAAATTCCAGATGTCTCATACATTAGGGTAGTGTAAATTTGAAAGCATTTAGCAGATGCCCATATAAAATCCATTAACACTTAGCAGGTTCTCTGACATTTTAAACTAATATGTCTCCAGCTGGAATAGATAACAGAAAACAAATATCCATTCTGGAACAATTTATTGCTCTGTCTAAAACAGGTAGAAAATTCCTATACAAAATAGGGTACGTGGTGGAAGGATTCAGAAAAATCCTACACTTTCCAGATCTCTGTAAAAAATACAGGGAATTTATAGGTGCAGTTTGTTTTATGCAGTTTTTTTCTTATTTGCAAATAACATTATCCAATGCAAATCTGTTATAGTAACACCATGTGGGATTGCATGTAAAAATAACTCAATTAACATTTAATGCAGAAGTACATTGATGTGCTATATCCATCTTTAGCCACTATTTATCACTGAGATCATGTGAAGGAATCTGAAAATATGCAGTCAAAAATTCCGATAATCTGCTAGTTCAATAGATCTTTTAACCTTGCTGGATAAAAACAAGTTAGATGATGTCATCAGAATGTCCATTGTAAGAGCATTACTTGAGAACAGAATTAAATCTCTGCCAGCCAAGTTAAATTTATGGAGGGTGTAAATCCTTGGTGTATCAAGTCCACTTTTCCTTGGAAACCGACCATTCTGGAGGAAAACAGGCAGAGGAGATCAAGAAGAATAGCACAGAAATCATGGTGGAAGAATAAAGAAACACATTATGCTTCTGCTGCTCTCATTTCTTTTATAAGAAAGTGAATTTGCAGTCCTAATTAAGTGATCATTTATATTTACATATCCTTAAGGTTTGTCTGTCTGAATAGTGCACAACCTAGGAATGTGGGGTGTAAATTGGCCTTACACTAGACTGTCATGCACTAACTGTGGACACTACTGCCTAAAAGTTTCTTAAAGAACTTTGATCTACTATACCTGTTTCAAAAAGGGGCAGGCCAGAATGTGTTGTCAACTTGTAACGACTTTTTCAAGTGATTTTCACCCTTCTTTTTGTATTTTTTTCTGCCCAAATTTGAAATTGAAAGTGTTTTGAATTGAAAAGTTGAAATAGAATGTTTTGACAGTCAAAACAAAGTATTTGAAACTAAAAAGTAAAAATGAAAGATTTAGATTCTCTTTGAAAAAATTCAGTTGAAAGCAGCCATTGGTTCGATTTTATCTGAATTGACAAATTGTTTCTACCCTCACAGTCAAAAAATTTTTTCATCAATGAAAATATTGAGCTAAGTTTTCACTTTGACATTAGTGTTGTAGCAAGGTATTGAAATGATCATGGCAAATGGCAAATTTTAAAATCTATCAACTTGCAACATCAACTTGTAGTAATTTGTTGATAGTTCAGTTATTTTTAACTTACATTTACTATGTCCTTTATGATATATAGTTACAATGGCACATCTATAGTGAGTCTATTTTAATGCCTTGAATTGAATTTAGGCATAAGCTAAGTAAGCTATAGTTTTGGCCCTCACAATATGAGAAGCCTCTGAAAAAAGAAAAACCTGATTCCATTTCAAATTTTATTAAAATTGGTTGATAAATAAAGGAGGGATGGGAAAAAGAAGATTTTCTCTAAGTGCAGAAATTTATGTTCTAATTTGACAAAAATATACATGTCTAGCTATACAAATACCCTTACCATATCCTAATCCTTCACTAATTGTTCATTATTGTGAGTCGGGGGGTCGGGGCTAGAAAAATAACAATAATTTCCCTTGTAAAATTAGTGTTCCTAAGAATAAGTCTGCTATCAATCTCCTAAAGCAGTATTTTGTTGGCCAGCTGTTAATGGTAAAATTAACTCTGCCTTCATAACTTATGTATGTATAGGCTCACTGATGATAACATTGAGAAAAATGTGAGGTCAGAGATGGCAGTGCTATGAAGCCATCCTGCCATGTTCATACTGCAATAAGACTCATCCTGTGAGTGGCATTATGTATAGTGCCCTCTTTGCCTGGTAATAGCTGGAATATTGCTGTCTTTTGTTTACAGTACAGCAAGCTCAGCTGTATAGTACCCTTGCTCTTGTTTTTCCCCCCATTTTCTTAAATATTAGTGCATTCTTTCTTCTTTTAATCTGCACATATGTACAATTGTGTACATGCAGTCCCCGAGTTACGTACAAGATAGGGACTGTAGGTTTGTTCTTATGTTGAATTTGTATGTAAGTCTGAACTGGCATCCAGATTCAGCCGCTGTTGAAACTGACCAGCGGCTGACTACAGGAAGCCCGAGGCAGAGCTGCTCTGCCCCGGGCTTCCTGGAATCAGCCGCTGATCAGTTTCAACAGCGGCTGAATCTGGACGCCTGGGACAGAGCAGCTGGGGCGCTGCCGGGTAGGTCCCCGCAGCGCCACACCTCGGAGCTGCGGGGACCAACCTGGCAGCACCCCAGCTGCTCTACCCCAGGTGTTCCCAAGTCAGCCCTGCTGAAACCGACCAGCGGCTGACTACAGAAAGCCTGAGGCAGAGCAGCTCTGTGCGCCCCCCCCTCCCCCCCAGACCAGGCTTTTCTCGGTCCTGCCGCCCGCGTCCTCCGCGGCGAGAAAAGCCGCTCCACGTCTCCCTGGTCTGATGGGGGAGCCACCCGCGTCCTCCGCGGCCAGAAAAGCACTAGCTGCGCCCCCCCCCCCCCCCAGCAGACCAGGGAGACGCAGAGCAGCTTTTCTCACCGCGGAGGATGTGGGCGGCGGGACCGCGGCACGTCTGGGCGGTCCTGCCGCCCCTGTCCTCCATGGCGAGAAAAGCCCCGTTCGTATGTAGGGATCCGACGTAAGTCGGATCCACGTAACTCGGGGACTGCCTGTATTTTAGTGTGCATGCCTCTTTCTGCTTCATGTGCTATCCATTCTTCACATCCATGTGTCTTATGGACGTGGGCCAAGTGGATCGTGAGGAGGATAAATTGTGTTGGCTTTCCTCTGTGAGTTTTGGGAACCTTTATTGTATTTTTATAGAATGGCAAAAGAAAAAAACACAAAAATTCATAGTTTTGTAGCAAAAATTAAATTAGACTAAATATTTGTAAATGCATTGTATATATAGTCTAGCTAAAATTTTGTATTTGCCTAACAAAATTAATCATTTTTTTATTTATTCGTATGAAAAGGATAATTTTCCTTATTTGTGGTTTAAAAAAACTATATATTTTCTTGTTTTCATGTGAGAACATAAAGCTTTCTTGTTTATGTATTCAGTGTCCTTTCTGTGAAAATAATAAATTCCTTTTTTATGGTATGGTCCCTCTTATACTTGTCATAGCTTAGAGCCTGAGAAAGTTCAAGGCAGGGCTGGATTCTAACAATGTTAGCAGCCTCCTGTATGATTTAGATGTGTATAGACCATTATTTGGAGAAGGGCAGTAATTGCAGGACTGATTAAAAAAAAGATGTTTATCACTTCAATACCTTAAATGAGGTTAAGGACTATCAGATCAAATCAAACTTAGGAAACTAATTGTGACTCGAAATTTCAATTAAAGCTGAAGCTACTGTCTGAAAAAGACCATCATTCTTGCCCATGGAAACTACAGAACTTCCCTTTGACTATGCAGTTGCCACAGTCCTGTGTATGGCTGTCCTTTTTGTTGTAAATTAGAATAGATGAAAGCCAATGATGAAGGCTAATTTGATGTGATATAATTGATGAACTCTAAATTGTCCCACATTTCCCTCTTGAAACAGTTTGACTGGAACGCAAAATGCCAGAATACTTTGATTTAGACTCACTCTCACAATATCTGAGTGGCAGCAGTGAGGAATTAACTCTTTCAAAAACTCTTCCATAATGTGTAGCCAGTTTATTTATGAAATGACGCAGCAGCCTGGAGAACCAGTGCCAGTCAGTTTTACATCCTTAGTTACTGCTGCATAGTAGACACAGTGCTACTAAGATGAAGAATATAAGAAATTAGATGCTAGAAAAGTACTTTCCCTGGCTATAAATGTTAGTTGTGTACTCTTTACTTTATAAATTGGATTAGGAGGGGATGTTTACAAACGTGGGAACCCACTGCTGCTCAAATTCTGACTCTGCTTAGAAAACTTTGCAAGTGAAGCTTTCTGTGATTTCCCCAAAGAAAACTGTTGCTTTGTAGGTACAGGTTGTCTCTTAAAATATAATTCTTTTCTTCATATTGCTGCAAGCTTCAGACATCTGCTGTTCCTACCACTTGCTGTTATTTTTCAGGCAGTTTCAACCCAGTTTAAGTGGCCTGTATTTTCCGCTGAAATATTTCTTCTTCAAAGGCGAGAACTCAATGAGGGAGTCAAAGTCTTTGAAACTCAATTAGTTCATCTCTACAGCCTGAGTTACTAGCTTTAGAAAGTATAACATCTCACATCTATTTAAATTAATTATATCAAATCTACAAAGATTATACAAAAGAAACACATTTTATTTTTCAGTATTTTATTTCTCTGGCTTGGTAGCAGAATTGTATCTCCTTGAAAGTTCTCTTCTTTTCTACACAAAAGCAGTTGACCATGGCACAGGCCTTTTCCACTAGAGGTATGTCTAGACTACATGGCTCTGTTGATGGAGCCATGTAGATGAGTTTTCTAGACATAGGAAAATGAAGCGGTGATTTAAATAATCGCCGCTTCATTTACATAAAAATGGCCACCGTGCTGGGCCGATCAGCTGTTTGGTGGGGCAGCACAGCAGGGCAGTCTGGACGTGCCGCGGTTGACAAGGGAAGCCTTTGTCGACTGCTCCAGTAAACCTCATTTCACGAGGCATACCAGAGCAGTTGACAAAAGCTTCCCTTGTCGACCATGGCACGTCTAGACTTCCCCGCTGTGCTGCCAAACAGTTGATCGGCACAGTGCGGTGGCCATTTTGATGTAAATGAAGTGGCGATTATTTAAATCGCCGCTTCATTTTCCTATATCTAGTAAACTCATCTACATGGCTCCGTTGACAGAGCCATGTAGTCTAGACATACCTTAGCTGACCTGAACATACTAGGTAATGGTGAGTTTCAGACTTTCTCCAGATTAACAAAACCTTTTGGATCTGAAAACAGGGCTTTTTGCTAAGTGTATGGTACTTATTTTTTATGGTATTTTGGCTCTTTCTGATCCTGACCAGAACCAGAATTATGGAGTAGCAAGTGAAATATAATTGGGATCAGGGAAATGTTGTACGTAGAGCATTTTATGGATTTTTCAGGAGATCTGGAGAAAAAGCTATTGAGTGTGGACGGAGTCTCATTGTTTAGGATGGAGAAAGGCAGCATTCCTGGGGAAGAAAGGTGGGGAAGAGGCTGAACTACTGCTAAATACTAGTTGGTTGTGCCTTTTTACAAGTAATTGAAATTGGCTATAATTGTGAAGCCTCCTTCAGGGATGATTCATGGACAATTTACTTTCTCTGAGGAAAATTAATTTGTGGCTTAAATAGGTTGACAGTGCCCCTTTTAAACAGACACGGGTAATAAGTAATGAGGCTGTGTTTGAAAGATTTTGTTTACATTTTGGCCTTATCAATTTACAGATCAGCTCAACTAACAGGTGCTGATAAAAACAAACTAAATGAAATTATAAAAGCAAACTTGCCATTTATTTAAATGCATCACCGTATTTGCATGATCGGTATTTTGTATTTAGCATCTTTGGTCATTTTTCTTGCTCACATTTTTTTTGCATTGAGATGATTTGATCAAAGTAAAGGTGTGAAAACTAATAGGGTAAACCACATCAATGTAAATAACCTGTGGAATAATAATTGTATGGATAATTATTAGAAAGATTGTGAGCAGTTGTCATTGGTATGTGGGCTGTGGCAGAAGCAGACCCACCAACAGGAGGCAAAGGAGGCAGCTTCCCTGGGGCCTAGCAATTCAAAAAGATCGGCCAGGTAACCACTGCCAGGCACCCTTTGGGTGTGTCTGAGGGTTTGGGGGGGCTCAATGTGGCGGGCTCTGGGCAGCACTGAGGTCTGGCTGTCCCAGCCACACCCCTGCTGTCTAACGCCCCACCCATTCTAAGGGTGTGGAGCCACCCCCTCATACCTTGCCCAGGGGCCCACCAAGTCTGTTGGCCCCCTGGAGATCCAGGTCCAAAGGTCACCCTACATATTGGAAAGTGGATTTCTGGCGGCAGGGGCAGAACAAACGGTGGCAGGCTGCAGTGAAGAGCGGTCTCTTATTGTATAGTATTTAATTAAATATAATTTGGGTGAGAAACATAAGCTCTGTGTGCCTGAATAGCAGCCAAGGAGGATTGAATGTCAAAAACACAAAGGGGAGTCGAATAGCCATCTCCCAATGACTTTCAGTGGGAGCCTAACTCCTATTTGTTCCTGTAGACTTCTTTCCTGGTGTGTGTTTGATCTGCTTTTGAAAGGCCATATTTACATAGCAAGTGTTGTGGCTAATATTGCACAAGATCCTTCTGAAAATCAGCATAGCTCCACTGAAGTGAAAACAACAGAGAGAGCAGTGGCACCTTAAAGACTGACAAATTTATTAGGGCATAAGCTTTTGTGAAATACAATTCACATCCTCAGATGCTTGAAATGAAAAAAAAGAAAAGGCAGGAATATAGAGATGGGAGTGTAACATCAGTACAGGTTGAACCTCTCCAGTCTGGCACCCTCAGGACCTCATGGGTGCCAAGCCAGAGAATTTGCCGAACCATAGGAGGTCAATATTGTAGCGCGTGGGTCTCTCTTTATTTTTAATTCTCTGAGGAGAATAAATGGAACAATACTTGTAATGCTTCTTAATAATGTGTGGCTGTATTGATACACCCTATACAAGCCTATGCCTGGCTAGCCAAGGCTTATTAACTATCTTCATAACGAAGTGTTAGTGTTGTTATACAACTTTATTGTATTGGCACAAAGAAATAAGTAGGTAAAACATAAAACCAACCTAACGCTTAGCAGTAGTACCCACACGTCCCACTGCTTTCCGGGCTCCTAGAAGATATTTAGGAGTAATTAGAGCTAAATATCAGCACAGAACATTGAGAGCCAAGACTGGTGGTTGTAAACAAACTTTAAGGAGCCACAGGAAACTTGGCCACATCTGTATTAGTGGACATCCTGCTAACTAAAATCATGGCAGATCACAGATGTTGCCAGATCAGAGAATGCCGGACTAGAGAGGTTCAACCTGTACTAATTAAAGCAGGGTGGATGTGGGTCACATCCAACAGTGATAAGAAGGTGAGAGTACCTGGAGGGGAAAATACTTATTTGTAATGAGAGAGCCATTCTATCTCCCTATTCAGACCCATTCAGATGATGTCAAATTTGCATATTTCAGCAGTTTTGTGTTGCAGTCTGTTTTTGAAGTTTAGTTTTAAAATATTTGGTACTTTTAATCTACTCACACAGACACCACCATAAGTATATTTAAGTCCTGTTTAGAAATCTGGTGCTATCTATATTAGGCATAGTTTAACATCTTTAAAATATATTAATGATCCATTAAAAACACTATTTAAAAATGGAGTTGACACTTTTATTTTAGAAAATTGTATTAAAATAAAACACATTATAATTGCTCTTATGATACGTCTGGATAGCATTCAAGATGCTTAAGTTCAGAGAAGGTGGTGGAGTAATGTCAGCAGGATGAGGTTTGGTTCTATTCCTATTTGGTTTTGTTTATTGTGTCCACCACAGTTGTGTTTGTGAACAAAATTTGTAATTCCTTACAATATGTTTTCAAAAGCCTTTTCTTGTGATACTTTTCACATTCAGAAATAATTAATTGTAACCAATATTTTAATGTGTTGATTAATAAATAACTGTCATTGGGCAAACAAATTAGACAGATTTTTGTAGCAGTATTACTTTTAAATGTATACATCAGTGGATGGTACTCTCTTTTGCTTTGTATGCAGAATTATTTTGTGAAGTAAACATTTTTGAAGTGCCAAATTGAAAATGGTCTGGGGATGTAAAATCCTGTTTAAAGTGTTAACCTGTTAAAGTAGATGTTTAACTGATTGACTAGCCCGTTGCGTCACATTGTGGGATGGAGATCGCTGGAGCAGCCCCCTGCCCATGGCACACTGGCCTTGGCTGGACCAAACTGGGCTTACTGCATAGCACCATGGGCGAGGGGCTGCACTGGCCTGGCCAGGTGCCATTTAACCAGTTATCCAGTACCCAGTAAATACATTCTTACTAACTACAAAATAATCACATTTTGCGGAAAGGATTTTTAAAAAATCCATTTGATTAACAAGAAAAGTACAATGCTGGGATCATTGCAGGAAGACTTAAGTAACTATTGAGGAACCTCTAAACTGATTAATGTCATAAAACTATGTAAATGCTCAATATGAATGCATAGCACAGTAAGTGAAACACATAACCCGATTAGGTCTTATTTAGAACTTTTAAGTTAGAAGTCAGTGCATTGTGGTACAGAGTTGAAGTTTGAGATTATTGATTCTTGCCACACAAAAAAATCTTTCTTTAGCAAATTAATTCTTTGGGGAAGGGGAAATATACAGAAGAATTGATCGTAGTTTTATTGTAACGAGAACCTCCATCATAAAGTACTGGCACAACAAGCTGGACTCAATATGTCATCCTTTTTTTAATCATCTGCTTTTCATACACCCAAAGTTTAAAACTGACTTGACTGTATTGTGCATCTCTTGGATATTAAAGCTGCAGCATTCATTTGACTCAGCTTTCAGAATGTAAAGCAATTTTAATATTTCTCTTATTTAGGAAATATTTATTTTATTTTACTATAGTTAATCTTTTGCACAGTGTGAATAGAAGGTTATCTTGGAGAGCAAGGATTGTATTCCAGAACCTACAAAGTTTTGTTAATCCTGAAGTTATGGTAGACTCACGTTTTGTTTTTTTAGCAGTAACATAAAGTACATTAAATGTCTGTTCCTTGGATCTAGACACAAATGACCTTTTCAATGCTCATCCTTTTTACTTGTTCTGATTTTTCAAGGGAAATTACAAGCAACTGCTATTTAGTTTCCAAAAGGGATACACATAAAGCTGACCTTTTGATACTGTTATTTTTTGGGATGTGTACACTGTACTTTAAGTATGTCTTAGCTGCTGTTTGCTGGACTATGTGTAGTTTAAACAACCCTTCATTTTATTCAGAGTAAAGCTAGGACTGGAAGTACAGCTACCCTCACTTTTTTCCCCATGCCAGACTTTTGCACGTGCCCCAGATGATACTTTTTTCAGGCAATTTTATAAGGAAGTCCCACAGAATAGAAAGAGGTCTGAGGAAGTCCTTCTATTCTGTATAAATTCTTACTCTGATTTTACAGTGATAAGCATAATGAGTTAATTATATGGCCTCCATTACTACAGTATTCGAGCCTCCCATAATTTAATGTCTTTTTTTTCATAAAATCTCTGTGAGATAGGGTAGTACTATGACTCCCATTTTACAGACTGGGAACTGAGACAGGGAGAGATTCAGGGTATGTCTACACTGCAATTAGGCACCTCTGGCTGGCCTCTGCATGCTGATGTGGGACACACAGAGCTGGAGTTGAAGTTCTAGCCTGTTGCAATATAGGCATTCAGGTTTGGGATGCATTCTGAGCTCTGATACCCTCCCACCTTACAAGGTCCTAAAGTTTGGGTTCCAGCCAGAGCCTGAACATTTACACATCAGTTAAAAAATTACTTATGTAGGTACCAGCTCCGTAGATACTCCAGGTTTGGAACACCCATGGAAAAATTAGCATGTGCTTAGCGGGAGCCAACTTCACCTTGGGTGGGGGTTTTGAGGGAAGGAGTCAGGTAGTGGTCAGGCCTGGAGCAGAACTGGGGGTTGCTGTGGCCCCTTGCCTGGGCCCAGTGATCCTGAGTCATGTTATACAGGCCAGCCAGTGGTTTTAACTTCAGTGTAGACCTTAAAGAATTTAACCATAGTCACACAGGAAATCTGTAGAGCAGGGACTAGTCCCAGGCTACCTCCTTAACCACTACACCATCCTGCCTCCTAGTATGGCTTTATAGGGCACCTCAGTGTGACTTTTTTTTTTAAAGAAGTCTTGTTTCACCTCAAAACAAAAGCAAAAAGATTTATCTCACGTTAAAAGCATCAGGACGTTTTAATCATTTTATGTACATGTGCTGCCATCGCAATGAAATCAATTGCTCTGGAAGTTCATCAAGTTCAGTGTAGTATTCTATGCACAAGTGAGAAGCTTCTCAGCTTCCCCACCACTGAAGTAGCTAATTTAGTTTAAAGAGGATTGTAACTCCCATAGTTACAGCACCAGAGCCTATAGAGAAAGCAATGTTTGTTCTATGCAAATTAAAAGTAATTAAACAAATGGTCAATTCTATGCTGAAGTATCACTGTTGTGTGTTTCCCTTAGTCTGGGAATACAAATTCAACATTTTTAAAGAGAATTAAGCTGTGCTTCTAAATAAAATGCATTTAATCTTCACAATAGATTAGGTCAACCATGTAGGCATGTACTGATTGAATGTACCAATCTGAAAACAAATGCAAAGATCCAACCTCCTGGCTTACCAAAAATATCATTTTGTAGGGTTGTGCTATTGTCTTTATTGTGGCATAAATCAGATGGCTGGTCAGCCGAATCCTTTCTATTATGCTTTGTCCTAGAGGCTTTGATTTCCCTGCCCACTACAGTATCTGACTGCTTTTGAAACTCAGGTGCAACCAACTGTGCTAGAACTTTGTGCACCCCTACAGACTCCAAATAAAGCTATGTATATAGTATGCCAGCATGCAATGGAGTCTAGGATGTAGCAACCCAATGGCATGTAATTCAGGTGGCACATAAGATCCCAGCACAGAAATGGCAGACGCCTCACTGCCATAAATTAGGAAGGAGAAGAGGCCAGGTTATAAATGCTGAGGTTGATGAGTAAGCAGAAATGATAGAAGATGCAGATGGGTGATGTGGACATTATTTCAAACTTGTAAGAACTACTCCAACATAATGTCCCCTTCAGCTGCCATTAACAGTGCCGCCCCCACACACACATTCTAGAACAAGTTACTTATGATGTCCTGCCTCCTAACTGCTCAAAGTAAAGCTCTGCAACAGTTAGCTAAGTTCTTCAGATATCAAAACTCTTCGTACCTAGCCTACCATGATGAACGTCCCCCTCACTTGATTCTCCTCATCTGAGCCATTTCACATGTAGCCAGAAAAAAGGTGTTCTCATTTGAGGCCAACACTCATGGGCTGCGTCTAGACTGGCATGATTTTGCGGAAATACTTTTAACAGAAAAGTTTGTGCTTTTGCGCAAAAGCATCCTTGGCCAGTCTAGATGCGATTTTGCACAAGAAAGCCCCGATTGCCATTTTAGCCATTAGGGCTTTTTTGTACAAAACAGTTCTTCCCTGTCTACACTGGCCCTCTTGCGCAAGAGGGCTTTTTCCCAAGTGGGAGCGTGAAAGTATTTGCACAAGAAACACTGATTTTGTACATTACAAAGTCAGTGCTCTTGCGCAAATTCAAGCGGCTAGTGTAGACAGCTGGCAAGTTTTTGCCAGTCTAGACGCACCCATGGACTATAAGCTTCTTGCTCACTCTAGGATAGACACACCTCTCTGCATTAACTAGCCAAAGACACACAGACCAACCTTCAGCATAAAGTTCTTCAAATCTTCTGCCCTAGCTACTAAAACCCTCCCCCTGAAAACAGGTACCCTCTCCAAGATCCAAAACATTTCTTATAATATATGGCATGTATTGTCTATGTGTCTGTCAGATAGGTTTTATACATCATGTGTGAACATAGTATTTGAATATATGCAGTTAGTCTACATATTTCCAAAATTTACGTGAATCCAAAGACAAACCCGCCACCCTAAAAACTCACTTTCAGTTGTCAGAAGCTTCCTGCACATAATTTCCAACTCTGATTATAGTATTCAGAATGGTGTCAGAGTTTTCACTTTCAAAATCTTGTACTTCTTGAAGAATATCCGTTAATGCATAAAGAAGACAATTTTCACCTGTCTTGTTAAAAAAAAATATACGTTATCAAAATCTTCTGAGTAAATAGCTTTCTAAAATATTTATATTAAAAAATCATGCATGGCTTAGAAAATTGCTGGTTAGAAAAGGCAATTTCTGTTCCATGTGAAATTCCCCCCCAAAAAAATTTAAAATAAAAAAAAGTGATTTTTTTTTAATTTCCTACAAAATGAAAATTCAGAAAAATTTCAATTTGGGATTATCAGAATGTTTTGATAATGTAGAAAGATTATAACACAATCTAATATATTATATGTTAAAATTAAAATTATTTTTATCTGGTATATATTTGAGAAAGTTTGTGACTCTGCTGTGTTTCTGTCTGTTCAAGAACTCATAAAAAATAAGAGCTAGCACCAACAGATTTGGTATACTGCTTCCTATTATAACTTAAAGCAAGGTAAGGGTTTGGTTGTGCCAGGGAAATGGGATGTGCCTGGAACAGGATTGCTTCTCATAAAACTATACAGAAAAAAGACAAAATCACCAGTCAAGTGAAAGGGGCTGGCTGGGAGCATGCCCCTCTACCGCCTTCCCCCCACTTCCAAACCTTAACCTCCTCACCTGGGACTGCCTCAGCCCTGAGCCTCCCACTCTTCAGTTCCTTTTTAGAGTGGGGGGGAAAGGCTGAAACTCCTCCTCTTCCCCTGGATTCCTGGCTGTTCCCCTTTGTCAGGGAGTGAGGGGAAAGTGTACAGTCTGCTGCATTCCTCACTCTGGATGGGGAGCACAGATGGCAGAGAAACCTGGACCTGCCCCAGCTGGGGAACATGCACCCCTCCTGCAGCTGTGCCCACTGGAGTTGCAGCAACCATGAAGAGGTACTTCTCACCTGGTTCTAAGCTGCTGCTTTGAGAAAGGACTGAGGTAGTCTTCTCTCCCTGGGGCAGCCTGCATACTGAACCCCTCATCCTCAATCCCACCCAGCGCTGGCCCAAGCCATTTGTGCGCGCCGGTCCCCGGGAGCGCAGCACTGCCCCCAGAAGTGTGACAGATGTGGCTCCACCCTCAGGCACCCAGCGCATGCGCGGCCCCGCCCCCAGGCGCATGGCGCATGCATAGCCCTCCCACAGGTGCTCAGCGCATGTGTGGCGCCACCGCAGGTGCACAGAGCATGCGCAGTGCCGCCCCCACCTGGCCTGGAAGCTTTGGGTGGTGCCCCCTACAATGGGGCGCCCCAGGCGGTAGCCCGGTTGGCCCGTATCTTGGGCTGGCTCTGATCCCACCCCATAGCAATGATTCAAATGAAGCATGTACAATTTCATTTTATTTAAAAACAAAAAACAAAACCCCGAGTTAAAAACCTGAGCAACACCGGGTAAATCTTCAGGCATAATGTAAACATCAATATGCAATGAATAAAAATGAGAAAAATATTTTTACCTTATTGAAACAAGATGTTTCAGCATTATCAAAACAAAACATTTCAGCATATTGAAACATAATGAGAAAAAGGAATCATTTTCACTTTTTCCAATAAATTTTATTTCACACAAACCTATTGTAACATTTAGATTTGATAAAATTGCATATTCTGATGAAAAGCTGTTCTGTCAAATTTTTTGACAAGCTGTAAAATAGAGTTTATATTTTGCAAAGAATCTTATAATTTAAATTTATTATAGGTTGAAAAACAGATTCTACATAAAAAAATATTTGAGAAACCTTTATACCAAATCTCAAGCTGTTGGAAAATAAATTTAGGGTATAGTAACATAGTATCTATGTATCCAAGGAATGGGAAACAGAATTAGAATTTTATTGAATCTCTCCGTGATTGTGCTAAAAGGGTTTGTTTTTTGGAAACTGTTCTGAAATTACATAGTATTTGACGTAATAAGAACTTAGTGACTTGTTTTTTACACTATATAAACATCGTAATGGTTTTCATTAATGAGAATGTTTAATTATACAGTTACCAAGAAAGACTGTGATAGTAGAATATGAGTTAATTACCATTATTGAAGTCACTGTGTAGTTTCCAGAAAATAATACAAATAAGTAATTAACTCATTTTGCTCCTAGATTGGATCTTACTGAGATTTAAAGTGATTGTAAAAATTCAAATTGTGTTGGAAGCTAGACAAACTGCTCAGTGCACACAGCAATCCACAGTTATGTTGTCAATGAAATAATTAATCTTTGATATTTCAGTTGCTTGAAGAGAGCATTTAAGAGTATGCTGATTTCTGAATATGATTTTTGTTTTTTTAACTAGTGAAATAAAAAGCATAGCATTTCCTACTCCTTCATAAGAGTATAATGCAGCTGATTTTCTTTCTTAAAGTCAATGTCCATGATTACCGAAGAAGGTTAGAATTTGGTTTATCAATTGGAAAATCCTGCATTGTCATATTGGAGTATAGAAGCAAAACCAGTGCAGTTCCCCATAGTGAGGTGTGTGTGTCTCATTTCTCTTGGCTTCTGAGAGAGAACTAAAAGGCAGTGTCTACATTGGCAAGATTTTGAGCAAAGGCATCTGCTTTTGCGCAAAATCTTGCCACCTGTCTACACTGGCCACAAGTACTTGCGCAAGAACACTGATGTTCTAATGTAGGAAATCAGTGTTTCTTGCACAAATACTCTGATGCTCCCGCTCAGGAATAAACCCTCTTGCGCAACTGTTCTTGCGCAAGAGGCCAGTGTAGACAGACAACGTTAATTTCTTGTGCAAGAAAGCCCAATGGCTAAAATGGCCATTGGAGCTTTCTTGTACAAGAGAGCATCTACATTGGCATGGATGCTTTTGCACAAAAGCACCACTCTTGCGCAAAGGCACATGCCAGTGTAGATGCTCTCTTGTGCAAATACTTTAATGTAAACACTCTTGCGTTAAAAGTATTTGCGCACAATCATGCCAGTGTAGACGTAGCCAAAGAGGTTTTCTCTACTTTTCTCCCTCCCATTGCTCGAAGAAAGTTCTTAGAAAGCTTCCTGCACTTTCTGTCTTTTCGTTTCTTTAAGAGAAGTTCCTCTCAGATATGTGGTCTGCATGGCTACGGCTACACTACATGCTTTGCTGAAAGAGATAATGGAAATGAAGCCCAAATTAGCATTTTCTTGCACTTCATTTGCATACTCTCTTTCGTTCCATTTTTGTACAAGGGGTTTTTGCGCAAAAATAAACAGTGTGGATGTTTCCTTTTCGTACAAAAATCCCTTTTTGCACAAGATCCTTATGCCTCTTGTGCAAAAGGCATAAGGATCTCTTGGAGGCATAAGGACAGAGAAATGTGCTTGCTGTGAGGACTGGATACAGGTGAATGCTATTCTAGATTTATTTACTATGCCTTTCATTAAGATAAGGTTTGGTCCACTGCAGTGGTTTTTATAGCCCTAGGAAAAGGGCTAGGCGAAAGCATTTTTCATCCCTAGACATCCCTGTGGACTCAACAGCTGGACCAGGAAATGTGTTTACTGTGAGGACTGGATGCAGGTGAATGTTATTCTAGATTTATTTACTATGGAAGCCTTTCATTAGGAAATATTTGATCCACTGCAATGTTTTTATAGTCCTAGGAGAAGAGCTGGGGAAAGCATTTGTCATCCCTAGAGACTACAGAGCCTGTAGAACGTATATTTACCTAACAGCTCTAAACTGTGAGTCTGTCTCTGGTAAAAAGAGAGAATGGGGCAGCGCTTTTTTTGTGAATTATTTTCTAATTTAGCTGGGCCTATAGGGAGGAAATGATACAAACACAGGGAGAGTCCTATGGAGAATCAAGAAATTGATATTTTATATGCTGATCCCTGTCCTTGTACCACCTCTGATACAGCTGCAGATATCTATTTCACCAGCAACTGAGAGGACCAGTCAGGTTTTAACTCAAGGGCTAGAATACTGTTAGTGGTGGAGAATCCCTCTCTTTGTTCTCTTCCTCCCCCAAACAGTATACAGATGGGATTCTGGAGTGTTTGAAAGGACTGAGATGCTACCTTTAATCAAGCTCTGAAGAATCCAGGTGACACACACTATATGGTCACATTGTCAAGACTGAGAAATCGTCTTTACGAGAGGATGTGTTGTGATGTGTGCTGAAGTACAGAAAATGTTATGTTGAAAACTTATATTAGAAGGTTTGTAACAGAAACCGAAGTGGAACATCTGAGTAATCGCAGTACATTTACTGTCTTAAAGTTACTGATAATATTCCAAATAATACTTATAATGTTTACTATATTTACAATATATTGATTGTGTATTAAATGTTTGCGGTACTAAAAAAGCATATGGTATCCTTTCTTTGAAATGTATTGGGAACTATTAACATCCTTTTATCAGAGTTTTATGTATGATAATCTCAAACATTTAACCCTGTGTAATATTTTGGGAAGTCTAGAAAAGATAAAACTCCTGCCTGCAGTTAAGCTGAGGTGCCAAAAGTGAGATTGTAATAGCTTTGTACAGAATATTGCATGAGCCTCTCCACTACACTTTTTTCTTAGAAAGGGTATATGCACTCAGCTGCTAAATTCAACATTAGATGAGCCTTTTAAAATTTCAGCTTTTGTTTAAAAAACTACTTAAGAATCTTTTTAATACAGTTCTCAAATGACTTATAACAGGGTATCCAAGTTACAAAGATGGCCTTGTGTGAATGAGGAGGCTTTATTGAACACAGGGCTGGAGGAATAGAGATAAACAAAACAGCAATGCTGACATAGTTGCAACACTATTTGATAATAAATCACAATTAAAAGCTTTACATTCACTTTATTTTCAAGGCTGTTCTAACCAACTGTTTTAAAGGAGGCCTATGCATGGTTTGAAAATGGTCTCTTCCATCTTTTTAAAAGCCTTTTCCAGCATATTTATTTGAAGAAAAGACAGTGTTGGACATTAAAAAGTTAACAGCTACCACAGAATTTTATATAAGTCCCCCATCCTACAACGAGCTCAATATATATATGTCCCCTCTGATTCCATTCTTTCCTACCATACTATAGGGAATAACTGTATACAAACACAAAACTTTAATGACATTTGTCAGGTAAAACCAATAAAATCCTATCTGAGAGTCAATTCCTTACTGTATGGCCTAAACAGTTTTTGTACTGATGTAATTATTTTAGTTAGGTGTGTGATATTTATCAAAATGGTAAATCTGGTACAATCGCTAGTATTGACATAGTTATACTGAGTTAAAGTGTGGGCTTGGCCTGACATGAGTAGTTGGATATAAGGTGAGGCCTCATTTTTTGGGAAACAGAAGGTAAATAGATCAGTTGGCTGGAAAACAGAATGTCTATGCTATTTAAGATAGGTAAATGGATCCATAAGCTAAAAGACAGAATTCCTGTACTAGCTAAAATAAGCGGGAATATTCAGGGACAAGATAACAAGGGATAAGTCAGAAACATAAACATGAGGTAAAAGGTAATCTTACCTAAGATTTTTATAACCCAAATCAGTGGTTATTTAACTGTTTTTAAGGCAGTGTCACGAATAAATTAATGGGGATAATGGTTTTTGTTTGATAAATTATTGGCACAAACAAATGAGTTTTTCCCTAAAACAACTTTTTATTAGGTGTTAAGCACACACATGGTTTTGTGGAATCACTAGCCTTGATTTATGACTTTATGATTTGGCCATCTCTTTAGAAGGAGAATTAAAAATCCAAGAATTGATCCATTAGAATATAGTTCTGTTACTTCAAAACACTAATTTGAAGGGGTAAGGTATATTAACAAATCACCAAGTTAATTAAGGGGCACATTTTTAAGTAGAAATGAAGTCTTATATCCAGTGTGGCTTCATCCATAACTGAATATTTTTCACAGGGAACCACAGATAATCTGAACTGTTAACCAATGGGCTGAATCCTAGCTAAGGTCATGTCATAAGATTCTGGAACTTCCAAAATCGTGATTAAAAACACAGCACAGAATGGATTATGAGGAAGTAGAGAAAGACAGAATCAGGTTCTGTTGCTTAATAAGAATATTATTATCCTGTATTGTGGTCAAGGGGTTTGATGCTTTTTAGTGGACATAATCAGACAAATCTAGAAAATTATATTTAATAATTGAGTTTGTTATTTGAACTCGTAATTGAAGACTGAGGAATGAAGTCTGTACTGTTTCTTAATTAATTCTGTTTGTTAATTTGAGTGAGGAGGAGTGTTTCTGTTTATTTTAAAATATTATAATAAACTTAAGATAATCTGTGCAGCAATTTTGGTTGTCTGATCTTTATTTCAAAAGACATCTTAAACACCCTATAGAACATCCTTTTGAGTTAAATAATGACACTGGATAAGTCTTGCACTAAAATGTGTTCTTATTGTGTGACAGTGATTTACTGTGTTATGATAAATGCATAACATGGTTCCTTATTTTTAATTTTCCGGGGAAATACTGGTAAAGGGAAATCAGAAATCAAATTAAATATCTGGGCCAAGATTTTTACAAAATGACTAGTGTTTTGGGGTGCTTTAGTTTTTTTATGTCCTCCTTGAGAAACATGTTAAGGAGGCTGATTGTCAAAGGATGGTGCTCACTATTTCATGAAAATTAGGCCCCTTTGCTGGATCTCAAAAATTGAGGCATTTTAGAAGATTTTGGACCTCTTTTATGGTTGCACGCATATGTTAAGAAATGTTACACATCTTCTCCCACACAGCTGTATCATGACTCTGGACTAGGAAACATACTCCACACACAGGTGAATACAAAGAATCAGTACTGGCTTCTAGTAATCACATAGCCAGAATGAGGTTGGCATTTTCTTCTCTTTTCTCTTTCATATCTCGTGTGAGGGCTCACATTTCTTAGGGTGCTTCTAGATTGTGGGGGTTTTCTGGGATAGTATCCCGGAGAAATGCCGCTGCATCCAAGGACCGCATTTTTTCTTCTGCTTTTTTTTTTTTTTTGGCGGAGGACCAAATGCACTCTTTCATGGAGTCCTGTATGCCTTGTTGTATGAGGAGTAAGGGCTCCTCTGAAAGAGGAGGCTTTTTCACCATTTGGCCCCATCTAGATGGGGCCAAATGGTGAAAAAGCCTCCTTCGGAAAAGCAATAGGAAAAAACTACGCAAATTGCGGAGTGCAATTTGCGTAGCTTTTTCCGAAAAAAGGCTATAGTGTGTAGACCTAGCTTTGTAAGGCATATCTTCTCACCACTCTGCTGCCTTTTTTGACTGACTTACTGTGAAGTGATAAGATATTAATATTTTTTTCAAATGCATTGTGTAAATCCAGTCATGCCCTTCTAGTGTTGTAGTCTTCTTGCTTCCCATTTTCCTCTGCCGTTTGGTATTCTAGTTAATGTACACTTTAAGCTCTTTTTTGGGTTGCCAACTTTGTACTTGAACAAAACTCAACACCTTTGCCCTTCCACCTGCCTTACCTCACCTCTCCACCCTCACACCTTCTCTGAGGCTGTACCCCCCCACACCTGACTTCATCCGCATTCCCTCTGTTGCTCATTCTCCTCACCTCTGTGGAAGAAAACAAGTCCTCACTCTGCCTTTGGTAAGCAACAAGTCAGAGGCAGTTTATTTCGAGCAATTGCAAGGGAAGACTCTGGGGGGCGGTCCCCCTTCCTAAGCAGGTCTTCAAAATACAAGCAGTAAAAGACAAGTATATATACCTTCCCGTTACATACATCAACGGCTAACATTTATCTATTTGTTTATACGAAGTCCTTCCAGACTCTTCCTTATCTCAAGGTTCCAGCCTGAATCAGCATTCCATTCTTATCTTTTAGAGCGAAGAGAAGACAGCATCTCTTATAATTCTTGCTCTCGCATTGTTAGGCCTCAGGGTTAGCCTGTCTCTTGCTCTATTTCTAACAACCCTAAGATGGCTGCACACAAATCCCCTTTTTCCTTTCCCTGCTTCCACACCTCGCTCATTCATTTTCACCAGGCTAGGGCAGGGGAATGAGGACTGGACGGGGTGTGAGGGCTATGGGTTGGGGTGCAGAATTTGATGAGGGTTTGGAGTGTAGGAGGCTGCTCCAGGATGGAATCGAGGGGTTTAGAGGGTGGGAGAGGGATCAAGACTGGAGGAGGGAACTGAGGCATGGAGGGCAGGATGAGGACTCTGGCTGCAGGAGTGGGCTCTGAGGCGGGGCTGCGGACGAGCAGTTTGGGATTCAGGAGCATGCTCTGGGATGGGATCTAGGGAATTGGAGAATGAGAAGAATTCAGGGTTGGGACAGGGGTTTGGGATTCAGGGTGACTCTTGGTGGCACTTACCTCAAGGAGCTTCCAGAAGCTACAACTTGTCCCCCCTCCTTTTCTACATGGAGGTTCAGCCAGGCAGTTCTGCACACTGCCCGCTGCAGGTGCTTCCCATTGACTGTGGTTTTTGGCCAATGGGAGCTGTAGAGGTAGCACTTGAGGAAGGAGCAGCACATGGCACCCCCTTGCTGCCACTAAGTGTAAGAACAGGAGCGGGGATATGCTGCGACTTCCAGGAGCTGCACAGAGCCATTGCAGTCAAGGAACCTGCTTTGGCCCTGCTGCACTGGAGCCACCAGGGTCACCTTTTGACTGGCCATTCAGGTAGAAATTAGACACCTGGATCTTGAGGGAAGAGACCTATTCTTTGTAACATGCCAGCCACAACTATGGCATAGTAGAACTGAGAATAACTCATAATAATAAGTTTGCTGACTACTAATCCTGCTCTGAAACAGAGGAACATTGCTGCTTAGATATCAGCAAATGTTATTTTGTATCTGAGATAGGGATGGGATAGTATAACTGTTCAAATAGTTAACTGATAAGCCTGGGCTCATCAGATACTGTTAACAGTTACACAAAGGTTCTCAGCCCTGCTCCCAGGGAACCGGTAGCCACCCCCTACTGCAGGCTCTACAGTATAACGGTTATATTGCAGAGTCCACAGTGCGTGGGGCCAGCCGGTTCTGCTTCCAGAGAGCCTGCTGCTCTGCAGAATAAGTGTTGTACTACAGAGCCCACAGAGTGTAACCATTGAGAATTTTCAGTGCTTAGACGGTTACCTAATAAACCGCTTTTTAACATCCTAATCCAAGAAGCCTTTCTTCATTTTCTACTTCAAAAAATAAATGTTCTTTGAATATTGACCTTACCATGAATAAGTATTGAAACTTTGCCTTAATAATAATTTTTAAAATAATAGTTTTTAAAAATAATCCTTTTGGTTATCCAACCTCTAACTGAATCCATATGGTATTTCTGGCTGCAAGCTCTTAAAATTAGCTGTGATTGTCCTCAGCATGTTCTTTTCCTTACCAGGGAAATTTGAAGTAAATAAGCTACTTGATCAGGTGATTTCTGATCGCCCAAATAAGTCATACATAAAAGGAATGATATTTGAGGGGTTTAGGAATTTATCTATTGACGGCCCACAATCAATCAGCCTTTTAGCATTTGAGAAGAGAATTATGCTGGGTTTGTGTTTATTTTATGGTGTTTTGGTTTGTTTTGAAGTCAATTTGGTGAGATCAAGCTGTATGTTCTACTTATCCTTGTGTAAGTATTTTTATAAAGGCATTCGCTTCTTCAGGTTATATTATAGGCCCCCAGGGAGCCAACAGACTCACAGGACTCTGGGCAAGGTGTGGGGGGACCGCTCCATTTTCCAGGAAGGGGCATAGCCTTGGGCAGAAGGGCGGGACCAGAGCAGCCAGCCCCCTGCCGCCACCTGGACCATGGCATATCCCCAACCTTCAGGGGTACCTGGAGCAGACTGCCTGTAGAATGCTGTGTGAGGTTCCAACAGCAGTTTAAAGAGCCCAGGCCTCCAGCTGCCACTGTCACAATAGCAGCCGTGGTGGCCAGGAGCCCTGGGCCCTTTTCAATCGCCGGGTCTGGGGCAGATTCCCCCTTTATCCCTGCCTGTCAGTTAGCCAGTATGAGCCTAATCCTGATTCCAGTTACATCAGTAGTAAAACTGCCTGGCTGTAGGCTGAATGTGGTAGTGTTTTATGGGGAAACAGAGACAGGAGGTAGATATGGTAAACTTAGCACTCAGGAATTTAATAGTTTTACTGGGTCAAATTCTATGGTCTCTGTTATGCTGAAAAGCAGACTAGAAGATCATATTGTTCATTCCTGGCTGTAAAATCTATGGCTACACAATATTGATTAATAGTAATTATTGCCTGAGAGCTTTCTGTTTGAGTTCATTTTAAATGAATTGCTTGTCTAAGTTCTTAATAATCTAGATATTCAGAATATGCTTTTGTTTGGTCTTAATATACAGAATGTAGTTTCACCCACAGACCTATCAATTATTCAGAGGGTATGACAAATGAGGGGCCCAAGTCTGCAAATACTTTCTACCAGGTGTAATGCACACTGACAGGCTCAGAATTCAGGCTTGATGACAAGTGCATTATTTTAATGTTAGTGTCAACAATGGTATTTTATATTTGCAAGAAAAAATAAAATACAAATACAGAACAAAAATGCATGAGAAATGTTATAAATGTACTTTGTAGCATTGTAACAGGCATTAAATCAAGAGCATTAAATAATAAGACACCTTCAGGAATTTGCTTGTATGCCCTTTATTTTCTCAAAGGGAATTTTATTAGCAGTATGTCACAGTTCTGACAGCATTTACATTCAAAGGCCAATATCTAACATTTTAAGCTGTGCAAGGAAATAGCAAGAAAAAATCAAGGAAATGAAACAAAATATTTTCTAATAAAACATTTTTGCAAGTATTTTGCTTTTTTCTAGATGCTGTCACATCCTCTTCATTTGAATGGAGCACCCAACTTTAATTGCACAACTTTAAATATTAATAGAGCTTTTATTAATTGTACAGAACCAGAGAAGTAAAAGTTGTAATATCTTGTTCTGGTCATCATTTTTATTCATCATAGTTTAATGAGCATTATAATTACAGGTTGAGGAAGAAATATAAATTAGCTTTGTGGTATTGGTTGAGACTTATGTGCTCACTGGCATGTGCACAAGGGACTATATGAGCATAACTGAATTTTTCAGTGTGTTGGCACATGCTCTCCAATACCAACACAGTATTCTTCATATTTAAATAACTGAAGAAGAACAGCTATATATAATTGAAAGCACTGACACTAATAACTCTGTCTGGCATGAGTACAAAAAGCATGGGGAATTTGAAGGCTGGATGGACTTTTTCTTGGCAAATGTTCATTCTCTGATTTATCAATGAAGTTAGACTTCAAATAACTGCCTTTTCCTACCATTTCACATATTTACTTCTTGCTTAGAGAAACACCGACATTATTTTGAGTGGTCAGGCACACGAGGAGTTCTGTGGAGTATATGTCAGTTGACATGAGCAGGAAAGACCATTTGTAGATAACAAATTCCCTCTCTTTTCAGCCCTCAAATAAATATTGTGTGGTGATAATGTAAATAATTTCTAGCTCTGTCATTCTAGATGAGACTATGTGCATGATACATTGTAACTGGATGTAAAATAAAACAAATGATTCTTTTACAATATATTTTTAAAATCCTTTGTTAAAACATAATTTTTCCCCCCCATCAGCAACTTATGCGGGAGAGACAGCAGATGGCCAGCCGCCCCTTTGCTTCTGTCGATGTAGCACTGGAAGTAGGAGCTGAGCAAACAGACTTTCTACGGGGGCCATTAGAGGTAGGAACAGTGGTGCTGACAAGGGACCATTGTGATTTGCATATTCATATTGCTAGTCTCATCTGCATCTGCTTCTGAAACCGAGTAGAGTCTGATTACCTGGAGCTGACAAGTCTCAGCTACATATGCCATTCCTATTTCTAGGAGCATAGTTTTAATAGCATGACCTGAGTTGTAACAAAGCCACTTGAGAATCCATTAGCTTAGGCTAGAGTGACAGTTAGCTCACCTGGCAGCCCTTTCTTGATAGATGAGTGTTGAAGGAATTACCTAAGATATAGGTATTAACAAGGAAACATACCTTATGTTTAGTCCTTAGAGTACACAGTGCCCTCTAGTTAACAGTTCACATCTATCTTAATTAACAGAGATTACTGAAAAAAAAAATACACACCCCCAATGCTGTGAGTTGAATTTCAATATTGTTATTTTATTTGTGACGTTTAAAGGACACAATATATAGCGCATGTTTTCATTTGTGGTTAATGGCTGTATTATTACATCCTTTTATTGTAAATGCAATACACTGAAAGAGAAATCATAATATGCAAGGCAATGCAATATTGGAATAGTTCAGTAATGCATGAAATGGATTCTGGAAATTTCACCTGAAAATAGAGAGAGAATAACATGATGAGGATGATAATGAATATCTAATCAAGACTTCCTTTTTGTAGATTATTGTCCTGTATTTCTTTATGTTTATTTACAATATTACGTGCATGATTGTTACTTTATCTTATTTATAGTGAAATCTAGGAGTATGGAGGGATAACTGAAATTTTTCCCAAATTGTTGCCAGTTTCTTTTACATGCAAAAGTTCTATTGCTTCTCTATAATAGTCTCCTTCAATGGAAGATTGAAAAAAAGTCTAACAGACCTCTGAGGTTCTTGGAGGAGTGGACAGTGTGAAAAGCAGAATCATGCTATTTTTTAAAAAAATCTATTGAGCACTTACCAAATTAGTAGCTAGGAGGCAATAGTAATTGTTCTTGCTAACATAATGTGGGTACTTTGAATGTGTAATGCATTAAAAAAATCACTGTCTTTGCCAAGAAGCTTTGCTGTTATGTGGCTAAACATTGTAGCACTCCTAGTATGTCTACACTAGGAAATTATTTTGAAATAACTCCCAAAATAATAATTTTGAAATAGCCCTTCCACACTACAAGGTGATATCAAAATAGCTCAGAATTATTTTGAAACAGCTTGTCCACACTGATTGGAGCCTGCATAAGATTTAAAGCCTCAGAAGCACCTCCTTTGATTGCTTGCTGAGGCTAGTTGAGACATGTGCTTACAGGGGCTTCTCTCTACAATCATATCTCACACGCTACTCCTCCACTGCCTACCACCTCGCAGGACACCAAACTCACGCTGAGTGGTCAGATTGCCCTTTTGGATGCCACAGCACTTCCAACATGGTGCTCAAACTGCTGCAAAGCAGTGCCAGGCTCATAGTTGCTGTGCCTCATGGTGCAGTTCATCCACAATGCCCACGTGCTGCTTCAGCATGACGATGAGCAGCCCGAGCCGAAGGATCTCTTCACCCAGGTCCTGGCACTCCTGCTTCAGCAAATGATCCTCAGTCCCCTGCCCACCATGGAACACTGCTTCTGGTGGAGGGAGACTAGTTCCAACTGGTGGGACTGCGTCTTACTGCAGGGAGGGGTCAAGCAGCCGTGGCTCCAGAATTTCCACATGTGGCAGGCCACCTTCCTGCAGCTCTGTGAGTGGCTTGTCCCTGCTCTCTGGTGACAGAACACCCGACTACAAAATGCCACCCCCTTGCTGAAGCATGTCACCATCGCACTCTTTAAGCTTGCCATGCCGAAGAGCTACTACTCCATTGGGAACCAGTTCGGCATAGGGAAATCCACAGTTGGGGCCATGCTGTTGCAGGTAGTCAAGGCCATCAATAACATCTTACTGCAGAGGGTTGTCACTCTTGAGAGTGTTGACACCATTGTGTATGGCTTTGTCACCGTGAGCTTCACCAACTGGGGGGAGGCATAGATGGTACTCATATCCCCATCCTGGCCCCTGCCCACCGTGCCTCGGACTATATAAACAGAAAGGGGTACCTCTCTATGGTTCTACAGGCCTCAGTGGACCACATCTGCTGGTCGGGGAAGGTGCATGATGCCTGCATCTTCTAGAACTCCTGCCTGTTCCAGAAAATGCACACCGATACTTTTTTCTTCAGGGACATGCCGATCAACATCTGGGTGACGCAGCCTACCCCTTGCTCCCCTGGCTGATGAAGCTCTTTGCAGGCAGCCTGGACCTCACCAAGGAGAACTTCAATGCCAGGCTGAGCAAGTGCCACATGGTTGTGGAGTGTGCCTTCGGCCGCCTAAAGGGGAGGTTCTGGAGTCTCCTCACCTGCCTGGACATGAGCGAGCACAACAACCCCTACATGGTAGCTCCCTGTTGTGTGCTCCTCAACCTCTGGAGGGTGGGGGGCAGAGGGTGAACGACTGGACAGATCTTATGAGCAGCCGGATACCATTACCATACAGAATGCATATCAGGGGTCTGTGCTCATCTGGGAGGCCATGAGGGAGAGTTTCAGCCAAGGCCACTTGTGAGATTCTCCCCTGTGCCTCTCCACAAGGGGCCCCGGCATTGCCCTTGTGTTCCTTTTCTTCTCCCTTCCCCTACAGGGGGTTGGGGCTGGGAGTGGGGCTTGACTCGGGTAGCTCAGGAGGCTTCGGCTGCCCAAGAGGTTCCATCACCATGTGTTCTGGGGCACCAGCATCCCCTTGGGGAGGAGGGAAGGGGACTAAGAGGGAAGCCAAGAGGTGGAGGGGTTAGGGTGGGGAGCTGGGGGGGGGGGAGATGGCTCTTGTCCCACTCCATTAATGTGGCCATGCTCTCCATCACAGAAGTGAGGGAGGAGCACATGAACTCGTGCTGGCACACCAGCTGGTTCCAGATCAACTTCCACTGCTCCCAGTCATCCCAGCACTCCTCCCAGTCAGCGGCCTGCACCCGATGCTCCTCATCGAGCCTCCAGACTAGGGACTGGAGGCAGGCCATCTGGTCTCGCAGCAGGTCTTCCCAGGTTCACTTCCTCTGTTTGATACTACTGTGTCAGGAAGTGGTGTGGGAGGTGGTGGACATAGCATGCTCGCAGCTGGCCTGCCTATGAAGAAAAGTTACAAGGGCAGTCATCCCAGCAGATGATTGTGCATGAAGTCTAGCCCCAATCTCTGCGCTTGAACCCACATATATATAGGGTCAGACAATGGTGATGTGCTTTGAGGAAGGCCATCTATTGCCTAGACAGCAGGCACTTTCCTGCAGGGGCACAGATGTCCCAGGGGAGCCTCACCACACCCATGGCCTGGGGACAAGTAGGAATGGGAAGGTGCTGGCCAGGTCAGGAGCCTATGGATGGAAGGGGTGGATGGTGTAGCTGAGCTGTCTTCTGTGTCCCACACACTCTGGGTCTGCTATTGGCAGCGTCTCACAGACAGAAAACTTCTCCTGCCTGCTGGAGGTGATGGGCGTTGCGGGAGGTGTATGTGAGTGGCAGAGTCCACTTGCTGGAGAGAGTGCCACTAGGGTCTCCTCCTCTTCCTCCCCTAGCAAGGATCAGTCTCTTCCACATCACTGTGTTTGACCAGGCGCAGATGCTGCCTGAGTGCAGACATGAGCCTGTGCCATGTGTGGCACTGCTGTGTGGTTCCATGACCCTCCTTTGCGATGGTTTGTCCCACCATAGAGGCTGGAGTAAGTCAGGCCTCTCTAGGAACCTTGTGAGAAGGAACGAGGGATTCTTGTGTGAGAGTATCATGGAGCTAAGTGCTCCAGACTGGTGCTCTATGTGCACCCATCTACACAGGCTGTTGTGCAATCCTCAGGCTGAGAAGGCCCAGCGAGAAGTGCGCAGCTCCTTTCAGCCCACCGCTTACCCTTGCACGTGTATAGGGAAAGGTATAGAACTCACTTGAAGTGAAATAAGCGTTATTCCTCATGGAAAGTAGGAGTTATTTTGAAATATCCAGCCCATTATTTTGAAATAACAGGCTTAGTAGTGTCGAAGCTCCACTTATTATTTTGAAATAAGGGGAATTATTTCAAAATAACTCCCTAGTGTAGACCAGGGCTCAGCGTTCTCACCTCCAAGAGCCTTGTACTTTTCGCTTAAACTGGAAGTGGACGAAGCGTCCAGTTACTGAGACTTAAGAATCAAGATCTCTGTGCTGTAGTTTAACCTTTATGGACATTTTGAAGTTCCTGTAATTCTGTTTAAGAACATTTTAGCTGTTCTTTTTTGGGATGGGGAAAGAGTAGGTCGAAGATGGGAAGTCCTAACCTTGATTGTTTACATAGAGCTGATTTAATAAAAACTTGAAAGTAAACATCGAAAGTTTCATTGCTATGTTTCCTTTTGTGACATCTTTTATTTAGCACATCATGGAGATAGATGTTGAAATATTTTGTTATGTTTCTACAGGTTTTTATTAGGTTTTTTCTCCTACTCTAAGCATGTTCTGTTAATGGCTTTAGTACTCACTTTGAGTTGGATTTTATGTTTTGTCTGATTAACATATTTATACAGATAGATATAGATATATATTTACACAGAATAGAGACTATTCAAAATTTTCCTAGCAATGTAGTCTGTACTACAACAATGTGATACTGAAGATTAAATGAAAGTAATGCAATTTATTGATTGCCCCTTGAAGTGTACCATGGAAGAAAGTGATATATTAAAATTACATTACAGATCTAACTTGAACTTACAGAAGCAAGGCAATAAAAGTTACAGCTGCCACTCTGTTCTTGATTTTCAGCTTTCTATTAGGTTATAAGTGGATTTAGATAAGTATGTGGATAGCCGTGCTGCAATACTTAAACACAAAAGAGCACAATAAAAATAAATCAGCACCCATGCTTCTGTTTTTCTTGGATTAAGTTAAATTCACGACATTATTTTCAAATTCTTATGCTATTGATGAATATTGTGTTCTTTTAACTTTATATATGTAATATAAAAATGAAAAAATATACAGTAACTTTCCCCCAAAAAATGTAATGACACATTGACATACTAAGAGCTCCCATTATAATGTCGATAACTATGTGATCCTTTCATTGCAACCCCTGACCCTACCTTTCATTGACATTGTATCTGATTCATGGGTGCTTTGGACCAGATATAAAGTCAATGACACAGTGGCTATTCTTTTATTGAAACTGTAATAACTTTCGCGCTTTCAATGACACTGTATTGATCTGTTGGTCCTTTAGACACAATATAATGTCAATGGAACCATTACATACAGTACTGCAGGTCTCCTACTCAAATTGCACAGTAAAAGTACTGCTCATTAATGTTGTCTAGTTTACATGATCCTGTGAATTTACATGAATACTGTGAATTAATATTCATGACCTAGTACAGTGTCAGTACTCCTGCATGTATACAGAACTTTCTGTATGATATACGGTGATAATGCATTGGCTTCCATCTTCCTGTGCAAATTGCATTTAAAAATATGTCAAGTATCTGCTCCAATTTAAGATTTTATTTTGCAAAATTTAGTAATTTTTATCTAGAATTTGAAAAATATGTCTTATAATTTGAGACTTTCTGTGCTGTTTGGCCAGTCTCTGTATAAAATAATTGGTTCAAATAGCAAGAATAAAATTGTACGGGATTTGATCATCCTTGAGCCTTTTTTCTACAACCTGCATTTGCAGAAGCTGAGTATAATGTATGGAAAAACAAATGTTGATGGACATGCTCCATCCTCAACATTTTTCTGCTGGTTTTGGCTCTGATTTTCATTATCTCCTCCTCAGTGCACTTTTATGATTCTGTCCATCATCCGCAATGTCCATTTATTCAGCATCTTTGTTCTTCTGTCTCTCACAGCTTATGAGAGTTTTCTGGAGCCTTATCATTGGCCATTGCTTTGTTCACTTTATACTCTATGTCTAGGTTGTCTCATCCGTTCATACACCTTCAACTGCCATCTCTGTGCTGATGATTCAGAAATCTACCTCATATTGCCTTTCATCCAGACTGTCACCTTGGCCTGTCTCTTTGACATCTCCTCTTGGATGTGTCATTGTTTCCTTAAACTTAACATACCTAAAACCAAATTACTTCTCTTCCCTCCCATTCCCCTTAACTGTCAATGTTAACAACTGTATTATCCTCTCTATCATACAGGTCCACAATCTGAGAGTTATTTTTGACTCCTATAACTTCTCTACTGCACACATTCAATATCCTGTTGTTTCTTGCTCCTCACTGATCCATTCTTTTACTTCCATTACAACCACTAAATCACTTAGGGACGCTTTATCTTCTGAGCTTATTTGACAGGCTTCTACAACTTCCATGCACAAATCCATTTTGAGGGCCTACTTCTGCCATGCTGCTTACAGTGATTCTAGTTGAAAAATTGAAAAAGAGTATATATTTTTTCCATTCCCTTAACCTCTGTCCTTAGATTGTGAGCTTCATATTTGTCTGGAGACACTTATCTCATAGTGAGCACTATATAAACAAACCACATACAATAATATTTAATAGGTCCCTAAGCAACTATATCACTATGGGCCAAAGGAAAAAGTATCATTACCTGGTTAAAGAGCTGAATAAGGATTTGGCACCATTGTAATGAAAGATATATCTGATTTCAGCACTTTACAAACTAGACATAGTTGTTGCCAAAACAACACTCCTAATATAATATTGTATATAAACATATGGTAATCTTCTTGGTCACATCCTATAGACTTGTTACATTTTCAGTAGACACTTAGGTATCAATCCTCAAATGTATGTAGGTGCCTAAATTTCAGGTTTTGGCATCGAAATTACAGTCTTGGCTTCACTGTCTATCTCCTCCTGTGCCCCCAGAGTGATTCACAAACAAGGGGGAGATAGACATTTGGCTGCCAATGTCACATGTGGGGCCTGATCTTGCAGGTCCAGAGGTTGCCTACTGGATTGGGTTCCATTCAAAATCTAGAGCAGGTGGTAGTGGTGCCTCCAGTGATTGTTCCACTTTCATTAAATAATTAAACAGTTTCTAGAACAGAGACAGAGAGGATGACTGTACAGTCTGTGATTAGGGTCAGAGGTCAAAGAGCCAGAGCTAATGCTCCAATCAACACATCACAGACAAGTGCTGTAACTATTTTAAAGGTGAGTCCTGCCACCAACACCACTGCTGCATTGATTGAGGCAGGTGCCTAATTAATTGCCACAAGGAGCAGCTTAGGCACCTATGGAGTCTAACTTCAGGTGGCTGGATTCCTTCCATACACAGAGTGCTAAACCAAGCTATGCACCTTCCTGCAGCTTGGACATAGGCACCTATTTCCATGCAACGGGTGGGGCTTACCACACACTCTTCTGGCTGGCATCTCTCACAAGCTAGCTTAGCCAGCTTGCCTCCTAGGCTACGTCTAGACTACATCCCTCTGTCGGCAGAAGGATGTAAATGAAGCACATCGAAAGTGAAAATGAAGCCAGGATTTAAATATCCCACACTTCATTTGCATAATCATGTAATGGCGCTCTTTTGAAAAAGCGCAGTTTCAAAATTGAAACCGCAGTCTAGACGCAGTTCTTTTGAAAACAGGATGCTTTTTCGAAAGATCCTGTAAACCTCATTTTTTGGTTTACAGGATCTTTTGAAAAAGCACCCCATTTTCGAAAGAACCACATCTAGACTGCGGTTTCAATTTCAAAATAGCGCTTTTTTGAAAGAGCGCCATTACATGATAATGCAAATGAAGCACGGGATATTTAAATCCCTGCTTCATTTGCACTTTCGAAGTGCTTCATTTACATCCCTCGGGCGACAGAGGGATGTAGTCTAGACGTAGCTCTAGAGTCCTGGCTTTGATGGATCCCATTCTTAGGTGCCTAATTCCCCACATTCATTGTATAAGGAGCTTAGATGCCTAACTCAGCTTTGTGTATCACAGGAACAATATTGATTTTTCTAGACCCTGGTGTGCTTAACATGGCAATGTTTAAGTCCCTTTATAGATTCCATCTTTAATAACTAACAGAATCCTTGTAAGGCACTTCAGATTTCCTTCTGTCAAGGTAAGGTAGGCTCAAGAATTATAGAGCTAAAAGAATATCTAGTCTTGTGTCCTTTATTAAGTAGTTAGGAGCATTTACAGCACATTATAATGAGTCGTAGGTCGAAGGCAAAGATCAAAACATTGTTTCCTATTTAGCCCAGTAGGGATTTTAGAATCCTTGCCTCCATTCCACTGATTTTCATTTTGCCATAAATGGTTATTAAGAAATAAGGATGATTTGCTAAAGTACAATAAGAACCAGTAGTTGGGCTTTGTGTTTTTGATCACTGAAGTTTATTCTATCAGATTATTTATTATAGGTGTAGCCATGTTAATCTGTAACTTTAAAATCAATGGTAGTCCTGTGGAACTTTAGAGATTAATAAAAATATATAGCATCGTGAACTTTCATGGGTAAAACCCACTATATCAGATCACCTAGGAATGTGATCCATGATCATCAGATGAAATGCTTTTACCCACAGAAGCTCATGATCCTATATATTTTTATTAATCTCTAAAATGACACAGGACTACTTGTTTTCAGGGCTATTTATTGTTCCCTGTCAATAAAGTGTTGGGATTTTTAAACTTGCTTTTCAAACAAATATAGCTAAACTGGGTTTATTTTCTTGTTTAATTTGAATAATTGAATGAGCAATTTTTAAAAGTGCAACCTAAGCATACTTGTTTATTTCATAAAAATTAAACTGGTAGCATCACACTTTATTTTGATGAAGGCACTCATGTTTCTAAAACTGTCCTGTCACAGTATGAATCCGGTTTCTCTAATCATTCCACTTTCATTCCTGGGGGAGGATTATTTTTTCTTCTCTCCCCCATCCTTTTGGATTGCTCAGTCATTGACCATCATGTCAATAATGTTGTCTTTTGTACTTGCACAGCATTATGTTGCTTTGGCAGTGCAGAGTGGCCTTAAGTAAATATTGTTTACTCCCATTTTAAGGCCCCATGCCCTGCTAGACTTGGGTAAAGTGGCTTTAATATAACTGAGGATCAGAACATTTTGTTTGTTTTCTAGAATGATTGAAAGCTATTTTCTCCCTTTAACGGTTCCTGTGTAAATAACTACTAATTCTTCTTTCTGTGCACTCTCTTTTTCAGTTTCCATTTCCTCTCATTTTTATTTCTGTTGATAGTCCTGGCTACACCATAATTTTCACCTACTGAATATTTCAAGCTCCTCCTTTATCCAGTGGTACTTCTGCTTACCATTTTCCTTTTCTCAAACCCACATTTTTCTTACAACCTCACAAACTGTGGAGTTGTCTTTGTCCCTGAACTTTGTTTCTTCCTCTGACACTGGCTTTAACTGTAAATCTGCTTAATGTCCTCTTTGGACCATGATGCAATTAAGTCCTAACCTTGATATTTTTTCTTCTAAAAGCCTTATCCATGCCTTAATTATTTCTTATCTTGACTATTTTATTACCACATTTTGTGGTCTTTCTAAATCCAAGCACTCTAAACTTGTTGGGTCCAGAATAATGTTGTCAGATGGCACTCCTGCCACAGGAAAAAGGAAACTGTATCGGCTTTTTGTCTGTCACTTTCTCTGGCTTTCTACCATATCCAGATGCAATTCAAAATTGCCTTTCTGCTTTACAGCACTTACACTGATTTGTTGTACACTTTGACCTCTAACATGCTGTGCCTACTTCCCTGTCCACTTACTCTGTTCATTCAGTCTTCGTATCGCTCTTTTTCCTGTAACTCTGCATAGCTAAAAGTCACCCTTTCAATTGTGTTGCCTCGTTTATATGAAAAACTTTCTGTCTTCCAAACTACTAACTCACTTAATTTTAAATCTTACTTTAAAACCTTTTTTTTAACTTTAGTTATTGACTGATTCTCTCTGAATAGCCTTTTGTCATATAATGTATGAAGGATGCTATATAAAAAAATAGGTATGATCATTCTTTTATTAAAGTACAGCACTCACCTGTGAAGAGAACAGTTTAATCCCTCTAGTAACTCCTTCCTCATCCAGTGTACTTAATATTTTTTTCTATACAAGCTAAAAATCATAGAAAGTGTTTGCCTTAAAATTAAATTTAATAGGTTTCACACTGCATTTATTTCCAGATACAGTAGTATTATAGAATCTTAGATCCATGGGGTTAAAAGGATCCACATGTGTCATCTAGTCTAACTTCCTGCAAGATTTGTTTGCCTAAAAGTACAGTAATATAATGCTGCTAAGACCCAATGATCTTAAATTGACATAGATGTTTTGCTGCTTGTTGTAGATTTATAGTTAGACATATATATGAAAGTGATGAGTCTGTTGCTCAAAGCACAGAATTAATTTAGACCCAGTGCATGCTGGTCACACAGTTGTGAAGTCTCATATCCTGTGTACCAATTCTGTTCAACACAAAGTGGAAAAAGTGAAACCCTTACCCTGAAACAGGTTAACAATATTTCAATTTTTAAAATGTTGTATAACTTTTTTGGCATATGAGGAAATCTATCACTAGTGGATATCTGCCTGGAAAAAGTTGCTTCTATCCATCATTGGCACCATGCATCATGTCATAAATAGGACAACGCCATTCTAATTTTTGTTAAAATCCTGCTTCTCTGAAAACAGATACATGTCTTGGTATAGTTCATGCTCCTAAATTTGAAATTACAATTTTATAATCTATAATGTGCTATTGTTTATTCAATTCCTCAGCCTGCAGAAAACACATTGTTGAATCTCAGGGCATGTCTACCCTAGGAAATTATTTCAAAATAACTAAATTTGAAATAACTCCTAAAATAACACAATTGAAATAGAGTGTCCCCACTATGGGGGAGCCTTGAAATTAGTCCGAGACAAACTCTGTTATTGTGGATGAACTGCCTCGACTTAGAGCCCAGGAAGCATTGGGGAGTGTGATGGGGCAGATAGGCCCCGCACTGAAGGGCAGAGAGTAGCCCGGGCCCAACTGGCTGAGAGAGCCCCACCCATCCAGCCCTGCTGGGCATGCTCCCAGCGGAGCTAGAGTATATCCAGAAGCCCTGCAGTGGGAGGAAGCAGCTGGGGAAGGAGGAGGTCATGCCGCATTCTGGCTCCCCCTCCCACCCGGTGTTCCTGCAACAGCCATAACAGGACCAGCAGCTGCAGCTCGGTGTGTAATGGCAGGAATCCCTGCCGAGCAGGCAGGGGTGATTGTCTCTGCCTATAGGGCCCTGGTCTGGGACCTGGTAGAGAGGGAGGACCCGGGTCCCCCACCACCCTTTTCCCTACCCTGGCCAAATCAATCCCTGGCCAGGAGAGGCTTGCCTGTGACTAGGCCCAAAGGGCCGTATATACCTGAATAGAGGGACGTGTTCTTTGGGATTGGGCCTGAAGGGCCATAGGTACCTGATAGGGGGGTACGCACCCCTCAATGGGGAGTAAATACTTTTAATTACTCTAGGGAGTAATTATTTTGAAATAGCAACAGCAGAGCTGCTACGCTAACACTATTTCGAAAAAACTATTTTGAAATAAGTGCTATTTCCTGAGGAAAGCAGAAGTACAGATTTCAAAATAACCTATCCATTAATTCAAAATAACGGGCGTGGTAGTGTGGATGCTCCACTGCTTATTTTGAAAGAAGGGGAGTTATCTCAAAATAACTCCCTATTGTAGAACAGTGCTCAGAGAGCAAGGGCCTGATTTTTTAGGTACCCTAGAGCAGGGGGATGACAGAATTGATGAGCTCCTGGACAAGGTGGAGGAGGGCCAACTTCACAATCCCAGAAAGATCAAGATCCCAGGTAGAAGGGCAGGGCTGGGAGCAGCCAGCCATCAGAGCTACCCAGAGGGCACCATGCTAGTCCTTAAGCTACCTGGAGTGCACCACATGGGGCTCCAGGGGCATTTTAAAGGGCCAGGAAGTTTGGACACAACTGCTGCTGCAGTAGTGGTGGCCAGGAGTCTCAGACCCATTTGAATTACTGGGCCCTGAGGCAACGGCACTCTTTGCCTCTCTGCCTCATGACAGGCCCGCCCTAGAGTGACTTTACACCTCTGTGAAAGCGTAGAGATGCCTGAAAAGGTGTTGTAATATGTTTGTGTAAAGAATCAGGCTCTAATATTTTAATATTAATAGCAGCATAAAGCTGCTTCACATTAACTATGTAGTCTAAGACTTGTGGATTTACTTTCATTTCTAAATGTCTATGTTCATCTTGTTTGTCAAAAGGTATCCTGTTGCCTCACAAAGTTTATTTTGCACACATACTAAATAATTGCTATAAAAATTGCTTGGCTGGAAATATAGGATTTGGGTTGAACAGAATTTCCAGCAAATTTCATGCTCGATTGGAACAATTAGCAGAAATTATGGTTGACTGATTAAATGTAGGTGTTTCAGCAATTTTGATATGGTATGAGTAGAGTTTATTAATTAAATTATTGGTTTGTGAATATTTCTGAATTAACAGAATCAAAATATATAATCTGATTGTTTTCAAGCATAAGAAAATGGTATGTGTCGGTGTGTGGTATATGTGTACACTTTGTGAATAAATGACATTGTAGAAGTCCTATATTCACTAGAATTAATAAGTAGAAAGCTGCCAACATTTTATTTCATTAGGAAGATGCAAGGTTCACTGAGTTCAAAGCAAAAAGATATGTATCTCCACCTCCAGGACTGCTGCTATATAAATGAGAGATTTAGCATGTGCATGGGAACCTTCCCTTGAGGTATTGTAAATACACAGCAGTGAGACTCCTCCAGAACAGTTTTAAACTGAACATACCAAAGTATGGAAATGAATGATAACATCAGGATAAATACAGAGAATGTAAATTGAAATTCTCCTACTTCTGCTATGAAGTGGGACTTGTGTCTGCACATAACACCATAACCCTGATCTGCACAGGCCATTACTTAACAGGGAGAAAGTCCATCCCAATGCTCTCCTCGATCAGTAAGGTAATTTGTTAGACCAAGAGCGTGACTATTGTAAGGATTTTTGTGAATGTCAGCTGTTTAAAAATTAACATGACATGATGATATATATGTTTTACTAACCTTGAAATGGAGAGTTGCTCTTTTTTTAAGAGAGACAGAGATGAGAATGATGTTCACTCTCTTGAGGTGAGACTAGGTGTTGTGTATTGTTGTTTCTTTTTTGGTGACTTGTAGTATTTAATTACCTTTATATGAAAGTTCTATGACTTTGTTACCTTAACTTTTAGCTGAGTGCTACGCCCTTATTCTGTACTTGAGTCTCTGCACTTCCTGTCAGCAGCAATATATATTGAGACTACAGTGGACAGAAACAACTATAAGATCACTTGTAATTGTCATGACATGACATTAAATAAACAAAGTTGTAGCCTCTTTTTAATTCTCCTCAAGTAACTTACCAACCTGACTGTTTTGGTGGATACTCTGATAAGTTATGCCAGTTCTCACTGGAGTTTAAGCATTTCATAAACTGCTGTCAAGCTATATTCAAGTCCAAAGTGAATATGAACTCATTGACAGTGGCAATGCAGAGTCAGAAGCTGTGCACACTAAGTTAGTTTAATAGGCCAATATATTTTTGTGGTAAGTCTGAGCAGTTGTCTATTATTTAAAAGGTCATAAAATTGTTAGAAGTTGGAAGAAAATCGACCAAACCAGAACTGAGACACTAATGGTATTGTTTTTCTATATTTTGTTTTTCAGAAGAGGAATCTATGGGGTTTTCTGCTTGCAAAGCTGCTTTGGGGATCGAGGGATTTTGTGTATTATATACTGTATTAAGGTATATGTAATAAAAGCAGTTGGACTCTGTTGGAGCTGGAAGGATCAATTCAGTAGCTTTGTATTAGGGTTAGTTCTACTTTCATTTATTAGGAAGAAAGGGAAAAACAGTACGTGTTCTGTGCTTGCTTCCAGTTCCAAATACAGTTTATTTTCCAAATCTATACATTTGCTCACAACAGACTAGAAAACTTTATTGTTCAGCGGTATGAAGCTGCATGATTTTTTACTAAATGTGTATGAAATAAGCCTTTAATTTAGTTCATTTGTACTATACATTCTCTTTGGTATAATTTTATTAAACAGAAAAAGCCTATTTTCCCAGGGGTTCTCAAGTACAGTATCCATTGCATTATGACCATGCGCATATCTTTATTGTCCAGCTATTAGTAACAAACTGATCAATTGAAGGGCGGAGGGAGGCAAAGGAGTGCCTGTTGTCAGCTTGTAATCATAAGTACCCCAGCCTGTAAAACATTAAATGAGTAAACATTGAAACATCTGGAGCTAATAAATCAAATTATTGTTCTAGAAGCAAAGCTAAAGTAAAGTATTCATAAAAGACTTGAATGACTTTGGTTCCAGAAATACCTAAAAGTTTTTGTGGCATTAAAGTGATCTTGCAATAAAAAGACAATTATACATTACCAAGTTTTGTAATAACTATTTCTAAAAATTCTATGAAGCAAAGAAAAACAAAAGTAGCCCTCTCCCCAGTAATGTAGTGAGTTATCTGTCTGGTACCGGAGGGGAAAAAGTCTCCCATTGACTTTCAAACACAATTTGAGATAAAACATTAAAAAAGGGTGAGCAATTCTTTTATAATCTCCTGTGTATGAACCAAAAGCATCTGCTCTGCTGAAGACATTTTATGAGATCACAGCCTTGAGGATAAGGCTGCAGTAAAGTGTCAATATTTCATATTTTACCTCAAACATGTTTTCATCTGATACAGGAGACATTGTAGGTGTAAATTAAACAACATTATTCGAATACAAATTTTATTTCAAAAAACAAATTATTCTTTTAGTGGTTGCTAATGTGCATTTAACTCAGGTGTTCATATGCCCAGATAATGTTGATTAGTGTTGCCCAGAAGAGTAGCATTCATTCCCTGTTGCCCTATACCCCTTCTCTGGCTATTTAGGGACTGTGCTGTCCCATCTCCCTTCTTACAGCCTGTGGTTTGAGTCAAAGTGTTCTGTGTGGTATTTACTTCACACTTTTCTATCTCTTTCTGGGTTTTTGTTGTATAAAGTTAGCATTTAGCTTAATAGCACCTTAGTTTTAGATAGTATAGTTAGGATAGTTACCCCTCTGTGATGCTTTCACCAGGGTTTAAGCATTGTTCATCATGTGGGGTGGCACTTCTTCATAGTGACTCCCACACACGGTGCTTGTGCCTGGGAGAAAAACCTGTGAAAAATGGTACTCATCTGCAGATAGTTCAAGAAAAGAATGTAGGTGGTAAGGAAGTTGTACCTCAGGTAGCATGATATAGAACAAGACAGGAGGCTCTCATTTGTGCAAGGGACCTCCACATATTGCCCAACCCAAGGGTGGGTGTGGCCGTGCCCCGCCCATAGCCCGTCTGGGGGGGGGGGGGGAAGGCGGTCACTCGACTCTCCGGGAGAGTTCTCTAGTCTCGGACGACGGGCCCCGTCGTGGTCCGGGTTCCCTCGGGAGGAGAGAGGGAAGGGGGGTCCGGGCCCATCCTCACTCCCGGACCCCAGCCCAGGGCCCTGAGGACGGAGACTATCTGCGAGTCTCAGTCCAACTGGTGGGGGAGTGCCCCTAAATACACCAGCCCACGGGCTATCTTGCCACCCTGCCCTGGGCTGCTTCCTTCCTCTCTCCTACCCTGGCTCCAGGGTGTCCCTTCTGTCCTGCTGTGGCCGAAAGTGACGGTCACCCTGCGGCTCCTCCGCCGCCGGGTTTCTCCTGCTCAGTTTGCCGGTGTCTCTCTGGGTTTTCCGCTGCCCCGGGGAGGAGGAGTACTCCCGCGACCTCCTCGCGTTACCCCCCCCCCCCCCCCGTGGCAGCCAGCCTTTTGAAGTTCTCCGCCGGCCCGGGGGGTCTACGTGCCCTGCCCCCCCCGTCGTGCGCTTCTTCCCTCCCCGCCCTTCGTCGGAGCCGCGTCCCGCTCAGCTGCGCCGCCGCTCCTTCCCAGCTGGGCGGCGGCATCAATCAGCTGCTCTGCGGCTTTGCTCCGCCGTGCCGCGGTGCCGCTCCGCTGAGCCGCGGCGCGTGAGCAGCCGACACAGCGGAGGTAAGCACTCTGTTGCCCTTCTCCCAGGGCACAGAGGCTTGTTGGTTGGGTGCGGGGTCTCGGTGCCCCGTCACAGTGGGCAAGACAACCTCCCCGGGCCAAGCCGGTTGATCCAGCCCATGGCTGCCCAGCCACTCCCCTGCCCCCCTCCCCGGCCAGTTGGGACCTGGGAATGGGAGAGCACGTGAAGTCTCCTCCCTCTGCCTGGGCACGTGGCACCAGAGGGAACTGTCAGCTGTTCAAAACAGCTGGTGATTCTCTCTGGGTGCCCGGGTGGAAGTGGGGCAAAGAGTTCACACACACCCCAACCCCAAGGCCAATCCAGGTCTGTGGGTGGGGAAGCACAGGAAGCCTCCTGGACCCCTGCCCCTTTTGCGTGAGGCACCGCCCCTTCCAGGATGGCCTGCGTCCACTTCAGAAATTAGTGAGGTAGCCCCTCTTCCAAAATGTTTGCCCATTCCTGGTCCATCCCCTTGGACAAATTAGGAAACCTAGCAAGCCAGTGGTGCTTGGCCAGTCACTGATGCCTCCCCCAGAAGGAAGAGTGATCATTCTCCTCCCTTGGGTCCCTCTGAGGAAAAGGTCTACAAAATGGATCCACAGCCACTCCTTTTTTAGGAGAAATGCAGACTGACACTATGATTCTTCCAGTACACAAGATGGAGCTTGATCATCTACCTTTTCTCTGGTAATGAGGTGCCATGAGCTGGATGCTGTTCCATTGACTCTGGTACTGTATGTCAGATGTCCACGGAGTCTGGTACCAATCACATTGACACCAGCTGTTTCCACATCATTAGTGTACTGTCTAGTGTCAAATTTGCCTCTTTGTTCCTGACTCACCAATGATACAGGTTGTATGATATGTTGTTGCAACATTTCTATATGTGTCAGGAACAAAGGGGCAAAGCAAATCCCAGGATATTAGCAGGACAAGGTGGATATGGTAATGTCTTTTATTGGACCAAGCTACGTATAAACTCAGAAACTTTCTCTCAACGACAGACGTTGGGCCAGTAAAACATTTGACTTCACCTATCTTGTGTCTCAATTATTAGCTTCTGGGAGTTTCTTTTGTGCAGTCCTCGATTGTTTGTAGACCTGTCTCAGTTGTCTGCACTGTCTTTGGCATTGCCTGGGACACAGAGTGGACATTTGAAGCTGAGCTCAATAGTGAGGAGTTCATTGGCACAATCACTAACTTATGTACCTCAGATGACTGTGGTGCAGACCACATCCACAGGGTGGTACTAATCCTGGGGTCAAGTGCCATCTTCTGTTTTGCTACCATGTGGGAATGTGATGCGTCTGCTCATGCTTGAGACATTGACTTTTCTGTTTGCCTTGGTACTGATATAATCGCTGTGACTAGGCTTCAGATGAGGGTTGACATTTTCTTGCTCCATCTGGAGTGGTGCTTCCCCGCCCTTCAATAACTTAATGCGTATGGGGAGGGGAGAGGTGTTGGAAATGCATTTTGGGAAATCCTCCCCCTCTCCCTTCTTTCGAGACGTTCTCATAGCTTGTTGAGACTTCCAGGGGATCACAATCAGTACTGAGACTGGCACCACTCTCACAATAGAGACAGGGACTCCTGGCCCACTGCCTACCAATACTATATCCCTATCCTCAGTGACCTCTTTGGAATCCATGGGTTACCCATCCAACCCATGGTATCCCCTCTGTAGCCATCTATTTTGCAGACACAGATGGTGTCTGAGAGGAAATTCATCCTGGGCTTCTTGTACACAGACTTGTGCTGCTGCAGGAGGTGCCAATGGCCCTGTTTCTTTTATCTCCCTTTGATTATGGTACTGTTTATTCTTAGAGAGTCAGTAAAATGTGCAATGTCGGTAGTTCAGAGAAAAGTTTAACTTATTTTAAGATTTTTTTTTTCAGAATAAAAACCAGAGAACCCGTAAAATGGTGGTTCTCTCAAAACTACAACAGAATCATGTTATCCCCATGCAGCATTAAAGGTCAAAAGGACATTTCATTAAGTATCAAAGAGCCTCGTGGCTCTGTTTCTAAATTAATACCTTTATCCTTAAACTGCTTAGTACTTATGAACTAAATAATGTTAGTATCTTTCAATCAAAAGGGAACCAGGTGTGAATCTATTAGTTAAAATAAATTATTATGCAAGATCTTTTATGGTCAAGAAGAGGTGTTTTACATTCACTGTCTACTAACAGTATTTCTTTAACATATAAGTCTGCATCCTGATAATAAATTCTCACATCTGCTGACACAAATTGCAGAGAGTTATGTGCTTAAATATTTTCTTTTGTGTTGGGGAGGGGGAAGGAGAGGAGGAAGTCTAGCATCTGGTCAGTTTTGGCAGGATGAGGCCCTTATGATATTTGAAGTACATTTTCCCCCATCATTTTTAAGGCTGTGTTCTGTAAGAATTTACCTTTTTTACCCAATTTTAATAATTTCGCCAATGTATTAATAAAGGGAAAATCTTATTATGTGTTTTCTGGCTGTTTAGCTTTGGGGACATGGTAGCATTTGGGGAACAATATGTGGTGTCCTCTCTGTCTTGAGTCTTGTTTAGTTATTTATGTTTTGCAGAGATGGCGTAAAAATGCTACCATTGCTATTTGGTACCTTTGTAGACGCACATTGCTAATAACTTTACACAGGGTTAAATAACTATATAAGATATAAGGCAGTAGAGAATTACCCCTTCTCATTCCTCCTCCCTCCCTTCCTTCCTGTCCATTTGCTTTTGAAGATGCACATATCAATATTAAGATTAGGTTATGGCAAAAGCTATTGTATTCACTAGATGTTGCATGCAAACAGTGTATGCTCAAGAGGGAAAACAAAATTATTCACTTGTCTCTGTACAACAAGCTTCAAAGAACTTTGGGACCACAGTCATACATCTTTATGTAAAAGCATGTATTTCCAAAGAACTGTGGCTAGATATCCAAAAATGTGACATGTTCATTGACAAAAAATGTATTGAGGAACTTGTCACGGGCCATAACCCCAAAACACTAGACTCAGTGCTTCTATCTTCAACTCTACTTTATATACTCATTGATATTCTCCACAAGAACAATATACATACGGTACATTTAGTGTAAGCAATACACACTGAACTTCAAGACTTAAATGTGACAGTTGAAAAGCAGCTGCTCTAAACTAGTGGGGGATTGGTAGAGGAGACCTCCAGTTAAATCAGTCTTACTTATAATTCATTAGCAAATTTTGATAACAAAGAGAGTTGTTTGAGTCCTAATTCATAGCTTAGTTTTGTTGAGAAAGCTAAGCTGTTGTTGGTTCTCAAGGGCACATTGATTTTTAGGACTAACATTTAACACATTACAATATAAAATAAACAGTTTGGGTATGTCTACACTAGCACCCTAGTTCGATGTAGGGAGGCTAATGAGGGTGACTGAAATTGCAAATGAAGTGCGGGATTTAAATATCCAGCACTTCATTAGCATATTCCTGGCCGGTCGCCATTTTAGAAATTGATTAGCCCGAAGTAACTGCCCGCGTTTACACGTGGCAGTGAAACGGGATTCCAAATTAAAGCCCTAAATCGATTAGCTGGTAAACCTCATTGCAGGAGGAATAAAGGCTAATTGAATGTAGGGCTTTAATTTGGAATCCCGTTTCACTGCCGTGTGTAGATGCGGGCAGTTACTTCGGGCTAGTCAATTTCTAAAATGGCGACCGGCCGGGAACATGCTAATGAAGCGCAGGATATTTAAATCCCGCACTTCATTTGCAATTTTCAGTTGCCCTCATTAGCCTCCCTAGATCGAACTAGGGGGTTAGTATAGACATACTCTTTGTGAAGCATTTAGCAGCAAGGTTTGAATGCCAGTCTGTCCAGACTTACTGTATACATACATTTATTCTTTGTAAATATAGCTGCATCTCTTGTGTTTTTCATCACTGCAGTAAAACAATGGGATTGATTCTCCATTGTATTGCACTATATGGAAGCATCTGCAATTATGTTCTGTTCTATTTGTCTACTAAGTTTGTTATACAGTATCAGGGCGCCTTCCAGTAGCACATTGAACAATGCAACTAACATCTATCATATGTTCATTCTCTCATCTTCTCCCCTATAGAAGCAGTTTTTGCAGTGGTGTGTTGTGTTTTGATAAGATTTTTTGTTATTGTTTTAAATATACATGTTGCTATATGTTTTTATCAGAGAAGACGAGTCAGAGAAATGCATTTTGCTCTACAGGAAAAGGTGGTGAGGTTTGTGATTAATGGTCCTCAGTTCTTGTAGAAGTTCATTCTGTAGTCTTATATCTTTCCTCCTGCACAGATGAGCTTTTCTCTCATTCTAGAAGGCCGGAAAGTTCCATTGTGATGGAGATGTTGACTAGGATCTTTATCCCAGAACTTTAAAGTGTCATTTAGCTATCCTAGCACCAGGAGAATGAGGGTAGGTCTGCACTGAAGCTATATGTGAGCATGCCAGCTGGGTAAACGGACTTGTGCTAGCAATTGAGCTAATGTAATGCTGACAGGCGGAACTGAACCTGGGACCTCTGGAGCCTAATGCATGAACCTCTACAACGTAAGCAAATAGTCAGCTGGCTCTCAGCTAAGGCAGTAGAGCAGGGGTGGGCAATAATTTTTGCAGGGGGTAGTGGTCGTGGGCCAGCTCTGCCTCTGAAAAGAGGGGGACCTCAGGCAGAAAGGAGAGTCCTAGGTGGAAGGGGCGATTCCCTCTAGGCACCACGTGCCCCTGGCAGGGGAAGAAAACTGCGTGCAACCCCTGGGGGCAACGGTTCACGTGAAGTCTCTTGCCCTCTGCCCCCACCCTGCCAGAGGTGCGTGATGCCTAGAGGGAACCACCAGTTGTTCTGAACAGCTGGCAGCTCCCTCTAGGTGCTGTGCACCCCTAGTGCGGGGAGCAAGCCACCAGCCACTTTAAAGAGCAAATACCTTTGTGTACTCCCCTGCCCCCAGGTCTCGACTGGCCTGGAGGCAGGGGTGCAGAAGGGCGGCTGCGGGCCAGGTCAAATGGCTTGGCAGGCTGTATCTAGCACATGGGCCATATCTTGCCCACCCCTGCTGTAGTGCAAACTCATTTTTTCTCCCTCTGTAAGCGGTCTAAGTGCCATTACATAAGTGCACCGAAGCCAGAAGGCGAGTGGGTTACACTAGCGTTCTAAAAATATTTGTGTGGCTGTTGTGGCTCATTCTGGAGCTTGGACGGGATCAGGTAGGTCAAGAGCCTGAATTCCAGCCTAAGCTAGAACGTCCACACTGCTATTTTTACTGCTCTGGCTTGAGCCACTTCAGCACATCTGTCTACCCATGGTGAAAGACTTGCACACAGCCTGCGTCTCTGACTGGTGCCTGAGTAAAGTTAGTGTAAGTTACTTATGTAAACTAGAACAGAGATGAGACTGCTGCACTCACAAATTCAGTGTTCCCATGAGCGACCTCACTTAGTAACAACATCTCAGTATTGCGTAGCTGTCCCTCAAGTGATGTGCCCTGCTGATGGGACATATCTGTCCCTGCTACTCTTCCTGTATTATTTTTTTCTGTGAAAATTTTAGCCTGGGATATAGACCATGGAAATTGCAGCATTTGACTTTGTCTGGAATGACGGATTACATTCACAGAGTGCATTTGCATGTTTCAGTATGTGCTTACTAACGTTGGGGAGCTTTACAGATGATCTCACATGGGAGAGTCAGTTTGTTTGTTTGTTTTTATTTTTCCAGGGAGTGGAGTTCATTTTTCTTATGTTATTTATCCAGCATTTGTCTTAGGAACTGTTTGTGCTTATTTTCACACGCAGTCAGCTGGGATACTTCCCCCTTTCATTTCTTCCTAAAAAAGAATGACAGGACAGTTAATTCAGGAATTACAATTCTCCTGAGTCAGCATTGCAGAGAACAAAATGGATGGATGGGGATGGAGATGTGGCACAACTTTGGCTCTTCCTAGTACTCTGAGGAATGTCTAGCTACATTTGTGCATTTTTGGTGTAAAAATTACTGGAAAATCAAAGTAGTGTAATTTGGGCTTAGTCCTGCAAACACATAGGCATATGCCTAACTTTGATCACATGTGTAGTCCCATTAACTGGAACAACATTCATACTTAAAGTTGAGATGTTTTTAAGTGGCCAGGATTTTAACAGCATTCAAAGATAGCTAGATAAATTCATGGAGGTTAGGTCCATCAATGGCTATTAACCAGGATGGGCAGGAATGGTGTCCCTAGCCTCTGTTTGTCAGAAGCGGACAAATGGATGTCAGAGGATGGATCATTGGATGATTGCCTGTTCTGTTCATTTTCTCTGAGGCAGCTGACATTCACCACTGTTGGAACACAGGATACTGGGCTAAATGGACCTTCAGTCTGACCTAGTATGGCTGTTCTTATGATCCTACATGCTTGAAGCATCAGGGCTGAAGTCAGTTACTGTGCACTGGAATTTATCCACAGAACTACAGGAATCAGAGGGGTAGCCGTGTTAGTCTGAATCTGCAAAAGCGACGAGGAGTCCTGTGGCACCTTATAGACTAACTGAAGTGTAGGAGCATAAGCTTTCGTGGGCAAAGACCCACTTCGTCAGATGCAGAACTACAGGAAGACTCTCTTACTGGGTTTGTTCCTGGGTTGCAGGTGCAAGGTAAGTAATGTTCAAAGATGTTGTGTTCCAAGTAGTAGGAAATAATCACAACCAAGTAAAAAAGAGATTGCATTAAGTTATTAGAAGCATATGTCTATGCAGCACATAACTATAATATGATTTGTGTAGGCTGCATATTAACTGTACATTAAAAGAAATGGAATCTCTGTTGGGTGGATGCTACTTTCTGTTCTGTTGTTTATACAGGTGTGTGATTTATTTTTATAGATTTTATTTTAAATCTACATTGAATGCAGTCACAGAAGTACTTAATCTTTATTGCAGTATTGGCACAGTTTTTCTCTGTAGGAAGCTTCAATGAGGAAAGCATGTAAACAGTTTTAATTAAGAGTCATATAGAGAATCCTTTTCAAGTTATGTTAGGAAACTCACTTTCAACAGCTTAACAAAGAGATTATAAGCAATTTGAAATCAGTGAGACATAAGGAATGGTATCCTATTGTCTGTAGGTCTCTAATAAACTGCAGTAATTGAGAAAGTAACCTTGACATCTTTCAGCTGAGGTACAGATATCCACAGTTTATTATATTTCAGACAGTATCCATTACCAGAGATGTAGGGCCAAATTAACTCTAATGTTGCTCTCTTCACAAGACATTCCATAGCTAGCAATAACGTTAAGATGATGCTCTTAAAATAAGAATTTCAATTATGAGGCAGATGAAGCTATGAAAAAAATGACAGCTTTAATGAGCAGTTGAAGTTAGCATTCATTTGATAAGGAACAGAATTATCATAGATACTGAGGGAAAACTAAAGAGAGCCTGCAGCCTTTTCCTATTGTGTCAGGTTGCCCAGAGATGATAGCAGAATGGAGTTCAAGGTAATTTCAATTCACTTCCGCAGTGATTTCAGGATGTTGACACCACTAAGCAGTTTTATTTTTCATTTAGAAAAGTAAAAAAATAAGAAATAATCATTTTTAGCTTTTATAAACCACTTCGCTTTGCTGCTTTCAGAGGCTGATAAATGTCATCCCTATGAAATAGGGACTTCCAACTATTCAGGACATGTGAAACCCCTGGGGAAGCTGGCCTGAGGCTTCTTAGGGAGAATGGTCTAAGGTCTGCAGTAGGTTTAATATCAAACAGAGAAATTGAATAGAGAGAGAGTAAATACATCTGGAGCCAGCCCCCTACAGAGTCAGAAAGCAGTGGCTAGTTCAGAGGAAGAGACTTTTTTCTCAAGCTTGAGCCCCAGAAGGAGGGTACTTTTGTTTTGACTTTTGATTATAATCCCAGAAGGGAAGGAAAGAGGGATTTTATTTTCTGTTTTATTCACAACATTGGGTTGGAAAAAACCTTTTTTTGAGATTCACAAATAAAACCATGATTTTAGAAAGGAAAACTAACTCTGAGCAAATTTACTTTTCTTAGCTGTAGGCCACACACAACTCTGCAATACAACAAAGTGTGATACATTGCAAACTACAGCTCTGCCTCATCCCAATCACTGCAAAAAGCCCCTCTGCACAAGCTAGTGAGAAGCATTTTGCTGTATTTCCCTGGCACTATTTCCCTAAGATGTATGTCTGCACTTATTTTCCAGGACCTACAGCATCAGTTTGCCTGGCAGATACATCTCCATTACAATAGAACCTTTCCTTGAACCCTCTTAGATCACAAACTTTAAAAAATATTTTAGTAGAAACTGCTCTGTTCTGTGTAGCATCATACAAAAATATAGTCGGCCTATTCTATGTGATTGTACTAACAATAATCAGAGCCCAGATATAGCTTATTTATGCGGATACTGATGAAGATATGGTTGTAAAGTTTGTATCTAGAGCAGTGTTGTCTTCAAGTCGTCATTTTCAATTCCAAGTCGAGTCTCAAGTCACTACAGTTCAAGTCTCAAGTCGAGTCTCGAGTCCCTAAAGTCACTTTCGAGTCGAGTCCCAAGTCGAGTCTCAAGTCTTAATTTAAAAAATGTCAAGTCACTTTTGTACACGTCATCAATATCGGCATTTTTGGACAATTTTTTCACCAAGTCGATTTAATAAAATTAGCGAGTCTCAAGTCACAAACAGTGAACCCAAGTCGAGTCTCAAGTCAAGTCACCTAGGCAACTTAAGTCGGACTCGAGTTCAGGTCGTGGTTCTTGAGTCAACAACTCTGATCTAGAGTCCTGCGAATTTGCAGATTTCTGTTTTATATCCGTGCGTATGCACATCTGCAGATGTGGATGCGGATAACTGCAGCTCATTTTTGTGGATACAGTCGCCAATTTTGTATCTATGCAGGGCTCTAATATATGCCAGTTAAAGATTTGTTTACTATTCAGTCATACAACTCCAGACTTCCAGGAGAGGGACAATCCATGTTTTTCTTCCTCAGCTGCTTCAGCTTCGCTGGTGTTGTGAATTTGTTAACAATACTAAAAAGAGATGATAGATTAACTGTGGGGGAATTGATCTCTCTTAATCTGATTTGCATAAAGGTGGTGTAGACAGTCTTTTCTAGGATTAAATCCACCTTGTAAAAAGAAGTACATGGAATTTGTTATTCACTTGATAAATTACTACAATTCTGTTAAAACAGAAATATTACATGTTAGCAGCAGCAGGAGGGTTGTTATGACAGGTGATTGGTTCAATTCTGCAGAACAAGGAGGCAGTGACTGCAGCAGAGGAAAAGTACACCCACTGAATAGAGAGGCCCCAACAAGACCCAATGACACCTCCATTTCCAAAACCTGGCTCCATCACTGTATGTAAAGAGAAGATATATGAGTCTTTAGTAATGTCAGCAGAATAATCCATAGGATTAAAATATGCTGTGCCACCAAATAAATTAATATTACAAACAGGAAAGTTATGTGATAAAAGATCTGATCACTATTAATAGCAATGATATAAAAGGAATAAAATCTGCTTTCTTTGTTATAATGGAATAAAGCACAATCATTAAACAAATACCGAGTATAAAATGGACTGTTGTCATTTGACTGTTCACACAAATACATTTCATCTGCTATACTTGACACATCTTTCCTTAGACTATGAGGGTATGTCTAAACTACATGGCTCCATCGATGGAGCCATGTAGATTTGTTTGTTCAGCAAAGGGAAATGAAGCTGCAATTTAAATAATCGCGGCTTCATTTAAATTTAAATGGTTGCCCTGCTCTGCCGATCAGCTGTTTGTCGGACTCTCGGGGCAGTCTGGATGCTCCCCTGCCGACATGAAAGCCCTTTATCGACCTCCCCAGTAAACCTCATCCTACAAGGCATAACGGGGAGGTTGATAACAGACTTTCAGGTCGGCGCAGAAGCGTCCAGACTAGCGCGCTGAGGTAACAAACAGCTTCAGCTGTTTGTTGGCTCAGCGTGGCAGCCATTTAAATTTAAATGAAGCCATGATTATTTAAATCGCGGCTTCATTTCCCTTTGCCGAGCAGCCTAATCTACATGACTCCATTGATGGAGCCGTGTAGTTTAGACACACCCTGACATTATTGAGTTTACCATAATAATGATGCAGCCCAAAATACTGTATGTGTAAAAATGCTGGCAACATTTCAGTTAGATTTTAGCATCATTCATGAAGAATTCTGCTTGGTTCAGGATTCTCTAGCAGTAATCACATAATTTTATTTAGCTCGGTGTTTTAATTACTGAACAGAGAACCATCATGTAGACAATTTACTATTTCCATTATTTTACAGAATTCTGTGTACCACAGACATATAGAAGAGTCCATACTGTTTCTGTTAGAAAACAGGTGCTTTAAAACTTGAATTTATAACTCGTTAAAACTAATTTTAATATAATAGCCTGTCTATACTGACTTTAAAATAGTGTGAAAGACAAGATGGGTGAGGTAATATCTTCTGTTGGTGAAAGATAAGTTTCTGAGCTTTGTAGAGGTCGTCTTGTTTCTTTCACCAACAGAAGTTGTTCCAATAAAAGATATTACTTCATCCACATTGTATTTCTCATATCCTGGGACCAACTTGAAAATGACATTTATAACAATAAGCATTTATATATTTCTTTTCGTAAGTACATGTCAAAATTATTTTAAAGATTGGTATAGTATGTAATCAGTTCTGTTTGGCACATAAGGGAAACGGAGGCAAAGAAGGAATAAGTGATTTACACAAAATGATATAGTGTATCAATCTCAGAACAAGGAACGGGACCCAAGTCTTCTGTCCTATCTCTTGGACTATATTGAACTGTATCAAGTTCACTTATATGTGTTTTCATAGATTTACACGCTTTAAGAATACAAAGGACCAATAGAGTCACATGGTTTGACCTCCTATGTAACACAGCCCATAGAATTTAACTTGGTGATTACAGCACCTAGCCCAATACTTTGTGATTAAACTAGAGCACTTTGTTTATAAAGACAACAGATCTCAAGTTAGCGAGTATAGAGACTTTATTCTTTGACAATATATTCCAAGCATTAATAGCCTTCATTGTTAAAAATTTGTGTCTATTTCCAGTTTGAACTTCAATGTATTTAACTACCAGCCATTGGCTCTTGTTTTGCCTTTGTCAATTAGATTAAAGAGCTTTCTGATATCAGATATCTTCTTCCAGTATGGGTACTTACAGGCAGTGATTAAATTGCCTCTTAACTTTGTCCTCAGTAAGCTAAATAATTGAGTTCCTTTTCTCCCTCTTGTTATATATGTTTAATGGCAGAGCTCTTCTCTGAAATCTCTCCAATTTTTCAGCATCTTTTCAAAATGTGGGCACCAGAACGGGACACACAGGGTCAGATCTGAGGTTGCAGTACATTTATGTACTTCAGCTGACTTTGGTGGAACTGCCTTGTTTACACCAGTTGGTGTTGATCTTTTCCATGCCTTGTGTGGAGATAATGTATTGTTGTGTATTCTTTTGTAAACACAGTTAGGTATCATGTTAGCCCTTTATGTCACAGCATCCCAGTGGGAACTCATGATAGTTTTATCGTCTACAATAACTCAAGTACTTTTTTAGTCTTTGCTTTTAAGGATACAGCCCTAAATTCTTTGTCTACATATTTGGCTTTGCATTAGTTGTATTGCAATGCATGTGTTTCATTTCACCTAACTTACCAAGTGATCTACATTGCTCTAGATCACTGTCATGCCCACATTGATATTCACTATCCTAACAATCTCTCTGTCATCTGCAAACTTTATTAGCACTGATTTTTATTGTTTTCCAGATCATGATAAAATATTGACTGCCAGTAGAAATGCCCCCCCAATTGATCATTTCTCATAAATAATTACACTTGGATATCTGTAAGTTGACTAGTCTTTAATTGATAAATCTATAATTATTTCTGGATTAAACTGATCCTAATCATTACCCTCTGATTCTATAATGATGCCTTCAATAGATTGGCCGCTCCTTTGCCCATAATATTCCTAGGTTATTATAAAGTATTATTCACTGTCTGTCAGAACTTCCTCAAGTGTGTATTCTCACATGGAAATGTATCCCCAACTTCCCCTCCTCCTACCCTGGGTTGATATACCAAGAGCTTGTTAAACCAAGATTTCTGACAAAACCTTGGGCTATGTTTTTTTTTTTTTCTAAAGATTTTTGGGAAGGGGGAGCTTTTTCCCTTTATTTACCTGTTACATGCGTTTCTATAATTTTGTATATATATTTCCCTCATATCCAATCTCTATAATATTTTAAATGGTTAAAATGACTATAGAATATTTTTAATTGAAAATAGTTGTGTGCAGTAACTTTTTCTTAAGTAAAATGATGACTTTTTTTGCCATGACAAGGCCTTGACTCTCTACCATTATTTCTGCAGTGATAAACCACCAGAAATGTAAGTGAAAATAGGCAATTTCCATTCAGCATTACTCAATTGTGTAATATAGGTGAAGGATCAGAAAGATACATCACCATAATAATAATTTTAAGAAAATCAAAGTAATTCAAAATCAGACAGGTTGGCCACCAATAAATACTCCAGAAAGGGGAGATGTAAGTTTCTAGATATTTTTTATTGAAAAGAAATGTTCTATATTTATTCTGCTTTTCAGTTAAAATTAAAATATATGTACATTTACGTTTAAATTTTGCTTAGAATCAAACATGTTAACAAATAACCAACAATGCCAATAAAGTGAGATAACATACCCGTGTACTTTTAATTAGGTTGGTGTATATCTTCACTCCTTTAGCATTTGTTTCTCCAGACAAAGCTCACGTTGTTAGCTTTAGGATAGGCTCAGGCAATGGATTCTCTTTTGCTAGGAAGAAGATCCATGGGAGCTCCCACAAGGAGAAAAGTCATGAGAAAACACAGACAGCCTTTCATGCTATATAAACAGAGCCTATGAAGTTAGTATCTGACCTATTTTGAAGTGATGTTTCAAAGACTTTGCTGTTTGAGGTTTTTTTATTTTTAAATCAATTCATATTGTCAAAAGAAAGTTGAAAATGACAGCACAACCTTTAGTTTAATAGGACTACTTGTTACCATTAAATTTGTTGGTGATTTTGAGGTTTCTAGCGTAGGTGGTAGGTTATGGAATAACTCAGTACAAACATAGGGCCTGATCTGTCAATATTGTTGGACGTCATTCTCGTCACTGTGAGGTTCTCCTGTTGACTCAATGAAACTGCTTGTGGTTGTAAGCACTATGCCCAGTAATCTTTTTAGGATATTGCCCCTACCCAGTGTGTTTTGTCATTTACTCATGACTAACCTGATCTAGTGTGGTGCCAACTGCCTCCTGATGTTGTAAGAAGTGCCTTCAACTCTTAGGCCTGGCCTATACTAGGTATATTAGACCAAGCAGGTCAGCTTAAGGTACACCATCCAGCTATGCAAAATGTGTAGCTGGAATCAGTTTACCTTAAGCTGAGCTGGTGTGGCATCTACGCTGCAGGAAACCAACAAACGCACATGCTCCTGTCAGCTTTCCTTACTTCTTGCAGAATGAGGAGTACCGGACACCTCGGGGTCTTCCCTCATTGTTTAATTTGGGAGACTATACTAGACTCACTAAATCTAATGCTAGAAGGTCAACCTCTGGAGGGTCGATCTTCCCTGGAGAGCAGATGTGCCCTTAGTGACTTCAGTAAGATTTGAGGATGCTTGTTAGAAACAGACCCTATGTTTGTACAGTTATAAACAATTCAGCAACATCTTTCTTACAAATGATACAAAAAGACCAATAACATGAAACTACATCTGTTTTAAGACTATCAACAAAAACTTTTCAAGCTATTATAGGAAAACTCATTGAGATTAAGCTTTTCACCACTAAGTATGTTCTGTGAGTAACATGGAGGAAACAGCATATGGTATCAAGAAACCTCTTTACATAGGTCACAATGATTCAGGGTTTATTGAAGTCAACTGGAATTTTTCTACTGACTTCAGTGAGCTTTGGCTCAGCCACTTAAATCATGTGCATTTTGGTTTAAAATATAACAAAATATTTAGCCATTTAAAAAATAAAAGCTAGTTCTATGAGAAAAATGCTCCATTTGAGGATCCCTATGCAAATAACCTCCTATCCATGGTGCATTTTGCAAGTGGAACATTTAAGTAGTATTAGATGTTGTAATAATGTTTGTGAAATCCTGAAAGAAATTACAGCCGGTCCCCGAGTAAGTCGACCATTCGCAGTTACGACTGAAACTGTCGTAAATGGCGGACCCCGAGTTATGAATGCAATCCGTGCTTACGAACAGCGCAGTTGCGTGTAACTCTATGGGGTCCAACTTATGAACAAACCGAGTTAAGACCAATTGCTTGCCCGTAACTGGTTTGTAAGTTGGAAAGAGGATGTACATGATGTCCATTTTGTAAAGCTATGTCTAAGACATTAATTGGAAGTCTAATAACCTTCTGTGAGTCATTAACCAATCTGAATGTTGATATACAAATAGTAGTACTAAGCATCAAATTTCACATGTACATATGAATCATATTCTGGTGGAACACAAGGATCTTTCCCTCACATTGCACGCCTACACAGACACGGGGCATAATCCCATTGCGTAATGCCATTTTTATTCCTTCTTATTACTCAGTACAGTAGCTGCCTGAAAGACATCAGATATGGAAGGGATGAAGGCAGGGACCAAGCACCTGTTTTACCTGCTCTGTCCACTGGACAGCTGAATCCTTTGTTTGCTAAGTCAGCTAGATGTGGGGCATTCTGCCTCTCACCCAGTGCACCTGTTTCAGCATGGAATATTTTGAACAAAACAAGCTACTTTGGATTTCTGAATGTTCAGAAGTTAAATAAATAATGGAAATATAACTTGTCTTAAATTACTTATGGTAAAATGAAAATTTGCAGATTTACTGGAATATGTTTTTTCTTTCAAAAATACTTGACATCTTCAAAATGCAATGCTAAAGTGAGTTGTTACAGCTAAGTTAACTGTCTGAAATTAAATTGGATGATAAACATTGTTTTCTGTCCTCCAAATTAGTATCCATGACAATAAGTTTAAAGATTTACTTGAGCCCATTATATTTGGTACTTTGTAATGTGGTAATCAATAATAATTTGTATTGACAGACCTTATTGAATATAATTTCTGAACAGCAATCAGTTAATCAAATCATTAATCATAATGCAATTTGACTTTATTTTTGTTGCACCATCATTCAGAAAATTAACCATTGTTTCCCATTAATGTATCTTAACCATTGCACTTTTCAATGGTTGAGTTACTGAGCTTGCTCTAATTAAGTAAGTGTTAAGGCTTCCTGAATTAGTAGCAAAATTGAAAATTAAATATTATTAAATAGCAAAACACTCAACAAATCCCATATTCCAATACCTTTCCCACTGCACTAGATAATTTCAGCAAAAAGTGCCATCTTAAACTAGCCTTTGAAAAATGTGTAGTTGCACATGGAAGGATAATTAAGACTCTAACCAGCTCTCAAAAACTTGAGTTTCCTTACATTTAAGGCAAGTGTATTTGTTTTGTAAATCAAAATATTTTTTCTACTTGATACTAAAACAAATATACAAAGATAAATATGCATTTTTCTACATATAAATAAAACTTCTTTAAACATCAGAGTTGCAAATTGTGGTCCCAGTTCTGCACTTGACTGGTATGGACAGGTCCTTGAAACTAGATTTCCATTGACAACAGTGAGTCTCTACTGGCGTACAAGGATCCACTTCATGGAGCCTCATTGAAGTCAATGAAGCTCTCAGGTGCAAAGGTCTTTTTATAAGAATCCAGTTGAATAAATGGAAGCCTGCTTTGTTTGTTTCTGGTTTACCTTGGCATAAATTAAATTACACAATATTAAAACATTAAAATTTCATAAAAGGGACTCTCTCTCATGCTTCAGTAAATGCCCATATGGTTCATGACATGGAGCTCTGCTTTGACTGTATATAATCAGTATTCCCATAATACATTAGCAGAATCACCATAACCAGCTCTACTTGAATAAATGCTGGAAAAATTGGAACCGTGGAAAGGGGAACTTTGAAAAATGCCATGTAATCAGATATGGAATATGTTTATGTCAGTATTAAATCAAATATTCAGGCAAATGTTTTGAAATGCAAATTAGATAATATTTTATTTATGCTTTGAAATTCTTTTATGTCTTCTATTTCTAACATAGTGTAGCATAATTTAAGAGCTGCCAGTCTGTAGCCTACAATTTTGTTTGCCAGGTGAAAGTTTTAATAAAATAGAATTAGGCTAAATAAGAGTTGTGCTAATACTAGTGCTTAATTAGAATTCTGTATAAATCATAGTTTTGCAAAAGTACTAATAGTAATTTTTTTAAATGATCAAATATTTTTTCCTGTATAGATTTTCAAGACAAAAAGATGGAAGTAATTCAGTCAGAGAGCCAGATTATAGTAAATCCCTATACAGTAGGGTGCACAGGGACCATTACACTGTCTCATGATGTGAGAACTCTGCTTATGCAGCTCAAAATTATATTGGCCACATTGTGCAAAAAATTAGTCGTTCACTGCTTTCCACTATCTCTTTTACCACTGCTTTTCAAGCTTTCGGGCTTTTTAGGCATTCATTGTCCCTGAATATCTGTGTTTATGGCTTATTTCCCCCTAAAGTAATGGCTTGATGTTAAAAATGTGAAGTAAAAGGTGAATCCCTAAGACTATGTGTTCCCTGGATCAAAGTTGAAAGGAAGTGGGGAATACCTCTTCAGGTCCTCTAACACTCAAAAATAAAATAGTGATAAAAAGGCCCAGAAGTAAATTCATCTTACAGGTCTAATATCTTCTCTGTTTCCTTCCTCCATACTAGGCCTTCCTCATTTTGGAAAGCCCGCCATCTCTTCTGTCTGAGGATATTCTTTTTGAGGATTGCTCTCCGGAATAATTGCCCCTCGGTACCACTCTATGCAAATATATAAGGCTTTTATCTTTCTCACTTGACAGTTGGAGAAGATGATCTAAAATATGAAACTGAAAATAAATTTATGGTAATGTAAGCGGGGGAATGGTCCCGCTATTGTGGGGAACTTTCCTGGCTTCTATACTACCCCGGTGAAATGGACAAGCGAAAGGATCTGAGTCCCTGCTCCCACTTCTTTTACCCAAAGGCCTCCCTGATCCTGAGGGCTCCCCTTCCACTCTCCTGAGTAGCAGAGTCCTCAAAATCCCAACAAGGCTGGACCCAGGTTTTCTAGGTCTTAATCCCCGACCTTGTAGTCACTTGAGGCAAGGGCTAGGGCTCTCTGCACACTGCATGCTTTCTTGACTCTTGATCATTTCATACAGTTCAAAGCAAATACAATTTATTAAACAGCAACTGATTAAAAATAAAAGAATAAGGAAAAACGAGAAAGGTTAAAAGAGAACACATAGCCTCGCTCTGTAGCATGGGGACAACACTAACAGCAGTCTGCACAGTGTAAGGACAGTTCACAGTCTGTTCCTTATAGGTCCCAGGGCTCTTTCTCAGGCCCTGGCTGTGCTGCAGGGGGGCTGCAGGTTGGACATGCTTGCTCTGGCAGTGACCACACGACTTCAGGCTCTAGGTGCCAGGACCCCTCTCCCAGTTGGAGTTACAATCCCTCTCCAAGTCTGGCCTGCAGGGCCTCTTGGCTGTTGTCGTGTCCCTGCCCAGAGCCTCTTCCCCCCCGCCCCGCTCTGTTGGTCTCAGCTGCTCACACACCCAGCTGCAGACTGTGCTGTGTTGCCAGACTCCAGTCCCTTGTGTTGCTTCTCTGACCCTTTTGGCTTTCTGGTCACTGCAGGTCTGCCCCTCAGCACAGCTTGCACTCCTTGGGTTGTGTGTGTGGCTCTGACCCTGCAGGTCTGTCTCTCCACACAGCTTGCTCTTCCTGCTGCTCTTCTTAGTTCTCTCCTTTTCTCACAGAGACCCAGAAAAATCCCAGCTCACACGGGGGATGGGACCTGGCCTTCTAATTCTCTCATTGAGCTGTCCAACCTGTCAGTCAGGCTGAGCTGGCGTGTTGGCCTCTTCCCATTGTCCCTGGGGTCTGTCAGTTTCAGAGCCCTGATTTCTCACGGACCCTTCCCCTTTTGGTACTGGGAGCTGGCCAACCAAAAACTCCCACTGAGTTTAAGTAAGGGGCTAACAGTTCCCTTACAGTAATAAGAAACAGTATTGTTGCTCAAAATAATTGTTTAATTGACATAATAAAACAGTTTCTTGTATTTACAGCAAATTGTTTAGTGTAAAGAAAAAGCTAAGCTTGAAATTGTTTTTATTTAGCCCTACATTTCCAGTAAGGTGCTCATTTTAAAATAAGTCACCATGATTATCTCTCATGCAGTAATAAGGGCTGTCACTTTTCCAGTTTGTCATGAATCCCAAGCAAAAAATTATTTGCATAAAACAATCTGACAGGCTATTATCTCTTGCTGCCCAGTTATAATTATAAGTACTAGGTGAATATTGCACAGGACAATGAAGTCTTCAAAGGACTGTAGGGAGAACTACCTTTTGATTTGGTTACAAAGTGATAGATTTTCAACCTACGATATAGAAAATTTAGTAGGGATAGTATTTTTTTTCATTTTGTAAGAGTGATTATTTCATTCTTTGTCAGAGAATGTTGAAATAATCAAAATTCCATAACTTTTCTTTCCTCAGAATTTTTGGGGGCTAGATTGTTGCTTAGGAACAGCCCTGAGCAAGAAGTGGTGTGTAAACTGTATTTGTACCACTTTAGGAGTGAGCCCTACAAAGCTTCTTGAAAAACCATTCCCTCCCTTTTTCTCCCTTTCCCCACAGAGAGAGTAATTTGCTACTGGCCTAGATCATCAGCAAATTAAGACTCCTTCAGCTCAGCTGCCCACTCCTTACTTACATGACTTGAAGAGAGGTGTAAATTGGAGCACACCATCATCTTATCCCTGTGGACACTGACCCAAGGTCCATTAGTCCATGCAGAGAGATCATGAGGGAATGCTGGTTTTCCCTCTTCCTTCCTTAGGGAAGCGTCTAGTCAAGTCACAACCTAGACCTCTGGGGAAAGTGAGATAGAATATTAGTATAAACAGTTTTGCTGTACAGTCCTTCCAAACCTTTAGAACACGAAAGAATTTGGATGCAATAAATCAGTTTAGATACCAAAGAACTTGATTGAAATGCTCCATTTTGCTATAATAGTCTAATCTGAAATGTTATCTGAAATGCCCATTTCAGTTCAATTCTTTTATATTCTTCCAAAATTGTTCATAGCAAGAACAATCTTTAAAAATGGGGTATTTCACACAGCTTAATGATGCTATGGTAGCACAAAATAACCAATGACTAAGAGTACCTTAGTTATCTAAGCAGAAGGCTGAATGTACTGAATAGGTGAATAGTACATAAGTTGCTCTTTAGACAAGAGGAGAAAGAAACTTCAGCCATTAAATTAACTTTGTGACGGGGAAGAGAGTTCCATAGTAACAAATATCTGTAATTTGTGAAAAAAAATACTGAGGGGAGAAAAGGGTCTCCCCACAGTTTCAACATTCATCTCAGTCCATCTTTCCTGATTAATTAAAATCCTCAGACAGTGAATATGCTCTTATAGCTCAGTGTCACAGCACTGTATTTTAAAAATATATTATTGATGCTCATTGCATGGTTTTACACGTATTTTGAATTCTGATCCAACCAAACTTATTTGAAAAAAGTCTTGTTTGTGTAATTTTTTTGTATAATTAATTGCTCGTCTTTAATATACCAACTTCAGCAGAATAGTTCCCTGCTGAAATATTCTTCCTGAAGTATTCAGTGTGCTCTGACTATCTGACTTGCCTAATTTGTAGCTGAAGTTTGTTAGCGATTCAGTCTGACCATTAGTGATTTCAGTGTGTTACTTGAGGTGTGCTATACCACACAAATAAAAGTAGTAGTGTTAGGCCCTTAAATTTTGTAGCCTCAGAGAATTTTTCACGTATAGAGCAGATCTGGTGAATGCAGGATTTTTCACTTGTTCAGCAACAAAATAACACCTGGCTTTTTTAACCTGGTCTGTTTGTTGTCTCTATAATTATAATAATGAATCAAATCCCGGGGTCCTTTTCCTAGAAAGATATGTTGGGAGATAGTGGTGTGGGGAGCAAATATTTCTATAGAAATGTTAGTTTTGCTTCTCTCCTTTGCAAAAAGAATGGTTCCTAGAATCTGTTAATGGCAAAAATTCTTTCTGTATGCACAGTGCTTTAGCGCTATCTCTTGGATATCTGTACTTCTCCTCTGCTTCCTATATACACAGTTCCATACAGTCCAGTAGTTACTTCTGAGAACATCTTAAGAGGAAGTTCCATAAAGCAGAGGGGGCTTCATTCAAAGATTAATATAGCCTGTGACTAAGCAGATGCCCCTGGCTTGGAGAACTGCTAGTATATGCCACCATATTCCATTATCCACTTACTGCTATGGATTGTTCCAAGAAAGAATGCACGAAGCCTGGACTTAATTGTTAATCAGAGCCAGCCCAAGGTACGGGCCAACCAGGGTACTGCCCAAGGCGCCCCATTGTAGGGGGTGCCGCGCAGGGCTGGCACCGCACATGTTCCATGCACCCAGGGTGGCGCCACATATGCACCAGGTGCCCAGGGGTGGGGCCGCACATGCGCCGGGCACGCAGGGGCAGGGCTGCGCATGTGTCACACTCTCGGGGTGGCACCGCACTTCCGGGGCCCGGGGCGCGTGAATGGCTCGGGCCAACCCTGTTGTTAATGGCAGCAAAAGGGGCCAAGCTCCATCTTGACAAAGGGAAGATTGAAAAAAAAATTGTTTGTTTAGTCTGGAGAAAAGAAGACTGGGAAGGGGAGGCATGATAAAGTTTTCAAATACATAAAAGGTTGTTACAAGGAGGAGGGAAAAAAGTTCTCATTAACCGATAACCACTGAGGCTAGGCCAAGAAGCAATGGGCTTAAATTGCAGCAAGGACTGTTTAGGTTGGACAATAGGAAAAACTTCTTGTCAGAGTAATTAAGTAGTGGAGTAAATTGCCTAGAAAGATTGTGGAATCTCCATGATTGGCGATTTTTAAGAGCAGGTTGAACAAACATCTGTCAGGGATAGTCCAGACAGTTCTTGGTCCTGCCATGAGGGCAGGGGGCTGAACTTGACCTCTCAAGGTCCCCTCCAGTTTTATGATTCTATGAAATGACTAAACCTCGTTGAGCCCCTACCCAGAAACCTGAGAACTAATGCACTCTCCCGCAAGACGCAGGATTTCCCAGCTCACAGGCACTCCAAGACTGTGTACAAACAAAGAAGTCTGTATTAGGAAAAATTTTGGGAAACCAAAGCAACAGACATAGATACTGGAACTAGGGGAGCTGGGGGTGCTGCTACATCCCCCAACTTGAAATGTTTTCCATCATATAAAGGGTTTACAGTTTGGTTCAATGACTCTCAACATCTTTACTGTACAAACTGTTCCAGCACCACCAGCAACAGAACATATATGCAAATAAAAAGTAAAATATCCTCTCCCCCCTTTCAGTAACTTTGGCACTGGTCTGGTTAACTTCCCTTTCATCCCAGTGAGAATGATCTCCAGGGTCAATGACCCCCCCCCCCTTGGCTGCACTGTCCACACATCCACTCACCAAACCCCACTCTTAGTTTGAATCAGTGAGTAGCAGTAATCTATGTGTCTCTTTTCAGGTTCCCGGGCTCAAGAGAGCTGTTATCATGAGGTGCAACCACCTGACTTAACTTAGTAATTTAGATTCATTAACATACTGGGTAGGTGGGATCTCACTGGAGTCCTCTAAGCTCTGCTGCTATCCCCTGTATGTCTCTCACAGAGAAGTCCTCATGCTATGCCATTTCTTGTAGTAAAGTCCCCTTGGGAAGGGAGCCTAGAGCACCAAGACCCATAAACAGTGTTCTGGCTTCTTGGAAATGAGCTCTTTGCCATGAGACAAAAGTTCTTTCTCCCCTCTGGGAGAACACTCTCCTGAAGAAGAGAAACCAGCCAGTACCAATCAAACCTGTAGGCACAAATATTGACTCGTAAAAACTTGTACCCACTCAGCAGGGAACAAATACGTTTAGAGTCTAACACATTGCATTGAGCAAATGAACCTTTCATCCAGATACCCAGGAGAAGTGATCACCCTAGATAAAGGGCCTACTGGCAGTGTTCAAAAAGGAAACTAGGGAGAGGGTATCAACTCAGTACCAGACATTTTAAGAAAAAATATGGCTGGATATTCAAATACAGAAAAGCCAAAGTTGTTGAAAACAGGCTTGGGAGGGAGGAAGTCTGGTTCTAAGCACAAAGATCACTCTCAGCTACAGAGACCACTCTTCTGGCCATTGATTCTAGAATGCATTGTGCTTTGGCTCTATGCCCTGCTACGCAGGGGTGGCCAATGACTGGCTTGGGGGGAAGCAGGTGACATAGCGCCCATTATGCTGTCTTTATGCCTCCTGGAAATGGTTTTTATATCAGGACAAAGACCTCCAGTCATTTGTACTAAAGCCCAAGACCTTAATTTTTCACCCAGCTTCAATGGAACATGAATTCTCTTGAAAAATGCAGTGTGAATTATTATTCATTTCTCTTCTTTCACATGATTTAACCATAATCCTGTCAGGCTGTAGGATTACTTTCTGTTCTTCCTCTAAATTTTTGTTTTTTGACCTTTTGTTGACACATTGATGTAATTAATGGAGTATAATTAAATCCCACTGCTGACAAAAATCTGCAGTGTTTTGTTTTCTTGTATTAGTCAGGGCCAATTATCTTTAAATAAAGTCACTCTTCTGACTTTCTGTGGTTTCACTCATCTGCCTATGCACAGTAAATAAAGCCATTCTTTCACAAAAAGCTGTTTTCTCCTAGTATTACACACACTTTCAAATGAATGTAATAAAACAATGTCCTTTTTTCCTGCTGAGTTGCATTCGTAAGCTATTGACAGAGAAAGACATATGTCAAGCCTCTGTAGTTATTTCTTTTTTAAAAAAAATATTAGAACTATGATACCCTGCATCCATTTTAGTTCCTTATTCTTCTAAATTAATAATTTTTGTTTTAGCTAATCCAGTGAGAATATACTGAAGATTCTGAATAACTATTTGAAATAATAAAATGGCATATTATTCCCTTTAAGGAATAATGTACCTAAAATATTTATACTGTCTATGAGGGAGCTGGTCAGTACAGGACATGCATTTCAGGAGGAAAATCTGAGGATGAGGTGTGTTTGTGGGCATCTTGCAGTATAAACAAGCACAGATGCTGACTTCTGCCAAGCACTGTTGGTGTTCAACCCTCTATTCAGCCCCAAGCTTTGCCCCACTCTGCCCTCCCACTTCCCATACCCTTTCTACCACTTCTCTGCCTCTTCCCACCCAGTTCTGCTCTCTTTCCTGAGTATGCCCCATTCCTGCTCCTTTCTCTCCACTCTAGAGCTTTTCATGCCATGGAAATAGGTTGATTGTGGTGGGTGGGATGCACTGGAAGGAACAAGTGGGGGGAGTGATTGGTGGGGCTGCTGGCAGGCAGGAGATGCAATGTGGAGAGAGCAAGATAAGCTGCTAGTGAGTGCTAAACTCCCCCCCTATTTTTTCCAGGGGTGCTCCAGCTTCTCTTTCTGTGAGTGGCAGAGTTGGCAGCTACTTCAGCAAGACATTGTAAGGCACCCAAGATTGCAGGGCAGGGATGACACAGGCCCTTTTTTTTTCTGGACTGTATCTGCTAATCACCATGTGTGTATGTAAAAATTAAAAGATGTTCACTTTCTGTCTGAAATGTAAATCATATTTCAGGTTCTTCTATAATATTCAACCTCACAAATCAGGAAATTTTGGCCAATATATTTTGAACTATCTCCGTCCACAAATATGATAGGATGTTTTTGTTGTTTTTTTTATTGGGGAAAAAAAAGAAAATGTCAGTACTATTCTTAAAGGTAATTCTGATAGAAGACAATGCCTGAGTGAAATTGTATTCATTTTCAAGGTACAATTTACTTGCAAAATGTGTCTTGTTCTCAACAGATTGTCTTGACTTTCTGAATCAGTTTGCCCTTCATCTGAAAAGAAAACTTCAGTGCAAGGTGTAGTTAACTAACAGTACCATTTTATATTGTTAGATTATCCTTCCTAACCGGGCACCTTTATAAAATGTTGCAGCCTTTTTAGCTTTAAAAATCAGCATCTCTCTTTTAAAGCACGATAACCCTAATAACTAGATGTGCGAAGTTAGGGAGCCAGAAGGAGAGAAGAGAAAACAATAGATGAAGAAAAAACTTGAACTAGAAAGCATGTCATCCACATGAGAGACATATGGATGTTGTAAAAGTTCTTTCAAAATAGAAGGAACAAGAATATATTCTCTACTTTGTTCAGGGCAAAATGTTGAAATCCAAGAATGGAGAGTGAAGTGAAGCTTCAGAAAAGTTAGCTGTTAATGAAAGAGGTGAAATACCATATGTTTGACATTTGAGGAATATTGCAGCTATGTTGGATTTCTAACAGCTATTGCCAATCAGTTGCAGATCAGCTTGTGACCTACTCAGAGGCTAAGCAGAACCATGAACACAGCATAACATCCATCCTTGAGATGAAGCCAGTAAATTCAGGAGTGGGATGTAATCTAGTAGGTAAATGCAGTATTTTTTGCATCTCAAATAAAACCAAGCAATATAATGTGACTACAGTTAAGATCTATATCCCTATTCCCACAACAGCAGATGACAGCATAAAAGCTTTTTATGGCCAGTACACTTAATTAAATTATTATAAAATCTTTATATCAGTCAACAGGCAACAGTGTGCCCCTCAACAGCAAAATAAATGGGTGAGAAAGTGAAGATTCTAGGGGCTAGCTGTAAAATATTTGAGAGTCACTCTGCCATAAGAACAACTGTTAATGGGGTCCATTTAAACAACAGAGTGCAACTATGGTTAAATTACTTGGCTCAAATATAACGTGAGCTCTTGCTAATCCTTGTGGTCCCCAATAATAGTCCTGAAACAAGTTTGATATGGGAATCATATTTCTTTCGCATTCTCTCTCTCCTTATCTTTTTAACATTTATGCTGAGATGGCATTGTGAACATAGCTGAATGGTGTGAGTATGGAGAGCAGATTAGTGTCAGGAAATTCAGTAACATGAGCTATGCAAATAATGTGATTTCCTCTATGGTCTACGACGTCTTGTGGAAAAAGTAATTAAAGTTTATACCCACTGCAGCCCTTAAGTGAACATGACAACAGGCAAACGTCCCAGCCCAGCAAATATTAGAGTTGAAGCGGGCCCTGGAGCAGGTCAATTACTTCAATTATCTGGGATTCATGATGAATAAGAACAGCAGCAGCTTTCAGGAAATACATATGAGTCTGGCAATTCCTTGTCCAGTTATAAAAATCACTGCCAAATATAATATCCTATCAGGTATCCTTGTTAAGGGAAAGGCTTGGAACAGGTGGAATACTGTAGATATTGAGGCTCCATCATGGACATACAAAACAGTATTCAAGAGGTCTAAAAGGAGAGCAATTGCTTAATTTAGTAAGACATCACTGACAAATAACACAAGAAAGCAATTAATCACAGTATAGCCAGTGAAAAGGAGAGAACATAGAGCAGATGTACTGTTTCAATTATTTGGGCCCATTGATGAATAAGAACTCTAACTGCCATCAGCAGATCCTCTGGTAGGCTAGTAATAACTACATTTGTATGACATCACTTGAAAATCTGGGATGGCTGTAAAGTTTAGATTTTTCTTACCATTGACTTGACCTTCTGCTAACTTTTGCTGGAAACTAAGCAATGAGAGAATAGGTTGAGCATTATTCCGGGGTGTACGTGACATGTTACAATCTGTTTTTACCAGTACCTAACCCAGTGAAATGACAGTTCTCTGTGCAATTGGCATGCTTTACAAAGATCAGCAGAGGAATCTGAGGTCTTCTGCTAAGTGATAGGGCAGAAAGTAACAATTTAGATGTATTTATGAACAATTTTGAAAAGGGTTGAATTCTCAGGAATAGATCATATAGTTAAATAAAAGCCCTCAGATTTAAGAAATGACAGGTCTCAAAGTTTGTCAGATATAAATGGGATAGAGAACAATTGCTTATTTTGCCTTCTGTCTTTCTCTAAGTTGAAGATGAAACCAATAATCTACTTTAATTTCTCTGCATTTGCTTTATATAAACATGTCTGACAAGAAAATGTGTAAATTTTATCACAATTCCCCCTTAATTAAAAACTTTTTTGTTTATTGACATTAGTGTACAGAAATGCTGCTTACATATACATAGCTGAGGAAGAGAGAGCTCTACAGAGACTTAATAAACTCAAAAAGCCTATATCTATTATTTTATCAGACAAATCTCCTTTGTATGAATCTTGTTTTATCAGGTTTAAATGCAGAGGTTAGGTTTGGTCTGTCCCTCAAAGGAAGAGTGGAGGCTCTGTAGGATGTCCCTATTTTAAATATGTTAATCGGTTAACACCCTTTAAAAGTCAATGTTAAAAAATACAAATATAAAGCATTATATTGAAGGAATCACAGATATGCCATCTGAGTTTGATCTAACTTCTGCACTAAATATATATAGAGATATATCTAACAGACATTATTAACCTAGTTATGGTAATTGGGTGCGGGGAAAGGAAATCAATTATATTGTGAAATCAGATGTAAGACAGGTGTCAAACCTAAAATCCTAATCCTTTGTGTACCTCCATTTTAGAAAATCAGACATAACTGCAAACTAAATCTACAGAAAATAGTTTAATTTCATTTCCTTCAGGAGATATAAAACATAGAGGTTCATATTAAGACTTTGTTTAGGTTATAGGCTGGGGTAGAAAATCTTTTCCTTCAACAGTCCATCAGATCTCTTTGAATGCAATAAGGGGAGGGGCACTGATTGCTTTACATCCAAATAAAGAATAATCCCTATTGGCATCCTGTATCTGATCTACACATTTCCTGGTACTGGGTAGTAATCACAACTTTTAAGTGAAAAAAATGCCTTTTTCTAGGTTGGATGACTCAAGAAACCAATTAGGGGATGTGAAGTTGAATATAATCAGGCTAGTAAGGACTCAAGAACTAAAAAAATCATTGCTATCTGATGGAGATAATATATGGTAATTGACAAGAAATGAGATGATGATCTCGATTTAATTTCCAGTTGTATATTTTCATCTACTTAAAACAGTAAGTTTATAATCACATGGCCAGAATTGCCAACCCAAATTCAAAAATCATGACTCAGGCCCTATAAAACATCAAAAAATAGGTTTAATAATCATTAAACTTTTTAAAAAACTAGTAAGTGCTGTGTTCTTTTTATTTCCTCCTTGTGTCTGAGCCATAAAGGACCACTGGTGTCATGTTTCATGCTTTGCTCTGCAACCATGAGAGGTAGAAACTTACTTTTTAAAAAAAACAAAAGCTGAGGTTTTCACTTACTCACATGACTGCAAGAGTGGGAGGTTTAAGAGAAAAATAAAACAATTCTTATAAGACATGATCCATTCCTGAGATTTGGCAATATTGCTGGATTGTAGATAAAAGCTTGTAAGTGTGAACCCTAAAGTCTCAAAAACCAACAAGAGAGTAAACAATAATACAAAATGTATTATTTGTTAAAGTTTCATGGTTTTGGGGACCTATCCCCTCATTTCTAGAGTAGTCGCTCTATGGGAGACTTAAGCTACAAAGTTGTGAAGGTGTTGTTGCTGGCTGTTCTGTGCTCGTGGGAGCAGTTAATGTATAGGGAGCATGGGCTACATCTCCCTCCATCTTCAAGAGCCAATGCACTCATTGGGGACATGGAAGCTGCGGGGAAATCTCTTATTTATTTGTAGGAACAACTCTGATGCATTTTTGGCAAAATCTTCCTGATAGGGTCCCTCTCCCAATCTGCCCCCACTTTTGAGGCAAGCCGCTAAGAGAGGAACAGATTCAGTTCTGTTTCCCCACCCCCATTTTAACACTGGCTATTTCCAGAAAAAAGTACAAGGGAAATCTGGGTTCTTGAGACATCTAATCTGAGGGAGCTGGGGAAGTATAGAGGAGCAGGGGACAAAACTAACAGAGCTGTGCAGGGAGAGGCAGAGCATGAGAGTAGGCCTGGAGCTAGGTGTGAAGCAGAGGCTTTGCTTTAATGAGAGCTAAGATGTGACAGCTCAGGAGAGGTGGAGGTGGCAGGAATGTAGGGAGGGTTCTCAAGATGCAAAAGTAAGGGCAGATTGGGAGAAGGACCCCATCAGGAATGGTGATACCTGGCAATGACAGAAGTAGAGAGCAAACAGATGGGAACTGAGTGAGACAGGGAAGCATTGTGGTATTACAAGATGAAAGAGGGGTGTGAGGGAGGATTGGGGAGTAGTGAAAAACTAACGGTAGAAGGGATTAGAGGTAGCTGTAGGGAGAAAGGTTGAGCTGCTGGTGGAGACAGAAGGCCACAGGGAAGTGGAAAAACTGGAGGTGATGGAGGCTGTGAGGCTGGAGAGTGACATTAGGATGGATGAGGAAGTGGAGAGACAGAGATTAGGAGCAATAGGGACAGGTGGGATTACAGAAGATGAGGACATGGGACATGATAGAAGAATAGGATGAGGGAGGGATTAGAATGAGGAAGTTTGTGGAGAGAGGAGAAAGTGAAAGGGTTATGGGAGGGAAGAGGGATGGAGCGAGGGACTTGGGGGAGATAGAAACAAATGAAAAGAGATAAGAGGGCTTGGAACAGGAAGAAGAGAGGAAGACTGAAGTATTTGGGGAAGATAATATAGGGGAGTGAGATTGCTTTTGGCAGCATACAGGGGACATTGGTGAGCAAAAAAAAGTAATGAATTTTGGAGGGAATGGAGGATTTAGAACACTGATAGAGTCATTGAGAAGACGGGGAGCATTAGGGGGATCCTGCAGAAAGTAAGGGAGAAGAATGTCTTAGTGTTAGGTTTAAGGGAGATGAATAGAGGAGTGTATTGTGGGAAATATCATTGGAGAATAATAGCATCTGCCAAAGATTGCTACTAGGAAAGCCATTAGAAATACAAGAGGGTCAGTCCAGAGATGCCTGAAGTAGGCTAAGCACAACAACCAGGGCCATAATAAATTCAGGGTGTCTGATGGTAAGAGGTGGGAATGAAAGATGAAAGTGTAATTTTAAGTGCTGAGAACTTCATGGAGGCAGGATTTGTGTGTGAAAGTCTTTGTTCCCTTCCTCATTCTGTGTGCAAAATTATTCCATTGTCTACACCTATTTCTGGAAAAGTAATCCATAATAATATCCAGAAATAGTATGATTCACAATCATTTTTTGGATGAGATGGCAAGCCAAGTTCTTGATCACTTATGGTTATTAAAGATCTCATGTACTGTTTTAGAAAATTGGGCTGTTATCTCTATGTCCCAGCCAATTTACTGTTTGTGCATATACCAATGGAAGTTCATCGCTTCCTGTCTTAAACTATTTTGTAGTGTTCTGATGCACTGTTAAATAGCTTTTCTGTTTCATCACAGAGGTGACTCTGTTAATGTGTTTATGCACCCTTTGTCACTTAAGCAATTAAAGTGGATACAGTAATCTCCTGAGAGAGCTGGAAGATTCTTTCCCTTCTGTTTATTTTTTCATAATCCTTCATTGTACAGCAGTATATGTAGGGTCTTATGGCACATCAGTTTTAATACTTTAGAAATAATAATCCAGAGAAAAATAATACGTACTCTTTTTTAACTGTCGCTAACACAAGAAAACAAATCTTGTGTTTATATATGTGGAATTCAGGAGTGTGTATTTCACTTGAGCTGCCTTTATATTCTAAAGAATTGACAAAAATACAGTAGATGACAGAGCAGTGGTTTAAGATGCTGTGCTCTTTAAGTGAAATATCTGTTTGCATGATACACTGTTTCACATATTTGACACAATATTCTAATACATTGGCCCCTAACACCAAACAGTTGAACACTGCATTTAAAGGCATGAAGGCTGTCTTGACTTTATCAGTGTTTTGGGATATCCAGGAAAGACTGAATGCTGCTCACAAGGAAATATATTGAAACAAAAATGAGAACATGCATCCCCAAAAGCCCTTTTACAACATTGTGGACCTTTTGTCCTGGACATTGAGTGGCATATATAAAAGAAATCAGGATGAAAGATTTTGTCTTTGCCTTTCACAATTCTTCTGAATTGCAAATATCTGTGAAACATAAAGGAAACAAAGATTCTCAGCAAAACTTTTAAAGGGCACAGAAAGGAAATAGCTGACATTGGAGTTCAGCCTATATGCCTTATTGTTTTGCAGTATAAACTTAAAAAACAACAAATGGTCTAGTAGTACTTTATAGACTAACAAAACATGTGGATGGTATCATGAGCTGTGCCCACGAAAGCTCATGATACCATCTACATGTTTTGTTAGTCTATAAAGTGCTACCAGACCATTTGTTGTTTTTTTAAAGTTTATCCTGTACAGACTAATTCGGCTACCCCCTGAAGCTTGTTTTGCAGTAGTCATTGCAGGTGTCCCATGCTGCCCCTCCCCCCACAACATCCCTTACACATATTTCTTTTATTCTGAATTCCTTTATCTGTTTTCTACATGGAATAATAGCAAATGTAAAGTTAATTCAGAGTTTATGTAGTGATGCTGGCACCTGAAGGGTTTATTTCTGTGGGTGTATGTGTGTCGTTTCACATAAAAATGAGAATTTTGCTATACTGTAGTAAACTCAAAACTTATGTATTACGTTTGGTTTATTGGATTAATCCCATACCTTTGCCTGCAGCCGAATGAGTAGTTGAATAATAAGCTTTTCTTTTTTTTTTCATATTTAATGACTTGCCAGGTTTAAAATGCCAAGAGTTCATTAACTGATTCAGTGAACTGACATTCAGAAAATGGTCAGCCATAGCTACTTGGGTATTCAGATGGATTTGTTACTTTAACATATTGAACTACAATAAAGTCAATAAAAAAGCCCCAAGTGATTTTTGTTTCTTTATACAGACTTCAGTATACTTACAACTTATATGAAAATTAATGGATTGCTGTTTTTGAAGTGTCCTTATTTTCACTATTGTTTTCAGACAGCTCTTTTATGTTTGGATTGTTACAGTGTGATTAGAACTGTAGATTCTATACAACAATTTATGCTGTGGCTGATCTTCACATTACATCTACTTTCTGAGTCTTATTGTTAAATGAACAGTCTGAAAATTATATGTTGGTTGCGAGGCAGTTGCCAAGGAAACTCATAGGGTATCTCATTATGGTTATAGTATCTCTAGCCCTCCCAGGTTTTAGAAAAGAGACATTGGTCAGGAATAATTTTATATACATAGGGGATAAGAATCAATTTCTCAGTATTTGATGGGACTACAAATGCAGAACTAAGGGACTGGTAGAGTTGACTTTCAGACCTTTCATTTAAGAAAAAATAAGATCCTAATGGAGGAAGCAGAAATGGGCATGCCACCACTTTCGAAACGCCCACTGTGTTATGAAGTCAGGAACCTTTTTTGTAAAGATACTTACCCTGCTCAAATTCCATGCTGTAAGCACAAGGTGTTTTACACTGGCGAGTAGGATCAGGCCTGAGAAGAAATTTTGGGACATGTGATTCCTTAAATCCCAAGAGCAATGGGACCATGGTAATATCAGCAAAGTTACCTCCTTGCTGTCCTAGCTAATCTTTTCCTACGTATCTCTGGGAGGTAGGAAGGGAAAACGAAACCACACGTCCCTGTCCCAGTCCTGTTCCTACAGCCAGGTTGTCAAAGTTTTAATTAGAAATGGAATTTTGTATAGATTAGTAACATCTCCCAATTTTTTGTCATATGATAAAAAGAATTTGTCCCTCCCTTTCACACCACAGGTGAGAGTACTTCAGTTGAATCCAGTGAGTTTGCTGTGGGAAAGCAATTGGATCACTACTCCTTTTAATCATCAAGAAGATTTTCTTTCATGTTAGGGGAGTGTTGGATACCTTTTGCATTCCACAAGGATGTTTTAACATCACTTAAGACGGTCTTTTTTTTTAACTCTGTAATAACAGAAGTTCATACGCATGGCAGCCTTAAATAACTCATGAGGGTAACAAGATATATATTTTACACAACCAGTACAAGCAGTCCTGTTGGAGTTTGGGGGGTGAGGAGGTGGGAGGTTGTAAGCCCGCCTACATCTAATGGCCTCTGCCCAGCCTAGAGGGAAGAGCCACAGAGCCCATAACACCAAGTAATTACGGGGGACAAATTAAAGAAAAAACAGGGATGGGTGTAAGGGTTAAAGGGCTAAAATGAGGGAACCAGATGGGAACACGGAACAGAGAGCCCCGAACAGCATCCACTGCTCCTTGAAGGCCTTGATAGAGCCAGTGAATGCTGCCAAGTGGAACTTTGCCAAGATGTGTGAATGGATACAGGAGCGGAAATAGGCCCCACAGTTGCAGGCCCCTCCCTCAGCCAACCTCTGCTCCCTGGTCTTGTAAATGGCCATCTTGGCCATAGCCAGGAGGAGGTTGACTAGGAGGTCCTGTGACTTTGTGGAGCAGTGGATGGGGTATACATAAAATAATAGGTAAGGGGAGAAGAGCAGCCGGAACCTCAACAAGAAGTTCTGGAAGAGCTGAAAGAGGGGTTGTATCCTGGTGCACTCGACATAGAAGTGCGCCAGGGTCTCCCTTATACCACAGAAGGGGCAAAAGTCGGGAACGGGGTTGAACCACACCATGTACACACCCATGCTCACAGCAGCATGGAGGATTCTCCAACTAATGTTCCCAGTGGGCCATGGAACAAGATGGAATACAGACTGGCCCACCGGGGCTCCCCATCCTCCGTTGGCGGTAAAAGATCCCGCCATATGGTATCTAGGCGGGACACGAGGGTGGGGATGTGAAGAATGAGCGTGTACAGATGACTTTTTGGCACAGTTTGAAAGGAGACTGTCTGCAATGCATGCAGCTAGCTCAGGTGATGAGGAGGAGATGGCCAGGAAGGCACACAGGGTTGGAGGCCAATGGAAAACTCCGGAGGCCAGGGGTGGGGGTGGGCAGGGTGTCCCCTCTTACAGGACCCGGTCGAGGTAAACTCGAGCAGCAGGCAGCAAAGCGTCCCTCACCTTCTGAAGTATACACCAGGGAGAATGAAGGGTGGAGAGCCCCATGCTGAGGGCGAGCACCAGAGGATCCACCCAGCCTCCCCAGACATAGTCCAGGAGGTCTCCAATCCTGGTGACTTCTGCCAGGACCTACCTGTGGAGCACCAAAGGGGACTCCACACACAGAGGTGGGGGATTGTGTAGCAAGGGCTCTTTGAGGAGGTCGGCCCCCACAATGGCCCCCATGGACCTTTTGCTGGAAAGCAGCTTACAGGTCCAGAGGCAGTCCTGGTAGAAGGCTGATAGCTCGGAGAGGTCTCACAGAAGACCTCTCAAATAAAGGAGCTGCCAGTCATATCAGAGCCCTCAGAAGTGGCGAAGGAAAGCACATGCAAAGTACAAAGTAGTAATAGGTAGTGAAGATCCACTCTCCAAAAAAAAAAAAAAAAACCCCAACTCCCTTCCCCAAACCGGTATCTCCTCCATAAAGAGCGTTAGAATGGTGCATACCATTCAATAGATTCTTGTGCTTGTGCAGTCACCACCATCAATCATAAATGCAGCTCAGGGCAAACCAGCTTTATATTCAGGCTAAAACATCATTAGAAAAAGCTTCAGCAACAGAATGGAGAAGGGAAACAATCATAACCTGTCACTATAAAGAGAGCAACCTGTCCCTATTTAATTGAGCATGGAGTCAGATATGGAAAATGTATCATTGCAAAATATGGACATTATACTATCAGAAATAGTTTCAACTAAATATGTTTATGTTTATCACTGAGAAGTGGGGCAAAATGTTTCATAAACAGATTCCTAAAAACTGCAAGACAGAAAGGTAACTTATTGTTTTGTTGTTAGTATAAGGAACTTTTATGATATAATTTCTAACTATAAACCCAAAAGAACTGATTTCCCATACATGCATTTTTTAATTAATGTAGTCAATCTGACTGAATGTTTCTTTTATAAGTGGCAACCTTCTTTGCATCCTCAGGCAGTAGGCCTCCTTCTAGCTCGTGAGGCCTGCTAGTTCTCTGGATTTACACAAAACTTTACAAAACTCCAGCAGTGCTGGATACAGAAAGCCATACTTAATAATTTTTGGCCACCTTCTTAACCCTTCCTAAATCCTCTTTACAGCCCCCAGCATAAGCTCAGCACTGCTGAGGGTCTAGTTCTTTATCTCTCATACACTTCCTGATTTCGGCATATACAGCTTTTCTTTCTATAATTAAGAAGAAAATCTTGAAACATAAACACCTTTACCCTCCATATTTTCACTGCCCTTATCACTACAGTGCTTCCAGGATATCTACCCATCTGTGAAGTCCTGGAGCCATAATATAACAGTTCTTGGTCTTTTGCTGTCCAGCAGAGGAGGAATTAATACATTGTCTGAAAGGTCAATTTTAGTGCAGATACATTTCAGATTTAAAATCCCAGTGAGCAGTATTTCAAAAAGATTGTGAAATGGGGCTTTCAGCTCTCTTCTAGAGAACCCCAAGGCATGGACTGTTTGTCCTGTGTCCTCCATCTCACAGGAACTTCCAGCAAGAATTTGCAATGCTGAGAAACAGTTGCATACTTTTATGAAGTTGCAGTCTCTCATTCTCTAGTTTATAGATCCTTTCCTATTCCCATCATGAATGGGGAGCAGATAAAAGAGAGGACAGAACACGGAAGTTCCTACTTTGGTGAGATGGCTAAGGGTAACGAGAACAGTTTTTCCCAAGTTTACTGCCAAGACAAGAAATCTGAGGTTCCACTTTAACAAATGATGGGTTTAAGATGAGTGCCTATATTTGGAGGTTTTAGCTAAAGAAGAAGTCACCTTAGAAGTACTGTACCTTAAAAAGATTTGGAGTGAAAAATAAATACAAAATAAAATTGAATCTTGAAAAATCTCCTCCCTAGTTTGGCTACTGCTGCACCTTTTAGTAAGACAGAAAGGAAATGTCTATACCTATTTTCCCATGCAACCTAACTGTCCTTGATATCTTGCAGGGCAGGAGAATTTGTGTTTGCTGAGCTATATCTGAATCCTCAGTTTTGTGGGATTTTTCCATGTTAGTCAACTTATTATATAAACAGTGTAGCCTTTTTCAGCAAATGAAGATTCTCTCCCTGGATATCAAATCAGTTCTGAAGTTTTATCTGTCCTGCTCTGCTTTAGTAATGTTGCCAGTTCATGAGCAATATCTTCAGCTGGTGTACTTCAGTATAATTCTCTCGAAGTCATGATATCCAGGTTAGCATACATCAGCTGGCCCTGTGTGCTTTGAAAATGTATACAAGAGATAGAATGTAATCAAGACTGAAGTTGCTCCATGTATAAAATGTTGTATCCCATTAAACTAAGTTTAATGCCATGGTATTAAAAGCATGGCATTGTATTAAAAGCATCAGCTCCTGTAATTTTGATGTAGCCAACAGGCCATCTCCTCACTCCTTCATCTGACATTAGCTGATATACACTGGCAGCAGTTGGATCTGTTGGCTTCTAGTTGCTGCAAGTGCCACTATTAGGTAACCCTACTTCCACAGCCTACTTGTTGCATTTCCTCTCAGTATTGCTGTTTCTAGTTAGAATGGGAGAAGACAGACGAACACGCAAGAGAAAATTACTCAGGGATGATTATGTTCATCGTAGTCTACTTTTCTTCCATGCTACGTCCATCCCATCTCCTTTTGGGGTGTGTTACTTAGAGTATTGTTTTTTTTCCCCATAGATCTGATTATTTCTTTGTTCTGAAAGTCTGAGAGCAAAGGAAATGGTCAGATTGGTGCTTATACATTAGCTTTTCTTGATAGATATTTAGTGTTCTTACGTCAATAAGGTGGCACCATAATATGCTCAGGAAGGCACACAGGATTGGAAAAACAATTACTTAGTAAATTTGGAGAAGAGAAAATGACAGCAAACAGCATTACAAGTGAGTAATTTCCCCTTAAAAACATGAAATGATTTGCCTTTATCATTAAAAAGTTTTGAGGATCACATAAAGTTGGTTTTCTTCATGGAAAGTGTGCACTATCAAAAGATTTTGGCACACTAATAAATGTCAGTTTTGTCACTTTCATTGTCCCTTTGCTTCTGCGTCCAATATCTAGATTGCTTGTCACAAACAGCTCTGAAACTTTGTTCCTTCAGGGTAAATGACACAGCTGCTGCAATTCTGGAAATAGTTTTGTAATTCTTCCATAGTGGAGTATTTCATAAAGACCTACCCTCTTTCCCCCGAGAATTGTCACATTTTGGGACTATTTTATATGAATTTTTGTAGTCCATTGATCTTCCATTGCACTTTGAAAAGCTATATGCCTCATAGCGTAATTGACAAGTTATTTCACAAGTATAGCTTTATAGTAATGATACTCTCTACCCCTTTGAGTGGCAAAGAGTGTTAACCTTTAATGATTAAAAAAAAGTGATAGTGCTATCTGAAAAATTACTCTGGGATTTTCCAAGGACCCTAAGGGAGTAGACACCCCAATTCTATTGAATTTCAGTGGGTGTTAGGTGCCCAAATCCCATTAACTGCTTAGAGACCATTGCTTTAGAAACTTCCCTGTGTGTGTATATATATGGTCCAATTTTAAAAGGCATGAGCATTTCTGCAAATGAATCCTATAAAGGAGTTATCTAAAATGGTGGGGGGGGGGATCCATATTTTTCCTGGAGAAAATCTTTTTTTTTTTTTAAATTCATAGGTGTTTTGATTACTTTATTCTCTTATAAAGATCCATATGCTTTCATTGCATTTTTTTTGTTCTGTTTTGGTTGGGGGGGGGGGGTTCTTCCCCCCCCCCCCCTCCGTCTTTTTCCTTGTGGCTATATTTCTTCATCACAAGCTATTCACTCTGCAAATGTATCCATGAGACGAAAAGAGGGATAGAAGTGGTAGTCAAGTGTTATGCTTTATTTTATACCAAGTCAAACAATTTAGCTTTCAGATAACAAGAAAATAAAATGTAATATATGTTGTCAAAAATCTGACACTCTAAACACCAGAAAATATTAAAATCTATTGTGAAGAAAAATAAAAAGCATGAATCACTTCATCTCACGACATTTCAAAACTGCTATACACAGCACAAATTACAGTCTGTTTGATGGTACCAGAGATAATAGTACTTGAGAGTTCCTCTCTGAGCACCCTGTATTACTACTAAAAGGGTTGAATTGTCTTGGCTTACAGTATATAGGTGTACAGAAAAGATTAAGGTTCTGTAAGGTCATGATGGCTAAAAATAAACACAGACAAAAGAACAGAATTACTGTTAATAACTTCAGTTAAAGAAAAATATAATTTCACATTTCCTATGTGTACCCTTGTTCAATCCCAAATTGAATATACTTTCCAAATATATATAAATATATATTTATTATTTTTCTTAGCATCTTACAGAATCTGTCCAACATGCTGCTTCATCCACTGTTTATTTTACAAAAGCAAATCATACAGAAAATACATATAGATGAAAATACATATAGATGAAAGAAACTTGAGACCAAAATGGTTTTTGTGACGCTATGCAAATTATTACTGGCGGAGCAGTAACATCCTAGTTTCTTCAAATGACTGCATATCTCCTTTCCACTTTAGGTGTGTGTGCACCCATCCACCTGGAGTAGGGGATATTTCCCTTAACAGACCTGTCAGGGTGGCACAAACACCCTCTGCTGCCTCATGCTGCTGAACAATGATATGACGAGCAGAGCTGCCCAAGTTTGTCCCGAGTTGCCTCTTACCATCTATGATCAGTAGTCAGAGTTCATCGGTTTGCTACTGCAAGTTTTTCTGTTTCGAGACAAATTATCTCCCTTACTGTGTATAGTGGTAGTTATTAGATTAGTACAGGGTTTTTTTTGTTAATTTTTTATTGTTCATGGAGCATCACTTTCTTTTCATGTTTGGAATGCCAGTACCCCTAGTAGGGAGGTGAGGTTGGGGATTACAGAGGCCTACAGTTACTTCCAGAGAAGGAGGGGATTGTGAGTCTGGCAACAAGATCCAGTTGGGAACAGGCCTTAACTGTTAACTATAGGGTCTTTGAGCTGGAACCTAGAGTACTGGGTGGGATTGAGTTCTGCTACCAGCTACTGGCAAAGTGACACCATTAGGGCAGTCCTTGAGAAGTCTGAAACAGTCTGCCTGAAACAGTTCGCATGGAAGGACTTTGAAACCCTGGAAGGAGGAAACTCATGTAGTCACCTAGCCAGAGAGCCAAGCCATGAAGAAAGAGCACCCTAAGGTGCAGAGACTCGGAGGGAGACTGGTAGCAGGCCATGCAGCAGTCAGCAGAAGGCAGCCTGGGATGTGGAAAGAGCTTATCCCCCAAAGTGGCTAGGAAGAGACCTCACCTGGGGTTAATGGACCCCATTGAAAGCCTCCAGGTTTTAAGCCTTATCCCAAGTGGAAGAAATCTTTACTGGTGAGTGACCCTCATTCTTCCAAACTAAAATGCCTTGGCAGTTGATGTATTAGAGTCCATTATCAGGTTTCCCAGGACTTCAAGCAGCAGACAGAAAAGTACAGAGAGTGAGAGACTGTGCCACCTGTTCATGAAGACTTCAGAACAGAACCTTCCTTCTCAGGGCGTTCATGGAGTACATTAGCACGGCTAAGGAGTGCCCCTCTAGACAATGCTTCTCATATTGGCACCAATCTCCTTCCCTGGTCTGCAGCAAAAAGTACAAAAGGGCAGATTCATCTGAGGATCCAAGACTTTGCTGCATCAGATGATCTAGTACTGATACGATCCACTAATAATTACTCGAGAGCTGGGCCGGCTATCCTTTGGAAAGAGATACTTCCTGGTCCCAACCTCTTCTTCTCAGGGGTCTTCAACTCTAGTTCTGGTGCCTAGACTATTGAGCCCAACCCTGATACAGTATCAGTTACTTCTGCGCAACAACATGTGCTGTGCAGCAGCACAAACCCTACTTTGTTTCACTGTGCCAAACTTCCCAGTGGTTCAAGAGACATGCTGGTCAATACTGGAAAATCCTTAGGCCGTGGCCACAGACTTACCTTAGACTTGTGATCAGCTTGGACTAGTGAGTCATGATCATCATGGAGGGGCTAGGTCAACTGAATGTCCAACAGTTCCTCAACCTGTGCAGTTCAGGGGTAAACCCAGCATGATGTCCCCAAGACTGATGTCTTTGCACAAAGCCCCCAGATCTCAGCATAAAGTGGCATAGTACCAATGTGTTCAGGTGACTCAAGGTCCTCCTTGGACTCTAAGATAGACTCCTGTGCTCCCTGGTTAGGAGGTGTCACTCCTTGTTGCCTTCATTAAGAGAGTTCCATTAATGGAATCTACTGAATGTCCAAAAACAAGACCTGTTGAAGCATTTGTGGCCAGGTGGCTACGCCATGCTCATGGTCCTCTTGGAATTCATGGACCATGCCTCCTGTTTCCATATCTTTCCTCATTCTTCAGTCTTTTGTATCATCTAGCAAATGACATTCTAGCTCATATAAGAAGGCCCGTGAGATTATTGTCAGTACCAACTAGCTAAGGACACAAAAACTATCCACACTTTTTTTTTAAGCACACCAAAAGCAAGAAGCCTGCCAAACAATGTGTGGGATCACTGAATAATCAAGGTGCTAAAGAAGCAAACAAGGTTGTTGCAGAGAAGCTAATTGAATTTTTTATATCTGTTTTCACTAGTGAAGAGGTGAGAGATATTTCCACACCTGAGCTTTGCTTTTTTTTTTAAGTAAAAATCTGAGGAATTCTTCCAGGTTGAGGTGTCAGTAGAGGAGGAATTGGAGCAAACGGATAAATTAAACACTGTGTCACCAGGGCCAGATGATAATCACCAAGAATTGTGAAGGAACTCAGATATGAAAGTGGAGAACTACTAACTGTGTATGTAATCTAGCCCTTAAAATAAGTTTTTGTACTAAAGAAGAAATGTACACATGATTTCAGGATGTTTAAAAGACTGTTATAGAGATAATTCAGGACTAGGGTTACCAACCCTCCAGGATTAGTCTGGAGTCTCCCAGAAATAGCATCATTCAGGACTAGGGTTACCAACCCTCCAGGATTAGTCTGGAATCTCCCAGAAATAGCATCAATCTCCTTGTGACTCTTGGAAGCAATCCTAGAGATTTTAATAGGATATTATTAAAAATGGCATTATGTCATGCTAGAAAAAAATCTCCCAGATTGGCTTCAGTTAGATTTGGCAGCCATATTCAAGACAAAATAAAGGCCTGTTGCTACGTGGAAAGTTTCTTAAGGATAACATTTTTAATTACTTTTAACTCCTAAACTAGTTAACAGATTTACTTGTAAACTCTCTGAAAATTAATTCCATACTCAGAGTTAAGTACTGTAATTTTGGGTAGGATATGATTCATTTTTTGTACATTACAAAGATGTTGAATCGCTATGTGCAAAATGTAACTATGAAGCTGAAACTTATATGTCTTTGGTGATATAATTGGTAAATGCTTCCTCTAGGGAATGTGATTGCAGAAGCCTTGAACTTGATAACACTCACTGAACATCAGTGAAAGAAGGAAGACATTGACAGAAAGATGTGTGGACCCACTAAGGACATAGCTGAAAAGGAGAAAAAATAAATGGTGGCTAAAAACAGAAGTTAAAGAGGATACATAGATAAATCAGTTGGGAAATAGAATATGCATACTGGAATATTTAGGTGTAAAAGCTTACTGTAAAATTACTCTTTCTCTTATCAACAGATCTGGTCTTCCATATGTATTAAGTCTATTAACTTTAGTGGGGAAATATATAGGTTTTATTCATATTCCGTTCTATTGCAGGGATAGAAAATCTTTTTTGGATCGTGGGCTGCTGACCCACAGGAAAATCAATCAGGGGCTGGGGGCTGCGGGGAGGTGGCTGGAGTGCCAGTGTGGGCTCCCGAATGCTGGGGGAGGCCCTAAGCCTCATGGACCAGGGCCACGCAACCCAGGGGCCGCATCCAGACCCCAGGCCTTAGGTTCCTCACCCCTGTTCTATAGGTTCTTATACCTCCCTCTTTCCAGAGAATCTAAGGTGCTTTAAGCAGTGTGACTGTCAAATGCCATATGTGCTTTGTTCTTTTAGCCTTGCTGGGCCAACTCTAAAGGAGAGAGAGCTGCAAATTCTGGTCCATCTTGTGCACCATCAATAGGCTTGTTTACCAAGATGCAGTTACTTACACCTGTGCAGACCCATGGCAGGAAAAGGCTTTGTCCAGATGTCATTGAGGATATGGTTTTTCTGCAGATCTTTATGATAGGGATAATAACCAAAATGGAAAGATCTCAGCTGAGTTTGCAGAGTTGGCAGTTAGGAAACATCGTTTTACTTGCCAGCTGAGTACCTTTGATATGGAGATCATTCAGTGACACACATGGAGTGGAAAACTGGCAATTTTGCAAACACATTTGTGGAGCCTCATTTTAAAATTGGAAATGGTAAAATTCCTTTACCACTGATAATTATTTTTGAAAGGTTATATAAAAAGCTGGGGAAATATGAGACGATTGAAGAAGTATACTTTAGTTCTGTTCTTCGGTGAAAGAAAAAATTGTGACTCGAGGAATAATGTAATGAAATTAAGAAAGGGAAAAATGAAGCTAATTATGAGAAAAAAATGTCTGATGGACTGTGAAATAATCTTCCAAAAGAAGCAATAAAAATCCTGTTGCTTGAAACATTTTAACAATGTAGATCTGACAAAACACTTGCAAGTGTACAATAGGGAGCAATCTACTCTGTCAGGAGAACAGACTAAATGACCTATCTTTGTTGCTCTAACTTCTAGGATAATCATGTGTTTGATATCTAACACTAAAGAAAATATACTAGTTTAAACTTAGTATTTGGGCTGATGTAGGAGAGAAAGCTGGCAAGGATCAAACATTTAAACTTAAATATCTTCATTAGTTAGCATATTTGACAAGAAGAAGTCATGTGACTGGCAAATGGATTTAAATTTTAATTTTAATATGTTTTGAAATTTCCCTCACTATGAAATTCTCTTTAAAGATCTCAAAACCGATGGAATTTTCCCCCCCTTAATAGATATGTATGTTCAGGTCTCGATGTTCAAAAGTAATTTTGATAGTAAATGGATTTTTGCATATAGAACAAATAGGTGCAATTGATTTTGGTGTCTAGAGTGTAATTTCCAAGAGAGGCACCCAAATGATACAAGTGGCATTTTATGTGCAGACTATTTGATGGTTGAAAAAGAGGTACAATAGTAGAAATAGCTCCAAAATGTGGCCTCTAAGAACTCTTCAAATGCAAATACAGTAGTGTCCCAGGAGCAAATCAATTGCTTCAAAGATTATGCCCATAGCTGCCTTCACAGGATGAACAGCCCACGCTCCTACTGCACTGCATTACCTCATTAATACTGCTCTTTTACAGCCAGAGACAAATGTTTACACTTTGCAGCAGTTTCTGGCTACATGACACTTTATGAGTAAAATGTTTTTTTTTTTTTATAAATAAACATCTTTTAGGCCCTAAGGGGAGGGAGGAAAGGAGAGGAAGAAGAAGGGCCAGACCCTTGTCCATTCAGTCTGACAGTGTAGATATTCTCTGCCCCTTTAAATTCTCCCTTTGAACAACATTTCCCCCACTGGGCATTGAACAAGTTTAGCCAGATCTTACTGTACCTTCCCCATATCATCCTGCACTGGGGAAGTATCAAAGTTAAGATGGGAAGATATGGGGTGGAGGAGCAGGGGCCTTTGGCAACTGAAACAATTTAGAACAGCCCTGAGGCTAATTTGGTCTGCACTAGGTGTCAAACAGAGAATCAGGGAGATGAAAGTGGCTCCACTTTCAAAGGCTTGTTCTACACTTAAAAATTAGATCCTCTTAACTCTGTCACTCAGGGTTGTAAAAATGTCATGCCCAAAGCACCATTGTTTAGATGTCCTAACTCCCCCCTCCTAGATATATTTTGGTCAACAGACCTGGTAAGGGGACAGTACCGGCTCTGAAAAATTTCAATCTCAATTTGCACAAGGCTTGAAGGAGTGGAAGCACAGGGAGGTGAAATTATTTGACCAAAGACATGCAATAGGGATTTAACAGACCTGGGATAGAATCCATTTCAAGAAGCTCAGACATCTCCACAAAGAACATCTATTTTTCTAGTTTGAGATCTGCTAGCAGATTCCAAGCAGCTTTCAGAGCCACCGTGGATCAGTACCTCACTTTTGGGAATCACATTTGAAATAACACTCCCTGATCCCCCTACCCTCACACCCCAGTTTTTCTCCTAGTAATAAATCCTCCTTAACATTTACATAATTGCTCAGTTCAATATTTAAAACTACAATGTGGTAGTAATGATCTTCTGCTTTCTACATGTGTTCTACTCTTCCTATGAGTTGTGACACTAAATGAGAAAACAAGTTATAGTGTCCTTCTCCCTCCTTCCCCCCCCCCCCCCCCGAGGAATTAATATGGGTGAAACTTAAATAAAGGCACACCTTATCTTGTCTCACAACTCCTTCGGGAATTTTCTTACTGAAACACAAGCAATATTTTAAAGCATTTATTTTTCCTCTTTATGCTACTCTTTGTAGTTTGACTCTGAATGACTGATAAAATCAATGAATTTGTGTAATTTATTTGAAATGGAGATTGAATTTTGCTAGTTAATAATTTCAGTCAATATTGAATCTTAGGAAGGATTTATACTTTTAAGATACATATTTTGTTTTCCTTCAGAATAACATTGTAACCTATATGATATGTGAACTTCCCATTGTTTATTTTTAGTATGATGCTCAAATACTAGAAACTAGAACCAAGTGATTATCTGTACAGAATCTAAAGACTAGTAAGACTATTATGTCCATAGTCATTAATCTCCTTTTCCTAATTAATTTCTCTCTCTCAGAGTACGTCTACACTGCAGCGCTATTTTGGGATAGTTCTGGTATCCCGAAATAGCTATTCAGTATCTTGATAGCGTGCCTGTTATTTTAAAATACCTTTCAAAATAATGGGCGTGCTGTTCTGACGTCCCTGTAAACCTCGTTCCATGAGGTCTAAGAGACATTTCGGAATAGTGGTTTATTTCAAAATTTGGCACTGTGTTGACAGCACCAAATTATAAAATAAGCTATTTCAAAATACACTCAAAATAAGCTACGCAAATTGCGTAGCTTATTTCAAGTAAGAGTGCAGTGTAGATGCACTCTTATAGTCTGATCCATTACCTCTGCTCTTGCTTTGGCTCTCACATCAAGTTTATATACAATGTCTTGGAATTTTCAGCAGATTGCTATAGAACTCTTCATATCATTTTCTTTTAGAAGCCACCTTAATTGCATAGGGAGTAAAAAAAAACCTTTTTTGACAGGGTTGTATCCCTTTAGAAATATAGATATTAGGTACTGGAGACGAAGTTTGAAATAAAAAGTCTTTTTAATACTGGCAATGCCAAGTGAAGACTCAGCATTTGGCACACTCTTAGCTCACAAGAGCCAAAACTTTGATTGTTCAAAGCAAGCCTCTGTTCTCTTCAATCATCTCTCAGTAGAAAAACATGCCAAAGAGAGTAGAACACACACTGGGAAAGCCATTATCTTTAAGGCTGTAGTCCATCCAGATACAGACTTTTGTCTAAAATTACCTGTTTAAATCTGAATTTCCTCAGATGATTTGAACCTGACCACATTCAATTCCTCAAAATTCAGGTAACTGTACAGAGTAATTACTTGATTAGAAAGTGCAGCCCTCCTAATTTGATTAAATATTGAGATATTACAGATGACCTCACTCATTTGTTTGAAAATTTTCAAACTGTTCTCCTTCCATACTGATGTAGTGTCAAGTGATATTTTTAAACTACACTCAATGCATACATATTTGGAGTTATTACCTAATAAACTGGCATGATTGGTATATTTGATTGCAAATTAAATTTGTACCAATCCTAAAGAGTGGAAACTTACCCAGAATCTTTATGTGAAAATGGTCAAATTTATTATCATTTTTGTGATAACCAGACATGTTTTTTAGGTTGATACATTGATACATTAGTGTGAAATATGTATAGGAGGGAAGGAATAATTAATTCACAATTTACCAAATCTGCACATCTCCATATAATACAAATGCATAGACAAATACGCGGACATATATGCTGTGAACACAACTAGACATGGGGCCAAATTCTGTCCACTACAGTTTTTACTATCACATTATTTAGCAGGAAACAAACACTATTTATGCCACATTTTGTGACACGTGGAGGCTGAAACCAGGTATCATAGCTGACATTCTCAAATTCTGATTGACTCTCCTAGAAACACTTCCTAGAGCAGGGGTGGGCAATAATTTTTGATTAGGGGGCCACTCCAAGAATTTGGAAAGAGGTCAAAGGCTGCACTCTTCCATGATATAAATGGAGGAGGGATGGGGGTCTGGAACAGAGGTGGGGAACAGGAGGGAGTTTGGGTGAAGGAAGCAGTTGTGACTAGGGTGCAGGGGGTTAGACCTAGGGCAGGGAAATGGGGTACAGAAGGGGTTGCAGGGATTTGAGTTGTGAGGTAAGGCAGGAGGGGACTGTGATCTGGGGCAGGGAATTTAGGTAAGTGGAGTAAGGGGACGAGTGGGGAGGCAGAGGGTTGGGGAAGGGAGGGTTGTGGTACCAGAGGCAGAGTCTGGCCAGGAGACTTACCAGCCAGCAAATGTTCCTGAATCAACCTCCCTGCCAGAAGGTGTTCCCTCTAAGTTGCCTGGCCGCACAGCTTCACAGGTTATTAATTAGCCCCGCCTAGTTGGTCAAGTATGACTACCAGCACAACAATTCTACTCATTGGCCATGCTAGCATAGGCAATTATAGACAGTCTATAATCTTGGCCAGGAAATGCTGATATATGTCTGGGATATATGTCTGGGATGACATACATAGTCCCCCATGCCAGACTACACATGTAGTGTCTTCAAGCGTGGCTCCACATGTGCTTTCGGTCTCCCAGGCACTCCTTTCACAAACTTCTGAGCCCTACAAACAGGGCGAGGGAATCCCTCTGATATTGATTGCAGGCTAGAAATCTCTGCCATGGAGTCTCCTTTCAACAAACTCCCCCATCTATAGGCTTTACTACAGAAACTTCCTTGAAGGGTTAGGGTGCACACATCAGTGGCTACAGCACACCGGGAAGATGGACACCTCTGGAATCAGCCCTGCACAACAATGTCCTAGAACTCTTTACAGTAAGAAATGCATGCAAGTATTTTCTTTCCCTAATTTACAGAAAGTCAGTCAGAGTACTCATAGAAATACCATTTGCATGTTTTATATAAACCGGCAAGGTGGCACCAGATTATAACATCTCTGCAAAGAGGCCACAGCCTTGTGTCAGTGGTGCACTCACCATCAATGGTGCACTCACCATATCAGCTGTATCCCTCCCAAGCAAGCAAAATATCACCACAGACCACTTGAGCGGTATATTCAAGCACAAATAAGAGTGGGAAATCCATCCCCAAGCCCTGCATACTGTTTTCCTGAGGTCCAGGGAATCCACCATTCATTTATACGGACTTATTCACCATGTTTCACATTGTGAAATGCCCCAAGTACTGCTCAAGAACAGGACTTGGCAAGAACTCCATGGGAGATGCCATGCTGATCAGTTGGTCTCACAATCTGCTATACACCTTCCTGCCCATTCCCCTCCTCAACAAAGTCTTACAGAAAATAAAATAAGGAAGGGCCAGAGTCATTCTGGTAGCACTCACATGGCTGCATTAGACCTAGTTTCCTTACCTGTCTCAGCTGTTAGCTGCTTCTCTGATTCCTCTCCCACAGTGGCCGAACATACTGTGTCAGGATCAGGGTCGCATTCTTTATCCCGATATCCACAAACTCCATCTCAATCACTGACATCCACAAGCTCCATTTCAACATGCCCTCACCTGTGCAGAAGCAGTCCATAGTCTAATCATGAACTGTCATAAGGAAAGTACAAGAAAAACTTACTCGCAGAAATGCCATCATTTCCACCTGTGGGCCACTCACAAAGCACTCTAGTCTTGTACAACATTGCTGCTGATGGTCTTGGAGTATCTTCTTTCCTTGAAAAAACAGAATTTGTTGAATTCATCAATAAAAGTCCTCTTAGTGGCTATTTCGAGTGAACACGATAATGTAGATGGTCACACTATTTTTTCTCATCAGACCATTAAAATTCTTTTAAAAGTCTTAACAATGTTTTCCCCCCAGTAAAGCAAATGATACCATCTTAGGATCTCAACATGGTCCTTAACACCTGAACCTGCTTGCCATTTGAGCCAACTGCAATATGCACACTGTCACACCTTTCCATGAAAGTTGCTTCCCTGCTCGCCATTATGAAGGGTCAGCAATTTTTACTATTTACAGTTTTTCATAATGGCAAAGAGGTACTAAGACCACCTCTGAAATTTCTATCCAAGATAGTTTCACAGTTTCACCTCAACGAACCTATATACTTACCTATTTTCCATCAAAAGCCTTATCCTGATGCCAACATGGCTTGGATCTCCCTGGATGTCCGCCAAGCAGTTGTCTTTTACCTGGGCAGAACAAAGCAGTTTAGGTGTCCTTCCAGGCTGTTCATTTTTATTGCCAATTGCTCCAAAGGGCAGCCAGTTTTGAAACAGAGGCTGTCAAAATGGGTAACAAATTGTATAAAAGCTTGTTATGACATCAGTAAGGTTCCATTACCAAGTCAGTTGTGGGCACGCTCCACCAGAGCAATGACCACTTCCATGGCCTTCCTCCATAATGTGCTCATCATGGACATTTGTAGGATTGCAACATGCGTCTCCACACGTACCTTTACAAAACTTTATGCAATAGATACTTACGCTGCACAGTGCATTAGGTTTGAGGCAGCAGTCCAAAGGCCCTGCTTCCAGATGCTCAGGGTACTGCTCCATAGTCACCTACAGTGAGGCACCCACTAGGACACGCCTCAAAGAAGAAGAGAGAGATTCCTCACCTTGTGCAGTAATTTATGTTCTTCAGATGGCGGTCCCTGTGGGCACTCCCTTCTGCTTCTGAGTTCTAGCATCTCTCTACTGTAGAGAAGGAACTGAAGGATGGTTGACAGTGCACGTGCCAGCACCCAAGAGAATTCTGTTACTAAAAAGTTCTGATTGTAAGTGCAGGAGCGCCAAGTCACCTATACCCCTGGCCACACCCATCTTGAAGAACATCAGTTGCTGTGCAGGGTGAGGAACCTCTCTTTTCCTCAGTGGTACCATTTGAGCCAATGGCAACAGTTTTCTCCAGAACTCAAAGCCCTCAGTCACAGCAACCAAGCACTTGCCTTGGAGAATAGTTTATTAGTTTTAGTTTAAATGTACAGACAAATTCTGAGCTTTGTTATCCTTAGCTAACTGTTTAGAGACTGATACTGCAGTTATAGCATGGGCTGCGCTGCTCTAAGCAGGTGGACACACAACTTGTGTTTTAAGGCAGAGATTGCCTGCAGCACTTCTCTGGTCCCAGTAGTGTTTGCTGTGCAGCAACTCCAGCTTTGACACTATGCAAATCCATGTTAGTAGTTAATGTTGGTTTTCAATCTCCAGGCCTGCCTACTGCATATAAATTGTCAGAAATTATCAGCACAATGTATATTCTGATTGAAAGTGAGTAGCTGTTGCACCACTATTCACAGCAGCCCCAGACAGCAGCTTTGTGGGATTTTGGATATAAAGCCCTATGTTATAGTGATGTGATGTGCTTCCGGAAACAGTGTCTTATTTATTCATATTCAGTGCTGTCACTTGAAAAGTGAGGCAAACTAGTGAGTATCTTTACCACAGGCTCCAAAAGCATCTGCATAGCTTTGGAAACCTGACAAAGAGTTTCTGAAAATTCATAACATCATACCAACATCACTATGAGGATCCAGTACATAACTGACAGTCCTGTAATTTCACCTACCGGTATGATATTCCCTGAACCTTATAAAAATGCAAAGTGTATCTTTACTAGCAAATCTAGAGTGTATTATGTAGTTATATTCCCCTTCGCCCCCTCCCCATTTGCCTGCAAGGATGTTTTTCAAAGTGGATTTATAATGTTGATAGAGAGCAGGGCAAGTCATTTGCAGTCTGGGTAAACTTAGTGAAATCAAAACAAAGTCAAAAATCATTATCAATCAGATACACTCTGCACTTTATTAAATTTGTTGTCTCAGGATCAGACACCTGAATCTGTTGGTGAGAGATTCTTATTCTGCAAGGAATATATTAAAAACCAGTAATATATCATGATAGCAACATTAGGGGGAAATAATTGACCGTATCTTGCCTTACAGGAATTGGCTTATTATCTAACCAGAAATCAAACTTAATGACATTCATCCATATCAGATGTTTGTTGGCTGTCAAAAATTAAGCCATAGGAGTATAAAGCTAGTTCATAATTCACTAAGTGAAAATGAATAAATATCTTGGTAAAAGCTTTTAAAATGCACATAAAGAGCTTTTGTCCCTTTTTCATATCTTTTTCTTTGCCCTTTCACAGATGATCCTCCAACAGTTAAATGTTTAGCAAGAAGAATGTGTAAAATGTACAATTTATGGGAGCTTCTGACATTTATTGTATTTTTGATTAACAATTTTATTGGACTTGTCTGAAATATAATTCATTATTTTAGGGGAGGAAGTTGGTAGTTCTCTAAACTTGTGGCATAATCATCAAATAGATCAGGGCATGTAATAAAAGCCATATAGCCAATAGTAGAATATACTGTCATATAGCTATTAGGATTACACTAAGAGCCAAAATGTTGGAGCTAAAAGTATTTTTAATGACTTGAAATTGCTTGAAGTGCTTTCTGAAAGTAGAAGGGTGCTGATTTATTTATCTAACTTACTTACCTAAATTAATTTGTATAGAACTACTTTGGTCTTAATCATCTTACAGTGAAATTTATGTTAATATTTTTAAATACTGCATCATTTTGTCTGAAGGATATACTTTATTGCAGTGACAAAGGTCTAAAAACTGTTATTAAAAAAAGAATTAAATGAACCAGCCACTAAAACATCACGGACTGCTGTCTTACCTGGACTGCATTCATAGTTTTACAAGTGACCTTGCAAAAAGTCAGAAGATTTAAGTTAAATAATAGCATTTGTTAGCATGGTTAGAGTCAGTAAAATGAATGTTGCCTGGGATATTCTGAGTTCTTAGCTTTTCCTTGTAAATTTTGTTTTAGGGCTGGGAACTCTGTGCTGCATCCTCTCCCTCCCTTTTTGCATTGGGTCCCCAGCATCAAAGTATGGCCAGTTGCTTGCAATATCTGATCTTTACTCTCAGGATGATCTAATTGGGATCCTCTGCTTTGCCCCACTCATGAGCCAATTACATCATCCCCTAAAATCGCTTTAAGTTATAGATTATGGCAGGAAGTGCTATTGCTGGCACATCATATTCTAATAAGCAAGAATTAGAATCTCTGCTGGAGGACTTGAGCCCTTTGATTTTGTATTCATCCTACTCTCAGCTCCCTTCCATTCGGCTTTTCCTGGTTCTCTGTCCCTTAGCAGACACTTTTTCCCCTTATCCCAACCAGCCCTGTGGCTGACACAGCTACTTCAGGGTAGCTGGCAGCACATTGGCCCATCTTCTTTCTCTGCCAGCCAGAATTCTGGTGCAGCTTTGCCTAGCCAATAGGCACAACTACCAATCAGGTTCCCTCTTAGCCTACCTCCTGCACAGCTCTGTCCACTGTAACTCTCCCCTTCTCTTTAGTGCCTAACTTGGTTTCACACCATGTTTTTATAGCTCACCAGATAGTCCTTGCTCCACCACATCTTTCCAACTCTGCTCCATCAATACGGAGGAGGGATAGCTCAGTGGTTTGGCCTCCTAAACCCAGGGTTGTGAGTTCAATCCTTGAGGGGGCTGTTTAGGGATCTGGGGCAAATCTGTACGGAATGGTACTTGGTTCTGCCATGAGGGTAGGGGACTGGACTCAATGACCTCTCAAGGTCCCTTCCAGTTCTATGAGATAGGTGTATCTCCTTATATTAATACTTTCCATCTCTACCATATAGCCAGATATTTTGCCATACCCATTATTGTGTCAATTCACTGAGTATTTACCCCTGCTGTTCCCCTTCTGGTGTCGCTACCAACCTGTTTTCCCAGAACCTATTATCTATGTATTCTTCCACTTTGCTAAGTCTTGCTAAATGTGAGCAACACACTGATTTAAGCATTCTTTAGACTTCTTTAGACTTGGATACCCTTCGATACTTGCATACAACTGAAAGACATTTGGGCTCCATCCAAGTTCAGTTTGTCCTATTGCTACAAAACCACCAAGGTTTGCTTTCTCTGTTAGAATAAACATGTGCTCATGAGAAGCTCAAAACTAGTTCAGAATGAGATTTGTATGCACCAGGAGTTCTGTATAAGTGTCACCCTAAATTTAAAATACATAAATCTGAAGGGCACAGAGTGCATCTATATACTTTGTCATGGGCTGTATGTCTAATTGGTCTAATCTAACTATATGATTTCCCCCCAAAAAAGCTTCCTATTTTGGAAACAATACCTAAATAAGCAAAATATTTTATTTTATCCCAAAGACAAAGTGTCATGTACTTTTCTTTTTTCTAACTGCTGATTGTGAAGCTGATGTAAACCACTATGTTTTCCTTCACAAACATTTGGACAATTTGGTGGGGGGAAGGGAAGGCAGAAAAAGTTTTGCAGATTTTCACAATAACTTTCCCAATGTTGTCAAATTTTCTACATTTATTGTCAAATGTACTTTAAATATCTCATAAATAATAAATCAATTTTAGAAGCCTGGATTGTTTTTCACTACCCAGGTCACCTGTTCAAGTCTAGTTCAGGGTGAGCAGTGAATGAAAGTTGTTTTGCTTTGATGACAGTTTAATGTTATATATAAAATAAATCAATGTAGCAATTTAATGGAACTAGCACCACATTGACACTGAGAGACCCTAGCAAAAAATGGAAGCCTGAGTGGTCCTGGATAGAGATGCGGGAATGTGGTGTGTAAAGTTTCAATCTAACAGACTTTTATTTCAGATTCAGATTTTGGAGTATTTCACATTGAGGGGAAACAGCATAAAATGGAAGAGTTAATATAAAGTCTTTATGAGAACAGAAAACGGAGACTAGGGGTATGCACTATAAGTGCTACAAGAGCACAGCTGCTGCTATGTTAGACTCATAGAATCATAGGGTTGGAAGAGACCTCAGGAGGTCATCGAGTCCAATCCCCTGCCCAAAGGAGGACCAACCCCAACTAAATCATCCCAACCAGGGCTAAATCAAGCTGGGACTTAAAAATCTCTGGTATGGAGTTCCACCACTTCCCTAGGTAACCCATTTCAGTGCTTCACCAACCTCCTCGGGGTATGTCTACACTGCATTCCTCTTTCGAGAGAGGAATGCAAATGCAGCTGAGCGAAATTGCAAATGAAGTGTGGATTTGAATTTCCCACTCTTAATTTGCATAATCGCATCCAGACGCTTTTTTGAAATACCCTATTTCAAGATTAAAAACTCTGTGTAGATATAGATATTTCGAGAAAAAACTCTTCTTTCGAAATAACCCTTACTCCTTATGAGGTTTAAGGGTTATTTTGAAAGAAAGTTTTTTTTCTCGAAATAACTACGTCTACACAGCATTTTTTATCTCGAAATAGGGTATTTCAAAAAAGCGGCCAGACGCGATTATGCAAAGGAAGCACGGGAAATTCAAATCCACACTTCATTTGCAATTTTGCTCAGCTGCATTTTCATTCCTCTCTCGAAAGAGGAATGCAGTGTAGACATGCCCCTAGGGAAATACTTTTTCCTACTATTCAATCTAAACCTCTCCCACTTCAGTAGACACTGAAGAATAGGCACCAGAAACACCACTTCCTTTCAAAAAGTAGAATTATACTGGCGCAAAAGAGTTGGGGGTGGACCACGTCCCTGTATTTGTTTTAAATTTCCCTACCAGAACTTTGTGACCCCATGTTCTCATATTATGAGAAACAAAAATTCTTCAGTAGGATTTCCTTCTGACCTCAGTAAGGAACTTCCCCATCCCTTTTCAAACTCTCACTTCTGTAACACCGAGAATACAATGATGAAATGTAGTCTCTGAAAACATGAGAGAGACAAGATTCTGGAAATCCCTCCTTACTCTTTTTTGGTATGTTACATACATTTTGTTTAGACTACAAGATTCCCTAAAAAATATTCCTTATATGTACATGAATGATTATCAGCCCCTGAAAAGTGGTTTTCTTTTTACCTTCTATGAAACATACTGAAAGGAAAAACTCTTGTGTTTTTTTTAAAATACTACACTGTTCAGCTCCTCTTGTCTGTTGATTGCCAGAATGGGGGACTGTATTTTTATATAGTATGTAAACAGAAGTTGGTCTTGTGTTCTTTGTAATTTGTAATTAGCCTTTGAACTTGATGCACCATATTTTTCATTTACTTATCATTTATAAAACTATGTATCTCCAACTCTCAGTCTTGTACTCAGTATATATTTTTAAATTCTTCTCACAGTTTACAGGCACATTTGACAGACTGTTGAAATCTTTTATTGCAAGGGATTCTAAAAATCACTTTAATGATAACCTGCTAACTTTTAAGAAAATGCTCACTATACAGAAATGGACTTGTCACAACCTGAGATTATGTGCATTTTTCCCAGCATGCTACCTGGTAGCTTAACATTTTATACCAAATACAACTATAAATTATCCTGTAAGATCTATCAGAAACATTTAAAAGTTTCTTAGCACATTTTGAAGTTTACTAACCATTATATATTATTAATAAAGTAGTTAGTGCAGTAGCTCTTGCTTTATTGATTACAGGGTAATCTATTTATAGGACTATAGCAAAATGAAGTGTCTAGCAGATGCTAAAGAAAAGCCAAATAACTTATTTTGATGTTTCTATGTTTTCTTATATATTCCACTTTTGAGTCCTTGTTAAGAAATGGTCAGAATTTGAGCTTCTTTACTTAAAGACTTTATAAGGAATTTCTTTGAAAAGAATATAGATTTTAATGCATAAATTTTGCAGAATGACTATTGGAGTTGAAACTTCATTTCAAGAAGCACTGGGCTTTGTTTAACTATATTTTGAGTATCCAGAGTTACTGAGCCAGACTTGCTTAATTAATAACTATAGGATGTGAGGCAGTTCCAGTGCTGCTTTTTTCTATTAACTTGCAATTTCCTTTAGGAAATGAATAAACTGGGGGGTATGGCTGCTGAGAATAAATGTAGTACAACTGTACCTTGCCAAAATTCATTTGAATGTGTTAACAAACATGACTTACACATTGACTACACTTTAATTCCCTAACTCAAATGGGACGTTTTGTAGAAGGGAAGAAGGCAGATACATTTTTAAAGTGCTAAATTTAGTGTGAGAATACGAAAGCAAGGAATAATTTAATTAAAAATAAGCATACTGATATTATATTTCTAGTGAACTGCTTATCTCCATCGTAATCATATTTACATAAGGCTTTGAAGCATTGTTCCAAATGACGTGCTTTGTTACTCTGGTGAAACCTCATGGACCTCTGTGCATTTGTGATATTGTCACTGAGAGTACTGTCTGGAATGCTTTATTACCATTAGAGTTTCCTAAGCTTTGTGCTGGATTTTGAAAAGCGAATTGCCTGTCATTCTGAACTGAAAAGTCTGAGACACTTAAAAATCTAAGTCAGTCTGTGCTTGTAGTCTTTCTGCAGACAGTTCATATTATCCTCATTTGAGGCATTTGCTGTATTTCTGGGAAAGAGCTCTTGATTGCCACATGAAGGACTTTCATTCTTGTTACAAAAAAATCTGGTTTAGTACTTCATAAAGCACTGTACTTCTAAGAACTTATTATTCACATATTAATTTTTAGTTTAGATAAAAAAAATTAGACTCTTAAAATAGTTGAAAAAAGTATTTAAACTTGCCTAAACCTTTTTTTAAAATACTTAAGTTTAAAGTAAGAAGAAAGAACTTCAGAAAATGCTCATCCATATTTTTGTTATTTGCCTTATAAATAAAAAGATTAAATCTTAATTTTTAAAAGTATCCTATCTGCATACATTGGCAAAAGATAGAGAGAGCAGAACAGTTGAATTACATTAAAAATGTAGACATCTTATAGTTGCCTATGTCTACACTGGCATGATTTTACACAAGAACTCTTTTGTGGAAGAGTTCTTGTGCAAAAACTCTTCCAGAAGAGAGCGTCTACACTGGCATGTGCCTTTGTGCAAAAGATGTGCTTTTGCACAAGAGCATCCATGCCAGTGTAGATGCTCTCTTGTGCAAGAAAGCTCTGATGGCCATTTTAACCATAGGGCTTTCTTGGGCAAGAAATTCATGTTGCCTGTCTACACTGGCCTCTTGCACAAGAACAGTTATGCAAGAGGGCTTATTCCTGAGCGGGAGCATCATAGTTCTTGCGCAAGAAGCACTGATTTCATACAATAGAGCGTCAGTGTTCTTGCGCAAGAACTCACAGCCAGTGTAGATAGGCAGCAAGTTTTGGTGCAAAAGCAGCTGCTTTTGCGCAAGATCGCACCAATGTAGACACAGCCTTGTAGTTTAGCCTATTCATGTCAGTATGGCTACTAACCTCACTGGGTTTGTGCTTTAAATGTTCTAGTTTCAGGGGTATATCACTCACTCATAAAATGTTGTAGAAGTCTGGGAGCATGTGTTTTTAAATAAAATATTTTCATTACAATTATTATCAGTTTATCACTAAAATGGCTGTTTTGTAGGTTTGGGTGCCTGTTTGCACTATTGTAACTCAAAGTTTCTTTGTTGTTGTTTTTGTTTTGCTTATGAAATATTGCAGGACATAAATTCATTACATTTATTGGTAGTTTACATATATTGGGGAGATGGGGAAGAGACCACATTATTGTTTCTTGAAAAACAGCTATTGAACGTGAACAATAACTTGACTGCAGCTTCTTGATAGTTGATTTACTTCACATGCACAGCAAGCAAATGTGTTGTTTCTCAAATTGGAAATTCAGAGGAGTCAGTATGAAGTAACTGGTCAGAAGCTGAACTTTTATAAAGGCTTTACAAATGGAGTCACACAATGGGCAGTAATATCTCTCTTAATGTGCAATAAGGTTGCATTATCAACTTGAAATGCTAGCCCATGGGCTTGACTCATTATACTACAGCCTCTTGCATGCTGTTAGAGCTGGAGCATGATTCTTAATTTTAGTTTCCCTGCTTTTATACAACAAGTGTTCATTATGGAATGAGCATTGCTTCCAATTTTTAGTAATTAGTAGCATGTAGTTTTAGCTTATGTTTATGGTCCTTTATGTCATAGAGTCATTTATCTGAGTAGCAGTGTAAAACATATTTGCCTTTTGTTTAATTTTGGCTGTGTATAAGCACCTAATCATTTATACACCTGAAATTACTTCTTGTTCTTGATTAACATGTGCTAGTGGGTTCATTTGACTGTGTCTTTTTATTAAGGCTGCTTTATTAAAGTCACCTTTTAATTTCCTGAGTTAATTAAAGGTTTCTGTTATTTTTACAATCTCCCCAGTTCTTTGATGGCAGACACACTACCTTTTACTCCTTTGGTTTCTGGTAATTTATCACTGCTGTCAGTGGAGTTGTTGAACTATTACTTTGCAGTAAGGAGTGATTGAAACAAATGATGTTTTAATGACTAACATATATACACATATTTGTAAATTATATGAAAAACGTCTCTTAAATTCACCTGAAAAGTAGATATTGAAATTAGTAGCAACATTTCATACATGAGGCTTTTATCAGGGATCATCTATAATGGAAAATGCTAATTTAAATTTAATTTTATCAATACCAGGGCTAACTATTTTCTACATCCGTTATGATTTTTAAGATAGTCTTTTGTTCTTTGTGTAGTTTTGGCTGATGCCACATCTGCAGTAGTACCACTTTAATTTCTGTTCGTTTCTAGCATACAATTTAGATCAAATTGTCTAAAGACTAGCTGCTGTCTATTTGCAGATGCAATTTGCACCTGCCTTTTTGTATCTGCAGTTGAATTGCAAGTGCAAATCTGGCTAAACATATCTCTTACTATCCTACTGCAGGTGAATATTATGTAATTAGGTCTAAAGGTTCTTTAATTGCACTTGAAATCCATTTTGTTGGCCTGAAAATGAGACTGTGGATTTTGTACGTGGAAATTGTATGTGCCAAAAGACAGACTAGGTGTTCGGCCTTTTGAAATGTTATCCCTGTCTAATGGAATTTTTTACACTAACACATATTGGTGTTTTTCTACTGTCAATCCAGTTACCCTCTTTTATTTTTGTTTGGCTGTCATCAACCTCACTCTTACCACATTGGCCCACTTGGGCTGAAGAGAGCTGGATTAAGTTATGCCATGTAGGTTATTTCCCTAGGGACAGAGCACCCTTCTTCTGCAATGCTCTGGATCTTGCCTGCTCATGAAAAGTGTGGCATGAGCTCTAGACCTGAATTTAGATTTTCTGTTGGGCCTAACCAGTAACAGATATTTTTAGAGTGATTATCACCAGGATATATGACAGGAGATCAAGATGAAAAAAGACTTGGGGTACAAAATGTAATCCCTTTGCCAAATCTAAGGCACCTCTCTCTGTGATATATAAGCACAGTGATAACTGATGTTTCACTAAAAGCATTAATATAAGTTTTGATGCTGTCAGTTACAGTACATGACATAAATTTCTTTTATTCCATTAATCCATGAAATAATTCATTTTCCATATTTCGGTTCCCACTCTGTTATAGGGTGGATGCAGGATCAATTAAAGCACTCAGTGCAGTCACACCCCATGTAATCCAGTCCTCAGCTCACTGACGTGGTTACAGAGCCAGACTTGTGGGGCTGAGTCAAGGGAAGAGTGAAGAGACGTGAGGGAGCATCCACCAAACTGCTTCAGCGTAGACAGTATGTGTAGCCAAGGCACATCCTCCCTGTCACAGGACATTTGGGGAGTCTTGGAACAAATTCTAGTTCAGTAGACTGGAGAGCACCTAGACCACATTTTGTGGGGCACCCTGCTAGAAGAGGAGCCAGCAAGGTCTGAAGTGAGAAGGACCTGAGCATAACATACCAAGTAGGACATTTAAATGCACATCACCCTTGGACATCTGAGTTTGACTAAACCTGAGGAGGTTAGATGTGTCTCCAGTCTTTACTAGACTGCCTTCAGATCAGCTTGGTTACTTGGGCCCCAATCTAGTAAAGCACTTCAGCAGAAGTTTAGTTGCATGCTTAAAGTGAAGCCCACACTGAAGTGCCTATCAAATCAAGGTCTTATTCCTTATGTGGCCAGGACTGAAGAGTAAACACAAGCATAATTTTGTCTCCTTGTGGGGTCTCTCCTGATGGAGATTTCACAGCTTGTTAGAACTAGCTCTGAACTGATGCTCCCAGCCATGATAAAACGAGTAACGTTTTTAATAGAAATCTTAAGTGCTGTCTCATGTATGTAGGGAAGAAATCTACTGAAGAAATTTAAAGAAGAAGCATTGTGAGCAATCTTTTTATTTCTCTTTTTAAAATAATCTTGACTAACAGTTTGCCTTGGTTTCATGAAGCATATGTCTTCTCCCTTAATTAATATTACTAAAGCATCCATATAACATTACATTCTTGCAGAAAAGATTCCTGTGACAAACTGTGCTTCCTGAAAAGGAGAAACTTTCTGAAATGCCAGTTATTTATTTCTTGAATTGACTTAGAACTGACAATATCATTTTCATAAAAATGAAAATAGAAAGTTACTGATTCCTTATATTTCTGAGAAAAGGAAATGACACACTGTAGGATGCTGAATAAATGAGAGTGATACACAACTTGCTTGTAGAATACAGTATCCCATCAGTATAATATCAAGCAGTTGAGTGATCTTAAGTTCGGTGTAGGAAACTCATTTCAATCATTTGTTTCAAACTGGAAAGGTAGCATTAAATTGTAATTAGCTGTATTAGTTTATATTATTTTCTCAAGCTCTAAACCTGATAATATTGGTCAAATCTGAGTCAAGGCCATGGATGCAATTCTTCGGGTGACATTTGACCTACAAAAATCTTGGCTGTTTCGGCTGCGGTCTGAAGATACCAGCACCCTATCATGTTGACTAGTTCTATCTCATTGTTTCCATGTACGCCTCTTCCTATCTGTCTGTATACATTTATTGCTTTTTGGTTTTGATTGCAAGTTCTTTGGGACAGGAACCATATTTTTCTTCTATCTTTAGATAGCACCTACCACAATGGAGTCCTGATTAATGTCTGGAGCTCCTCAGTGCTATGCTAAAACAAATAATTAATAATAATAATAATAATAATTCCTGCTGATTCTTTGATTTATAAACTTGTTTAAGAAATTTGTAAATTATTTCCCCCAAAATTTTCAAAGTATGTCCTTTGAAGAACCCAAAAGTGCGAAACACAGCTTAGAGAATTTACAAAACAGTCATTAAAGAACTTTCAGTGATAAATAACCTGTCTAAAAAACCTCAAAATAGTTTTCAATCTTTTGTCTGAAATAGCATAAAATACATTTCCCATCCTGTGTGTGTGTGTGTGTGTGTGTGTGTGCATATTCCTTTCTACATCATAAATCTAATTAAGTTAACAAAATATTACATTATCATGGACAGTGCAAATTTTCATAATAAACTGCAGCAAACGAGAAAATCTGGGTTCAGAAATGTCCTTCATGGATTTGTTCTTCAGATTACATTAAGATAAAAAGTTTCAAAGGTTTTAACCCCAGTCACAATATATAATGTGAGTGTTCCAGCCGCCTCTAGCTTTTATGCATTTTAGAGACTATGGAGCATTGGGGCCACCAAACAACAACTGAAAACCAACAATGTGTGGTATAGACAAATGAATTTACTTTATTAAATGCACATCAAAGAATGGTAACTGCAGTCCTTCCAAGAAACCTATATAGACACAGAAGGCCAAGTACAGTCAACCTGCTTGATACTGAAACTCCAGCAGAATATTAATACTTTTTACATTTAATATTTCACATTTGATCATTTATCACATTGTGTGCATTGTTTGAAATAACATACACATGCATACTATAAACCAGCATAATGCATATAAATATGTATGTTAGCAAATGAAATAAATAGGAAGCAGGGTTAAAACAAACAAAAGGAAGTTTTTCTTCACTCATCGCACAGTCAACCTATGGAACTCCTTGCCAGAGGATATTGTGAAGGCTAGAACTTTAACAGGGTTCAAAAAAGAGCTAGATAGATTCATGGAGGTTAGGCCCATCAATGGCTATTTGCCAGGAAGGGTAGGAATGGTGTCCCTCGCCTCTGTTTCTCTGGAGGTGGGTGACAGGGGAGGGATCATGTGAGAATTACCTGTTGTGATCCCTCCCTCTGGGGCATCTGGCATTGGCCACTGTTGGCAGAGAAGATACTGGGCTAGATGGACCTTTGGTATGACTCAGTATGGCTGTTCTTATGTGAATATTATGTATTTACTAGAAGATTTACCTGAGATTGCTTGGGTCCTGAACTCAAATAAGTTTTATTTTAATTTATTCAAATCATTGTTCTGGGGTGAGGCTGGGGATTCAGTATGCAAGCTGCCCCAGGAAGAGAGGACAAACCCACCCTTCTCATGGAAGCAACTTGGGACCAGCTGAGAAGTGCCTGTCCGTGGCTGCTGTAGCTGTGACGGGCATAGTTGGGGGAGTAGTGCATGTCCCCTGGCTGGGGGGAAGACAGACATACAGAAAGACAAATAGACAAACTTGCTGAAATATATAGTAGATAACTGTCCTTTTTCCACCTCTGGCCGCTGCTGGCCCAATGGGATTATAGATGTCCTGGTCCCCATCTCTGGCCCATTGTTGCCTCTCATGGTCATTCTACAGTAAGTTGCTCCTTTCAGCCCCCCTTTCCATTTTATGATAAACAATCGAATTCCTGACACAGCCCATTGTGCTGGCACAACCAACCCCTTGCTTTAAGTTATGATGATAAGAAGCTTTATACCAAATTTGATAGTCCTAGCTTTTAATTTTTAGGAGGAGTTCTTGAATTAACTAATTCACAGAAAGACAGACATAAGCACATTTCTAAATATATAGTAAGATATTAGAGATTTACACATTACATAACATTTTCGTGAACACGCAAATATAGCTCCATACCTATCTTTATGTATGAACAGAAGTGCACAATTGTTTTGCTTTTTTCAATTGCATTGATGGGCACTAAAGCTACTGTAGTAGAATGATACAAAAAATAGTGACATGCGTGACATGAGTTAAATAAAAAGCTGAAATATTCCTTAATTTGTGTAAAGTAGCATATTCAGAGTACATGAAGCTTGACGATAAGACTCACTCTTATCTTTGCCACAAAAGAGTAAAGTTTCTCTCCCAAAAACATAGTTTCAATATTTTTAAAGAACGCTGAACATTTCTATATTAATTCTTTTGTGAGCAATGTGGCATGCACACAGTATATGATGGTAGAATATACAGAAATTTTATTGCTTTTTGAATGAAAGTAGATAATATTTTTCTGGTGGGTTGATTTAAAAAAATGTCAACTGTTTCAAAACCTCTAGGTAAATTTCAGTGCCAGGGACATGGGTTAGTAGGTAGATTACAGGATAGTCAGTCAAAGGTGCAAAGTTAGTTGCATGTGTTAGTTGTCATGCAGTTCATAATTGGTTTCATGACCACATATGTGGAATGTGTTTAAATCAAAGAAACTTTTCTCCTAAATTTGTATGTTAAGGCCTGGGTAATACCAAAGGAACTGGTGGCTTCCAAAAAAACAACACAGTTTCATGAATTATTTAGGTTTGTGTTCTTACAGCAGAAATTTGAAGTTTATAAAGAAAACTTTAGATTGTTCCGTACAATCTGTTACAATCAACTGGAAATGGAATTTACTACAATACAGCTGTGCATTAGAAAGTTCATTAAATCAGATAACATGGGAAACCTAGGATGCAGTAGTTGCAAATTGTCTATGTTGTGCATGTAGACCTCCACTTGTCATGCTTTTTTCCTTCATTGCAATCTTTCAATCTTTGAAAACAAATTTTTAATTCTTTTACTCCTCAGCGCCTAATAATTGTCCAATGTGCGACTAATTATGTACAACACAAGTGATATCCAGAAACTGTTTCCAAATATTATAGAGTCGGGGATCAAAAGAGAAAGAAAAAGAAACCATACCAATCCTACTCTGAAATGTTTGTAGGATACAAGAAACATTATCATCGCAAAAATGCAGCAGACACTTGAATATTTGCACATACCTGCCATACCAGCAAAGTTACATAGATCTTGTGTTTCTGTGGTCAAAGAACATGACCTGCTAATTCCCACTTTGCTAACTATAGTATCCTGTTGATATATGTCGGATATCATTCATGGCAACAGCACATTAAAGTAGGCAATGTTTTGAATCTGTAGGATATATGATAGGACTGTATAAAAGAAGAATTGAGGTGAGTCTCTATATTAGAACAAAATGCAGGAGAGAGATGTGCTGAGGCAGAGTTTTGGAAACAGGACTCAGTTGTGGTGCAGGACTTAAAAGGCAATGGGCCAGAAAGGAATCAACTTCCTCATCCATCAGCAACTTCCTCCCTCAGAAGCGGAGACAAGTGGGTGAAAGCATCAGATTTGGGGCATGCAGTCAGCTCCATATACATGTTGGCTGTGTCTAGATTGCATCCCTTTTCCGTAAAAGGGATGCAAATTAGACACATCGCAATTGCAAATGAAGCGGGGATTTAAATCCCCCCGCTTCATTTGCATAAACATGGCTGTCGCTTTTTTTCCGGCTCGGAGCTTTGCCGGAAAAAAGCGCCAGTCTAGATGGGGATCTTTCGGAAAATAAAGCCTTTTCCAAAAGATCCCTTATTCCTTTTTTTAAGAGGAATAAGGGATCTTTAAGAAAAGGCTTTATTTTCCGAAAGATCCCTGTCTAGACTGGCGCTTTTTTCCGGCAAAGATCCGAGCCGGAAAAAAGCGGCAGCCATGTTTATGCAAATGAAGCGGGGGGATTTAAATCCCCGCTTCATTTGCAATTGCGATGTGTCTAATTTGCATCCCTTTTACGGAAAAGGGATACAGTCTAGACACAGCCGTTGTGTGCAGAGGCAGGTTAGTTATCAGAATAGGCACGGCACTACAGAAACTATGCTGTCTATAAGATTTCAACAGCAGGCAGGAGGGTTAAAAGCAGGGAATGGTGTTTGTGGTTTTCAGTAGTTAAATACAGATACTGAACTGGATTTGGGAAGAACTGGGAATGACTGTACCTCTGAGAGGGATTTAAAGCAGCCCATCCTGTGAGAAGGACTTCAAAACTGCTACTATGTAGTACCAAGGAATATATACAGGAATGTGTTAGTAGGCTCTGAATTTACAAGAAAACCTGCAAAGACTGTTTCCTTATGTGTTTCAAATTTTTCTTAATATAATTGTGACTTACCACCATTTTTAAATAAAGAAGATAACTGGGCCTTTTTCTCCAAAAGTATCCTCAGTAATTGAGTCTTTGTGATGGGGCATCTGCCCTGCAATGTCCCTTTAAGGGTAAAACCCTGCCATGGGAGAGGGCTGGGAGAGCAAAGCCCCACAGCGGAGTTATGTACTAGCTAATTAGGGCCCAGCTGAGGGGAGTATAAATAAAGGCTCCTGGAGGTGAGGAGGGAGAGACTCACTCTTGCTGTGGAGCAGGAGGGACTTAGCTGCCCAGGAAGCTAGAGGCTTCCTGACTTAGAGCAAGACTGGGGAAAGGCAGGCAGAGCTGGAGAAGCTCCGGCTAGGCAAGCTCCCCGGCTTCAGGGCATGAAGTAAGACATGAGGCTACTAGGACTGCAGAGAGGCAGCTAAGGTAGGCAAAAGCAGCAGGTCCACCCCCCCTTAGTATCAACTTACAGAAAGGGAGCTAAGTGACATAGTTATTCTTCGATGGCTCCAGAGAACATACATAGTCATTGCTGTTGAGTGATCATCAATTTCTACTATCCCAGGAAGACCAGGCTTTTATTGTAAGTACCTGCATCTTACAAAAGGCACAGGATATAAAATGACTTTCTAGAAAACAAATACATTGATAAATAGTTTTATTGGAAAAAAGGAATCTGATTTTCAAAGAATATTTTCTTTTATTGTTTTCTGCTACAGGACTATAATTTCATTATCCTCTCTTACAATAACCATGGAATACATCACAGGCTGTGATAAACAAATAACATCAGGAGCCACAAGAATGCCTTTGATTTGGGTTGTCCTTCAATAATAACAGTGTCTTTGAATAGATTAGAGAGATTCCAATAATCCATATGGACAGTGGGTTTCTAGTATTTTTCAAATTACTTTGTGTCACAGGGAAATTTAGATACCAAAGTTTAGATTGGTAGCATAAGGGCATGACTAAGCTTTCTACATCACAATGAAAGAAACTGTTGTTACCAAAACCTGTGTATTTACAGATGGTTAATTAGACACTAGGCTAAATTTGACTTCTAAAAGGACAAATGTAAATTGATCAACACCTATGCTACCTACAGGAGGAACAATTAATATGTTCTTACAAGAAAAAAATAGTGATATATCCAATTAACATCTCAAGCTTGCTCAGTAGTTCACTTAAGAATGTAGAGTAGATTAGGAAACTCTCCAAGGACCCAAAATTGAACAAATAGTGGAAAACCAAAGCTATATGAAGAGACATTTACAGTGGCTGCAGAAGCAGTTCCTGTGGCTCAATAAATAGAGCTTGTATGTGAAAGTCAATCATGCTATGAAGACTTAAATGATCACACGGATGAAATCACAACCTGCCATTTATTTTATAATTATTTAAATGTTCATATATTTCACCTAACTCAAACAGGAGAAATATTTCTCAAACTCAATACAAGAAAGCTTTAATCTACATTCCAAACTTTACCCTTGTGCCCCTCGTTATGCCCCTCAAGTTTGAAGAGGGATGAAGCCAACAAAATTCTATAGAAAATAGTCTAAGAACATACAGAATTGAATAGAAAATGCTCTCCTTTTTATGTATGGAGGCATGTAGAAGTGAAAAGTCTGGTGGAGTGTCACCCAGAAGGCCAGCAGCAAAGACAGGAACTCTTGATTGTCAATCTAGTGATCTAGCAATTTAGCACTGAGTAATACTGCCTGCCTCTCGCTCACCTGTGCTCTGTGACGAGCACTCATTTCTCAGTTGATTCAAGTTGAAGTTTAAAATGTTGGATTTGACCTATAGAGCCAAAAATGGGTTGGATCCTAGTAATTTGAGGTATTTGGTCCATCTGATCCCATACTTCATGATTTAAACAGATCTGGTGCTAAAACACTCTCTGAGGGTGTGTCTACACAGCAAAGTTATTTTGGAATAATGGCCGTTATTCTGAAATAACTGTGAGCATCTACACAGCAGTTCTATTACTTCCAAATAATTTTGAAATAACAGACAGCTTATTCCGACTTCTGTAAACCTCATTCTACAAAGAATAAGGCCTATTCCAAAAATAACTATTTTGAAATAAGGTGTGTATAGACACTCCACTTCTGCTATTTTGAAATAGAATGGCTCTGGTAAGAGGCTAAGTTATTCCTCTTGGGGCTCTATATCGAGATAGAATGTCTACATTAGGGAAGCCTGCCCCCGACTAATTTTGAGGCTCCCCTGCAGTATAGACATGCTATTTCAAAATATGCTATTCTGGAATAGTTTATTCCGAAATAACTATGCAGTGTAGGCAGACGTAGTTTGAGGGGGATTTTGTTTTAGAATTAAATTAACCACCCATTTTGATCACTAAAGCCCATACTAGATGATCTTGAGAATCTGCTAGAAGATTAACCTGCTTTCACAGGCTTTTTCTGTAAGTGGCGGGGGGAGGGGTGGAAATAGCTTCATCCGGGAGTGAAAACATTTTTCAGGAGCTTTCCTTTTAAATGTCTTTGACATAATTTGGATTGTTTGGTTGGTTTTAAGTTTTTTGCTTTGATACTGTACCTAGAGGATATATGGACAACTGCTACTGGAAACAATCATCATAATTTATGTGTATCTGTGTATTTCTGTATATCTGAGAATAAATTGGTTCCTAATTTGTTGTCATTGATGTATAAAGCATTGGATAATAGCAATGTATATCTGAGAAATTTAAATTTTATTTTTCCACTATCAGGTTATCATGTTTTAATTTAGCTCCAACTGTTGACACAGCAAGATGGGATTCTGTGTATACTCATGTCGTATTGGGGAACCTAAAATTTCCCAGCAATGAGGGAAAATGACCTTTTAGAATGACAACAATATTTAAAATGAGTGTTAGGGAAGCATTATGAAATATGGCTTCTCTTGCAAGGCTGAAAGAATGATATTCTCTTTCTTTTCAGGAGTCGGAGATATGTTTGGGTGATTGCTAGCATGTTCATTTTACATGTGATATTCTTTAATTGTGCCTTTATAGGGAGTAAATGGAGAATGTTTCTGTTGGACAATGAAATAATAATCTGTTCTGAAATTCTGAATGTGTGTAATTATTCAAAGGACTACCTATCCCATTTGTCCCAGATTACTTGAGGCACTGCTCCATGTCTGCCTCTTCACAGTGGAGGTGAGTGTGGCTGAGGTGAGCTTTAGCTCCCGTTCCCTGGGCTCGCAGCCAGGCAAGAAGCTGGAGACACCCTAGGAGCCCAGGCTGTTGTGATGAGCCCAGGAGTCCTGGACTCTCCAAGTGCCCTGGGCAGCTCTTAGCGTGGCTCAGCTTTAGCTTCTGACCTGGCCATGGAGTAGGGGCGCAGGAGGAGCAGGGAGCAGGCCCACATAGGGGCTTCAACATGTGCCCCAATTTCTCATTCCCTAGTAACCATCCTAAAGCTCACAGCATATGTGCTCTCTAAACCCTTACACTTTGGAATCTTAACTATAGGAACTGGCAGTTGCTAGAGTATTTGCCACAAAGATGTCTCTGTCATGGAATTTTAATAGAAATTTTCTTCTTTCGAGGGTTTCTCGGAGAAAGAACACAAAATGCTCAATATGCAGAGAAGAATGGATATTTCCAAATGTCCACGCATCATTTCAGTTCCGTAGTAAAATTAGTTCTGAGCCAAATTTCTCACATGGCCCTAAGCAAGAGCTCAACCTTCTCTTTCATGTAGAGTAAAATACCAAACCGCCTCAGAAGCATGGGTACCTGCTTAATCTTGTGCATTTAAATTAGAGAGAGACTCTGATATAATTACAAAATGACCAATTTTCTGTGAGGTGGGTTTGTGCTTTACTAGTTTATTTATAACTACAGTGAAGGTTGGGATATATATTACTTTTGTGAAATCCTGACCCTGTAGTAGTCAATGACAAAACATTGATTTCAGTGGGGCCAGGATTTTACCCAATGTAGCAATAAACAGACTCATTCAAAAACTATTGATGCAATTATGACTAGTCAGTTTGAAGAGGTGTTTTTTTTTCTTTTTTATTGATTGATTCACATTTTTCACAAAGGCAATTGAGAGAGAAGAATGGTTTAATTGCCGAAGAGGCTGGAACAGGCATTTAGTAACCACTGTTGTTTTCATACTGTTGATCTAACCACAGGAATTAACAGTGGGTTTCTGTTAGTCACTGTTGTTGAACAGGGATTCACTGATTTGAGTAACTGCTGACATGATGGGGAGAAATGAAACAAGCTAGATTTTAGTGTTGAATGAATACAGTATGTGTCACTTAATGGATGACTGCTGTTGTCAGTGATACAATATCTTAAAAGACCTATAGAAATTCTGTCCTGCAAATAGCTAGAAAGAAAATACGCAAGGCACAAGATGGAGGATAGAGTGTGATGCAGAATATTATGGTCACACTGGTTGTTAATAAAGGAGTATTTGTTGAGAGTATTTTATAATGCTTGGTTTCTATAGTAACAATCATCAGAAATACCTCCAATTTCACAAATAACATCTGGTTGATCACATCTCAACCCTTGTTTAAGTAAATAAGATCCGGCTCCTTCTGCTGATTGTATTATCCAGTGACATTTGATATGTGGCATTTATTTCCAAGGGGAGAAAAAGTGCTGAGCACTGCAAGGCCAGGGAGATAAAGGAAAAAATGTTTTGGAGAAACCAGAAGACTTTCTACATTCGTATAGTTTCTGTAATTTCCAAACTAAATTAATGTAGATAAACAATAATGCAAATCTAGAATGTGTTCTGATGGTAATTACAATACAGCATTCACTAGTTATACCACAGGTAATGGCGCCACTTTAAGTGCAGAAATAGGGAGCGGGAAAACATTTTACTTAGCAGTAAGAAGAATATATGTAATGAAATGTAAAGCTTCTTGAAATGTAATAATTCACTGCAAACACAAAACCAGGCATTTTCAGTGAATAATTGTCTGAATGTGTATTTTCACACACAAATCAGCTATATTGAAAATTGGTCAGTGCTTTAGCAAAAATGGGCAATCTGCAAAAAAAATGGCCAATTTTTGAGGAATTATATTTTGTGCATCAGAACCCTGCAAAATACATGTTCCTGCAGTATTTCAATATGATCGTATTTTGTGTACAATTTAGGCTATGGAAAATTGCATGAAATTAAATGACAAAACTTTATTACGGTTTAGACAAAACAAATTGTGTGTGTTACATTGCTCACTTATTGTAGCAAATAGCTTTCATCCTGCAATATTGGTTTTGTTTATCTCTCTCTCAAAAAAAATTTAAGCATCCAGATGTATGTAGTGGACCGCATTTAGTGGCAGACGGTTCCTCAAAGGCTTAATCAATTAGATAATGATTAGTAGGCCCCAACTGGGAGTTAATAAAGGAGTGCAAGCGTAATCAAACTAAAGGGATCATTTCCCAGGCACTGATCATTAATTTTCAGTGGCATTGAACAAGAATTCTGAGCTAACTATATGCCTGGGACGATGTTAAATGCTACACTTTCTCAAGAAAGTTCTGACATTGAGATAAATATTTATGTATTTATTTTAATATGTACTGCAAACGGCCTCAAAGTGTATGTATCCAACACTGCAATACATCATGGCTATGTCTACACTGGCCCCTTTTCCGAAAGGGGCATGCTAATTTGACAGGTCGTAATAGGGAAATCCGCGGGGGATTTAAATATCCCCTGCGGCATTTAAATAAAAATGTCTGCCGCTTTTTTCCGGCTTTTAGAAAAGTGGTGTCCTTGCCCAAAGTTTGTGGAAGGCTGGAGAGGGATGGCACTAGACAAATGGCTTGCTCACTGTCTTCGGTCCATCCCCTCCAGGGTCCCTAGGGTTGGCCGCTGTCGGCAGACAGGCTACTGGGCTAGATGGACCTTTGGTCTGACCCAGGACGGCCATTGTAAGCTCAGGGCTCAGGGTCGGGGGTCTCAGTGGACCCCCTTGATTCTCTTGCACACCTGCTCCTGGGTGGCCAGGCTGGCAGCTCTCCTGCCCTAGCCGGCCACTTTCCTGTGCCTAGTGTGGAGATCGTGGACGAGGTCCACGATGTCTGCACTAGCCCAGGCGGGTGCCTGCCTCTTGCGGTCCCGGGCAAGCTCCCGGGAGCCGCCAGCCTGGTCCCGGGAAGAGGGGGGAGGGCTGGAGGGCATCGGGTGGGTGGCTCGATCCATGCCAGGTGCAGGGTCTGCTGGCTGGGTGCTGGCAGGCTTGCACCTGTCACGGGCACCGTAGCCAGCCCGTGCCCCTTTAAGGGGTCCGGGGCTGGGAGGGGGGCAGACAAGTTTCCCTGGTGTTGGCCAGAGTGGCCACCAGGGAAACCTGGGGAGGGCTAGCCTCCCACTAGTTCAAATTAAGGGGCTACACACCCCTTAATTCGAACTAGCTAGTTCGAACTAGGCTTAATCCTTGTAAAATGAGGTTTTCCTAGTTCGAACTAAGCGCTCCGCTAGTTCGAATTAAGTTCGAACTAACGGAGCGCTAGTGTAGCGCCTATTAAAGTTAGTTCGAACTAACGTCTGTTAGTTCGAACTAACTTTGTAGTGTAGACATACCCTACGTGTTTTCAGCATTGGATACTTTAGAGCAGGGACTGTGTCCTGTTCATTTTCTGTGAAGTGTCTAGCACACCTGAGTAGTGTTAAAATAATAAACAACAATATAATTTTAATAGCTAACAACCTGTGAAAGCAACATTAATTGGTGGTACATAGATTTAGGTTTTGCAGGATTTTTCAGTAAAACTGTTTAAAGAAACAAATATATTGTCAGATTCTCAGCTGCTCTGTGTGTGGTTCCTTTCATATCATTGAAGCTGTGCTGATTTTCACGAGTTGAAAATCTGTCCATTAGAGTTTTTGTCCACTCTCTATCAAGCTATTAAGTGTTTAAACCCTGTGATCCTAAAAATACTGGATCCAGTTATACTTCTAAGGAGACAGATTTACCCCCTAGTTGCTAGAGAAAGGACACTGAGAGATGCCTTAAAAAACATTTATCTAGTTCTCCAGTACTTCTGCCTTTGCCCGATTTAGACATGCTAACTTTCGAGCTACTTGAACTGCCAACCATGCTTGTCAGTTTCATGCATTCTATTGTTCCTAAAGCAAGCACATTTATGACTCCTCTTGTTCCCTTCCCTGGCCTTTTCCCTAATACCTTGGGATAAAAAGTCTCATTGTGCCCTCCTCCTCCCCACCTGCACCGGAGTAGCTATAGTTTGGCCCACTGGATCCAAAAACACCCATTCACTTGGAACATATTATGCACTGATATTTTGAAATACAATCTGTACTCATAGGGAAAAATTATTTCCGAATATTTTAGTTTATAAAATACAAAATTTAGGCCTGCCCTTGGAACCGTGCAAGGACATTAGGAATAAAATCTATTTCATGCCTTCAAAGGTTTGGTCCATGTCTTCCATACATTCAGTAGACAGATCTGTATAGTAGTCATGGCAGAAAGTCATTTGTTATGCTGGTGCCATTAGCATTTTTTCCCTGCATTAAGAATATTGCCAAGATTGCACTTTATTCCTTTCTGCTGACAGTTCATTTTCACAGTGTGTCTTAATTTAGGTCTCTTTTTTTATTATTACAGTTCCAGGTATAAATGTTTTAATTTGCCATTCACTAGGCATACTACATGTGCTCAGGGGGCTACAGAAGAACATTATAAGACATTGCTGTAGAAAAATTAACTGGAAATCTGTTTTGGATAACATATGGTATACTTTGATTCCTTTCCATTTTTGCAAGCAATGAAAAAGTAGCCAGATAAGTCCAAAGCATTTCCTTTGAAACTGGCATAGATTTTCTAAATATTTGTAAAATTGTACTCATTTTAGTGATTCTAATACAGGAGATTGAAGTTTGCCTCTTGTGGTTAGAGCAGGGGGCAATTAATTGAGGCGTCTGGTTTTTGTTTTGACTCGCTGTGTACTAGATCACCACTTTTAGAATCCTAGAATCACAGAGCTGGAAGAGACCTTACGAGGTTATCAAGTCCAGCCACTTGCCCAAGGCAGGACCAATCCCAACTAAATCAATCTAGCCAGGGCTTTGTCAAGCTGAGACACTTCATGATCTGCTTTGAACAAAGGACAACTCTGGAGCAATTCAGAATCACAGCCTGCCTCCAGCCTACTTGTTACTGCAGGTAGAAGGTAAATGGTGCAGGACCTATACATGTCACACCATGAATCACAATGGGATGCAGGCACAATTAGGCTTGCTAGCAAGTTGGCTGGTATGGAACTGAATCCTACCTGTGATAGGAGAGGGAAAGCAGTGGCTTTGCACAGCCTGCTTCTCCTTCTGCTCTGTAATCCATGGCATAGGTACCTGGCACAAGATATAACTGAGTGCTAATGATGATCTGTGTGATAATGGGCAAATAAACTTTGCCTTGTGTACTTTTGTTTGTTTGTAAGTGCTGTCATTCCCTTGAGGAAACGACTGTAGTAGACGTTAGTGGCAAATTATAATATCTCTGTGCATCTTTTGAATCAAAATAAAGACTGTAATAGAGAATGTTATCCCTTCTAAAATAAATCTATTGAATGGTTCAAAGGATATCATTTAAATTTTCCAATGAAGGGTTTTTAAGTAATTTCTTCAGAGTCCCAGGGTATTTATATATATACCTGTGGCCGGATCCCTGGTAGCTGTGTGGATAGGTCACTGAGTAAACAGGCAAAGGGAGCGAGAGGAGGGGCTGCCTCCCTATCCCCCTTGTGTTCCTGGCCCAAGAACTCTAAGCCACTCCCTAGCCAAGTCCTTAAATTTGGGCGTAGCCCCAAAGGTCCAGATTCCCGTTAGTTGAGGCTTCTCAAATGATTCCCCCTTTTTCCCAGAGTGGTGGAATTGGGGCTTGCTTGCTCTCCTAGCTGCTGAGCAAATAGGCTTTGGCTCATGCTATGAGACTGCTGAACCAGGCTCCTGCCTCCTTACTATTCAGTAGGGCTGCCAGGTGTTCGGTATTGAACCAGACCATTCAAGAACCAGACAGGTAAAAAAATTTCAGAAAATACCGGACACCTAAAATGTCCGGTATTTTCTGATTTTTTTCCTGGCCAAGAAGCGAAAATCCTGGGCTGTCCAGCTCAATACGGAGGCAGCCTGGAAACCCTAGTGCTTACTAGATTCTGCAGGGGAGCTGTCCAGCCCCGCACAGGGAGGCAAGATGGCGGGTGGCCATCGGCAGCCTGTTAGGGCCCAAAAGCCTCACCACACGTTTCTGAAAGGGGCCATGCTGGGGATTTTTTTGGGGTTTTTTTGTTTGGTTGGTTTTTTTTTGCTTAACAACTCTAGGGGTCCTTTTTTTTCTGTATTTTTTCTGAAACCATCTGACAACCTTACTATTCAGCTGCAAACTGAGCCATGCTCCTTCCTTTTCTCCTCCCTCCAGACCTGGCATTTAGTTGCACGTAAACCAGGCTAGCTAGACCAGAGGCTTTCTTTAACCCTGGGCCTTCCTCTCTCTGGCTGTGTCCAGACTCAGGGGTTTTTTCGGGAAAAGTAGCCTTTTTCCGAAAAAACTTCCCCTGCGTCCAGACTCAAGCCGCGTTCTTTCGAAATTAAATCGAAAGAACGCGGCTTTTCTTTCGATGGCGGTAAACCTCATTTCACGAGGAAGAACGCCTTCTTTCGAAAGTTCCTCTTTTGAAAGAAGGCATTCTTCAATGTAAATAGGGCTTCTTCGAAAGAGAGCATCCAGACTCACTGGATGCTTTCTTTCGAAAAAGCAAGCCGCTTTTTCAAAAGTTCAACGTGCAGTCTAGACGCTCTCTTTCGAAAGAGGCTCTTTCGAAAGTATCTTTCGAAAGAGGCTTGCAGTCTAGACATAGCCTCCATTCCCTCACCGTACCCTTTTGGCTTAATCCCTATTAAATACTTTAGGACTTTTCCTAAGGGTAAATTGGTTCATTCTGAAGGCAAAATTGTGCCTCTGAAGAGTATTTTTATCACCCCTGAGAATAATCATCTCTGACAGGGGTGACTAAATTGTAGAAGCAGGGAAATCATTCAACTCTCCCTTTAGCTTGGTGGCAGAATTATAAGAAGCTCCTGAGAGTCTCCTCTAGCACATGACTGCTTTAAAATGGGTAATAATACTTACCTACCTCATAGGGGTTAGTTGAGCTTAATTAATTAAAGTTGTAAATCACTGAGAAATCCTCAGCTGAATGAAGCTACAGTATAGAATTGATTATAATCAGGCTCTGTACCATTCTTGTAGGTTAGTTTGAAAGAAGGAGTTCTATTGGCTAACTGCATAAGGAAGAAAATGCGTCTCATGGATTAAAGGGAAATCATTACTGGATGCTTGTGATTAGAGTGGAAACCTAGTGGCCTACAGAGATTTGTTATTGATTTTTACCCCAGCCCCCCCAAACTATGCTCAGTCTCCATCCTTGCTTACGTATTCTGTTGCAGTATTTCCCCAAGAACATTGCTTCTGGTGCATAGATTGTGTTTGGCAAAAGCTTTTTTGTAATAGGTACATTGTCATAAATTATTCATTTTGTACGTTTTTTTTGAGAAACAGAAGTGAGCCAGCACTTTTGGTGGGCAAGAAAATATTAACTAATAAACATTCATATACAACTAATAGTATGACAAAGTGCAGTAATACTGGAAATGTAAGAAAATAATCTGCTTACTGTATTTTTCTCAGAGGAATAGCCATGTTAGTCTGTATCTGCAAAAAACAATGAGGAGTCAGTTCTGTGGCACTTTAAAGACTATGAGTATGTCTACACTACCCCGCTAGTTCGAACTAGCGGGGTAATGTAGGCATACCGCACTTGCAAATGAAGCCCGGGATTTGAATTTCTCGGGCTTCATTTGCATAAGCGGGGAGCCGCCATTTTTAAATCCCCGCTTGTTCGAACCCCGTATAGCGCGGCTACACGGGGCTCGAACTAGGTAGTTCGGACTAGGTTCCTATTCCGAACTACCGGTACACCTCGTCCGAACTACCTAGTTCGAGCCCCATGTAGCCGCGCTACACGGGGTTCGAACAAGCGGGGATTTAAAAATGGCGGCTCCCCGCTTATGCAAATGAAGCCCGGGAAATTCAAATCCTGGGCTTCATTTGCAAGTGCGGTATGCCTACATTACCCTCCTAGTTCAAACTAGGAGGGTAGTGTACACATACCCTATCAGATTTACTTGGCCATAAGCTTTCATGGGTCAAAACATGGTTATTCCTGTGGCACTATAAGTGGTATGGCTCTGCTGGAAAGACTTGTATTGAGAGTGGAACAAAAGGGGATGTTTCTTCATATTCATGACATAGAGTTTAACTTTATGGGGAACCTCTGCATAGCAACATGCAGAAAGTCAAAGGGGACAGAGGAGAGGCAGGCCATAGGAAGTGGTCTGTTTTGACACATGGGCCTATATAAATGTACCTGAATTGTGAGTTCAACTTTTAAAAGTAAGAATTCATAAAATGTCATCATAACCTGTGATGACACATGTTGATGGGAAAAGGTTGGTAGGAAAGAAAGACGAAATAATTGAAATAGTCTAACCAAAAAGGTCAAGTTAATCTGGTCCTACACCGGGCACCTTGACCCCACCAAGGAATGCTTTAATGCCAGGCTAAGCAGGGCCCACGTTGTTTTGGTGGGTGCCTTGAAGTGTCTGAAGGAAGGGTTCCATTGCCTCCTCACTCGCCTGGACTTCAGTGAACAGAACATCCCCCAAGTGGGGGATGTGTTCTGCGTCCTCCACAATCTTTGTGAACATCAGGGGGAAACATTCCTGCCAGACAGAGTCTGAGCAGCTCAGCAGGGCCTTCAAGCAGCCGCGCACAGCTGCCCTCCGGCAGTCCCATTGGGGGGCTGTGTGCATCCGGGAGGCCCTGAGCGAGAGTTTCAGCCAGGGCCAGCTGAGAGACTCCCCCTAGACCGCTCAGTGGGCCATTTCTCCCACACCCCTCCCTCCCCCCCCCCCCCCCCCCGCAGTCACAATAAATCACACTCTGTGTTTTGAAAGAATAAACTGGTTTTCTTTAATTGGGGGTAAATGTAACTGAGGAGGGAAAGAACCTTGGAGGATGGAGGGAGGTGGAAGGGGGAGAAAGAGGAGGGAGGAGAGGCTCAGGGATGGGGCTGGGACTGGCGTCTGCTGTGTAGATGTGCCCAAATGGAGCGGATGTAGATTCCGTGGAATGGCTTCTCAGCCAGTCTATGAATTTGGGAGGAGGATGCCTTTTCCATTTCCCCCTTGCCTCAACCAGCAAACAGCCAGTCCAGCTGGGTATGATCTGAAGCATTTTACTACATTTTTTTTTTTAAATTGCAAGTCATACTGCCTTCTTAAAAGCCCTTAGATATGACAATTGTGGGCACAGGATCAAAACCTAGATATAAAGGAACATAAAATGATGAACACCCATCTTGCCCTGTTCCTTTTGCCCTCTATTACTCACATCTTCAGAAGAAGTGCAGAGAATTTTCCTTTTCTCACTCCCCTGAAATCTTATACATAGAATTCCAAGAAGTATTTGTTGAGACTTAGAATCCCAATGTTAGTTCTTTCATATCAGCCCACTTGTTTTCCAAGTCATCATGCTTGCTTCATTTGGTGTTCACCAGATTAATTCAGTTTTAATAATATGATTAAAAGCTAAATTTTACACCAATGTAAATTATCATTAAACTGCAAAGAATAAGTTATTTAAGCTGTTAGAAATGCACTTGTATTATAGATTAATTCTGATAATAATGGCATTAAAACCAATTTAGTTAAAAAACATTCGTGATTAATGTATAGTTGTTTGCCTTTTTAATACTTGTGTCATATATCAGATCAGTATTTGTGTATATTGTCAAACTTTATTCTCTTCTTGTCAAAATAGTTATTACTGCTGACAGGTATAGCATACCCACATTAATTCTTAATTCCTTGATTCAATTTTCTAATTGCTTTTTTGGCATTAGATTGCAGCCATTTAGCCTTATGTGATCTATTTGTCTTATGGCACAAATACTGCACTTTTAAAAATTAGATGCACCTAACTTAAAAAGTCTGAACACAAAAAAATATTAAGTAGAAGAAAAATTCAAGTCCTGCAGCACTTAGATAAGATATCTCTTCTTGGAATGTAGATTAATTCATAATCTTTTACACATTCTATTTTTCATGGTGTAATAAGAATGGCAAATAAAATTGCACTAGTGATCAAATTGGAACCTACACTTAAGCTATAACGAGGATTTTTTTCATGATTGAGAGACCCTCCCAATGATTCCCACAGATCCTTGCCCATTATTATCACACACTTATCCTTCCTCCTTTCTTCCCTTTAAGTCCATTGTCTTTTGCTTTCTATCAAATATGCAGCTCCTTGAAAAGTCAAACAGCAATGTAGCTGTGCTGGCCAAAGGAGTCAGTGCTGAGCAGCATAAAGCTGAGTTCATTGTCTGTCACATTGCTAGTTACTTAACTGTGCTGGAATGTTTGAATGCTAATTTCTGAGAGGCACCTTATTTGTATTACTATTAAACTGCCAGACTGACAGCTATGTTTTATGCATTTAAAATATTTGAAATTATGTTAAATGATATGTCATACTATCATCAGTGTAAAGCAGATTATTCCAAGATATCTAAGAGCTAATATTTTTAGTAGGGTATTTAGCTTCGATGTGGAAAGAGGAAAATCTAGTAATCTTTTCCTGGAAATAAAGATTTTTTTTCAGAATGTTATGTAATAAACACTGGACAAGAATCTTCCTACCACTTCCTATTCCTTCTCAGACGCTAGTCCATTTAGGGTACGTCTACATAGCAACATTATTTCAGAATAACTAGCACTCTTTCGGAATAACTTAGTCCGTGTCTACACAGCAGGCAGTTATTTCGAAAATAATGTCAAAATACTGTCAAGCTGAATGACGACTTAGTCCAGCTCCTGTAACCCTTATTGTACAAGGAATAAGGGAAGTCGGAGGAAGAGTGCTCTATTTCGAAATAAGTGCTGGTGTAGATGCTCCCAATTTCAAAATAAACTATTTCAAAATAAGCTACATAATTGACGTAGCTCATTTTGAGTAGCTTATTTTGAGTTAAGGCCTGCTGTGTAGACGCACCCTTATAGAAGTAAAAATCAGCCAAAACTTTTGTGAGGAACATTTATTTAAGCTCTGCCTCAGAGTGAAATGGAGGATGGTCCACTCCCAGCTGTAGCTGCCTGTAATATTAATTCAGTGAATGGAATGAATGGCTGCTTGAGATCACTTTTGTAACTTCTGACTCCAATGCTGTCCCTCTTTCACTCTACTCCTTGCCTCATTCCATCCACGCCTCAATTCAGTCATTTCTTTTCTCCTCTTCTTCATTCATTATCACTTCTTCATAATTTGTTTTTTCTCTGTCACTCACCATTCCATTTGTTTTCCTTTCCCTTCTCTTACATCCTTCCTTTCTCCATGCCACATGCCCACCCTCTCACATCATGTATGAGAGAGGCGTAATGTCAGCAATATCATTTTGTACATTACTACTGTGTTTCTTTTAGTCTCTTACAGTAGGAAAAGGAGTGAGCGCTGGTGCCCTGTTTTCCTACACATGGAGAGAAGTTGGAATCCTGGGAACCACATAGGTTTGGAAGGATCTGTTATGCTAGGGTACAGTGTGGTTATGACTTAGGGATACAAACTGTTCATCTATAAATCAGAATGTTCTGAGAACTGCTTTGAAGACTATTCACTCATCTGTTTATACAAAGATCAGTGCATAAAGAGTGAGAGTAAAACTATTTGCACCGTAAGAAAAAGTAAGAACAAATTTGGAAAATAAGAATGAATTATTTCTAACATGTTCATTTTTAAAATGGTCTAAAGTCAGAGAAAAAGTTGATTAGGAAGAGAACTGTACGATTCTCATATTTTCCAGGGTTAATGTTTTATTAACTCTGATTCTCATTGCTGATTTTTGGTGGAACATAGCAGTTGCTTTTTTTTTTGTAATAACGTATGACAATTCCAGTAAATAAATCACAGAAGCTAAGTGCTTTGGGCAAACAAACATGTGCCTTATCTCTTCCAGAGGAGCTTCGGAAAATGCATGATAAATTGCACATTTCAGAGAACATGTTATGTCACTGTGAAATAACTTTGATTCATGGTTATGTATTTATCTTTGAACAACTGACAAACCTCAGGGTATCTAAATTATCATTTGCTCTATGCTTCTCTAGTTTTCTGCTAAAGAATCTGAATGACTAACAGAGAGATACTGTTTCTGCTTTCTTAGTCTGAACATTCTATAAAAATGCATCATTTGGAGGGAAAAAATAGAAAATTCCTACTGTATTTTATTTTGGATGAATGTCCGCTGAAAATGGTTAACAATGATATCGTTTGAACCAATCACATTTTGAAAGAAAAGGAGAGTACTTGTTTTATTGGAGGTTTTATACTACAATAGCAATAATCAATTTTGACTTACATCTTTATGAAACAAGAAAAAGTTATAATGGTAAATTTATTCTTTTGAATCGTGTGCCTACATACAATTACTTTTGCAAATAAAGAGTTTACTTTCACTGTCTTTTGTTAATAAGGGACATAAGATTGCTTTTTTTTGGTTTCTCACAAATAACAGGGAAGGCCAGGAGAGGTGGCTAACACCATCTATTACTCCTAGTTGTTGCTTTGTTTATTTTATGTGAGGGCCCAATCAGGACTGCAACTCCATTTTGCTGTGTGTAGTACATAAATAGATAAAGACAGTTCATGCCCATAAAGGATTACTTATTAATTCATTTTTTTTGTTTACTGTTTATATTTCAATAGAGACTCTAATTGACGTTGTCCTAAACATACTGAGAGACATTTCCTGTCCAAATGAGCTTACAGTTTAAATAGACAAAGGATCAAAGAAACAAGCACAGAGAGGTAAAGACCTTGCCAAGTCACACAATAAGCTATAGAGAAAGCCAATAAAATTGAAGTTTCCGGAATCCTGATCCAATGGCTGACTCACTACATCACATGGCTTCCCATTAGCGTATAGCCTAACTCCACATTTGTTTCTCTTACCATCTTCTCCCTCCCCTTCCCTGTCCTTTCTTTACCCCCTTTCTCTTGAGTGTCCCCACTCCCTTTACTTTTCTATTCATTTAGCTCATCAATTCCTAATTAAACCCACAGCTGTGAAATAAAAAATATTGTATGAACATGATTGTAATGGGATATGGTGGCCCTTTAAACCTAAAATGGACTGGAAGACCATGTACCAGGGGTACTAGACTCAGGAACTGGCCAAAACTGGAAGAAAGGATGTAGAGTTAGCAGTGGGATGGGAAGATAACAGGATACTTACTTTAAGGGCCCAGGAGCTGGAACATTGTTGTTCAGAGCCCCCTCCCCACTTTCTTCTGGCCAATTAGAAGGAACTCTGAGAAGGAGAACCCATCCTCTAAGAACCAGGTGCACTCTGACAGAGGAAGGAAGGTAGATTTCTTCTAGGCTGAATGTCGGCAACATGTTTGACAGAAGCAACAGAGAATAGTACAAACTATAGTGGTATGATGGTGGAACTTGTGTTTGGGACAGTAAAGAGTATCTTGAATTACAAAATTGACCTAATTTTGAGGGAGGGCTGATCATTACCATGAAAACAGCCTACATGAAATTTCTAAAAAGACAGATAGAGAGTGCTATGGAAAATGCTTTGACCACAAGAGGGAAACAGGTGAATGGTGTCCTTACTACACTGATTTCTGGGGGAATTCTGTGCCAGTGTGCACATGCAGAATTCATGTCACCCACAAGTTTTTTTATCTGTAAAAAATAGATTCTGATGGAGGGGTGCTGCAGCTACATCTTTCCCCCACCAATGGATGCTGTGATGCCAGAAGAGAGGGCTGGAGCAGCTAGCCGTGGAGAGGGAGGGACAGTGGCAGACTTACTCATAGCGTCTTGCCCCCAGGGCCAAGTAAGGAGGCATGGGATATGGGGGAGAAAATTGAGAAGGGCTTCACCACCCTCTGGGGATTCATATACACTAGAATTCAGAAGGGCTAGTAGAAATGACAGCCTGGGGCAGGGCACAGTGTGCCCTGGTAGCCAAGAAGGCTAATGGTATATTAGGGTGCATTTGGAGGAGCATTTCCAGCAGATCTAGATAAGTGATTATTCCCCTTTATTCAGCACTGGTGAGGCAATCTGGAGTATTGCATCCAGTTCTGGGCCCCCCCACTACAGGAAGTATGTGGATACATTGGAGAGAGTCCAGCGGAGGGCAACCAAAATGATTAGGGGGCTGGAGCACATAACCTACAAGGAGAGGCTGAGGGATTTGAGCTTATGTAGTCTGCAGAAGAGAAGAGTGAGGGGGAGATGTGATACCAGCTTTCAACTTCCTGAAGGAAGGTTCCAAAGAGGATGGACAGAGGTAGTTCACAGTAGTGATGGATAGCAGAACAAGGAGCAATGGTCTCAAGTTATAGTGAGAGAGGTCTATGTTGGATGTTAGGAAAAAGTATTTCACTAGAAGGGTGGTGAAGCACTGGAATGGGTTACAGGGTGGTGGTGGAATCTCTATCCTTAGAGGTTTTTAAGTCCCAGCTTGACACAGCCCTGGCTGGGATGATGTCGTTGGGGTTGGTCCTGCACTGGGCATGGGGCAGGACTCAGTGACTCCCTGAGGTCTCTTCCAGACCTAGGATTCTATGACACAAGAGCTAGTGTGGTGACAATAGTGAGCCAGAGCTGAATAGAAGTGGGGGTGCAGGACCACATGGGACAGTGTCGGGGGCAGAATTTTGAAGATTTTAAAAATATTGTGTGCAGAATGTTTCATTTTTTGGTGCAAAATTCCTCTAGGAGTAAGTGATGTTTGCCACCATCTTATTGTTCACTCTGCTTGTGAGTTGTAGCCCTTTTCCTAATTCCTGTCTATTTAGACTGTAAGCTCCTTAGGTGCCACTGTACAGTGTCTAGAACAAAGCAGCAATTTACTAGTTAGTCATTAGGCATTACTATAGTGAATATTGATTATATAATAACTACTTTAATGGTTTTTAGGGTTTCCAGATGGTTTAACCAAAAATACTGAACCCCACCCCCCAACAAAAAAAAACACCAGGGAAAAAATTCTGTTGAGGAAAAAAAAGGGGGAGACCAAAGTTGTTGAGCCAAAAAAAAAACCCCCCGTTGTGGCCCCTTTAAGAAATGCTTTTGATTTTTTTTGGCCCTAACAGGCTGCCGGTGGCCATCCGCCATCTTCCCTCCCTGCACCAGGCTGGACAGCTCCCCTGCGGAACCCAGTAAGCACCTAGGATTTTCACCTCCTGGCCGGGAAAAAAATCAGAAAATACTGGGCATTTTAGGTGTCCGGTGTTTTCTGAATTTTTTTACCAGACAGGAGGTGAAAATACCAGACTGTCTGGTTCAATACTGGACACTTGGCAATCCTAATGGTTTTATATGTTTCTACTTGATTTTTAATGCCCTTGAAGACACTTAAAAAGAAAACTTTTGTGATAATAAACTATTTATTTTGTGTGTGTGAATCTAGTGAAGCTAACATTAAAATGTCTCCTTTATTTTTTATTTATGTATATTTTTATTATATAAGAATTCCACAGCTTTAGAGATTAGAAGCCAGATGCTTGCCTGGTGTACATAACTATTGCTCTACTGAAATTAGTGGAGTTACACCAATTTACACAAACTGAAGATCTGGCTCTATTTCTTATTAGGTGCTCTTGGATCCTTGTTCAAAGGATAAGCAAAAATCCTAACCAGGATAGACGTCTCATTGGCTATGTCTAGACTGCAGGCTTCTTTCGAAAGAGGCTCTTTCGAAAGCATCTTTTGAAAGAGCCTTTTTCGAAAGATTGCGTCTAGACTGCAGGCGGATCTTTCGAAAGAGCAATCCGCTTTTTCAAAAGAGAGCACCCAGCGAGTCTGGATGCTCTCTTTCAAGGAAGCCCTATTTACATTGAAGAACGCCTTCTTTCGAAAGAGGAACTTTCGAAAGAAGGCGTTCTTCCTCGTGAAACGAGGTTTACCACCATCGAAAGAAAAGCCGCGTTCTTTCGAAATAATTTTGAAAGAACACGGCTTGAGTCTGGATGCAGGGGAAGTTTTTTCGGGAAAAGGCTACTTTTCCTGAAAAAACCCCTGAGTCTGGACACAGCCATTTTGAACTGCACTCCTGCGATGGGATAAAATTTAACCTGTACTCCTTTTGTAAATGCTACAAAAATCATAACCATTCTTAAGTTGCGAGAGCTTTTGTGTGAGTTTGTTCATCAGATGTAAGGGATTTTAATCCATCTTTATTTGTTATCCACTAGATTCTGCCAATTTTAAAATTAGACTACATTAGACTAAATACATTGACCAAAATGCCTGTCAAATATTTGCCACTAATGTATTGAAAATAACATATTTATCTATTGTTAAATTTACTGCAGTTTTTTTTCTATTCTTATTGCCACTGAACTGCAATATATTTTAGTTATTTGGAGGTAGTTACATAGAAACTAATAATTGTATTTCATGATGGACGAGAATTTACTTTCCCCCTTTATATCCAGTAGTTTGCAGCATATTTAACTTGCCTAAACTATCATTCCTCTTAGTATATTTGAACCAGTTGACATTTATATGTACTTTGCATTTTGGATGTAAATGGAAAAGTTTAATGGCTTTGAATCTTGAATCAAAACATTCAGATTTCTCTTTTGCCTAGCAACATGACAGACACACATACTAAATATTTACAGACAAGAAAGAAATGAATACTTATGCTGATTTTGACCTAACATTTTCAAAAATATCTTCAGTACTTGATTAAACATTTAAACTCTGAAATAGGAAATGCATATCACTTAGAAAGCACAAAATATGGAAACATGACTAATTGTAAATACTCGTTTTAGAACCTTATCGCTTTTTGGGGTTGTATGCTCCTCTGTGTTCCTTCAGCTGCTACATATTTGAGTTTTGTTAAGAAGAATATGACTGCAACCATTTATTCTGATAGTTAATTTTAAATAAATAGATTTATGAGAGTAATAAAAGGTAAAAACTGTATAATTCCACAAATCCATTGCCATCAGAAGTATTGGGCTAGATCCCTAAGGGGAACTTCAGTGTTATAATACCTAATGTTTAATTGTTGTGACCCCAGGTGACTTTCATAGCCCCACATAAGGCATCTGGCTCTCCATATGATGCATTGGGAGAGCTACCAGCCTAAAAATGAGATTGACTAAAGCCAGTATGCTAACTATATATTAAACTAGCCAGGAAGAAATGCTGAGAAGATTATGACAAAATCCACACCTTTCAAAAGGAATGTCTCCCTCCACTTATGATTCGCAGACTTGAACTCTTGCCTGGATTTAGGCAACCTAAGCCAAATCAGCCTTTCGGTGTGTATGTCTTTAAACCACACAGAATCATTCCTATTCTCTCTTTCCTACTGCCTATAATGCAACATTTGAATCATTCACCTGGGTGGTAGATGACCTGGATCAAATTTCTGCTCCAAATCAGGCAGAAAGGGGGTTTGAACCTACCTCAGCCACCTCCCTTGTGTGTGCTTGAACCACTGGGCTCTTTGGAATTAGGTGCCTAAAGTGCTTCTATCTCCTTGTGACTCTAATCCATGGTGGTCTCGGTTTTGTATGAAAGAAAGCTTACTGAGGTGTCCGCTACAAAACCAGCTTTTGCCAACAGTTTCTACACTTAAATATAAGTGCTAATGTAACCCATACACCTGCTGGCTGTGGTTCACTGTCCCATCTGGTGTCACTTAGACCACTTACAGAGAGAGAGAATGAGTTAGCTGTACAGCCTTAGCTGAGAGCCAGCTGGCTTTTATCTCATGAGGTAAAGGCTCATGCACTAAGCTTCAGAGGTCCCAGGTTTAGTTCCATCTGTTGGCATTACACTAACAATAAACTCACTGCTGTGTATAACTACAAACCATCTGTAATCTTCTTGGAAAACCCTATCCTTGCCACAATGAATGTAGAAGCTCTTTACTAGCTGTCAGGAACACTATCCCTGATGATGTCACAGCACACCTGGTGGCTGAGCTATGTGACTTTGTCCTCACCCACAACTATTTCCAATTTGGGGACAATTTATACCTTCGAGTCAGCGGCACTGCTCTGTGAATCCGCATGGCCCTATAATATGTCAAAATTGTTATAGCTAACCTTGAACAACATTTCCTCAACTCTAGTCCCCTAACATGCTTCCTCTATTTACACTACATTGATGACATCTTCATCATATGGACCCATGGGAAGGAGATCCTTGAAGCATTTCACAGAGATTTCAACAATTTTCACCCCACTATCAACATCAGCCTGGATCAGTTCACACAAGAGATCCACTTCCTTGATACTACAGTGCAAATAAATGATAGTCACATTAACACTCCACCCTATTCCTACTGCCTGTTATTCTTACCTACATGCCTCCAGCTTCCATCCAGGACACATCACATGACCGATTGTCTACAACTAGCCACTTAGGGTATGTCTAAACTACATTCGTCTGTCGAAAGAGGGATGTAAATTAGACAAATCAAAAGTGCAAATGAAGTGGGGAATTAAATCCTTTCCAGCAGCCACACATCACACCTTAGATACGCTCAACCAGGAACCTACCTCTGCAACAAACCCCTTTGCCAACTCTGTCCACTTATCTCTACAAGCAACACCATCACAGGACCTAACCACATCATTTGCATAATTGCATCACAGCGGTCTTTCAAAAAAGAGTTTCGAAAGTGAAATCACAGTCTAGACAGTTCTTTTGGGAAAAAAAACCCTTTTTCGAAAGATCCCATACTTCTGAGGAAAAAAGGTTTGTTTGTTTTTCTGAAAGAACCATGTCTAGACTGCAATTTCACTTACGAAATACCCTTTTTGGAAAGACTGCTGTGATGAGATTATGCAAATGAAGTACAGGATATTTAAATCCCCGCTTCATTTGCACTTACAATTTGCCTAATTTACATCTCTCTTTCGACAGAGGGATGTAGTTTAGACATATCTTAAGATACAACCGGATTTGATCCAATCCCACAGACAGAGACAAACATCTATAGTTTTCAGGCATTCTGCAAGCTTAAGTACCCACCTGGAGAAGTGAGGAAACAGATTGACAGAGCCAGACAAGTACCCAGAAGTCAACTACTTCAAGAAAGGTCCAACAAGGAAAATAATGAAACACCACTGGTTATCACCTACAGCTTACAGCTTAAACCCCTCTAATGCATCATTGACAATCTACAACCTGTCCTGGAAAATGATCCCTTACTCTAACAAGTCTTAGGAGACAGGCCAATCCTCACCTACAGACAAGCCCCGATCCTGAAGCAAATCATTTCCTGCAGCCACACATCACACCTTAGAAATGCTCAGCCAGGAACCTACATCTGCAACAAACCCCGTTGCCAACTTGGTCCACATATCTATACAAGCAACACGATCATAGGGCCTAACCACATAAACCACAACATCGGGGGCTCATACAACTTCACATCCTATAAAGTGATATGTGCATCAAGTACCAGAAGTGCCCCTCTGCCATGTATATTAACCAAACCAGACAGTTTCTACGACAAAGGATAAATGGACACAAATCAGACATCATAAATGGTAACACGCAGAAATCTGAAGAGGAACATTTTAATCTGTCTGGTCACTCAATCATTGATTTAAAAGTAGCCATTCCTCTACAAAGGAATTTCACTAACCAATTAGTGATGGCATAGAAAAAGACAGGCATGTAGTTATCATAGAAATGGCTAGTTGTGTGACCTACATCATTCTGAGTGACATATGCTGGGATGACATGAAATGAGACTAGATTATAGAGGTATGCAGAGTTGTAGTGTTTCACATAGTTTTTTGTATTTTGCAAATACGGGAAAATCTGTGGTACTGTCTCAGATGCTGCAATACCATGTCAGAGCAAAAACTGCTGTTTGCTGTGACTAAGAAGTTCATGTTACTGTGTTGAGAAACAAACGGGTAAACAGACAATTTTCTGGTATTTGCAATGATTTTTTCCATTTTTATTAAATTTGCAGTCTTATCTTTTAAAGCCCATATTAAAAATGGGAGGGAACAGTCTGTAAATGTGAGGGACTAGCTGAGAAAAGTACCCATAGGCCAGCATTACAGATTAAAGTTTTATAAGTGGAAATGGAAAGTAGTCTGTATCACACATTACAAAATGATTTTCTTTTTCAGGGTGCTCCTAAGCCAATTGCCATTGAGCCTTGTTCAGGAAACAAAGCAGCAGTCCTCACTGTATTTCTATGTCTACCGAGAGGATCATCAGGAGTTCCACCCCCTGGTCAATCAGGTAGGAGTCGCATTAGTAATCATTAAGATTTTGATCCTATAAAACATCCTGCCTGGAAATAACCCCAATGTAATGGAGTCAAGGTGGCATTTCGGTCTGCCAGACAAGTCGATTATGGGACCAGGACAAGTAGATAATGGTCAGTTTTGTATATAGCTGATAATTTTTCATTAATACGATCCCAGTTTAAATTTAATCTGACATCTCAAGAGAAATGACCATGTATATTTCATTCTAGTGAGCATTCTCCACTCAGCAGCTGAGCCCATCAGTTTCTTTCAAGTTTCTTTGAACCGAGAGAAATAAAACAATCCTGACATTACAGAATCCATTGGGTTTGCTGTGTATTTCCAGTTAGTCCTTTCAACCCCTTTCAGTCAGAATGCTAGCATTTCCGAGAATGCCAGCAAAATGAATGCTAGGGATATGTGTGTGTGTGTCTGTTTCATTAGTGAGGTGTTCACTTTGGAAATCATCCCAGATCACTTTAAATTGGCATTCCTATTATTAGTGAGTATTTCCCATCATAATCCACCTCATCTTATTTGTGCCAGATTGTTCTACAAAACTGTGGGTTGTGTCTTCTTACAAAATGGCCTTGAACAATAGTGCTGTGTACCCCATTAATCCCTTTGAATGCTTAAGTATAAAATATATTATATTATATGGAAAATGGCCATGACAGAAGACATAGTAGAGTAACCTTGTACAGATCAGATCAGGTGGATTATCCTGGGTGTTGTTTCCAGGTAATGGAAATGCTGTTTCAAAATTCACTGCTATGGTTTCCAAAATAACTACCTCCATAATGAAAAGTAAGCTATATAGTATGTTCACACATACTGCTGTATGCTTGACCGTTTTGCTTATGAATAACTTGTATTCTTAAATAGCCAAAACTATATCCTCTTACCTTTTAAAAGTCCATTTGAAATGATAAAGTATTGAGTAGTGATGATGAGCAGAACTGGTTGCCCAGTGAAGAAATCAGCAGGGCCAGTACCTAATTCTCCCCCTTTTGGACTGATTACTATCTGTTACATTAAAAATTCCTTTCTCACCTTTAGCAGTGGGATGAGGACTTAGTTTTTCAGATGCTGCTGCTTTTTGGTGTTGGAATATCTTTTCTGGAAGTATATTATGTACATAAGGTGCCATGATGGAGGAATGGAGATCAGGGAGAAGGATGCACAGAGTATAGCTAGTTCACATTTTAACAAAATGAAACAAAGACATAAGCATGATTAAAGCTCTTATTTGTTGTCTTCTCAAGACAGAAATCTATTATAAGAAAATATTATGATAAAAACATGTTTATAAGTGTTTTTTGTTTATTTACACATGAAGTTAATCTGTAGTAGAAATTGTATTTGGCAAGTTATTTTTGAACCAACTTTTCTTCACTTTTCTCTTTCAAAAGATAATCGCCACACAGATGTTCTGTGTTTCACTGGTCACCAAAATAATGTAATTTCCAAAATAGCAGTTCGGTATAAAATGTGGGTGCACCTTTTTGAACATTTAATTTTACATCATTTATATGGAGTACACCATATTTATGTTCTTCCAGTTGAAAAATGGCATTGTCTCCTGCTTCTGCTTTATTTTATTGCTTGTTTTACCTTCTACTAGCTTCACAAGCATATATTTCAACAATATTCCTTTGTTTATTGCTAGATTCTTTGTCAGCCTTTTAATGTTTATAAATCTGTGAAATTTTTAAATCCCTTCCGCAGCTTTCATTTTGTTCAGGGTCAAAGGAGAGCAAAACTGCTTGATGGTTGCAACTGTGCTGATTCATCCATTAGAGTATATTGCTATAATCTTTTTTCTTAAGTGTAATGAATTTTGGTATTGGTGGACTGCTATGTATGTAGTCATGCATAAGGTAGACAGAAGCTATTATGCAGGTTTCTTGGCATACCTGTAGCTCTGCTAATTCATTTCATTCCTGTCCTGCAGCACTACCTGCTGTTTCATTCTTGGGCTTCCCGGGAGCAGACACTACCAACTGTGCCAAGCTGTTTGAAATTATATGGAGCTTTGCGCTGATAACATATGCTTGCTACGCAGTTGGTTTCCCTTAAGATCGAAGCTAGGTTAAAACAGTAATGTTTAGGTTGAGGGAAATTGTATGTTCAATAATTACACAATACCAAATAATTTTAGAATACTGTGTTACTTGTATATAACTTCCCTAGAGCTCCTTACAATATTTAGAATAAAACTGTCACTTTTTCAAAATTATAAAATATGACAATAATGTTGGTTCTCATTTTGTGACAAAAGAATGTGGGGTTTATTACTTATTAAAGTTTTATCATGGGATTCATAATTTTTCATTCTGGTTTTAAAAATTTGAGAAACTAGGGGTTGATTCTTCTCTCAGATGGCCAGGCAAAATTCTTATTGAAGTCAGCACAGTTGTATCCCTGCCTTTGACTGGAGGCGTCAGTCCAGAGGCAGAGTTTCACTTTTTTTCATGCTGCCCTTTGACAAATGTTTTGCTGTAAAGTGAGCCTGTTTTGAAAATGTAAAACTATCCTTCATCATTAGTTAAACTAACCAACATCATTAGTTATGAAATAATGCATGTGGCATGTTACCCACATCATTGCCAGCAAGCAGGAAAACAACTTAAACAGTGAACTGTGTAGGCTTTGGACTCTACACAGGGAAAATAAATAAACCAACCACCCAACCAACCAACCATCCCTTCCTGGGAGGCATTATGACTTCGCTTGGAAGTTGAGTGCATTCAGATGCTCATAGGAAATTCTCAGTCCTTCAGAAGAGCAGGCTCTCCTTGCCCATCACATAGAATTTTGTCAAATTATGTGCTGATTTCATGACACTCCACCTACAAGCCTCGGTTGATGTAACCAAACTCCTTTATTTGTGATTTAAAATAGACTATGATTAAATACTTGTAAAAAAAAAAGCAGTAAACTGGAGGAATCAGAGATTATTAGCTAAAACTCACTTTAAAAAAAATAAGGCTTTTTCAGTAAAGTTTAACTTACTAGTCACTTTGCTAAAAACTTTGGATGCCCTTATAATTGCCATCTTGTGTGTTGACATACAAGTACACCAAGCCTCAGGAATGTAAGAATGGAACAGGATCCAAACAGTTTAGTTGGCCGTATATTTAAAATAACAGTGATGGGAGGTTCACCCCACAGAAGCCCTGAATGGGGTAATATGGGTCAGCATGGCCCAGTTAACCTTACATGTTGCACCTGGAAGGAACCCAATGAATGATAAGCATTGATTGCATATGAAGTCCAGCTGGGAAAGGAGAAGGGCTAGGTATATAAAGTTAGAAAATGAGACCAGGTAAGGGCTACAGGGAGGAGGTCAACAGTCACTTCCTAGATGAAAGAGAATGGGCCAGGATCAAGGAAGAAATCCAGAGAGAGTGTGTAAGCACTGAGGTCCTGTCCTGGACTAGGTTGTCTCAAAAGAGGCCTAAAAGGGCCATAGTGTGAGCAGCTGAAGGAAGGAGGCTCAAGATAGGGCAGGAACTAATTCTGAGATCTAGCCACAAGGTACATGTGGGATGAATGGTACCTCTTCACATAATCACTTATTAAAAATAAATTTAGTCTGGATTTGAGGAGTAATGAGAACCAAATCCCTAGCGAGGGATATCACTAAGGTATAGATCAAGGAAGAATTTCTGTGATAGAAATTAATTTCTGAGTTGCAGATTTGCTGAACAGGTCACACACTTTCTCTAGAAGTACATTAGATAAAAGCGTAATAAGTCAAAGAATCAACATCCTATAGTTACAATAAGAGCACTTATTTGCACGTGTGTCTCAATAATCAAATAGAACATGCTTATTAATGAAAAATCTTTTTAATAAAATAGTTTTAACAGTGGGAGTTCTGGGATTCATCTAAGTTTGAGAATCCTACTTAGGGACTTCTTGTTGCAATGCCTGTAATTATAGATACCAGATGTAAAGTTAAGTAGACTTCTAAGAATGTTGCTACTTGTAAGCTATTCTCTGATATCTTAGAATAAAAAATAGAACTTCATATAATTTTGAACACTCTGGATATAGCATTCAGTCCTATATAATTGACAAGCAACAGCAGAATCATAGAATCAATACAATTGTGCCAGCTGCCTTCCCCTTCTTGGCCTATAAAACAATTAGCTCTGGACAGGGGTCTCTGTAACAAGGACTTTTGCTTGTGTTCTTGATTAAAATGTAAATAGTAATCCCTATCATAAGAGACTCGAGAATGTAAAAAATATGTTAATTTTCAGGAATTGTAGCATATTACATTTAAAGACATACGGCAAAAGTAATTCTGATGCTTGGAAACAGAAACTCAGATTAAGATTTTGCAATTTTTTTAGAAAATGTGTAAGTGCAAGCGCACATTCAAACATGTACAAGTAACTTGTGCAATTCAGTGAGGCCGCTAGCACATTTGTAAATGTACGATGAGCACAGGGGGCTGGACTGGATGACCTCCCGAGGTCTCTTCTAACCCTGTGATTCCATGATCAATTCAAGATCTTCCAGTGAAAAATGTTAGTAATTGATGATGATAGGAATTAGGGCAATAATATCAATTAAACATTTAAAGTATAATTTTAATTGTTTAACCAGTTAACCATGGAGGGATGGTACATTGAGGCTGGGGCTGGGGTCCCAAGGTGGAGGCTCATCCAGGCAGGAGACCCCATGGCTTGGTACTGCCAGCTGGCCCAGTATGGGCAGGAGGCTCCTGTAGCCTGATCCGCCATAGTTAGTAGCTGCTCTGGCCAGGCCTGCCAGGCCACAGGAGGGGGGCTGTTCTAGCCAGGCTGCCAACCCGCAAGTGGGGGGCTGCTCCATCTGGCCCGGCACAGCTGGGGATTTCCTCCTTCCAGGCCCATTCCTTCAGTTATCCAGTTACCAGATAAGCATGCTGGTAAGGCTAATGCTTACCAGACAACCAGTTAACTGGTTAACTTTTTCCATTCCAAATGGGAATAAGCTTTTACCAAACAAATGCAGAGGATGTTGGCAGTGATGCATGTTGATATCTTTATGCTGAATCTGCTATGGTCTTTTCTCTAATGCCAGTGAAAATACACAACAAATTAATGCAAAAACAATATCATACAACAAAAGTGAAATGATTATAATAAAATATATAAAATAGCAATTAATTAAGGACTTGACCATGAACTGTGTAATAGCAGAATATTTCACATATAAGAAGGTAAGAAGATGAGAACCACAGGAAAAACAGCAGAATCTAAACTGCATTAATGAGTGCAGCTTTGTGGCCTCTACAGAACTCCAGTTACTTTTGTTACTTTGTTCCTTGGAGTGTAAAGGACAAGGTATTCAAAGAGCTTAAGGCTTTCTTCTCAGTGCATAAGACTGTACATCGTCCTTGATTTGATTTGTGACTATGTTACCTTTTGTGCACAACTGCATTACAATGCAACAGCCTTGTATCAACTAGTAAATCTCTCATTTAATTTTGGTTTACAATGAGGGCTATGCATTAATCACCATTAACTCACATGGTTAATGCAAAAATGAATTGCAATTTTAAAATATAATTCTGATTAATCAGTTTTAATTACACTGTTAAAAAATCAGATACCAATTTATGTTTACTAAATATTTTGGATGTTTTTCTACATTTTTGAATGTATTGATTTCAGTTACAGCACAGAAGGCAAAATGTACAATGCTCACTTTATATTAGTTTTCATTACAAGTATTTGCACTGTGAAAACAATAAAAGATAAAAGTATGTTTTCATTCCACATACTACACACCAAAGCAAAACAATGTAAAATTTTAGAGCTTACAAGTCCACTCAGTCCTACTTTGTATTCAGCCACTTGCTAAGAGAAACAAGTTTGTTTACATTTACAGGAAAAATGTTGGCCGCTTTTATATACAGTGTCACCTGAAAGTGAGAACAGGTATTCAAATGGCACTTTTGTAGCCAGCATTCCAAGGAATTTATGTGCCAAATTCTTTGGCTGATATCATACAGTATACTGAATAACAAAATATCACACAACTCACACATCACACCCCCCGTACATTACATAATATCACATAACATAACGTAGCAATAAACATTTATATAGAGTTGCATATATTCATGGTCTTTTAAACAATACAAAATAAAACTTTGTGCCTAAAGATAAAATGAAAAAGTTAGTTTAGATATCCAGGGAAGGATAATTGGTGATTATTTATAGGAAAGATATATTCAGGAACATGTTTATAAACAAGGATTTGAAGGACAAGACAGGAATAAAATTAGACATGCTTCTCAGCATGGATATAAACACAAAAGAAAGCAAAGTTTAGAGAGCATAAAGGAAACAATGAATAAAGAAAATAAGAATAGAGCAGTCTATGTGGGAAGAAAATTATATAGTTCACTGAAGGTCAGAAGAAACATCAAATGTGATGATTTAAAAGATATAGTAGGATTCCCCTAAAATCAAAATAGCGTCTGGTCATCTTACAAATGTTTTAAAGTAGACACCCATCTCCCTGTTCTATGTTCATTTCTACTGTGTTTGCGCATTTCTATGGTATCTGTCATCCCTCCTTCCTTAGGGTGTTTGGAGTTCTCTGTTTTGGAATTTGGTGGTGGTTTTCTTTATTTTTATATTACTGATGGAAGGTGAAATCTAGCAAGAAGGCTGTATATTTTCTATGTCACTATGATGGGGTGGACAAAGCCCGGCATCGCTGCTGGAGGCCTTTCAGCACCCTGGCCAGCACCAGGAGCAGTAGAGAGGTCTTCTGAGCAGAACAGAGTGGCAGTCTCCGCTGCAGCCAATCAGGGTGCAGCAGGCTCATATAAAAGGAGCTGCAAGGTCAGGCCCTGTCAGTTCCTTCCTGGAGCTTGACCCAGGCAGACCTTAGGGCTGACTGGGGAACACCAGAACTCTGAACAGCTGTGAGTGGGAGCTGGGTATCGTACCTGGTCAGAGCCAGATCCTGTGGCTGAAGGCTAGCCAAGAAGCCAAAGACAGCCCTGCAGAACTCCAGACAGGAAGAACTCAACCACAAGGCCCTAGAGAAGGCCTGGATTGAACAGCATCCTGGGGAAGTGACCTAGGGACGTGACAGCAGGTAACTGAGTAGGGTCCCTGGGGTGGGACCAAGAGGAGTGGGTGGGCATGGGTGTCCCCCCCCCCCCAACTCCCCTACAAATTGCACCCTGGGGGGTAAAAGAAGAGTCCTGATCTCTGGCCACTTACTGGATGCTGCTTTGCCTGCAAACAGGTGAGCAGGGACGGTAAGATTGCCACCAAGGGGCACTCACATAAGGGTAGACTCCATTACAATCATATATTATTTGGATAGACTGGAGATAGGAGAAAAATCAAGGATACAAAAAACATCTAATTAGGAGACTTAATCAGGAACCCTTTTTAAAACTGTGGGAAATATGACCATATAGCATCAGCATTATCAAAGGATGAGAAGTCAAAGGATGTGTCTACATTGGCACCCTTTTCTGTAAAAGGGATGCTAATGAGACACTTCGGAATTGCAAATGCCGTGGGGGATTTAAATATTCCCCCGCGGCATTTGCATGAACATGGCTGCCGCTTTTTTCCAGCTCTGGGTTTTGCCGGAGAAAAGCGCCAGTCTAGACGGGATCTTGCGGAAAATAAACCCTTTTCCGGAAGATCCCTTATTCCTACTTTCTCCTGACATTCCTACTTTCAAGTAGGAATAAGGGATCTTCTGGAAAAGGGTTTATTTTTCACAAGATCCCGTCTAGACTGGCGCTTTTCTCCAGCAAAACCCCGAGGTGGAAAAAAGCGGCAGCCATGTTCATGCAAATGCCACGGGGGATATTTAAATCCCCTGAGGCATTTGCAATTCCGAATTGTCTCATTAGCATCCCTTTTACGGAAAAGGGTGCCAATGTAGACACAGCCTTTATGTTAGCACAACATGGGTAGTCTCATGAAGGCACTGAAAAATCCCACCATTTAATCCATGTATTATGAAGTGCCAGCATTGTATGTTATAAATTAGGATGAGCTAACCTAAATTAAAATGAAAAAATAACCCAGTGGTGAGAGCACTCAGACAGAATGAGGCAGACTCAGACCCATAGTCTCCTATAGACAACCATCTAACCTCAGGATGACTCTTACCAACAACCACAGGACATACCACACCCACCAATACCAACCCTGGAACTTTCCCTTGCAATAAACCCCATTGCCAACTTTGTCCACATATTTACTCTGGTAACACCATCACTGGACCTAACCATGTCAGTTACAAGATCAAGAACACATATTCCTGTTCATCCAGAAATATAATTAACGCCATCATGTGCCAACAGTGTCTTTCTGCTATGTATATTGGACAAACTTCTCAGACACTTTGCCAAAGAATTAATGCCCACAAATCAGACATCTTCACAAGGATAAACCAGTTTCTTTTCATTTCAACCAACCTGGGCATAGTCTTAACAACCTTACTACATGTATCTTACTTCAAAGAGACTTTAACACCAGACTACAAAGGGAAACCTCACAACTGTCATTCATACTTAAATTTGACATTTTATGAATGGGCCTTAACAAAGATGCTAATTACCTTACCCATTACAAAGATAGCTTCCCCAATTATTACCCCTAGTATCATTATCTCATAGATACTAGCCTTTCCCCTCACCTCCCTTGTGTTCTAAATCTGATTTGTCAGTTTTATAATGTGTTCACTTTTTTCATTGTATTCCTTTGGAATATATGTTCATGCCAAATCTCTTCAAGAATTTGATCCCACGAAAGCTCATCACCTAATAAACCATCTTGTTAGTCTTTGAAGTGTTGTATAGTCCTCTCTTTTGTTTCAGCAAGATCAGACTAACACTGCTACATCTCTATTACTATTCATTTCTCCAGTCTGCCTGAGCTATAACAGGGACTCTAACCTGCCCTGAGCTAAAGAGTCATTCTCATTCTTTTGTTGGCCCAAAGAATATTTAAGTATTTATATAAAATGAAACCGCTTCGAGAGGAGGGGCTGCGTGAGACCCACTAGAGAATAACCTGTAGCCAACTAGTTAGGGCATTTATCTGAGAGGTGGGAGACATGAGTTTAAATTCCTGCTCTGAATCAGGAAGAGTGGGGAGATTAACCCTGGATACCCACATCCTGGGTGCATGTTCTAACTACTGGGCTCCTGGGTGTCCTTGAAGGTTTCACTGGAAATAATTTAGGTCCTTAAAGAGCTAGGATGGGGTTTTTAGGATCTAGATTTTTGACTTAGGGGCTCATGGACCTAAAGATCTTTGTGGAATTAGTTGGTTGACCTTGCAATGTCATTTCACATCTTAGCTTCCAGAGACACATTATTTTGTTCATTTAACCAGGTTTGTTCCCATTAGGCTGTGTGGAGAGTGTGCACACATAATCCAATGGCTTCCATCCCAACCCCTGTGTGTACTATGGGACATCTTTCTCCTGACATTCACCTGTCATCCGGGACCTCTCAGCTCTCTCATCCCTCCTCTGTGTTCCCAGTCATGTCACCAAACAATCCATAGCAATAGGGATTAAGCAGAAGAAAGGTAAAGGAAAAACCTCTGAGCTGCTTTCTCCTGGAGATGGGCCTCTATGTTGTCAGGGGGACTCTGGGAGTATCAGTGTCCACTTCAGAATTAACTGGACCCCAATGCAAGCCTTAATCTTTCCATTATAATTCAGGGGTTCTCCACCTTCCTTTTGTGAGTGCAGGAGCTCTTTGGGCTGCCAATCCTTTCTCCAGGGCAGAAGAAACAGAAAAATACATTCCCTAATCCATCTCTTTTGTCTATGGTATGTCTACAGTACATATCACCGTGCTGTAAATTTGGTAATCCCATTAAAGCATATTTTATCTGAGTTACCATACTACTAGTGAAGTATTCAAAATAGCTCAAACCAATTTCTTCAAGCGTATGAGTGAAAATCAGAATTACCTGATAAGAATTTAGGGTGAAACATGAGCATTAAAATTACTACTATCCTAGATAAAGAGGTGATTTCCAATTGTAGAAATTCAGAAATCAGTATACCTGTGACATCTAGTTTGTAATGTAACAAAGTCAAGTGCTGATCTCTCATTTTCACTTCACTGTAGCTATTTTGCAAATCATCTCTGTGTGTAACACTGACATATCCTGGTTGTCTGCAGGAAGAATTGAACCTGAGACCTCTGGAGCTTAGTACATGAGTCTCTACCACATGAACCAAAAGCCAGCTGGCTATTAGCTAAGGCTGTAGAGCAGAGTTATTATTCTTTCTGTAAGGGTTTATCTAGACTTACTTTCACTTTTGAAAGAAGATAGGCAAATTCAGTGGTAATTTCATATCTTCTTCTGATCGCTTTTTCGAGAGTTTTTTTTAGAAAAAGCAAGCAGTTTAGATGTGGTTCTTTAAAAAAAAAAAACTTTTTCCGAAAGAACTTTCTTCCTCAAAAATTGAGGTTTACAGGTTCTTTTGAAAAAAAGGCATTTTTTTTAAAGAACCGCCTCTAAACTGCTTGCTTTTTCGAAAAATACTCTTTTCGAAACAGCGATCGGAAGAAGATATGCAAATTACCACTAGATTTTCATATCTTTTTCAAAAGTGAAAGTAAGTTTAGACGTGCCCTATGTGGTCTCAGTGCCACTAGATGGGAAAGTATACCACATCCAGAAGGCGTGTGTTTACATGTGGACAGTTTGTGCTCATCTGTTCTGGAGATCATCTTATTAAAAGAGTTGCTTTCTCTTGCCTCCTAAAACTTAGTTTTAGGTGTAACTGTATTCCTTTCCTGTTTAGTTCCCTTCCTCCATTCTGTAACAAATGAAGGAACAGACTTTGTTTATAGTATTGATACTTTGAAGAAAAACACATTTGTAAATGGCAGATGGTGCTGATGCTTATTTAAAAACATTTATGTTCGTATCTAACAACAAAGTAAATCAACATGATTCTTTCAGTAGCAGTATTTTTTATTTTATTTTATTTTATTTTATTTTATTTTATTTTATTTTATTTTATTTTTGCAACTTGCAGGATAAAGTCTTCACATAGAAAAAGCATTCACATTGGTGGCACATACGTTTCAGAACTGATGGAGTAGCTGTTCATTGATTTTGTTTGGCCTTATTTTTAGAATTTGAGGCAGTTCTGTTGTAAATGAGTTTTAAAATCATTCTAGCTATATCACCTTGATTTCTTTATATTTCTCAAACACTTATCTGGAAAAGAGATAAGCACTCTAATGTGAAGAGAAACATGCAGCACACAGTATGCCTTCTGTCTTCCACAAAGCTGGCCAAAAGTAGGCCTGCTGATGAGGAGGGAAAGGCAGCAACTGCCTCGAAGCCAGGTGATATAAAAGGGCTGGAGCTCCAGTCCCTTTAAATCACTGCTGGAGTACTGCATTGTGCACGCTGGGCAGCAATGAAGGTAGCTGTCAGGATGGAGCTGAGGGCTGCCTAGCCCCAGCAGCCACACCCCTCCCTGACATACTGAGGAGCCCTTTCCCTCCCATCCCATCTTGCCCAGAGGCCTGGAGTGGCTACCAGCCCCACTAGGCATTAGAAGTTCAATAGTTGGCAAATAATTGTTACCTGCAGTATCACCAGCAGTTTTAAGAAAAAGGCCCATGTGGTTTCAAATGTAACTCATGATCCAATGTAAATCTTTTACTGACTTTCCACAGTTCCAAGACCTGATTATTTGTCCTTCTAGTTTGAACCTTGCTACATCATTTAACACCCAGCCCTGCAAACACTTTGTACATATTCAACTTCACGCACATAAGTAGCCTGTCCGGTAAGGCAGAAGGGCTTCACTGACCTTCCGCCCATTTGTAAAACCATACAGAAAAGAGACACAATCTCCAGGCAAGTGCAAGTGGTTGGCTGTGGGAGTGCCCCCCTCCTCTGCGAATGCCCCCGCCATGATCCTCCAACCTCACTGGCACCCTTGAGGGAGAGGGGGGATCTGGGGCAAATCTGTCAGGGATGGTGCTTGGTCCTGCCAGGAGGGCAGGGGACTGGATTCAGTGATCTCTCAAGGTCCCTTCCAGTTCTATGAGAGAGGCATATCTCCATATTATTATAACCAATCCTGGGTAGAGGGAGAAACCACATCAGTGCCTGGCTCTTCACAGCTCCTGCCTCCCACAGCAGCAGCCTGCTTTGCCTGCCTGCCTCTGTGTTCTTAGTGGCAGGAGAGCAAGACTCCATATGAATCGCTCCCTGATTCCCTCTGAGTTCTCCCACAGCCTCCTTAGCTACTGACAGCAGCATCCTCAGCAGCTCTGTGAACTCTCCAGGCTGAGGAATGTTGAAGCTTCTGGGAGCCTTAAAAGGAGAGGAACATATATCTGTCTAGCTCAGGGGGTAGGCAAAATATAGCCCATGGGCTGCATCCACCCTCGTTGGAGATTCCACCAGGCTCACTGAGTGCCATATCCCCACACTCTGCTCAGAGCAGCTCCCTGAACACTGAATGTCCAGGGGAAGGAGGGAGTGACTTCACACACTGCTCCACCCCCAGTACAATCTGCAAGTTCTTTTAGTCGGTTTCCAACCACTGGGAAATGCCTGCTTGCAGGACAGGCAGCATGCGAAGTAATGCTCCCCCTCTGGGCTCATAGCATTCACAGCTACACATGGCCCCCACAGATAAAAGGCAGAGACCATGGCTGAGAAACCAGGTAGGCCAGGTGAGCACCTCCTGGCCAGATCCTGCCTCTGGCAACCTAGCCCCTCCCTCCTGTGCTCCTGTCCTGCACCTTAGATTGTTCATCTCTAAATTACATTTCATAATGTTGCTAAGCACCTAAATGCTCAAGGGCACAGCTCTCACATTCAAAATATAAGAGAGCCTCAATCTACTAGCATAGGAAGACAAGATTAATGTCCACTTACTCTAATTGGTAGGCTGGCAAACAAGTTACATTTTCAAGTGCTCATATTTTTCAGCGATCCTTTCAACTTTTCTCTTAAACTGAAGAGAATGATTCCAACAGAAAATATAAAAGTAAAACAAACATCAAAAGCTTTCTGGTTCAGCTGAAACACAAAAAAGGGCCCTCATCCAAAGAAATATGTTCACAGTTTTTCTTCTTCAGATATCTGTTTTAGCTTTGTGACTATAAAAGAAAGTCAGTAAAATACAATAGAGAAAAGGATACACACTTCTGACCGAACTGTGGAAGATTTAACTACACAGCTCTCATTAAAGTCAAAGGGAATTGCATAGAAACTTATAGGACTTATACTGGATCAGATCCACAGTCCTTCGAGCCCAATATCCTGTCTCTGAAAGTAGCTAGTGTTACATGCTACAATGGAAGGTGCAAGAAATTGAACTTTAGATAGATATCCCCTATATTAGGATTCCTAAACCTTTTGCCAAGAAGTTGGCTTCAGCCCTTTCGTATCAGGTTTAATATCACATTCCAAAATTTGCCAGCATTATCTACTTTAAGTCAGGAGTTCTAGTTATATAAATAAATGGCCAGACCCCTTTGCAATCTTTTAAAGTTGTTGGCCTTTGTGACTTACACAGCTTAATTATACACTATGAAAAAATGTTTCATTGTAGCAGTTGTTTTTTTAATTTCATTGAATCGGTCCTTGGATGGTGAAACCAAGAGAACTGAAACATCCAATATGCCATCTCCATGCCATTCATTATTTTATATAATTTCATTGTGTCCCTTTTTATTCATCTCCTTTCTAAAGTAAATATCTTTCTTCATATGAGGTTTTTCAAAGGAGGAGAGAAAAAGTTTTAAAGACAACTAACATACATATTAAGTTCCTGTTTTAGTACTTTATCGAGAAACTATTGTACTCCATTTTACATCCAAAGTTTTTATATATCGGATGGGGAAAGTCCTGAGTCTTTCCGTTGCAATAGTGCAGTTTATCCCACAGAAATACAAATATTGGATAAGCAATTTATGTCTCCCAGTTCCAGTGTATGCAGCTGGGATTTTTTTAGGACACTACTGATTTAAAAAATGTTGTCTTTTATGGATAAGATTGTGCTCTTGATATTGAAGTTGCAGAAGCATTCCTTGTCCATTTACCAAAGTGCATGTGACAGCACATTATATAACCTCTTACGTTTACCAAAAAGATGTTAAAACTGCAGAAAAGATGGACCATTACCATGAGCTGACTACTTGGAGCATTCACTACAACATACGTGTTGTATAAGTAACAAATGTGTAGTAACAGAGGCTTGTTTTATAGACATGTCTGGTGCCTCTGAGAATAGAATTTTGTTCTAACTATATTTGAAGAACTTGCTTGGGTAGCGGTGCTATAAAAGTTTTGTACTGCTAAAATTTGGCCATACAGAACACATATTTAGTCTAGACAAGTGGCAGTATGAGGTAATATGACTGTACCCCGATGTAATTGACACAATGGCCGAAAAGTGATTTTTATGTTTGAAATGCTTTAATATTCAGTCAACATCCAGTAGGTGAAGCAGATGGCTTGCTGTTAAATTAGCATCATAACCCTTTCAAGGATAAAGTAATCTATGATTTAAATCTTTTAATAGAGTTCCCATCACTTCTTCTTCTTCCCTCTATATTTTGAAATCCTTGAATAGAAGCACCTGTTTTATAAACAAAAGACAAACCTTCACAAACCCCCACTAGTCAGACAGATTGCGAATTGCCCTGTTTCTTAGCCTTACCATCATGAAAGGTCTCATACATCACTGGGGCTGTACAATTGCCCACAATCTAGCTTCCCACATTTATTCTATCATTCATTTGGGTTAAATGCTTGTGTTAAATATTTTGGGGGTAAAGCTGTCCAAAGTTATACAGAGACCAATCATATTTATCATTTGATGGCATCCATCTGTTTATTTATGAAACCATTAAAGACTTATTGAGTTACCAAGCTATGTTGAAAATAAATTGAGTTATCATTTATAGTTAAATTCAAACCTTGCATCTGCCGTCTTTTCAGCTTGCGTGGTGTACTCTGAAATTACACTGACTTGCAGACCTACACTTCAAGAATATGTTTGCTTCACAGCCTTTTTATGCCATTTCAAGAGAATTTCTAATGCATGAGCAATTTATGGTTCAGGAAAATGTTGACAGAAGGATGTCAGCGCTTTCTGTTGTTAGTAGTTTAAAAGCATGACAGGGACAGTTCTGGTTTAAAAGTAACACTTAAAAGTTTGCAACAGTTCAGCTTCTAGAATATTTTTTTCTAATCTTTTCATTCAGTATTATTCAACTACTGTAAGCAACTTTGGTTTAACACTTATGAAAGCAAATAAGTTTTTGTTATTATTAATAATATTTATCATCATCATCAAGTAAATTTTAAAAGAGAAAGACAGAGTGAAAGAGACTTTCTTGTGACCTTTTATAAATACAGAGGAAAGGGCATATAATCACATAGTCCATGTGCACAGGTGTTACCAAGCAATTTTACAATATTTATATTAGTATATTTAAGAAAATCCTTTTAAAAATATGTGCTGGATTGAGAACAGGGCTGGAAACCAAGAGCTCCTAAATTCTAATTCCAACAGTGTAAATGAATTCCTGTGTAGCCTTGAGCAAGAAATTTAATTTTGCTGAGCTAAATTCTGCCCTGACGTACACACTATGTAACCCATACCTGATGTAATTCCATCGATTTAATTGGAATTACATCAAGGATGAATATGGCTTGATTATCCTTTTCTCATGGTTGTTCTCTGAGGTTTTATTGTTCCCTTGAAAATGTAAAATGCTGTTGTACATGCGTTCTAAGTTTCTTTCTTTCTTTCTTTCTTTCTTTCTTTCTTTCTTTCTTTCTTTCTTTCTTTCTTTCTTTCTTTCTTTCTTTCTTTCTTTCTTTCTTTCTTTCTTTCTTTCTTTCTTTCTTTCTTTCTTCTAAATATGAAATATTAATTAATTCAGTCAATTTAGAGAAATGTGTAAGAAAAACCACACGCATATTTGGCATGGTTAAATATCAGATATGCTCCCAACTTGTCTTGCTACAAATAACTCAGGTATGTTACGGACAAAACCTAACTGATGACTACAAATCTATAATTCAATTTTAAATTCAATTGTAATGACCAATGCTTTAGCACTGGGTTGCATAGCCAAAGGCTATATCTAGATTACAAAGAAAAGTCGGAAAGAGGCTTTTCCGAAACTTGGCGCGCCTATGTGGTGCCAAATTTCAGAAAAACCTGCTCTTTCCAGCCATCCCTTCTTCCTCGTAAAATGAGGTTTACAGGGATGGTGAAAGAATGCATCCGCATTTTTAAAAATATTTCCGAAAAAGCGGACGTGTTCCTTAGACATGGCATTGCTTTTCTGGGATACCGCTGCAGTCTAGATGTAGCCAAAAGGACAAAACTTTCAAAAACACTTAGGGTATGTTCACACTGCACACAAAAAGAACACAGGCGCTAGTGCGCCTCCCCCCCACCCCCCGCCCAGCAGACCAGGCTTTTCTCGCGGACGCCTGTGGTAGAGCAACTGGGGCGCTGCTGGGTTGGTCCTGCAGCGCCGCTCCTCGGTGCTACTGGACCAACCTGGCAGCACCCCAGCTGCTCTGCCCCAGGCGTCCTGATTCAGCCGCTGCTGGTCACTTTCAGCAGCGGCTGAATCAGGACGCCTGGGGCAGAGCATCTGGGGTGCTGCTGGGTTGGTCCAGTAGCACCGAGGAGCGGCGCTACTGGACCAACCCAGCAGCAGCCCAGCTGCTCTGCCCCAGGTGTCCCCAAGTCAGCCGCTGCTGAAACTGACCAGCAGCTGACTACAGGAAGCTGGAGGAAGAGATGCTCTGCCCCGGGCTTCCTGGAATCAGCCGCTGATCAGTTTCAGCAGCAGCTGACTTGGGGACACCTGGGGTAGAGCAGCTGGGGTGCTGCCGGGTTGGTCCCAGCAGCGCCGAGGTGCGGCGCTGCGGGGACCTACCCGGCAGCGCCCCAACTGCTCTGTCCCAGGCGTCCAGATTCAGCCGCTGTTGAGACTGATCAGCGGCTGATTCCAGGAAGCCCGGGGCAGAGAAACTCTGCCTCGGGCTTCCTGTAGTCAGCCGCTGGTCAGTTTCAGCAGCGGCTGAATCTGGACGCCAGTTCCGACTTACGTACAAATTCAACTTAAGAACAAACCTACAGTCCCTATTTTGTACGTAACCCGGGGACTGCCTGTAACTCAGGATCACACAACATGGCTAAAATTAGTAACATGAATACTTCCATTCAGACTGCACTTATCACGGTAATATCTGAGCACTATTCAGACATTAATTAATTTATCCTCACAACCTTCATAAGGGAGGAAAGCCTTATCCCCATTTTACAGATGGTACAGAGAGGTTAAGTGACTTGCTCAAAGTCACACAGGAAATCTGTGGTGAACACATGATTGGAGTGTACATGGGGACCCTAAACATGAACCCATTGTTGCTTGGTGCTATCTGACACAGAACAAACAAAAGTCGGGGGGGAGGGGCAGAGGCAGGAGGGGTAGGGGCGGGAATTACCTACAGCGTTTGGTGGTAGATAAGCCCTTACAATCTAAATTGGGGAAATTAAGAGCCGTTGTGGCTGCAGCTTTAAGGGCTGCAGGGGAAGAGGAACTATAGAGTCCTGATGAGTGTGGACGGACTGGCCAGTAGGGCACCTGTGGGATTTCTTGGAGGCCCCTTATTTCAAAATAACCCCAGCTTCTGCATTCACACACGCCCTATTTCTAAATAGCAATTTCAAAATAGACATTATCCCTCGTAGAATGAGAGTTACAGATTTTGGAATAAGCTGTCTGTTATTTCAAAATTATTTTGAAATAATGAAATTGCTCTGTAGTTTCTCGCATTATTTTGAAATAAGAGTTCTGTTTAGACGCATCCTCAGTGCCTACCAGCAAAGGTGCAAATCAGTGTCTATTGTTGAGGGTCATTTTGTATAGTGTATCCTTCCACTAAGACTGAATGGAAAGATACTGTAACATGTCACACAGGCCACTAAATAAAACATCAGAAAATAGTAATATTTTATCACTACTGAGGACAACTAGATGCAGCTGAAAACTTGTGTGGGAAGGGCCATAGAGGTAATTACCAGCAACCTGAGTCATCTAGTTTCTGCCTATTTTGTATTTTGTCTCATTTACATCTTTTCAAATTACAATAAGAGGTGTAACAAAAAGTCATTAATGGAAGAAAAAAGTTTTCCAATTAATGTTTCTCTACTCTCATGCTGTGCAGAATGCTTAGAATAGAATACTGACTTCTTAAGAAATCACATTTCTAAAAGTAAAACTTTTTAAAGGGCTTTGTTTTATAATGGGCATTACTGGTAGAGGTTTGTAACTTGAATTCTAATCTCTTTTTCTGTTGGATACTACTTCAACCTCTAAACTACCATTCTTAATTGGAACTGTTCTGTCAGACCATGGCATCAACCTTTTTTCTGTTCAAAGCAGTTTCAGCATTCCAGGTAATTTATCTGAAGGAATAGTTCTCTATTTAAAGAAATAACAGCAGACTACTAGTTACCAAATACAGGAACCTTCTTTAATAGATGCCTTGTTTTTGGGAGGAAAACTATGAATAATGCACATTTTGTGATCTGACAATTGCAAATGAAAGACATGGTTTATGGTTTATCTCTCCAGTTGTGTGCATTTGTTATAATTTCAGCTTGTGTTGTAATGCTGTCTTGCCTTTCCCAGATTAGTAAGGCTGAAATGGAGGAAAATGCATCTGATTGAAGTTACTGTGTTACTTGTAGTTTCTTTCATTCTGGACACAAATGAAACCAATTTTATTTGCTATTAGTGTGGAATGGAAAGGTCATTTTCTTTTTATGTACAGTAGATGCTACAAAGAAAGACTGATGTACTGCAGGTCTATTTCCTCAATCCCTCTTTCACTAAATTAAGTGGACTTCTCAGAACAACATGTAATGTTATGCACCCTATAGTATGAAATAAAATACTTAGGTATAATGGGATGAGTTTAGGGTGAAGAGGCAGTTCCAACTCTGATGCATGTTTATTATGTAAATAGTATCTCAGCATATGTAGGAAAAATATGTAAGAACTGAGCTCCCTCTCGTATATTATATAATCATAGATAAATGCAGTTCTTTATATCCTCTTTTACTCTCATACTCACATTGTAATTTAATGTCCACTGTGATTTTAGCTACTGTCCCAAGCCTGAATAGCTTTCAACCAGCCACTTTTTCCTTCTTATAAACAACTAAAAGGAAGTGGAAAATAGAAATTCAATCTTAACTACATCATTCCACTCCCACAAATTTTTCATTGTCTACATATAAAGCTGTTGGTATTGCAACATTAAAAATCAAGAAATTATAGCATATGTTCTAGAAAAAAAGCAAGAATGTACTCAGGTCTCTAGGGCTGTGCATAGCAGTCCCCAACCATACGCTGTTTACCGTGGACAGCCTTCTTACCATGAATACAAACCTAGAGAACCTCCTAGACATTTTTTTAAAGTCTTGGAGAAAGCCCTTGTTAACAGCTATGACCTATTATTTGCCTGTCCTGTCTTTGAATCAACACATTCTCCATTTCTTTGGAAACTATCTGTTAACATGTCCTGCATTTTTGAACTATCATTACAACAGATTGGTGAGCTTTGAAGGTTGTGGACATGCATTTCCATTTTCCTCTCAGATATTTTCTGAGGTATGTTAGGAAACTATCATTAGGAATACAGAGTTCTACCAGTTGGCCTATCAGCAGGTCCCAGGATATTCAAAAAGTGCCTAGCCATTGCAGCATACTACCTCAGAAGAATGGGGATACAAGTATTCCCAAAGTTAGAGAACAGTCTAATTTGTAAGCTGTCAAGTAGAAAGCATCATTCAGTGTATCCCCAGCTGTCCAGTTGACTGGGTCTCTGAATAAACAAAGAAAAGTCACTAATGATCCCAAAAAAGATGCTGGGGTACCCAGCAAAAATGTGCTTTTTCCATGTTGCTGTAAAATATGCTAATGAAATTCCTTCTGTGTTACACCATTGAAAACACACCACATAATTTACAAAATTAAAATAAATATATTAGAGCACTGAAAGATTTTATTGGGAATATTTCTTATTCCTGGCCACCTATTAAGCCAACTATTTAAGCTGTTTTATATCTCATTGTGTAACTTTCAGAGGAGAACAATGAAAACAAATAAATATACCTGCTTCTAAGTTGATCTAAATTGCCTTTTTTAATACATAAAATATCATGATCTTGAGGTCCGTTATTGCAGGACTGGAAGCAGACACTGGGTGACCATAAGAAAAATTCAAACCTCTCCCCTTCAATGGCATAAAAATCCCTTTTGGATTTTGAGGGTCATGAACCATTGGATCTTAAATCTATCACCTGTACAAATTTAAATAGTCCATTCTGCATAGCAGACCAGAATAATTTGGCCAGCAAATTCCACCTTTGGAAGAATAGAAAGAGAAATTTTGTGACAGGTTGAATTTTTAATGTTAGTTTTATGGAGAAATAAAAAGTTATAGGTATGTGATAATGCAGTTTACATAGAGGATTCTGAACAACTTGCCAATTCTAACAAGCAGCTAGATATGGTAACCTTAATAGTTCGTTGTATTTCTCTGTACTGGACTTACTGTAAGAAGTATCTTGAATATTGCAAAATAATGAAGTTAAATATCAGCTTATATAAACAACAAGAAGTCCTGTGGCACCTTAGCAACTAACAAATATTATTATATCATGAGCTCTCATAGGTAAAAACTCATAATATATTTGTTAATCTCTAAGCCCTGGTCTACACTAGGAAGCTTTTTTGAAATACCTCCCCTTATTTCAAAATAACAAGTGGAGTGTCCACCATACCAATCTTGCTTTCCATGTTATTTCGAAATAGCGGTAGTATGGATGCTCTGCTGCTGCTATTTTGAAATAACTGCTCCCCAGAGTCATTCGAAGTAATTACTCCCCAGTGCTTCTTAGGGCTCTAAGTCAAGGGAGCATGTCCACATTGGAGCCTGCCTCACACTAATTTTGAGGCTTCCCTGTAGTATGGACATACTATTTCAAAATAGTTGTTATTTTGAAATAAGTAATTTTGAAATATTTTCCTAGTGTAGACATACCCTAAAGTGCCAAAGAACTGCTCATTGTTTTTAATGTTACAGACTAACACAGCTACCCCTCTGAGACTATCTGCGTATATTTAGAGACACGTTCTCATTTCCTTCTAAGTTAAGTACCATTTTAATCCTCAAGCAGCCTATAGACTCACTAGCACTGATCACATTATAACTATGCAGGGTTATAATAGTGTCAAGATCTAGCCCATTGTAATCTGAGATTATTGGCAAATTTAAGCACCACATGGATCCACAATTTATCAAATAAGCGTGTGTGTGTATGTGTAAATATATATAAGGGCTCTGGTTGCTGTATAGGTTGCCTGTCTAACATCTTTTCTTATAAAAGATTCTTGACAACTTTTAGCAGAAATTCTACCACCTCTTTTGTTTCCGGCAGACCTTTGAAATGTATCAAGGAGAAAGCCCTTGGGCTAGACAAGTGCATTTTCTTTGTCCCATTACATTCTATTCAGATTTAGCTGAATTATAAACTGTTAAATATCACAATTTTCTTCCTCTCAATTGCATGCCTCAGGAAAATTTCGGAAGCATGCCAAGATATAATGGAACACTTTCTAAAGAGTCAGATTTGTGTTGTTTTTGCTATTGTAGTAGCTGCAAGAGCACCCACTGTACTTGCAATCAGTGAAGCTGCTGGAACAGTGAGGAGGGAGAGTTGAACAAGATCTGGTTCTCCCCTCAACAGTCTGGCAAACCTGAACCCTGCTTGTGGTTCCAGAATCCTGTTCACTTATCTAGAATTATTACAAGAGGCATGAACTCCTTCATGTCCTTGAGCACGGGAAGAGGCAGGCCAGGCTTCCCCCTACAAACCTGCATGTGACCCAACAACCCATTTCTCTCTCCCCGGGGCACCATGTGGGACAGGAGCTGCATTCCTCACAGTGGTGGGAAGAAAGAGAGGGAGAAAGGCATCGTGGACAGACTCTCCATCCCAACCAAATTATTGGCACAGTCCATCCTGTCTCTTTTCCCAGCTTAATGGACTTTTTCTGTTGCCAGCTAAGAGATTTAGTCTGTAATTCAGTTGGAAGATTTCTGTGTCATAGTGTTCAACATGAAGAATTCAAATCCTGAAGATGATACGTTATGGGGGAGTAGTTATAGCTGATATTACCTTTTTCCTTCAAAACACTCCTGAGGAAATTACATATGGAAAAACTGCTTTTAAAGAAAGGTGTTTACATTGCAAAGCCAGCACCTGAAAGTTTGGAAATGCAAAACTTACCATTGGCTGTGCACCCTTTATTCCATTCCAGTGTCTGTATCCATTATGATAGTCTTTAATTACATAATTACATGCTGTATTTCATAGGACCCTTGCTTCATTTTTAGACAGGTTGGACACAAGAGAGGGCAGAACTAAAGTTGGACAAGCAGCTACAAATGTGACATTTCCCAACGTTAAATCCATGCCTTTCCCACTTAGGTAACTCATTTAATATAGTTCTTTTGTGTGTGTCTGTGTGTTTACTTACTCTAGAGAGTGCGGTTTTTAGTGCTGAACCAATAGAACTCTCAGTTGCTCAGATGCAACCTGTTGTAGTAGCCAATTTAAACATTCTAGTGCTGCAGACATACAATCTCAGACCCAGGTGAAAGCTGACTCTGACATGTCACAGAAATGGTTTATCTTTGGATGATAACTGTGTCTTTCATAAAGCACCCCACTATGGAATGTTATTAGTGGCAAATGTGGAGAATGTGCTTTTCTAGCAGCTGGAAGTATACTTATATGAAATTAGCTGGTGAGTGACATGGTAAATAAAATCCAGAGGAAAAATGATGTACAGTTAAATGTGTTTTGGTGACAGGCCCTTCAGCAGCAAAAGCAAAGAAAAAAGAAAGAGCTGCAGCAGATATACAAAGCAAAAATGAGAAGAAAGAAGAAACAAGTGCCTTGTTAAACTAATGGAGCCTTAAATGTTTTATCTATTATTCCAAATTAGGGTAGGAAATATCTATTTCACAGATAATTTTTATTCTTGTTCATTTCCTGAATACATCTTGTATATGTCTTTCAATGATCCATGTATATAAAACACTTATTGGGAAAGAAACTAAGCCTTTTGAAGGGAAAAATGGTGTGTATTTTTAGTACAGGATTATTTTACCATGCAGAGAATTTTAAACATATTTTGTCATTGCCTTTTGCTGCTAATTTCAGTAACACGATCACATTAGTCCTTGTAGTAGATCTTCTTTCCTGCTAGTAGATCTCAGAAAATAGGAAAGTATTAAATCATTTTTCTCGAACTATCTGTGTCTCTAAATAGCTAATTATCAATGGAAAAATGCAAGTTACAAATATAATATTATGGAGAACTGTTCATCTGTTAGGCTGCTTCTTTTGAGTTTTTGAACAGTCTCTACAGCTGTAATAGCAGAATTTTTGCCACCTGGACGCTTCATTATCATTTTATATTTAAATTCTAAATCAGTTGATTAGAGGTCATACTATTGGACTTGGCTTCTTCAAATATTCTGCACATTCAGGTAAGGAAGAATGTCTAAATATCCTTTACATCTACACCATTTATTAATTTCCATGATACTTGGACATTCTGGGAAATAAAAAGTGTGCAAAAATAAAAGTATTTTGTTTTGATGAAAGGTTATTTTTTTTCTGTTAAAACTTTTGTCATTCTGTCTGGAGTGGCTCATGACCATGAGAGTCCACTGCAGCACATACGGTCAAAAGGAGGGCAGGCTCCCAAAACTAGTGGTATGTTCTATAATTAAACTTCAGCTACTCGGTACCAAATGTGAACTCTCTACCTACTACAATAGTCTTATGATTGAATCACAGATGGTCCCCTTACATACTCTATTCTATCTTGCCACCCAGGAAAATTGAGCTATGTAATAAATTATCACTTGTACCAAAAATCATTAAATATTCAGGTTACACTCAATCCCAAGAGACCAGTCTCTCATTCAGGTAAATCTGCATGCTAGATCTCACAATAAGGACAATGCTGGTAGTCAATTCTATAGTAAACTAACCCAAGCTTTATTAACTAAGAAAATTAGGGTTACTGAATGGTTAAATCAGATAAAATGTATGTAGAGGTGAACTGCAGTCTATAATTCAAAAGCTAACAGATGATTTGCCAGTTTCCCAAAAGTCTTTAGGGGTACCAAGAGTAACTGGAGAACTTTGTCATCTTATTCAGCTATTCGGCCCTGTTAGAGTCCAGGGATGAAGAATTTTCCATGTGTCCATATTGATAGCTTGCTCTCATAGAAACCGAACTGACAGCAACAAGTCTATTCTTTGCAGAGGTGGCAGGGAAAGGAACAAACTTCACAGAGTCTTTGATCCTTGAACTCCCACAATGACCTCTTTTAATGAATAAGGCTTAATATTTTGTAAGAGACCATCACTTGCATTACAGGAGGCTTCTTTCTCATTTGATGGATTACAGATATATATACAATGCAAATGTTTGACATTATATTATGATATGGCTGAGGGAGAATAATACATATATTATCCTGAAAACATTTTTAAAACACTATACACGTTTTTATTAACTTAACATCTAATATTTATTTTGATAACACTAATACACAAGCAAGCATGACCCGCTTTCAACTATGCGTTTGTAAATGTTCAGTGAAACCTGGAATCTTGGCATGAGCTGGCATCTGATCTGCCAACATCACAAGTGTATTTTGCATTGCAACACTGACATGTAGCTACACAGTCACATGGTAAATACATGGCTTTTCTTGCCAAATACAGTACGAGGCATCTGCATAGTAATTACATACTTCTGCAAATTACTTGATAATTACACTTAGGAAACTTAAAGGTAATTAACATAATCTGCACTTTGGTTTAGAGAGGGGAAATTACTAGTTCTTAACCTATGATTATTTCTGAATTCACGGCACTTTTGTGTTCTGTGATACGTACCGCCAGCATAATCTTGATAAATGCCGAGTATCCTTCAATTCTCATTCAGTCATCTGACTTCGAGGGTGTTTGGCAACTCCAGGATGCAATCCCTAGTATTCAAATACTAAACAGAAATTTTGAGTAAATAGTATATTACAGACAGTTTGTGCAGTGTATACAAACATTATTGCTTTTCAGTTGTCAATTCCAGTGTTCTGAGCTCAAAGGAATATTGTGAGTATTTTAGGTATAAAATTTTACTCAAATTAAAACTTTTAGAGTTTAAATTCCACATTCCTTTAAATTCTTCTTTTTTGTATCAGTCCTTCAAACCACAAGATTTTAAAGAAAATACATGTATGGAAAAGAGTAGGCTCTGTTCTCAAACAAAGCTAGGGACACATTTTTTTTGCACTGTAGTCTTAGTGGTATGACCAGAGGTTTGCTGGTTTAGTGGATGTTGGGTTTATCACTCATGGCTTGAAGGATGTGTTTGAAAAAGTAATACAAGAAATTTGGATACTGATCTAAACATAATGCTGTCACCTGTCATGTATAATCAGGTCAGTGAAATTCTGTCAATATCTAAGAGAGGTACTAGAATAAAATTAAACTTGTGAGATCCATTAATAACCTAGCCTCATAGGACTATAACTAAAACATTTCCTATATTACTTTCCTGACAAAGTTAATTAAACAAATCCAACACTTTAAGAACCATGAGAGAAATTCCAGCCCCACTTATGCTCTTATAGTTATGGAGATAGTATATATTTTCAAGATTAATGGATGCAGTGTTATCTGCTCGAGTCTGAAGACAATTTGAAACAGTCAATCAAAGAAGCATGGACTGCTGTCTTGTTCATCTGAGTCAGTTTCCCAGGGACTCTGCAAATCTGCGGTCATAGAATTTGAGTTTTTTTTCCCCAAGATGTTATGGAATTTGGCATTTTTCAGCCGTCTCAAGCGCACTTTTTATTTTCTTTCTCCTTGTCCTGATGGGACTTCCTTGTAGCTTCTCCTTGATTTTTAGTTTTTTCCACAGAGGGGAATTAATGGATTAGAGTACATGTCCCTTGCACCTTTGGATGGATGAGGAATTAGTATTCCTCTGATCCTCCAGCAGATCCTCTCAGCTTATCCCCTCTTCATGCTTCTCTCCCTGGCCCAGCTCTTCACCCTGCCTGACTGAGTGTTCTCATGTGTGTTCTAAAGGCTCCCCTCTCTCCCAAGCCATCTACCTCTCATTTAGCCCCATGCACAGCCTGAAACCAGTCCCATTTTCAGTCCATATGCATTTGCCTGCATCATATGAATCCACCTGTCAATGAACACCAGCCAGGACCAACGGCTCTGCTACGCCCCAATTGCTTATCTTTATACAACTCTCTTTCTGACTCTGTTTCCTAGTGATGCTCCATTTACTCACCAAGTTTTCTGCTTTATCTACCCAATTACCTCCCCACCATTTCCCTCACTGACCCATCGTAGGTTAAAAACTCACATAAAAATCTGTCTTCTAAAAAAAAGTCAGCAATGAGGGGGTTATTATTCCATTCACTTGAATAAAAAATAGTTTCTCTGTTTCATCATGCTCTGGATATTGATTGTATCTGATCTGTTTTGTGTGTGAGTGTGTACGTGCCCTTGAAGGAGCACTCTTTTCTCTCATCCTCATCAGAGGATTTCTCCTCCCTCATTTCAGCAATACTCTTTGACCAAAAAGAGCTGGATGAGACACAGTTTAGAGCCCATCAATTCCTTTCTTTGTTCAGCCACAGAAGTGGCTGAAGAACAATATATAGAGCTATACTCACAGCACTTGCCAACCAAGGGAAAGAAGAGACTGGGTCTAAAAGAATCAAACAAAGTTCTCTTGTCTTGCAGCGCAGAGCAGCAAGCAAAGGACAATATGTAATTACATTGTCCTGGCACATGGTAAACATATTGCCAGAAGTTAGAATTCAAGGTTAACTATAATTGCTTATAAATTAACTATATTTGGAAAATTAAAATTTCTCCTAAAAATGAAATTTGAAAATTCATGTGTAACATGGTAGAATATTTTGATGCCCAGACAAAGAACCATGATTGTAGGCTGACTGTACACATATAGACTGAGTATAAGAGTTCTAACAGCCTTTACTCAGAATTTTCTAGCTTTAATGGTTTGTCTCCTCAGTAGTCATGATTGAATGCAGCTTGCTTATGGTTAAAATTATAAGTGCTTGCACAGAAAAATGGTTAGCTCTGTTATCAGATCCGATTTACATGGCAGAGAAACAAGGCTCATCTTCTTGGTTTTTTAGGCTTCAGCTGGTATATTGTTCTCCATGTTGTCTAGCTCACTGTCGGGGGGCTCCCCCCGGGTTTGGGGTTGCCACCCCCATCCGGGGCATAGTTCGGCCCACCTGGACCTAGCCCCCAAAGTACAATGCCCCTCTCTTAGGGGAAATACGGCGTCTGTCTGCAGCAAAAAGGGCTTTGAGAAGTCTGGGTGGAACAAGACAGGGGCTTTAGTAAGTTTGTCTTTCAGGGTCCTGAAGGCCCCCTCGCACTCTGTTGACCATTGTACCTTATTTGGCTGGGTACCTTTCGTCTGCAAAACCTGGGATGAACCGTCGATAGTACCCTGCGAGTCCCAAGAACTGGCGTACCTGCTTTTTGGTTGTCGGTGTCTTACATTCTTGCACAGATTACATTCTTGCACGGCTTTCACTTTGTCCACTAGTGGTCGTACTGTCCCTTGCCCGACCGTGTACCCTAAGTAGGTCACCTCCTGGCGTCCCAGCTGACATTTTCGTGGGTTGGCGGTGAGGCCGGCCTCCTTCAGGGTCTTCAATACTGCTTCCAAGTGTACTAGGTGGGCCGTCCACGTTGGGCTATAGATTACCACATCATCTATGTATGCAGCTGCGTAGGTGTGGTGGGGCTGCAACAATCGGTCCATTAACTGCTGGAACGTGGCTGCAGCCCCATGCAGTCCAAATGGCATGGTCACAAATTGAAACAGGCCAAAGGGTGTAGGGAAGGCTGTTTTCTCTTTAGAGGCTGGTGTCAGGGGGATCTGCCAATACCCTTTGGTCATGTCCAGGATGGAGAAGAATTACGCTTGCCCGAGCCGTTCTAAGTGCTCTTTGGTCCGGGGCATTGGGTAGGCATCGAACCACGAGATAGCATTGACTTTGTGGAAATCGATGCAAAATCGCGTCGTACCATCCGGTTTTGGGACTAGAACTATCGGACTCCTCCACTCGCTACAGGATTCTTCTATGACTCCCATCTCTAACATCGTCTGGAGTTCCCGCTGGACGGTTTCCCACATCTTCCGCGGTAGGGGCCTGTGTTGATCTCGTACTTTATGGCCCGGCCGGGTCGCGATGTGGTGCTGTGTGACGCTGATACGGCTGGGTCGGGTGGAGAAAAACTGTGCAAATTTCTGGACCACCTGCTGTAATTCCCCCTGCTGTACCGGCTTTAGTTCCGAGCTCACTGTAACCTGTGCATCCCCTTGTAGGTCTTCTATGGTCGGCCGAGTTCCGGATCCGGGGGGTATGGCGTGACCAGTAGCCCTTCAGCTGTTTTCCATTCCTTCAGGAGGTTGACGTGGTAAATTCGTACCTCTCTCCTCCTTCCGGGCACCCTTAGCTCGTAGTCCACGGTACCTATTCGCCGGACCACCTCAAAGGGGCCTTGCCATCGGGCTAGCAGCTTGGAATCCCGGGACGGCAGTAGGACGAGAACATGGTCCCCCGGTTCAAAAGAGCGGATTTTGGCCCCTCGGTTGTAATACCGGGCTTGGATCTCCTGTGCCTGTAGGAGGTTAGCCTGGGCGAATTCCCCTACCTTCTGCAGGCGCTCCCGCAGCTGTAATATATAAGGTACTGTGCCTTGGACTCGAGATTCCTGTTCTTCCCAGCTTTCTCTTAAGAGATCGAGTATTCCCCTCGGCTGTCGCCCATACAGGAGTTCGAACGGGGAGAACCCCGTTGATGCCTGGGGGACCTCCCGAATGGCGAACAACAGGGCTGGTAGGAGCTTGTCCCAGTGTCGGGGGTCTTCGGTCACAAACTTGCGCAGCATTGTCTTTAGCGTTTGATTAAAACGTTCCACCAGACAGTCTGTCTGGGGATGGTAAACAGTCGTCCTCAGCGGGCGGATGTTCATTAGCTGTGGCCATCAGTCGGGAGGTCACATTGGTCCCCTGGTCAGTCAGGACCTCTTTCGGTATCCCTACTCGCGCAAACAGTTTAAAAAGGTCCTCTGCGAGGGTGCGGGCGGTGGTATTGCGCAGTGGCACCGCTTCCGGGTAACGCGTGGCATAGTCCACTACCACCATTATATATTGACAGCCCGAACTGGCCTTCTCTAGGGGTCCCACCAGGTCTAACCCGATCCTTTCAAAGGGGGTCCTTATCACTGGCAGTGGCACCAGCGGGGCTTTCGGCACCCCCTTCCTACTGGTGAGTTGACACTCGGGACAGGATTCGCAGAAGGCTCACATGGCATGGTGTATGCCTGGCCAAAAAAACCGCATCCTTATCCGTTGCAGGGTCTTTTCTCGGCTGAGATGGCCGGCCCACGGGAGCCGGTGCACCAGCCGGAGTACAGCGTTCCTAAATTTGTGGGGGACCAAGAGCTGCCACATGTCTTCCCCCGTCTGGGGGTCCCTGACCACCCTATATAGTCGCTCCCCCCTCACGCAGAAATGGGGGCCTTGGGACTTACAGGGGTCTTGGCTCGTCCCCTCTCCGGGGTCTTGTACCTGCTCCCACGCTCGGCTCAAGGTCTGGTCTTCCCTTTGCTCTCTCAGGAAGTCGCCGTCCACTTCCAGGGTTGCGACCTCATCCTCCCAGGCCGGGTGGTCTCTCCTGGTCGGAGGCAGGTCCACCGCTTGGCTTGGGGTCGGCTCTTCCTGCGTCCCTAGACTCTGGCCTTGGGCAGCCTCCTCCAGGTCAGGGCCCGGGGGACCAGGCTCTTGTGTCGACCGCTGACCCCACTCTCGTAGCACCCTGCCTAGGTCTCTCCAGTCTCGGCCTAATATCACAGGGTAGGCTAACGTCGGGATCAACCCTACGCTGTAGACCCTGGCGTCCCGGCCATCCTCTAGCCGCACCCATGTGGTCGGGTAGGCCCGTATGTCCCCGTGGACACACAACTGAATGGTGGCCCCTGTTGGCTCTGGGTCGGATATTAGGTCTGCCCTAACCAGGGTCTGGCTGCACCCCGTGTCCACCAGCGCCACCGTAGGGGTCCCTTCTACCCGGAGGCTCACTATCATTTTGGAGTGGTCCGCTAGCGCTACCCCCGGCTCCGCAGTAAGTGCTTGCCCGAAGGGGCAAATTGTGTGGGGCTCCTCCCTTCCAGGCCCCCTTCCTGGTCCCTCCTTTCTCCGGGCCCACTGCTGGCCCACGACCTCCCGCTCCCAGCAGTCCTGTCGCTCTCGTAACCCCACCAGTTGCCTCTGCAGTTCGGTGAGGTACACCTCTTGCTGCTGCTTCCAAGCCTGCAGCCACTCCTTCCCCCTCCGGGGCCCTTTTCGCCCTGGTCTACCAACCCCCTTTGCCAGCCCCTCAGTCCAGGGGCGGGGTCGAATACTCCCATTCTCCACCATGTGTCGGGGTGCTCCTCCCGGGATTGGGGTTGCCACCCCCATCAGGGGCATAGTTCAGCCCACCTGGGCCTAGCCCCCAAAGTACAATGCCCCTCTCTTAGGGGAAATACGGCCCTCTGGCCTAGTCCCAAAGTACAATGCCCCTCTCCTAGGGGAAATACGGCCTCCTGGCCTAGTCCTCCGGATGCCGGCTCTGCAGCTTAGTCCTCTGGCTGAGTTTCCCACTCACCGGGGTTCTGGGCAGGAGGGGTAGGGGGGCCCGGGCCCTCCCTCTCCACCGGGCCCCGACCCAGGGCCCTATCAGTGGCGGGTGGCTCTCACCACTGGCTCGGCGGGGGTTCCTCCCCGCAACGCACCGAGCCCTCAGGGGCTTTTCCAGCTCCCTGCCCTGGGTCGCTTCCTGCCCCCTGCCCCGGCCCATCGCGGCCCCACCTGTCGGCGTTGGTTGAGTGGCTGTAGCGGCACTTCCCCAGTCAGTGTCGGGGTTGGCAGTGTCCAGCTCGGTGCCTGGGTCCCAGGGTGTCAGCCGGCGGCTCCTTCGTTGGGGTCGGGCCCAGCTTGGGCCTGGCAGTGGCACATTCAGCCGTCCCGTCAACTCCCTCCTCGGCAGTTGGGTGCTCCCTCCACCTCTGGCCGCAGTCTGCCCCTCCTTAGCAGGCCAGCAGCCTTTTATACCTATGCTCCCCTTGGAGTGTGCCCAGTAGGGCTGTGTGGGTGGGGCCCTTTCCGCCCCCGGCACCAGGTGGTTTCCCTGGGCTTGAGTGCGGGGTGGGGCTGCCCTGTCACACTCATGAAAGGTCCTCTCCTTAAAGCACAGTTCTCTCATTAAGCTTTTTTAGTATAAATCCATCAAAAATGTTTTAATAATGTCATATTTTGAAAATTAAATTTTAATCAGCACATCCTTTTCAGTTGTAAACTCCTTAAAGTAGGGGCCATGTCTTTGTACCTATAGGCTGTGTCTACATTGGCACCCCTTTCCGGAAAAGGGATGCTAATGTGACCAGTCGGAATTGCAAATGCCGCGGGGGATTTAAATATCCCCCGCGGCATTTGCATGAACATGGCTGCCGCTTTTTTCCGGCTCGGGGTTTTGCCGGAGAAAAGCGCCAGTCTAGATGGGATCTTGCGGAAAATAAGCCCTTTTCCGGAAGATCCCTTATTCCCTTGAAAGTAGGAATAAGGGATCTTGCGGAAAAGGGCTTATTTTCTGCAAGATCCCGTCTAGACTGGCGCTTTTCTCCGGCAAAACCCCAAGCTGGAAAAAAGCGGCAGCCATGTTCATGCAAATGCCGCGGGGGATATTTAAATCCCCCGCGGCATTTGCAATTCCGACTGGTCTCATTAGCATCCCTTTTCCGGAAAGGGGTGCCAATGTAGACACAGCCATATAGTACTGCCAGCCTTAAGACAAAATTGTATTGTCATAATATCAGTATTATATAATTGATCTGTATCATCTATTTAGTTAACATTGTAATGTAAGGTTCCCTTTGGGATAGGGACTCAGTGTAGTCAGCAGTCCATTTTATGTCTGCCTACACAGTCTAGAATTTAGGGAGACTTTGTGGGTTAGTGCAGGTTGTGCTAGTCTAGTAGCAGGCATTAAAAAACTGCAAGTTTGCTTGTGCCTAGCAGGTTCAGTAAAGAATCAACTTTTGAAGCTCTGGCATAAGAGTTGGTACAGGATCTTGTCACATTAAGAGTGCTTTGTAATTAATAATATCATACAACAAAAGCAACATATTGTGAAGTGAGCATTATGTTTTAGTGTAATTGGAATCTCCATTTTTGAAGTGGGGCAGAGTGGTTGCCCACTAACCTGGATGGGAAGGAGCCCCTTGATGAGCCCTCTTGGGCAGAGTCTGCCCCACACACACACTTACCTGACCTGAAGTCAGGAGGCATGACTAGGACTATAAGAACTCAGCTCAGCCCAGGACCTTCATGAGGCCCATCCACCATGGGAACCAGATGCCTGCCCTCTGCTCCTGTGCTGGGAGGCTGAGGCCTGGCCTGGACCACCATACCTGTAGGAGGCTGAGGATTGGCCTGGACCACTGGGGTCCCTGCCAGAGCTGTTGAATCTCAATAGACTGGACCGAGGCCCAGGTATACGTGAAGGGGGAGAATGGAAGTAGCCCAGAGATAGCTGACTATAGTTTGGCTAAGTTAGGATCCCCGATGACCCATAAGCACACTGCTCTGCTGCTGTGAGGTTCCTCGGCTGGAACACAGTGGAGTGAGTGGGCCTGCATCTCCCATGCCATCCAACCTCTGGTTGGCAGTCTCCTCCACCCATCCACCACCACCTGTGTTTGCTGGATCTTCACCTCAAACAAGGAGACCCAGCTGTTGGGTTAGTGCAAACCACTAGCTGTTAGACTAACCCTCATTTGTTTGCCTGGTTAGTCGGGACCTGCCCCTCCTCCCCCATTGTTTGTCTACTGCTCTGTCCTGAACAGGGTCTGGGCTTCTGGGACTGTTTGTATTGCTGCCCTGCCCTGCACCAGGACCTGGGCCACTAACTCTGTGACTGTTTGTTTACGGCCCCATCCTGAACCAGGACCTGGGCTACTACTGTAGAGTCAGTGCTTGTTTGTATTACTGCCCTGCCCTGGGCCTTACTAATGATTTGTTTATTGTCTGGCCTGCACTAGGGCTTGGGGCCTTACTGCTTGTTACCATTCCTGCTTGTGAACCAGGGTTTGGAGTTTTGTGAATGTTTACTATCCCACCCTGAACAAGGGCCTGCACTACTAATGCTTGTACCATGACTGTTTGTACTACTGCCCCGCCCATTGCACTACTGCCTCCCATTGCATAGACTGGCTTATAGACCACTGATCCGGCCTGATCACAGAGATTTGGTGGAGTGAGGCAGAGTGGCTGCCCACTGAGCCAGACGGGGAGGAGCCCCTCCATGCTACAATTTTATTTCAGCCCAGGAGTCTTCACTTATCTGTGCACCTAGAAAACGTCAGTGGATACTAAAACATTGTTAGCAGTTGATGTGGCAGCATCTATTGTGCTATGTACATGTAATCTATAGCATGCAAATTGAGAAGTTGAAAGCATCAATGCTTCACCACCTCTAACATATTTAATCCTTGGTCAGAGCTATTTACTGTATGCAAAGGTGCTTGATTGAGTGCTGAAGCCATTATTCTGTCTATGTGCTCCCATTCATCTCCTGTTTTTACTAGTCTTTGTTCAAAGTTGTAGTAACTATACTATGCAAAGGACTTTTATATAGTTCCTAGACCCTGTAAAAGAGCGCATTTCATAAATCATATTTTTTAAAATGCTGCTTTGAATGATGTGACATTTTTTCAACAGTAAGATAAAACTTTACATACTTGGAAATGATCTCTCTCAGGAGTATGTACTTTATATTTTATTCATTTTGATAGCTGATATTATGATACATTTGATAGCTCCTGAAAGGCACTGTCAGATTTAGAGATGTAGCCAATAAAATTTAGTTAGTGACAAAAATGTGGCTACATAATGATGCAAAGGGATTATGTTAACTTAATGACATTTTTTTATTTTCAGACATTTTGGTTTCAGAGGTTTGACCAGAGTAGCATAAAATATTCCAAAAAGAGATAGGATCCTCTCTGAGGTTGGATAATATGTGTATTATATGAGTAACATTTAGGCTCACGTGCAAGGAAAGCTACATGTATAGTGTGCTCATTGACCTCAGGGTCTTTCAGGTAGCAAAAGTGGTAGTTCCTAAGAAAGATCTAATGTCACTTTCCTAGCCACTGGATTGATTACTGTTAACAAGGGAGAAAACTGTAGATAATGATTAATTAATTATCAAAAACTTTCAATTTCTACAGCACTTTCCATTCAGAGTCTCCAAATAAAGTACTTGTGATTTCTGCCTCATAACATCCCTCTGAATTAGGCCAGCAGTTCTCAAACTTTGGCCCATGAGTTCCATTCAGGTGGTCTGCAGATAGTTTCCTCAAAAGTGCACGCTTAGGCAGCTGCACATGACGAATGAAGAGATGCCCACGTAATTAGTGGCTCATGGGCATGTCTTCAGTAGTTAGGTGCCTGGACCCTTGAGAAGATGACATGTAAGGTGAGGTGGTGGTCTTTGGCGGAATAGGTGGCAGGGGGAAGTGGAGTGAGATGGGAAAAATAAGAGGTAGGTGAGAGGTAGTAGGGTTAGCAGAGGGGGTAGAGGTAATTTGGAATGTGTAGGGGTGCAGCAACTGAGAAGAATCAATCATAGAATCATAGGGAGGTCACTGACTCCAACCCCCTGCTAAAAGCAAGACCAACCCCAACTAAATCATCCCAGCCAGGGCTTTGTCAAGCTGAGACTTAAATACCTCTAGGGATGGAAATTCTACCAGCTCCCTAGGTAACCCATCCCAGTGCTTCACCACCTTCCTAGTGAAATAATGTTTCCTAATATCCAACCTAGACCTCCCCTACGACAGCTTGAGACCATTGCTTCTCATTCTGCCATCTGTCACTGCTGAGAACAGCCCCTCTCCATCCTCTTTGGAACCTCCCTTCAGGTAGTTTGAAGGGGGTGACTTTCCCTAGCTCCAGAGCTGCAGCTGGTGGGGAGAAATCATCTTCCTTCCCAGCCTCAGCTGTGTGGCTGTTGTGCTGGAAGATCCCTACTGACATAAAAATGAGTTGTGTGTTTTTATTTGTAGAACAAAACAAATTAATTATTAAGGTTTTTTTATATAGTGCTCAAGATGCATTAAAGAGAGGAGACTCCCAAAAGTTTAGAAGAGATTGTGAATAGTTCTTTTGCTGAAAAAAGGCGATGGAAAAGATATTTGTGACTATCGACCCATCTGCCTGCTTTTTCCTCTTTATAAGATCTTTATGAGAATGATCCATGGCTGTTTTGAGGGTGTCCTTAAGGAAAATATGAGAAGGGACCAGGCAAGCTTTCATAGGGGATTCTCCACAGTGGACCATATTTTTGTTGTCACACAGGTGATCAAAAGGTGTAGAGTACAAGATCTCACTATGATTGTTGTTCATTGACTTTAAAAAAGCCTTTGACTCAGTGGAACAAAATGTAGCTTTAAATGCTGTTCTTTCACTGGGTGTCTCCCCTGTATAAGTTAGAATCATTTGAGACTCCATGATGGATGCAAATACAGAAATCACGCTTTTTTTATGACCTCTTGATCATCAAAGTTAAGCAAAGAGTAAAGCAGGGGGACGTTTGTTCACCTGCGCCCTCCTGGAAAACATCCTGTGGAAAATTGAAGTGAAAGATGGATTTCTGATTGATGGCAAGGTTCTTCAGATGCGCCTTTTTGCAGATGACATTGTCCTAATTGTGTCAAAACTTGAAACATTGCAAACCATCCGCAGTGACATTGATAAGAACGAGAAGGAGATTGGCCCGACCATCCACACTGAAACAACAAAGTGAATGAAAAACACATTTTGTTCAGAGTATGCCATGCAGCTGGACGGATGGACCATTGAGGTGGTGGACTAATATGTATATCTTGGACAAGCGTTATGGATGGACAATGAGTTGGGCCCAGAGTTGAGCAGGAGGAGGTCGGACTGGATTGCCTTTGGGAGTTTGCGCAGCAGTTTTGTTGATACCAAACTTTCCACCACTGCAAAAGCCCATCTCTTTAACACCAGTGTCCTTCCAATAATGCTCTATAGCTGTGGAACCTTGAACACAATTCTTACAGAAGAAATAAAGCTGCAAACCACCCAGAGCAATGGTGAGTGTAAGTAGGCTACAGCATGTTACTATCAATGATTTGTGCACAAGAAGTGATTTCAACAATAGCATCCAAGTTATGTACAATTAGAAAAGAAGATGGGCTGACCATGAAGTGAGACTGAGACACAACAGATGGATAGCACATATCCACTGATGTCCACAAGACTTAAAAAGAACAAGAGGAAGGACTCCAGCATGTTGGGTGAATCCTTTGTGGAAAATTCATGGAAAGACATGGCCAAGAACCACACAAAACAGGACAGCGTGGAAAAGTTATCTGCATCAGTGGTGAGACTATTCGCATCAATGAAATCACGGATCGTCCAAGTATCAAAGTAGCTTTTATCCAAAGCACTTTACAATAGCTAACAGTACAGACAACATTTGGAAAGATCATTAAGTGGTCCGCTGAGACCCTCAGCAATTTTCAAGTAGACCACAAAAAAAAACATTTGGAAACTACTAAATTAGACAAATAATATTAGCCCTCTTTTACAACCTGGGAAACTGGGTAGGTTCAGTTTGGTTAAAAATTGTAAACCCCAAAAGTGCTTTCAGTTAAAAACTTTAATTCCATGAGGCACTTAACTGAATGACTTCACTTTTAGACTTTTCTGCATGTGCATCTTCTATTGATTTCATGTGGCTTGATTTTTAGCACCTCTAAATTCTTCCTGTTTATTTATGTGCCTAAATAGGTATTTAATTGCCTAAGGCCTGATCTACAGTAGACTAGGAAGGAGTACTCTGATGAAGTCAGCTTTCCTTACACTGAGCACTGCTTACCTTACACTGAGCAAATGCTCCCATCGTCTTCCCTGACTCCTTACAAAAGGAGGAGTACCAGATGCCATTGGGAGCTGCCCTCAGCATTCCGTTTAGAGGTCTATACTAGACCCACTAAATCAAATGCCAGAAGATCGATCTCTGGAGTGTTGATCTTTTGGTAAATATAGACATGCCCTAAAAGCTTCCACATTTTTTAATGTTGACCATAATCGATCTCTGAGGTGAGAATCTATGACAGAGCTGGAGAGAGAACTAGAGCCCCCTAACTCCCAGTCCTGTGCTTTCAGCACAATCCTGTCCTCCTTCATTTAAATAGGTCAGTGGAAAGGGTAAGAGAGCATTAGGATTTTGAAGGAGAGGGCACAGAGAGCTCACTTGGAAAGCACAGAGTAAACCCTTGAACTTTTCTCTGAAGGATATTACTCTGGGAAATTGAGCTGGCCAACAGAGTTGTAAATTTGACATTTCCATTTATTTGTTTATCACAAAATGAAAGCAAATCTCTTTGATTAAAAATAGGTATTTTAAAAGGATGATGTCATTCTAAAACTCCCATTATTCTATTTGTGGTGCAATGTGAGAATGTCAGCAACTTCCCCCAGTGCTTAAAATTTGACCATTTCAAGTACCGGTTCATACTCATGCAATGATAACATCAGCAGTGGGTACATAGACAAAGTGATGATCGCAATCTGATCATTACGAAGTCTGAGGGCTGAACCAAGCACACTAGAATGGAAAATGGGATGAATGTTTCAACAGCCTGGTTTATTTTATACCAAATCCAAGTATCTGACCTCAAAAAGATAAAAATTATTTACAGCTAAGGAAGTGTGTATTTTCTCACATGATATCAACATACAAGAAAAATTATAGGAAAATAATTTCTATTAACTACCTTTTTCTGAATGCACACTATCTATCCCATTTAACACTTGATTCGGAAACAACTGAAATGTCAGTGTCTAATATGCTACAAATAGCAGTACTTTCATAGTTCACTGACTTACACTCTGTAAGTAAAATAACTAGCCACGAAGAGAGGCAAATCCTCAGATGGTGTAATTGGCATAGGGTTAAGGTCTTCTGAAGTCCAGGGTCTGTGTCTGCATTAATCTCTATGGTGATATACCATTTCACACAAGCTGAAGGTCTGCCTCATAGTTTCATCGAGCCCTTATAAAATGTATAAGAGAATTCTTTTCCCCATACAGGCAGTCCCCGGGTTATGTACAAGATAGGGACTATAGGTTTGTTCTTAAGTTGAATTTGTATGTAAGTTGGAACTGGCTCCAGATTCAGCAGCTGCCACTGAAACTGACCAGGGGCTGACTACAGGAAGCAGGAGGCAGATTTGCTCTGCCCCCATCTTCCTGGAATCAGCCTGATCAGTTTCAACAGCTGCTGAATCTGGAGCCTGGGACAGAACAGCTGGGGCGCTGCCCGGTAGGTTCCCACAGGACCAACCGGGCAGCACCCCAGCTGCTCTACCCGAGCCGTCCCGCAACAAAAGCCTGGTCTGCTGGGGGGGAGGGCGCACTAGCTGCTGGGTGGACCTCGCTGCCCGTGCGGCTTTGCTCCTGTCTCCCTGCGGTGCTGGGGGGAGTCTCCCCCAGCTCACCAGGGAGACCCGAGCAAAGCCGCACAGGCGGAGGGACCCCGCCGCCCATGTGGCTTTGCTTCTGTCTCCGCTGGACCCTCCCAGCCGACCAGGGACACCCAAGCAAAGCCGCCACCTGGGCGGCTTTGCTCGTTTGCCCGGGAGCAAAGCTGCCCAGGCAGCAGGACCCCCGCCACCTGGGCGGCTTTGCTCCTGTCCTCCTGGTCTGCCGGGGGGGTCCAGCAAAGCAAAGCCCATCAGACCAGGGAGACCAGGAGAAGCTTTTCTCGCCCCGGAGGACACGGGTGGCGACCCGCTGCCCGTGAGCTCCGGGGCGAGAAAAGCCCCGTTCGTAAGTGCGGATCCGAGGTAAGTCGGATCCGCGTAAGTCGGGGACTGCCTGTATATTGGAATAAATTGCAAGAGTTGTCTGGCAACTCAGTCATTGTGAAAATGAACTAATGAGTACTGTTGCTTAAGAAAGAATGTTCCTCATAATAAAAACTAAATGAGATCCATTCTTGCTGTTGGAGTATAAGAAAATGGGATAATTTAAACAGATACATTCAGTGCTGCCATCCTTAACCCAATTTGACTGGGGATTACAAGGAGAGAACAAGACTGACAAGTGTCTGTTGTTTGCACATTGAGGTTCAGAGTAAGTGAGAGTGTTATAGAGATACAAGACTCTTCAAAATCCTACCAAGCAGTTCTGTAGCTTTCTGCTGTATTTATACAAATTCACTCAGCAGCCAAGGTACAGGGGGATTTTCCTTCTCTTTTGAAGGAAGGATACTTTTGAAATTTCATGAAAGTAATAGGGCGACTTTCACTGAAGCTGAAACCTGCTCACTCTGTTGAGTTTACGAGGCAGTGAGAATACAGGCAATTGTTATTGTTGTTATCACACAAACAAAGAGTTTACAAGTACATTTTAACTCCAGAAAAGAAGTGCACTTTGTTGATAAGTGTTGTATTCTCCAGTGAAAAAAATCTTATTTCACCTGGGTGTTTCTATATCTGCTAACTCCCTCTATCTGTTCACCTGCTCCTACTGCAAAGCATTTACAACCCCCCTAAAATGCCTCCACACAATTCTTTATTATCTAGAATTTTTTGTTACAGTAACATACTGTTTATAATGCATTTTGTTTGGGGAATCAGTTTATCACCTTTATCCAGTACTCATTTTTTACCCTCTATCTAACCTCAAGTTTTTGGTTTCTACTATCCTTCATAGCCAGAACTATCAATAGCAGCACTTCTGAAAAAGCAAATTTTTATAATTTGAGCCCTATTCTGTACACAGTTACTACAACACAGATCTTTCGTTGCACTCATTCCCTTTGAAATAAATGGGAATAGGCAGATAAATAAAGATGTATGTGCTGTAGTAACCATTTAGAAGATCAACACCTCACTGGGGTCTTGAAATAGCAGGGATCAGTTGAACATTTGCCTTCATGTGCATTCTTCAGCATTTACTTCATACTTTTTCTATTATCGCTTCCCTTTTTCTCTACAAAGACTTGTGTCTACTCATTTGTTCTACAGTGAGAAGGGCTGAACTGAGTTCCATAGGGCACATCTACACTACATGGAAGATCAATGCTGTCACAGCCGATCTTCTGCGGTTCGATTTAGCAGGTGTAATATAGACCCACTAGATCAAACTCAAAGGGTGCCCCCGTCAGGGCTGGTACTTCTATTCCTCAGGAGGAGCAGTAGCAAGGGAAGCCAATGGGAGCATTTCCTCCCATTGATCTCCTGCTGAATGGATGGGGATTTGAGATATGTCAACTCCAGCTATGTAATTTATGTAGTTGGAGTTGAGTATCTTACTTTGACCTTCCCATGTAGTGTAGACCAGGCCATACAGAGCTCTGTGTATGTTCGTGTTGGTAAGCTAGCAGGTCATAGAATCATAAAATCATAGGGTTGGAAGAGACCTCAGAAGGTCATCTAGTCCAATCCTCTTCTCAAAGCAGGCCAGCCCCAACTAAATCATATAAGCCAAGACTTTGTCAACCCTGGCCTTAAAACTCTCATAAGGATGGAGATTCCGCTATCTTCCTGAGTAACCTTTTCCAATGCTCCTGGTGAAATAGTTTTTCCTTAATCCAACCTACACCTCCCACACTGCAACTTGAGATCATTGCTACTTGTTCTATCTGCCACCACTGAGAACAGCCTAGCTCCATCCTCTTTGGAACCTCCCTTCAGGTAGTGGAAATCTGCTATCAAATCCCCCTAAATCTTCTCTTGTGCAGACTAAAGAAGCCCTGTGGATTCATATCCAGCTTCTTTTCATTATAATTCCTGTGTCCGTTTCTGCAGAATTGCCAATTATCTAGTTGATCCCTAGCCTGTAACAGTGCATGAGATTTGTTGTATCCTAAGTGTAGGACTCTGTACTTGTCCCTGTTTAACCGTATCTCAGGGTTGTTGGTTTTTTTGGGGTTTTTTTGGCACAGATTGTCTAGGTCGCTCCTGGAACTTCTTCCTACCTTCTATCATATTTACCTCTCCCCCCAGCTTAGTCTTATCCACAAACTTGCTGAGGGTGCAATCTATCCCCTCATCCAGATCATTAATGAAGATGTTGAACAAAATGGGCCCTCAGGCTTTGGTACTTTCTACTTCATCTAAAAATCACCAAATCTGCCTCTGTTTTCACTTATTTCCTTATGCAATAATTTGAGGATTTAGTTTGTTTTCTTAAATGAAACCCAGGGAGCATGAAAATTAGTCTTAGTGATAAAACTGAAGCATTTACAATTGGTAAACCTGCTTGTGTTTTGCACTAGTGCTGTTGTTATGCAATTATTTGAGGTTTTAGTTTGTTTATTTGCTTAAATAAAGCCTAGGGAGCAGTGTACATCACAATCCATCTTTAATGATAAAAGCTGAAATGTTTACAACTAGCAAACCTAAGTGTACTATATAATTAAAACAATTATTTCATCAAAAGCTTCTTATTTTAATTGTCTGTTATGCAGTTAGCACTACTGAAATAATACTAGCATTTTACATTCCTTTATTTTTTGTTTTGCTCTCTCTAAAGAACATTTTTCATAAAAACCAAGCAGTTTAACATGTATAATCATATGTCAAACAATTATAGCAATATATCAGGTTAAAAATTGTAATTAAACAATACCATAGTCAAATGAAAGCACTGGAGAATATACTGTGGTGAGCAGTCCTGCATTGGTAGGGAAAAAGACTGGGTATATGTACAGATATTTTCCAACTTCAATAATATTATATTACCAACTATCCCCAAGGAATTGCAAAAAGAATTCCTAAGTATGATACATGCTTTACCAAGTACCAAGTGGACAATTGAATACTATTTTATATACAGCAGCAGAAAAATGCATCCATTAACAATATTTACAAATTGTGTTCCATTCAGTAATTTTTAAAATAGGATTTCCTCCTCATAATCAGTCTTTACTGTAGCATACATAGGATAGGATTGACCAGAGGCTCCGATCCTTGAAAGATATTTGCAAACATGACTTAGCCATTGACCATAGCTAACAACAAAAGATTGGAGGTTGGCTGAGGAGCTATTACACATTTAATGGAAAGACAAATCAACTGTCACTTAACTTCAAGAATGTGTGTAATCCCAATGACATCAGTGGGTGGGGATTAATAATGCTTAAAGTTAATCACCTATGTATGGGTTTCTAGTATTGGGGTTTAACATATCAGGCAATAATTCCTCACTATAAAGTAACAGATCCCAGTAAATATATGAGGCCAAATCTCTTTTTCTTCCCATCAACCCCTCCCCCTCCAGCTTCCTAAGAATGTGGTTCCTTTGACTTCCTTCTTTCAGGGAATCCCTGACCCACGATTGAAATGGAGGGGGTAAGATTATCAAGGGCTCCATAGAACGGGTAATGCAGCAAAAGAGATCAGTATGTCTCTGCAGCATTTGCCCAAGGGATGGTGAGGAATGATTCATGTCCCACCAATACATGTTCCTGGACAAACAGAGGAGGCCAGCGCAAGACATGGCCACAAAGGCAGCAGACTTTATCAGGCATGGAAGAAGGGCACTTTTTCAGAGAAGATTGTCCACATCACTAATAAAAAGACTCAGTCATCCCATTATATGAGTTACAGTTAAAAGAGTACTCTAACTAAGCACTCTGATGTAGAAAGCATCTAAAACTAGAACTCTTGTACCACAGGGAGACTACACATTCATTTTCAGTTACGGACTAACACAGCTACCCCTCTCACACACTCATTGCATGTTCATGAAAATTGAGCTAATCCTTGGATCACATAATACTGGAAAATCTATTTCAGACAGGTTACATTTATTTTAAATATTTCATTACAAATTATCTATCATTTTGCCTGCAGTGCATACAAAATTGAGTATTCCCTTCATATCATTGAAATTTCTGCTCCTCTTTGACCCATGGTTTTTCAAAATAAAAATTTTACCTCAACTTTCATCTGTTCCTAGTGAGGGAATATTTTAGGAATTCATTAAGCAATAATACCCATCATGTCTGACTATAAAAAGCTGAAGCACATTAGAAAAAATATAAGAAATTTTTCTGCATGAGAATATAGCCAAGGATTCTTCAGAGCTCAGCTGACTGAAGTACTAATAGATAATCTCCTGAAAATATTTTATATTTACAACTTGATGTAAGATGGGAATTGATATTGATTTTAGAGACTTACAAAACTAAAAGCATATATAGATTATCTGTTGTCTTTTAGTTCATTTTTCTCCCCTAGACGTCAGCCTTGTCTTTCTTGTCTTCATTCACTGCAAAATATTTACCTTAAGTGCAGAATGAGAATTTTCAGACAGTTGCATTTCAGTCTATCTTCAAATTCCTACATATGCTTATGGCTTCTTTTAAATTATACATCAATGCAAATGTTAATGGTATTAATTCTAAGCAAATTCTCAGTGAAGAAAGAAGTGTGTTCCTTGGGGATCAAGAACCCTCCTTAATTGTTCTTGTTTTTTTGCTTTCTATCAAAGCAAAGAGGCAGTTTTGTATATATTATACTAACAATTGTTAGTACTGATGTTGTTACATATACTTACACCAATACACTATTTCAAGAACTTCTCTCCCTTTTCCATTATCTTTTAGTACCTTTCAGGATTTCCTCCTTGATCTTATAGATAGATGCATAGAGTTTGAGGCCAAAAGAAACCATTAAATCGTTGAGAAACCATTAAACCGTTGACTCCGACCTCCTATATGTAACAGGCTTTAAATTCCATCCCATTATCCCTATATTGAGCCCATTAACCTGTGTTTCACTAAAGCATAACTTTTGTGTTTGGATATTTTCTGAAAAGTCATACTTTTTTAATATGATGACATCAAAAGATGGAGAATCCACTACTTCCCTTGGTAGTTTGTTCCAGTGGTTAATCACAACTCACTGTTTAAAAATGTGTGCCTTATGTCTAATTTTTCTGGCTGAAATTTCCAGCTATTGATTCTCATATCTCCATTCTTTGCTAGATTAAAGAGCCCTTTAGTACCAGAATTTTCTCCTCATGAAAGTACTTATACTATGTAATCAAGTCACCTCTCAATCTTCTTTTTGAAAAGCTGATGATAGTGAGCTCTTTAAGTCTTTCAAGCATTTTCTCCAGCCTCAAATGATTTTTGTCGCTGTCTTCTGCACCCTCTCCAATTTTTCAATATCTTTTATGAAATGTGATCACCAGAAATACAATCAGTATTCCAGTATCAGTCTCACCAATGCCATATACAGAAGTAAAGTCACCTTCCTGCTCCCAATCACTGCTTTACTGCTTACACATCTGAGGATTGCATTAGCCTTATTATCACAGAATTACACTAGAAGATTGTGTTTAGTTGCCTACCCACTTCCTGTGTGCCTTCCAGTCTTGCTCCTTACCACTCTTTTTGTCTTTATCATATTTTTGGCTTTGTGTTTTCTGTCATGCTCAGAATAGTCTCCAATAGCTTTCTCCCAAGCTCCTTTTCTCTCATCCTTAAACTCCTTCCGGTAGGGTTGCCAGGTGTCCAGTTTTCAACCAGAATGTCCGGTCAAAAAAGGACCCTAGCAGTTCCAGTCAGCACTGCTGACTAAACTCTTAAAACTCCAGTTGGTGGGGCTAACAGGCATCCTACCTGGCTAAGTGTAGCTCCTGGAAGCGGTGATACCACCCTCTGGCTTCTGCGGAGAGGAATGGCCAGAGGAGCTCCAAGTGCTGCCCCTGCCCCATGTGCCAGCTCTACAGTTCCCATAGGCGGGGAACAACAGCATGTCATCACTTATGGGGAGCCCCCAGAGGTTAGTATCACCTGGATCCTGCACCCCCTCCCACACCTATCCCTCTGCCCCAGTCTGGGTCCCCCTCCTCTACCCTGAGCCCACTGCCACACCCAAACTCTCTCCTGGAGACCACACCCTGCACTTCCTCCCACACCCCAACCCTCTGTTCCATCCCGGATCTCCCTCTTGCACCCTCAGCCCCTCATTTCTGGCCTCACCCTTGAACCTGCACCTTCAGGCCAGAGCCTATTCCTCCCACACACATAACCCATTGCCTCAGTCCAGAGTCCCTTCCCATACTCCAAGCCCCCTTGGTTCCATACCCCTTTCTTTTCCTCACCAATATCTCTCTAGAGGCTATATCTACATTGCGGAGCTATTTTGGGATACCAGAAGTATCCCATAATAGCTATTCCGCATCTTTAAAGCAGCCTGTTATTTTGAAATAGATTTTGAAATAATGGGCATGCTATTCTGGCATCCCTGTAACGCTTGTTCCATGAGGGTTATGGAATGTTTCGGAATAGCGCTTTATTTCAAAATTTCAGAATAAGCTATTTTGAAGTTATCTCAAAATAAGCTATGCAAATTGCATAGCTTATTTCAAGGTAAGGGTGCAGTGTAGACACACCCTCTTTGATCTACCTTCACTGCACCATTGTCTCTTGTTTTGTATTGTGATTGTCTTATCTTAGAATTTAATCTCTTTGGAGCAGCAAATATTATTTGATCTATTTTTAGAGCACAGTGTAAGTTGAAGACTCTAGATAAGTGTTTTTATTATAAGTTAGCTCCAATAACACCAGAAGTCCAGTTCTCCCAACAGATCATGAAGTTGAACTCAGTTTCTTATTTCTGAAAACTGCAAGCATTGTGAATGCAATAGAAGAGTTTATTGGTCAAAAAGTATGGTACTGTAATTCAGTAGTGAATTATTTTATTTTCTCATGTGCTCAGTGAGGTGGTTTTGCAGATCTTTCAACTCAATTCATTATGATCAAATGTAGGCTCATTTGTTTCAATAAGATTCTAATCTCTAGGACTATCCTTTTGCATCAGTGACTTTTCATTGTTAATTGCTTTTGTGTCCTCCATTAAGTTGTATTTGCTCTTGCAACTGTTTCATTCAAATTGAGGATCCTCATTCATTCTATTCCACTCCAGACTCTGCATATACATTTTAAAAAGACTATTTCCTCCTACCAAGATAACATTATTATTATTACTCTCCTAATTCAGTGGTGCCGTTTTATGTATTTTCACCTTCAGTAACTGGTGCTCAGCCAGGAAACTGCATAGTATCACCTCTCAAAACAAGGTAAAAAAAAGTTTTGAATGTATTCCCAGATGCATAAGAATTTAAAGTATATTTTATTATTTTATAGCACCAATTAAAAAGACTAAGCCATCTATTCTCCCCTTGATGTCCCTGAGTAACAGCTATTAATGTTAATGGGCGAGAAGCACATGCATTGAGCAGAGTTCACCCCAACTGTCTCATATCCTTTTTATTATTAAAGGACCATCACCAGAATGTGTTCTGAATTCTCCCATTATTTTAAACCACAGAAGCAATATGGAAAGCACAGATCCCAAGCCACAAATAGAAACCTTCCCCCACATTATATACATTTAGATATTAAAGATGATGAGTGCATAACTTGAAGCGGTTCTCCCCTTTTTCAAAAATCAGTCAGATGTGAATTTATTATTTTAACACAACTGACAGAACCGACAGAAGGAACTCAGTAATGAAAAGCAATTGGGGGATTTGACAGGTCTTTGCTGAAATAAAGTCCTGGGAGACCAGCATTTGCAGGCAGAGGTGAAAGTAGAAATTGGTTTACCTGTATATAGAATCTAAATTTTCAAGGGAAACTGACTCTGTCAGACTTCTCTTTTGACACATTTAACCTGATATCTATCAAAATCTAGAAACTCTTCCTGAGTCATCATTGTAGCATGTATGATTGTCCAGCTAAAACTTCTTTTGTGAAAGTTTTCTAAGATGTGTTGAGTTAATGTTACAATCTGTTCAAAAGTCCAAATCTTTTAGCTTTTTGTTCATTGCTTAATTCTTTGTAAGTGAAATTATTTTAAGTGAGTCTAATTCCTTATGCTATTTAACCCAGAACGTAGGATATGTCTACACTATTTTGGGATATCAAAGGTATCCTGAAATAACTACCCCACATGTACACAAGCCACCCATTATTTCAAAATATTTTTTGAAATAATAGGAATGCAATTTCCCCATCCCGGTAAACCTCGTTGCACAAGGGTTAAGAGATCATTTGGCAGGGTAGATGTGCCAAATTTCAAAATCAGCTATTTCTAAATAGATTCTGAATAAGTTTTGCAAAGTGCAAATTGCATCACTTATTTTGAGTTTAGGCTGCTGTGTAGATGCACCCCAGTGTGGTTCATTGTCTCATGTAGTGGTACTTAGACCACTTACAGTGAGAGAGAAGAACAAGTGAGTTTTACAGCCTAAACTGAGAAGCAGCTGGCTTTATAGCTCAAGCTGTAGAGACTCCTATACTGAGGTCCCAGGTTCAAATCCATGTGGTGATGGTGGTTACATTAGCATTACAATTTTTACAAATGATTGACAAATATATTTTGCAATTTATTTGTTTTTTAAAGAAATTAAAATTCATTTTCCCCTAAAACAATTACACTGAAAAAAGTCCTCTTCTTACCACACGTATCTATTCTATGTATATTCACAGTTATATATGCTTCTTTCAGTTCAAAAGCTAGTGTTGCTTACCTCTGTTCACACTTTAAAGCCAACATACCCAAGAGGGAATAAGGTGGACTCTGTTCTTCCTTCTGTATCACAAATACAATTGTTTGCTAAATTCAGTTTGGTAACAGTTGTGCAAACTCATGGAATGCAATGGGGTTCCACACACATCATGTGAAACCACTGAGCTGCACATATATAACTGAGGGCTGATCATACCTTGCAGTATGAGGTTGTATGGTAAGACAATAACCCAGCTAGACTTTCATGTACCAAATTGATTTTGCTTGGGTGTGACTTAGAAGAAAAATGTATTTTACATTAAAATTTACCTGAAAACACAACTTACAAACTCTTACTGAGATTGTGAGCTCTTTGGGAGCAGTGGGCATCTTTTAGTTATGTGTTTTTACAGTATATAGCACATGCTAGTACAACACAAACAGATGATAGTACTAGTAATATAGAATACATTGAAAAGGTCTTCAAACCCCATTATGCTATTTTTAGACTTATTTTTCAAAGTACAATAGCTGTCTAAACTTGTAGTGTGCTTTACAGAATGAACTTATCCTTTCATGTAAATGGCCCTGTGTCCCCTGTCTCTTAACTCAGAAGCAAAATTCTGCCCTCAAGATACATGCACCCAACTCCCCCTGACTTCTTCTGATGGAAGTATCAGTCTCTTTATTTCAGACTTCAATGTCATCTTCCAGGCCAGATAGTCTGAAATCATTCTTTTCCTCTTAACCTTTTTCCTCCTGCATTTCATACCTTCCTGCCATAAGCTCTGGATCTTCAGAGTATTAGTGAAATGATAAAGCATGAGAATGAATTTCAGATAGCTTGATTAGTTACCGGAACTCTCAACGTGAATTATATCCTTGTAATTCAACATATTTTGCTTCTTAATGTTTGGAATTCATTGGTCTGAGCCATACCCTAGTTGTCTTCTTCCTTCCTTATTTCCCTACCTAGATATAGCCCTTCCCTCATCCTACATTTCTTGGATAATGTTTGAAGAGCTCTGGCCTTCTTTTCTGCCAACTCACCTCCACCACCAAGATATTTCTCACTTAGTATAATTCTGTTCTGTGTTGCTAGAGCATATACTGAAGCAATTTTGCAGTCACAGGTGGTGGATCACATTGCACATATGAATTACATTATTTTTTGCCTATGTTGCAGTGTATTTAGAGAAATTCTATGTAATACAATTAGAACTAGAGTATTATTAGAAAATAACGGAAAGCAAATTTCATGTACAAAATTTTGGATACATAATCAATTCCCCTGAGAACAAACATTTTTTCAATGACTTGGCAGTTTTCCACATTCTGGCAATTATCTAATAACACAACCCCACTAATAATGAACTGATGTCAGGAATTGGAGTCAGGAATACATTTACAAATTGTTGTTTTTCCCCACTAGTTTCCCTACCAGCGCCATATATGGTTGTGACTACTTTCTTCCACTATTTGATCTGAGGAAGTGGGTCTGGCCCACGAAAGTTCATCTAATAAACCATCTTGTTAGTCTTTAAAGTGCTACATTGTCCTGCATTTTGCTTCAACTACCCCAGACTAACACGGCTACATTTCTATCACAGTTGTAATACAGTTAATGGACGAGTTCTTTATAGGACTATCAGAATGCAGGAATGTTTTGTAAAATGTAGTTTAAAGTTTTAAGGACTTCTACAGATAATATGGTAATATCAATAAAAGCACTGGTGTAAATAGGAAAGAGAGAACTTAACAAGGCAAAAAGATTCTGGCTTCCACTTTCTTTTCACTGTCAGCCTGTGAGCCCTGGCTTGAGAAGAGGGAAAAGCAATGCATGAATAACATACACAATATACTGGTAAAAAATAGAGTCTGGATGCTCTCTTTCGAAAAAGCACTGTTTACATTCAATAATGCCTTTTTTTGAGAGAGCACTTTCAAAAATAGATGTTATTCCTCATAAAATGAGGTTTTCTGTGGTCGAAAAAACTGCCACATTCTTTTGATTTAATTTAGAAAGAATGCAGCAGCAGTCTAGACGTGGGTGTTTTTTCAAAAAAAGGCCACTTTTTAAAAAAAATAACCTGTAAGAACATAAGAAAGGCCGTACTAGGTCAGACCAAAGGTCCATCTTAGCCCAGTATCCTGTCTACCGACAGTGGCCAGCACCAGGTTCCCCGGAGAGGGTGGACTGAAGACAATGATCAAGCGATTTGTCTCCTGCCATCCCTCTCCAGCCTCTGACAGACAGAGGCCAAGGACACCATTTTATCCCCTGGCTAATAGCCTTTTATGGACCTAACCTCCATGAAATTATCTAGCTTCTCTTTAAACTCTATTATAGTCCTAGGCTTCACAACCTCCTCTGGCAAGGAGTTCCACAGGTTGACTACATGCTGTGTGAAGAAGAACTTTCTTTTATTAGTTTTAAACCTGCTCCCCATCTAGACACACCCACACACCCTCATAGTAGAAGAGAAAATGGTTGCACATAATTTGCAACATTTAAAAAATCTTTTGGAAGCAAGGTAAACCAGTAAGATCTATTCTCAGTGCTGGATTAGTTATTATGGAGTGATTCATTTATGCACATTTTCTTCTCTTCTGGGTTTTTTTGTGTGTGTGCGCGCGCGCTCATCTCAGCTGTCTTTTGTTTTCTGTTCCGGAATAGCTGTCTTTCATTTTCTGTTCCGGAATAAGACTCATGAAAACGTTCAACTAGAGATTATATCACACATTAGATATTTTTTTCAGTAAAGTTGCCCTTTCAGGATAATTTAGGGTGTAAGCTCAATGTTCGTGTTTAGCATTGTGTTTCTTCACATTCGTCTGTGTTTGGGCAGCTTTCATGTTATAAAATCATTCATATGTAAATATCTGAGATTGTTTCACATGATAATTTCTAAGACGGATGGATGAAGTGTGTATAGTATTGGCTCATATGCTTGGTTGCCTAGGTTCATACATCAGTCAATTCCTATAACTGTGGACTAGAGAGTAGTTGTCCCTTGCATACATGTGCCAAGGGAAAGGTCCAAGGAGTCCCTGATCTTGGTAAACCTATTCATGGATTAGACACAGCTGCAGTCTTTGTGCTCACTGCTAGCAGTCCTTGGGGGTAAAACCATCTCAAAATAATTTGCTCTGAAACTGGTTATCAATAGTTCTAATGGAACCTGAATTTACTCAGTCTTAATAAGGCTTCATCTCCTGATGGGAAATATAATGTTGTTATCACCAGGTTGGCAGCCACTACAACAGTGACAGGTGTTTCAGAGAGTTTGGAAAACAATTTTTAACGTGTTGTTGTGTGTTACATTGTAACATCTCTATTGTTGTAATTACTTTTATTTTGCACATATTAATTGATTTCTGCCAGGTCTCAATCCTTGGGTGGATTTTTATGTCCATCTTCAACATGACTCTACACTAGCATAAAAGGATACCTGTGGAAATCCCTGTTTACTAGTAGAGCCCGCAACAATATAATAAATTCCTTTAAAACATCTCTTCAAACTATTCTTCCTGTACTAACTTCTGCTTACACTATGCTGGCTAAAAGCATTCCTTTTTTATTTTTGAGAGCATTTTTTTAAGACTTTAGGTGGCATGCTCATCACAGGAGGTTATTGAAATTTGTGATACTATTTTCACACAGTTGTGTCTCAAATAAGATTATTGTTCTGGAAAAGGAATGGAGAAAATTATCTTTAGTACTGGAAGAATTATTTAACATGCTGATAAAGGGGCTCAGCTGCTAAACAGAGGCCAAAATACAAGACATAAATTGTTCATATCTTAGGGCCAAATAGCATAAATAGTTGGTGCTATGTTCAGGCTTCATGATGATGCTTTTGTTTTTAAAATATTCAGTGATAATGGATCAATCAAACTTCTCATTTTATCCTTGTGTGAGGAGAAGTATGGTTAGCTCTAAAGGGCTATGAAATCGCTGTTGAGAAAGAATTCTGCAAGATGTGACCCATCTCATATGAAACAAACTGTTCATATGAGGAATCTGATTAGCTTTAGTAAGGGTTTACCATGCTCATCCTCAAATTCATATTATATTTCCATCTCCAAGATAAAAAGTAAAATAATGTGACAGACAAATTAAATGTTAGTAAAGATCTAGAGTAAAAGAAAGTCACCAATTGTTTGTATTTGATTATTTTGTTTAAAAAATGCTATAAAATTTAACATCACCTTAGCTGAGAAGATAAAGGCAAACACAAAGCTGAGAAAAGTGCTTTGGAGTGTCATTTCTCTTTTGTTACGGGTTTTTAAAAAGTTGATTATATTAAATACTTTTTAAAATAAAAGACAACTCTACTCACTGCAGAGCTTAAAGTTATAAGAAATAACAGAATCTGAATGAATATGCTGAAAGGATTGCAAAGAACCCTAAGTAGGATAATCCATTTTCATTGATTTTTAATGTATTTTAAAAAACTTTACTGACAGGAGTATGGCAAAAATAGTTTTCTTCCATGTAGCTTTTCCACAATTCCATGATTTGCGGATGCATCGTAAGTGCACAGTGGAGAAGTGGAGCTAGTGATCCAGCCCTTTTGAGGGAGCACTTTGTACTGTCTCTGAGGGGTAGAAAGTGTGTCCTCCTTCCTTCCCCACCCCTCATTCCAGCTGATTATGCCACCTGTTCCTGCTTGGTGTGGCACTCAGTCCCACTTTATTGGTGGTTAGACCACCTCCAGATTCAGCAGCCTGCTACAGCTTGGGCTAAGAGACATGTTTCTTTTAGCTCAGGCAATACATTTTCATGCTTTAATCTCTAGAGATTCTAGGTTTGATCCCATCTGACAATGAGCAGAGTCTGTCAGTGTTAGTAGCTGTAGTGTTACACTCACACATCTGTACATCTACAGAGGGGCAAGACTCACTCTAACCCTCATTGTCTTCCTAGTTGCCACTGCAAATGGTTGATGGGCTTGTATTTGATGATGTTTTAATTTTTTAAAAGGATACTTTTATTACTTATTTAGTACAATAATTGAAACCTATTTGATAAAGGCAATAGCGTATTCCAATGGCTGCTCCCCAATAGCTTCATCCCCCCCTTGCTCCATCTCTCACTCTTCCACAGCCTCACTTACTTTCACGAGTCTGAGTTGGGGGGGGAGACTGGATTGCAGGAGGGGTATTGGGCTGGGGGAGGATGAGCTGCAGGCTGGGTGTGGGAGGAGATTCCGGGCTGGAGCAGGGGAGTTGGGCCATGAGAGGGCGTTCAGGATGCAGGGTCCCGTTGGTGATTGCCATAGCTGCCAGGAAGTGGCCACCAAGTCCCTGCATCCCTTAGGCACATGGCCAGCCAGGGAGGCTCCACACAATGCCCTCACACTTGCAGGAACTGCCCTCATTGCTCCCACTGGTCACAGTTCTCAGCCAGTGGGAGTTGCAGAGCCAGTGCTCAGGGTAGAGGCAGCACATGAAGCCACCGCACATTCAAGAATGTCCTTCGGAACCTGACAGCTGCTTCTGGGGGACACAGGGAGCCAAGGCAGGTAGGGAACTTACCTTAGCACTGGGACCTCACTGTGCTGCTGAATGGATTTTTAACAGCGGTGCTGATGGGAGCTGTCAGGGTCCCTTTTTTACTTGGCATTCCTGTCAAAAACTGAACACCTGCACATCTACATTCCACCAGTCTAATGGCCGTTTTTGGGTGGTGGGTGTTCATAAACCTTGGCAAATCAGATTGCTTCTTATCTGTTTATTGATAAGTGCAGTATTGTTTTGTTTTTTTCAATAAATTCAGCAATGCATACACAAAGCACTGAAAGTGAGGCCAAGTCCTATTCCCTTCAGTGCTGACTTATATACCATAGAGTGGAAATGTAGCATTTCATCTGAAGCCATGCTAACCAGGAGCCATTTCCTCCATCTGAAAAATATTAGCAGCAAGCTGTTAACTCTTCCATTGGCAGTACAATGCTTCCGGATAGCTTGTGAAAAGATGACACGCAAAGTGTCACTTTGTGAAAGAAGGAAATGGAAATGCATTCAATAGGAATAAAAGATAGATGACAGGTGGAGGGGTGTAATGTATAATGAGAGGGGAAAGATGGACCGTATGCAGGAAGAGCAGTTTCTTCATAAAAATACCAAGATGATTATTTTCTATATTAAAAGTTCAATTACAAGTGTATTGTTCATTTCACATGCACATCAGCTTTTTTGCTGATTTGGAGGCTGCTGAAATTTTGACCTCCATCCTTTGGGAATTTATTTACCTTCCACTTTGATCAGACTGTGCTTCTGCGGTGATGCCATCAGTTACCCTATGAATCTGAATAACTGAATTCTGTTTTATCTACCACATTCTGCCCCTGAAGATAAAAAATTTGGATGGGGCTTTCACATAATGATTCTTACTAATAGGCAGTTTTCTGATTGTTAGGGTGTTTCTACATAGCACCAAATTTTGAAATAATGTTTTATTTCAAACCACCCCTTAACCCTTGTGCAATGAGGTTTACCAGGATGGTAAAATAGCATGCCCATTATTTCACCTATGGTGAATTACTATTATTATTATTATTATTATTATTATTAATGATAATACTAATATTATTATTATTATTATTATTATTTTCAAAGAATGTCTACAATATAAAATTCATTATGTCCTAACTTTAATTGCCCTAACTGCCAGTCTGTACCATATTGAATTGTAATGGCAAGAAACATGGTTATTGCACTAGGATTATAGGAGTGACATGAATTGATTAAAATCTGAAAATGGGAAGCTCTGTGTTGATGCTCGGTACTTTTATGGTATTTTATTTTCCAAGCTATGCACATCTTCCTTTGTGTATTTGTACCAATAACAAGAGGACAGCAAATAATATCCATGCAAATGAATACTCTGAAATGGGACTTGAAAGCTGCAAGTATATGTACTGAAAAGATAAAATGAAACTTTTTTAAATAGAGACACTCTTTGGGATGCATTATACCCGTGACAGGCTTAAAGGCTGGAGGAGGTGTGGCAGAAAGGGCACGGTTGTCTAGCAGATCTCCCTTTATTAGAATCACAAAAGCAGAAGAAGCTTTCATGGTAGATGCAGACAGCTCAGGAGAATTGAAATCTTTCCACATGACTAATTATGTTTAGTATAGATGCTCTGCAAAAGTGAGAAAATGCAAATGAACTAAATTGAATACAGTTTGGTTTTCTGTGTGTCAGGTGTGGGAAGAAAGGCCATGTTGGGAGATGGATAGGAAGGGGATCCAGTAGGACAAGGCAATTGGCTCTCTTAACTTGCTAGATTTCTCACTGGGAAATCAGATGGTGTAGCTGTTCTTTACAGTCTATGCAAACCACAGAAACTGTGGGTTTCCATAGAACATGAAGAATGAAATTCTATTGACCCTATATGTTTTGGGTATTCTGGCCATTTAATGGATGTTCAGGGACATATGTGACATATTTAGTGATCTCCATCCAATTCTGCTGCAAGAATCACTAAGACAGTTTACACTTACTGACAGCCCTGGGGGCAATATTAGCATGTAGTATAGAAATAAATGAGTATATGTCCCCTGTGATCCACAGAAGTGATTCCTCCTGAACCCAGATTGAGGCTCATCTGCAAGGTGAAGTGAGGCTGTGCCTGTGGGGAGGTGGGGAAATAAAGAACTTAACTCTCCAGGGCTGACAAGCTGGCATCTTTCATAGGTACTAATTTAACTGCAAAGCCTTTATTTTTTAGAAAAAAAACTAGAGATAAAATAAAATAGGCATTAGATTTAGCGAGAGATGCTTAGTGTTTGGATTTTATGAAATGCTTATGATGTACTGCAAGCATCTTTCCAGTTGATCTTGCGTAAGTGACTTGTCTTTGGGACTTGGTGCACTGTGAATATTACTGTGATTTCTGACATAAGGGGCCATCTATCACAAAGGCAAGATTGCTGGCTGGCAAGATACATTGTAGTATCCAAGGGGATTGCCTGTGACTCCATGTTTAGGCTGTTATAGTGCTTAAGTTCATATTTGATACTTGGTTGGTGAAATTTAAGAGCAGAACACGCAACCAGTTTGGGGTTTGTGCCCCGATTATTAACAATCTGCCCTGAAATGCCACTCATGGTCGTGAGTCACTTAGGACAGTTTGACACGCTGTTAATTAAAACATTCTTAATTTCTGGGCCTGTTGCAAATGCAGATTGATCGAATACTTGAAACAGATTCCAGACCAACATTCTTTGTTTTAGACATCACCCCATCCTAGCAGAACGCACAGACTGAATTAGTGCCTGAACTTATCTCCCGCATTGCGTTTGACCTTATAACAGAAAAGCTATAATACGTGTGTCATTATTCAGTGGCTGTTCCTAGACTTTCTGCTTAGGACCTTCTGTGCTGTACTTCACTCTTTCTAGGAACCAGTTCTCTAGAGTGGAATTAATGTGCCACATCTGCAATGGTAACCCTCACAGCTCTATGTAGGGTTCAAACACCTGCCTAACACCATAACAACTGCAGTGGTTATTACAGAACTTTTAAAAAAGTCCTAAGTGTCAAGTATTGTTCTTGGGGTGATTGCTCATGTCCATTCCAATAGGTACATGCACACTGCATGTATGATGGTTTGAAGTTTTTACCCTAGTTGTACCCATCAGGTTGTCTGTGGAGCCCCTTGGAATAGCACCTTTATGGGGCAGTGCCAACCCACTGCCATCTCAGTTCCTTCTTACTTCCAGTGATGGTCATTGGAGTAACTTGTCTCTTGCTTTAGCATATGCTTTCCTGGTGGTTTTGTTCCCTGTACATAGTCGATTATCTCCCTTATCCTAATTAGTTAGTTGGTAGTGAGTTAGTACAGGTTGCACATCCCTAAACCAGGACTCTTTCGTCCAGCAACATTGGTGGTCCTGGTGGACCATGGACATTGCTGAACAAGAGAGCCATGGGCCAGGAGGGCCAACAGCTGAGAGCCCCGTGCAAGGCAAGGCTGGTGGGAGCAAGGCTGGGCCTTGGCAGTCCAACAGCGGTAGTAGGGCCTTGGTAACAGGGCAGGGGCAGCGGGATTGTGCTGCAGCAGCAGTAGTGGGGCTGTGTGCTGGCTGGCAGTGGGGAGAGAGCCAGTGCAGCCTGGCTGGCAGCAAGGCCAGGCCATGGCAGCCCAGCAGGGGAAGCTCTTCTGGGGCCACAGCAGCAGAGCTGGGACTGTGGCAACCCAGCTGGGGCCGCGATACATTAGCAGCCCAATCGGGCCATATGCCGGCCAGCAGCAGAGTGGGGCTGTGTGCTGCCATGCTGGCAATGAGGCTAGAGCAGCAGTTATGGCAGCGGGGCTAGGGCAGCCGTGTCACCCAGCCAGCACCAGGGCCGAAGGAGCCAGTGGTGGAGAGAGGTGGCAGGCTGAGGGAGCCGGTGGCAGGGGATGTTTCCTGGACAAGCAAATTCCCTCCCCTGGGACCTATCAGGTCCCGAGGGTGCCAGACCAGGGAGGTCCATCCTGTATAAGTTTGGGGGTTCTTTACACCCCCAATATTTTTCCCTGGTGCCAGGGCATGCTGCAGCCCCAGAAATTCAAGCTGTGCGTTAGGTGTGATAAACCTGTGCCTAGAAGGGATCCACATGCTGCTTGTCTCAGGCTCCTAAGAGAGGGCTATTTGCAAGACAAGTGCACCATTTGGAGAGGCTTCAAGAGAAAGGAAAGAGACTATCCCCTCAAGATCCTTCTACTGGAGCCCTCTCTTTAGCCCCAGTTGGCACAAGCGCTGGTGCATCGGCTTTGGTATAGGACACCTCGGCACCAAGAAAGGACTCCCATAAGGAAAATTGTACTGCTCCCCTGGGCGGAAGGTTGGCTTATTGGTGCAGCACCGATCAAAATCTCCAGCTCCACATAAGAAGAATAAGGTGGAATGAGGCCTTTACCCACAAAGAGGAACAAATAGGTCACCAGTGTGGTGCACCCCGTATCAGGACCCCAGAAGGCTGGTCCATCAGTCCTGACACTGTAGACTCTGTCCTCAAGAGGAGATCTGTCACGTGTGAGGCCAGTGAACTCCCCAGTCAGGGAAATTGTGGAGAAAGTCCTGGACTTTCCCTCTACACCAGACACTTTTGATGCCACATGGGACTTGATTGCCATGGTGGCACATTCCCTAAGCTCGCGTTCCCAGGCACCAGTTCGGATGTAGGACATGGAAGCTGGCACCATTAGCAGTGCCAGTGGTGTCACTGTCAGCAGCATCGAAGGCAGGACTGATGGTGGTGTCACCTATCCAGCACCAGGTACCCTCCATTGCCCTGGTACACTCCCTGGCACCATCAGGGGCCAACTCTCCTTGGTCAGTATAGGACTATTCCTCTCAACTGGAGACAGAGTCGTCCATGGCCCAATGCAGTCGATATGACTCAAGATCCGGGCACTGGTCTGAACCCTCAGTACTGACGGTGTTCTGGTTACTCCAGTGGCAGGGACTGGTACAAAGCCCTTTTGAACACCTTGGTTACCGGGACCAACAGCATGGTTTCAGGGCAACATTGGTGGCTTCCGTTGACTGTGCCCTTCCTTCTGCAATGTCCATTCCCCTGGTGAATCCAGGACTCCTAAGGATCCACCATGGGTTTCAGACCTGGTGCTTCCCACATTGAACACAATGTTACAGCCACCAACAGATCCCGCACTACGGGGGGTGGTCCCACCAAGATGGCACTGCTGTTTATAAAAACCATGCAGAACACCACAAAGGTGCTCTGGAAGACCCTGGCCTCTATACCACTCACAACCAAGGGCATGGAAAGGCATTACATCATCCCTCTAATGGAGTATGAGCATCTCTTCACCATTCCCAACCTAGGACCTTGGTAGTGGATGCAGCTAATCACAAAGAGCAGCAAGGGCAGCCAGAGCCCACACCCAAAAATAAAGAAGCTATGCAGCTGGACCTCTTAGGTTGAAAGGTATATTCGACCGGGCAGTACAATGCTACTATGCACACAACTTGTGGAACGCCCTCTCTAAATTTCAAGAACTGCTTCCATCAGAATCCTGAGAGGATTCACTGCAGCCATGGAAGACAGCAGGATAGTGGCTAGAACCTCTCTCCTGGCTGCTCTGGACTCCACTGACTCGGTGACACATACGATGGCTACGATCATTATAATGTGGCTTTAGGTCTCTTGACTCCCAATGGAGGTGCGGAGTACTGTACAGGGCCTCCCCCAAGCAGCCTCCTGGCTCAAAGCTGAACATTTGGAGGTGCACCTGGATCTCTGTCCTCCCTTTGTGACTTGTGTGTTCCATTTCTACTGTGCCTGGGCCCACATTACCTCAGACTTCACTGAGCAAGGTAGGGGTGGATATTCTATCCAATTCTATGCTCTGCTGTCCTCCTCCTGAACTTCTCCATCCCTCTTTAGGGCATGGAAACGCCATGGCTAGACCAGCTTGAACTGCAGTGTTTGGACTCGGTTAGGGAAGTTCTGTTGGGGAGCAGGAACTCTCCGCTCACACTTTGTACCTGGCAAAGTGGAAGTGCTTCATCGTTTGGTACCTATAGAAAGATACGTCCCTGCATGAAGCTTCTTTTCCCCTTGTGTTAGACTATCTCTTGTACCTGAAGCAACAGGGATTGGCAATATCAGGCCAGTCTTTGGTAACCCCACAGCAGGCTGGTTTCTTAAGGACTTGGATAGATTTTACCCCAGGTGCATCAGCCCGTCCCTCAGATGGACCTGAACCTGGTTCTATCCAGGCTCTTGGGTCCTTCTTTCGAGACCCTGGTGACCTGCCTTTTATCCTATCTTTCCTGGAAGGTGGGCTTTCTGGTGGCTATAACCTTGTCCAAAAGGGCTGTGAACTCAAGTGATTACTTCTGAGTCCCCACTCTCACGTGGTCTTTCATTAAGACAAGATGCAACTATACACATGCCTAGCATTTCTACCCATAGTAGTTTCACAGTTTCATGTAAGCTAGGACATTTTTTTAAATCAATATTCTTTCCCAAATCTCATGCCAGCAACAAAGAACAAGCATGCCACTCCCTGGGTGAAAGGCAGCTCAATCCTTCCAAATTGAATGCACAAAGTCATTTCATAAGTCATCACAAGCTTTATATTGCAGTTGCCAAGAGAACGAAAGGTCTTCCCATCTCCTCTCAGCCCATTTTGTCATGGATCTTATGTTCTTATGGATCACATCCTGCATCAAAATGTGTTACTGTTGGAATGGACATGAGAATCTCAAAGAACAACAGTTAAGAAAGGTAGACAATAGTATTTTCAGAATACATAAACAGTGTTCAAATTATGAAATAAGACTGGTCATGTTTAGATTAAAAATGATTTCTCAGATGTGAATAATTTTGGTATCTCTTTTTCTATGTGATGAAAGTGCATATTTATCTGAAAAAGAATTACCTAGTGACTAAAATGAGGAGACAAGAAAAGTGCAAATAATACGAATATTTATTAAAATACTTAAAGGCTTTCAAATTGCCATATCACCAGCTCTTTGTAATACTTTCAAAGTGATCAAAGAATGTGGATGGGAGTTAGAAAAGAGTTAGCAGATATTGTCACAGATTCACAAAAGGAGTCACTGAAGATTGCAAGCTTTGGTAGCTAATGCCATTGCTTAATAAAGGGTATTTGCAGTTAATAAGTTTAGAGACTTAAGTTTAAAGAAAAAAAGAATAAAGAAGAAATGGCCAAGAAAGAGGGTGAAGGAGGAAGAAAGAAATGTAGTAGAAAGAGAGCAACAAAAGGCCACCTGATTTCTGTTAATTCTGAATGCATTCTCTTGCCTCCTCATTTTTCTGTTCCTCTCCGAGGGATGGTCAGACCAAATTGAGCAACATAAAAGCCAGCCACAATCTTCAATCATTTTCGAACCAAAGCTTTGCTTAAGCATAAATGAGTCCCCTTTCCTCTCTTTCCTAGCAGAGCGCCCTCCTTCATCAGGTCACACTACTGCTGCATCTTCTCCACCCACCACTTACATTTTAAGATAGAAGCCCTAAAATCTGCTGACCTTTCTGGACCCAGGGAGCAGCTTGCTACAGATTAACAAGTACTCTGGGGATTCCCTAGGTTGCACAAAGCTTCTGGTGGGGAATCCCAAACTGGGAGTTTGTTTTTCATTAGCTTTCTTTTCCTTTTTTTCCTAAGAAAAAATCAATGTTAGTTTATATCTACTTCGAATTCTAATATGCACAGTGTCTATGACATTGTTTAAATTTTTTATTACCATGGACAATTATTTACAGTTGCAGGCTCTAATGTAGCAGTAATATAGGAAAGAGAAAGCTGGATTGCACTACAAGGGGAACAGCAGGTCCAGGGTTTACTAGATTATTATACTGCATAATTTAGTGTCCTTCAGAGAAAGCATTTGCCCTTGAAAGAATGTGGAACTAAGCAACTCAAATTATATTACCAGTAGTTCTTAGAAGTTGGTATGGTAGAAAATAGACTTTATTCATGACAGTCTTATGTCATCATGACAGTATGTACAGCCATTAAAGCATTATTAAAATATAAGAATTCAGAAATGAGAAGGAGCTGAGGCCAAGGATTTCATGCACAGATCAAACAACATATGTGAAAACCCCAGTGGAAAAAAGACAGCAGGAGAAGGGAAAAAAATCAAAATAATTTCTACTTTATAAAAACAGATGGAGGATTTAGTGAAACTGTAACGAGGGGGTGAAAACAGAAGAGAAATGATAGGCACAATGGACTTTTTCCTGTTCTATGTTTAAAATTACTTTCCCTGAGGTCAAATGATGTAGATTTAGGTTCATGACCAACTCATGATACTAGTGACACACACCTGTGATACTTACGTGTTCACATACAAGTAACAGATTAATAAAACATGCTATAATACACATACCTTAGTGAATTTGATTTTATTCGGTAATTTAGTCAGTTTATGACAGACACTACACTATAGAATTCTAATGGGTTTGTTTTTATACATGACATCATAAACATTTGAAAAACACAAAAGTCTGTCAAAGTTCTTTCAGACCACATGTTGGCAGTGTACACTACAAAGTGAGTTTCTAACACAATACTTTCCTTTTAGAGAAACATATCTACTATATATTTGAAAGAGTCCATCCATCCATGCATCCATCCATTCATCTGTTCAAGAACTCCTCCTAAACGGTTAGAGATAGGACCACCAAATAAGCTTCCTCTTATCATAATTTAAAGCAAGGTAAGGGTTTGATGTTCCAGAGAAATGAGATGTGCCTAGAATGAGTTTGCGTCTCAGTAACCCATACAGAAAAGAGAAAGAATCACTAGACAGGTGAAAGGAACTGGCAGGGAATATACTTTTCCCTCCACCCCCCATCCAAGACTTCTCCAGTCCTAAGCCTCCCTCCCCCAAATGCTCTTAATGAATGGCAGGTGAGTAAAGCTCCCGCCACCTCCGATTCATAACATCCCTTACAAACATTGCTGGCTGGTCCCCTTTCATCAGGGAGTGAAGGACAAGTGAACAGTTTTCTGCATTCTTCACTCTGGCTGGGGAGGTCATTGGGGAGCTGAAGCTAGACTTGCCCCAGCTGGGGGACATGAGCCCTTCTCCCAGCTGTGCTCACTGGAGTTACAGCAGCCATGGAGAGGCATCTTCACCTGTCCCAATATGCTGCATTGAGAGAGAGCTGAGGTAGAGATGTTAAATATCGGTTAATGGAATAGTCGAGTAATCTCATGAATTCTTATTGGTTAGTCGACTATTCTAGAGTACCTGGGGATGAGGCCAGCAGCCAGTGCATCTCATTCCCAAGGAGCCCCCTTCCATAGCATGCTGCTACTTCAGTATCAGAGGCATCAGCATGAGGAGCCAGGCAGGAGCTGGTCTTTGAGGGGAGTCAGTTTAAAAACCAGTTCCCCTCGTTGACTGGCTGCCTGTCACGCTGTGCTGTTGCCTCTGATAAAGAAGCAGTAGTGTGGGGTGGCAGCAGCCCTTGTCTAGGGGGAATCTGAGCTCCCTGATCCGGTACGAGCTAGAACTGAGCTGGGCTGCCTGCCCGGCTCCTAATACACTTTAAATGCAGAGCCACAGTGGGGGTAGGTCCCTGACCTGTCACAAGCCAGGACTGAGTCAGCCTGCTAAAAAAATTTACTGGCATGGGTGGGGAGAAGAAATGCATGTAGTCTATAGCATTAACCTATAAGCTTTTGCTTAACGGTTAATTGATTAGTTGAATACACTATTATATCCCTAAGCTGAGATAGCTCTCTCTCCTTGAGGCAGCCTGCATACTGAACCCCTTATCCCTAGCCCCACACCTGAGCTAAAATTTAAATGAAGCATATGCATTTTCCAGAAAACAAAAATGAATTTAGTTAAAGACCTGAACAATGCCAGGTAAATCCTTTAGTCTACTATATATTTGAGAGAGTCTGCGCACCTTCGGTCTGTCCTGATTTCTTTTTGTGCATCCATCTGCGAGTCTATTCAAAAACTCTTCCTAAAAGGTAAGAGGTAGGACCACCAATTTTGATATGCAGCTTCTTCATATCATAACTTACAACAAGGTAATGTTCAGAAGCTTCAGGGGGTAGCCGAGTTAGACTCTACAGGATAAACTCTGAAGAAGTGGGCTGTGCCCACTAAAGCTCATGATACCATCTACATGTTTTGTTAGTCTATAAAGTGCTACCAGACTATTTGTTGTTTTTTAAGCAAGAAAATGGTTTGGTTGTACCAGGACAATCAGATGTGTGTGGAATGCAATTGTTTCTCATCAAATGGAAAGGGAGGGCTATGTTAACTGGGACAGTTACACTCCAGAATGACCACGGGGGGTGGAGGAGCAGCAACCAAGTGCACCCTCTGCTACCCCAATAGTCCTGGAGAGCTGTGGAGCAGCTGCCAGCCAGGCAGTGCAGTCCTCAGTGCCCAAGCATGGCCCAGGGCAACAGCGGGTGGCCATCTAGCATGGCACCTGTCACCCCGGGCTGGCCCTGGGGAGCAGCCCCCTGCCCTGAACTCCTCACCCCCCAACCCTAAGTCCTTCACACTCATTCTCCCAGCCCCCCGCCCTGAAGGACCTGAGCAGCACTGGAGGGAGGGAGAGAGAAGGCAATTGGTAGCTGGGGAGAGGCAGCCAGGGAGAAACAGAAGGCCCATGGTGGCTACGGAGAGATAGAAGGTTTCTGGCAGCCACAGGGATTGGCAGCAGGGACAGAAGGCCACTGCTGGCTAAGGAGCTGGTGAGAAACAGAAGGTCTTACTGGCTGGGGCAAGGGCAAGAGAAAGCCCTGCCATATGGAACCCCCCACCTTTAGCCCCTCCTCAGCCCTCAGCCCCCAGCCCTTATTCTTGCACCTCTCCACACCCCCAGTCTCCTGCCCTGCCTCCCCACATCCTCAAGGCCATGTCCTGATTCCTGCACCACCCACACCACCTGCTATGAAGGAACCAGACAACACTGGGTAAGTTTTCTAGTATATAATACTGTATTCATTCAGAATAAACAATCCAAAGTGCCAGCTTTCTCTCTTGTGAAAAATAAAATATACACTAGTCGAGTTTTTAGCCACGTTTAAACCACCCTGTTCCAGGGCCAACTCTGAGCTGGGCTAGACCCCCAGCTCAATATCGAGCAGTCTAAAGTCAGCTTCAACTTTCTCTGGGCTAGTCTGACATGTTGAGATTCAAGGGCATAAAGTAACATTGGTCATATTTCTCCCTTCCCTTTACCTCTTCCCCAGTGGCGAAGAAGGGTCACTATGGCAGTTCTTTTTCACACCAAGGAAATCGTCCAGTGGTTGATTAAACTTTCTTTGGGTCAGCTTTTTGGTCCTCAGGCAATGCAAAGATAGTCCTTCATGTGCAGTAGCAATGGATGTCTGCTCCTTTTCCCAGGGAAAAGACTTTCACTTGTCTTTCTTTTTCTTGATTCAATATAACAGCAACAGTCTTGACCAAGACCAAGTGAGAGAAAGGGTATGTCTACACTACAAAGTTAGTTCGAACTAACGGACGTTAGTTCGAACTAACTTTAATAGGTGCTACACTAGCGCTCCGCTAGTTCGAATTTGAATCGAACTAGGGGAGCGCTTAGTTCGAACTAGGTAAACCTCATTTTACGAGGACTAACGCCTAGTTCGAACTAGCTAGTTCGAACTAAGGGCTGTGTAGCCCTTTAGTTCGAACTAGTGGGAGGCTAGCCCTTCCCAGGTTCCCCCTGGTGGCCTCTCTGGGCACAACCAGGAAAACTCTTCTCCTCTCCCCCAGCCCCGGGCCCTTAAAGGGGTAGACTCTGGCCAGACGGCACTTGAGACAGCCAGCCCTGCCAGGAGTCTCTGCCCCGAAGCAGTGGCCCCACCATGAGCCAGGCAGCCAGTGGGAGTGACATGTCCCCTGCCCAGTCCCCCAGCACCCAGGGGCCAGCCAGGGGCCGTAGACGGCGCGCGGCCTCCTGGACTAGTGCAGAGGTCATGGACCTCATTGAGGTTTGGGGGCAGGCCCCCAACGTCCATGATCTCCGCACTAGGAGGAGGAATGCGGCCGTCTATGGCCGCATAGCAGCCGCCATGGCCACCAGGGGACACAGGCGCACCCAGGAGCAGGTGCGCATTAAAATTAAAAAGCTGCGCCAGGCGTACGCCAGGGCCACCAGGGGTGGCGCCACAGCAGGGGCTGCCACCTGCCCCTACTTCTCTGCCCTCAACCGACTCTTGGGGGGCAGGGCGGTCCGTGCCAGCCTGGGGGACAGCGAGCCGGGACTGGAGGGCCCTGACCCGGGCACACCGGAGGGGCCACCGCAGGATGTCCCAGCACCGGAGTCGGCAGGGTCGTCCAGGGAGACCGTACCGGGTAAGTAGTTTGAATTAAGTAGTTCGGGGGGGGAGGTGGCAGGGAGACCAGGGACCGCGCGCGTGGGCCATGCCTTCCACGGATCACGGAGACACCTGTACACGTGCGAGCACGTGCCATGCCACCCTTGGGCAGGTGGCTCCAGCTGCGTGACACCCAGGGGCCATTGCCCAATAGGCACATGCTTGTGCAAAGAGACGTGACATGCTCCCGACCCCGGGGCAGGACCCAGCAGGATGATTTCCCTTCACATGTCCCCTCTACACGGAGGCAGGGGACATCTCCCCTTTCCCCCCACCGCCCCGGCCACACTATACATGGCACAGGGACATGGGTGCGGTCTTGGGGCAGCTTCCAGTCCCGGGGAGAGCCAGACATCCTGACCATGGCCTCTGTACAAGCACAGCGGCTGTGACGGTGCAGGACATGGTCACCCTCACGTTGCGGAGTTGGGGAGGGGGCTGGGCATCATCCTCTGCGTCCCCAGGGAGAACTGACCCCTTCTCTTCTTTCTCTACAGCTGCACCAGCTGCTCGTGCAGGGCGCACCACCCCGCCTGGGACATGCTCCCGCACCCGCGGCCTGCTCCGGACTGCCAGCACGGAGCAGGAATACTGGGACCAGCACCTTGGGGCCCTGCAAGCCGTGCACCGCACACTGCGGTCCTGGATGCAGGAAGACCTGCAGGTCCGCCACGAGCTGCTGTCTGAGGTCCGAGGGCTGAGCACCAACCTGCAGCTCCTGCTGCAGAGCATGGTGCCCCGTGCTGATCCTGCACCAGCTGTCCCCCCAACTGCTGTCCCTCCTCCCACTCCTGCTCCCCCTCCCACCTCTCCCTCCTCAACCCCCACAACCTCTTCCTCAATGTCCACACCCCCCACCTCAACCTCCGCACCCTCCACCCCATCGCCCCGGGGACGCCGAGGCCCCCTCCCTCGCTGTACTGGGAGGCGGTCGGCCCGGCGAGACCCCCACCCCTGATCCTTCAGTTTCCCCACCCCCTCCTTTCCCTTGCTTCCCCCTTTCAGCTCCCTCCTCCCAGTTTTCCCCCTCCCCTCTCCCAGCCTCTCTCTTCCCCTCTCCCACCTCCTTTTCCCAGTTTCCCCGAGTTTTGTTAAATAAACAGAGTTTCTATTTTTGAACACATGTGTCCTTTATTTTGTACATCAATAAGAAGGGGGGCTAGGGAAGGGTAAGTGGAAGAAGGTGAGGGAGGAATGGGGCACGAGCCCCCGATGGGGAGGACTGGGCTGGCTCTGCGGGCTTCTGGGGGTGGAAGCTCTCCTGCAGCCCCCCGATTGTCCCCTCTCCCCAGATGGCAGCCTGCGGCAAGTGCAGCCGGTCTGATGGCCGAGTGGTGTGATGTGCCCAGTGTGGGTACTTCGGGCACTCCAAGCCAGGACTGGTTTGTAAGCGGGGCACCCCTGAGAACTGTCTGTCCGGGGTGGGGGTCGGGTCCCTTTAAGCACAGCCCTCGGCTAGCCTGAGACAGCATCTCCACGCTCTAAGTCCTCCTCTGATGCCCTGCCAGCACTGCTTCCGGCCATCCTTAAGCCCTGTTCAGAGTCCACTCAATGTGGACTTGCTAGTTCGAATTAGCAAAACGCTAGTTCGAACTAGTTTTTAGTTCTAGATGCGTTAGTTCGAACTAGCTTAGTTCGAATTAACTAATTCGAACTAAGTTAGTTCGAACTAGCGCTGTAGTGTAGACGTACCCAAAGAGATTTCATGAACCACGGCAGATTTGTTTTTCAGCTTTGTTGTGTATGACTGTGGCTTATTCCATCAGACTGAGCCAGATCTGATACCACAGAAAAAGGAAAGCACTTTGGTAGCTCAAATCAAGAAGAACTGAGGGTGTCAGGGTTTGGTACTCCCGGAAAGTGTCACAAGTTTTCCCAAATGCATGAGAGGTATACCAGAAATGCATGTTATTCTAAACTGAAAATGTTTTCTGTATGATCTGAACACACTTATGTACATTCTTCCTTTTATAGCATATCAATATTATTTCTGGGCTTAAAAGTGAATCAGTAACCTATATTTGCTACTAATCTCCTGCTAAGGCACCCATCTTCTGCCTTCACAGTAGTATGGACTGAGAAAAAAGGCTCTGTCATAATTCTGTGCCTACAGAGAATTACTGTTCACTTTCCTTCCTCTCCCCCAGGCCAGGAAAGCTGTCTTGAGTCAGGTTATCATCCATGCTACAGTGTTCACCTTTGTAGTTTGCTGTACCAAATGACTTCTGCAATTTAAGGTATTTTTTCTGCTTATATGTGACACAAACAGAAATACTGCCCAGTAACTCATTGTTTTACCTAAGTTTCATGTAGCAATGAAATCAGCTCCATGAGACAAATAAGGAATACACTGTGTCTGAAAATGAAATCTTAGACCTTGCCTGAGGTGCTGATGAAATTGCAGATCGATTCTAGTGGCAGATTTAACAATCAGCAAATTCAGCATATGCTGACTGGGTCACATCTGATCTAAGACTCCTCCTCTGCTCCCATCTGTTAGTGGCAGAAGAACATAAAGACGGGTCCCAGTGTAGGTTTCTATTGTGAGCACCCACATTTTCCCCACATTCAGATAAACTCACTTCTCCAATCCCCCACTTTTGTTCCTCTCTACCACTATCAGTGCTGCTGCTGTTAGAGCCATCAACATTGTTCCCACCTAAGCCAGAATTAGTGTAGGTAGAGCCAGAGCCATGAACCCCTACTGCTGCTGCCATTAGAGCGTACGTCAGAGGCCCTACGAATAGCAGAGCTTAGATTTCTGCAGCCCACATTTGAATTTGCCCAGGCAATGGAAAGAGAGAAGGAACTTCTGACCAAAATGTAGGCTCTGCCATTGACAATCCCATTCATGGCAACACCACCATTTTGAAATTTCCCTCCCCAGGCAAATTCATACATTGACAGTGGAAGCAGTATAGTGCTCTTCCTAGAGCTTCCAGCAGGCTGCTTTGGCGTATGTTGTGTGGTCAAGCAGCCCTGAGCCTGCAGAAGTCCTCCTGGTCCATGGGTCCCTGAACAGTTGCACTAACTGTACCTCTGCCTCTGCTATCTCACCTCATCCTTGCTGGATTCTGGAGCCCCACACTCTTAGGGTATGTCTACACTACCACCCTAGTTCGAACTAGGGTGGTAATGTAGGCATACCGCACTTGCAAATGAAGCCCGGGATTTGAATTTCCTGGGCTTCATTTGCATAAGCCGGCCGGCGCCATTTTTAAATGCCGGCTTGTTCGAACGAGGAACGAGGTGTACAGATAGTGCAGAATGGCTTGCTAGTTCGAACTATCTAGCCCGTGCGGCGTGTAGCCGTGCGGCACGGGTTCGAACAAGCCGGCATTTAAAAATGGCGCCGGCCGGCTTATGCAAATGAAACCCGGGAAATTCAAATCCCGGGCTTCATTTGCAAGTGCGGTATGCCTACATTACCCCGCTAGTTCGAACTAGCGGGGTAGTGTAGACATACCCTTACATATTAGCTCCTCTGATAGATTATGTTCTTGTGCTTCAAGATTTTAACTATATTCCTAGGCTTATCTGCTAGAATCAGTAAAATCAATATACTCTGTGAGCTTACTAATGGACCTGGCCCAGTGTTGAGGGTAAGGATTTTGCCCTCTTTTTCCTCAGTGTCAGGCATTAATAGAAGCAAAAAAAAAAAATCTCACTAACCACGCATTACAAATGTTTAGGACCCTGAAAGTGTCAGCTAAGTTATCTGTTTTCAATATATCTTTCAAAATTTAGGCAGTGTCTGCCTTTATGGCTTAATTCTATATCATCTCATTCCTCAGATTATTTGTTTTTCAAAGTGGCTACAGGGTATCAAGCTAGCAATGTATTTAATGTCTAGTTGTAGAATGTGGCAGGATACTGTATAACTGGAAAAGCTATTTGGTCAAGGCCAAATTAAAAGCCAAATAGTGGGTAAAACAATGATATATTGCAGCATGATGTTGGACTCAAAAAACAATTCCAGCAGTTCATCTACCTCACAAAACAGAACTATGAATTAGAGCACCTACATTATGGAACAAGTACTGCAAATAGAATATCCACTTATGATTAAACTAATGTGCCAGAATCTCAGTACACCTCTGTAATTGTTTGTTTGCATGAAGATACTCATCGCTGTTTCTTTTAAACAAAATTTGTAGATAGTAGCAAAACAATACTTTTGATACACAGATTTGCAAGAGTAAGGGCAGTAATGAGCAAAGTACTTAGATGTCAGTATCCTGATCCTACTTCCTTGAAGTAAATGAGAGTAATATGGTAATTGTCTGCAGTGTGAGTAGGGAAACCTTAAGCCTGTAGTTTTCTAGGGTTCTTTTTTTCCATCCTGAGCAGAAGGGGGATATGATATTGGGTAGAGGAATCACAATGAAAGGGTCTGATGTGAAGAGCAAAAAAGAAAGCATGAAAGTCAGTAGGAAGAACCAAAAGGCAATAAGATGTTCTCATATCCTCCCTTCTTCTCCAAACCCTTGCCAGAAAACATCAGATCTGTCCACAAAGAAGAGGGATGAGAAGTGCAAAGTTGCAATACCAGTTATCACTGGGGGAAGAACAGCATCTCATCTGAACATTCCGTTTTCCCATGTATCTTTGAAGAGTTATTCAAAAAATTCTGATATCAGAATTTGATTGAATACTCATTCATAGTCATATCTGAGTGCAGCTCTGTACACACAGAACATCCATTTGTAGTGAGAAAGGGAGGCTTTGGAAATAGATGGATTAAAAAAAAGGGAATGGCATCAAAGACCAAATTTGTGAAATATCATCATTAGTAAAAGTTGAAAGAAGTAATAGTTTAGCATTGTAATATAGAGCTATCTGGCATATCCAGTGGCTACAAGAATAGCAATTCCGGGTCTAACTGGTGTTCATCCTGCTATCCATTTTTAGCAAGGCTTTAGCTTTTCTACTAATAGGTAAAACCACCAACTCACAGGAACTGATCTGGGTAAAAATGGAGCTCTAAACTTTGTGTCTGGAGTTCCGTGATTGATGAACGTTTATGATTTTATATATGTTAAGCCAGGCCACCAATGGCAGCAGTTGGTGCCTGGGACTCCATTTGAATTACTGCAGGAATACCAGATTGCCTCTTCGCATGGCTCTGAGGGTTAGGTGGGGAGCCTAAGGGCAGACTGCCATCGGCCATGCCCATTCTGCCCTTGGCCACGCCCTTTCTGGGGACATAGAGCTGGCCCCCACCACACTTTGCCCTGGACCTGTGGTGGCTGTCAGCCCCACTTTCTTAAGCTTTCTCTCATTCGTATGCAGGATTCCAACAAAATGCGCATTGCCCATTTCCTCTGCTATGGAAATCTGTACTAGAAACAAAAAGTATATTGGGGAGATACTCCATGTTTTGTAGAAGGTTAAACCAAAATGTGCCTCTTGATCAAGAAAGAGGTTCATAACTTGCCCTTTTTCGGACCTTAGCTGTTATTTGGACTTCTAAGCAGAATAATTTAGAATTTAATTTGTGTTTATACTGGTTTAACTCAAAGTTGGTGAAAGTAATACTTTGCCACCAGTCCAAATAAGCGTTTTCTCTTCTGCAGAAATTACTGTTTCTCACCAAATTCGTGCAGAGTAGCAAATTAGTTTATAGTGATTTTCTTGAAAACAAGTTAAAGTGCTGCACATTACAAGAATAGAAATGTTTATAATAACGTGAGGTTAATTGATTCAGTGTTAATGAATAGAGACATACTGGAATTTCACTAATTGAGATGGAAACAACATGCTTGAAACATTGCTACGCAATGCAATCTATGTAATTACATTCATTTTTAACCAGTATACAGTAGTAGGCCACATGGCCATTTGACTAGTATGACTCGAGGTTTTTAAAAAGCTTCTGAACAGATTCCTCAATTTAAACGTTCTTAATTTTCTACTCTTAAAAACCATTTATTTTCTAAAAAAAGAAAAATATAGATTCATGGCGAGTGATTTGCTTTATTGTGTTTGATAGGTTTTTTTTTACTGTAGGTCACTGTACACCTTTCATGTATTATAACATCTGCTTTTGCCTGGAAAACATAAACATGTTTTGTTTTTGAGATTTTTGTTTGAAACTCCAGCATATAATCAAGAAGTAGATGCATGAAAGAAAATGTAATGGTTGATTAGATGCAAAACTAATCACTGACATTGAAAAATTAAATGTAAAATATTAAAATGTTCATGCAATATATTATCCTGTCATAAAAATATCTATCTTATTGACAAAAGTTATGAAATTAAGAGTTGAGCTTATCCTCATTTTTATTGCCATGTTATGCCTAGATACAAAAATTGCTATAATGGAATAGACTAATAATCTAACAAGACCAGTATCCTGTCCATAATGAAGTCGAATGTAAAACATTTCAGATAAAGATTATAGTCTGCTTATAATGTTCCTAATTATTGATACTATGTGAAAAAAATATGTTTCCTGATGACACATGATGATCTGTTTACTACTTGAATCTTGTATCTGCAGGACCCATTAATAGCTGTATAAATGTCTACCTCTAGGCATCCAAATCCAGGCTTAATGTCTCAGATTAGATATTACAGGGTTTTGTATTGATCACTTCCACACTATGAGGTATAGCCTTTCCAGGAGACCATAACATCTCTTTTGAATATGTGGATTCAATAAGGAAATAAATGTCACTACACAAGTAATGTCAAGTTTTCCTAAGTAGGTCACAAGAATAAATTGAAAAGAATTGAATAATATATCTGAACATCTTCCATAGCAAGACAAAATTGTTTTCCTATCACAACCTAAAAATCATGTTTCTCTCCTCCAGATGTAGTCAGATAAGTGATATCTGGAATTTATTTTTTAAGATCAGATTTGACTCATGACATCATAATTCATGCATCTAGATACAGCTGGCATAATTGAAATTACCTCCTATATTCTAGTTTTACCTGTCCCTGACCTGGAAAGTAAATTCTGGACCAAAGATAAGAAAATACATGACAATGCTTATTTCGAATTCAAGTTCTGTAAATGCAAATGTGCTCTACTACTACTACTATTATTATTGTTGTTGTTATTATTATTTATTATTTATTGTTTTAGTATACAAAATAGGTACACTGAGTGCTTTGCCAGTATGTAACAAAGACATGTCTCTATCTAAAGGCGTTATAATTTCATTTATGGATAACATAGAAGGGTATGGAGAGCCTGGTATGAGAAGGAGAAGGGCTGAAGTTATGAAAGTTCATGTTCGGAGGTACTTACGTTAATTAGGCACCCAACTCCTATTAAATGTACTGTAATGGAATTTAGGTACTTAACTCCGTGAGGCTCCTTTGAAGATCCCCCAGATACACAGATGTTATACACTTGTCCCATCTTATTTTTATCATAGTCCCTCCATTTAAAAAGTAATTGTACACCTAGTCTCCTGTTCCTGAAGAAGTTTGAGTGGACTATGAATGTCTCACATTGGCTGGCTGGAGACAAACATCATCTGACTGTATCCAGAAGTTGCAGGAGGGTTCTCAGAGTACAACTATTTTTTTACAGTGCCTCACCAAATATTTTAAGGTTTGCCTTAAAATATTTTATCTGCCTTATCCCAGAACGGTTGGATTTTATATCTTGCAAATTAACAGAATCAGCATATTTCTGAGAGGACCATCTATTGTAACTGTCCTCAACTCCCTTCCTCCCCATCCAAATTGGCAAGAGGCAACTCAATCCCCTGAAAAATAACACTACTCTAAGAATAAGATGGCATTTAGCTTATTATGAATGATGGGTACTAAAGTAACAAGAATTTGAAACTAACTCTATGAAGTCAGACACAAGGGAACCTCAGCTCTCCTATTTGCTAATATATTACAACTGACCTCCATTATTTTATTAATAATCATAGAATCATAGAATAATAGGACTGGAAGGGACCTCAAGAGGTCATCGAGTCCAGCCCCCCGCCCTAAAGGCAGGACCAAGCTCCGTCTACACCATCCCTGACAGATGTCTATCCAACCTGTTCTTAAATATCTCCAGAGAGGGAGATTCCACCACCTCCCTTGGCAATTTATTCCAATATTTGACCACCCTGACAGTTAGGAATTTTTTCCTAATGTCCAATCTAAACCTCCCCTGCTGCACTTTAAGCCCATTACTCCTTGTCCTGTCCTCAGAAACCAAGAGGAACAAATTTTCTCCTTCCTCCTTGTGACACCCTTTTAGATATTTGAAAACCGCTCTCATGTCCCCCCTTAATCTTCTTTTTTCCAAACTAAACAAGCCCAGTTCATGAAGCCTGGCTTCATAGGTCATGTTCTCTAAACCTTTAATCATTCTTGTCGCTCTTCTCTGTACCCTTTCCAATTTCTCCACATCTTTCTTGAAATGTGGCGCCCAGAACTGGACACAGTACTCCAGCTGAGGCCTAACTAGCGCAGAGTAGAGGGGCAGAATGACTTCACGAGTTTTGCTTACAACACACCTGTTGATACAACCTAGAATCATATTTGCTTTTTTTGCAACAGCATCACACTGTTGACTCATATTCAACTTGTGGTCCACTATGACCCCTAGATCCCTTTCCGCCATGCTCCTTCCTAGACAGTCGCTTCCCATCTTGTATGTATGGAACTGATTGTTCCTTCCTAAGTGGAGCACTTTGCATTTCTCTTTATTAAACCTCATCCTGTTTAACTCTGACCATTTCTCTAACTTGCTAAGGTCATTTTGAATTATGTCCCTATCCTCCAAAGAAGTTGCAACCCCACCCAGTTTGGTATCATCTGCAAACTTAATAAGCGTACTCTCTATCCCAATATCTACATCATTGATGAAGATATTGAACAGTACGGGTCCCAAAACAGACCCTTGCGGAACTCCACTTGTTATCCCTTTCCAGCAGGATTTAGAACCGTTAACAACAACTCTCTGACTACGGTTATCCAGCCAATTATGCACCCACCTTATCGTGGCCCTATCTAAGTTATGTTTGCCTAGTTTATCAATAAGAATATCATGCGAGACCGTATCAAATGCCTTACTAAAGTCTAGGTATATGACATCCACCGCTTCTCCCTTATCCACAAGGCTCGTTATCTTATCAAAGAAAGCTATCAGATTAGTTTGGCATGACTTGTTCTTCACAAACCCATGCTGGCTATTCCCTATCACTTTATTACCTTCCAAGTGTTTGCATATGATTTCCTTAATTACCTGCTCCATTATCTTCCCTGGGACAGACGTTAAACTGACCGGTCTGTAGTTTCCTGGGTTGTTCTTATTCCCCTTTTTATAGATTGGCACAATATTTGCCCTTTTCCAGTCTTCTGGAATCTCCCCTGTCTGCCATGATTTTTCAAAGATCATAGCTAAAGGCACAGATACCTCCTCTATCAGCTCCTTGAGTATCCTGGGATGCATTTCATCAGGACCTGGTGACTTGCTGACATCTAACTTTCCTAAGTGATTTTTAACTTGTTCTTTGTGTATCCTATCTTCTAAACTTACCCTCTCTCTGCTTGTATTCACTACGTTAGGCACACCTCCAGACTTCTCAGTGAAGACCGAAACAAAGAAGTCATTGAGCATCTCCGCCATTTCCAAGTTCCCTGTTACTGCTTCTCCCTCCTCGCTAAGCAGTGGGCCTACCCTGTCCTTGGTCTTCCTCTTCCTTTTAATGTATTTATAAAAGGTCTTCTTGTTTCCCTTTATGCCCGTAGCTAGTTTGATCTCATTTTGTGCCTTTGCCTTTCTAATCTTGCCCCTGCATTCCCGTGTTGCTTGCCTATATTCATCCTTTGTTAGTTGTCCTAGTTTCCATTTTTTATATGACTCCTTTTTTATTTTGAGATCATGCAAGATCTCCTTGTTAAGCTAAGCTGGTCTTTTGCCATATTTTCTATCTTTCCTACACAGCGGAATTGTTTGCTTTTGGGCCCTTAACAACGTCCCTTTGAAATACTTCCAACTCTCCTCAGTTGTTTTTCCCTTCAGTCTTGCTTCCCATGGGACCTTACCTACAAGTTCTCTGAGCTTATCAAAATCTGCCCTGAAATCCATTACCTCAATTGTGCTGGTCTCCCTTCTACCTTTCCTTAAGATCATGAACTCTATTATTTCGTGATCACTGTCCCCTATACTGTCTTCCACTTTCAAGTTCTCAACTAGTTCCTCCCTATTTGTTAAAACCAAATCCAGAACAGCTTCTCCTCTGGTAGCTTTTTCAACCTTCTGAAACAGAAAGTTGTCTCCAATGCAGTCCAGAAACTTATTGGATAGCCTGTGCCTCGCTGTGTTAGTTTCCCAACATATGTCTGGATAGTTGAAGTCCCCCATCACCACCAAATCTTGGGCTTTGGATAGTTTTGTTAATTGTTTATGTATTTATTTGTTAATTATTATGTATTTATTTGTATGGGCATGGTCCCATATTTTTATCTATTTCAATGTAAAATTTGTGCATAACAAAAAAGGCACATTCCCTGCTGCTTCTACTGTCTTCCCTTGTTATGCTGAGGAGTTACCATCATCCCTCAAGAAAAGGGAAATTATGGGGTCTCTTGCTCAACATGATTTGCTATTGTTTTCACATGTTTGAAAGCTATTACTCATTCTATAGGTGATACCAGCCAATACCAATTGGTGTGGTAGTTGTATGTAATTTTCACATTAATGTAATCAAAACATAAAAATAATATAAAATAAATACAAAATAAGTATAAAATAATTTAAAATAAATCATATTTTTGTAACATTTTGAGACTGTTTTCTCAAATGGCTTGGTAATTTATATTATAATGTAGACACAGAATGTCTTTGTGCTCCATAAAAGGCAAGTGTTATTCCTGTTTCAGAGAGGCATAGGGTATTTAAGAGACTTGCTGAAGGTCCCACAGGAAGTCTGTTGTAGGAACACCTTGGCTTTTTTGACACTCAATTGAGATAATTAATTGCAAGATAATCCTTTGTCTTCTAATTGAGAAAAGAATCTTCATGAAGAAGTAGGAGCTCTTACCTTTTGGAAGTATCATTGCATCTTTAAAATTCCATCTGTGAGCATCAGAACTAGGTTGGAGTATTCTTGGTGCAATGTCTCAGAGAAGGGATGAGAGAATAGTTTCAGTAGATGCCCTGAAACACTTTTATCATCATCTGTTTTAAAAGTTAGGCCAGATCTACACTGATGGAGAAAGTTAGTGCAAGATATACAACTCCAATGACATGAATTGTGTAGCTGGAGTCAACATACCTTGCACCGATTTTCTAGGGCAGCCCCACAGTGGGAGGTTGATGGGAGAAATGCTTCCATTGAATTTCCTTACTCCTTGTGACAACAAGGAGTACCAACTGCCAACAGAGGTGCCCTCAGCATTTGATTTAGCAGGTCTTTAACCTGCTAAATTGAACCTCGGAGATTCTATCGCCAGAGCATCTCTCCTCCTACAAGTGGAGACAGGGCCTCAAACTTTTGAGCAATATAGCATTTCCTATTTGTAAATAATGAATGTATGCTGATCCGATGTGCAATCACAAAGGTTATCATAGAATGTGAGTCATTATATTAAGGTAAAAAATAATTGAAAAAAACACTAACTGGTTTGGATTTGATGAACGAAGGTATCTCTGTATATAAAAAGTGCTTTACAGTCCTGAAATAATAATGATGGCAGAACCCAGTTAAAATTCCCAAATATGGAATTACAGGTAATATTGATGAGATCAGAATGAATCTATAATCATTAAGCACTATGGTGACCTGCATTAAGCGCTGATTACGGTCTGTAATTCCCACCATTTACTCAGTATGTTTTAAAACTCTGCAGATCCATTTGTATGGACTTTAGTGGGCATACGACTGTGTGATGGAAATGCAGCAACACTTTGTCCATTTCTATATTTAGCTTGTACAGTGCCTTTTTCAAAAGTCAACAAATGAAACTGAAGTAACTGTGCAAAGTGCTAAAGGTTGGTTTTAATAGCATAGTATTGACCCAGCCTTTTCTCTTGTAAATCTCTCAACCTCAGTCACAATGCTGTCATTTTGTTTTCATTGCTTCATGTGACCTTAACCAGGGTTGTTTTGGGGAGGGGGGGGGGGTTGGAAGGGAAGGAGGGGCATTGAATAGCAAACAAACCTAATTGACCTTTGTGAGCTCTAGCTATTGTAGTATTAGCTCAGCATTATAGATAGTCTGGTTTTTCATAAAAAATGAAAATACTTGGAACTTAACCAAATGAAGTCATTTATCTAGAATGTTATCTCCCAATAATAGATATTGAAATTGAAGAATTTTTTTCAGTTATCTGGATATTCATGCATAGCAGGTCATCTGTAACACCCTTAATTTTAACAAAAGGCATATTATGAATGCAATATTTTTTCACTAAAATGAGAATTGTAGGGGGAAAGGTTTAAATTTAACAGAAGCTAGCAAATAAGACAACTTTTAAAATGTTAATTTCTGGAAAAATAGACCATAAAGCTAGTCATATACCTGAGCTACATCCATAATATTTTTATTCTCTAGTCAGATGCCTAACTCCCCTATAAATGCCCATCATGAATTCTACAACCATTGCCCATCTACCAAACTGTTTCCAAGACCTTCCCACATCAGCATCAACTTCCAGGCCACCACAATCCACTTCAGTAATGGAATCCCACAGCCAATTATATTCAATAAATCCATGAATTATCACACTCACCTTCGCAGATCCTCTCACTACCCCAGACATATCAAGAACTCTGTTATCTACAGTCACCTACTGAAATACCACAGAATAACACACTTAAAAACATCTTCATCAAACAAGGCCACTTGACCAGAATAGAGCCCATCATGAAAAAAGCCATTCTGAGGAACCTGTTGCAGTAGAGAAGGGGAAAAATCCCTCACTAATTGCACACATCTATAGTTACCAAAAGATTGATGCTCCAGAGGTTGATCTTCTAGCATTCAATTTAGCGAATCTAGTATAGACCCGTAAATTGCACGCTGAGGGCAGCCCCCGCTGGTGTCCTGTACTCCTCCTTTTGCAAGGAGTAAAGGAAGCTGACAGGAGTGTTTGCCCCTGTTTTCCTTCCACTGTGCTGACACCATCAGGGCTCGGCTTAACATAAGCCAATTCCAGCTACTCATTTTGTGTGGCTGGAATTGTGTACCTTAAGCCGACCTTCCTGGTCTAGTATAGAACAGGCCTTACTATACCACACTGGAACCCATATAAGATATAAATGAAGTTGCAATCCATATTTGATGAGGACCACATCCTAAAAGAAAAGCAGCATCAGACATATTTCCATTGCTATGATGTTCAGCATCCCCCACAACACACCTTTCAAGAACCATGTGTCCTGCACACACTTACTGCAACACGTGGTGTACCTCATTCAGTGTATCAAATGTCCCGACCACAGCTGTGAATAAAACCAAACAATCTCCATGCTCTTGAATGAACTCACACAGAAAAATAGATGACAAAGGCACTCTGTTGCAAATGCTCTTCACAAAAAGATCAATCCATATCAACCAACATCTTCAAAAGATAAGCTAAGTCTTCTTGACATTAAAATTCATGATGTCAATAGAAACACTAGTTGTTGTAATGAGACACAAAATCTGTAATTCATTAACCCTCCTTTGCACAGTGACTGCAAAGGTGGAAGTTGCCCACTTCATCCTGAATTCTTTCTTGCAGTATGTGTCAACTGCTTGTGTTCCTTTCCCACATATGAAGAAAATCTCTCTGTAACTCAAGAATTTCAACAGACATTGACAGAGTGAATGGTGCCTGTTCAGAGAAGGGATATGTGGGAGCATCCCATTTAGCAATTAAAATTTGGGAATGGCGGGCAGTGCACCTCCCAACTGCTACCCTGAGACTATGTCACACTTCCTTAATTTGCATTCCTTTTTCCACTTTTTTTTCCAGAAGAGGCTTTCCGACATTTGGCCCGTCTACCCGGGGCCAAATATGGGGAAAACCTCCTCTTTTGGAAGATCCCTTATTCCTCATAAAATGAGAAATACAGGGCTTCCGAAAGAACGTGCCAGGTTTTTCAGAAACTGTTCTGAAAAGGGGACACGTTCCCTGCATGTGGCAGAGTTTTTTCGGGATACCTTTGGTATCCCGGAAAAACTCTGTAGTGTAGACATAGCCTTAATCACCTATGAAAGCTGATCCAATAAAAGACACTATGTCACACACCTTGTCCCTCTCCTATCCTGGGACCAAGAATGCTATAACAACGCTGTAAACAGTTTCTTACTCTGAAAGATAGTTTAGTCTTACATCAGCTTGTATCTAGCTATATACATTCAGGCAAAACATTTAAACATCCCAGCATGGGTATTTCCATTTAAAGCTGATTACAGTGAAATAAAACTATAGCTATTAAAGGCTTAGAAGAACTACAAATACAAGCAGTAAAAAAAGACAGTTAGTAAATGAGGTAGTAAAACATTTGAGCAGGGCAAACAGTTCATAGCACTCAGCCTTCCTGTAGCAGACTGTTCTATTCACTACAGACCCATGCACTGTTCCCTGAACTGCACTTAAACCTGCAATTAACCTTTCACGCCTAATGAAGCTGTTTTGCTGGAAAATTAAAATATATAGTACTGCCTGCTTTTACAGAGACTGGGAGGAGAGCATTTCATAATGAATGACTTTTCACAGGCTTTTGTTGAAAAGCAAAATTTAAAGTACTCTGTATACAAATTGGGAATGTGCTTTGCAAGGAAATCTCATTTGATGTGCTGTATTTTATTCCTGTACTTATTAATTGTTTTGCGTAATTGTTAAAACAACAACAGCATACCCACACACCAGTAATTTTACGATTAGGCAGCTATTGCTTGACAGTCAACTATTACCATTTAACTTCCATTAGGAAAGATTATATTTCTTAAAAAAAGATAACCAAGTTCATATTGTTTTCTCTCATATTTTTCTCATTGTGAATGCAGTTATCTTTAAAAACCTATATATTTTACACTGATGAATTTGGCTGAATTCAGTTTTTAATTATCTTTCCATACATAGCCGTAAAACAGGTTACAGATTTTTTTCACCAACAGGGATTATGAAAATAACCTGGCCTATTTCTATGCAGCTAAAACCATTTGGACTTAAAATAAATCAAGTCCTATGATGATTGAATTTTCAAACCTTGGACAATTAGTGGTTCTGCCTTGTGTGGAAATGATACATGGGCTCTCCATGTGGAGGCATGATGGTTTCATAGCTCTTTACTGATGTCCTACCTACAAATAATGAGGTAAAGTTCTGGTTTGGGAAATATTAAAGGCTATGTCTACATTATCACATATGTCAACAAAACTCATGTTGCTCAAGGGTGTGAAAACGTGGAGTGCACAGCACTAATTTGGCAGGAGAGTTTCTTCCATTGTCATAGCTACTGCCACTCAAAGGAGGTGATTTAATTACATTTTCAGGAGAGTTCTCCTTTCCCATCAACATAGGGTGGCTACACAAGAAATGTTTACAGCTGCTGGCCAGTTGCACGAGTACTGCTGCTGGCCCACTGTAAGTTCTCTAGTGTAGACATAGCCTAATATCTGAAGAACACAGGCAAACAACCTAATATCTGAAGAACACAGGTAAACTAAACTGGCTGTGAAACTGGAGGTAACAGATGTTGAGCATCATAAGATTTACATTTCCAGCTTTAATCATCTTACATATATTAGTTTTTTGACATTTTAGGAACAAAAACCTACAAAATAAAGGTAAGGTTTACAATAAATATTTAAACTCTAGCACTTTTATCAAATCGTCAGTAGCATTTTAATGTAAATTCTGCTTGCCTGCAGCATCTGTGCATCATCTTGAGTTGGTAAATGAAATTCCTTTAGACCGCCAGTCTGAAATAATGAATTGTTCCCCTAGTTAATTGTATTGCTTTGATAACAAGGAACTGTGCTGGGCCTAGAGAACACAATAAGTGAATTTCATCAGATGATTTGTATGACATTTTGAAAAATGATCTTCTGGAGTGACCTGATTTTAATGGAACTTGAACAGCATGCCAACATGTCCCAGTATGAAGCATTAGATTTGAAGGAAACAGTTCCTTCTGAATCTTAAGGCTACGCAGAGTGGGGTGAGCAGCATGCAACCAAGCATACAAAAAAATCACATAAGAAGAATAATTGGAAGAAGTGTCTTCCTCCTAATATACAATCCATTTAACATACTTGCTAAATCTCACTGTTAAAAACAGAATAACATATGGGGGAAACATAAAAAATCCTAGCTTTGGTAACATCAGATATTGCTAATATTTTAAGGGTGCCTCAAAGATATCTTATAATTTCATTTATCAATGTCCACTTTTAGGGATTGCTAGCTAATGCCAGGAAATATAAGTGTGTGTGTGTGAGAGAGGAAAATTACATAATTAATCTTGGCCCTTGCATATCCTGAAACATAAAAATGGTAATAATATGTATCATTTCTACAGCATATAGCACTTTGTGTTTTCAGAGTGGTATGAATGTTAACTGGCTGAATCTTGTAACATCCTTGTGAGAGAGGGAAGATATTATTATAGTTTTGGATTAGCACAGAATTTCCAGTATATCAGCAACCTGAACTGCTTGGTTTCCTTCTGACAATGTATTTGATGTGAATAAAGCGGACTTTAGAATTGCATAGAAATCCTGAAAATTATACCTTTTCACTTATAATCAGCAAGGTGATGCAGTGAGATAATGTGTGAGCAATTGCATTTAAAATTGGGTTTTTTGGTAGATAAAACTCAGCCCATGTAAAAACAATAATATATGTTATTTATTACAAATACTGGAAATTATGTTAAAGGTCCTAGAGTGGATGAGCACCATATGCAACTGAGCTTTAAGGGGAAGTGTATACTGTTTGTCCACATTGTTTTAATTAGTTATGGCTAAATTGGTTCCTGAATGCTGTGAAATCAAGAATCAATTACTCCATCAGAGTTTGAAGAATACAATAATGTGATTTTGTGAGTTGTTGTTACTAATATTTAACATAAACTATTACCATCATGTTTTACTATCTGATAACAATCCATCTATAACTTCTCTGATTTCTATGTCTCCTACTATAAGATCTCTGATACACCAAGATCAAATAATTTTTCTTCCTCATCCTTAATTTTAGTTCCCAAAGCCATTAACAATTTTGCACCATTGGCCAAGCTATAAAGACATTACATGTTTTGTATGTAAACTGTTTATTTGCTGTCTTTAATGGTTTTCTTAAAGCTGGCCTTTGAGTAAATCTATTTGGGCTGAAAACATCCTTTGATTACAGTTCCAGCAAAATGTTGTAAAACACTAGTTTACTACTTCATTCTATTATATTAATATATCCATTTCTCTTTAATATATTAAGCGAATTTTGTTAGTGTTTTTATGCAGATGAACTCCAGTATTAAAGTTACTTAGTATGTAAAAGGTTTGTAGATAGTTATGTTTTTTTCACTTTTTTCCTCATACTCTATGTATCTTTTATTTTATTATATATATTAGGAAATCCCAGACACAATGTATAGATGTACTGCAAGCAGCTACCAATATGTTTCTCCGATAAACTAAACAGGTTCCACACAGTATAATTAAGAACAGAATTTGTCCCTAAGACTTTACTTAGTTTCTACTATGCTCACACTATTTGAAAAAAAATTACAAAATACTTTTGTTTGCTGTTATTTATATTATAGTAGTATCTAAAATCCCAACTGTAGTCAGAGTTCCACAGTGCTAAGCATTATAGAAACACATAGTAGGAGGTGTGGTAAGTTGAGTAAGTTCCTGTCACAGATGACTTCTTTCTACACGGACAAGCCAGATAAAGGGTAAAAAAGGAAAGAGAGACACAGGCTACATCTACACAGCTTCCCTCTTCCGCAAAAACCTATGCAAATGAAGCATGGCAATATGCTAATCCATGCTCATTTCCATAGGCTCATCACCATAGCCACAGAGTGGTGAAGTGGCATTCCCAGGGTCACATAGGAAGTCAGTGGCAGAGCCACAATGGAACCTAGGCCTCCTTATTTCCAACCTAGTAGCCTATCACCTCACTACTTTTTCATCTTCTTTTGTTCCCAATTATAAGAAAAACATATTATATAATTGGAAACTATTTCTCAGTGTCCCATTTCACTTTGAAATAGCTGATGACTTGCTGGAAAAGTACAACAGACTGGACATGAAAGGTACCAACACAATGCTAAGGAAGGCTTCTCACCATTGGGCATTAAATTGTGTTTTGTGTTTTTATTTTTCTTACAGGTCTTGCAATTGCAAGTGCCTTGATAGACATTTCCCAGCAGAAGCCTGCAGACTGTAAAGATAAGAGTTCAGGAGTCAGAAATCGAAAACATCATCTTTCAACACGTCAAGGAACTTGTGTCTGAGGTCCAGAAAATGCACTTGTACATGCTGCAATGTTTTCTTTTAAATGGCTTCCATTGAAAGCTATACTACAGCCTCAGTTTTTATGGAGGCAAACCTATGGATTATGATGATGAAGATGATGATAAGTAATGTGCCCTGTTTTATTCACATTTGCAGCCAGCTATGCCCCACAGCAGAACAACCTTATGGCAAATACGAATATATATGATGAGTTTATTTAGAAATAAACTAAATACTTATCTTGATGCTGAGCATGTATTGCAACAGGGTGGGCACTGACTATATCCAGGAGAAACTGTACATTGTTTTGTAATGTAGAAGGAAATTGTATAATTGCAAACTAAACTATTCACAGGACACTAAAAGACATTTTTGTAGAGCTTAATTTAATGGTGAGATTGTACAGTTTTCTTCTAGTAATCAGGGTTAAAATTCCCTTACAGAAAGCAGGAACTGAAGGTACTGATCTAGATTGAGGCATTGTTTTATAATTGCCCAAATCAGGCAGATTTTGAATTAAAAAGTAGATATGTGTAGCCAAACAAAACAGCAAATCTATATTTTGAAGTTCCTATAATATAAAAATCCTGATTAAAGCATATCATGGTTTTATTTACCTTCCTAAAGTTCCTGAAATATAATCTGGGCTGCAACAGGATGATGGGTGAATTTCAGTATTGCACTTGCACTTCATAAGAAGTTTATTGGAATTCTGATTGAGATGTATTTTAAAGAGTGCATGTTGGTCTTCCATACCAACTAATTAATTATCTGAGCTAACTAAGCATGGAAAATTCTGTGTTGAAATCAAGTTCCCTTTTTTCCAAAACCTCTTTCCAAGATTGCAAGCCTAAGGAGAGTTTAACTTGCTGTAACTTTACAGTAGTGTACCAACTTCTGCTTCAATACAGTAATATTCTAAAGTGACTGTAAATCACTGTCCGTATCGCCCAGCAAAAGAGTTGCACTTCAAACAGCACATTGGCCCGTAAATAATAATAATTAATAATAAATTATCCTCTTCTTGCCTTCCTTTCCCAGCTGCAGAATTTCATTTGATCTTCATTTTCCTCCTATTTCAAGAAATATCCTGCATACAAAATAAATATAATAATGAACTTGAAAAAGCCAGCTTGATTCCAACCATGATTCTCAGATCATCCATCCAATAAGGGACATCATCAAATCAGTGCTCAACAACAATAAAGTGAACAGAAGAGCATTTTTTTCACTAAGCATTAGTCTAACAAGCTTTGAGGAGCTTGTTCACCATGGTAAAAATTTCAGCAAATGGTTTCATATGTCTCCGCTCACTGTATTTTCAGTTAGTTATAATTCTGAAATACGGCAAAAGAAAATGAGATGGCTAAGGAGGGAGGTAGCAGATGGGTCTTATTCTCAATTATGCATTAAGCGTTGATGACAGTTTATATGAAACCTGTAGTTTTGTTAGATCTTGCTTGGAAGTGAAGTTTATCACCTCCGCAGTTGCCAAGGTGCTAATGTAGGAGAGAGCCACAGATGTATAAATGCCTCTTGTATATGATAGAGTTTTGGTAAATATGAACGATATAAAAAGATAATTGATGTTTACTACTATAGCTGTATTTTTCATTTTCTTTTTTATTTCAGGAAGGTGATGACATTTTACTATTTACAATTGACTACATAGTTACTTGCATGCCATGGTGGTGCAGTAGCAGTAATAAAGCCCTATTGTGAGTTGGTAGTGTTTACTTTGTAATGCCATTCATACATAAAACTATTCAGCTTAATTTGGATGAGGACAGAATGTAAAAATTAAATAAATATTAAAAGGAATGGTTGTACAGGATTATTAGGTTGCATCTTACCATGACTGCTATATTGTTTTGACAAATTGTGAATTTATGAATTATGCTATAATTATTCCTTAGCTGGCATGATTGTTTCAGTATTTTCCTATCTTAAAATATGACTATTTCTTAAGCTAAAATAACGCCATCATGATATTATGTTTTTATTGACTATTCTGACCTCACTCCCTAATTTTTTAAAACCTAAGACTCATTTTTAAAGATTCTGTTATGAATTTTCAGTCAATTCTACTTAAAACTGAAAAAAGAGTTCTGAAAATAGCCCCTTCTGTCAATTTGAATGCAGATCTGCTCAAGGGAAAATAAGCCAGTAGAAATAGTGTATATGGTGAATAAGCCAATCATAAAGAAAAGAAATAAACCACTTGTCTGGAGATTTTCCCTAATTCTGTAATATCTTTATGCTGAAACATTATGCATGAGAAATATACAGGTTTTTTCTGTGGACCTAAGACCCACAGTACACAGGACATACGTTCTCAGAGCACTACTCTGACTTTAATCCCCCAGATTAATTGAATCTACCTATAGTCATCTGAAGTTTGATGTTACTTGAAAAATAAATTTAAATTTAAATGGATTTTAATGTTTATTGTAACACTTGAGATGGGCAGATATGCATCAGGAATTTAGTAATTTATCCATTAAAACATGTTTTTATTGTTCAAGTAAACTTACCTTGGGGTCATTCAACATTTTCATTACATTGAGTACTTTTTCTAATTCTTTTGTTGTTTCTTCTCCCAGAGTCCCTGACTATATGCAGATTAGTGAAAATAAATACATCAAGTAGAAATATTAATATAATATTGTCATTAAATGGAAGTTTGCAACTAGTATCAAACCACAGTATCAGAGAGCTGTGAAAATACTGATTTGTCTCAGATACCACACTATGCAAATTGTTGGCAAATATTGACTCTTAATGGTGACCGCTGTACAGTAGGTGACAGATAGTCTCGTTTTCTTTATGCTCAAGAATGTTCAATGCTCTGCTTTTGAGCTCTTAGTCCAATGCAGAAAATGTTGAGTGGCCCTTTGTAACATTAGTGTAATTTATGTAGAACTACGAATATAGGGCTAAAAACTGATCTGGTTAGTGGCCCTGTGGTGAAATTCTAACCATCAGGATTCTATAACTGTTTAATTTCTTTGCAAACCAGTCTTTAATAGTTCTGGGGACAAATTCACAGCCATAAATTACCGTTCAAAGCAAAATAAAAGATATATTGCATACTGTAGCATGGATGGACCTCTGCATTTCTCGTGTGTGTGTGTTTGTGTGTACCCTTTCATGAAGCTACTTGAATGTAGTCTGTGTAAATATGTTACACTTCAGAATGTAATGAGTTCTGTTAATTATATTTCCTTGTTAGAGACAGACATATATGTTTAACTGGGCAAATTCAGATTCAAATCTGACTGCATTTTTTTCCAAGGGAGCCCTCTTTTTATACAGTAGAACCAAAAACATGGAACATTTGAAAATATTGGGTCTTGATATATAGAGAGAGTCTGATGTATAAAATCAGCAGCAGTGATGAATTTCTCAAACAATTTACATTGTAGGTCTGGAATCCTGATGGTAAGAATTGAGAGCTCACTTCCACAATGGCTCAATCTTTAGGCCTAATATATTCGACAGTATTCATCTAGATTACAATGTCATTATGTACTTATTTCATTCCCAGTTTTATTTTAAAACAACCTGAAGGATTTCTGGACAATAAAGGTAAAGTCTCTGTTAAAAGAATGAAGCTGTCTCTTGTTTTTCATGCGAGCCATCTTTTATTAAGATTGTATGGCATTATTATAGGAAATTCTCAAGAAGGCAAATCTCAACTGGACAAAGTGTCGTTGCAAATAGCTCGACCTTTAGCTCGGCACCTAAAAGGATCTGGCTTTTCAGTCATGTAAAAATAAATGAAACTTAACTTTTCAGCCTAAAAAATGCTACATTTTCCAAGGTGAAGTGCTGATGCTTACGTCAACTGATACCTATGAGAGGACGTCTAAGCGAGTAGACATTAAAGCTATTTTGAACACCTCTGACAAATAAATATTGCTTATAAGGACAATAACCATAACACTGGGTAAAGCCTTTCCATCTTCTGATATTAATGAATATTTTTTCATTTGCCATCTGTGCTCACCGTGATCATCATGTGTATAAATTGAGTAGAACTGTTTTGTGACTATTCTGTGCCAATATAAAGGCACATAAAAAGTTGTTGCAAGCTGGAGCAACTAAGAGGAGGGCCAGAAGTTAGGAGTTGCAAAGAGGACCTCTCACCCATTCCCAGAGTAAGGAGGGCACAATAGTGAATCTAGCCCTTTGTGTTTTAACTTGGGCATCCAAACTCTGCAGCTAATTTGGGCAATTTGTGCTTTAGCCTTTCTATGTGTCAGATTATCTATCAATCAAGTGGTGGTTTAAACAAAAACAAAACAACTCAAAAGGGGCATTTTGAAGCTTAATTTGTTAATATCTGCAATGTGTTGATGCTTTGATGGATGGCACAACAGAAGTGCAAAATACTACTATTTTCAGTGCAAGTTGGCAGCAGTAGATTTGCTTTCTGGAGAGATCAGCTTGTTTGATTTATAGTCACTGTTTAAAAGTGAGGGCCAGCTGGAAGGACACCATTAACAGCACCCGTTCAGCTTAAAATATTTTTATTTTAGCAACAAAATAGCCTCCCTGGAGTGTAAATAAAACTTAAAGCAATGAACAGTAGGACATTTTGCTTCTCAGATTTCCTCAGTGAAAAGTGTACGAAGCATCATATTCACATGAAGGCCACCTCACATGAGTGGGGATATAGAAACCGCCTGTCACCATTTATTTATACATATACATTTTTATTTAGAAGTGCTAGTTTGGATTGGTAGATTCTTGGGGTTTTGTACTGCTGCCCATCACTATAACATTTGTGTGCGTTCCATATTAAACAGCGATGTCCCAAGTGGACTTCATGGAGTCTCTGATTTTTAATGGTATACAAACTATAGTTGCAGCAGATTGTTTCTTTTGGATTGGGGGTGTGTACAGCGAGGTGCTGTGATCCTTTCTCACAAGTTGATAGTGCAAAGAGGAGTTTTTAGACACTGATGCTACCTGACCATTCAAGCTTCTTGATGAGTCAAGCAAGATCCTGAAGCTTTGCATCAGTTTGTTGAAGGGGGACTTACATGCCTTCAGGGTAAGTGGAGAACATTACCCCTGTTAGTTCTTGCTAGGATTTCTCACAACCAGCATTATTTCAGTCTTGCCTGGGTCAGACCCATCTGTTCTTCATCTGAGGGCTGATCTCTTGTAGGATTTCTAATTTCTTAGTAATGTTGGTGATTGAATCTGTGTAGTGAATGAGCCAGACAGTTGAGTGACATCAGCGTAAAGCTCTGTAGGCTTAGTGTTTCAGTCTTTCCAAGACATCTCATTCAGATACCTAAAAGAAAGAGAGACAGTATGTTAGTATGTTTATCCACAGAACTCTATCAGTAAGGGCTTTCGTGGAGCACCCCTGTCACCCTACTGGAGAGGAATTATTGGAGCCACTCTAATGCTGTGTCCTAAATTTATTAGTACAGTAAAACTCCATTAGTCCGGCATCCAATGCTCCGGGACTCCTGATGGTCTGGCACCATCAGGAACCCGGAAGTGCTAGGGCAGCCGGACAGGCTACCCCCATTCAGCTGCTGCTGAAACTGACCAGCAGCTGAATCGGGGAAGCCAAGAGCAGAGCATCTGGAGTGCTGCCGGGTTGGTCCCGTAGCGCCGCCCCTCGGTGCTGCGGGACCAACCCGGCAGCACCCCACCTGCTCTGCCTCAGGGGTCCCCAAGTCAGCTGCTGCTGAAACAGATCAGCGGCTGATTCCAGGAAGCCCGGGGCAGAGCAGCTCTGCCCCGGGCTTCCTGGAATCAGCCGCTGATCTGTTTCAGCAGCGGCTGAATCGGGGACCCCTGGGGCAGAGCAGCTGGGGTCCTGCTGGGTTGGTCCCGCAGCGCCGTCCTTTGGCGCTGCGGGACCAACCCGGCAGCACTCCAGCTGCTCTGCCCCAGGCATCCCCAAGAGCAGCTGGAGTGCTGCTGGGTTGGTGCCGTAGCGCCGCCCCTCGGTGCTGCAGGACCAACCCGGCAGCACCCCAGCTGCTCTATTGCAGGCATCCCCGATTCAGCTGCTGCTGAAACTGACCAGCAGCGGCTGAATCAGGGACTCCTGGGGCAGAGCCTGACTATCATAAGGGGGGGCTACGATGGGTCTGGGGTGGCATCCCCTCCCACCCCACTCCAGACCCCTCATAGCCCCCCCCTTATGATAGTCGGTCATATCTGATAATCCGGCACCCCCTGGGTCCTAAAGGTGCCGGATTATCGGAAGTTTACTGTAGTATAATAATATGTATCTGTGTTGTGGTAGCATCTCAGCAGGACTCCATTGTGCTAGGCAGAATGCAAATACATGGCAAAAAGACAATCCCTGTCCCAAAGAACTTACCACTTAAGTAAAAGACAAATGTCAGCAGCTGGATACAAAAGTCAGCAAAGCTGGATACAAAGAGAGCACAAAGATGCCATGAGATGTTAGTAGTTGGAATGACAGGCAATGGTCTCAGCATACCAGCGGCCTAATGGGTATCAAACTGCCTTATCATGGATGCAGTTTAGCAGAACCCCGTGTTGAAATTTTTGGATGAATCCAGTGATATGAGCATGGAGATCATGGTTGAATTCATGGCTATGAGTTCATCTTTCCCTACCACTGGGCCTATGTCTGTGTAGCGCTCAGGTCTGATCCCTAGCTGCAAACTATCTCCTACATTGGCTCTTATGGAACTTGACAGAAACTACTTTTTTGTTATTCTTTTCCAGGAACAAGTGGTTGGAGACAGGACAGTGGCTGGAGAGATGCTCTAAGTCCAGTGGTGACCTTCTGAGGATAAAATAAACTATTGCTTTTCTTACTGAGTTTGCAAGTATGTTTTGCAAAAAGAAGCACTGATGATCTGCTTGAGTAATGGACATAGCTGTTCTTAAGTTGCTTGAACCAGCCAGGAGGTCCACTGTACAGGATGTGATTCAGAGCTTCTTGTGTTACAACAAGTATGACAGAGTCTAACTCTGTCATGGGTCTGAAGGGTAATATACTCTGGTCCCATAATGATGAGGGAGCTATGGAAAAGACTCTGTAGTCCTTAGGGTCTTGAAAATACAGAGCATACAAATTGGGGAGAGTATTTTAAAGTACAATCTTGTACTAAAGAAATAAATGAGCAATTATTATGCATGATTGCATGCATAAAAGACCCAACATAATCAGCATTATTATTGTATCATTCTGCTAATGTAGCCCTCAGCACAATGGTATCTGAGTACCTCAAAATTAGTATTAAATGTGGGTGTTTAAGAAAGTTATGAAAATCATAGACATGAATTATAAGGGTATACATATATTATTGGGTTTAGGTAAACAAATAGTATTATGTGTGTATAATGGCTTGCAACCTAATACATTGACGGACACGCCACCTGGAGGAATGACAAATTTTATATAAGCTTTAAACAGCAAAGGGATAAAAATAAAGGGAATGGGAAGGAGTATGCACTTTAGAAAACATTAACAAAAATAGGTAGTTTAACTCAAGTTTTACAGAAGAATACTGCAGCACATAAAAGAGATTTTGAAAACCCCATAAACTTTGTAATTTTGTAGGTGTTTTAGCCTTCAGTAACCTACTTTACCCTGGCCATGAACTTGAATGTATTAAATTAAATTAAACAAGAGAATTAACAAGATGAGAATAAGAAGAGAATGAACAAGATACTTCGATAACAAGACACACATATAATCTTTCGCAATTCCAGCTAGCCGTTAGTGATTGAGACTTCTTAAAAATAGATCCATCATTATCAAATGTAATGACTACTTTGGTCAGTAGTCTTCGTGATTTCAGTTGAGACTGCTGAGTTAACGTTTGGTATTAAGTACCTGCAGAATAGGACACAAACATATAGTCGGCTGTGGGGTGATTTTTTTTAATAAACCTCAATCATCTTGAGTCATATAGGCATAGCTGACTTTGACAGTTTATATCGCTGAAAAAAATCTTCAAATATGCCCAGTAAAGTTTGTATTGCCCATTTGTAACATTAAACCTCCACAATACAAAGGATTAGTGCCTAAGCTACTATAAATCAGCATATCTCCACAGCAACTAAGGATCTTGCCCAAAGTCTTCCCTGAAGTATTTTCTGTAATGCCTTTCATTCAGTCTAATTCAGTTCATTGGGTCATCCCAATGAGAGAGAAAGAGAGATCCCGCACAGGTTCTTTAAAGGTTCTATAGGTCAAACACTCATCAATGTCAAAGGGAGTTATAAGTGGGCAATAATTGCTGGATTGGGCCCGCACACATATATACTCTGTGCTTGAATTTTGACTATTTTCACATTTGTGCTTAAAGTAGTAGATTAAAAATAAATATTAAGTTAATCTTACTAAAATGTGTTTTGTGGTTGCTCTTTAAAGGAACTGTTTTTATTTCTTTTTTCCTGCAAAGGTTCCCAGTCAAATGCACTGGTCTGTGGAATCTGCCTCATAGACTTGGGGAGAGGGAATGCTTTGAGAAACTGTATGTTAAACAGTGCACTACTGAGGAACATATCTTGTTTCCTATTTGTCTCTTTTGTGTTATATTTAAAGCTGTAAAGTTGTTCTCTCTCCTTACATATGCATCTGCCATTTTGTCAAATGCTCGCATAGCTGGTTAGAAGTTTACAATTTGTATTATTAAAGAACAGCACATATTTTTCAGTCAATATTGACACATGTAAAGCAAATTGAAAGCTATAATCAACATAACAAACTGAAACATCTATCTCTTCCAGCCAGCCATTACATTACTATTTTTTTCCTTTAGATAAACAATCTACAACATGTTTACTGAGGCTTGAATTGATATCTCTCAACGGTATATACAAGTCTACTTTTATTCCAGTAGACACAGAGAATGAGCCAACAGTGCACAGTGCATGCAAGCCTCTTTCAAACCTACGATTATTTGTTCTCTGACTGTTCTAAAGGTAATTAAGGAGCATTGCATGTTTCTCAATTAATGATTCCTCATTCAACTGGGGATCTTTGATGCTAATTTGTTTTAATCAGGACAGAGACTGCTAAAAAAACGCCAAACAATTCAGTGAAGAGTAACTAGGAATTTTTAATCAAGTGGAAAAGATCTAAATGCTATGAGGGACACATTCATCATAAGTTTTCACTTCCTGTTCATTTAACTTTGTTCTTTCAGGTCTCATAAAACACTCTGTTAATCATAAAGAAAGTTTATTAAGATGAAGAACACACTACATTTTTTACCTCTAATTGAAGGGAAAGATTGTGCAAGAAGTGCATTGCTACAACAGAGCTGTGCTATTGAAAAAATAGTTATTATCCATCTTTGTTTATTTATACACTAAAGTGATAGAGTTCATAGTATGTAGATCTACAGAGCAACATTCATAAATTACTATCATGTTAACACCTTGGGGAGTAATTGAGGAAAGTGCCGTTTCTTATAGTTTTTTTAATTTACATTTTATTCTATAAATGTTTCAATGCTCTGTGGCATATACATCCGGAACAGCGAAATTATATTGTCCTTTTCCATGTGTGACTGATGTTTCATATACCAAAGGATGTGTCATGTGAAATCTAAGTGTGAGACTATGTACATATTTGAGAAAATAATATTTCCTAGCTAGCTAGCTAGCTAGCTTATTGAGGAAAAGGCATTTAATACTTCTGCCCTTCTCTATTTTTATTTACACCTACCAGTTCCATTCTGTAAATGGAGCCAGCTTCAACATGCAATATCTATGTGGATGGGATGAGACAGGGGATGGCGATAGCATACTGCTCCAGCCAATTCCCAGCCATCAGACAGTCCCTTCAAGGCCACTGCCAACTAAGCCGTAAACAACGCTCAGGTTCAAACCAGATCAGAACTGGCCAGACACTCAATACTCCATAAACAACTTCCTCATAGTCTTCTTCTGAACAACAACAAAAAAAGCCTGCCAACATACAACAGTACCCCACACACATGACACAGAGTGAAAGACCTGGGGATCGTTACCGTTTTACATGTCATAGATTATTGAGAAGCTGTCTCCCAAAGAGTGCCTTCTTTCCCATCACCCACACAAATCTTGGTTTTCCCACACCCTGCACCAGGTGAAGAGAGACAGGTGGCAACTTGGATGTAGATGGTGGTTGATTCACAAGATGAGATATAATGAATTCCTCAAAGCTTATGCTGAGGCTGTAATATGGGCACAGAGAACCATCCTATCAGCCTCCACCAAGGCTGTCAAATCCCTCCCCCAGGAGCTAGTCGGGGTGGTAAATTGCTTCATCAATCCTGAATGCCTATCACGTGCATCAAAGCTGAACACCAAGCACTGTAAGGCACGATGAGAACTACTTTGTTGAAAAGATTCTGGGCAATCAGGAAGCATTCTCACACAGCATTTCACTCACCATCCGACATCCCACCACATTCTTAAAGTTCAGCATATTTATTCATCAAGGAGTCCCAAACCAAACCATGAGAATCTCACCCATGCCCTCCTGGCTTGTGAAACAGAACCATGGACAGCTGGTTGACATGCTTATCCTTCCTTTTTCAAGCATGTGGTAGAACAACCAACATTGAAGAAACCCACCAAGTCCTAGCCAATTATCATACTGTGTCAAATTTCCCATCCCTGAGCAAGTTGAAATCAAAGTTAACAAAGGCTCATCTAACGGAGGCTAACATTCCAGACCCAGCAAAATCAAGACTCAGGCAATGACACAGAACTGAAATTGCTTTACCGGTTCTCATGGATTATCTCCTCCTGTCAATGGATAAATGACAGACACCCATTCTGATCCCCCAGACCTTTCTGCAGCATTGAACACATGAGATAGTGCTTTCTGGAGAGAAAGCAAGAATTGGCAGTAGTTCAAAATAATGCACCAAAATGGTTTGACTCTTTCCTCCCGGGATGTACCCGAAGAGAAGTGATAGGAAACTGCACCTCCATCTATAGAGCCTCATTTGTGAGGTTCTACAAGGATCAGTTCTCTCTTTAGATTTTTTTCAATTTCTACGTGCAACCATTAGGAGGACTGGTCTCCACTTGTCATTCACCAACATGGCTGAGGGCTTGGATGGGATCAGCATGTGGACAAAAATCAGCAGGCTGAATCTGAATCTGTGCAAGACAGAGCTGATATTGGTGGGAGAAGGAAAACATTTTGAGGCATTTGTCACCACCGTGAAGTCTCCTTTGGTTGAAGCATCACATTCACAATTTGCCCATTCAGTCTGTAGTCTACGAATAGTCTCAGATTCCTTACTGACACTGAGCTCCCATATTGCAATGGCTATGAATAATACTGGCTAGCAGATTCCATCCCATCCGGATGGATAAAAGACCTGACCTCAGCTATTCATACCTTAGTCACCTCTCAGATGGATGAGAGCAATGTGATATGTCTGGACACGAAACTTTCAGCACTTTAGGGAACTCCAACTGATACAAAATATGGGCATGCATCTCCTTAGCAGCATGGGCTACAGTGAGTCCATCACAACTTTCCTTTGCATTCTATGCAGACTTAACATGGAATTTTGAATCAAGTCCAAGGTCTCAGTCCTTATCTTCAAAACGCTCCATGACCTGGGCACAAGTTATCTATAAAGACATCTAAAGCTCTGGTTCTTGGACCAAAGTTGACAACTTTGTTCCTCTGATGCAATGGAATTCTCAGTAATAAGCATAAAGCTCATCATTGTACAAGACAGAACCTTCTCCAACTAATGAAACTGTGTAATGAAAACCCCCAGGAACTAAAGACCATCACAAAACTCACCACTTTCTGTTTCATTTCTTTCACCTTGCCCTCTCTAATATAAACACCTGCCAACAGCAATATTTATTTGATTGGGGAAATAAAGCTACCAAAATTACTCCACTGCATATGCTCCTCCCTGTAGGGAGACATCAAACCTCTAATAGATGTACAGCCATGTTGCTTAAAGTACCACCGCAGATACAACAGTGAGGAGTGTGGTATGGACAGCTATGTAGAATAGAATTCTCTGCTTCACTGAGCAGAGAATCTAGGCCATTATGTTCATTCTATAATAATGAAGTATAAATCAACTAGGGTATGTCTACACTACCCCACTAGTTCGAACTAGCGGGGTAATGTAGGCATACCGCACTTGCAAATGAAGCCCAGGATTTGAATTTCCCGGGCTTCATTTTCATAAGCGGGGAGCTGCCATTTTTAAAACCCCGCTGGTTTGAACCCCGTGCAGCGCAGCTACACGGGGCACGAACTAGATAATTCGAACTAGGCTTCCTAGTTCGCACTACCATTACTCCTCGTGAATTGCTTTTTTAAACTCGGGTTTCATGCTGTACCTATCTTTAGAAATCCCACATATCTATCTTCTTTTGTCAAATCTTCAACGAAACGTGTACTGGATCATCATCTGAGATTGTTGTAACATGAAGTATATGGCAGAATATGAGTAAAACAGAGCAAGAAGCATACAGTTCCCCTACAAGGAATTCCGTCACATTTAATTAATGTATTATTTTTAGTGAGTATCATCAGGATGGAAACATAGCCTCTGGAATGGTCACTGAAGCATGAAGGACTAGACAAACATTTAACATATCTGGCACTTAAATTCCTTGTAATTCTGGCTGCAAAAGTGCCATGTGAATGCCTGTTCTTACTTTCAAGTGACAATGTAAACAAAAAGTTGGCAACATTATTTTCCATAAATGTAAACAAACGTGTTTGTCTTTGCAGTTGGCTGAACAACAAGTAGGACTGAGTAGACTTGTAGGTTCTGATGTCTTATAATGTTTTTTGTTTCTAAGTGCAGTTATGTAACAAAAAAAATTCCACATTTGTGAGTTCCACTTTCACGATGAAGTGATTTCACTACACTATTTCTAACAGGTGAACTGAAATATGCAATTTTTACAGTGCAAATATTTGTAATTAAAAATATTAATATAAAGTGAAAAATAATAATATTGAATGCACTTTGTATTCTGTGCTATAACTGAAGTCAAAGTAGTTGAAATATGTAAAAAGTATCCAAAATATTTAATAAATTTCAATTGGGGCTCTATTTAAAAGTTAGATTAAAACTGCAATTAATAGTGATTCGTTTTTATAATCAATATTCATTTTTTAAATTAAACTAACAGTGATTGACAGTCTTAATTCCTAAACATCACCATTGTTATAATCCTTTTTCATTTTTATAGGATGTTCCAGAAAGGGGTGGATGCTTTGACTGTAAACCTGTCTATACATTGTAAAACATGGATCAGATGCTGCAATTTATGTTAGTTAAAAGATCAACATTTTTCCATCTTCAGTGATAACTCAGTTCTTTTAGGCTTTAGGATGGCTCTGCCATATGCAAAAACTGAACTCTAATTATACCCAGCTCAAGACAATTCAGGAATCTAAAATACTCTGCCAATCAGTATGTTCTCAGTCTCTCATCTTAGTTCACAAATTTCTGCATGTGTCTTTGTTTCAGTCTCAAACCTGATAATGTCACATCATTGGGACAGGAAACTTCCTTTGATCTTATCTGAAGTGATGTTTGCAATTTCCAGTTCTAGCTTGATGAGATCACATTGTCAGGCCTCCATGTAACTGTGATCTTTCCTGCTTTGCAATTGTATTTTTTCTGAGTGTTCTTTACACTGTTCAGGCTAAAACATATGATGATGCACTTTGTCAGAGGCAGGACTAATGAAAGGACTGAGTTAATGGTTCCAGTTTTAGAACAGTCATTTCATGTGACTTCACTCACTCTCGCTTTTCAATTTCATCATTTTAACTCTTTAATCAAAAAATTATTAGTAACAAAGCAAGACCTCTCAGCCTCTTGATAAAATCAGATGAGCATTATTACCTTTAAACTTGGACTAATTGCACTAAGAACAGAAATGTAAAATTACTTACTAGAATTGTTAAACCATATAACATACCTTGGGTTAAAATATTCAATATTGTAAAGGTTAGTTTTTTTCAGTTGCACATAAATGTCTGCATTTTGATATTGATCATAGGAGAGTTTATAATATTTAGAGCCCGGAAAATCTGGAGAAGCCATATTGTTTTTTACTGACATTCAGTGCATAGGGAATGTACAGAGTTAACTTTTGCTCTCTACTATGTTGCTGCAACTGCACTTAAGTAAACTGGATTGTCCCAAAGTAACTGAAAGCATAGTATGGTCCATACTTAAATGATCTTATATTTAAACATATTGCTGCTTTTCCATCTTCCTGATAATATGAACCTGTAGATGAGAACACTTGCTTTTCCTGTCCATCAGACATAAATTTCATATTTTGCGGTCTCTTTTCTAGAGAAAGGGGATCATTGCACGTGGTAGTATGGAGCAAAAAGAGAGATATTAAGAATTAGGGCTGTCAAGCAATTAAAAAATCACTCCAGCTGGCCCCGGGCTGCATGCAGCGCTGCCCCTTTGAAGCACCAGGGGCAGTGTTTTCAAAGGGCAGCGCAAGGCGGAACCCGGTATTAGCTGGAGTGTCCACTGACCCTGGGCTCCACATTGCACTTGCCCCTTGGAAACACTGCCCCAACGCCTCAAAGGGGCAGAGCATTAGGAGCCTGGGATCAGCCAGCTAACCCTGGGTTCCACTGCCACGGGGAGCCCAGGATCAGCTGAGAGTCCCCAGCTGACCCCAGGCTCCACAGCTGCCCCTTTAAAATGCTGCCTCTCGTGTTTCAAAGGGGCAACGGCCGTGGAGATGGGAGTCAACTGGGGACTGCCCAGCTGATCATGGGCTCTGCACGGGAGCGGAACCAGAGTCAGCTGAGGAGTTTCTGGGGAAATGCCACGCAGAGCCTGGGATCAGCTTGGGAATCCCCAGCTGACCCCAGGCTCCAAGGATGCCCCTTTGAAATGCGCACTGGGCTCCGCGTGGCATTTCTCCAGAACAGTGGTCAGTGCCGCATGGAACTTGGGGTCAGGTTGGGACTCCCCAGCAGAGCCCAGGTTCTGGGGAAATCCCTGGCTCAGCTGTGAGGTGGCTGCTCCTATGAAATGCCATCTCTGCATGTTTCAAAGGGGCAGTGGACCCTGGGGTCAGCTTGGGAGTCCCCAGCTGATCCTAGGCTCCATGTTGCACCTCAGAGGCATTTCAAAGGGGCAATGCAGCATTAACGCCTGCAATTAACGTGTTAAAAAATGTAATGCGTTAATCCTGGACTGCGTTAATCACAGACTGCGTTACCGTATGTCAATTGACAGCCCTATTAAGAATGCATGACTTATTAAGTCTTCATGAGATAGTAAATAAAAGAGCAATATTGGTAAAAAACAGATCCTCAGTCTGCACTAGATTCCACCAGCACCAACTCTTGCGTTAATGCAATCTTCCAGTGATTTTCAAAAATACCTTTTTTCCCCTCTATCTTAAAATTAATAATATGTTTTTCTGTCTGTATTAAGGCATGCCGTTCTTAGCATCCCAAACAAGATAAACCAGCTATTTCACTGGTTTAATCCCCCTGTAGACCCTGAAAAGTAAGGGTATAGTATATTTCCATGGAAAATGGAGCTTCTATGAGTTTAGGAAGAAAATAAAAGGCAATGAAACTCCATAAGAGCCTGAATTCTCAGATCCTAATGTGAGATTTAGGCCTTATGTTGAAAGGTCACAGAGATGGGAATGCTTTTCATGGCATTTGACTTCAAAAATCTACAGACACCTCTCCTTTGACAGCCCAACAAAGGGAGTTTATCCAACAATTTTCATTTTCAACCAAAAGAGAATGCACTCCTTGTTCATTTTTTGTCACAAGTTACCATAATAACTGGATCTGAACTACCACACGATTAGATAAATATACAGTTTTGTTGTGCAGAACATGCTGATCTATGACCCAGATAAATCACTACAAATTAATCTTAAAGCATTGCATGGGGACTGACTAATCCTAGGACAAATAATACTTCTTTAGTAATGAACGCAAACCCAAAAAGCATTGTATTGTAAGGGAAGTGACAGTGCTGCCAAAACCCTACATAACTTGCAAGATTCAGGCTCATGTGAGATTACTGAGTAAGAAGAAGAAAGGACAGAATTGGGTTATTGTGCTGCTCTCATATATAAAAGTGTATATCTGTGTGTGTGTGTGTGTGTGTGTATAAAAGAACCCATTCTGAACTGAAACTTGTGCATCTAATGTTCTCTTGTGTGTTCCTTCCACAGAGAGAACTCTCACCAATTTAAGCAGGTGTTGTTCTGGGGAGAAGGGATGCAGCAGCCATCCACTAATCAATATCCAGGATATTAAGTTTCTGTTATTGGATACTGTGAACTCCTGCTTATTTATCCTTTTAACAGGGTGGTGTGCCCTGGGGGCTGGATAGCCTGAGGCTCAGCCAACCTGATTAGTGAATGAGCACCACCTGAGGGGAATCAGGCAAATGCTCTGTGAAGAACAGCAAGTGGCTGCAGTAATGGGAATGAGAGGCGGGCTTAAGTGGTGATAAAGCCCAGCTGGGGTATTAGATGGAGCGAGTGAGAGAGAGACTGACAGGCAGAAATCTCAAAGTAAGGAAAAACTCTGTAGGTGGAGGCTAGGGAGAAACCCTGATTAAGCAGTGGAGAAACAGAGAGATCCAGGGGCGAACATTAGAGGCTGCATTGGAAGTGTCCCAGAGAATACTGTGGCACATATAAAGGAGCAGACCCCAGTGTCCAGTACAGGGCACTGAGCTGGAACCCAGAGCAAAGGGAAGGACAGCGTGGCCCACCAGCAGGATTATTGAGCCTAGCAAGGGGCATATATGGGCTGTGATGGCAAGCGGCTGAGAGAGAGCCCCAGAGATGGGAGGATTTTTGTTCATGTTTAAAGATGTTTTGGAGATTTCTAGTTCGGGTATCTGTGAAACTAGAGGGGATGGACTTAAAATGAGGACCCCATGGGAGGCTCAACTTATAGAAAAACTGCCACAGTGTTCCAGTGATAGTCAGCAGGAAGGTAGGGGAGCACCAGTCCAGCAAGAGAGCTGCTATGTTATGCTATGTCCGGCCACAAGGGGCACTGAGCAATGAGTGGACTTGGTTACAGTCCTATAATGACAAAAACTAGTAGATGGAGGCAAAATCTACCTTTGGTTATTCCTAAGGAATCAATCTGGTTTTAACTGTAAAGTGGTAATGTGCTTCTACACATGCTTTCATGCCCATGACCAAGACTTATCACTGGATTGTCTATACTGCTGCAGGACTGACATTATATTGTCCAATCTTATTCATTTGCTGGCAAACATGAGTTTTACTTCCTGGTCTGAAATAACTTCATTTTGGCCTATGATCTTATGGTATGCTTAGGGTTTGAGCCAAAGCCCATGGAAAGGCTTCCACTGATATCAGTGAGTTATGGATCAGTCTTTTAAAACCTAATCTTTCAGACTATTTTGACACAAAATATTACAAAAGTGTTTTTAAAAAACTATTCAGTTGAGCCAAGTTGTTCTTGCTTGCATACCAAATTCAGCATTGTTGAACTTGTGCAATCGATGGAAACATTTGGCCCGGTCAATGTAAAAATGTAACACTTTCAGATATTTTTCAGTGGGGTAAAACAAGTTCAATGGGGATATTATACATATTAGGTGGATTAAAAATTGCTTAACAGATTGTCAAAGTAAATGTGAGTGGGAAATTATCATCCTTTGGAAGTGTTTCTAGTGTAATACCACAGAGAATTGTCACTGGTCCTATGTTAATCAATATCTTTATGGAATAATATGGAAGAAAGTATAATAGCACTGCTGATAACATTTGCAAGTGTCACAAAAGCTGGTAGAGAGGTAAATAATGGGCATGGGCCAATTATACAGTCCAATTTGGATCACTTTTTAGTCTTGGTTCATTTGAACATTACTTGTGGGAGAATTCTGTGCTATTCCACAATACAGAATTTGTGCAGATTTAATGGTGTCGGTAGCATTTTTTTTTTTTTTCATTTGGAATTTGTAGTTTCCACCAAATGCTTCCTTTTGTTGGATGTAACAAATTTCAGTCCCATTCTCTGCAGTGATCAAACTGTTGAGCGGCACTCCAATCACCCAGGGCTGGGAATTGGCGCTTTAGCCAGGTTACATTTCCTGAATCTTTTTCATGGTCTGTATTGAAAGAGACATATTTTCTGGCTGACATACCAATGTGTTGTTTTGACAAAATATAGAGAATTTTAAATGTTCTGTGCAGAACTTTTAACTTTTGTTGCAGAATTCCCTGCATAGTAGAACATGCATTTCAGTACAGCCAAATGCAAAAACATACATCTAGGAACAAATACTTTAGGTCAAACAATGTGAGCGATCTTATGATGGAATGCAGCAACAGTGAAAAGAACTTAGACATCTCTAAGAAGTTTAATCTGTTTAATGTTTCCAAGAAAGGGTAAGGAGACGCTTTGATAAGTGTACAAGTACAAAGAAATATTTTGTAATAAAATGTTCTTCATCGGGAAGAGAAAGGTAGAATAAGATACAATGACTGGAAATTGAAGCTAGATAAATTTGAACTAGTAATGAGGTACACATTTTAAACAGTGAGGGTAATTAACAATTGGAACAATTTATCTAGGCACTTGGTGAATTCTACATCACTTGTCTTTAAATCAAGACTGGATGTCTTTCTAAAAGATATATGTTATAGCTCAAACACATGTGAACTTGAAGTAGGTGATTGTAGTGGTCCCTTCTGGCCTTAAAAATCTATAAGCTCTTGAAAAGAGCTTGGCCAACTCCCAAGTAGGTTTTTACCCAGATGGTGCAATTTTGGGGTGCTGCTTTGGTACCACAGAAGGTTGCCCAGTGCCCAGAATTTAGGGATCTGGTTGCCATGACAACCCTACTCCCAAGTTTGACTCAGGAAATAGATTTTGCTCAGAGTATTTTTTACAAAAATATAAAGACCATAATTCCCTCATTTAAAATAAGGAGTAGAACAAATAAAAATTCCTTTGCAATATTGGTACCTCAAACATTCAGAATTTGCAAGTGAAACCCAACTATAAACCAAAGAGCAAATAACTTCATCGCATAATATTATTCAAGCTCAGGGAAATGCCAGAAAGTAATACAAGCAGCATACCCGCTGAGACCTAATTTATGGTGATACCAAAAACTTAAGTATAGAAATAGGCTTGCTTATAATATGTTGCTTTTAATATCCTTTTAAATTTGCCATTTGTTTCTGCCATTCTGCCTCTCAAATGTAGCTGCGAAAGCATTCAGTGTACATAAATATATAGCTACTGGACAAAGAATTTTTGACATGACATTTTCATGGGGATCAGCAAATCTGCTTTCTAATGGTAAGGTTTGTCATATGGAAGAAATGAAGAGGAAAATTAGCAAAGTGTTAAGAAAATATTTGATTCTTCCAGTGAAGCTCTGTTACAATCCATGCAAACAATTGGTTTCCTGTATCCAAGGAATATAAAGTAGACTACATTAGACTGGTAATGATTCCGAGTAGGGTCAAAGGATGAGGAAGTGATGAGAACCGATATGTCAAGAGGATGAGTAAGGAGTGGGTAATTAATTGCTGTTGAGGAGAGAAAAGGTAGAATCAGATAAGATTTACTGGACTTGTAGAGGCTTCACATGAAGCAGTGGCACAGGACAGACAGCAGCAGAATACAGATCAATAGATGCAGGGGGAGAAAAAAAAGTACTTTACTGCTGGTGTGGCTATGCTTTTTTTACAAGGTAACACCTCACCTCTTTATATTAACAGCTCAGGGACAGAAGAGGAAAGAAAACTCTTGAAAGGCAAGGTACATTTGTCCAGCAGGCATGACTTTTTAAAAGCTGCTCACCTCAAGTGATGCAGGGAAAAATCTCAGCTTGAAAACTAATGATGGCAAATGTAAAGAATACATTTATGAGGAAAAATGTCAGAGTCTATATGTGAAAAAACTCACGAGAAATACATTCCGAACCCTTGGAGAAAGGAACAGATAGAAAAGGGAGTTTTTATTCCAAATATCTGCTTTTGCCTTAGAAGTTGATAATAAACTATAATTGTTAGCATTATATGGTAATAAATGTGTATATAAAATAGGGGTATGGAGCTCAGTACAATATAACCCACAGACTCAGAACCATAATGATATGGTAGAGAACTATTACTTTTGATCATTGGTGGGACAGCTAATTACCCAATTATTCTAGAGACGTAAATGCTACAGAAGAGCAGAAACACCAGCATTCTGTTTTTAATTGTAAGCTCTTTGGGGCAAGACTTTTGACTTCTTTCTGGAAAGTGCTTTGCACATTTTGGGGCACTGCCACAGCATAATAATTACCATTCTGATCAAAGATTTTTCAATACCAGAGAATTTAGTAGCTTGTTTTAAGCACTTACAGTTTTGGTTGAGGTTCAAAAGAGTATTCTTATTTTCTAGAGTGAATAGAGATGAGCAGAATAGGTGGATCAGTGCTTAGTAGGACAGTAGATTTCAAATACTATTCTTAACAATTGGAGCTGTTTCTAACTAGTGTCCTTCTGCACTTCCGGCATTCCTTTAGTGTTGGTCATTTTCCAACTTCATTAGGGCTCCATTTCAGCAATGCATTTAAGCATGTGCTCATCTCTAAAGCATATGAGTAACTCCAACAAAGTGTCTAAGCATGTGCTTATCCTTGCGTGTCATTCACTTCAATGGGATTTAAACACATCCTTAAAGTTAAGCATGTGATTAAGTGCTTTACTGAATTAGGATCCAAGCTCTTTACACAGGGAACAGGCTACAAAGAGAAACAGACAAGGATTTCATGATTATTTTCTGCCTGTTGCTAGATCTGTATTTAAAGGGTTTGATGTAGGACGTATGAAAAAAGCAATTAATTCTAGTCAGACTGTCCCTGCAGCAAACTGAGCAGGAAGCCAGCTGCAAAGGAAAACTGACTGGAAAATCACAGGTTTCCCTTTGGATTCAGCTGCTCATACAGAAGGGGTTTGGATACAACACTGTCAGTTGACCATGTAACAGTTGATTTAGGCAGTTACCTACACTGAAACCCTGTCATGTCGTTGAATGAAACTTTACAGAAGCTGATGCTTTTGCAAAAACTATCACAGCATTGACGAATCAGTAAAATCAGCCTTGGTAACATCATAGAAATCTCTCTTCCTCTGTGGAGTCTCTGACCCATTTCCATCTGGGCGAAACCTCAAATGTATCCTTCCTGTAGCTCTTAGGTAGGTTTTGCCAGCCATGTATCTGAAGCAGATTGTCCACTATCTACCCTCAAGGAAAGGTGCAGCCCACATTTTCATGGGTTAATTTACATAGTTTTCACATATCTTGCATGATTGTGGTGTGGAATATGTGGACTTGTTCTTTATGAGTAGGGCACATGGACTTTCCACTTGAAATTATATAATTAGAGTGACATCTGAACATGTAGTAATATTTAAAGTTATATTTTCCTCCACCTTACAACTTTTTTATAACTATGTGGGTTGGTTTGGTTTGGTTTTTTTCCTTGAGGGCAAGGAGTGGGAGGTTTGTGCTATATATCAAAGTTTTGGTTTCATGTAACCTATAGGTCCTTTATTTCATAAAACACGGTTACCTACTTATGTTTATCTTACTTCATAAACAAATGGGTCACTGAGAATCTTTACGCTATAGTCCTGCTTTCAAATAAATAGCCTTTTCAGCACTGCTGTGTGGATAAGTGACATTTTTGAACCAAAACTAATAGAGAGAGACTGGAATAGCTGATGCCTGTTTTTTTTTCTTTTTTCTGAAGATAAAATGAAACTTCAGTCTTCAGACATTCCTATCAATTGATTTTAGTCTTTTATCTCCCATGAAAGCGTCTCTCTCAAAAATCATTTGGCTGTGGATTTAGCAAAAGAGAAAGCAGATTTTGCCTCTGTTTTAAAGGTAACCTGCTAATATACCTCTGTGCCGGTATTTAGACATACAAGTAAAGCAAGCCAGATAAGCAAGCCTACTTATTTAACCCACTGCCTGCTCTGACAAGAGAGAACACATTATACAGTCTTGGCAAATGACTTAGAAATTAATATGAACCTGGGAACAAAACAGAAGATGGTGAAAACAAGTTAACAATAACACATGGTTACATAACGGTGAAGTAAATGTAACTGAAGTGGGACTAGTTCATAGAGAATGGTTAACCTTAAAAATATGCCAACATTATTCTAAATACATAATGTTACCCCTTGTGTCAGTGCTACATAGGAAGCTTATAGTGCTCTACCAATGCTGTACAATTTTAACATGCTAGCTAGGTCTCCGTGATCACCTTCTCCCTTTGTTGGTTGGTCCACACAGAGGATGAGAACCTACTTTGGTGGTAGCGATAGTGGCTTCTTTAGCTGCTGTGGGAAATCTCCCATGCAAACTCAATACCCAAGCTCCAACCCAGTAGGCCTTGTGAAAGCACCAGAGCAGCATGAGGGACCCCTAAAAGCCCACAGCCAGCCAAGGAAGGGCTCTTGTTCCACAGGCACTATGGAAGATAGCTGTAATGCTGCCTCCCATAGACCGTAATGCAAGTCCCGGGATAGATGTGGGCTGGGGGTATGAAGGATGTGTTGGGGAGCAAGGCCACAACATGTGGCATGGCACAGATGCTAGGCAGTGTTTTGGCCTGTTGGGAAGGTCATGGAAGCTGCTGCAACATAGGACCCCAGGGCTTTCTGCATTATGCTAGGAGACTCTCCATACCCCAGACCAAGATCAGGTCTATGGTGACTTAAAGATGTCTGTGTCTATAATGGAAGTATTTCCAATGAGTACATCAGTGACTGATGAAAAGTTGAAAACAACAAGTGGTCCGGTGGCAACTTAGAGACTAACCAAAATATATAGAATCATGTGCTTTCCTGGGCAATCCCACTTCATCAGATGAACTCGAGTGGAAATAATAGAAATATATATGACAGCAGAAGAAGTAGTTATCAACTTTTAGGGCCCATGTTAATGAGATTACTTAAGTGGGCTGGATGTGTCCCATTCATAGCTTTTGATGTGGAAATGCAGATGTGAATGGCAGGAAAAATTGGCTTTGTAATGCACCAACCAGTTAATGTCTTTGTTTAGGCCCAGAGTAATGATGTCAAATCTGTATATACATTCCAGCTGTGCAGACTCTCTGTAGGTTAGTGAAATTCCTTTGTGTGGGCTGGACTTTTCTCATCCAGCACCCTCACAACTAGATTGGTCCTGAACCAGGGAATTTGCGGGACTAGAGAAGGTTCCCTGCCACTGACTCTGCCAGCTCCAAGAATGAGGAAGGGGAAAGCAGGGGGATTATCTCCAGCCCCTGCTAGGCTGCCTGCTGGCTTGCTGGCCCAGCTGCCCTAGCCAGACTGCCTGCCATGTCCAGCAGCCTGCACAGCCACAGGCTGTCACAGGCTCCGTCCCTGCATGACCACAGGCTGCTGGAAGTTGGCTCTGGCCCTGATTAGGCTGCCAGGAGCTGCATAGTACTCAGGTTCTGGCCCCATTTCTGCAGGCTGTCTGGGGCTCTGGCTCCATGCTCCATGCTGCCACAGGTTGCTGGGGCAGCCGCCAGCCCAGGCCTTGGTCCTGCTGCCGCAGGCTGCCAAGGGCTTGGGCTCCTGCTCCATGGCAGCCCACAGGTTCTAGTCCCACTTTCACAGGCTGCCTGAAGCTCTGCCCCCAGCCTGCACTGCCACAGGCTGTCGCTGGTCTAATCCTGTGCTGCCATGACCCGGCCCCAGTGCTGCAGGCTGTACAGGGCTGCTGCCAGCCCTGCCCCATCCCCTCCCACTGCTTCAGTGCAGCCCCTACTGGATTGCCCTCATTGAATCACAGAGACCTCAGGAGGTAATCAACTCCAGCCCCCTGCCCAAGTGCAGGACTCTAAACTTGTCCTTGTTGAACCTCATCAGATTTCTTTTGGACCAATCCTCTAATCTCTCCAGGTCACTCTGGACCCTAACCCTGCCCTCCAGCGTATCTACCTCTCCCCCAGCTTAGCGTCATCTGCAAACATGCTGAGGGTGCAATCCATCCCCTCATCCAGGTCATTAATAAAGATGTTGAACAAAACCGGTCCTAAAACAGAGCCTTGAGCACTCCGCTGGAAACCGACCACCAACCTGACACTGAGCCATTGATCACTACCCATTGGGCCCAACAGTCTAGCCATCTTTCTATCCATCTTACAGTCCATGTATCCAATCCATAGTCCCTTAACTTGCTGGCAAGAATATTGTGGGAGACTGTATCAAAAGCTTTGCTAAAGTAAAGGTATATCACATCCACTGACTTTCACAAAGCCAGTTACCTAATGATAGAAGCTAATCAGATTGGTCAGGCATGACTTGCCCTTCTTGAACCCATGTTGATTATTGCTGATCATTTTCCCTTTTTCCAAGTGCTTCAAAATGGATTCCTTGAGGATCCCTTCCATGATTTTTCCAGGAACCGAGGTAAGACTGACTGGTTGGTAGTTCCTTAGATTGTCCTTCTTCCCTTTTTTAAAAATGGGCACTACATTTGCCTTTTTCCAATCATCAGGAATCTCTCCTTATCTCCATGAGTTTTCAAAGATAATGGCCAAAAGCTCTGCAATGACATTTGCCAACCCCCTCAGTACCCTCGGATGCATTAAATCTGGGCCCATGGATTTGTGGATATTTATATTTTCTAAATAATTCCTAACTTGTTCTTTCCCCACCAAGGGCCATCCACCTCCTTCCCATACTGTGTTGCCTAGTGCATTAGTCTGGGAGCTGACTTTGTCCGTGAAGACAGAGGCAAAGAAAGCATTGAGTACTTCAGCTTTTCCCACATCATCTGAAACTAGGTTACCTCCCTCATCCAATAAGGGCCCCTCACCCTCTCTGATCACCCTCTTATTGCTAACATGCCTGTAGAAGCCTTTCTTGTTACCCTTCAAATCCCTTGCTAGCTGCAATTCCAGTTGTGCTTTTGCCTTCCTGATAATTCCCCTGCATTCTCGAGCAATATATTTATACTCCTCCCTAGTCATCTGTCCAAGTTTCTCCTTTTTGTGAGCTTCCTTTTTGTGTTTAAGCTCACCAAGGATGTCCCCAGTATGCCAATCTGGTTGTCTACCATATTTGCTTTTCTTGCTGTGCATCGGGATGGTTTCTTCCTGGGCCTTTAATAGGCTTCTTTAAAATACTACCAGCTCTCCTGGACTCCTTTCCCCTTCATGTAAGCATCCCAAGGAATCCTGCCCATCAGTTCTCTGAGGGAGTCAAAGTCTGCTTTTCTGATGTCCAGGGTGTGTATTTTGCTACTCTCCTTTCTTCCTTTGCTAAGGATCCTGAAATCTACCATCTCATGATCACTGCTTCCCAGGTTGCAACCCACAGCTACTTCCCCTACTAGTTCCTCCCTGCTTGTGAGCACCAGGTCAAGCTGTGCACAGTCCCTGGTTGGTTCCCTCAGCACTTGTACCAAGAAGTCATCCCCAACATTCTCCAAAAACTTCCTGGATTGTCTGTTTACTGCTGTTTTGGTCTCCCAACAGATGTCAGGGTGATTAAAGTCCCCCATGAGAACCAGAGCCTGCGATCTGGAAGCTTCTCCCAGTTGTCCAGAGAAAGCCTTGTCTACCTCATCCACCTGATCCGGTGGTCTATAACAGACACCAGCCACAACATCATCCCTGTTGTTTCCACCTCTAAACTTAACCCATAGACTCTCAACAGTCTTTTCTTCCTCTAAATACTGGAGCTCTGAGCAATCATACTGCTCTCTTACATACAATACAACTCCTCCTCCTTTTCGCCCCCCCACCTGTTCTTCCTGAACAGTTTATACCCTTCCATGACAGCACTCCAGTCATGCGAGTTATCCCACCAAGTCTCTGTTATCCCAATCAAATCATAGTTCTTTGACTGGGCCAGGGCTTCTAATTCTTCCTGTTTGTTTCACAGGCTTCTTGCATTTGTGTACAAACACCTGAGATAGCCAGCTGATTGCCCTACCTTCCCTATTCAAGTCAGGGGTCCTCCTTTGTTGCTCATTCCTCCTTGTGTTTCTTTCCCGTTTCTGACTTCCTCACTTACCTCAGGGCTTTGGTCGCCGTCCCCCAACAAATCTAGTTTAAAGCCTTCCTCACTAGGTTTGTAAGCTTGCCTGCAAAGATGTTCTTTCCTCTCTTGGTTAGGTGGATACCCATCTCTTCCTAATAATCCTTGTGCCTGGAACAGAGTCCCATGGTTGAAGAAACCAAAACCTTCTCTCTGACACCACCTGTGCAACTACGCATTTACTTCCTCAATTCAACGATCCCTACCTAGACCTTTTCCTTCAACTGGAAGGATGGACGAGAACACCACTTGCACTTCTAATTCCTTGACCCTTCTTCCCAGTGCTACATAATCTGCTGTGACCCGCTCAAGGTCATTCTTGGCCGTATTGTTAGTTCCTACATGGAGAAACAGGAAGGGGTAGTGATCCGAAGGTTTAATCACTTTTGGAAGACTTTCGGTCACATCCTGAATGCAAGCGCCCCGTAAGTAGCACACTTCTCAAGATTGAAAGTCTGGACGGCAGATCGATGACTCAGTCCCTCTTAGGAGGGAGTCTCTGACCACCACTACCCATCTTCTTCTTTTCGGGGTGGTGGTCATGGAACCCCCCATCTCTAGCACTACGCATCCCATGCCTTCCAGTAGATAGTGTTCCCTTCTGATTTCTTCCCTAAAAGGTCCCTGACACACCATTCTCCACTGCAGTGCCTGTGGAGAAAGCCTGAAAGCTGTTACTTACTTCTACAGGAATGGGGGAGACCTGAGTTGGCTTTCTTCTTCTTCTAGAGGTTACATGCTGCCAGTTTTCTTCCTTGTCCTGTACTGCCCTGACTGGCTCTTCAGCCTGCTGTGCCTGCAGGATTAAACGCTGCCTTCTATCGAGGAAGTCTTCATTCTCTCTGATGGAACATAGGGTCAATACTTGGGCCTCAAATCCCCTAATTTCTTCTTCCAAAATGGTGACCAGCTTGCACATAGTACAGATGAAATCCCTTCTTTCTTCTGGGAGGAAGACAAACATGGCACAAGCTGTGCAGGTAACAACAGCAGACCTATCGCTATCCATATCTGCCTTCCTTCTGAGAGATTCCTCAGATGTTATTCAATGCCTCCTTGAAGACAGTAGTGTAGCAAAAAGATTTTAAAGAATGGCGAATGTATCTCGCCCTCTCTCCAAACTCCCTGTTAGCAGTCCCTGATAACTGACTCACTCCTTTATAAAGCTCTGGAGTGCCTGATAGCCCCTCCCCCTGATTAAAGCTCACTAATGAGCAGAAGTTTCTAGATTTCAAACCCTAATTAGAAGCTCACAGCTTCCACCTGCCAGCCACAGTACACACTCTGTGGCGGGGGGCAGGGGAGAGAGTTGGGGGGAAGGGAAAGGGAAAAAACCCCAACCAAACAGCCAAACACAAGCTGAGCAAACAGCAAGAAACCCCCAAACACAAACACACACTACAGACAGCCATTTTCCTTAAGGGTCCTGTATTAGCTTCCTCCTTTACCAGGAGAACTCCCTCTCCAAACTCCCTGTTAGCAGTCCCTGTTTGAAAATAGGCTACTGGGATTTTCTGATCCAGAACAGCCATGGTCCTGCCGGATCATGGATGTTGCTGAACGAGAGAATTCCAGTTTTGGGAGGTGCAACCTGTGGAAGAAAGTGGTAGTGCCTGCTTTCCAGAGGCACTGAGCACCTACAAGTCTCTTTGATCGTAATGGGGCATTGCTGGTGTTCAGGACCTCTGAAAATCTGACCTTTGTTTATCTAAGGCAACCAGCACATTTTTAAGGGTGACCACACCAAGCTAGGAGCTGAAGGCTTATGATATTAAATGGCAATTAAGAAAACTATAGCAAAGAACAAAATTGTCAGACATATAGAGGAACATAATTTGTTGGAGATAAGTCAACATGTTTTTTGTAAAGGGAAATCATGCCTCACCAGTCTACCAGAATTCTTTCAGGAGGTCAACAAGCATATGGAAAAGGGAGATCCAAGGACTACCACATACTTAGATTTTCAAAAAGCCTTTGACAAGGTCCCTCACCAAAGGCTCTTAGCAAACTAAACCGTTATGGGATAAGAGAGAAGGTCCTCTCATGTACTGGTACCTGGATATAGGAAAAAAGGGGTGGGTATAAATGATCAGTTTTGAGAATGGAGAGAGATAACTAGTGTTGTTCTTAAGGGGATCTATACTGCAACCAATTCTTTTCAACATATTCATACATGATCTGGAGAAAGGAGTAAACAGTGAGGTGGCAAAATTGCAGGTGATGCAAAACTTCTCATGGTAGTTAAGTCCAGGCAGACTTGCAAAGAGCTACAAAAGATCTTTCAAAACTGGGTGACTGGGCAAAAAGAAATGGCAGATGAAATTTAATGTTGATAAACGCAAAGTAATGCACATTGGAAAACATAATCCCGCCTTTATATACATATAAAATCATGGGGTCTAAATTAGCTGCTACCACTCAAGAATGAGCTCTTGGAGTCACTGAAGATAGTTCTCTGAAAACATCCACTCGGTATGCAGTGGTAGTTAAAAACAAAAAAAACAAAAAAACCTCGAACAGAATGTTGGAAATCATTAAGAAAGGGATAGACAAGACAGAAAATATCATATTGCCTGTATATAAATCCATGTTATGCCCACATCTTGAATACTGGAAGTAGATGGGCTTGCTCGATCTCAAAAAAGATATATTGGAATTGGAAAAGGTTTAGAAAAGGGCAACAAAATGATTAGGGGTATGGAATTGCTTCCGTTGTAGGAGAGATTAATAAAACTGGGATTTTTCATTTTGGATGAGACACAACTAAGTGGGGATATGGCTGAGGTCTATAAAATCATGACTAGTTTACAGAAAATAGACAAGGAAGTGTGATTTACTTCTCATAACATAAGAACTAGGGGTTATCGATTGCAATTAATAGGCAGCAGTTTTTAAAAATGGAGGCATTTCTTCACACAACACACATTCAACCCATTGCACGCCTTGCCAGAGGAGGTTGGGAAGGCCAAGACTTTAACAGGGTTCAAAAAAGTACTAGGTTTGTTCATGGGGGATAGGCCCATCAATGGCCAGGTTGGGAGTGCAATGGGGTCTCCAACCTCTGCTTGCTAGAATCTGGGAATGAGTGACAGGGAATGCATCACTTCATTCCTTCTGGAGCACCTAGCCCTGGCCACTACCAGAAGACAAGCGTGTAGGCTAGATAGGCCTGCCCATGGGGATAGGAGGAGACAGTCAGATCCCCTGGCCCTTTAAATTGCTGCTGGAGCACTACGCACTGCACTCCAGGCAGCTCTCAGGTCTGGCTGTGGGTGGGAGGGCCATGGCACTGCGCGTTCCAGGTGGTGCTGAGGGCTGGCTGCTCCCACTCTGCCCCTTGCACCCGAGCTCCAACCCTTCTGGTGAGGCAGAGCTGCTCCCCCACCTCTGCCTTGCCTAGACCTTTGGTCTGAGCCATTATGTCCGTTCTTATGTTCTACTAGTGAAACTATGTTACAATAGGTGGCTGTTTCTTTAAAAGAGAGGCAGAGGTTACTCATTTCGCTAAAAACCTGAACACTGCAATAATACTGTAATAATCCTGTGACCAGCCAGGAACCTCTCACTTGCTACTATTCTGCATTCTGGGCTCCCTTGCAGGTTCATGGGCGCTACACTCTCCTGCTTGGAGAAACCAGGTGGCTATCACAGCACTGCGTGGAATATGTATTGTAATGGCCTGTGCTCTGACTGCTGGGACTTTACTAGTGACATCCAAACCTTGCTTGCCTTGGTCTCCACTGCTCACTACCTGCAGCAAGGCTGGCATAGATACAAATGGTGCTGGACTGAAAAACTGAGTCCCCATCGTTTCCGCAGATCTCCTGTCCCACTCCCGGGCCTCATGTGTGGTTTAACTCCATCCCAGTGCTAGAGAGTGAGCCTGAGCAGGGAGGCCTTGATCTTGCACTTGAATATGTGCATGGATCACTCACTCCTATGCTCAGTCCCATTCATCTCCATAGGTATCTGCATGGGTGTGTGACTGTGCCCACAGAGATCTGACTAGAGAATAAGGGCTTCAGGGTGCAGCATCTGCAAATGCAAAGAGTAAACCGTGGGTGGGTGATTGTATCCCAATATTCCTGCTTTCCAGAATTTGAGACAAATCCAGCAATGGGATGTATCTGTAGGTGCTCTGTGTGAGACCAGGGGATATCACAAAGCCTTACTTTGGTTCAAAAAGCACACAGCAGGGAGGGAAAGGGGAAACCAGAATTTGCTTATGAATGCAGAGCAAAGCCTGAAGCGAGTGAAGAGGATGAATGAGCAGAGAAACTATTTGCATTAGTTTAGCTGTGTGTGGTTATGTTTGTCTGGTAATTGAGCTGTCCCTTGTGATAAGTGAACTGTTGTAAAGTGTGTGGGGGAGGACACAGTTTAAAATGTGGGGTGGCGGAATTGTGATGGGTGAAGTGAGAAACGGCTGCTCTTTCCTTAAAAGTCTCGTCCTATTGTGGAAATTGACCACGACTATAAAAAAAAGTGATATGCATATAATGAAGATCCAACTAAATTAGTTTCTGGGGGAGGTGTGGAGTGGTGACTCCAATGATGACTAATGGCTCTGTATTTTCTCTGGTAAGGCCCCAATCCTGCAAGCTGCTCTACACTTAGGAAATATACAGCCCATTGTTTCCACTGAAAGCAAGCGAGGGCCAGATCCCACACAATCTGCTATAAAATCTCTCTGTCTAAAACACAGTAAAGTTTTAACCTTATCTCCACCCTTATCATGTCCATCTCATGCGATCTTAGGCACAGAGCAGCAGACCAGAAAGCAAAGAGGCACAGGGCAGGTGGCACTGGCACTGATGCGGAAGGAGGTGACTCATTAGGCATTTCATCCTGATCAGATTACTCCATTTAATTTAGTCATTGGAATCTGAGGCGTCTGTTGACACAGATCATGCCAGACACAGGGAAGGGTGGATGGGAGGTGGGGAAAAGTAACACAGATCCTCTCAGTTGGGGGTAGGCGACAGCTGTGAGTGACAAAATGGGTTTGTTGCCTCTCATCCATGTAGCTATTCTTGCAGATACAAAATAACTGCAAAATATAATTGAGCTTTCATTGCTTCCTTTTTTCTAGGGATAGTGTTCCTGGTGCCAAAGATTCCAGAACCTTCCAGGGCCTTGTCTTCACTGAAAAAAAAGGTGGTTCTTAATTCACATTAACCAACTCAAAGTGACATCCTAGTGAAGACAGAAGAAATCATGAAAGAAATCTTTCCCCAAGTCCCTATTCTGGCTTTCAAAAAATCCCCCAGCCTGGCCAAACTTATCATCAGAAGCTAGCTCGACTTAGACCAGGATATAAGATCTCAACTCCATGAGTGCCAACTCTATGGATGCTCTTGGGTTGGAGCATCCATGGGAACAAAATAGTGGGTCCTCAGCATCGCAGAGGATCAGCTCCTCCCTTTCTGCTCAGTGTCTCCCACCTACTGGTGGGCCCCATTGTTCAGTGCCTCTTCCCCTTTCTCCCAATACCTCCTGCTCACTGCACTCAGCTGTTCAGCCATGTGCAGGAGGCACATGGGAGAAAGGGGAGAAGTGAGGGAAGGAAAAGGGGGGGGTGGGAACTTGGGGGGAAGAGGTGGAATGGAAGCAGGGCCTGGGATAGACCAAGGGTTGACACATCTGGTGCCATGTGTCTCCTCTCCTGGACAACCCTTCCATTTGCCCTACACACATATTACCTGTGAGAGAAGGGGAGCCTCTGGCCTCCCACTGTGTTAAGGAGCCACTATGTGCCCATGGATTTCTATTGGCATTCTAGGAGCTATATCAAGGGCTCAGCTCTAAGAAGATGCTCCATACACTTTTATAGTTACCAGAGCTCTATGTGATTAGATACAGGGTTGAACGGACTCCCTAAAGATTTCTTTATTGCCATTCCCACATGACATCTCCTCTTCTTGAGGCTGTCAAGCCCTTGCATCTATAATGGCCAGCCTCAGACCCTTCAGGCTTCCCTTGATCTACTTTAACTGATCTAGCACTTTTCATGTTTTCAGTGCTCTGCAATTTCCTGCATTTGTAAATTCCCCATTGCCTTTAATCAAACTTCTGTTGAGCCTGGCAGTTTTGGCAAGTTTGCTTTGTTTTAATAAAAATGTGAATTTGCTCCCCAGGCAAATTTTCCATGTACCTCCAACTAAATTTCAAACATTTCACTGTTGCCTTAAAACAGCTGGTCCCCCCATCTTAGTACAAAAGCCAGTACAATGAACTAGATTATATCCAGGTCCCAGTGAAGCCAATGGGATTTTTTTCCCACTGACTTCAAAGGGGCCAGGATTTCATCCACTGGCATTTTCATTACAGCCCAGTCCTAGCCAAATATGATACAGTAGGTTTGCCTAAAATTTCATTAATAACGAGTGTCTAGTACTCATGTGATTATTGGCATTCGGAATTGGGCACATGTGCAAAGGGAGAAATAGAATGTACTTCATGCAGTGTCCTTATTTATCCTGCCCCAAGCATTATTGGCTTCAGAGCTCATCCCCTGCAGGGGGCATGTGGTAGAAAAAATCTTTATTGCCTTCCCTAGAGAAGATAGCAGCAGCAGAATGTTGTTTCCAACAATACCCTCTGCATGGGAGATGCAGGTGGCAATAGAAACACCCCGGGATCCCATGCAGGGGACTAGACAGCAGCTTTTCAACCATCAACAACATGGAGCAGAATTGTCATAGCTACGCCTTCATTCCCCAAAAGGGACATGTAACTAACTGCATCATCCCTTCAGGGGGAGGATGGCATGATACGGGCCATGGACTTGCATATCAAAACTCCCGATCCCAGCCTCAGATCCCTGCCTGCTTGCAGATTGTATTGAAAAACAGCAGCTGCTTCTTTGCGCTTTGTGTTCACACTGGGCCAGTATTTCCTCTTGATCTGCTAAGACCTGCAGCAGACTCTGTGGATCTTACAAGCCCCTCAGCAAGTGAAAGCTATAAATGACGGGAATAATGTGAACACCAGATTATCCATGGGGGCTGAAGAGTGAGGGCAACATGGAGCTTTTAAGTTCCTGTGTTTCCCTGTGCCCTCAACCTTAGCATTCCCACCTTACCTGTATGCCATGAACACTGTTTTAAAAATTGGGGGGAGGGAAGTGGGAGCAACCACACAAATAACATCTAGCCAGCACCCTTCTGTTAGAATAAGCTACGCAATTTGCGCTATGCAAAGTTCATGGCTTATTCAGAGTCTAAATCGAAAGAACTTATTTTTAAATTGGGCGCTGTGTAGACAGAATAGTGCACCTGTTATTTCAGCAAATAGCGGGCACTTTTAAAGATGCGGCGTTTCTGTTTCAGGATACTTCCGGTATCCCGAAAGAGCAATGCAGTCTAGATGTACACTAAGGAAAAATAACTTTTAAAATGAATTAAGGATGAAATTTTGTAGAAATGTGAATTGAAAACTTATAGGAGAGTTAGCAGAAAAACCTAGAAAAATTCAATGGTAAAGTTCCATTTACAAAAGAATACAAATATTTGAAAATGTGGGCATTCATAGTTATGACATTCAAACACCTTGAACCCTTCCTGGGCAGTAATGTTCTGAGATGGGCACTCAAATGCCGTGAAGTTGAGGACAATTTTAAATAGCTCTAAAAAAAAAATCAGATCTTGGGGGAGGCTTATCTGTTCATAGCAAATAGGTTTGTGTTATCCTCAACTTACTCTAAATAAAACATTGGGGTTCTGCCAATGCCAGTCTGCTTTGTGGTCATACAAAGGCCACAGAAACAAATGTACCATAGTCTACAAATTCCTGCTCAGTCAAATAGCAGACTCAGGGTAATCATTCCCATTACGATTTCATGTACCACCAATCACACAAATGTCATTAGACATAGATTTGTGTGTATCTGCGTAAACAAACCTCCTAGACCCGCATCAGGAAATTATAGCAATTACTTCTTCAAAAGAGCAAAGATTAGTGTGATGATAAAGCATCACACTTTGAACTGAGGACGTGAATGTGTGAAGTCAATTAAGCAAAGAAAGCTCTGTGGGGCCCCAATAATTGGTACAGTGACAGTGAGTTTGCCACGCAATATGGCCTCAATCTCTGACTGCAGGCTTCTTAAAGCTTTTAGAAAAAGGCCCTGATCAAAAAATAAATATATCTTTCAAAGTAGATCTGAATGGAACAAAGGGGGTGAAGGAGAAGATTCACTATCGGGTATGTGTTAAGACTTAATTGTAAGTGTGCATTTTCATATTTTAAACTATTTGAGGTGGCTTTTAAGTGTAACCTTACATCTGAATTCCCTGGGTTTCTAATGACTGTGATGCTCATTAATAATACTGTAATATTGAGACACCAAAAGTGCTCTAGAAACATATAAAGGAATGATTCATGTCTAGATATGTCTATAGTTTAAATTGAAACAGGGAGATGATGAACTAACAAAGACCAGGAAGATGAGAGGCATTGTTAGGCCAAGGTTTTGGAAGCACTACAGTGCTATGGTGAGGCTGTTTGAAATGTGTAAATGGCTTTCTTTTTGCCACGTCAACCCATTATCTCCTCCCCACAAAGCAACATTACCAAACTTGACATCCGTGTTCTTCTTCGCAAAATTTCAAATGTGCGAATGCTAGGAAACACGGATCCAATGTACACACGTAGGCCTCCTCTGTGCATTCGTGTGTTGGTGGAATCTCTTGGACCCTGGTCACTTGAGAATTTACACAGCCAGGGGACATGACACACAGTTATTTCTGAAGCACTCAAGGGGTTAAATTGCAACTCATGCAACTCTCCAGGGGACACAACACCAACAACTACCTCCCAGGCCCTGATTCTCCTCTCATTCTAGCATAAATCTGGAGTGACCCCACTGGTGCTACTGGAAGCATGAGTGTAAAATGTGTGTGAGTGGAAACTCAAGCCAGAGGGCTCTGTGCCTTTTGTGCAGTTCAGCCCTACAACCTGTTTTCCCTCCCCAGTGCTCCGGACAAAGTACATTCCCCTGGGAACCTAGCTCCACTCTTGTGGTTCAAATACTTCCATTTTAAAGAATTTAATGTCCTAATGAGGCCCTGTTCCAGGGACGACACATTCCTCCAGGTCTAGCTAGCCCCTGTGAAAGAGCTACTGAAAGTGGTCGACCACAGCATCTCTCCCAAATTTGCTGACATTTTCCCTTGGGACGAGCAGGGTATGTACACCCCCTCACAGAGTAAGGAATGAGAAACAAGCTGGAAACAAATGGAATGCAAACAGTCACCCACGTAAATATACACAGCCCTGTTTGTGTACATCAGGATGATCCATGTCAGGTTTCTGAGTTAATAATGAAACACGTAAGCTGGCAAATGTAACGTTACAGGTTTTGTTTCAAATATTTGGCATCGTTCTAGTAAGAGCCGGGGAGGATGTCTGAAATATTTATCTTGCAAGCCATTTCGAGCACTTTATCTGCTAATCAGCAAAGTAGCTTAATAATTCCCATCATGCAGTGCTTTGGGCCATCACAATCAACGTTTATGCATAGATGCAGCTTGCAGAAGCATTGGCATAAACAGTAAATAATTCACCTTCCATACAATGGACCCAGGCCTGAGCCCAGAATTGTGTGATGATTTTGGAGACCAGGATGTACAACATATAAATTCTGGTTAATTTTATGGAGGTGGAGTTGCTATTATGAAAACTGTTAGAAAAAAACTGCCCTCCCAGTAAAAAGTTTGGCCAGGCCGCTCTAGCTATAGTGGGCTGCAGTACTCCTTGAGAGAAACCGGCCGCACCCTTCCTGCATACCATTGCCTTTAGAAAAAGGGAAGGTGTGGAAAGGGGAAAATAGCCTTAGACTCTCCCACCCGTCACCTTGGCGTGAGAACTGCGGGGCTTACCTGTTCGCATGAAACCTGCACAGTTTTGGCCCAACCCCTGGGACACAGACCCCCACTTTGTGACCGTTGGGCTGTATATGGTAATATGCAAGCGCGGGAAACCTATGTGCAGATTTGGGGATGAATACCCATCACACAGTTCGCTCGAGGAGGTCTTCGCAACACATGTACCACCGTGCGTGTGCCTTCCCATATACTTCAAAGCACTGCCGGCCTGATCAACTGACTAGCCACCTCCCCTGACGCTTGGGCGTAACCAAAGCCTTCACAATCGAACTGATATCTTTGAAATGTTCCATGTGCTGTGTAAGTTGGTATGTATGATTTGATTTTCTTTGTTGTATAAACTTAGTGTTGTAGTTGTTTTTGGTAGTACATAGAGTTTGTAGTTATCACTGTTATTTAATTAGTGTCGCTGGATAACTTTAGAATAGAGACTATTCCCCTTTCCGTTCCCATCCTTATATTTCTGACATGTTTAACTAGAAATCATAGAATAAATATAATAAATACTGTAAATTCATTATTAACACGGTCTATTAAAAATCTTAGCATAAATACTATAAATTCATCACTGTCATAAATAAATATCTTTTATTTACTAAAATGGTCCACCTGGTTCTGTCCTTCCCCCCTTGGGTATGCATCATCTGACCTGTGGCTCTCACGACAAAAACTACAGCATTATGAATGCCCTTCTGTAGCTGTATCCACCACAACCTATCGGCCTCAAGCAGAATAGGAACACTGGGCAATATTTATCAATACCTACTATTTAGAATGGACAATGGAGATACTAAGTGGGTTTTGTTGGCAGGGAGACGGTGTCTCCACTGCTCACTTGAAGAGAAATGGAGTGAGGGGACATAGAAGAATCCAGGTGATTAATTAGCCAGCAGGCTAATTAAGAGCTCTCAGGAGGAACTTGAGGGAGAGTGACCCCCAGGAGATTACGGACAGGAAGGAGGAAAGGTGGTCACAAGAGCTAGGGGATAAGACTATATGGTTTGGCACACAAAGCAGAACAGAAGGTACCTGGGTGGAGACAGACAGCCCTAAACCCAACACAAAAATTTTTATAGAGTGCTGTGGAAACTGAGGTAGAGAAATGCATATAGAGTTTACTTCGTATGAGCTCTGTATTTATGTCATGTATGTTACATGGAAAAGAACAAGTGTGTTACACTTGGAGCTGTATATCTCTGTCTATGTGTCCCTCCTGAGGGGGATCTCAGACCTTGGGTCCTTGAGTGCTGGGAAAGCATGTGATTAGTTACTGGGGTGTCTCGCGGGTTGGCACTGATCCTGGACCCAAGGCAGATGGGCTGAGGGGCTCCATTTCTGAGAAGGGGGAGCAGATTGAGGTCAGTTTGATTTAAGCTGCTCAACTCCAACTATGAGAATTGCATAGCTGGAGTCAGCCTACCTTAAGTTGAATTTCTCCAGTGGCCCCACTGCAGGAGATCGATGAGAGAAACTCTCTCATTGACTTCTCTTATTCCTCACAACCCTGTGGAGTACTAGGGTTGATTGGGGTGCCATCAGTGTTCGATTTAGTGGGTACTTACTAGCCCTGCTAAATTGAACCTCAGAAAATTGATCTCTGGAGCATCGATCTTCAGGTCAGTATAGACAAGTCTTGAAGAGTTGGTATCTAGGAAAAGTGCCAGGAAGACCAAGGAAAGAAAGCATGCTGTAGGCTTCTGAGACCCAGAGACACTTAGAACACCCAGGAATCCAAAGATTGATTTGCCTCACAGCAATCTGGTGAGTGGATGGTGAGAGGGAGGGGGTGGGAGGAAAAGGAGCACCTCACTGGATCTAACACAAGAGAGAACTGGATACCAAGCACGGGACACGTTGTACATTTGGACTCAGTTTTCAGCATTTCAGTAGGAGTAAAAAAATGTGAAAACAAAACATTTTGCATAACAGGCATAATTTTCCAAAATGCAAAACTTTATTGGCCTGATTCTCCACTCCCTTATACCTTGTTTAGCTATGTACATGCAAGTAAAGTGACTATCTGCGTCTACCACTTTTCCCCTGTATAAATGCAGCAGAGTCAAACCCTGCATGCACTACTTGTGTCTTATTAATATGCTAAACTAAGAGCTGTTGAAGAATCTTACAGATGAAAAGAATCATGTTATCTTCTGTTCCAAGTGGCAGAGTAACAATTAGAGTATTTAAAAAACACTATCCAGTGTATGAACTTTATGCCAGTCTCTATAAAGCAGTTAGAATTAAAGTAGGGCTAGTTTAACAAAGATAAGAAATTAACTTAAATATAATTTAAAATGAACTTTCACACTAGCTGTTCATGTTCCCATTTATACTGTGCATGTCTGTGGAATAGCTGGGATGGTGCGAGGAGAATGAAAATAAGAAAAAGACGGGTCATTAATAATAAATGCTCACAAGCTGGAATACATTTTTTTAGCTGTGGTTAATTCCGTCTGCTGTCTTAGATAATTACATAGATCCATCTTGCCACCCATCACCCCTGTATTTGTGCAGCTGCCATATAAAAAATAATAGTGAGTCCCAGTGGATATCATAGAATCTCTCGAACTTTACCCTTCTGAGGGTAAGAACTCTGTGTATGATACAGGTTTGGGCTTTGACCTTTTCAATGTCATTAACTACCTTTGTCTGTTATTTGGGGGGAGAGCGGTTGTGTTGATAGAGGTGTCTATGCTGTGCATGTCATTCTTCTGATGGAAAGGTATAGCCCATCTCAATGTTCCCTGTGGTGGTGTGGGACAGTTATAAATTATGAAGTCCTATCCACATATAGAATAGTGATAGAAATGTAGCCGTGTTAGCCTGGGGTAGGTGAAGCAAAATACAGGACAATGTAGCACTTTAAAGACTAACAAGATGGTTTATTAGATGATGAGCTTTCGTGGGCCAGACCCACTTCCTCAGATCAAATAGTGGAAGAAAATAGTCACAGCCATATATACCAAAGGATACAATTAAAAAAAATGAACACATATGAAAAGGACAAATCACATTTCAGAACATTTCCCGCATCCCCCTCCTATTCTGAAATGTGATTTGTCCTTTTCATATGTGTTCATTTTTTTTAATTGTATCCTTTGGTATATATGGCTGTGACTATTTTCTTCCACTATTTGATCTGAGGAAGTGGGTCTGGCCCACGAAAGCTCATCATCTAATAAACCATCTTGTTAGTCTTTAAAGTGCTACATTGTCCTGCATTTTGCTTTATCCACATATAGGCACTGATTTCCCCCCAGATGATTCACCTCTATAGACTGTGGCAGGACTTAGGCATTATTTAAAATCAACATCAATATCAAAATTAAAAATTGTAAAATTAGGCAGGGAAAACTCTCCTGCATTTCCAATGTTTAGTCTCTCAGCTAATGGGCCAAATGCAAAGGGGTACAGAAGGCTTCATTCTTACAGAGGGAAGCTGCTTACTGCTCTGACCACTCCAGGGAAACTGGTTTGACACCAGGGCAGCAGATCAGCAGTGGAGGTCCAGAATGAACTGGTGATTTCTTGCAAATTAACACCTGCCCTCTCCATGGGCCCCCTGCTCCTCCTGGTTCCTTCTGAGTCCCAATGACACAAGGCCCCTACTCAATATTGAAGGGGAAACAGCCTTTCTTTTGACTTCACTGCCTGGCAACATCACTGCTACTTTTTGCAGGGACAGAATAACCCAGGCCACCCCTGCAATGGAGTCGCGTGATTGTGGAGGAAGGCCCCAGGACTGCCAGCAAGAGGAAGTTGCTCCCACTGTGTCTAATTAGTCTTCTGCAAGAGCAGAGTCCAGCTATGCTATGGGGCTCTGGCTGGATTCCCTGAGCAGCACAGTAGTATTTGGCTTTTTCTTTTGTCCTACCTTGGTGCATCTGCATCAGCAGTTCAACTGATTTGAGCTGAAGCAGAGGTGGCACAAGTTGTTACAAACAGATGTTAATTCCAGCATCCGTGTACCACGGGAGAAACTGCCAATGTTTGCTAAATGTCAAGGAACAAAAGTCCTCCTAGGAAATTACAATCAATGCAGAAGCCAAAAATAATGTTCAAAATCACTTTGCAAAATACTGTGCTTTGTTTTATTTTGTTTTATATCTGCCTCGAGTCTTCCTCCCATCATGATAGTTTTGCTAAAAGCTTTTTCCATCGGAAGATAAAATGATGGAATGGCCAAGCAGTACAGATAATTTCTTTCCTATTTTATGTCACTGCTTTGCAGAGAGGATGCGCTTGTCAAGGGATATGTGCACCATTTTTCAAGCTTTATGTCAATCTTCTAAAGAAGATATCTGTAGATCATGGTCAGATTTGTCTAAGGAGCATATCTATCATGTCTGAAGGAAAATCATTCATTTTCTAGATCTGCCAACCAGAGCAGACACCTGTCCTTAGAACAAGGAAAAAGTGATAGGACCCATATCCTCTGTGACAAGTTGTCCTCAAGGAAAGGATGAAACTCCTAATTGTCAGGTTTGTCTTGAAGAGGGAGGGTTATGTAGCAATGGTAAAGGATGGTAGAAAGATTCACTTTCTTCCCACACTGAATAAAGAATGTTGTTAGTCTAAGAAAAATAGAATTATCCCTAAAATTACTTCTGTCCTCTGGTTAACTGCCAAGTTTTGTCCAGAATGTCCATATCCTGCTTTTTGCCTCTTTCCTACTAACAATTTAAAGAAATAGTGTACAGATCTTCAAAGATAGGAAAGATAGCCATCTTTTTTTTTTTAATGAGCTGAGTGGAAAACTGGACATATGTCTTAGGCCAAATCTACACTAGAAACCTATATTGGCATCACTACATTGCTCAGGAGCATGAAATGTCCACACTCATTTCTCATGTATAGTAAGGCTACTTGATAACATTCTGGTAGTGGAAACAAGCTTAAAGTGGAATTTAGTTATAGACACTTCTAAGCCCAATCGTGCTACCTGAGAGCCTTGATTTAATCTGGTCTTTAATGTTACGACATATAATAAAGACTGGGAAAGATAATACTAAACATATTCTAAGGCTGCAAGTAAACTGATGGCACACCCATAACTGGAGTACTGCATTCAGTTCTGCTTTCTCTGTCTCAGAAAAGCTGTAGCACAACAAGATGTGCTGAGGAAATAGCTAAAGAGAACTATTGGAGGCATCAAAAGATCCCCATGTGCAAAAACAAGAGGGCAGCTGCTAAAACTAATAGGCAATACACCAAAATCTGACATTTGAAACGCACACTAGCCCTGTGGAACTCATTGCCACAAGATATCATTGAAGCCCAAAGCATTGTAGAAATTTACATTTTTGTCAGACATGTATGTACAACATGGAGTCCTGCTGTTACATTAAATAATTAGAGTTGTAAACCCTTTTGCATCAGCACATGCTTACTGAATGGATTAGGAAGGTTGTTCTGCTTATGGGTATGTTATTCCATAATTATCCACTCTGATAAGATCTCATCTTGCTCAGTTCACCTGCAGTGTGAGGTACCCCACTACTATGAGTCTTATAGCCAGTGAGCACTCACAGAACCGCTGGGTCGTGCGTTCCCACAGGAAAAGGACTTAGTTTCTTGTGAGTTAAGATTCAGCTCAGGACCAGCACGTTGCGTCACATCACAGCACTTAAATATGTATAGTGAAATCAAGAATCAGCTTATTAACACGGAATGGAGAGTTAGTGAATACAACTTTTGGAAACAAATGGTTACCAAAATCAAGCCAGAATCAAAACGGGCTTACTAGAAACTTATCTTTAACTAACAACTTATTTTCTTGTCTAAAGGCACAGAACTCACCCAAAATTCTCACCAGTATTTTCAACCAAACCTGGGGTTAAGCCCCCTCCCTTTTTCATGAAGCAAAATTGCTATCCTTTTACTTCCTCTGTGAAGGGTGCCCAGATGCCTTCTTTGATGTCAAAATATAATGGCTCAAACTTTTGAAAAGCACTGTATGCTACAGAATTCTGCCCCCCCCCCCATCTTTCTCTTTCCAGAAATTGTTTTTAATGTTCTCACAATCTTTTATTTGCATTCAGTTCAGACAGGTGGCAGAAAACCTATGGGCTGTGTCTAGACTGGCCAGTTTTTCCGGAAAATCAGCTGCTTTTCCAGAAAAACTTGCCAGCTATCTACACTGGCCACTTGAATTTCTGCAAAAGCACTGACTTCCTACTGTAAGAAATCAGTGCTTCTTGCGGAAATACTATGCTGCGCATGTTTAGACAAAAGTCCTTTTGCACAAAACTTTTGCACAAAAGGGCCAGTGTAGACGGCTCAGATTTGTTTTCCACAAAAAAGCCCCGATCATGAAAATGGCGATCGGGGCTTTTTTGCAGAAAAGTGCGTTTAGATTGCCACGGACGCTTTTCCGCAAAAAGTGCTTTTGCGGAAAAGTGTCCGTGCCAATATAGATGCTCTGTTCCGAAAATGCTTTTAACGGAAAACTTTTCCATTAAAAGCATTTCCGGAAAATCATGCCAATCTAGACGTAGCCATGGTGAAGGAGAAAATAGTTTATATGTAACCAGATAGGTGGCTTAAATGTCTCTTGTCTAACAGAAAAAAATGTCTTTGGCCCTTGTTGGTGATTAGCCTCCAGTCCCAGACTAAGAGCATATTTTCAGTATATGTACATAACTCTGAACATAGTATCTGTGCTAACATTTCACAATGATATCGATGACCTTTGTGGCACTGGCTTTCATACCTCACATGGCACTTTTTTTGGTGAATTAAACTGTACATATCAGACCCAAGCAATCCTCACAACCTCACTACACCCCACTTTCCAATTAGCAGTATGAAGTTCTTGGGCCACATCCACTTTCAGAGCTCTTCACTCTCCCCCTGAGGTATTTCCTGTTGTCCATCAGCTATGTCCATTTCTTCCTCCCCCCCCCCCCCCCCCCCCCCATCATGCTGGGGCTGTTCTTATCTGGGCAACCTCCACAATTACTTCTCTCTTCTTTTCTGTACTGCAAGAACTATAATTCCTCATTCATCCCCCACTCCTCCTACTTCCCTGATGTATGCCACACCACTTCTCTCTGTTTCTTACTGTAGCATATTCAAGGATCTATGCCCTGCACCACTACCTAGATGAGAACCAGCAGCAGAAGCAGTAGAGAGAGATAAAGATGCATTTATCCAGAAATTGAGTCCCATGTGTTGGGACTCTCTGAGCTGGGGGTGAGTTAATCAGATGTATGTTATATTTATTACTATTCAGAAAGCTCAGAAGAATTCAAGACAGTACTGTTGATGGGACACCTTGTATTACAGGAGTGAAACTTAAAGCCTTTAGAATAGAACTACTTCAAATACTTCTGACAAAAAATGGAGCATATAGTTCTCAAAATATTTTCCTTTTTTTATTAAAGCTAGCTTTACTTCCAATTTCTAAGCTGAACAGCTATTGTCCCCCCAGTATTTATACCGTTCCTTTGTACTTCCCAGAGCAAAAACCTTGAAAATAGCAAACACTGAGGCGATGTAATTGTAGATACCTTTAGATTCCTAAGGCAAGTGACAAGTTTGTAAATATTGTCACTGTACTGTAATGCTGGGGTAACTACTGTGAGGCCAGAGAAGACTGTGTAGGCTGCCTGCTAAAGAGAGCCAACTGAAATGATGAGAGAGCCTTTCTTTCACTGGTGAAATACTTTGTGTGACAATGCTGGCTGTATTCCATCAAAGGCTCCTCTTCCCTGACTCCCTGTCATCAGCTGCTAGTCTGAAAGGAAGCTCTCAGACATGTTACAACAGGCAAAAATTCTCAGAGAGAAAGGGAGTTAATGACCAAAGTCAGAACCATTAACATCAACCAAAACAGAGTTAAAGGCGCATGTGGCAGATATATGCTCCGTGCTCCCATCCTGGCTCTTTGATCCTGTGCCACTGCAGAAGGATGCAGTGCGGCAAGGCCTCCGTACAACAGCTCAGTGACTGTACTAATTGCTAAGCTGAGGAGCAATAGCATTAAAACCAAGGCAACCACGCTGCAGTGTCTTTTGTTCACAGAAAAACTGGCCAAACACGGAGCTTGCTTAGGTGAGATACAATAACATGGAGCAAAGGCCTGGGAGCTAGTGGTGCATACAGAGGGCCTGCTTCTCATTTACTGCAAATATAGCTTCAAGCCATCTTTTGGCTCCCTGTATGGTGGGAGAATGGGGTGGGGCGGGGGGGGGGTGATCTAAGATATGCCCTGAGAGCCACGAGGGGTTATGGGAAGTAGTGAGTAGCTATAATGCTGTACACGCTCGCCATTCTCCCCAGTTTCCCCCTTGGGCAGAGCCCTTAAGTCAGCTCTGCATAGTCTGACCAAACCTGTCATGCAAGTAGAATATTCAGGGGACTATTTCTGCCCATGTTATGGTGCCTTTAGGCACCCAGAGCAGCCTAACAGACCTTTACTGTAACTAAGAATCAGGCTCGTGGTTGTGCGCGTAGGCCCAGTTGACGAGAGCCCCGTTGGCTGTCTGCCATTTACGTAGGTACTGGTTTCTTAAAAACAACACCAGATTTGAAAACTACTTGACATGTGGAATAAGGGGGTTTACCTGAAAGGTGTTTTTTTTTTCCCTACAGGTGGTGGTGTTATTACAGTATTTGCTGACTAGAGATCTGCGGCAGGCAGCGTGCTATAAACTACCATCTTCACAGATGTTTTCACTGCAAATCTCTAGGGAATGCGACAAGCTGGAGATTAATTTCCAGGCCTTACCTAAAATAGCCCTGTCTTATGTATTTCAGACATTCCTGCCAACACATGTAAGTCCTTGCACACGTATGGCTTGTTACAAAATTTGGTATCTAGATAGCTGACAACTCTGACACATGGACTTTTAAGACTGTTCCTCAGAATCCTGCCTTTGTGCTTGCCGCCCTCTTTGTGGGTAAGTATATCAGTCACATTCTACACGTGACAGGATAAACTGTTATCTGGAGCTGAGCAACAAAAATCACTGCATTACAAACTCAACGCAGCCGATGTCTCAGGTAGTGAGAGAAGACCAGATCTTAGTAGCTCTCCCACGATATTCATATTTAATGATTGCTCTTGGAGGCTGTCTAATAAGTCAACCACTGTTAGTGACATATAGTTTTCATAAAGTGTACCTAAACTGTAGCCATCATGAGACACTGTCCTTTTGAATTCACTTCAGGCCTCTGTGCGGCTCTGAAAGAGTAGGGAGCCATACCCTTGGAAACAGAAATGGATTACTTTAATAAAAGAGCCACACTGCACTGCAACACAAAGACTAACTTTGCGGGTATTTGCATGGAGATGTGTTAGCACAATAAGAATTGTCTCTGATTGATGAGGTTGTAAAAAGCCAAACACACTTGGGGGGGGGGGGTAAAGGGGAAGGAGAGACAAAACATTTTGTCTGAGCAGCTAAGCCTGGTAAACAGGAAAAATCAGACACCCTTTCATCTGCTCAGTCTGGTCCAACTGCACACCTAATTATGCCCCCGAAGAGCCCCATCACGGCATCTCACTGTTCCAGCCCAATGGTCAGATGCAGAGCTAGACAATTGCTTTGTGTGGTTTGGGGCTGGAACCTCTCAATGTCACAGAATGCAGAATGACATCCCTTAGAGAGGGAATGAGAGGGAGCGAGTGTTTGTGTGTGGCAGTACATATCAGGTCAGGTGGAATTTTTGAACGTTTCAGAACAGGCAAAGCAGATCATTCATTTGCTGTGAACCGCAAGCACCGTAAGCAGTTTGGCAGAGATGGGCTGGCCTGTACTTTCACGGTGAGCTGATTTGGATCTTCCGTAAAACAAAAAGCTCTGTGTTGTTACCTAGTTATTTGACAGTTCGGTGGTTTTGCTTATGACAGAGCAAGCCGCTCTGTAACATTGAAAGAGCAAGCATGCAGCAACTTGCATATTTTCATTGTAGTGTATAACGGAACATGTTTCCTCTGGAAGCATTAGCGAGGCAGTTTCATAACTATCTGTTCAGACAGTGCACACAAGCCTGAAAAACAACTTGAGACAGATTTCCCCCTCTGGGAAATGCCATCTGAGAATATGTTAATCTAACAAATACACAAAAGACTGTACACTATGGGTGAATTGGGAAGAATACAACCTTATTTTTTGTATGTGATCTGTCTTCTTCCTAACCTAAGGTGGTATCATCATTACTCACTCATCAAAACAGACAGCTGGAAAGTAGAGAGACATTGTGCTGCCTCGTTGCCTTGCACTGTGCGGTTGATATTGTCTGTGCTATCTTTGACAATGCTCTTGAAATTAATCAGAGACAAAATGTCTTGTTTGATTACATTTAACTATGGACACTGATCAGTTGCATGTAATTTTAACTTCAGAGCTGCTCTTCCAGAGCCCATTCTCAGAAGGGTAGAACATTACCCAGAGATAAATGGGAATGTGTATTATCAGAGGCTATGGGAAGGAAGATACAGTCAACAGTGCTACAATTGGGGAAACCACTGTACACTTGGGAAGTTAATGACTCATTTATCAGAGGTAGGCAGGCTCAGAAAAAGGTGTTCTTGGGCCATTTAGTCTCCCCCCAAAGTATGGTTCACAAATAACTCCCTTCAACAAGCTGACTAGATCAGATGAGTTTTTGCTTAAATTTCTGGCATACTTCTGCCCCAGCCAACTCCCTGCCAAGTTAATTCCAAAGGCCAGGACTCCTGCCTTGGCAGATTTTCCACCATGTGTCTTCCTTTATACACAGCCTCTGGAGCAAGCCTGGGTATATCATGACAAGTACAACACTGTTAGCAGGTCCATTGGCAGTCTCAGTGAGCCTATGGAGCCTAAACCAGCCTCTAGGCCCTACATGTGATTATGTTCATGTCAGTTCTGAGCTGTAGTGGCGGGTGGAGAATGCCCCTTTGTTGGCTGTATCCTAGGCGGGGAGAGCTTCAGTCTCCAGGGCTGTCATTACAGGATCCCTTCCCTGAAGGGAAGGGCACTGTGCGTCTTGACGATGCACCCTCTTCAAGAGGAAGGGGTGGGCCTTCCCTCTGTCCAACAAGCTTCAGCTAGGTTAGTGCCTTTCAGCAGCAATGATTTCATTCATAGGGGTAAAAAGAAGTCTGTGGGATGCTGATTGTATTGCATCTCAGAATACTTTACTGGGAATCACAATACCTATTCTGCAGGCTGTGGGTACCCCTTGGTCTATTTCCCTTATCAAAAAGACACATCTCTCTCATTTGTGATGGCTCGTGGCGTCCCTTTTGCTCACTGATCCCAAATGGCGTTCAAGCTCAGGCAAGATTTGCTATGCGAGAGGTGATGTTTTCATCTCTCTTCCCTCTTGCTCACTGATCGCAGAGGTGAGTGGGATGGGAGACGTTTGTGTGGCCTAATCAAGAGTTTCATTCCTGCCATGCAAATGAACTGTTCCTTAGTAAAAAGGCCTTTCCCTTCCCCCTCCTGCTCTCAGAAGAGCCAATATGTCTGTGGTTTGAAGTTTGAGCAGACATTAATCTTTCACCTATGGTGGTGACTGTGGGGGGCCACTTTGATAAAGACACACCTGGATGACTCGGATTAACCTGGTGCATAGGAAGAAAGCACTGCAGGGAATGTTTTCAAGCTCTTATGAGTGTGTTTTTCCGAGTGCTGCATTTAAGCACAAAACTCTGCTCCTAATGAAAGCACCGAGGAATAGTGCAAATGATGCAAGATGCTCTTTTCCACTGGAAAACTGCTAAAATCATGTGTAGTTGGGTAGACTTTATTATAAAACACATAAAGAAAAAGTTTCCCTTGCTAAATTGAAGTGCATGGAAACTTCCTTTGCTCATAAAAAAAGGAGTGCAACGCTACTCGTGTCTCCCTCGCATACCTTCTTATCCAGTGAAAGTCCACCTGTAGTTTGGTCTAGCACCAACTTGGCCTATCTCACGAAACTTGGTTTGCTGCCCTCCTACAGGCATATCAATATGGTGCCTCTTACATGGACTTCGTCTGAATAAGAGTTCGGAGGGCTGGAGTGCTGCAGGCTGTGGGTGTTCATCCAGTTGTTTAGCTCCCTTTTTGTTTTCCCTCCCTATTTGTTCTGTGTCCAGGCTAGATACCAAGGGGAAAGATGTTGCTTTAATCTGCCTCCGAGTAAACTGAAGCAGTTATCCCCACTATGCACCAGGTCATCTGGAGCAGAATTTAGCTCTGAGATGAGGGTTGCCTGCTGTCTAATAGCACAAAGCCACACGCCCCTCCCCTGAGGACTTCTGCCTCCCTACTTGCTCCATCCGTCACTCCTCTCCCCCACTCTCACTCACTTTCACCCAGCTGGGGCAGGGTGAGGATTGGAGGGGGATTGGAGTGTGAGTGTGCAGGCTCCAGGAAGGAATCTGGATTCAGGAAGGGACTCTGGGTGGTGAGGGTATGGAATCCTGGCAGTGCTTATGGCAGCTCCCAGAAAGTGGCCACCAGCTCCATGCAGCCTCTAGCCTCAGGGAGGTTCCATGTGCTGCCCTCATGCAGGCAGGCACTGCCCCCACAGCTCCCATTGGTCACAGTTCCCAGCCAATGGGAGCTGGGGAGCCGGCACTTGAGGCGAGGCAGCCTATGGAACATCCCTGCACCTACGGACCACAGCAACAAGGTAGTTGCTTCCGGGAGCTGTGGGGAGCCAGGACAGGTACGGAGCCTTTCGGAGCTCTGGCCCCCTGCTGCACTGCTGCCTGGATTTTTAATGGCTCTGCGATGTGGGTGGTATCCCATGCAGTGCGTGAACTGTCTGGCAGGCGCCTGTGCGTTAGTTTCTTCGTGTCTTGCTTTCTCAAATGTGGCAATTTCATCTTTATACCAGTTGCTGACAGTAAATACATCTTTCTGTTTTTCTTTTTCCTCTGAGCCCCACTAAAGCTCCCTGCCTTTTCCCACTCCTCACCTCACTCTCTGCTTGCTGACTAACTTTCCTGCTAAGAGGATTGAGATGGCTTCGGAAATATATCAAAGGCTGCTGGAGGGGTCACTTGGGAACAACTTGCAGTAAATAAAGATGGCCACTGGCTTCTTGCACCTTTCTGAAGCAGCCTTCATAAAACTAGCACAGTTTTGAGTACAGCACTAAAATAACTCTCCCCTCCCCTGCACGCTCATCTCTATAATGAGGGCCTCTTGGGAAGAATGTATTCCGGATTCAAGATACAGAACTATAGCTCTCAAAGCCGGCTCAGCTGTTCACTCATGGATGGAATCTGCCCTTGGAGGGATGTGTATGGCACCCATTGGCTGAAAGGTGAGGCAGCGCTAAGGCGCTCTGGGTTCAAGCTGTGAGCATGACTTGGGCTACTTAATTAATCCTTCTGTTCCTCATATATCCATAAAATTAGGGTGCTAAAGCTTTGTTTTTTTTCCAGACTTTGTCTTGCTTATTTATATTGTAGGCTGCTACGAGTAGGACTTACCTCTCACCAATGTACAGTGCCTAGCACCTGGAGTGGGGAAGCAGTCCCTTTCAAGACACTACTGCAATACAGCATTCCAGGCAAATCTCCTTGATTTCAACAGAGTGGGAAAGGTACATGCCCAAGGGGAGCATTTAATGCACACAGAAAGATTTAAGTCAATACAGTTCATTTTATGAGAGAAGAAATGCTCAGATTCACAAGCTTTGTTTCTTTGAATATAAACAAATCTTTTTGGTCCCACTCTTTGTGTGACGGGTGAATACATTTGTTCTCATTAGGCAGTGCATTTGCAGCTGGTTTTGTCGGCCATTAAAAATGGGATGAGTTTAAATGCCAGTGTGAGAAGTGCAGCAGGATAAATAAAGATGCACTTGGGCAAATGTTATGCATTTAGTCATTTATTTTTCTACCAGCAGTTTTAGAGAGTTTTTAAGTCTAATCTGTTCAGTCAGCAGTCTCAAGAGTAAAAGCTTCAGCTTGGTGTTGATGCTTGGGAGAGTCTTAAAGCTTCATGGTTTTTTGACACCGCACTGAATTTGAAGCTTTGATGTCTGAGACTGCTGCCTGCACAGAGTAAATCATATTTTAAAGTTTATCAGTACAGTGAGCACTTTCTCTCTCTCTCTCTCTTTTACACACACACACACACACACACACACACACACACACACACACCTCTGCAACTACAGACAGACACGTAGAAGTTTGCTTGCTCTTAAATCATGGCTTTCCTTACAAGTGTCTGATTGAAATTTTACCACCTTTAAGCAGAATCACTGTTTTGAGAAATCCATGCTTTAGTGGGGGATGGAGAAGGGGCAGGGACCATAAGGAGTCTTGCATTTTCACCAGGATGGTCACCAGATCTAGTCCCTAGTAGCTTAATATGCCTTTGTGGGCCTTCCTGCTAGTTATGGTGCAAATGGTTGCAGTAGAATGCAAGTCCTGAATAGCTTCTGTGCATGTCACTGGAGGTTTACTCCACTTAGGGTGAAGCTTCACGCCACCTTCAGTTTTAAGCATGCTCTATATAGGCTCCTGTAGAGACAAACACCTATAGGAGCGACATAGAGCATTCTTAAAACTGAAATACCCACCCGGAGAAGTGAAAAAAACAGATCGACAGAGCCAAAAAAGTACCCAGACATGAACTATTTCAAGACAGGCCCAAAAGAGAAGACAACAGAATTCCATTTGTCATCACCTAGGCAATGTCTACACTGCAGAGTATTTGCACAAAATTGGCCAGTTTTGCACAAAAACTCGTGGAGCGTCCACACCTCAAGTGCGTTTTTGTGCAAGAAAATTTACAGCAAATCGACAGAACAGAGGGGTTTTTGCAGTATAAGTATTCCCCTTTCTACAATGAATAACTCCTTTTTGCGTAAGAGTTATTGCACAAAAAGATGTGAGTGGATAGGCAGCAGGGGTTTTTTTTTGCACAAAATCAGCCTATCGAAACAAGCATAGGGGCCCTGGTGGCCATTCTGTTAATGGCAATCAGAGCTTTCTTGTGAGAGAGCGTCCGTGCAGTCTGGACTCTCTCTTGTGCAAAAGTGTGTTGCTTTTCCAATGTGCTTTTGCAGTGTGGATGTGCTCTTGCACAAGAAGTTTTTCAGGAAGATCTTTTCCGCAAAAAGCTTCTTGCACAAGAAGCCTGCAGTGTAGATGTAGCCCTACAGTCCACAACTTAAACCGCTCCCCCACATCAACAATCTACAACCTGTCCTGGAAAATGACCCCGCACTCTCACAGGCCTTGGGGGAAAGGCCAATTCTCGGAGACAGACAACCCCCTAACGTTAAACAAAGTCTTTCCAGTAACCACACATCACAGCTACATCATATGCATCCAGGAACACACTCCTGCAATTAGCCCCAGTGCCAATTCTGCCCACACATCTACTTCAGCGATTTCATCACTGGACCCAACCACATCAGCTCTCAAAGCCGGCTCAGCTGTTCACTCATGGATGGAATCTGCCCTTGGAGGGATGTGTATGGCACCCATTGGCTGAAATCAGAGGTTCATTTAATTGCACATCCATTGATGTGATCTATGCCATCAAATGCCAGCAATGCCCCGCTGTAAGGTATATTGGCCAAACTGGACAGTCTCTACAGGAAAGAATTCATGGACACAAATCAGATATCCGATGGTTCGCACATTATCTTCCACATCTTAATGACTTAACCCAACAAACAAACAATGAAGGTGATAATAGTTCTTATCAGCCTCTTGTAACTGTTTAGTCTTTAAGGTGCTACTAGACTATTTGTTGTTTTTTTAGTTTTCCCTGTTACAGACTAAGTCAGCTACCCCTGTGGAGTTTATCTACTCACTGTCTCTCCTTTTTTTCTTCCTCCCCACTTTTTTTCTTTTTTTCCTTCTCCCCCCATTCTCCCGTCCTCCTTCCCTTATTTATTCTGGGATCTGGACTTCTAACACTCCTGTCATCTGAAGAAGTGGGATGTGCCCACAAAAGCTCATGATACTAGCTACATGTTTTGTTAGTCTTTAAGATGCTACTAGACTATTTGTTGTTTGTAAGTTTCATTTGATGAAGTGGGTTTTACCCATAAAAGCTCATGATACTATATATTTGTGTTAGTTTCTAAGGCTATATCTACAAAAACAGAGTTATTTTGGAATAACTAACATCATGAATCCTCCATGAATTTATCTAATTTTTTAACCCTGTAAAACTCCTGGCCTTCATACCATCATCTGGCAAGTAGTTGCACAGGTTGACAATGCATTGTTTGAGGAAATTCTTCCTTTTTCTCCCTGCTGCCCATTAATTTAATTTGGCAACATCAGTGCAGGCAAGTTAGACCAAAATTGGTCCAATAAATGTTATGCGGTGTGTACAGTTCTGTAGAATTTGGCTTAAAAAGATATAGGCAGATGGACAATACCCCAACCAGTCATTCATTATATTTATTCCTAAATCCTAAATATAGTTTGGCTACTCCTATGTAATCTAAGGAAATGTCTCCAAGGATCTTATGGGACTCTTGAATGTAGGAATTTGTAATTACAATAAAAACCTCTTATTTTGCCTGCTGTTCCTAAGAAGACAAAGGTCTGAATTCTAGTCTGTTACCCCAGCAGTAGATTCAGGTGACTGGCATGGCATAAGTGAAAGGACAGACTTTGACTCAAAGGCAGTGCATGTGCAAACTTGTTACCTGACTCAAAAGCCAAAGAACAAGTACAGGCATACTACCATCCAGACTGACCTGCGATTCTGAGAGGTGACACACAGCATCTGCTGCTCCTGTTGTTACGACTAGAGGTAGATTTTCAAAAGTGCCGGAGGACTTTCTTGATTTGTGCTTCTAAATCTTCTAGGCACTTTTCTAATCTCTCACTCCCGCTCCTCATGAATTCAGTAAATGGCACTTTGCTGCTCCTTAGCTGAGTTCTCTGTTCCTATCAAGGAATGTCTGAATAGTTCCCCAAGTGGGAATGCGGGGGGGAGGTGATGCTTTCTCACTTTTATTTTTGACAGACCATTATCATCTGTTCTTTAAAGCTCTGGGACATTTGCTCCTGAACACCTGGTGCTTGTGATAGTTAATAAAGGTAGCATTAGATTGTGCTCTCTGTTCTTTAGTACAGCTGCTCAGGGCAGAGGTGAAGGGGATATATTGGAATACGTTAATAGGATAAAACACCTCTTTTAGCATCTCAGCCTTCTCCTTCTAGCTTGCATTTAATTTCCATGTATAGATTTCCTGAGTAGCACTCTTACTTCTAGAACTGATGGTGCATTTTATGGGAATGCAGGTAACTGAGTGGCAGAGAAGAAAACAGCAGGTAGAAGGCACTTACCTGTGTCCATGTGTCTCCCTTCAGCTTTATCAGTAACCCTTTCCTGCCAAAGACTGGACTTCTTGGTACAGGAGGCGGGGTCTTAAGCAGAAGGGTTGGGGCTGGGGGGCTACAGAGAGAGAGAAAGAGAGAATGTGTGAGTGTGAGAGAGAGAGACTATGTGAGAGAGACAGACTTGTGGCACAGATTGAGTGTGTGTGGCACAGAGGCTGGGAGCGTATGTGTGAGAGTGTGTGAGAGAGAGAGAGGCACAATCAATGTGGCACAGACTGGGTGTATGTAAGTGACAAAGAGAGTGTGTGTGTGTGTGCTGGCTGCTGCTGGCTAAGATTTTGAGGGTATGTCTACACTTCATTCATCTCGAGAGAGAGAGGAATGCAAATGCACACACCCAAAACTGCAAATGAAGCGGGGATTTAAATATCCCATGCTTCATTTAGAATCATAGAATCATAGAACCATAGAGCTGGAAGAGACCTCAGAAGGTCATCAAGTCCAGCCCCCTGCTCTAGGCAGGACCAATCCCAACTAAATCAACCCGGCCAGGGCTTTGTCAAGCTGAGACTTAAACACCTCTAGGGATGGAGACTCCACTACTTCCCTAGGTAACCCATTCCAGTGCTTCACCACCCTCCTAGTGAAATAGTTTTTCCTAATATCCAACCTGGACCTCTCCCACCACAACTTGAGACCATTGCTCCTTGTTCTGCAATCTGTCACTACTGAGAACAGCCTCTCTCCATCTTCTTTGGAACCTCCCTTCAGGAAGTTGAAGGCTGCTATCAAATCCCCCCGCTTCTGCAGACTAAACAGACCCAAGTCCCTCAGCCTCTCCTCATAAGTCATATGCTCCAGCCCCCTAATCATTTTGGTTGCCCTCCGCTAGACCCTCTCCAATGCGTCCACATCCTTTTTGTAGTGGGGGGCCCAGAACTGGACACAATACTCCAGATGCGGCCTCACCAAAGCCGAATAAAGGGGAATAATGACATCTCTGGATCCGCTGGCAATGCTCCTCTTAATGCAACCTAATATGCCATTCGCCTTCTTGGCTACAAGGGCACACTGTTGACTCATATCCAGCTTCTCATCCACTGTAACCCCCAGGTCCTTTTCTGCAGAACTACTGCTTAACCAGTTGGTCCCCAGCTTGTAACTATGCTTGGGATTCTTCCGTCCCAAGTGCAGGACTCTACACTTGTCCTTGTTGAACCTCATCAGATTTCTTGTGGCCCAATCCTCCAATTTATCTCAGTCACTCTGGACACTATCTCTGCCCTTCAGCGTATCTACCTCTCCCCCCAGCTTAGTGTCATCCGCAAACTTGCTGACGGTGCAATCCATCCCCTCATCCAGGTCATTAATAAAGATATTGAACAAAACCGGTCCTAGAACCGAACCTTGGGGCACTCCGCTAGAAACCGACCACCATCCTGACATCGAGCCATTGATCACTACCCGCTGGGCCCAGCCTTCTAGCCATTTTTCTATCCATCTTACCATCCATTTATCCAATCCACAATCCCTTAACTTGCTGGCAAGAATATTGTGGGAGACCGTATCAAAAGCCTTGCTAAAGTCAAGGTATATAACATCCACTGACTTCCCCATGTCCACCGAGCCAGTTACCTCATCATAGAAGCTAATAAGATTGGTCAGGCACAACTTGCCCTTTGTAAATCCATGCTGTCTATTCCTAATCACTTTCCTCTCATCCAAGTGCCTCAAAATGGATTCCTTAAGGATCCCTTCCATGATTTTTCCAGGAACCGAGGTAAGACTGACCGGCCTATAGTTCCCTGGATCATCCTTCTTCCCTTTTTTGAAGATGGGCACTACATTTGCCTTTTTCCAGTCATCCAGGATTTCTCCCGATCTCCACGACTTTTCAAAGGTAATGGCCAAAGGCTCCTCAGTGACATTTGCCAACTCCCTCAGTAGCCTCAGATGCATTAAGTCCGGACCCATGGATTTGTGTACGTTTAGCTTTTCTAAATAGTTCCTTACCTGTTCTTTACCCACCACGGGCTGTCCATCTTCATCCCCTTTTGCGTCACATAGCGCAGAAGTCCAGGAGCCGACCTTGTCCGTGAATACAGGGGCAAAGAAAGCATTGAGTACTTCAGCTTTCCCCACATCACTATCACTAGATTACCTCCTTCATCCATTAGGGGCCGCATACCCTCTCTGATCACCTTCTTGTTAACATGCCTGTAGATACCTTTCTTGTTATCCTTCACATCATTAGCCAGTCGCAATTCCATTTGCGCTTTCGGCTTCCTGATAACCCCCCGGCATTCTCGAGCTATACATTTAAAGCCCTCCCTGGTCATTGTCTAAGATTCCACGTTTTGTAAGCTTCCTTTTTGTGCTTAAGTTCACCAAGGATTTCCCCTGTAAGCCAATCCGGCCTCCTACCATGTTTGGCTCTCTTGCTACGCATCGGGATGGTTTCTTTCTGTGCCTTCAATAAGGCTTCTTTAAAATACTGCCAGCTGTCCTGGACTCCTTTCCCCTTCATGTTAGCATCCCAGGGGATTCTGCCCATCAGATCTCTGAGGGAGTCAAAATCTACTTTTTTGAAGTCCAAGGTGTGTATTTTACTACTCTCTTTTCTTCCTTTGGTCAGGATCCTGAAATCTGCATAATCGTGTTATGGCACGATTTTGAAATAGCGCTATTTCAAGAGAAAAAACAGGGTTATTTCGAGATAAAACCCTTCCCTGAAAATAGCCCTTACTTCTCAAAAAATGGAGTAAGGGTTATTTCTAGGGAAGGGTTTTATCTCAAAGTAACCCCGTTTTTTTCTCTCAAAATAGCGCTATTTTGAAATAGTGCCATAACGTACAAAGAGTGGAAACTTGGACAAATGACCAGGGAGGAGTTTAAAGGTATAGTGTAGACAGGCAACATGAATTTCTTGCACAAGAAACCCCTATGGCTAAAATAGCCATCAGAGCTTTCTTGCACGAGAGAGCGTCCACACTGCCATAGACGCTCTTGCACAAAAGCACATGCCAGTGTAGACATGCTCTTGCAGAAGACTTTTTGTGCCAGAACTCTTCTGCAAAACAGTTCTTGTGCAAGAAGCTGCCAATGTAGATGTAGGAGACTCAGGGATAGAGAACTCACAGCTGGGTCAGCTAACTCAGGCTTTCAGGGCTCAGGAGCCAGGCTGAAAATTTGCTGGACTTTCAGAGGGTCTCTTAACTCAAGTTCTTCTTTGAGCCCGAACATCAGCAATTTTTTTCAGCCTGCAGCCGAAGCCCTTGCAAGCCCAAGTCAGCTGATGGGGGCCAGCCACTGTTTTTTTAATCCTTGTGTAGCTGTACCCAAAGAGGCTTAAGCAGCACAAATGTCCCATGTTATGTGGCTCTTTAGGCTTCCTGGCAACAGTGATTATGGCTTTGTCCACACTGAGGGCTTGTCCCAATTTCCCCAGCTTGAAACCAGGGAAAGCTCCACCAATGCCAATCAAGGCCCTTCTTACCTACATGTGGTGGCTGGCTGTCAGTTGTTGGAACTGGAGTAAGACACCCTTGTAGCCAGGATCACAGATAAATCAGCAGGCAAGAAGCCTAAAGCCCAACTTTGTATCTTTGTGGGAATTAAGCCTCCTGAAGACTCCAGTAATTAAGGGACTTCTTAAGGCCCTGGTGTTATGGGCTCTCCTAGTATAGTCATGTATATACTGAAAGAGGAAGAGTTTCAAATGACTGTTAGGATGAATGGCCAGGAATGTGGGCTGCCTTAGAGAGATGCAGAGCATCTGTGGAAGGAAAAGCTGAGAACAAAGGGTTACTTTCCATAATTCACACATACTCCGGCATGTCTGTGAGCGCTTGTGACAGGTTTGAGGCTAGGATTGCTAGGGATGGTGATAAACTTGAAATGCCTTCTCCGCAGCAAAACTCTCTGGTCACAGGAGCAATGTTATCAAACAGTCTTATGAAGATGGTTACTGGATAGTCTGCTTCTATTTCATGGTGTGTATCAGTGATAGAAATGTAGCCGTGTTAGTCTGGTGTAGCTGCAGCAAAATACAGGACTATGTAGCACTTTAAAGACTAACAAGATGGTTTATTAGATGATGAGCTTTCGTGGGCCAGATCTGAGGAAGTGGGTCTGGCCCACGAAAGCTCATGATCTAATAAACCATCTTGTTAGTCTTTAAAGTGCTACATTGTCCTGTAGTTTGTTTCACGGTGTGTATCGTTAGCATTGTGAACAGCATTAGTAAAGGTGCATTTACAGTATATTCAAATGATATCACGAAAAGTACTGTGGGGTGCTGTGTTTCTGAACGACACACTGAGTGGCTAAAGGGACATAGTTTATTATGGGGGGGGCTAAGTTAACTGGATAAAAATGAGTTTTTGAAAACTAGAGTTTTGTGATGACTCGATGCCTTTCTGCCTGCCAAGACAACCTGGACAGACTGTCCTGTTGTGGGTCTAACTTTGTGGTAGATTGTGCAACACAGAGCCCGCATTAGGAGTGGGACACCTGGGCAACTGCCCAGAGGCACCGGGGATACCATGTGACAATGCTGAGAGGAGAGCATTACTGCGCAGGGGGCAGATGGCTCCCATCCAGCAGAGGAAAATGAGCTGGAGGGGGGAACGAGGGGTGACTCTCAGCTGCTGCTCACACCCCTAACTCTCCACTGCACCCCTTGTAGAAGGCTGTTGGGGTGGGGAGAGAGGCACGTGTGAGGAGCAACACCAAATACTCCCTGCACACAGGTCACTTTCCACACCTGGGCTGTGCTGTGAGGTGGCATCAGGAGCTGCTGCTCTCTGCCCTCCCCTTCTGCAGCCCAGGTGGGGAAAGTGACCCAGATACAGGGAGCTTTCATATCACTTCTCATTGTTCCACTCACAGCCGTGTGTGTGTGTGTGTGTGTGTGTTCCTCTATGCATCCAGGTCAGGTACCTCACATGTGTACTGGTTAGAGCAGGGGATGGGCAATAATTTTTGAAGGGGGGGGCACCTCACAAATTATGGAAGTGGCTGTGGGGCGACCCAGAAGGGGCGGGGCCAACCCAGAAGGGGCAGGACCTTGGGCTACCCCTACCAGATTTGCTTGGTCTGGGGTTCTAACTTCTAGCCAATGGACGGGACCTGGAGCAGAAGGGAGGGTGCAAGGAGCTAGCCTCATCCTAGAGTTGTCTGGGGTTCAGGCTTAGATTTCATATAACAGGGTTTGCAGCTCCTGGCCCGCACTGCTAATCTGTTGGCTGGCAGCTGCCTGGCAGGCACAAGCCCTTTGAATAGAAGCCGTTGAAAGGGCTCATGTCTCCGGGCAGCTCCCAGGCAACCAGCCAGTGGGACAGAGCTGTGAGCTCTTTTCAATTGCTTCTGTTTAAAGGGCTTGTGCCTGCAGGGTAACTGCCAGGCAGTGCAGCCACCTAGCAGGGGAGCTCTTCACATAGAAGCAGTCGAAAGGGCTCTCGTCTCTGGCTCCCTAGCAACACTCTAGAGGCATCGGAGCTGCGAGCCCTTTTAAGTGCTTCTATTTAAAGGGCTCGTGCCTGTCAGGCAGTGCTGCCTAGCAGCCGCGGGGAAGACGAGAGGCCTTTAAATAGAAACAGCTGAAAGGGCTCGCGAGTCTCCGGCAATGCGCTAGCTGCTTGGCAAGGTGCAGGGAAGACACGAGCCCTTTAAATAGAAACAGTTAGAAGGGCTTGTGCCCCTCTCCTGCTTCGCGGCAATGCGCTGGGGGGTGGGGCGAGGCTGGGAACTGCCTTGTGGGCCGGATCAAAGCTTTAGGTGGGCCGGATCCAGCCCGCTGAGAGACTTTTGGCTTAGGGGCACAGGAGGAATTGAAGCAAAGGGAGCACAATGCAGAGGTTAGGTGCAAAGGGGGCACGATGCGGGACTGGAATGGAAGAGGGATCGCAGCAATGTGGGTGTATGGGTTGGGGTGCAGGAGTTTGAGGTGCAGGGGGACTTGCAGGGGGGCAAAAGGGGTAGGGAGCCCAGGGTGCAGAGGCCGTGGGGCGCATTCCCACAGGCCCACAATACAAGTTCAACCCAAGTGCCATTTTCTCTATGACTGGTCCTGATGCTTGCCTATGCTGGTGAGCAGACACTTGTGGAAGCATGCTCATTGACTGTGCTGAGCCCACACAGGGGTCCAAAGAATGACACAGGCAGTTCCAGATACCTGGAAATAGAGTGGCGAGTTTGCTTTCTTGCAGCATTACATATGACTTGGGGTCCAAGTTGTGGGCTGATCCCTTGTGCAGCTTGGTCACAGAGGGATTCAGTGTGGTGGGTGCGCAATACAGCAAGAGCCAGGCAGAGAGGGGACATTGAACAACCTTTGTGTTTGGTTAAGCTGCACAGGCTCATTCCTGGCATGGTTTTTGCCTTACAAGGGACATGCCTTATTCTTGTTATGGGATGGGGCTGCACTGGGACCGTTACACTTTAGGGAATAAAGGGGACAGAAATCTTTTGAGGCACATGTCACGTACATAAGCAGAAGCTGGTTTGGGTTTCCTACTGATAACCTCGAGGCATAATACGCAGACACAAGACAAACCTGATGGACCACTCTTCCTGGCTTTGACAAGAGCTGATAATAGAGTTGGCTCAGGACACTTCGGGCTCAGGTATTCTACAGTAATGTGCTCGATGGCACTGTGCATTCTAACGGGCATTAACAGGTTGAACATTAGTTGTCCCTCAAGATAAGCACTGAAGGCTCCTTAATGCATGGTCACATAATATGCTTGCAACCAGCAGTATGTTAAAGCGCACCAATGGGTTGTATTCAGCCCAATTTGTTTGCACTCTTTAGCAGTGATACACTTCCCGAGTGTATACACACCTTCCCTCCTCTCCCCCCCGGCTCCCAACTGAGTAACCAAACCACGACTCTGCTGCAGGAAAACTCACAGAGCAATTCAGCTGCCAGGGCCTCTGAATTTTGTGAAACAGCTGAAGGAGGAGAGGAGCAAAATATAGTTTTTGAATAATTTCATCTGAATGCAGCATTAATTACCATGTACATTACAGCTCTTGTCTCATGGCTGCATGGACTGGTAACATATTGTGCCAATATGGCCACAATTACTCATTCACAAAAGATTTTTATTGTACAGAAACCTGGCCAAATATGGGGCTGAAGGTAATATACAACAAGAGTTTGTAACCTTTTCTTTTAGAAGGCAGCACTGAAGCATTGTCCCGCTGGTGTCTGTGTCGACTCGTTGCTTTATTCCGCCTGCACATCCCTTTATACACTTGTGCCTGTTGTTAATGCAATAAAATGTTAATTTACAGTGGAAAGAGGAGGGGCACAATGAAAAAGAATGGGATATATTAGTGTAAAATGACTTGGACTTTAAATCGCTATTGATCTGGCAGACTGTATTGTTTACAGTTTGAAATGCTAGCCTTCTTCCCCCAGGTGTTTGAAGTATAAGCTTTTGATTACATCTTTTGAAGCAGATCGCTGCTGTTTATTACAAAATGAGGGAATAGGGAAGGAAGGCAAAAAATGAATAGAAATGTTCTCTGACTGTTGTTTATCATTAACTATAGATTTTCTAAGTATTCTAATCAGTCAGACGTGGGGTTCTCATGTATAAATTTTTTAAATCAAGAATTACAATTAGGGGTTTTTAATGTAAGTTATACATATTTATATAGTGTACTTGGACATAGGGCTTAACACCACTGAACTCAATGATGTGATGCTTACAACAGAGATGACTATAGTTCGCATTACTTGACGATTCTAAGATCTGTGCTAATGTATTTCCCAGAATTACATTGTGTGCATATCACATTCCTAAAATGGGATGAAATTCTATTAATTTGTAATGTGCTCCATTATGCGTAACCTCAGAATTGCCTTTCTTGTTGGACAACACTTTTTTAATACAGCACACATTGTGTCAATTGATACGTTTATCAGGCAGAGACCTTTTTGAGTGAAGTTGGAAGTTCTTTAGTATTGAGTATTCTGTTTTGGATACATTTTGGACTGTTGTAACTTTTTTTCTAATCTGACCAAATTTACATAGTGTTTTGCTGAGCAAATGTACTGATTTGTAGGAAATATACCTTTTGTGCATCATGTTCACAAGTGGTTCTAATGGATTGAAAGTGTTTCAAAATAGGTGAGAATTAAAATACAGAGCTTTTCAGAGTAGCTAGTGAGAACCCATTAAATTCATCTTGTCATTTTTTAAAAGGAGGGTTTACAATTACATTGTGCTATTTTAAAAAACACACAGGTTCCTTCTTGTGCAGTTGTGTGAAAGATCCAAACAAACACTTATAGGGAAAGTAATTTACAAAGGAAACATTAAAACTGATTTTGCACAAAGCAAACTGTTCAATCAGCCCAGTTGAATGGCTTTCTGATATTGGTTTGGGCTATTCAATTACACTGGTAATCATCTGCATACAGGTAGATGACTGTGCTCCATCAGAGAAATGTCCCTGTTTCATTCCCTTTCCCCCACTCTGTATACAGCTGGGGCTGTGTCTAGACTGGCAAGTTTTTCTGGAAAATCAGCCGCTTTCCCAGAAAAACTTGCCAGCTGTCTACACTGGCCACTTGAATTTCTGGAAAAGCACTGATGATCTCATGTAAGATCATCAGTGATTTTCCGGAAATACTATGCTGCTCCTGTTCGGGCAAAAGTCTTTTTCCAAAAGACTTTTGCGCAAAAGGGCCAGTGTAGACAGCACAGTACTGTTTTCCGCAAAAAAGCCCCGATCGCGAAAATGGCGATCGGGGTTTTTTTTGTGGAAAAGCGCGTCTAGATTGGCCACAGACGCTTTTCTGCAAAAAGTGCTTTTCTGGAAAAGCGTCCTGCCAATCTAGATGCGCTTTTCCGCAAATGCTTTTAACGGAAAACTTTTCCGTTAAAAGCATTTCCGGAAAATCATGCCAGTGTAGATGTAGCCCTGATGTGTAGCACTCTTGTAAAAGCCCCAGGCTGGGAGAGCTTTTGCTCCATTGGAACCAGCAATGTTGCATTGTGTGAGATAGTGGAACAGCTTATGGATCTCCATTTGCTGTGGTTGGGTCTGTGTTTCATGGAGCAGGCTGTGCGGTGGGAAGGGCAGGCTGTCACTGCATGGCTGCGCTGGTTACTGTATTTCTGGTGCTTTGTGCTGAAACTGTGAGGTCTCCCTATGCCCTACATTGCCTGCAAAAGCAGATATTCTGTCTCCTTTGGTGGGAGGGCTGGAGTGGGGAATGAGGGGACTGCCTCCTACGAGCCCCAACATAGTGGTCCAGTTTACAACCTAGCTGATGGAAAGCCAACTTTGTGCTGGGGGCCAGCAAAAGCCAACGAGCTTAAGGGATGTTGAACTGGTCCATGGGCTTTGTACTGGTGGTCCTCTGTGTGCATTTGTCCCCACACGTGCTGGTGCCTTTCAGCGCTGTCTAAGTACATAAGCCAGTATTCTAGCTTTTTGTCCCTAAATACTCTTAAGCAACTCTCATGATCAGGAGTGCTGACCAGCACCCAGTGACTAAGGGGTTAACTCAGTTGCCTAGCAAAGGTGTCGGCTGGAGAACGGGGGGGGGGGGGGGAGGGAGGAAGAGGAAGGTGGGAAGGGAGTTGGGCAATCAGCCAATAACAATGCATGTAGGAATTTCAAACTGGAAAAGAGGGGTTTTTTCACTCTCTCCTCTTTGTTTTAAGATCAGTGAAGTTTTTCCCAGGTCATGCCTGGCCAAAGAGTTTGCTGGGCCCAAGGCAGGACACTGGGAGCGGGGCTCCGGGCCTGGCTGGTGGACGGTGCATACTCAACAGTGCAGGGCCCCAAAAGTGGGGAGGCGGAAGGGCAAGGCATGTGCTTTGCTCTAGGGCTGGGCCTGTCCCAGGTAATGAGGGAGATGGGAGACACTGTCTGTCTCCAGGAACAGACTTCTTAAAATGTGCAAGTAGGAAAAAGTTTAGATAGTCCATCAGGGTTTCTTGTTTTCCTTGTTTGCGGGGTTGGAAATCATATCTGAGCTGGCTAATTGTTTTTCTCTTTTGTAACTAAGGATTACAGCCCAGGGACTTTCCCTGAGTATATATATCAAACTGTGGCTCTTTCCGCCTAGCCAATTTACTGTGCTTGCAACTGTAGTTTTGTTTTGCTAATAAAAGATTGGGGTTTTTTATTCTAATTAACCAGTATTGGTTGATTCTTGAGTCCTGGAAGGTCTGTCTGTGTGTATCTGCATGACTCTGACTGAGGGGTCAGCTACTAGAGACTGCAGCTTGTTTTTCTCTTTTCTTTTTCAAGCTCTTTTGGGGAAAAAGAGCTTGGGATACCCTGGGGGGTTGGTTTCAAGTGTCCATCCCTGTTTGTTTATTTGTTTTATTAGGGGATCAAAAGCACTTGATGGTGGCAAGTTCCCCAAAATCTGGGTATTAGGATTTAGGGGAGAAGTTTTTGTACCAGAGCCTGTTGAGGCAAGGTTTTGGAGCGCTCTTGTGGTTCCCCAACTTCTGCATTCATAGGGCCAGAGTGGGGAACACCCTTGACAGCAACACAGACCCATCAGGCACCACAGTTCTCTCTCTCTTTGCTTATCATTTTCATGCACCTCACTCCTGCAGTAAAGGTGCTTTGTTGCAATATATGCAGAACTCCAGCCCCACTATTGAAACTTTCCTGGGACTATTCAGTGAACTGAAAGAGGTGCTACTTCATGATCAGCTCACCCCGTTGGTTCTTCACATTGTGTAATCTTCAGGCAGTACATCTGATTAGGGGAATTACTGTGTATTATAAATTAACTGGCATTCTTAAATACAAGACGTGTCTTCCACAGCAGTGTTATATGGTGCATTTGCCTATGGCGTGATGCGGGTGGACCCTGCCACTCCATGTGAAATAATGACTGCCCTTTCTACTTTGTAATTAGCCATCAATTTCAGATGCAATTAAAGTAAAATTACTTTTGGTAGAGTCTTGGTTATTATGACTTCTCCTAGCCATAATTCTCACTGCACTTTGTTGTTTCTTCAAATAAAAATGATATTTCTCATGTGGCTTGGAATCTCAGGCTCATTTTTGACCCAAAGTGTCCTCAGAGAGTTATAAAACGTAGATTATATAACCTCACATTACTGTGTAATGAACATAGAGAGAGTCAAGCTCAGTGAGATAGAGACAAGCGGTATGAATTTATGTTTTAATAATCTTGCTTAGATTAGTGTAAATCTTCAGGAAGCCTAAGACGAGCTCTGTGTAACCTCTAAAGCTATTCTCACTCTCTTACCAACAGACATTGCTCTAACAAGAGATATTACTGCACCCACCTTGTCTAGCCAATAACCTGGGACCAACACAGCTACAACACCACTGCATGCAGCAAGGGTAGGTGTGCACTCAGTGTTACAACCGGTCACATCTTTGTAGTGTTACAGTGGAAGGGTATTCTTTGGCTTAGAACTATTACTGTCCCATGGCTATCACTGAAAACTTTAGAAGGGATGCTCCTGGGTGGCTGGGGCCAGGGCTTGGACCACGTGGCTGCTCCTCTGGTGGTGGAACCATGGTAGTGGAGCAGGGGCAGCCCAGCAACCCAGCTGGGACAGGGACAGCATGTGTGTGCTGGCTCAGCAATGGGGTTGTGCTGCGGCAGCCTAATGTGGGCTGTGTACTGGCCCAGCAGTGGGAACAGAGCCATGGCAGCCCCACAGCAACAGAGCTGGGGCTGTGGCAACTAGCCAGGAGAAGTCGGCAGCCCATTTGGACTGCGCGCTGGTTGGCAGCCAGCAGCAGGCTGAAGGAGCCAGTGGCAGGGAGGGGTGGCAGGCCGAGGGGCCCAGTGGCAGGGGACCATAATTCCCTCTAAACTGCGCAGCTGTTTTCTCAGCTCTGCTCAGGAGTTCAAAACTCCTGCAGAGTCAGGGAGCTCAGCTGATTGGGGAGGGGTAGGATGTTGCCTTGCTGAACAATCAGCTAAATGGAGCTGCTCCATGTTTGAAATGGAGAAGCTCCCAGAGCAGGTAATAAAAAGCAAGATAAGGAGAGAATAAATACCTAGGAAGGGGGAGGAGGATTGAGGGAGTGGGTGAGCAGGTGATTAGGAGGGGGAGTCAGAGGAGAGGGGAGTTTGGAGAATCCTTTGTGCACAGGAGAGAGAGGCAGAACCTCATCACTCTCTTGGGAAAGGGGTGTTAAGGGGCTAACTGCATGGGGCAGGTGGGGGAAAGAAGAGGCGGTGGTATTGGCATTGGGTTGGAGGCAAGGAGGTAGTTTGTGCTGTGAGGTGGAGCAGGTGTGGATAATTTGTGCTTTAGCTGGGAGTTAGGACAAGACAGACTGCTGGTGCCTGCCACTTTGAGATGCAAGATTTTATCCCAACCCCCACCTGGGCTGGGAAGAACAGATTGCACAGGGATAGGCAAGGGAAAGACTATTATTGACTTCAAAAAGTATCAGTGGCATGCAGACTCATAAACAGAGGCAAGTTAAATCTCAGCACAGCACTTCTGAAAGGTTGCTGACCCCTGATGCGATGGTCAAAGATCATGTGAGGCCTACCTCAATCTCGCCGCTTGAAGCTGAGTACACAATGAGAGTGACAGAAAACTGGATCTCTTGTCTTCCTGCCCTAACCATTGAGCTACAGTGTCATTCCTGTTGGCTCTTGCTCATTCTCTGGCCTTATGAGTGTTTAAGTCTTTATCCACAGTGGAACAGCCATTGGGCCATGGAGAGGGTGACTAGGAGTGTGTTTAGGGCAGCCACCTGGGAGGTAGGGGACCTTGGGTCCAAATCCAATCCTTCACCATGTATCCAGCTTCCAGAGGAGCGATCCACAGCTCAGTGATTAGCACATGCTCCTGAGCAGCGGGTTGTCTGTTCAAATCCTTTCCTCCCCTCTGGCAGAAAAGGGAGAATTGAACAGGCAGCTCCCACTTCCCAGGGGAGAGCTTTAACCATGGGGCTAAAAGCTATACGGAGCGCCTGCACTGCTGAAACTTTGTGCAGGACCTGAGGCAGGTGGGTAACACACTCCCTCAAAAAAGCTGCATAGATGGCTAAGCTGCTTCCCCCCAGGTGGTGGGTTCCCATTCAGAGCTTACTAAATAGACAGAAGAGCCTCTGAGAGAACGGTGAAGCTCAGTGCACACCACTGTGATTAGCATCTAACATTGGCTAGCTTAAACAGCTGGTCACCTAGCAAGCTTGCTTTTGTCTCTCTGGCTTTTAGGTTCCTCTCTCACCCTATTCACTTAAGAGGATGCCCAAGTGCCTAACTCAGCTTTTGAGGCTTGCAGTGGCGTTCCTCTGATTTTCAAGGTGCCTAACAGGTGCCAGGACACTCCACATTTCAATGCCTAAGTCCCTTCATGGATTCTGCCTTCTCTCAAGGCTCTTCCTTGATTTCTCTCCAATCAGTCAGTAGCTGTAATGAATTGTGGACACCAGAACAGGACATGGTATTCCAGAAGTGGTTGTAACTATGCCAAATGCAGAGGTAATGTAACCTACCTACTTCTACATGGTATGTCTACACTGCCACCCTAGTTCGAACTAGGGTGGCTAATGTAGGCATTTGAACTTGCAAATGAAGCCCAGGGTTTAAATATCCCGGGCTTTATTTGCATGTTCCCGGGCGCCGCCATTTTTAAATGACCCGTAGTTCGAACTCCCTACCCGCGGCTACACGTGGCACGGACTAGGTAGTTTGAATTAAAGCTCCTAATTCGAACTACCATTACTCCTCCTGCAATTAAAGCTCCTAGTTTGAACTAGGGTGGCAGTGTAGACATACCCCAAGACACTGTCCTCTTTGACCAGCCAAGGATTGCAATAGACCTTTTGGCCACAATATTGCACTGGGAATTCATGTTCAGCAAACTTTTTTCACCACAACTGTTGTGTCCCAGGACAGAGTCCCCCATCATGTAAGTAGGACCTGTAATCTTTGTTCTGAGATGTATGACTTACACCTAGCTGTATTGAAACACATATTATATGTGTGCATCCAGCTTACCCAATAATCCAGATGATTCTATGTGACTGAGGTTGTGCTCTTCATTATTCACCAGACCCCCCAATCTTTGTAATATCTGCAAACTTTATCAATAATGAATTTGTTTTCTTCCAGATCACTGATAAAAAATGTTAAGTAGTATAGAGTAGAGATACCCTATTTTTTGTCTCAGTTCAAATTTCTTGATCAAGGCCTAGACTCCAGAGAAAATAAGAAAGAAAACAATATTGATACTAAGTAAATAAAAAGATTTGGGATCAGTTCAAGAGAGTCTGGCGGCCTGGATTTGGCCCATGTTTCACTCATTGACTAACTCAGTGAATAGCCAAAAAACAATCTTTAAAGGATCCCACTAGAAACCCACCTGTTCAACAATAGTTCCCCATTTACAATTACATTTTGTTACCTAGTTTTAATCCATTTAATTAGAGCCATATTGATTTTGTATCATTCTAGTTTCTTAATCAAAATGACAGACTGTACCAAATCAAATGTCTAATAGATGTCTAAGCATATTAAATTAGCCCTATTACCTTTAGCATCCAAACTTTTAATCTCATTCATAAAGATATGGTGCGCTTGACAAGATCTGTTTTCCATAAACTCGTATTGATTGGCATTAATTACTCACCCTTCTTTAATTCATTATTAATCCAGGTTTGTGTCAGCCATCCCATTCTTTTGCCCAGGATCAGCAGTTGGCTGCTAGACCTATAATTACCCAGGTCATCCCATTTACCCTGTTAAACCCATTGGCACAATATTGTTTTCTTCCAGTCCTCTGAAACTTCTGCAGGTGCCTGCAACGTTAATGGGCCAGGGAGCTCCTCAGCTAGGTCTTTGAAAACAAGCAAGATAAAGAGAATAATAGAATCATAGACTACTAGGACTGGAAGGGACCTCAAAAGGTCATCGAGTCCAGTCCCCTGCCCTCACGGCAGGACCAAATACTGTCTAGTCCATCCCTGATAGACATTTATTTAACCTACTCTTAAATATCTCCGGAGATGGAGATTCCACAACCTCCCTAGGCAACTTATTCCAGTCTTTGACCACCCTGACAGTTAGGAACTTTTTCCTAATGTCCAACCTAAACCTTCCTTTCTGCAGTTTAAGCCCATTGCTTCTTGTTCTATCCTCAGAGACCAAGATGAACAAGTTTTCTCCCTCCTCCTTATGACACCCTTTTAGATACCTGAAAACGGCTATCATGGCCCCCCTCAAATCTTCTCTTTTCTAAACTAAACAAACCGGCTACGTCTACACTGGCCCCTTTTCCGAAAGGGGCATGCTAATTTTCCAGGTCGTAATAGGGAAATCCGCGGGGGATTTAAATATCTCCCGCGGCATTTAAATAAAGATGTCCGCCGCTTTTTTCCGGCTTGTAGAAAAGCCGGAAAAGAGCGTCTACACTGGCCCCGATCCTCCGGAAAAAAGCCCTTTTCCGGAGGATCTCTTATTCCTACTTCAAAGTCCTTTAAAGTAGGAATAAGAGATCCTCCAGAAAAGGGCTTTTTTCCGGAGTATCGGGGCTAGTGTAGACGCTCGTTTCCGGCTTTTCTACAAGCCGGAAAAAAGCGGCGGACATCTTTATTTAAATGCCGCGGGGGATATTTAAATCCCCCGTGGATTTCCCTATTATGACCTGGAAAATTAGCATGCCCCTTTCGGAAAAGGGGCCAGTGTAGACGTAGCCACCCAGTTCTTTCAGCCTTCCTTCATAGGTCATGTTCTCTAGACCTTTAATCATTCTTGTTGCTCTTCTCTGGACCCTCTCCAATTTCTCCACAACTTTCTTGAAATGTGTTGCCCAGAACTGGACACAATACTCCAACTGAGGCCTAACCAGTGCAGAGTAGAGCGGAAGAATGACTTCTCGTGTCTTGCTCACAGCACACCTGTTAATGCATCCCAGAATCATGTTTGCTTTTGTTGCAACAGCATCACACTGCTGACTCATATTCAGCTTTTGGTCCACTATAACCCCTAGATCCCTTTCTGCCGTACTCCTTCCTAGACAGTCGCTTCCCATTCTGTATATGTAAGAGCCTCCATTCTATATGGTCTGTTTGTTATCAATGAAGAAAGGCACCTAAAATGATTTATCATTTGTTTTAAGACTTGCAAGCTGTGCAGTGGGTGGGCATTATACAAGTTAACAGTATCTCCGTCTAGCCTCAGTTTATTCTCTTGCTTCAATTGGGTACTCAAGGTCATTTCGCTTCTGTGACACATGCAGTCCTTCCTTCTGTAACAGGTCTAATCAGATGTTGACTCCTCATCAAACATATTGCTTCTCAGTAAGCTAGGTGTGGGGGGTTATACCGCGAAGCTGTTGTTGCTGCAGAGGTAACTTAACTTTCTTTAACATACCCTCGTAATATTTGTCAATTATTTAGCTCCTGTAAATTCTATTCCTGTCCTTAAGGAGGTCAGATTAATGCATGTAAAAAGTAATTTAACCAATAAAAGCTTTAGATAAATTTGAGCTGAGTGTCTGGAATTGGTTTAGTTATGTCCATGAGCAATAGCAAGCTAAGTGAAATCCAGTCCAGAATGCAGACATTACTTCTTGGCAATATGAATTGCTGTGTTGCTTCTCTTCTACATTAGTTCAAAGATCCTGGCTCATACTTTTTAACCTTGTTGGCCTAATACTAGAACAATCAAAATAATGAAAAATAAAAGCTATGTTATTGTCTTCTGCCTCTGGTTTAGTAAGCAGCCTTGGTGGATACCAGAGATGCAACATGTCTAGAAATTTGACAAAATGGCATGCTTTGTCTTTGTATTGTTTATCAATATGATGAAAAAGGCCATTTCAAATACTAATTTGTAACTAGTTAATTATTTTCTGGGGATTTTTTTAAACCAACATCAGACAAAATTTACATTGAAAAACAAACCACCCATACAGTGTGCGTCATAACTAATGCTTAGTAATTTCACAGTAGCAAAAAATTATTAAAACTTCACGACTCATTAATAAGTAAGTGATCATAATCGCTTAATAGAAAAGGAAACTAAGCTAATGATAGCAGCTCTGATTAACATTTTTGACCTTAACACATGAAGTCAAGTGAAATGAATGTCATTGGGTGCTGAATGTAAGATTATTTTCAAGTGTAAGTGGTCTCTATAATTAAAAAAAACCCAGACCCCAAAAAACAAAAACCCAAACATACAAGTGTTAAGGTCTATAGAGGAAGAATATTGTTCAGTTCTACTCTTCTACACTAGTTTGCAGCATGTTTAATAAACTCATCAACATGTTTCAAATGAGTGCATACATGTCTCAAGGCTAGTTACTATTGGAAAAAATATAATTCTAGTCTCCTTTTAAGATGGAGTGGGAAACCTTTTTAGGTTGGGGCCCCACACAAATTAGGAGCAAAAGAAAAAAAACAAACCCTCAATGATGTAGCCCCGTACTGAGAAGGAGAAAGACACTTCTCACATTCCTCTCTCACACCAGAGCCTGGTGGAGAGCCCAGACTAGTAGATTTTCTGTGCTCCAGCCGTGCAGGAGGGTGGCTGAAACATCAGCATGGGTTTCCCCAATGCTGGGGTGAGGGGAGCTCTGACCTCAGGGGCCGGATTCAGGCAAGCCAGGGACTACATTCAGCCCCCTGGGCCTTTAGCGCCTAAAGCAGGGATTGGGAACCTATCTCAAAAACGCTACTTTATGTGCCAAAAATAGATACATTTTTAGGGACTACAGTATATGTTCCTTTTTTCTTCTCCTCTCTCTTCTTTTTAGTAGTGATGAATATTTGGATGTCACAGTAAAATACCATCCAAGAGACTACTATAGCACAGAGTGTCTAACTGTAGCCTAAGCACATGTCAGATATGTAAGTAGCTCCAAAACTGACAGGCCAACTGTGCCTAGTACCAGATGTGTACCTGCAAGTGCATCTTCCCCAGATTAGCATCTGCATGCTTCCAGTGCCCACTGGGGCTATACCAGCTGGTGGCATTTGAAGACAATGGGGAGGAAGAACGACCTGAGCTGGGTTTCTATGTGTATAATTTGACTGCTAAAAATTGGGCTGTATACATGCTAATGTTGAAATAAAAGAATTATGAACTAACACCTTAGGCACATTAGGAAAAAAGTTTTATTTACCGTGGAACTTTTTTTTTTTTTTTTACATTTTACATGACTTAAGAGACAAATGAATTCTAAAACTGATGTTTCTGTGGTAGAATTCACATCCCCATGTGCTAACTGTTAGTCTTTAAGAACCTGAGGGTCAAATTCTTCCATACGTTACATCCATGCAGGTCTTCTGGTGATGAATAAGTAAGCATACCTGATCCTGTGGCTTGAGGGACAGAAGGGGACAGTGCTAAATTCTGTTCTTTCCAAGTGCATGGTGCCTTCACGTAGGTAATGAGAGCAGAATACTGAAGTAACAGTGACGGCCTGAGAGATGACTTCTGCCTTCAGTTTCTTTTTAAACCAATCAGTGTTCACTATCCTCATGATAAATGGTTATGACAAAATCAATTCCTAATCATCTATTCTAAACACTTCGGTCAGCTCAGTTTGTCTTAATACTAAACTTAAGGCCTTGTACATTTTTCAAAAGTTAAAACATCCAAAAATCAGAGAGCTTGTATGTGCACAAATAATTTGGGATTCAGCTGTAAACTAGGTATGTTGTTACTCAGGGGTATGTCTACACTACAGAGTTTTTTCGGAAAAAATGACTGTTTTTCCAAAAAAACTCGAAGTACAGCCACATTGCAATTGTGTTCTTGCGAAAGAAAATCAAAAGAACAGAGGTGTTTTTCCAACATTGGTAATCCTCATTCTATGAGGCAGAAGCCTTTTTCTGAAAGAGCTCTTCCAGAAAAAGGCATGTGTTGACCGGAAAAAGGGAGTGCTTTCGAAAGAAGAGGAAAGAGGAAAAAGCACAGATGCTCTTGTGGCCACGTCATCCATAGTAATCACAGCTTAAATGCGAGATAACATCCACACTGAATGGACACTATCTTTAGAAAAAGCAGATGGCTTTTTCGATGCAATGTTGCAGTGTGGATTCTGTCTTTTGGAAGACGTTTTTCTGGAAGATCGCTTCTGGAAAAGCTTCTTCTGGAAGAAGCCTGCAGTCTAGAAATAGCCTCAGTTTCAGCATCCATCATTTAATCTTGCTTGGAGACTATGGTTTACTTTTTCTCACTCTGTGGAACACTTTCCCATCTCACGCTCTTTAGCATTTTCTTGCTTTCAGATGGGAATGTAAGAGTGCTGCACTTGCAAACCTGAGAATAAATATCTTCTGTTTAGCCAACCCCACTTATAGTGGTTTTTATTTATAATAGCTGTTCAGAAGATTGTATCCCAGACGCTTCAAAAGCAATTGAATACTGGCCTTTATTTCATAATGGTACAAAACATAAATGTATTTCTATGAAAGGGTTTGTGAATTATACTTCCACGTCAACAGAACCTGCAATGTCCTAACACAAAAGAAGCTTTTTGCAATATAAATTGGATCCCCTCTCACATATACAATTTTAGCTCATTCCTGGCTGGGACAATGTACTTTTCTGAAATTAATATAGTTAAAATTTTGTGGCCATGCTGGATGCAGTTGTACTTAATTTTCAGGTCCAAATATGCATGCGCAGTGGCAAAAATATTGAAGGCTTTTTTCACCAAAAATTGTTTTGGGATATTGCACACTTTTCTCTGAACATGAAATGAACCAAATATTAACCTGGCTATAATGCAGCAAGGTTGTCCTTGCCAAAAACCTATGTAGAAATTCAGGCCTGGTAGGTAGCATGGGTTGGGTATTTGGTATGTGTGGAAGGAAGGGAGGAACACTTTCATACATCCAACTCCTAGGCATATAAGACTCTCCTGCTACTGGGAGGCCACCTCACCAAGAAAAACACCACCACTTTACCACCAAGTTCAAGCAGCCTTCCACCATTTCCCTCTTCAGTTTCACATCCTTATTCGTAGCTGGTAGTATGCACAAATCTGTCTTTGATCAGAAATAAATGAATTGTAATTACTAGATGCCTGCCAACACCCATCCTCATCGACCAATAGGATGTGAACTCCTCCTCCCCCAACTTGTGAATTTCTTCCTTTTTATAAAATTAGGGCTCAAGAGATACACACACAAACTTTCATTTCAAGTCCTGTCTAAAATAGCGCCAACATTTTTAAAGGATATGAAAAATTGGAGCGATGTGGAAAAGAGCCAGAAAAATTATTCAAAGGATAGAGAAAATGCCTTACAATAAGACACTTAAGCTAAACAGATTGAGTTTCTTATGGAAAAAAAAAAAAAGACTGGGGGGGGAGGACTTGATTACTGTATATATGAGCAATGATATGGTGGAACATATCAATTACTGAAGGGTCCTTTAATTTAGTGGAAAAACGTAGAACAAGAAACAATAATTGGAAGTTGAAATCAGATGAATTTAACTGTAAATTACACAATTTGTAATTGGTGAGGTTGATGAGCCATCAGAACACAACTCCATCTCTTGAGGTCTTCACATCATGTCTGGAGGCTTGTCTGGAAAAATATGATTTAGCTGACCCAAGATGACAAGGGAAAATTCAAAGGCCTGTGATATACAGGCGGTCAGCCTACATGATCTAATGGGCCTTTCAGGCCTTAAACTTAGACACTCTGAAGTGACCCATTTGTTTTGAGTTGGATCCTGGGATGTGCAGATATGACAGTGAGAGGCCTATAGCATGTTTTAAAATTTGTTTGCTAAAGCAGTTAGAAAATGTATGGGTGTGTCTAGACTACCTAGTTTTGTCGATAAAAGTGGACTTTTGTCGACAAAACTATACCAGCGGCTACACTACCGCTGAGTTCTGTCGACATAACGTCGACAGAACTCAGCAGTTTTGTCGACGCTGGTAAACCTCATTTTACGAGGCATAACACCTTCTGTCGACAGAACTCTGTCGACAGAAGGTGTTATTGCCTGTAACATTGCGTCCAGACTACGGAGTTCTGTTGACAAAGCAGCTCGCTTTGTCGACAGAACTCAATGTGTCCGGACGCTCTTTGTCGACGGAAGTTTTGTCGACAGTATCTGTCGACAAAACTTCCGTCGACAAAACGCGGTAGTCTAGACGTACCCTATGATTGTGGCAATAATATGTCTGTTTCTAATTGGCTCATGGATATACTGGGAGCATGTTCAACATGGTGTCCTACAAATTTGTTTTGCTCCTACCTTGCACCTATCCAGAACACTCTATGGAAATATTTTATTTTACATATTTTGGAAGACCTCTACACTCGTCTTACTCGTTTTCAGAGTTCTGAATCCCTGAAGACTTTCTCTGGGATTCTTCTCATCTTGTTTCAGAGTATCAAATGTCCTTTTTTCATGGACTAATCCTGTCTGTGTGTTTGTGAAAGAGAGACCTAATGGAAAGTAGACCATAGCTGTGTCTCAACCATTTTGATTTGATGGTTTTAGCTCATAGCATTTTGGTGAACCACTATATACCAATAGTACCTCAGAGTTTTGAGCCAGGAAATGTACTGACTTTTAAGGAACAAAATTTTTATTATTGAGGCCAGCTCTACATTATAGGGCAATGTTGAACTAAAGCATACAACGCCAGTATGTGAATAGTGTAGTTGGAGTCGATGTCCCTTAGTTGTAATTTCTGCAGCATCCCCACTGCGGAGGGTCAATAGAGAAACTATCCTGTTGACTCCCCTTATTCTTCTTGACCAGAATCAATGGTTGGATGATCAGTGGTTGATTTAGAGGGTCATTACTAGACCCACTAAATGAAGCCCTGAGAGACTGATCCCTTTGGTGCTGATCTCTTGGTAAGTGAAGACAAGGCCTTAGTCTCTCAGATCATAGTCAAGTGTAGAATAAGAGAAATAAAAAAACCCACCCTGAATATTTTCTTTTAGAGAATCAAAACTGTCCTTCCCTAGAGCTAGCCATGCAAAAAAATGACTAGTACAGAACCACAAAAACAGGCTTTTTAATAAAAAGAGAGACCAATGTTTATTGAGTGGGATTTTCTTTCAGCTATGTACAATAGTTGCATGAGCATTGTGCCAGCAGAAAAATCAAAACATCACAAAGTTAGTTCCAAAGTCCAGACAGTCCAAACAGCAATGTCCTTAGCTCAAGTCTAAGTGAACAGTAATAGCCAACAGTTGTTTTTGATTTTTTTAACATAACTAAGTACCTGGCAGAGTGCCTGTGAGAGGACTTGACACATACTAATCTACAATGGGATGTACAGACATCCATAAAACAACGTATTGAGAATTTATACAATATAACAAGGTAACAATTTGTATAAGAATTTCCTCCAGAAAAGGAAGCAGGAATAAACTGATGGTTTGGGGGGGGGATAGGAAATGAAAAAATAAACAGAGCTCTTCTCAATGTATGGACTATATTCACAGTGAAAAAAATCAATCCTACTAGCTTCAAATGCTGCCAGTTACCTCAGCCTGCATTCCTCCTCCCATCCCCACTCAATCTCTTTATCAGCCTCAAATAGTAAAAATACTTTAAAGCCCAACTTCATTCTATTTCCCTTCCACTGTAGTTCTTGTCAACTTGTATTATACAAAAACAGCACAAATTTAGACATACCCTCAGCAAAAAGAAACACTCACTCAGCTTCCCAGCATGAGGAGGATTAATCACAGCTAATTATGTCAATACCAAGTGATGATACACATAACACTGTATAAACCCCATTAAGCAAACTCACTGGCAATAACTGTTAGGGGGGAAACAAAAGCAAATAATTGGCAAAAGTTGTCTTCTGTGTCATACTGCTTTGAAGTCATTTCTTCCACTGTTTGGCTTTAGTCTGTTTCCTTCTTAGCCAGAAACAATGCAGTGTCCATGGGAAAGGTAAAACATGTTGTAGATATGCCTGATTACTATAGTGAACGGTCAGCCTAACAAGAAATGGCAATGTGCTTTTTACAACCATATTTTTCATTCCTTTGTTACCCATAAATCTTTTATTTGGAGGGCAGGAAGACAGTGATAAAGAAGTTGGGGGTGAGCTAAAACAAGATTCTAGACCCATGAAAGATGCACATTGCATGATGGAATTCTATCTTTGAATATGGGGTGGAGGGGGTCGTCTCTGATTAGGTTAGTTAAGGATAAGGTGTGCAACCTAATATTGTGTAGAGGTAACAGCACCTAAGCTATTAGATATGAAAAAATAATCCTCCTTTCCCCACTCTTCATGCCTTTGGAAACTGTCATTTTCCCAGCCACCGCTTGCCATAGTCATAGGAGAAATTCCCACATTGGTCTTCAGGGGGCATTTGGCCCACTGGGGCTATAGACATGCATCAGACAAGCAGGATTTGGGTCTCTTTTTCTACCAGCCTATGGCTTCAGCGTAATCTTGGCCCTTTACTGTCTGCAGTGTTTGCAGTTAAATAAAAAATTGTCATCACCAGCCAGCATTTTTGTATCTTTCTGAGATCTTGCATCAAGGCTTTGAGATTCCTCATTCCATGTAGGTCACTCAGACACCCAGGATAAAACCCTGATTCTTCGACTGTGTTCCAAAAATGTGCTTATGGGTTCAGCAGGCTTTGCCAGGCTTAGGGGATTTCCCTGTGGCTCAGTAGATTCATTTTTTAAGGGTCACTATGAAGGGTAAGTGTCATGGGCAAACTTTAGGTTAGTAAGCTTGCTCTGTATCATAAGAATAATGGGTGAGTGCCAATGACCCTACAAGCTTGGGCTTATTTGTCAAATGTGAATCTCTGGAAAACAGTATGCTCGCACTTCTGTAAGTTAATTTAGGACAGGTTTGGCAGCCCTCGAGGTTCAAATCTTTTCTAAGGTACAGAACAGGTATAGTCCAGCACAGGTAGTGGTAATGCTAGCTACTCCACACTTAACCTAGGAGTGACACAATTCAGGGGGTAGCTTCTCATGTGAAATTTTGGACAACTGGCTGGTTTATGTAACATGGCCAGTTGTCCACCAGGAAGTATTTCAAACCCGCAGCAGAAGTGAATGGCTCTGTATCTCATTACTAACTACTTCTGAGCCTTTCTTTATCATCTAGAGTTTAGCTAAAACAACTCGGCTGTGTCTAGATTGGCCAGTTTTTCCGGAAAATCAGCCGCTTTTCCGGGAAACTTGCCAGCTGTCTACACTGGCCGCTTGAATTTCCGCAAAAGCACTGACTTCCTACTGTAAGAAATCAGTGCTTCTTGCGGAAATACTATGCTGCTCCTGTTCAGGCAAAAGTCCTTTTGCGCAAAATCTTATCACCCGTCTACGCTGGCCATGAGTACTTGCGCAAGAACACTGACGCTCTAATGTATAAAATCAGTGCTTCTTGTGCAAATACTCTGACGTGCCCGCGCAGGGATAAGCCCTCTTGCGCAACTGTTCTTGTGCTAGAGGCCAGTGTAGACAGGGAACATTAATTTCTTGCGCAAGAAAGCCTGATGGCTAAAATGGCCATCGGAGCTTTCTTTTGCAAGAAAGCGTCTACACTGGCACGGGAGCTTTAGCTCAAAAACACATCTCTTGCACTAAGGCACATGCCAGTGTAGACACTTTCTTGCACAACTACTTTAACGCAAAAACTCGTGTTAAAAGTATTTGCGCACAATCTTGCCAATGTAGACGTAGCCCAAGGCAATTGACTTGGTCTATTGGGACCCACAGGGCTAAAAGGAGCAGTGTAGACATCAGGGCTGAGGCTCTCAGAGTCTCCCCTTCACGGTGGGGTTTCAGAGCCTCAGGCTTCAGCCTGAGCCCAATTGATTACATGGCAATTTTTAGCTCAGGCGTTTGAGACCGCTGACATGGCCTAGCTGTGGCCATGTCATGGGTCTTTACTGAAGTGTAGATACAGTATTAGGAGTGAAGACATTGCCTGAATGGGAACCCATTATGCTGGAAGCCACAATCTAGGACAGGGGTCTCCAATTTTTTAATCACAAGCTCACTTTTTCAATTTAAGTGCAATGTAAGATCTACCTCCAACCCAAATACCTTTGCCCTGTTTCCTTCCTGCCCCTTCTTTGAGGGCCTGCCCCTACCCCTGCACCACCCCTTCTCAAGGCCTCACCCTACTCACTTCAGCCTCCTTCCTCCCCCATCCTCACTCACTTTCACCAAGCTGGGGTAGGGGGGTGGAGTGCAGGCTCTGGTCTTAGGCCAAGGAGTCTGGAGTGTTGGAGGGGCTCTGGGTGTAGCACAAGGCAGGGGGCTGGGATCCAGGAGGAGTTTCAGGGTGCAAGCTCTGGGAAGGAGTTTGGGTGCAGGGGGATGCACCTCTGGGGCAGGAGGTTGGGTGCAGGAGGTGGTTCAGTGCTGGGACAGGGGTTCAGGAAGCAGGCTTTGATGGGGCACCATTTAACTGAGACAGCTTCTGGGTGGTGGAGCAATACCTAACCTGGTGTGGCTGGAGTAATTATCCCTGTGGTAATTGCCGCTCCTGCAAGCAGATAGCATGTACAGCAATGGCTTCATAGCACCATGTGCTGCCCCTCATCTACAGGCACTGAGCCCCCAGCTTCTAACCACAGTTCCCCGTTATTAATCAATAGGAGCTGCAAGAGTGGTGTCTGCAGGCAAGGACAGCATGTGGAGACCCCTTGCTCTGCCTCTCTCAGGGGCTGCAGGGACATGCCAGTCACATCCAGGAGCAGCAATTACCAAAGGGATAATTACTCCAGCCACACCAGGTTAAGCATTTTAGAACTCACTATTCGAAGAATTAAATTTAAGCATAAGAGAGAAATGAATTTATGAAATGCAGAGACCAGTTAAAAACCAAAAATCACCCTCTTTGCAAGCAGTAACAGAAGTAATAACAATCCCCGTGTATATGTTGGGTGGGGAGATGAGTGAAGGACAGTGTGTGTTTGTGAGAACGACATACACACACAGTGGGTGAGTGTGACAAAGCTCTGCATTTCTAAGCTCCCTGCCACCCCTTCTCTCTGTGCAGAGATAGGGTACATAAGTGGGAGGGGGGAGGACACCCTGACATCAGCACCCTCCCCCCTTCTCGCTCCCAAATCCTGCACATCAGGCAGGAGGCTCCAGGGGACAGTTCCAAGACAGAGGGAAGGAGCAGCATGACAGTAGGTGGAAAGGCAATTGAAGTGCCAGCATTTGATAGCTTCCTAGCCAAACCAGTCCGGATGACCTGTCAGAGGCTCTAAGATCCATTGGTAGATCCTCATCTACTGGTTGCTGACCACTGTTCTATGATGATAAACACCACTGAGAAATTGGTTGAATCCTGCTTTTTCCCCTTTAAGTTACAAACTCTCTAGTTTTAAATTCCTCATTAGCTTTTAATCAATGCTATTTTACTTGGGTAAACTATGAAAAAGCATAATATTTGACCAAGTGGTTACTAAGGTATATGATTTATGAAGAGTAAAACTTCCCCCATTTTGATAAAGTGGAAAAATTTCATGAATCATTTTTCCATTAATATTATATTTAAATTATAATAGTAAAAATGTTTGACTACAATATTAAAGTAAAAAAAGATAATGTCAAAAATGAAACATTTTGACTTCATCAAAATGGCAGATCAGAGCAGCAAGGAAGCATTGTATAAGGTGAAATCAAAATGTTTCACTTCCTAATAAATCCCAATTTTTTACTTCTTTCCTAATTCAAGATGAATCCAAATTTTAAAAATCTCAAAATTGCATGTAAGGTTGAAATTCCTCTTTCTTTTAAGCCACTCTACTGAAAACAAAAAGTGCTGACTTGACAAGCCACTCATTCTTCTGAGAGAGGTGACACGTCTCCCAAAAAGCTAGATAGAAAAAGCTGACTATTTTTTTATGAAGAGATCGGACAGAGACATGGAACATCTTGCTCCAAACCAAGGTTATGTTTCACAGCACCAAGGGATATACTCTCAGAAAATGGAAAGGCAAATCGTTAGAAGAAAATGTCATGGGGCAGGGCAGAAGAAGAGAGAATGAACCTTCGAACTCCAGAAAGCCTCAAATGGCCATAAAGTGAAATGCCACCAAAGGAACTGAGCTGGTAGGACAGAACATATATTAATCCAGGGATGTCTCATCTTTAAATTTTCCTGACAATTTCATTGGAAACAAACATATTTCTATTGGGGCTCGTGTGATGCAAAGTGGATGCATAAAGCATTTGAAAACTGGGGCATGGCACAGGGGACCTTGCTTCAGTTTTTATTTCAGTGCTCTTGTAAGTAAATATATATTATTCTATGGATTAGACCCACCAATGTATTGAAGCAAAATAGTTGCAATTTATGAACAGCCAAATAAAGCTGAACTGTTTGGCTTGGATAGCTTATAATAAAGAAATAATACATTCTCTATTAGGTCCTCTCACTTGCCCAACTTTTGCTGCCCGTTTTAAAAGGGGCTAGTCCCCAGAACAAGAATCTGGCTCAGTTCCCCTATTTTATAGTGTTCTGGTCTGTCAACAGTAACATATTCCAATGGGCAGCGTGAGACAGACCTATCATGTGATGGACCTATGACTAACTTTCCTCAGCAAGTGTTCTATGCATCATTCTTCTCCCTTCCTGATTCTATCTACCTTTCCTCCCTCGATATGCCACTTTCACGTCAACGATCTCCAGAGCATGGCTGCCATTAACCCTAGCATTTGCTCAAAGCATAATCAATTTCCTGGTGTTTCATGCCATAGTATTGGCCACGTCTCAAAAGTTTATGGGCAGTAAGACACATCACAAGTCTGAGGAAAAATAGCAATACTTTTAAAGAGAAAATGGGAGGGGAAAAGGCCAAATGATCATGAACTAAGATTGGACTGAGATTTTAAGGGGTGTTTCCCTCCTCCTCTGTCACCTCCAATGTAATATTACTTTCCTATCAGGCATGGTAGTTTTTCATATTCTGAGTTCATTGATTCAAAGTGCAGCAGCTGTGAAATTATGAATGGACTCATCTTAAAAAAAGGATAGGTCTTATTAGAATGTCATTAAGTTAAAAAAAAATACTGGAAATAATTCTCCAGACAGAACCTGTAAAATGTTTTACAAATTATTAAGATCTTTTGTAGCTCTTCCTAATGAAATAATATGGCTGAATTTTCTCCAATGGAAGAGGGCCTATGCATCAACGAACCCTCATGAATGCAGTCTTGCAAGGTGATGAGTGCCCTCAGAAATCATTTTAAGCAGCTTTTTAGATCAGGCTCTTAGTATATGACCAAAGTGGTGACAGGACCTTCTGAGGGACCCCTGTACTTAACAGAATGAAATTTAATGTACTTTTTTGTTACTAGTAGCAAAATATCTATTGTCATTCATAGCTTGCATCTTTTGTATAGTAATAGCTTGGGAAAGTCAGATTATATGTTATATAGTGCAAAATGTTGTCCATATATCAACACATTGTGCATTGGCTCTTCAAGATGCTGGTTGGTTTTTTTTTTAAGGTAATGATCAGATATACTTAACATGAAAAATGGAAATTTGTCTCTAATCCGTCTAATGAAACTTCCTGTTTCATTGCATTAACTGAAAAGGATGGCTTATGTATCTTTAACTCATGATTTAATTTAAACATATAGCTTACTTAGAAACAACTGAGTTGATTACATTTCTGGTTTAAAGCCTAGTTGTCATCAATAGGTGCTTCCTGTATTGGGATGGCTGCTTGCTTGGCCGTATATATACTGGTAATATAAATACACTGAATGAATACATGAAATCCAGTCTTAGTGTCTTTGCTTAGCACTCAGTACATGCAAATCTAGTAGCTGAGAGGGAAGAGGTAAAAAAAAAAAAAGACAATTTGCTTACTTTAGTACTGTAGCAAATGAGCGTGTTGACAAGGTCACAGTGCTAAATTGACATTGTCTGCACCACACAACTACTAAAAATCCACCAATATTTGCATGCTGATGTCCGTAAGAACCTCTTTAACGTGTCAGACTCATAGTTTTTTCCCTCTAGGTTGTTTAATAAGCAATTTATTTTTAAATTAAGAATCCAGTGTGCTTTCAATTTATCCAGGAAAAATAGAGTGCTACTTCTTGTTTGTGGTAGACATGGTCAGCTTTACAAAACAGTCTGTTTCTGTGTCATACACATGACTCTTGCTAAGTCAGATAACAATTCTATTTTTTATCAGATGCTAATGATAGTTGCTGTTTGCAGTGTTAAGCAGTCATTCCTTTTATTCTGAATCACACTGGTTCAGAACTATAATAATCAGTATAATGTAGATAGATATATTAAACTTAAATACATAAAATCTTCAGAAAAGGTATGCACTGTACTAAGATATTATTAAAGCTACAGATATTATTTACCATTTAATGGGCTGAATATAAATGATATTGTAAAGAAACATTGGTTGATCAAAGAAGGATTTAATCATTTTAATGTTTATGGATTTGTTTTGAAAAAAAATTAATTGGGTAATGTCAGACTTTCCAATTATAATCCTGTATGCATTAGCATTTCACTAGATTATACTTCCAGCTCTTTTTGACATAAAAGAATTTATTTTTAAATCTTGGATCTAGTTATCTTTTTTTCTTGTTGTCACTAGTTTTCAATAATTTGATTAGCTTTTACAAGAAAAGCGACCACTACCACCACAAGGGATTTTGTAGGAATAATACACTATATGTTTCTTCTCCAAAATTCTGAAACCTTTGGAATTAATTTGAAGTTTTTTTTATCAGTGCAGAATTAAGGAGTAATGTTGTCTAATTTGTTATGTTTAATGGAACACAGTACTCTTGATGTCTATCAGAAAATGCTTTGAATTGTACGTTATATGACTGTACCCAAGACTACAAAAGTGAATTTGAGAATTTTTTTGCATTGCTTTTATTAGCTTGGTTAAAAGAAAATTCCCAAGTACGGATCAGCCAATAGCTTAACAATTTGTTAGTGAGATATTTTTTACATTCCTAGCATTAGTGGATTTCTAGTTTGTATTTTTATTACAAATAGCTGATCTGGAAATTTCAACCAAACACATCATGTTAGTTTTCAGTGTAAAACGATAAATTAAGCATGAAGAACTCTATGTCTAGCACAGTTATCGTCTACTTTCAATAAAAACAAAAACAGATTACTGTTTATAACAGTCACCAAGCCATCACAGTTAAGTATACAGACAGCCCTTAGGAAATATGCTGCCTATTTGATGACATTTAAAGCTTTAAAGAATCCCTTTTTAGATACTGCAGAAAATCATCATGACTCAGCATAGGATGTTGGTGTCATCAAATGAAAACAAAAGTATTTAAATTGTGTGCATAAGCAATATTGCTTTTAAACCATGTATGGGCCCGATCTTGTATTGCCTTATTCCAATCAGCAGCCCAGTGAGCTACAATGGAAATACTCGTGTGAGTAAAAACCACTCACATGGGTGAGGTTTGCATGACTGTGCCCATAATTGAAGCAACAATCCCTTTATATGCTGATTTTAGTAGTATAAGAAATGATACACAATCACATTTCTGTTTTATGTCTTATTTTCAGTCTGCAATGGTGTGATTGGAGAGCTAAGGCATAAAGCTCCCTTAACTTTTAGAGTTGATATACTGTGTAAATATAAGCAGGTAATGCTGTTTTAGTAGATGAAATAAATTGTATGTCATTTTTATTAAACCAACAGAAAAATAACTAGACTGTATTATTACAATAGAAGTATAGAAGACCAACAATTGTACAATTGAAACTCTTTAGCAAAATTTGTTTCTATTATATATAGCCTCAAAATTTAAATAAATTTAGTGTTATGAAGTGTTCACAACGATTGCTTCTTGTTAATTTAAGGAATTTTCACCCCTCATTAAGGCTAAATTTAATTAAAATTTAGAAGTACTGGTCAAAGTTTGCTATCACACTCTGTTTTTATGAGATTTTAACTGAAAGATGCACAGTACACCTGTATGTGACTTATAATGGCTTCACAGCAGGGAATGCAGAACCACGTATATTACATAAACATTTAAAGAGGAGAATGCTAATACACTGAAAGAGTTTAACATCAGTAGCAAACTATCAAATGAAGATGTTTCATGAAGTCCACTCTGTGGGAGAACATTCACCATGTGACAAAAACCTGGCATCCTTGTTAGTCTGATGTTCATTTCATTTTTAAAATCAAAATCATTAAATGAGATAAATAGGATCTTAAGACAACTGACATCTTCCTTCTTAGGTAAAGGCCAGAATTAAAATAAAAATAAAAAATCCAAACAGGTTGCTTTACAGGCCAATTTACATACTGTCTCTTTAAAACACTGCATGCCCAAAAGCCTTCTGGGTTTGGAATGTAGCACGGCATCAAGTATTTCACAAAGCCCCCTAAATATCACAAGAAGCTTTAAAAAAGAAAGAAAGAAAGAATTCCAGTTGAATGAAACTGTTTTAGCAGAGTGCTTCAACTCAGCTCCTAGAACTGGAATTTCAGATAAACAACAGAGGACAGGGAACAGAATTTTTTTTTGTTTTGTTTTAACATGTCCTTTTATAATGCAGCTACAAGGTTTCTGATGAACTTAAGAACAAAGAGATTGAGAGTGCAATTGTCATCAACATGAGCAGTGTGCTTAGACTGAAGCTTGTAGGAAGAGCAGATGAATTCTCTGAAGATATGTGACTGGTGGAGACTCTGACTGTGTTGTCCTTTCCGATAGCATTCTGCAAGAGACAACACTTTCCTTGGTCACTATATACAATATAGTATATTGTAATATATTTATATCCATTTAATAAAATTCATCCTGTTTGTCAGTTTCTTTCCCTCAATTTCATGTATTTTACCACCATGTATTTAAGTATGCGAGAAGCATGAAACAGGATGTCAAAAAAATGGAGATATTAAAATACAATGTGATTGTAACTGTCAAAACACTATAAAGGGTCATCACTAATCAGGCCCCCAAAAAAGAATAAATAAAATATCTAACTTTCTAAAATTAAGCAACTTTTTTAAAAGATCTGTGTTCAACATGGAAGGATTGAAAACCAAAGTATTGTTAGATTCCCATGGGTAAGACCGGAAACCCCATCAGAGTAGGCTTATGGGCTGGCCTAGCAACAATAGCAATGTCCATTTAGTTTCTTTTTCCATATACTGCATTTTCACATGCCCTTGGTTTTCCACAATCAAAAAGTACTTATGCAACATAAAATAAAGCAAAATATATGCAGCTAAACATTACACATACTAAATTAACAGGATAGTATTAGGTACAGATTGGCAGGTCATGTGCAGCTACACAGGGACAATACACAAGGACCCCAAGGTCAACAGGAAGGTTACAGATTGACTCTCATGGAAACTAATCTTCTACCTCTAGGGATGGGTCCTATTGGTCAGGCTTGAAACAGTCTGGTGGAACAGCACAGGGAAAGATTCCAAGTCTCCAGGGGCTGTCAATCTAGCTCCTAACGTATTATATAACTGTCATTTCATTTATCCTAAATCAGTATTCTGTCAGCCATAAAATGAAATCTGCTGTATTTCTGGGACTTGGTAAATGCCATATGATTACATGTTCCTGCAGATTACTAGCTAATTACACTTCCTAGGTGCAACACTAATTACTATATGACCTGCAAAATCAGTTCTTGGGAAGCCAAGTGGAAAGAGGTCTCGGAGGGAATCCCAACAACTATGTGGGAATTAAAATGTAATTATCTCACCACTGCATGGTACCAGGGTAGCCATCCCTTTCAGCCCAATCCTGAGTTCTTAGAAAAATTCCCTTTATTATGATAAATTGGTACAGAACCATGATGATATTGATGGGAATTATGTCTGACAAAAAAGCACAGGATTGTATCCTGGACTATTTCAAGATAATATTTGTATTATGAAAAATTGGTACTGTAAAATGGCCCACATTCTTACCTCATTAAGACAGAGTTCTGTGTCTACAGATTCATTGGATTTCCGCTTGTGTGCCTATAGAAAAATGCAAAGTTATATGGTATATATGTTTGTATTCATACACATAATATGGATATTTCTGTTTGAATAAACTTTTACTGATTGTTCTGTTTCATATTACCAAGTCTCTACAATAAATGAGTAAGAATGAAGAGCAAATAGCAAAATAATAGTCTTGAAATAACAGCATAATCTCAGTGCTTGTCTATAGAAAGTTTTAGTGGATGGCATTGCAAGTCGGGGACACTACAACACACTAAGCTACCCACTATATTTCAAATACTAGTTCATCAAAACACATGAAGAAATGTTTAATAAGCAGCAGCCAGGTCCACAGGGCCAATGTGTATATGGTAAGCTACTGCACTGCAGGTTTACAGCCTGGTTTGGAGTGCATTGAGTGTCCATGTAGACAACATTGATAACATTTGCAGTTTTATTCCCTTCTATGAATTTAAAATACTAATTTTGAAGCAGACAGTAAGAATAGGGACATTAAAACTCAGCTATTACCATGAAGAGTGCTATAGAAATGCCTACACATAAATCAAGTCAGTAATCAAGGATCTATATGAAAGTCACATATGGACCTGGTTAAAAAAATGGAATATGATCACTTTTTTAGTAACTAACTGTCTCTGATGCATCCTAATTAGAAAATATGGAAGTTGACTAATATATTCTGAATGGTTAGGGGAAAATACACTATTTTAAGCATTTTTCTTCTGCTAATATTTAGGATTTCCCCAGATGTTAAGATGACCAGAAAAGGTTTTAAATAAAAAAAAATGAATGTCTGTATCATGCTACAGCCACAAAGTCTGTTCTGAAAGTCACCAGATTATGCAAACAGAACAACATTTATTTCCTTTAACAATCAAACTGAAATCAGAGGAGATGATGGACTGGATACCAGGCGCTCCACCTCACAAGTGAGTGCTCTAACTGCCAAATTATAAATTCTCTCTCTCTCTCTCTCTCATTTCCCCTCTGTTACTTTTTCCATTATTTTCTACAGTGGAAGAGCTCTCTCAGGAGAACCTGAGGGAGCATCTCATGATCTCATTCCCTAGCCTAGTGACTAGGGTACTCAGGTGGCAGATCCCTGTTCAAATCCCTTTTCCCCTCAGGCAGCATGGGGACTGGAATCAGTGGTCCCTAACATCTCAGCTGTGTAATTAAACCACTGGCTAAAACTGATGAGGGATGTCCTCCTCCTCATTTTCTGTTAGCTTGTCTGTAGGGGCTCAATTCAGTAAGTCAGTTCTGAGTATGGTTACGGAATCAAGCAAAGGATTCTCTGCCCATGAATTTTTCCGGGGCCTAGGTGGGAAGCTGCAGTGCACATGTGCAGAGGCAGAAACACAGGCACCTACTAAATTTTTACCTCAAAATTTTAAGTACTGAGTAAGTTTTGGCACCTACAGGGTTCAGTGGTAGCAACTGATATTTTTATGAATCCCAGTGGGGCCTGATGCTGGGATTTAGACCTCTAACGTGGCAGGTAGGTACCTCAGTCCTTTTGTAGATCTCAACCTAGATGAAAAAAGAAATCTCTGATGGTGAATTTTGAGTGCTATTTGGCCAGATTAAAAATGACGTTCTCTGGTGACAGCAAGGCAGATTTCACTCCTCACTGGCTTGTCACAAGGGGAAACAGGACAAGCAAGGAAAAATTAAAGTGGTTCCTACTCTTGCATTTCTTTTTTACCGTATGTTTCCACTAAATCAGATGGGGAAATGGAGATCCAAAGAACACAGAATGGATCTTTGGTTCTGATAATATAAGTTGTGAAAGGCCTTCTTTGATATTTTCTACCTCTTTGCCACCTAATCCAAGTTCTTACAAGTCTCTGTCTATTGCCTATGTGCATTTCCTAGTAGCTATGCCTGGCTGGAGTTACAGAATCCTGTACCGTTTACAACAGTAATAGTTCTAGCTAGTTTCTGCTCTATACCAAGGATTAAATTTTAGTTTCTCCCAGGACTTAATACAGCTCTCAACATGAAGAGAGAGAACAAGGTCATGTTCCCCCTCTATTGAATTCATCTTGAAAAGTAACACAACCAGTGCAGCTTAGCAAGTTATTTACATGTTAGAAAGCAACTGTTCTAGGGTAACATCAATAATCAGCTAGAAACAAAAATCAACAACAAAAGCTTTTCAGTACTTTTGATCATCATTCACTAGCTTTAATTTGGGAAGAGCTATCTATAGATTTAATAGGAAACAGTTTAACACTTTTTGTATATTCAGTTGCTTCATCTAGAACAGAAGTTCTTTCTTTGGATTTAAAAAATGTAAATTTAATAATCAAATGGCCTTTTCCCATCAAAACCATAAGGGATAATGTCAGTAATTCAAAACTAAAACTACACTACACCTTCTTCATTTAGGGGTTAGGAATAGGAGGAGGGATTTGCAGAAAAATACCTTTCAGGATGAGACATTATCTGCCAAGTTTCAAATTGGAAGAGTAGATTTTTACTGCAGAGTTATAAACCTGAAAAAATGGGTTCTAATGGAAATGTTGGCATAGGCTGCAGCACTGTAATACAATAGTCCGTCACTAAATCATAAGTAACTTGGAGGGGGGCAGGGAAAGAAGTTATGGGCAGAGGAGTGCACTATGTGAAGCATACATCTGTAATTACATCCTAAAGGGAAAATGCTTCCTGCACCCCCCTTCTAGGCACAATTAGCAGAGAACACAGCAAAACTCATGGTACTGTGCTTCAAAAGGAGTGTTGTACATGGGGAGCCAAGTCAGGGCTCAGACACTACTGATAGTCTCAATACATATACACTCTCACATGCAAAAATGAGAAATGGTGCGGAGGCTCCACTATTTTTAATCTATAAAATATTCCAAAACTTATACAAGATAGAAAAGCTTGCATCCCTGGCATGCTGTAGAGCGCAGTTCTGGCAGGGAAAGCTCTGCTCCTCAAGATTCAAAAGGATTTGGGTGAACAGGGGTGCATCTTATGCAGGCTATTGCAGATTCCAACTCAAGCTTCAATTTCAAAGATCTCACAAATTTGATTTGTCCTTTTCATATGTGTTCATTTTTTTAAATTGTATCCTTTGGCATATATGGTTGTGACAATTTTCTTCCACTATTTGATCTGAGGAAGTGGGTCTGGCCCACGAAAGCTCATCACTTAATAAACCATCTTGTTAGTCTTTATAGTGCTACATAGTCCTGTTTTTTGTTAAAGAGCTCACCAGGCAGTGTAATTCCCTGCCTGGTACACAGGTAATAGGAGTTGTCTCCAAGGTTTTAAAAGCAGCCTTTTCAGGCAGATCAAAGATGAAATCAAACATATAAATGACTAATAAGACTACAGTAGACCTTCAGAGTTGCCAACTGATCAATCGTCCTCACGGTTCATTTGGAATCAGAAGTGCTCAGTCATGTAGCAGATATGACCAAATTTTAAAAAAAGCAAATACTGTACAGGACTGTGGTAAACTATTAAAAATAAAGGGAATCTTTAAAAAAAAGATTTGATAAGATGAGGAAACTGCTTCTGTGCTTGTTTAAATTAAGATAGTTAAAAGCCTTATTTTTTTCTGCCTAGTAAAGTTTCAAAAGCTGCAGTTACTTGATATTCACTGTAAACTTTTGAAAGGACATTTTGCTCAGAAATACACACATTTCAGAGTTACGAACAACCTCCAGTCCCAAGGTGTCCATAATGCTGAGGTCCTATTGTATATTTCAAAATTAGACTTACTTTCCGGCTGCTGCAAGCATGTTCATAAGAATGTTTTTCACTGACCAAAATGAAAGCAGAATGAGGGCATTAAAAAAAACACAGCAGAAAAGAAGCTTTAAAAAACTCTAAAGAAAAGAGGCCTGGGATCTGTGTTACAGGCTAAAATAAAGTCTGCCAACAATTTGTACACTCAGCTATAATATTCTGCCAAATATATAGTTACAGGTTATAGACTGACCTAAAAAAACCAAATTACTATACACCTTTTTCTTTTGTTACTTTAAAAACTAGCAGTAACTTTGTTTAACTATACTTCATAAAGCCCATCCCCGAAGGAATGATTAAAAAGGCTTGAGATGGACTGACATAACTTTTTAGGATACTCCTGTTTGGCGGGATTCAGAAATGCTGGCCACTCTTAAGCTGCCTCACCATTCTTGTGCCGTGGTAAGTTATCTTTTTATATTTTGTAAAGTGTTTTCCTTTGTAAAGAACCTAGTTAAACTATTCTAGAAAAGCAAAGATTTGTATTTAAGAATTTGGACAGTCATGAACTCTTTTTGATTACGTTGCACATCTAACATGAGTCTTAGTTTAGCCTGGGCAGACTCAGGGTTTTCCAGCCATCTTCTCCCTTCCTCGTCTCCATGCAGAACTGTGCCCAAACCCATGTCCTGAGACATCTGGCTGGTATGGAAACCTTCCCAGCCTGTTTAGGGAAAGAACTAGAGCCTCAGGGCCAGCACAGAGCAAACAGAGATGCTCTTCCTGGAGGAGGAGACCCAGAGCAGCAGGCTGGTTCCCTGGGATACTGTTTTATAACCCATGTCCACATTACAGATGAGAACAAGCCTCCCAGCCTGGATAGACAAACTTGCAATAGCTTGAGCTAGAACACTAAAATAATGTAAATGTTGTGGCTTGGGTGACAGCTTGGCTCTCAAGCACACCCAACCCCATGGATACTCACCTAATTTACCACTTATAGTGCAATGATTTTGTTTCATAAACAAAGAAATGTTTGCCTGTGTTATTCAAAGTGTGCTAGCAGTGCACTTATGGACTGTTACAAACCAAAATGAGCTTTACTTTGGGAAAAGAAGGGAACAATGCAGTACTCAGCCAGAAGAGAAAGAGACCTCTCTGATAGTTTGGTCTTCAGGTTTCATGAGGGAATACATACTTTATCACTTAGATACTATGGTGATAGCCAATATAGCTATATTTTTCATGTTTGTTTTCAGGTCACTTTAATGGGTGTGGTTTTGCCTTCCTTTCAAATTCTTAGCTAGCAATAAACAAACAACGAGGTTTTATGAAGAAATCTCCCCAGACATCCTCTGGCTGACCCGACTCCTGAAATATTCATAACAAATGATAGTATATGTTCCTTTTGTTCTTTTTTAGCGTTGATTAGAGATTTACTATGCAGCCAACCTGTTTTCCAAATAGCAGAACACAAACAATAAGAGAGAAATACACCGAGTGTAAAAATGCAATCAGTTTAACTCTTCTGCACTCACTAAGTGCTAGCTACATCTATCAAACTTGTCAATAGTACTTTCTTATTAGTACCGTGGTATAACACTATGCTGCAATATAAATTACTTTCAGTGGGGAAAACAAGCAAAGTGCATGTCAGAGGCAGAGTCTACTAAAATAAGAATCAAATTCAACATAAAATGATTCTGAATTTCTGTGCCTTAGAGTCTGGTGTAATGCTATTTAAGCTTTGTAGATTCTCAGCATGAAAATGCCAAACTTTTTTCCCCCGTGAATCAGACCCAAAGATGCTACCTTAGAGCATGAAATTATCTCTGGTCATTTTGCCTAACAGTACTATTTTGTACTGTAAGTATATTTTAATACTAGGTCTCACAAAAACTATTCTGGTATTAGTCTTCAATGCCTGGAACAAAATCTGTAGTAAGTATCCAGCCACAAGTTTCAGCTGGGAGACACAAAACAAAGCAAACAAATTATCCACTTGTGTTTGAACACATACATGGGATCAGTTTAATCTCTAGACTTCAATGTATTACAATAAACAGCATCTCAAACCATTATGGGCTAGTCAACTAAAGTCCTTGTGGTTATTTTCTAATTCTGAGCACCGATCACATGCACTTTGGTATCTATTCCAAAACTCCTCTCTTTGCCTTCTGTGAAGATCCAGTTTGCACTCTGCTCCATCAATCTCTATAGTTGAGCAAGGGGGCACAGTGAGGGTACATCTACACAGAAGTGTAATTTCAGAATACCTGATATTATTCCTAAATAACATAGTCTGCGTCTATACTACAAGCAGTTATTTCAACATAATGTTGAGCCAGAGGACTTCTTACTGTGACTCCTCTAACCCTCATTTTACGAGGAATAAGGGAAGTCAGAGGAAGGGTGCTCTTTCTCGGACTTCCTGCTGCACAGACAGTGCCAAAAGCCAAAATAAGCTATTTCGACCTAAACTACGCAATTGACATAGCTTGAGTTGCGTAGCTTATTTCGGCTTTAGTCCTAGACATGCCCCCAGAGTCCATCCTCCCTGTTGGACACTGACCACTGAAGTGCTGACTGAAGAAAAGCTTGTCTCTTTTACCATCAGAAGTTGTTGGTTCAATAAAATTACTTCACTCACCTTCTCTCTCTAATATCCTGGGCTGCAATAACACTTAAAACTCCCTCCTCCCTAACAGTTTTGCCAAGTCTGTGTTGAAAATCCTGAGATTACGTTAAAATTCATGTGATTTTTATTTTTTTTGTAATAAATATTTGGGTCTTTTAATTTGCCTGCTGGGGGTTGAACCTAAAGGATTCACATTTTCATACATTTCCTCCAAGCCATGGAGACCAGAAATCTACTTTAAAAATAAATAAAAGATGTATGTACTAAACTAATCACTTGACTCCAGGAGGCGGAGTCAGGGCCGACTTATCCATTAGGTACAGCAGGCACAGTGCCTAGGGCCAACGATACTTTTAGGGGCCCATGAAAATGTTTTAATTTCTTTTCAAATCAGAAGGAAAAAAAATGAACTTTTAGGGTTGAAGAAAATGTTTTAATTTTTTTCCTCACGTCAGAAAAAAAATGAAACTTTTAGGGCCCACGAAAATCTATTAAATTTTGCCTAAAACAGAAAAAAAGATAAAATGTTGAAGTATTTAAAGTTATATCAAAAATAATTTTAATATTGATATTATTACGGTGGGAGGGGTCCACGAAGGCAAAAGTGCCTAGGGCCCATGAAAGTCATAATGCGGCCCTGGATGGGATTTAAGAAAAACCGCATGTGTGAAATCCCTAGCCACAATGACTTCAAGAGCAAAACACCTAGTAACTTCAGGGGAGGCAGGATTTCAGCTCAAATATCAAGAGACTTGCAAGAGTTGAAGATCATATGAATGAGACAGGAGGAACGTCTGTCACCCTGTTGTGGGCCAGCCATAAATTGGCCCTTAATCCGTATGGAACTTCTCTAAAGTTGTTTGTATTTTGAAAGTGGTTTCATGGAATTATTAAACTGGAAGGGACCTTGAGAAGACCTCATGGCAGGACCAAGTACCATCCCTGACAGATGTCTATATAACCTGTTTCAGTTTTGAAATAAGCTTGTGGATGTGATTTCCACATGACCACAGAAAACTTATCCATTTTCATTGTGTTTGGTTATTTCTTTCAAGGCTTTGGTGTCCATTCATATCTGTAAGCCATTACACAACTTCCCAGACCTTATGCTTGCATTGGGTATGCCCTGAAAGATTGCATTGGGTGTCAGTCTGGTGGAAACAACAGAAGAGGTACACGAAATGGAAGAATAAATACTAAAGAGGGTACAATTTCCCAAAACAGCATGCACACCTCTATGTTTGTAAACTTTCATATGAATACTTTGGAAAATGTTGGACTAGTTTGCCAACGAGCATTAGTCATCTTATGTATAAATCAGTTCCAATGCAAATAGGCAGCTGAAACTTGGCTCACCTTTATAACCCTTTGTTACCTGGGTAAAGAATGTTCATGAAGGCCAGGGAAGGCAGATTACCATCAAAGTTCCCTTTCTACCTCCACATAGGGCATCCTGCTGTTTGTGTTTGAATGAAAAGGGCATTTTGTGCTCAAGTTTTGCAAGTAAGGTAACTACGAAATGTGCATACACATAACCAAAACTGCTTGCTAGATATCTGACTCAGGATTCTTTGGAGAGCAAATCCTACATTGACTGTGTGTATCTGGCCATGCACATTGTCAACCATTTTCTCAAGCAGTTTTTGAGTGAGTACAGTGCAGTATACAATATACAAGCTAATCCACCAAAAATGACTTTCTTTAAATCTTCTGAATATCTAAACTTATATAGTGGTATAGTATCTAGCTATGGGTTTGCTTTCCTTTTCATGCCCTTATTTGTGTCAAATGACTTCATATAGCCCTAAACTGCTGCTTCCTCTTTTTAGAGGATATTATGCCATGTTCCTAACATTGTCTTCTTGTAGATAAGCTTCAAGCAAACATTTTGCATTGAGAAAGGCAGAGAAGAAGAGAAAATGAAAACATCTACACAGAACAAATTTTGCTAACCTAATATCCTAACAGCTTAGGCGCCTTGGGTTTTTTTCCCCAGCCACAATACTGAAAACCATGTAATCCAAAATCTAGTACTTTGGGATTTTATTATTAAAATCCATCTTCCCAGAGATTCTCTACTGCCACCAACCCAGTGACTTATATACCAGTTATAAGTAGCATCTAGATATTGTGCACTATAATTCAGTTAAAGAGAATAAAAGTGAATAGAAAGCTATTAATGTCCTGTTTAAAAGCCAGTCATATTTTAAACTGTAAATAAAGAAACAACATGGATGGAATCCTAAACCCATTCGCTTTACTAGAGCCAGGATTTCACCCCACACACGAGCAATACAGCAATACTCCTCCTTTGAGTAAACCCACAAAGTACCCCATACTCCATGAGAGGTTACAGGTTAAATGTGGATTCACAAGCAAGTTCCCATTCACATTTTTCACAAAATCTCTGCAGTTTGACATGATTGTTCATGATGGGGAGTCCCTGCTTAAGAAAAGCCTAGGACTGACACAGCAGGTGAAGATATAGTTCCATCAAGGGAACTGAGTGGGGAAGCACATAAGTTGCCTGCCAAGGCTGACTATATATGTAACGTACACACTCCCACGCTGACAGTGGAGAAGTAGGCAGAGGGGGAACCAGGCCACGGGTTGGCTCCACACTCCAGCAGCAGGACCAGAGAGGAGGCAATTTGTAATTCTATAGTCAGGAGTATTCTAACTGGCTTGTTGAAGGGACCTGAGCAGCTGTTGTATTTTTTGTGCAAGATTGTGTCTTCAGCCAGGGTCGGATATAGGGCAGGGCGAACGGGGCGGCCGCCCCGGGTCCCGCGCTTCAGAAAGCCCCGCGCATGCGCTGTGGCGCCGCTGCACATGTGCATGGCATCACTGTGCACAACCAAAATATAGTGGTTACTTTTAAAAGCCTGACAGTTCCTTAAAGGATATCATAGATTATTAAGTGGAAGTGTTCAAGATATTTCCTATAGTAGGTACAGAGAAATAAATGGGAAAACTGTAGATGCTAAGATAATCTTATTCATAAGGTAAAACTGGCAACTTTGTGACCTAACATCAAATGAGAATGTAGCCCATACACCTACTGGTGTGCATGAAGCCCACTTACAGAGAGAAAGAATGAGTTTCCTCTACACAGCATTAGCTGAGAGGCAGCTGGCTTTTAGCGCAAGTGGTAGAGCCTCATGCATTAAGCTCCAAATGTTCTTCCTGCTGGTGTTACACGCAGGCACCTGAATGTAAGCACTTGTTTTACTACAGCTCTATGTATGGGATGTTTTATGAAATCACCTACATGATTTGTAATTTCTTTTATAGAAGTTTCTCAAACCTGAGCACTTCGATTTAGAACAACTGTTGATTTTTGCATTTATGGTCCAAAGCAATCCACTCCCATGAGATGTAGACATGCTTTTTTAATTTAAAGCGCTTTTACTCCATATCAGTTTAAGGCTCTGAACCTGAAATTGGACAGAGACAATTACAGGCTGGAGCCTTAGTGAACACTTTGCGCTTGCTAGGAACATAAACTACTTTTTAGCATTGAAAATGCCATTCAGAATCAAAAGACTGCATCATAATTAAGTGGGGAAGGAGTTGTCTGGGCTTGCTGGAGAATGATGGCTTTGCTTTATGGATGGGAGGATGTTGGGGGAGGCAGCCAAGCAAATTGCTGGAGCCTTCTTATGTCAGATATCCACTGCAGGTACTTCATGAGGAAGACTTCCCAAGACAAGATAAATGGCCTGGTAAAGGACTTAAAAAGAGGTATTGTATAAAGGAACAGAACAGGAGAGGATTTGGGGACTCCTCTGATTGGTATGGCAGGGAGTCAATCCCTTAAGCCCCCATTCTTATAGCCCACCTTAATCTCCTATGAGAGTGGTGGATGGTAAGATCAAATTCTATGGGTTGGATGGGGACAAGGATGGAAATTAAAGGAGCGGGTCTGGTGCAGCCCCAGGTAATGATTTGAACAAATATGGATTTGCATGTACTGTACATTTTATCTGCTAGGTAGACCCAGACATCTATATAATAAAGTTACAGCCAGATAAAAATCCACATCAAGATTCTTCTGTCCCTCTTTCAGTATACCCGGACAGTCACTGAGGGTTTTATAGGGGGAGGGAACATTATACTTTTACAGAATGAAATAAGGCATATCCAGGTAAGACTATAACAGGAATAAACTGCTTTTTCTGACATTGAGAAGACAATATACTTGGAAAAAAAAAAAGACTGAAGGAAAAATTCAACACAGAAAAGTTCAGCCCAAACAGAGATTTTGGCTAAGTAATTGAAAGCAAGGTCCTATAATGGGAAGTGTTAGATTATCAGTTCTGCCTGTAATAACTTATTCTTATTTTCATTGTAATAATGATACCTTCAGTTAATCTATCCTCATAATTTTCCAGTGAGGCATTCAGATTTACCATTGGTATTCTGAGCTATTAAATTCCTAGGTCTCTTTAATTTTTGAAATTAAAACTAACAAGATGCTAATATTCCTTGTGAACATTTTATTTTCTACCATATAATCATATTCCAAATGATTTAAGTGAGAACAGAAAATGTTAAATCAGCCAATAAGTCCCAGCAACTGCCCTCCATTAGCTAAGTTGTCCCATGAGCTGCCCTGTCAGCCTCATAACAAACTATAAAATGGGTGCCTGAAGTGTGAAGCTTGTAATTTAATTCTCAGGCCAGGCAGCGAAGTGGTCTTATATGCATATATAGAAGTCATCCTATCCCTAAAGGACTTAATAAGACTTTGGTCATTTTACTTGAATGGGAGCAGGATTGAGCCTATAGGCAGGGATGAAATCCTTTCCCGGGAAAGTCAATGGCAACACTTCTATTCACTTCAGTGGGACAGTATTTCATTGCAGGGACTTTGTATCCATTATTATAAAGGAACAATCCTCTCTCAAACAGCTTCACTGAAGTCAAGTGGGAAACATTTGTGAGAGTAGGAGCTTACACTATCGTACCCTGATTTTCTATGTCTCATATTCTTTATGAGTTTGCTCTTGAACCATGCAGGTCAATTTACATTGACTTATGTGGGAGCAGTATAAAGCTCTACATAACTTTCAAACATCTGCTATCAATAGTTACTCAAAAATGCTGTGAAAAAATATTATACAACAGTTAACTTTTTGCCACAACTAAAATGCTCACTACACTCACACACACACAAAAATGAATGAATGAGCATTTTAAATTCTTAGCAATTATGCACCATGTTTTTGAAAATTCTGAATCCATAATAATCAGATTATGCAAATAATTATCAGATTATGCAAAATTATGTTTGCAGGAAATAATTCTGTTTCGTTTCATCGCTCAAATCATCCACAGAAATGATGGAAAGTTTATACTGGAGCAGAATAATGTAATGCAAAAAATGTAATTATTATAAATAGACAAATCTTAATATTTTGCATAGATTCCATGTATAAAAATGGCACTAATTGTCACCTCTGGCAGTGAGTCTCATCAAAGAGGCCAAGTATTTAATGAGCATATAATTATAAAATCTCATGGTGTTTCAGATGTTTCTTTCCAGTTTCCTTTCTCTTTCTTTGTGATTCGCTTCTCTGACAAGACAGGAAAGATCTCATGTCATCAGAGATTTTGTAGCTCCTTAGTGGCCTCTAGGACATAACTCTCTGAAGGTGCAGTATACTATCACATTGTCACACCTTTTTTGGGCCCTGGATAGAAATTATACAGTTTTACTAGCACCTACATGCTGCAGTGTAGACTCACGTGGACTTCTTGATGAAGACACTGTTTAAAGGACAGTTGGGGCAAATTTTTCTTGAATGTGCAGGAGCTACACTCATATTTCTGTATATTTGAAAAATCACTTTAAGGCATTTGTGTGTGAGGGTTTACTTGTGTGTGATTGGCAGCTGTGAAGAATGGATTTGTGATGTGGGTCTTCCTCAATTTCTCATCGTGAAAGTGTTCTATTTTAAATAAATTATTGAATAATTATATATTAATTGTGGAAAAGATGACGGCAGCACAGTGGTTAGGGCATTCAATTGAGAGATGTAGAGTCCTGTTCAAATCTCTTCTTCACACCAGGCAAAGGAAGGGATTTTTCTGAGATGTCTCCCATATTCCAGGTAAGCCTTCTAACCACTGGGCTACAGGTTATAAGAGAGGCACTCGCCCAACCATGTTGTGCGGATCTAGGAGGAATCTGAGCATGTCTACTGGATTGGGCCCTCCACACAAATTAGGTGGAGGAGGGCCTACCTTCCCTGACTTCTCCCATCGGTTAGCTTAGGCAGTTCCTTGCCTATCATGGTGGCTTTGTGGATCACATTCTCGGGTGCCTACCTCTCACCATTCACCCTCTATGGAGTCTACAAGCCTAGCAGAGGTTATGTGGATCACAGTGTTGTTCCTGTGATCGTCTAAGGTGCTTAAAAGTTAAGCACTGGCATACGGAAGGGCCTTTAAGGGTCCTGATTTTGAGTACAAATTTAGGTGCCAGCAAGCAAAATTCATCTCTCACAGACCACCCAGCAAACTGCCTTCAAATGCTAACTGTTGCTGATCACCAGTGTAGACTGGATTTTGATCAGTAACCTTAAGGTGAAAGGACTTTGCCCATTAGCATCCCTGAACCCTGTACTACCCTCATTAAACTCATATTCAGTGTCTGGACTGGAGCTGATTTTAACTGAACTAGCTCTCTTGTGACTATTTATAAATAATGACCTTCATTCCTCATCTGCAATAATCATGATTAAATCATTGCATCTAATCACATATAAAATCTTCATTACAATTATCTAGGGACCATCTAAGTTCTGATAAGAACATGATGCTACATAAGGGGCAGGAATACCTCAGACCGATCGAAGGGCACACCTGTATGCATGCATACATGGGTGCATAAAGTTAAATGTTCAAAAATGCCCTCAATCTGCATTTACAGTTTTGTGTACCCAGCTTCTTGCACACACACAACCCACTGCAAATGTGAATAATCAAGGGTGTACATGATGCAAGTGCAAAAATAAGATTTTACAATTATATGGAACATTTAATTCTAAAAACACCTAAAAAATTAACTGTTTTTATGCTACTAAATTTTGGCTAGTACAATAAGTTAACATACAATTATTGTACATTTTTGCATGTGTACACAAACTGAAGATGCAAATTTAGAGTTAGATTTTCAAAAGATGCTTGTAACTGTATTGCATTCATCTGTGAATGCTTATTTTATAAGCCCAATTATTCAACTTGATTGCACAAATCACATATTTGTCATCACACATGATCATATGGGTATCCAACTCACCATATGGACATACCTGATTCATACATGTACATCAAAGATTGCTATGCCTCAGTTGAGGAATTTCTGGCTATTAGCACCAATTTGAGCCTTCTCAAAAAGGTAACAACTCTCCAACAGAAAAAAATACAGTTTAATACAGCATTTCATAACCTTGGTTACCTTGTTCTGTTGTCTAAAAACTATGGGGAAGGAGAATCCTATAATTCTTCTGGATATACATGCTGTGTGAAACTATGAAAAAAAATACTGTACCACAGTCTATCTGTTTACTTGTGGCTAAGCACACACGAGGTAGAATGGTTGAGGGAGTCCACTGATTAGTACCAGGAACCTGTATGAAATATTTAGAATCTTATTCCCCAATGTAAAGAATAAAATAAACAACACTTCAAACTCCCATTGATTTTTAAGGTGAGGGACTAAATTGGGTGACAGCTTTTTACATCCAGAACTGAATAATAGATTGAAAAAAGAAGTTGAGTAGAATGGTTTAAGAACAACGCAGAGATCTATTATTCAGGTGAGGCAGCTGATTAGAAGTCATAGGATAAAAGGTCAGTACTGAATAACAGAGATTTGATTTATTTCCAGTATTTGATTGCAAATGTGCACTGAAGACTATACGTAAAATGAGCAGGCAGGTTAAAAGTAGAATAAAAACATATTTATGTTCACATCTGTGTTAGCATTAATGCTTTTTATTAAGAGGATATGTTAGCCAATTTGGTTAAAACACTGTGTTTCATTTTCTCCCCTATAAACCCAGATTAACTTCTATAGGGACATGTTTGGAAGAATTGTGAAGAGTTAGCTCATCTCCATATAAGCTACCTTTATAGCCTGTGATCCAATAATTTCCATATATAGTTTAGAATGGCTATTTTAAGTTTTTATTATTACATTTTAGTCACTTATGGATTCCTCTCTCTTTCTTTCATTAACTGCTGGTTATGGGAAGGAAATTATTTCCATGTTATTGTGTTTATTGAATTAATTTTCATCTTATTCTTTGTAGGATAAGAGACTTTTATTTTCTAAAGTTTATTTTATAAGAAGATAGTATAGGTGCAATAAGGACAGATGAAAATGTCATGTATATAAACAACAACATTCTGTTATGAAATATACCTGAAGAGAATTTACATCACTGTACTAATGGAGTTAGTTCAAATTTACACCAGTGTTAACAGAGCAGGCTTGAACCCAAGGTGATGAGTTCTGCAGGCTATGCTAGCCAGCCCCAGTACGGGGACCCTTCTTGTGTTACTGAGACACAGAACTGCTTCCACTCAATAAGCAATCTGCTTTTACACACAGTTCCTATGTGGGGCCGTGGGTGAAGAAAGCCTTGTAAGCAGCCTCAATACCAGAGCAAATTTCAAATTTGTGTGATCTGGTGGATTACTTAAGTGAATACTCAAAGATAAAATAAGAGCTGCAAGAAGGAGAGAGGAATAGAGGAAGAGACAGAGAAGAAGGGTGGAAAAAAGACTAGCAATTAAAGGGATTTGTGGAATATCTGGGGTGAGAGGAGATGTACATGTCATTGGAAGATGAGATTAATGGGTAAGCAATGATATCACATAGAGATGGAATTCACTCACTGTTTCTTGAGTGCGCAATTTTCTCCATGACTATTGTTGAGATTTCTTTTACTTCTATTTTATTCAAAAGGAAGGATGTTTTCAATAGCACATGAATAGTGTACGAGATCACTTTATAAAGGGACATTACTGTTCAGGCCTGGCATTCTAGTACTTGGCACATTATGGTTGCCAGTATCATGAAGTTATTTAGAGCTTCAGAAGTAAGTGCTAGGTAAATGTTGTCATTGGAGCTGGATGCAACATGAAAGAGATGCTGAGCACTGTTGAAACTTCCATCACTTTGCAGAATCTGTCAGTTTAGGTCAGAGGACTGTAATAAACGCTTTTCTTTTAGAGTGTGTGAGCACGTGATCAAGATGCATGTTTGATCTTTGCAGTATCCTAAATCAGTTTGCATTTGAAAAGGTAAAGTTAAGTCAATTGTCTCATGTTTTTAGAAAAAAAAAAAAGAAATATAAAACATCATATACCTGAATGGAGGACTTTTCAACTCCATAATATTCTTAACATTCATTCAGCCAGCAAATGAAAGAGCCAAATTAGGTGTCTAAAGTTCAACATCAAAGATTAGCTAACAATTTACAAAATTAAGCATGGGCATAAATCTTTGCATGCTTGAAGTATTACATGGCAAGTTCTTTGAGGTAGGGTTTCCCTGAGCTATATTTTTCCTCTACCTACCACAATAGGGCTATAGCTTCTAGAAGCTATAATAATAATAATGCAGGGTTCCAAATAGACTCTTGATTTTGTGATAAGATAAAATAATTAAGATAAATAATGAAACTATTCATTTACTAAACATTCAGTGAAAAAAAAATCAATAACCATTCTGATAACATTTGATTTTAAAATGAATTCAGAAAAACCACCAGATCTTTCAATAAAAAGCATAACAAAACATTTAAAGAGTCAGTTTTTCACATAAACATCAGTTCTACAAAAAGCAAGGGCTTTTTTGTTGACAAAATCTTTCTAAAATGTCATCCAGCTCTGGTAACTACTATGCTGTTCAGTTTAAAACTCAAGTCTCAGAGGTGAATATCTCTATATGTAGTTACTGTACCAATCTCCTAAGGCATCCACTTCCCTTGCTTTGTGTATATGTGTGTTGGTTTCTCTCTCTATTTGATATGCATTCTATAGGAGTATATTAAATTAACTTAGTTCATGTAGTAAAATATTATTTATTATGTATGTCGCACTCAAAGTGTGCAAAGTGGTTTATTGAACAATTAATACATGGGTGAACTCTTGGCCACATTGAAGTCAACTGGGATTTACTTAGCTGTTTTGGGGGCAAAGACTATCTTTTTGTTCTGTTTGTACACTGCCTAGCACAATGTGGCCCTACTCCATGACTTGAGCTCTGGGGCACCACTGTAATATAAATAAAAAAATTATCCAGGATCCTTATCCCAGTAGTAACCTAGACAGATGTACTCCCTTTGCCTGCACTAGTTTTACACGGATGGAACGCCACTGAGTTTACTGGAATTAATTCTGATTTACATCGGTTTAAGTGAAATCAGAATCATGGCCAGTACCTTGTAATGAATGTTAAAATATTTAGAAAATACTAAATAATGCTCGTTATACTAAACACTTTGACATATTCCACAAATATCGAATATTAGAACTGCAGTTCATAGTATAATGACATATCTTCTATTACCGTGTGATACACTGGTATTTTTATTACTTGCAGTTATGTCCTAAAATTAAATTATTATATGTGACCATCTTTAAGGTCATTTTTGCATGTTATAGTAAGTGATCTATTTTGAATGGGAAAACTAGGATGGATTTGAACTTGGAGACAGAAAAAGTCACTTATTATTAAGAGTACACTTAATGTGGTGAAGAACCTTATAAAACACTAGCACTAATTATGCATAGGCAGATTTGGTACGATTGAAAATGTTCTGATTTTCTAATCCACAGTTAGTTTTGTGCATTATATTTATGCAATTGTTCTTCTGAGTGGAGACTTTGATGTAGAGCAGTGAAACAACTGTGGCTTAAGGAAATACTGCAAATGTAACATCTGTTTTTATTAAGAGTAATTTGCAAATTGCTCTCTGAGAATATGGACTATAATCTGTCTATATCTAGCAGTTGACATTTCTGTGTTCTTTAAAGGTGAACAGTACATTTTGGTAAAATGGTATTTTTATAAGTCATTAAATTGTTTTTAGGAACCTCACATTTGAACAATTATTAAACCATAAAACAAAATTGCATGATTCCTAAAACTGTAATCTGAAGTTTTACAGTCAGCTATAAAAGCTGTATTATTATACTAAAGATGCTAAGAGTCTTGCAACTTTAAAAAAATGAATTGTAAAATCTTTTATTGCTGATGAAACAACTGTAAACTATTATGCACTCCAATAATATATATATGTACCATATTTGGGTACAATGAAAAGCATACTGTTCACAAAAACAATTTCAATTGTGATTGAGCTATGCAAAATAGACCATCTCAATTTCTTTCTGTAACGGCAAGTCCCTTGAACCTGACTTTCAATATGTAATTAAAAATGTTTTATGCATTTTAGGACTAATCAAATATAGGGACCAGATTTTTTAAATAGCTCTATGCATCTAGGGCACTGATCTTCCACTGAGGTAAACCAGTGTAGCTCTATTGAAGTCAATGGAGCTATGCCAGTTTAAATCAACTAAGGATCTAGATATTTATCTATATACTGCTGTACAAATGGTAATGGTATATGTTGATGGGACCTCTATTAAAACACAGCAGGTTAGTCTGCAGAGGTGAAATTGGGAACAAATTGTATTGGACATGTGAATCCCACCAAATGCCATTATGTCACGATCTATAACTCCCCAGATAAAAATATATAGCACTATTATTGGCAAAACCAACACCTCTTTAAATATTGTTCTGACATGAACATACAAACATACATATATTACATCAATTCGTAAGCAGGGTAGTATCAGGCTAGATCCTCAGCTGGTGTAAACTAGTCCACTGAAATCAATAGACCGGTGCAAAGTAAATTGCACTGAGAAATCAATATTTATCCACAAACCCCACAGGGCAAAACTCATCCATGGATTAATTATGCTGACTTCGACAATGCTATGCTAAGATGGTCTAGTTTGCGTATTCCTGAAAATGTGGCTTTTAAGAGCAGGTCTTTGCTACTTTACCTTCTTTTTGGAAATCATGATTCATTATTTAGTTTCAAGTCCCAATATGCCTGCAAAATAAAACTGTTGATCTCACACTTAGGCACATGGAAATGGCCATACTGAACCAGATACAAGGTCTATCTGGTCTGGTTTCCTATCTTGCTAGTGGCAAGCAGCAGGTATTTCAGAAAATGACACCACACCATGACAGTAAGCAAATGTGAAACTAAATAGAACCTATTTTAAATTATTGGAGAAAATTTTCGAGTTCTGAATCTTCTGTTTACACTGAGGTAAATCAGGAGAAACTTCATTTAGGTCAGTAGTGCTAGAAGTGAAAATCAGACTCTTCGTTGGGAAAACACAGAATTGAGATCAATACTGTCCAAATTAGAAGAATAAGATTAATGATTAAATTTTAGATTATCGCTGGCTGTCAGATACTAATATGAAAATGCGAAGCACACAGGGTTTCCTTAGGTAAAACAGAATTGCTGCTGAGCCAAATTAAAAGATGTTCCTTTTGAGAAGAAAAGCTGCCAATAGGTGTTCTATAAATCATTTGTGCCAGCAGGCTGACCCCATTATGTCAGCTAATCCTGGAAATACAGGAGGTAAATTTAAATCTTCTAGTATGAAACATTTAATCAATATTCTAAATGTTTTTCTTACAATTTATTCTGGCAGAGCAATGAGTGCTTTACCATCCTTTTAATCTTTTGCCACAGACTAGAACTTTCTGGATGGTTATAATGTCTGGAAGAAGATAGCCAAAAAAAGAGTTTTCTTAAGGAAAGGAGTTGGAAGGGCATTTGAACAGACACCATTACTCCTTGCTAGTTCTTTGTAAATGGGCAGAAAAATGGGAGAATGTGTGAAGAGGCTGGAAGGTGAGAGTAACAGTCACACAAAATAGCAAGTACTTCCGCACAAAGGAATGAAGTTCATTGTGCCTTTATTCAGAGTACAGTCTCAGTATTTGTACTGTTCCTTAACCAACAGAACACCTACAGGCACACAGTGCTACCCATTCATGTTCACTCACCATGAAAGTGCACTCTTCTGCAGCTTGATATTCAGAGCACTACACTATAGCTTTTAGTTCTCTACCAATATCTTCTTATAACATAACACTGATTGGTAATGAGCACCTCCAGCACCAGGTTTCACGTGCATGATGTGAATTGAACATAGGGCCAGTCTCCTTAAACACCAGTGTTGCCAAATCTCATGATTTTATCACCAGACTTTCACTATTTGGTGGCTTTCTTAAATCCTCAGCTCCAGGAGTCTCTGGGACTACAGACAGTCCCCGACTTACGCGGATCCGACTTATGTCGGATCCGCACTTACGAACGGGGCTTTCTCGCCCCGGAGGTCGAGGTGGCGGATTGCTACCTGCGAGCTCTGGAGCGAGAAAGCCCTATTCGTAAGCTGCTCCCGGTGCCCCTGGTCTGCTGGAGACCGTCTCCAGCAGACCAGGGGCACCGGGACTGAAGCCACAGCCGCGGCGGGGTCCCGCGCCTCTGAGACTTTGCCAGAGCAAAGCCTCAGAGGCGCAGCACCCCACTGCCGCTGCGGCTCTGCTCTCCGTGTCCCTGGTCTGCTGGGGGGGGGGGGGGGGCACAGCTAGTGTGCCCCCCCCCCCAGCAGACCAGGCTTTTGTTGTGGACCCTGGGGCAGAGCAGCTGGGGTGCTGCTGGGTTGGTCCAGTAGCGCCGAGGAGCGAGGAGCGGTGCTACTGGAGCAACCCAGCTGCACCCCAGCTGCTCTGCCCCAGGCGTCCCCAAGTCAGCTGCTGCTGAAACTGACCAGCGCTGACTACAGGAAGCCCGAGGCAGAGTTGCTCTGCCCCAGGCTTCCTGGAATCAGCCGCTGATCAGTTTCAGCAGCAGCTGACTTGGGGACGCTTGGGGTTCTTAAGTTGAATCTGTATGGAAGTCAGAACTAGCGGTCAGTTTCAGCAGCGGCTGAATCTGGACACCAGTTCCGACTTACATACAGATTCAACTTAAGAACAAACCTACAGTCCCTATCTTGTATGTAACCCGGGGACTGCTTGTACATGAAAATCTCCACTTTCATTATAAAAAAAAAATAGCTTGCAACCTCAATTGCCAAGATGAAATGCTTGAAAATGTGATTCAAGCGTACTTTAAAGACTCAGAAAGCAAAAGGCAAATAAATTTCCCAAATTGTTTCAAAGTTCATGATTTTAAACAAATATCATGGGGGTTTGGATTTTGTTGTCATTGTTTTGTTTTATTTTTGTTTGTTTCTAGCCATCTTTGAACTCTTGAAACTGACATTACTGAGATATTCCCATGTCCTTCTGCCTTTTTATAATAAGTCACAAAGAGCCACAGGGTTTCTTTACCTCAGCCTGAAGGGACGTACTTTGTACTGAATTATATTTGCATCCACTGTCCCCAGTTGTACAGGAGTACAGAAGTGGTACACTCCCTTCAAAATACTGAGCAAGGAATTGCAAGAACAAGGCCTTTATACTAAATGCCATAAGGGAAACTGTGCAACTGATTAGGAAGTAGCTGGCATCAGTTGTCAGAAATTGCTGTGTCTTCACCAAAATTTCAGTTAATACAATCTTCATTTGCAAAATATCTACTAATACTAGTTATCAAACTGTGTCAGGACCCAGCAAAGGGTCACAATCCCATTTTAAGTGGGTCACCAGAGCTGACAGTCTGGGGCTTCTGCTTCAGGACCACTGCCTATGGCCAAAGCAGAAGCCACAGAGCTTCAGCCCTGAGTGGTCAAGCCCGGATTATAGACCCCTGCCGCTGGTCAAGGGGCTTGGGTGGACTCATGCCTCAGTCTCCCTCTTCTGGGGTTGTGATGATAATTTTTATTGTTAGAAGGGACCATGGCGCAATGAAATTTGAGGGCCCCTATACTAAAACATTCCACCTTTCTCCACTAGAGCCATTATTATACGTCTTGTTCTATATTTATTGATATCATAGATTGGCTATATTCAATAATTCATGTCATTTAAATTGGATAGTATTATGACCATTTATTTCTATATGGTTGTCCTGCCAAATTTCATTTGTTCTGTTTTCTTCATTCATTGTGGCCCCCTACATCCAAAGATATTCTCGGGGGAGGCAAGGGGTTTAATACTAAATCTTGAGCAGACTCACTGCACCAATACAGATATGCTGGTCTGGAGTGAGAGGTACATTTTTGGGATGGAGTAATGGTAGGGACAGTTTTTATAGGCACAGTTCCAAAATTCTATTTTTTTTAAATGTAGGTGCCTATCAGGGTTGGCCCACAACATTTTGGCACCTGAAGCGGGGCGCTCCAATGATGTCCCCATGCCCTCTCCCTTGGACCAAAACTTTGAAAGGTCTCCATCCTATAGCACAACACTCCACCATCTCTGTGCATCTAGAGCAGAAAGAATACAAATGCACCAGCAGCAGAAACAATTTTCTACACTCTGGGTCCCAGTGGCACCCCCCACACAGTCTGGCACCTGAAGTGGCCACCTCAGTTCGCCTCATGGTAAGGCCAGCCCTGGTGCCTATTATCCCTCCATCCTCTGCCCCAATTTCTCATACTTACTATCTAAGCTTATTAAGGCCTTGTCTATACTTACCAGATGATCAATGCTTCTGGGGTTTGATTTTGCAGGTCTAGTAAGGACACTGAAGGTGCCCCTGTTGACCCTGGTACACCTCAGAGTCACAAGGAGTAAGAGAAGTCAACCTCCTGCTGTGCAGCTGCCTCAGAAAATTGATTTAAGGCACATCAATACCACCCAGGCTTACCAGATGCTTTCACCAAAAATCCTGAACATGGCAGTAAAAAAACCGGGATTGAGTATTAAAAAAAAAGAAAAAGAAAAAAAAAAAAAACCACAAACAAGGAGACAAAAGTTGTTGAGCAAAAAACAAAAATAAAAAGGTCGCTGCGCTTTTAAGAATACCCACACTTCTCACTTCCCCCTATCCACACCAGATGCGGCAGAGGAACAATGTCCCCGCCAGCCTTCCGTCCAAAAAAAACAGAAAATACCGGCCATTTTTATTTCCAGTATTTTCTGGTTTTTTTTTAAAACCAGACAGGGCCAGAAATAACGGACTCTCCGGGCGAAAACCGGATACCTGACAACCCTAATGCCACCTATGCAATTCTCATAACTGGAGTTGTGTATTTTAAGCTGCTTTTCTGCCCCATGTAGACGTGGCCTAAGAACTGGTGCCAAAGGTGGCAGTAAAAGAGAACTAAACCAAGCAAAGCCACAATACACCCTTTTTAAAATTATTTGAAAAAACTATCCCTACAAGGCTTACATTTTTCTTTTCTTCTCATGTATATTTTGTACATAATAATTTATGGCCTGATCCTTTTGAGTGCTGAGCAGGAAATATAAAGTGCTGAGCACACTACAATTACACTTGAAATTAATGCATTATAGATCTAGCCAATAGCCACTTTGCACATTGGGGAACTTCCTAGAAGCACCCCAATTTCTATTGAAATCCTTAGAAGTATTATTGAAGTCAGGTATCCACCTGACAAAGATGAAGTGCTGAGATAATTTTGGACATAATAGAGTATATTATGCTTATAAAATAATTCATCTGCAAACTAGGAAAAAACCAAAAGCAAAAGCCTCCACCAATAGTCAACACTTCAGTACTTCAATTTGAAAAAGAAATTACAAGAATATTATAACTCAAGAACTCGAAAAGTCTTTGTAACAGTGGTAATTTTACATGAAGAACAATTTTAAAATGGTATCACTATAGCAAAAACAATTTTAAACCTTCAAATATTTGAAGTGAGTGCTGACTTTACATAAGCCACGAGTATCATATATTTTGTTTAAGTCCCCCCAGCATTTCTGGCACCTCTAAAATGTGTCCCCCAGAACTTGTACAAATGGATGATACAATTAATGTCTTTTCCATATGACCACTTCAAAGAAGTCAGAAAAAAATGTACCAACAATAGCTCAGCTAGTTTCATTCTTGTTAGTAACATGACTGCCGATCATTTCCGACATGAAAGTTTGACAGGCTACTTAATGCCTTATATTTTACCACCTCAGGAGGTTAATACTTAGTCATTTCTATGACATTTTATACTAATCAATCAATTCTTCACCCCACCCTCTTTTGTGATTTTTTTTAAAAAAACCTGCACATACCAAGATCTGAAAATCTATCTAAATGACCATTTTCTTTTCCTATTAAAATTTAATTGTCTTGTTGCATGGATATTTTGCCTTTAATTCTTTTCGTAATGTTTATGCTTTATTCTCTTTTTTAAAGTAAGTCTTTGATTACCAACACTAAGACTATATCACAGCCCCTTAGAGTGCTCTCAGTAGTACTAGTGCAGGTTCTGAAAATATTTCAAAGGAACACTTCTCATGGGAGGTGATCATACGAACAATACAGCTTGCTGAAATGTATTACAGATGTCTCCACTGGCTTGGCTCCTTTATAGTATTTTAGTATTTAACTCTAAGTCTCATATTCAAAGTAGCACCATGTTGTCTGACAAATGTGCGTTAAACAATAAACAGGAGAACCTTCATTTGATTGGTTTCAAATTTCTATTATTAAATATTTGTTTCCAGTTATGAAGCAAGGAAGGTGATGATACTAGATTGTTACCTTTCAAAAAAAAAGTTCAGGTAACTTCAGATTTGATTCAGGTAACAAATTTTGCAAATTTGTATTTTCATTATTAGTTCCTAAACACTAGCAGGTCAGTTATGTGAGGCTGACTGTTCTGCACAGAAACATTTACTCCTATGTCACTCCTGACCAACTATCAGTGGCACTTGTATAGTGAATATACTGGCCCAACCAGTGCAGATTACCATCTCAATGTGAGGAATGTAGGAAACTGTGCATTGTCCCTTCATTTCCTGATGAAGGGAATAGCCAGCAATCTTCCTTTATAAATTGGGGGAGAGGGAGATTCAGTCCCTGCCCCTGCCCTTCTTAGAGGGCACCTGGGGAATGGGTGGCTCAGATATGGGGCAGCCCTAGACTGGGTGGAGGCATGCCCCCAGTCAGTCCCTTTCACCTGCCTGGTGATTCTATTTCTTTTCTGAATGGTTTAATGAGAAGTAAACCCATTCTAAGCTCATCCAATTCTCCTGGCACAATCAAACCTTTATCTTACTTAAAGTTATGATAAGAGGAAGCAGCATACCAAATGTGGTTGTCCTAACTCTTAGGCTGCGTCTAGACTGGCATGATTTTGCGCAAATAGTTTTAACGGAAAAGTTTTTCCATTAAAAGTATTTGCGCAAGAGAGCGTCTATACTGGCATGTGCCTTTGCGCAAAAGCATCCATGCCAGTGTAGACGCTCTCTTGCGCAAGAAAGCTCTGATGGCCATTTTAGCCATCGGGCTTTCTTGTGCAAGAAATTAACTTGGCTGTCTACACTGGCCCTCTTGCACAAGAATACTTGCGCAAGAGGGCTTATCCCTGAGCGGGAACATCGGAATATTTGCGCAAGAACCACTGATTTTGTACAGTAAAAAGTCAGTGTTCTTGCGCAAATACTCGTGGCCAGTCTAGACAGGCGGCAAGATTTTGCGCAAAAGCAGCTGCTTTTGTGCAAAATCTTGCCAGTCTAGATGCAGCCTTACTATTTAGGAGGAGTTCTTGAACCTACAGATAGGTAGACAGACTCACTCACTCAAATATATAGCAGATAATACGAAGTGAATTAATGTTTTCTCCATGAATTTTCTGCTTTAAACACATTAATTCAAGGGTCCACATTTTAATGGTCGTATTTCTTTGTTTAACGTGAATATTGTTTTTCAAATCAAGTGGCTAATGTCTATATAAATACATTCCTTGTTTAGCAGTAATAATTTACTAAGCTCGACTAATAATGAAAATACAAATTTGCAAAATCATAGTAAAAAGATGAGAGAAATTCTCACCATCATTAACCCCAATATATATTCCAAATCAATGATACCTGTGAAATGTATTGGGTTTATATGAAACTTGCCTACTTGATATGGAAAGTAAAGGAAGAAATTAAAAAGAGTTGAGGATGAGGAAATTATATAGAAAAATGAGGATTCAGAATAAAGACTGGGGAAATCTTGAGATATATAAATTGTCCCTGGAAATAAATGCTGACACTGATATTTTCTGACACTAAGAATACAACAAACATTTTAAAAGCAACAAACATGTAAAAGTTATTTCACAGGGAAACAATGAATGTTCGCTCTTGGATGGTTTAGATGCAAAGAATCCTGCATTTTGGCAGAAATTAGACTAGATGACCCCTGGGTCCCTTCTAACCCTATGATTCATAGTTTGGATGACAAGTGTAAAACAAAATTCACATCAAATAGGATCTTTAATAACAAAACTGAAAACAGTTCACGTGTGATCTATTTTGCTACTGTCCTATTTTGAGGGTAAAACTACAAGTGGGCCAACACAGATCTGTCCTTAAGCAAATTCAGTATCTTTAAACAACCAGAAATCTTTAAAATACAGGATTTCTACAATCCTCTGGCCTAGAGATGTTTTGGGTTTAAATTTTCTTTCACCTCTTGTTTTCCCTTTCCTAAATTCTGTGGTTCTTTCCTGCACAATTCTGTAATCTTCTGATAGCTGCATTTAAGGCCTTGGGCAAGTGATTAGCCTCTTTAAAATTCAGAGTCAATGTCATGCCGTGAAATGACTAACTGAAGCACTAGGAAATATGGCCATGGCCACTGGCCAAGAACTCTTCAGGAGAATGGGCCCAATTCCGAGGAGGAGTCTGAGAAACCTTATCTCTTCCCCCTTTCCCTTGTCACTTATATCAATGTACATTCACATTCACTTTGCCTAAATGAGTCTAAGTTGGTGTAGCTAACATGATGAAGGACCTGGAAGAAGGTGCAGGGCACACTAGTTTATGCAGTTTAACCTTTGAATCTGCGTGACTGAGTGCATCATCTCTATCTGGTCTATATAGCTGAGTAGCAAGAGTGCCAAGTTCATAATCAAAGCTGTGCTTCAATTAACTATGTACTGTTCCTGGATTACTCTACTAGTACAGCTTATTCTTATTTGTGTTACTTATTTAAATAAGACTGTAATATATAACAATACATAGGGTAAATAACTCTAAAATGAGAACCAATGCAGCAAATCACGGAATAATTCAAGCCTGAGTATCTGTAGATGCAGGAAGTGGTGGAGATAGATTTTCTATCAAGAACAATTTACTTCCTTTCATTTTGCACGTTTACACTGCTGTCCATTAGTAATATTTTAAAGCAACCTTACCTGCAGATTTGCACATGCTGGTAGATCATTGTGGGTGGGTATTTCATTGTTGGTGCTCTCTGAGCCCATGTTTTTAAATTTGGAAGCTGTCGTAGTTGTTGCTGTGGTGGTTTGTACTGCTAGGATTGGCTGCCATACAGTCACATCCGTACCATTGCCAAAGGCCTGAATTGCATTTTCTGTAGAAAACAAGTATAGAGAATATTCTGCATATAAACAAATGCCACAAAACAGCAGAACTGTCATTAAAAAAAAACACCCCTACAACCTGATGCCATAGAACAGAAATGTCTCCAAAAATGCTCTCCTATGCAAAATCTTGCCCTTTTTTTTTCCAAACTTAAGTTTTTATATTGAAAAGCTAGTTTCAATTTATTCTGAATACATGCCAGAAATGTGAATTTTGTGGTCACAGGTTTATCTTGCTGCTAATTTCTCCCTGAAATATTTTCAGCCATTCTTAAGGAAGCTAAAACCTCTAAATCTTCAGTAAGCAAATTAGCATACCATTACAAGGCTTCAAAAACGTAACTGGTGAGAATTAAGGTACAGTATCAATGTTGTGTACATTCTGATAAATTACGTTATGCAACATGCCAAACAAAGAACAGGTGGTATACTGATTTATTTCCAGAGCTTGCTTTCAAAACCAATGTGCTTGTAAACATGGGACTATTTAACTATGATGATCTTTCCCTTCTAGTTTCCAAACAAAGTCTACAAAACTGAGAGAAGTGTGCTTACGCTGAAAGTTAAGAATATAAAGGTTAAAAGGCTTATCAGTTTCATGGGATTAAAGAATGTGTGTATGGCAAGGGTAAATTGCTTGTGTTTCTTTATACAAATGAATAAAAAACAGTTTTCAATCAGGTCTTTTGGGATTCAGCGTGGATTTAGGGTTTTCTTATTCCACATTCACAGTATAAGAATTCAAAGAATTTCACATGGGACTTAAATGTGGAAGTTATTAACAGTACTCTTCACTGGCATCCATCTCACTATAAAATAATTTACATTTATCCTTCATTTGAGAAAGATGCACTTATTCTAGCATTTCATCAAAGAGTCCCAACAACAGAGACTGATTCATAAAAGAGGCAATATAATTGGTTGGATTGATAGGAACAAAGTGAGACCAATATGAAAGGATTTTCCTGTCCAGCATTCTTAAACATTCTTATTCCACACAATAAAAACAAGTAGTCCTGTGTAGGGATGTAAGTGTCTAGTCAACTAGTCCCTCGACTAGTCGCCTCTCCCCTCCTTGCTGCCTCTATCAGCCGGTTCTCCCTAGCACCATCTCTGTGGAAGGCATGGGGTAGTGTGGGACCTGATTCCCAGCTTGTGCCCAGTCCTCTCCGCTGCACTTCTGATTTTTAAATGTATTAAGAGCCTGCAGGCTCTTAAAACATTTTAAAATCAGAAGCTCAGCTGGGGGATGGGGTGGTCAAGGAACTCAGTGAAAGCCAGGGCAGCTGATTCCTGGCTTGCACTGGTTCCCCTGCTGCATTCCAGCCTTTTTGCATTTAAGCATTTTACATTATACCGGTAGGCTCTTAATACATTTAAAAGGCTGAAGCACAGCGGGGATAGCTCTGGGGGCCAGGAGCTACCCCTGCTGCGTCTCCCCCGCTTATTGACTAATTGCCGGAAAATCCATCGACTAGTCAGCTAGTTGATCAAACAAAATGTAACATCCCTTCTCCTGTGGCACCTTATAGTGTCATCAGCTTTCATGGGGAAAACCCACTTCTCCAGATGAGCTGGAGATTCTTCCAGTCAAGTTCATCTAGCAAAGTGGTTTTGCCCACAAAAATTGATGATGATATTAATCTTTAACATGCCCTCAGATTTTTCCACACAATAGGTATCACAGAACACCAAATAACTACCTAAATTAAATAGTGGGCCAGATCCTTGTTTTGAGTGCTTTAAACAAAGCTACATGAGAAAATGGAGGTACGCTCGAATTATTAAAATAAAATTGCTCATAACTTTCCTACTCTCTATATTTCCTCTTCTGTGTATCTATATTGATGTAAAAACATGTGAATTTTCCAGCTATAACACAGCAGATGAACATAATAAAAGTAAGATGCCACGACAGATGCTTAACTGCTCTAGTGGATGGCCGACTGTTTCAATAATCTGTATTAACTCATTTTTGCTGCCTTTTCCCCTTGCTTGCCAGTTCTTCCCCTGTACTCCACCATCAAGTAGGTATGCTCAGATCCTTCAAAACACCTATACCTGGGTTAGCTGAATTCCACTGAGCTTGGTAGGACTACCCAGTACACAAGGGAATACAGGACCAAAGTCATAGTGTGTAGAACATCTGAAACTGTGTGTAATGTAAGAATATTTAAATTGTTAACAAAAATAAAGCTTAATAAAGGACTTCAGGATTTGAAATGGGCCAACCGCTTTTTTAAAAAAGATGCTGAAGTTGGGAATTAAAAATATAGGATCATTTAGGCCTTAGACATTTAGACTTCTGATTTTTAAAAGACTGGCCATTGTCATAGTTACTATGAAAGGCCCAGATTCTGCCAACATACATGCACTTTACAAATGAGAGTATTTCCTCTGACTTCAGCAGCAGGATTACTTATATTCACATAATTATGAATTTGTATTTGAAGGATCAGGATCTACGTATAATTCTTCATTTTCCAATAGCAGAATACATGTAAATAATGCTATACTTAAAAATTAAAACTGATTTTTAGTCTCTGTTCTGAAACAAATGCATTCCCTCCATGTTGAAAGGCTATTTATGAAAAGTCACAAGTACATTTTTCCCCTCCCTCTGTCAATTGCTGCTAAACCAGCATCACCTTTATTTTTTTCTTTTTTCATAAAGACGTGTCTGCCAGGGTAAGTGCAATATTTCTCACAGTGACCTCTAACGTCACTGCTTTATTGTCATTAAACTTTTTATTCCGGCAGGAACAACAAGATTCGTGTATACTTAAAATCTGGAAGGAATTCATAACACGATAGTAATGAGTAATGAACGCACTTACAAATTGGCAAAATATAAAATGCTATATACAGCAATGTGAGAAAGGAAGTTTGGAAAAGGTATGCTATAGTCACCCTTCCTCATTTAGAATCCCACTCAGAACTGATTGCTTAAATAATGATGTCCATTAACCTCTCCTTCCTAGCAATCCTTCCAAGGCTTTTTACAAATAGGGCTCCACCCGGTCATCTTTCTGCACACAGAACTCGATGCTTACTGGAAGTATTACATACTGAGAAACAGCTGGGTAAAGGCAAAAGATAAAAATAGTCTTAGGGCATCCAACATCTTCAGTGGTGTATGGAGCACTAACACTGCATGCCCATGGGTATAAATAACAGTGTATGCATTGAGGCACTGCTTAGGTGAGTAGAGTAGAATACCTGGGCATCTCTCAGTGCTAGGGTATATATCCTACATGGTTCTCCACATGTTCAGGCAGAGCTTCTCCCATTCACATGGCTATTTTTAGTCATATGTCCTGCTCCCATCCCCACCACAATGGAAGAAGCAAGCATTGGTGAAAGATTTTGGCAGGGGGAAGAATGGGAGAACGGCTCTGGCATTGAGGAGCTGTTGGAGTCCTTCACTGAAGCACGTAGCTATTCATACCCTACAAACTAATGCAAGATCTTAGAGACACAGTCTTAGAGAAGTGCAGGGTCTTTGATTCTACTTACAGAATTTCATTAGAATGCCCTAGAGAATGCCCTTCCTCAGAACCACTGCTAAAGTAAGTCTTTTTTTTTTTTAAAGTGTATGTGTGTTATATGATTCCTCTGATTATATGATGTTGTATTGCCCTACATCAACAATAAACTCTCTCTGAAATTCATGATCAACTTGTACAGCTGATGGCAAAAAGAAGACTGAGAAAGGAAATGATCAAAATTGACTTCACAGAGTCACTCAAGTTTAAAATAGCCCCTTGACTGAAAGTAATTTGGATAATAAAACCATGACGTAACTATCTCAATGAAATTGCTATATCAAGATCTCTTTGTAAAAAAGATCATCTGAGTGTTGTAACCAAACTTCAAGCATCGGAGTTTATTAATAATAAAATCCCAATTCATATATATCTATATAAAATCCTTCATAGCCTATTTCTCACATTATATACAACCCAATTAGATCTTACAATTTTCTGGTACAGACCTTCCCTGATGGCAACTCAAAATATAATCTGTGAGTAGAAAATGTTTTCCACATTAAGTACCATTATTATTTGGAATTATCACCCACAGCTTCTCATGTTTACAAGCGTGACTGTGAACAACACATCAGATAGATTTGCTCAGATGCTTTTAGTTCTAGTTTACTATGCCAGTACATATCCAATCTGTTGAAAATGTGCAGAAATGGCCTTGCAGTACAACACTGTATTTAAAAACTAAGCAAAACAGCCCAATGCAGCACATGTTCCAACATGAACAAATACACATTCAAAAACATTTTATAATATTGTACTCACTAAGGCATGTATTGTCCTGGAAGAAATTCAGAAGTTTCAGGCATTCTTCTATGTCATTACCACTGTTGCTGCAGTCGCACCACGGGGCAACACTAAGACTGTTGGAGTCTATGTAGTTTGGTGTCATAGCTGTGCCTAGTAACAAAGAGCAACACACTATACCATCAGTAATCTTTGTAATGACCCATCCCTTATACATAGTACCCAAAGAAGTGACAAACAATATATGGGATAGACATAAAGAGGTCTGGATTAAGGCATAAACAATATAGGTCTCTCAGAGTCATGCGCTGAGTGCAGAGTCTTAGCTTTCACATGTTCTAAACCACCACCACAACAAAAAGGGTGCTAGCTCTGATGGTTGTGAAAACTTGACTGTAGCATAACTGATGCTGAGATGTTCACGAGTTTGCAGAAAGCCTGAAATGATAGCTATGAGATATCTGAACTGCCCAAGACATCTTAATGGGGTGCTAACTCCAAGGCTCCACTGTTATGAAAGGTTCTGCCCATAGTGTGACAGGAGAGGAACACAGAAATGATCAAATTAATCTTCATAACTAGCTAGAATTTATTTTTCTGATAGTTTGCTCTTATTGTCAATGCCATTAATAACGTGGACAATGCAGTGAACTATATGTTTATAAAATGTAGAGGATGATACAAGAAGGGCAGGGGTAGGTAGTACTTCTGGAAGACAGGATTAGATTTCAAAATGATGGCTCTTGACCAATTGATCAATTTGTCTGAAATCAACAAGAGGAAATTCAATAAAAAGTCAATTGCAAAGTTCTGTACTTTGGAAGGATAAATCAAACAGAACTATAAAATAGGGAATAATGGACTCAGTAATAGTACTATTGAAAAGAATTTGGTGTGAAGTAGACCCCACACTGAATTGAACACCCAGTCAACAAGATACAATTTTGAAACAATTTAATATAATTCTGCGATGTAGTAACAGGAATGCTACATACACATCACAGGAGCTAACTGTCCCACTCAATTTGCTACTGCTGGGGCCTCAGCTGGAAAATTATGTCAAGAGCTCCCTGCCATATTCTAAGAAAGATATGCACAAGTAGAAAAGAGTCCAGAGGAGAGCATCAAAAACAATAAAAGGTTTAAGAAACCAGACCTGGGAGCAAAGATTAAACTGGGCATGTTTGGGCTTGAGAAAATGAAGACTGAGCAGGGAACCGGATAACACCTCAAAAAATATGTTAAGGGCTGTTACAGAGAGGACAGCGATCAATTATTCTCCACGTCCACTCAAGGTGGGACAAGACGTTATCAGCTACATTGTAGCAAGGCAGATTTAGGTTAGCTAATAGGAAAAACTTTCTAACCATAAGAATAGCTAAGCACTGGTCTAGGCTTCCAAAGAATCTTGTGGAATCCCCCCAATCTGAGTTTTTTAAAAACAGGTTGGACAAAACACCTTTCATGGGTGGCCTACCTATATTTGGTCCTGTCTCAGTGCCAGGGGCTGGACTATATGACTTCTTAAGGACCAAGACAGCCCTAAATTCCTATGTTTTTATGATTGTATTCTTTAACATTGATGCATTTGTGCTTCTATTCTATTTTTTTTTAACACAAATTATTGGATAAATATTCTGGTATTTACATTTCAGGCTCAGGCAAATCAACAACCAAACCAAAATAAATAATGAATTCTACATGCTAAAGGGAACACTGAGAATGCCCTCCATTGATCTAGATTATGCAGGCATTATTCACTGGTGAGTAGTCTTACTGAAGTTATTCCTAGGCTAAGTAAGCATTTACAAATTTAAATAAGGGTTGATCAATCATATCCTTAATTATTTTTAAATGGCCTATTCTTCAGATATTTTTCAAAGTTGATATTCCCCTTCCACTTTTAGTTAAGCAGGTGTAAATCTGAAATAACTCCATTGATTCCAACCCAAAAAGTCACTGGAATTACTCCAGAATTGCTCTTATGAGGACAACCGTTGACTGATTATGTATTTAGGCACTTACATCCATCACCTGATACCTGGAGGTTTAGGGTAAATTTCTCTCTGCTCCACAGTAGAGCAAAAGTATTGTCAATACTAGTTGGGCATGTGGAATAGATGAAGGCTACCTATTAGGCGATGCCTACACTACAAGGTTTTTGTGCAAAAACAGCTGTTTTTGAGTAAAACCCAGTACCTCAAGCGTGTTCTTGCGCAAATAAATTGACAGAACAGAGGACTTTTGCCGGTAGGAGTTATTCCTCTCCCCACAAGGAATAACTCCTTTTTGCGCTACAGCTCTTCTGCAGAAGGCAGATGTGGATGCTCCGGAGGGGTTTTTGTGCATGAAACCCCTATCACAGGTGCTTTGAGGCCATTCAGAGCTTTCTTTTCCTTTGATGTCTGGATGCACTTTTGTGCAAGTAGTTTTTGCGCAAGAACTCTTCCGCAAAAAGCTTCTTGCACAAAAACCCTGCAGTGCAGACAAAGCCTTAGAGACTCATACTACAAACTGAAGGGGTAAATTTGGACCATAGAGCTTAAAATTAATAATTTTCACAACAAAAGGGGGATGACAAATACCACAGCAATATATCACAGTAGAAAATGCAGCACTATGTGAGCACCTTTCAGTCAGCCAGGCATTGATAGGAATGTTTACCTTGTTTCATAAATGAAATGGAAGTCAAAGAAAAACAAACATTGGGTATGTCTACAGAGCAGCATTATTTCAGAATAACGTTAGTTATTCTGAAATAACAAAGAGCGTATCAACACAGCAAGCCATTATTGTAAAATAATGGCAAGCTGGTGGACGTCTTACTCTGACTCCTGTAACCCTCATTTCACAAGGAGTAAGGGAAGTTGAAGGAAGAGTATTCTTTCTTGAACTTCCTGCTGTGTAGACAGAGCCAAAAGCTGAGTTAAGCTATTTCAACTATACAATTGATGTAACTGAAGTTGCATAGTTTAATTCGACTTTTTCCGTGTGTGTAGATATGGCCATTGTGAGCTGCCTTGAAGAATTGCCAAAAATTATGCAGAACAGAATTTGGCAGCAAATGGCAACTCTCCAAAATCATTCTTTTATTTTGTGATCTTTTGAAGTAGAATGCAAATCACTTCCTTTATCTAGTCTACACTTTTAACTAAAAGTTTTAATATAGATATAAGATCAACATATACGTAAGTAGAACAGTTCAAATTGTTTATGAAATGCAAATGAGAAATATAGCAAAATCAGCAAATGTCCCCTGTGCTATTAATGAAAAGGTAACGGCAGATAAATAAGAATACGAATGGTATTAAATTAAAATAAACCAAATGAAAAATATCTACCCATTATTCATTAGATGATTTCAGCTCACTGTTTCAACTATGTGATACTTATGATCTGCAAAACAAGAAAGTAATGTAGAAAGAAAATAAAACACTACTGTGTTTTAATGGAAAGAAAATAAAACACTACTGTGTTTTAATGGAAAGAAAATAGACAAATATCAGAAAAACTGATAAAAATACTTGATAAAGAATTAGAAAATAAAAGGGTTTGAAGGCAGTGGACAGGGCCACTAAGGTAAGACTTAAGAAGAAGATGTAATAAAATCATAAAGGTAGGTCAAAGCTGAGGGTGCAAGTGTAAAAAGTGTTAAGCTGTGATCAAGTTCAGTGAATACAGGACAATCAGGATAAAGGATATATACATACTGCATACATTAATGCATATATTAACTATATGCACAGGAAAAAGCAGCAGATGAAAGAGCAGCTAGCACAAAGTAAATCTGCCATTTAAACCTGGGGGAAGAAGTGAACTCAAACAGATTATACGTTTGGTTTCCTGGGCTGGATTTCTTTATTCCTGCATGTGGAGTGTTTTGTTTGTGGTAAATGGGACTCTTGAAAATTCTGTGACATTAACAGTACAGAGGGCTGTACAGAACAAGGAAGAAAACTGGCAGCTTGTACCCTCCAGGAGAAGAAAGCCAACTCAGGTATCCCCAATTTCAGTAGAGGTAAGTACTTTCAGGCTCTCTGAACAGGCACTACTGTGGAGAATGCTTTGGCAGAGACCTGTCAGGGAAGAGATCAGAAGGAGACCCCATCGACCGGATGCGTAGTCCTAGGGATGGGGATTCTATAACCACCACCCCCAAGAGAAGAATACGGGTGGTGTGGTCAGGGACTGAGTCATCTATCTGCCATCCAGACCTGGAATCTCAAGAAGTGTGCTGCTTACCAGGAGCTAGAATTCAGGATGTGACAGAGTCTTCCAAAACTGATCAAACATTTGGATCTCTACTCCTTCCTGCTTCTCCAGGTAAGAACGAACCATATGGCCAAGAATGACCTTGAGCAGGTCACTGCCGATTACATAGTGCTGGTAAGAAAGATCAAGGAATTTGAAGTGCAAGTGGTGCTCTCGTCCGTCTCCCCTGTTGATGGAAAAGGTCCAGGTAGGCATCATCAAATTGTGGAAGTAAATATGTAGTTGCGCAGGTGGTGTCTGAGAGAGGGCTTTGGTTTCTTCAACCATGGAACTCTGTTTTGGGCACAAGGATTGCTAGGAAGAGATGGGATCCACCTAACCAAGAGAGGAAAGAGTATCTTTGCGGGCAGGCTTGCAAACCTAGTGAAGAAGGTTTTAAACTAGGTTCACTGGGGGATGGTGACCAAAGCCCTGAGGTAAGTGAGGAAGTCAGATACGGGGAAGAAACACAAGTAGGAAGGAGCAACAAAGGAGGACCCCTGATTCGAATGGAGAAGGTAGGGTAATCAACTAATTATCTAAGATGTTTGTACAGGAATGCAAGAAGCCTGCGAAACAAACAGGAAGAATTCGAAGCCAAAGAACTATGATTTGATTGGAATAACAGACACATGGTGGGATGACTCACATGACTGGAGCACTCTCATGGAAGGGTATAAACTGTTCAGGAAAAACAGGTAGGGGAGAAAAGGAGGAAGAGTTGCACTATATGCAAGAGCAGTACGATTGCTCAGAGCTCCAGCATATAGAGGGGAAAAAAGCCTGTTGAGAGTCTTTGGGTTAAGTTTAGAGGCGGGAGCAATAGGGGTGATGTTTTGGTTGGTGTCTGCTAGGGTACGTCTAGACTACAGGCTTCTGTCGACAGAAGTTTTGTCGACAGATACTGTTGACAAAACTTCTGTGGACAAAGATCGTCTAGACTACATTGAGTTCTGTCAACAAAGCAAGCTGCTTTGTCGACATGGTAGTGTGGACGCAAAGGACAGTTTACATGCAATAACACCTTCTGTCGACAGAAACTCTGTCGACAGAAGGCGTTATGACTCGTAAAATGAGGTTTACCAGCGTCGACAAAAGTGCTGAGGTCTGTCAACGTTATGTCGACAGAACTCAGCGGTAGTGTGGACGCAGATATAGTTTTGTCGACAAAAGTCCACTTTTGTCGACAAAACCCTGTAGTCTAGACACACCCCTATAGACCACGAGATCAGGTGGATGCGGTAGACAAGGCTTTCTTCAGACAACCAAGAGAAGTTTCCAGATCACAGGCCTTGGTTCTCATGGGAGACTTTAATCACCCTGAAATCTGTAGGGAGACCAATTCAGCAGTACACAGACAATCCAGGAAGTTTTTGGAGAATGTTGGGGATAACTTCCTGGTACAAGTGCTGAAGGAACCGACCAGAGGCCGTGTGCAGCTTGACCTGCTCCTCTCAAACAGGGAGAAACTAGTAGGGGAAGTAGATATGGGTCGCAACCTGGGAAGCAGTGATCATGAGATGGTAGATGTCACGATCCTGACCAAAGGAAGAAAGGAAAGCAGCAAAATATACACCCTGGACTTCAGAAAAGCATACTGACTCCCTCAGAGAACTGATGGAAAGGATCCCCTGGGATGCTAACATGAAGGGGAAAGGAATCCAGGAGAGCTGAAAGTATTTTAAAGAAGCCTTATTGAAGGCATAGGAAGAAACCATCCTGATGCGCAGTAAGAAAAGCAAATATGGTAGTCAACTAGATTGGCTTAGTGGGGAAAACCTTGGTGAGCTTTAACACACAAAGGAAACTTATAAGAAGTGGAAACTTGGACAGATGACTAGGAAGGAGTATAAATATATTCCTTGAGAATGCAGGGGAGTAATCAGGAAGGTGAAAGCACAATTGGAATTGCAGCTAGCAAGGAATTTGAAGGGTAACAAGAAAGGTTTCTAAAGGCATGCTAGCAATAAGAGAGTGATCAGAGAGCATGTGTGGGGCCCTTACTAGATGAGGGAGGTAACCTAGTGAAAGATGATGTGGAAAAAGCTGATGTACTCTGCTTTTTTTGCCACTGTCTTCACAGACAAGGTCAGTTCCCAGACTACTGCACTAGTAGTGGGAAGATGGTGGACAGCCCTCGGTAGAAAAAGAACAGGATAAGAATTATTTAGAAAAGTTAGACATACATAAATCCATGGGTCCAGATTTAATGCATCCGAGAGTACTGAGGGAGTTGGCAATCAGATCCTTTGGACATTATCTTTGAAAACTCATGGAGATCTGGAGAGGTCCCAGATGACTGGAAAAAGGAAAATGTAGTGCCCATCTTTTAAAAAGGAAGGAGGACAATCCAGGGAACCTTACCTTCGTCCCCAGAAAAATCATGGAGGGGATCCTCAAAGAATCCATTTTGAAGCACTTGTTAGAGGGGAAAATGATCAGGAATAGTCAACATGGATTCATCGAGGGCAAGTCATGCCTGACCAATCTGATCAGCTTCTATCATGAGGTAACTGGCTCTGTGGACATGGGGAAGTCAGTGGATGTGATATACCTTGACTTAAGCAAAGCTTTTCATACGGTCTCCCACAATATTCTTGCCAGCAAGTTAAGGAAGTATGAATTGGATAAATGGATTGTAAGGTGGATGGAAAGCTGGCTAGATTGTCAGACACAATGGTAGCGATCAATGGCTCGATGTCAGGTTGGCAGTCAGTTTCAAGTGGAATGCCTCAAGGATTGATTCTAGGGTCAGTTTTGTTCAACATCTTTATTAATTATCTGGATGAGGGGGATGGACTGCACCCTCAGCGAGTTTGCAGATAACACTAAGCTAGGGGGAGAGGCAGATACGTTGGAGGGCAGGGATAGGGTCCAGAGTGACCTAGACAAATTAGAGGATTGGGCCAAAAGAAATCTGATGAGATTCAACAAGGACAAGTGTAGAGTCTTGCACTTGGGACGGAAAAATCTCAAGCATTGTTACAGGCTGGGGACCTTGTAACAACTGGCTAAGTAGAAAAAGACTACTGGGGGATTACAGTGGATGAGAAGCCTACCACATTACAGTACTCTTTCCGCTGAGAAAACAGGACCCATTTTGGGAGGTGATAGACTGGCATCAGAACAACGTTGCTGTGATGTTGCTGAAGGATGATCATCGCCTCAATACTGGTGATCTTTACCTTTTCCAGAACACTAATGTTAGTGTGCCAGTCTTCCCATTTGATCTTAAAGGTCTTGTGGAGGCAGCATTCGTGATGACTTTCAAAGGACTTTCAAGTGATATCTGTAGGTTGTCCAAGTTTCAGACCCATACAAAAGTGTTGGGAGAATGACGGCTTGATAGACAAGAAACTTCGTGTCTCTTTGAATGTTGCAGTCTTCAAAATTCCTGTGCCATAAATGAGCAAAGGCTGTACTGGCACAGATCAGATGATGTTGGATCGCAACATCAATACCTACCTTGGACTTGAGTACATGAAATTGACTAAAGGAATTGCTCCAGGCCTAGCAGATACTGTTCAAATTGCTAAACTCATATGCTTTACAAGAGGACTATCACTAAGGTAAAAGGAAGAGAAGAACAAAAAGCTCAAGAATACAAAATGACAGAAATCATTGGGTTGAGGCCAAAAGATCTAATTGAAACAAGATGCAGAATTATGTGCCTGTGATTCTAGGCATCCCTGCATTCACACCTTAAACACTACTGAAATACTATCTTCAGAAAACATGTCTTGTGAGAGCTCGTATAAAAACTAACATACCGGTTATTAACATCATAAAATGCATGTATGAAGTTATAAACTTCCCTTTGCATGATGTTACTAAAGCATTTTTTTAAAGAGAAAACTGCTTAGCCCATGTAAAAGTGATACATAGGTCTGCCCTAGACAACGGAATGTGAGTTTACCTCTTTTTAAATATTAGCAGTCAACAAAGCTAGCCAGATGAACCAGCTGGGATTATTTATCCTGTTTCTGAATTTGAGAGACAGAGAACTAACATGGCTTCTGCACTGCAGAGAATCAACATGGATTTCCCAAAGAATCACAGGACACTGAGGATATGTCTAGACTACATCCCTCTTTCGATAGAGGGATGTAAATTAGACACTTTGAAATTGCAAATGAAGCCAGGATTTAAATTTCCCGTGCTTCATTTGCATAATGGCGGCCGTGGGGTTTTTTTCAAAATGGGGCTTTGATAGAAAAAATGGCAGCTTAAATAGGGCAGTTTAGTACAGTACAGGATCTTTCAAAAAGGGTTTTATTTTCAAAAGATCCCCGTCTAAACTGCCATTTTTTTATCAAAAAGCCCCATTTCGAAAAAATCGCGGCCACCATTATGCAAATGAAGCACAGGAAATTTAAATCCCAGCTTCATTTGCGATTTCGAAGTGTTTAATTTACATTCCTTTTTTCTAGAAAAGGGATGTAGTCTAGAAACAGCCTGAATTCCCAACAGAGCTATCTGACTTATATGTCAAAGAAATCCCTGTTAGGTTGCAAGAAACAGAAAGAGGCCCCCCTTTCTTCTTCACCTTCTGTGATGGATGCTGGCTAGCCCAACCAGTGACAAGCTGGATAGGAGACTGTGGGTGATAGAAGCCATCTTGGAAAAAAAAAAGAAAAAAAAAAAAGATTGTATCTTGATAGATTAAGTTTCCAACTTTTAAATGTGTTTCCACTTTTGTTTGCTTGTAACAATCTCTACACATAACTCTTTTACTTAGTAGCACTTAAATCAATTCTTTCATTAATTAACTTGTTCTACTTCTACTATAAACCAATTCAGTGCTGTGTTTGAACCAGTAAATTAATAAAACTGATGTATTGATTCTTTAATAGAGCAGCAATCTTAGTATTATCTGTCAATGCACTTGTGGTAGGGACCATGCACTGCAGAGATGCAGAGAAACATCTCTGGCCTTGTGTACACTGGCACGTTTTGTCATCAAAAACTGCTTTTTGTTGACAAAACAGTGGGAGTATACCCACTACAGTGCAACCTTTATTAGGAAAACACCCAGTTTTGGCAACAAAGGACTTCCACCTTTGTGAGAGACTTTTGTCTTTTCCCCTCCCTTTATTGTTGACAAATAGTGTGCACTCTTGTTTGTTTTGTCAAGAGAACTGGCTTCTGCCGGGCACCCCCAATGCCTGCCTTGTTGGCTGTGCTCTCTATTGTGATTCTGCTGAGTGCTTTGTAATCTCTGCTGCCCTCCAGCCTCACGCCATCCCCTTTCAAAGCTCCAGGGAGTATCTGACAGCTGAATGAGCTGCTCCATTTGGGGAACAAACAAAAAGAGTAAATCAATGGAATTCTCCTGTGCTGCCCTGCTAGGAACACAATAGCAGGCAGACTGCTGCTGCAGGGGGAGGGCTGGAGAGACTGCTGTTCTGCTCTGATATTCCTCAGCATGGAGACCTCACAGAGCTACTCATGATGCTGCTCTGAGCAGCTGATGATGCTGTAGGAAAACTTGGAGAGAATCCCAAGAAGCGCAGAGATCAGTTCTGCCTTCCCACAACACTGCACTATGGGATGCTCACCCACATTGCTTTGCTCTGTCTGTCAACGGGGGAGCTAGCAATGTGTCTATGAAATGTTGACAATGGGAGACAGAAAAAATACAGTTTGACTGATTTTCACTTTTGCATGTCAACAGCACTTCTACTGCCAAATCTTCCCAGAGTAGACACCACCTCTGAGGAGGCTGAGGCTGTGACCTGCCAGGCAAAGCTGGGCACAGAAGAGCCTTGAAAAGTTTGTTGGTGAAAAAGACAGACTGGTGTGGCAGAAAATTATACAAAGTGTCCCTGCTAGCAAAACTTGCTCTTGCTGAGGCAGAAAGCTAGCAGAAGCAGTTCACAGCTATGGGTATCTTAAGCCACATGTCACAGAGGTGTAGCTGTCAGATTTGCACACAGTTTGTTGAGTAACTGAGATTCATTCACCCTTCCAGCACTGAGAAACTGGCTATTAAGTGATTTACATGTAGGCCAGATAGGAACATGTTGAGGAAGTAACTGAGGGTATGTCTACACTGCCCCGCTAGTTCAAACTAGCGGGGGTAATGTAGTCATCCGCAGTTGCAAATGAAGCCCGGGATTTGAATTTCCCAGGCTTCATTTGCATGAAGCCGGCCGGCGCCATTTTTAAATGCCGGCTAGTTCGGACCCCGTGCCGCGCGGCTACACGCGGCACGGACTAGCTAGTTCGGATTAGGAACAAGGTGTACAGCTAGTTCGGATTAGAAGCCTAATCCGAACTAGGTAGTCCGTGCCGCGTGTAGCCGCACGACACGGTGTCCGAACTAGCCGGCATTTAAAAATGGCGCCGGCCGGCTTCATGCAAACGAAGCACGGGAAATTCAAATCCCAGGCTTCATTTGCAACTGCGGATGACTACATTACCCCCGCTAGTTCGAACTAGCGGGGTAGTGTAGACATACCCTGAGTGGTTTATAGCTCGGGGTATCCTTAACAGTCTGATACAGTGTTTGATCCTGCAATCCTTGTTCACTACCTCAAAATCATATGGAATTTGAGGGAGCTATACAGAAATTGAAAGGTTAGGGTGCAGAAAACAATTAAAGGAAAATGTTCCAGAACATTAGTGGAAAACCTTATACTAAATTCAAAAGTGTTAACTTGTATGAAATCCATGTGGGAGCAGAGAAAGGCCCAGTGTGCTTAATTTAGGAGTGACCAGTGTATTGGGGTTTCACATCTTGGTATCTTCAACCTTTTTCCAGACCAAATAATCATGTCTTTTTCCTTTAAAGGTTATCACTTTTTTAATGAAAATGAGTAAATACTGTCTTTTCATCTCACACACAAAACCAAATCTTCTTCCAATAAAATATACTTTCAAATTGTATACATCATACCAATATAATGCAGAATCATAGCCCTATGCAAACTGCTTTCCATTTAACTGTTACAACATTTCACCTACTGCCATTGGGCATGGCTCTACCCTCATTTACACCAGTTAACCGTTAGTCTCTAAGGTGCTGCAGTACTATTCGTTATTTTTTCAGCTACAGACTAAAAGGCTACCCCTCTGGAATGTTTTAATCATTTACACCAGTTTTCCTCCATTTGTAATTCCATAAACGTCAGTGGAGTTGCCTCTAATTTAAATCAGTGTATGTGAAAGCAGAGGCGCATTCCACAGAGAACCCTCATGTTCCTAAAACAGGCAGAGGTTACAAAATCTTGCTGCCCTCTCTTCAGAATTTTCTGCAACCTCTTCTGAAGTAACTAAATGAAACAGTATTCAGATTTAATGCTCAGTGTTGTATCTTAAACAGGCCAGCTGGAGATGTCTGGTATTTAGAGGAATGAACCTGGAATAGCTTGCTACAAAGTATTAACCAAAATTGATCTGCTTTCCATATTTTTTACAAAACTCAGTAGGAAGACTCTGGCCCTGATTCTGATCTTACCCAGACTGCTGTAAATATGGAGTTTCTTGATTGAAACCACTGAATTTTTTTCCAGATCTACACTGATCTGACAGAGATCAGAAGTAGGATCTTGTTCCACAACAAGGAAGGTTTGTTTTAGGGCATTCCTTTGTTTGTCTGAACTACAGCTGAAAGGCATGTACTGCTCTAAAACTAGTCAGTTCTCATATTTGGGCTATTAGGAGAGAAGAAAAATTTTATCTCCCATTCTGAAGTTAGACCTCCTTTTGATTTCACTTCCTTAGGGACCCTATTCCATGTCCCTGGTTTCAGAAAGCATGTATGCAGTGTAATACTATTTGTGCAATATCGTTGCCTATAGAAACACGTAGCCCAAGGTCCAGTGTGTTTCAGCACCAGCCCTGGGAACTACAAGTTGTGGACTACAAACTGCGGCATGCTGGGATAACTTCCTGGTTCCTGCCAGAATGTGCCCTCTGCCCCCAGCAGGTTCTCAGCAAGGACTGTGCTAGAAGTAGCACACAGGCTGCATGCTGAGAGAAGAGGCTGGTGAACTATTTTCCTGTTCTATGTTTTTTACAGAATAAAGCCTGTTCCTGGTGATATGTCTGGGTGGGTCTGGTTTGAGGTGCACTCACACATACACAACGCAGAGCACACCAAGCAGCCTCAGACCTACCCTCCTACAGTTGTGTAAGAACAAGGCTTGCCCTATGCTGAATAACCTCACACTGGGCTAGCCAACAGGAGGGGTTACAAACACATAATAACCTTTCTATATGAACAGGGCCATCCTTAATGTTAAATTGTAAAATGGATCCAATAAAACCCACTACACAAATCTCTAGACCAATAACAATTTGCCAACATCTCTTATCTAGAGTTATCCATTAATCTAAGTTGGATCTCGCTGGTCAGGCACTCTTGGGACCTGACTGGTCCCGAACGAGGGGATTTGCCAGACCAGGGGCAGTCCCTCCTCTCCTGACCAGGGCTGCCACCGAATTAAGGCCCCAGCCTGTCCATGCTGCTGCCCCAGCCCTTGGGGTTCTCTAGATGCCGCTGGCCCTGCTGCTGCCGGCATCGGAGCTCCACAGCCAGGGCAGAATTCCTCAGCCACCTGCATCTGTGGCTGAGGCCTGAGCTCCCAGACTGCTTCTGAGGCCATAACTCTCCGCTGTGCCACCTGTTCCCCCACACCACACACCCACCCACCCACCGAGTGTGTGTCCTGGCTGAGTTGCTGGTGGACCCTATGCACTTCTGCCCTGCTGCCAGACCTCTCTGTTCCTGGGCTCTGTGGTGCCGGACCACAGATGTTGCCAGACCAGGAAGCCCCAGTTATGGGAGGTACAACCTGTACAAGAGTTACTCCTTGCCAGAAGCTAGCACCTTTAAGTTCATTGATCAGATCTGATTTCTTAGCTACTCAGTTCTTTGTTCAGTGAATTTTTATCAGTCACTACTCACATGTCTTGCTTTCTACATATTATTTTTCTGTTAAATCTTGGCCCGTGGTCTTTAAAACTACCATGTCTTTTCTTAGTAGTCATATATATTTACCGTATTTATTTTTAGGATTTGGCTTTAATATAATTTCCCAGCGAGATCATACTACTCTGTACATGTTTTGTTCTTGATGGTATCACTGAAGACATTTATTTAACAGCAGGAACTGCTTCAAGGACTTAGTTGGGGCCTTTCCTCCTAACAGAAGGGGCTATGAATGCATCATGGCAGGTGCAGGCTGTGAGCTTAGAAAAAAAAATTACCTAGTGGCTATTTTTTTAAATTTGTTTGTTTCACAGTTTCAATGCTTCCCTTTTTCCTTATTGTCTAGCTATGACATTTCTGTAGTAAGGTCACTTCCCCAAGATGAGCTCTCCCAAGTAAGAATCAAACAGCCTGGGTAGATTATGAAATCTGACTTGCTTATAAATGTCTCCTGGGTGAGACACAGGCAAATGGCAGCAAACAAAATGAATTATTGGAGGAGAGGATTTCAGAAGATAACTTCAGATGCCACTGATAGGCATCTCAGAAACATTTTGAAGGGCCATAAGAAGATGATGAAAACATAATTGATAGAAATGAAATGGGACTGATCTGACCTAATGTTGCCTCTTATTTCAGTTCATAGCAAGCATTCCCTAAATATGTCAATATCACCTGATTTTTCTGATAACAGCAAACACTAGCAAGTGTCAATGTCCCCCTATTCTATTCAATTTTTTACTTGATGGGCCTGTCCAATATCAACCCCTCTGTTTTTAATCTTTAATTCTCCTTGCTTCCATACTGATTTTCTTCACATTCAAGCACCTCTTCTGCCCTTATTTTGCTTGCCTCTGTATAGTTTAACGTACTACTCCAGGAAAATCTCCAAGTCAAAACAAAGGGCCATTAATTTAATTGGTGAATTCTGCCTACAATCTCATGGCGCAATGTGATCCAGAGCATTAACTTTATTTTTTGTATTCAGTAGGCCTTCACGATGTCATTCTTTTGTTCCATTTGCAAGCAACACTCAAAGAGCACCCATTCCCCGCAAAGCTCTTACCAATAAGCCGCGAGTAAGCAAGGAGGCAGTCAGCATAGTTTTCCTTCAGACAGCTACTAATAGACCGTGACTCAGGCTGGCAGTTTATGAAAAAATCTGCAAGGCGAGATCTGCAACATAGTAAGAAAAAAATGCATATCTTTAAAAATCGAGCCTCCAGATAGCCCTACCTTTTGCACTCTTTTGGGGGGGGTGTCAATATTTCATCTTTTTAGATACATACATAGTATACATTTAAAGAAGTAAGACTCCCTTTTTAAAACACATTTCTGTCTGCTTTTGGAGTACAGAGCTGCGAAGTATTAAGATACACTGTCAGCAAAGGACAGTGCATAGGAAAATATACACTTTATATAAAAAAAGAGTGCTCTGCATTTCCCACCAAACACAAACAAACAGGAGAATCCATCATTAAAGAGTCCACATTTTGTGATTCTGAACTTTGATTAGAGAGCTGGAGTATGGCATCTGGAAGAGAATCTGTATTAACAATCTGTAGCATATTGTTGTATCTGCTTCAACAAGCGACTTATTGATTATGCAGAACTTTACATTCATGTCCAAAGAGTCACACAAGAGGCTGTCTCATAATGTAATCCCAAGGGCTACCTACCAGCATGGGCCTGTACAAGTTCTGTATTAGCCAGAAGATGTGACTGGCTAAACCATGAGAAGCAGGCTGCACGAGATGGTACAGCATACACAGTGCTCTGAAGCATACGTATTGCAGAAAACATATTACCCTTGTAAAATGTGCACTTAGCAGAAGTCTATTGGGTTGAGTTGAGGGCTTAGAGTAGGGAAACCTGAGTTCTGTTCCTGGACCTGCTACTGAACTACTCTTAAGACCCTCACTTTGCCATTACTCCATGTCCAAAAGGGAGATCATAGGACCTACCTGCCTTTGAAAAGTGCTCTGAGATCTAGGAATGAAAATGTGCCTGGATGTATGCAGACTGTCATTATAACTTATTTTAGAGATTCCAGAAGAGACCGAGAGTCCGGAACTCCTGAGTTTAATCTCAGTACTTTAAATGCTTGATACTGCTCCCACTGAGGTCCAAAGCAAAACTCCCTGAGACTAATAGCGCAGGAGCAAGATCCCACAATGGCCCTAAGCAAGTGACCTGTTCCAGTCTCCATACTGACATCTCCTCGACACCTTGGCCTGTCCTCAGAGTTGCTGTTTTGGTGATTTATTTAAAGCAGGAATATTTTTATTTCCCAATGATTGCACACACAAGATGTTACATAAACGCACACACAAGGAGTTCTATATGTGAAAACTATTCAACTGCTTTTCCTTAATTTTCTCATCTGTGATATGGGGATAATAATAGCTCTTTGCCTGTAGTAATTCACAGAGACATTTGAGGACTGAATTAATCTTTGCAGATGCAAATAACCATAAGGGCTACATATTTTTTAATCACAGTAAAGTTTTACAGTGTTAAAGGAAACACAGAAATTAATAAGAACCAACTGGTTTGGACAGGTTTTACTTTTATTTGGCAGAATCCTCCAGAGACTGACTTTTTCTTTCTTTCATTGTTTCACCAGTCTTACTAATTGGATAGAAAGTAGTGATGTGCAAACTTCAAAAGATTCCCCAGGCTTAGTTCAAGAAAGCATCCTGCTTACTCAAATTGTATTTGAACTCCCCCTTCCCACCCCCCCCCCCCCCGCACTCTATTCCTTGGCTGCTATCTAGTTCTAACCCTGTATAAATGTCTCATGGACACCAATGTATCTGGGACAACTTCCAAATTGACTCCACAGAGATCTTTTAAGTGTGCAGGTTGAGAAGAGAACAATAGCATCCTGAAGAAAGTTTGGCCAAATAATTAGACAGTACAGTGTTATTCCAATCAATACCTTAAACCAGGGGCAGGCAAGATCCAGTTCACCAAGCATTTCAATCCGGACCATGACCTGCCCTGCCTGACCATCAGGCAGGAAGCAGCTCCAGGGCTCCAAGCGGCTGGCTGCTCCATTTGCCTCTCTGTGCCATGCCCCTACCACAAACTTTCAGCTCACATTGGCTAGTTCTGGATGCTGGGGGTGGGAGGACAGAAGCCTACTCCTCCCCATGCAGTGCAGGGAGGGACATTGAGCCGCCAGCTGCTCTGAGCATTGGGGCAAGAAGTCGTCCTGAGGATCCCGCTGGGCTGCTGGCCGGGAGCCATCTAGGTAAGCACCTCTCAGCCAGAGCCTGCCTTTGGCACCCACCCCATCATGTACCCCAACACCCTGTTCCAGGTCACCACCCAAACCCTCTGCACCCTCCACCCCCAGGTCATAACTCCCTCCCAGACTCTGCTCCCCATTCTATACCCCTGCCACAGGCCAGAATCCTCTCCTGCACCCATACTTCCTCCTGAAACCTGTATTGCAATCCCCTGCCTAGGTCACAACCCAAACCTTCTGCACCCCATCTCCCCCAGGTCACAACTTCCTTCCAGAATCTGTACCCCCTTCCATACTCCACCGCCAGGCCAGAATCCTCTCTTCTACCCATACCCCCTTCCAGACCCTGCACCCTAATCCTTGGTCACAACTCCCTCCTTCACCTAAACTTCCTCTCAGACCCCACACCCTCTTCTGCACTTCAATCCTCTACCTCTAGCTCCCTTCTGCACCCAATCTCCATCCCAGACCCCACAACCCCTTCACAGAAAAGTGCAGCCCTTGACCATTTACCAAAAATCTTGACATGGCTCCATCAGAAGTTGTTGTCCACCTCTACCTTAGACAAAGATTTAAAGAGTATGTTGGGAGATGTCTGGGAAAATGGAACCTGGAAGGGGGAGGATAGTTCACTGGGAGTTTTTTAGGTTGTTACATAGAAGATTTATATAAATTATGTTTCAGGGCATGGACTAACGTCTTGTGAGTAAAGAAAACATACTGAGCTTCTTCGGCACAAAATCTTCAAAATATAGTCAGGGAACAAAAGTTGTTCCATTAGTAGTATCTGAGTGTAAACACAGTTTTACAGATTTAAATCTCTTTATTAACGTTAGCGGGCAAAACCCCAAATCAAAGCCTTTTTTTGAGCTGCAAGAGCTTGAAAATCCTTGATACATTTTTGGCAAGTGCCACAATGTTTAGAATTCTCTAGTTTTCCATTGGCCTACATGCTGCCTGCCTCGAGGGCTCACTCAAAATGCTCTCTCATCATCAAATATTTTTAAGCTCCATTAACTAACCCCGTGGATATAACACCGGTTATTTACTATACAGCCTGTTTAAAGAATTTATTTATTGTAGTAAACCCTTAAGAGGCTCAGAATTACTCAACTGATCCCTGGTGCATACAATTTGAATTCTGTGTTAATTTCTGGAGAATGTTTGTGGTCATGAAAGTTAACGATCTAGTAGCATGGCACGTCTAAGTTTTCATAGGCCAATTATAGTTCAGACAGCTGTGGTTCAAGCACCACTGCACTAGACTGCCAAGAAACATTCTCCCTGACCTGTAGAATCTTTCTGTCTCTCCTGGAGACAAAATGTAATTGAGTTTCTACGCTACCTTAGTTCTTAAATGCTCTTGAACAGACAACTAATTGTACCAAATACTGATGTGGATTACTTTCCAATGAAGACTAAGCTTAGGCCTCCAAACTCATTTTACTTATGATCTCAAGTTTGACATACATTTAGAGTCTATATATTTAAAGATTATTTAAACCAAGGTCTACGGAGGAAAGAAAAGTCCTGTGATCTGTGAAATAAAAACAGAAGGTCAGATTTTTAGCTGGGGTAAGTAACTGTAGCTTCATTAATTTCAGTTGAGCAATGCTGATTTACACTCAGTAAGGATATGGCCCAAAATGTTCTGACCACAATGACACAGCTGACTGCAGGGACACTGACCAGACCAAACCAGTGATACAGCTGTTGAAATAAACTGGGATACAAAAATAACCTACCCAGTTGTAATCAAAGCATTGTCTACAGCATAGTACATCTATTAAAACTCGGAGGCAACCCTTTTGGAGATATTAATAATAAGCAATGGGATAATACAAAAGATATTTTACAATAGCTACTATGAACAGGGTTGCTGATGGAGAGAGAGGGGCCAAGAGAGGCAGTTTCCATGGGCTCAGCAATTGAAAAGGGCACAGGGCTCTGCGCCATGAACACAGTAGCAGTCAGAGCACGGACCCTTTAAATTGCCACTGGAGCTAAGGGCTGGATAACTGAAGGAGGCGCGGTGTGTTCCGGGTGGCACTAAGGGCTTGCTGGGGAGGCGGCTGGCTGCTTTTAACCCCACCCCTTCCAGGGGTCTGAAACCGAGCTCCCCTCTCCACCGTACCCAGGCCCTGGCATAGTCTGTCACTAGGCCTTACTATGAATATTATGTTAATTTCATATTCCTTCACTGTAGCAATTCTAACCAGTTTTTGAGTAGGGAAGCTATTTCGTTTAGTGTCTTGCTAATTCTCTAGTTTCTAACTCAGAATTTTGATAGTGAGTGCCATTTGCAGTGAGACTATTTGTGTTTTAGTATTTATAACTATATTCACTTGGGGTGTCTGTATAGACATTTATAGTAGGGCTATCAATTAATGTGCGTTAATGCCTGTGATTAACGCAGAGCACAATTAATGCATTAATTTTTTAACATGTAATCGCAGGCATTTCCTCAGCACTGTCCCTTTGAAATGCCACCAGGGCATTTCAAAGGGGCAGTGCAGTAGGAGCCTGGGATCAGCTGGAGTCCTCAGCTGACCCCAGGCTCCAGGCAGCACTGCCCCCTTTGAAGCACCACCCAGGTGTTTCAAAGCGGCAGCGCAATGCAGCCTGGGATCAGTTGGGGACCTGATCTCAGGTTCCCACAGCACTACCCCTTTGAAATGCGACGGCAGCGTTTCCAAGGGGCAGCCCAATGTGGAACCTGGGATCAGCTGAAGACTCCAGCTGATCCTGGGCTCCTGCAGCACTGCCCGCTGTCCCTTTAAAATGCCGTAGTGGCGGTGTTTCCAAGGGGTATCTCTGCATGGAGCCAGGGTCAGCTGAGGATTCCAGCTGATCCTGGGCTTCTGGAGCACTGCCCCTTGAAAATGCCACTGAGCATGTCAAAGAGGCCGCGCATGCAATTAATCACATGATTAATTGTGATTAATTTTTTAATCGCTTGACAGCCCTAATTGATAGTACATATGGTCACATGTATAATCTAAAATATACAAGACAACTGCATTCAAAATACTCAATCATTCCCAATTTTCAAAATCACAAATCCTCCACATGCATGGCTGCATTAATGATTCCCCCCCCCCCCCTTAGGTGTAAAAAGGGAAATGTGTGTGTCATCAAAAAAAATCATCTTCGAGTATGGGAAAATAATCTCTCCTTTTTGTGGGAAACCTCTCCGCCCCCAAATAAACTGGTCCTATCGTGGTCATATAAAATCTCCTCAAAGTAAACTGCTGATCTTCTGAAAAGTTTATCTTAAATATTGTGCCTCTTACTAAACAAATACAATTAGAACGATACTACTGATCAATACTATGCAAATCTGCTCAAAACAGCTACAAGTCTTTTGAAGAACAAAATCCCCCAAATATGGTACTAGTAATAGCAATAATAAAAATATTTGAATGCAGCCAAAAATACAGAAAGAACATGAGTTCAGTTTTTCCTTTATGATCTTGATTTTTAAATATTTTGAGGCACAAAGGAATAAGCTTTGAAATATTGTTCAAAAACCAAACAAACCCCAAGGATTTTTTTTAATCAGTTTTGTGCATAAAAAAAAATTCTGTGACATGGAATCACCTCACATTAGCATGCTCTGATGCTTTAGGCAATATTAATTACACCTTTATACATTTCTTTTTTGGAGAATTTTTAAAACACTCTTTGATGTTTTGAAATTATTTGAGGCAGTTGCCACTTCGCCTCTTTTTTAAGACTGGCTAATTGAACTATGGTATTGTTTGCACAGCTGTGGATATGTATGCCATTTATAAAATGGATACTGTACATTTCAAAGCAGTAAGATTTTTGCAGTTTTCAAAGAGTTATGTATTTCATTTTTTTGGATACAAATCGTGGCCTACTGCTGAATATAACACTGATGAAAGAAAGTCCAATGTACTAGAAATTTGTGGGTTAGAAACATACTGTTGGTGTGGTTTCTTAAAATATTCAAAAGGTATCATAGTTACAGGATAGCCTGAGAATCAATAATAAAACAGGGACAGTCATGAGTGGCAGTAAGGAAAGAGTATGGTTATTCATGATCAGAGGAAAATTATGGACAAGCAGTGCTTAAACTCAGGACAAAATTCCTATTGACTTCATTGGGGTCAGAATGTCATCCAAAGGGTTTGGAGAAATGATATGGAAAAAACCCCAAATTGAATAAACCTGAGGTGAAATCGTGCCCCAGTGAAGTTAATGGGAGCCTTCCTGTTGATTTAAATGGGACCAGAGTTTCATCACAAAAAGGAGAGTGATTTGGAAGAGAGACCAAGAAGTCCATAGAAATAGGAGTTAAAGAAAGGCATGGTATTAGTTGGTTGCTAAAAGAGATCCAGGAAGAGGTTGTGAAGCAAAAGGGAGAATCTTTGTGACCAAAATGAGTTTAGTGGTCCAAGCTTGTTTAGTTTGAGAAGATAGATTAAGGGTCCAGTGGGGACCAGTATTATACTTTGATGTATAAACATGCTCTTTCTCTCTGTTCTGTAGCCTAGGAAACTAGATAAGTATGGAGTAGCTCAATTTTGTCATGTCTCTTGCTTATCCATCCTCATTGGCTCTGAATAACATATCTTCAGGGTCAAATTCCTTGTAGACTCTGTAACCTTTTACTTTGTAGTATAAAAGTGTTGATTTAATTAGAAATTATTTAATAGTAATTAAGGGCGGGTATAATTGTCTTCATTATTTGCTTATTAATATTCATTTTATGGGAGTTAAAATTACTAAATAAGGTTTAGGAAAAGTAGTGATAGATGTGTGAATTAACATACTAAAATAGATAAAAGATTCTAATTACTGCTAACTTGTTGCCACTCGGACATTGTGTTGAACATCCGAGGTAAACATGCGTGGGAAATAAAGCAGTTCCTTTTACCCCATCCACTCCTGAGTCACCTATTTCTTCTCTAACAAATTTACTTTTTATGTAAACAAAACAAAGAGTGGGGAAAAGGAAGTATGATGTCATTGTACAGAGGAGAAACTGAAAAATTCACTGTCTGGCCTAAAGCCACACACAGTGTCTGTTGCAGAGCCGAGAATTAAAAACAAAGCTCATGAGTTATAATCTATCTTCCTACCTACAAAATCATTCTGTCATCCTTTAACATTTAAATCTTTAAATGACAACATAAGGCATTATCAGGAGTATGACACACATGAAGAAAGTGCATACCTGTATCAATTACTATGCTGTTTTAAGGGAAATATTGAGACTAAAATGACATAGGATTGAACACTTTAAAATAGAGATTCTGGTGGCTTTTTGGTAAGTCATATCTCCGTGAAAAGATTGGTTTTTGTCATCTGTGAGTACAAAAGGTTAGTGTGCACCGTACTAAAACAAATTCAGTTGTCATATTTTCAGTTTCTTCTATAACTTACCATATTAAGAACCTATGGAACATAGGCCCTGAATCAGGAATGCACCCCTAATTTAGAAGAATACACTTAAAGTTAAGTTTAAAGCAAAACACATCTTAAATGCTTTCGTGAACCGAGGCCATAGATACCTTTAAAAATCTGGCTCTAATTACCTACCGATGTAGTTAGTCGCCTAGGGGGATTTTCAGACGTATCTGAGGTGAGATCCACAAAAGGCTTAAAGAATTACAAGGCTGAGTCTCCTACTGAATAAATAGTAAATTTTCAGAATGGAGAGGGGTAACTAGTGGTGTCCCCTAAGGGTCAGTCTTGGGACCAATCCTTTTCAACTTATTCATAAATGATCTGGAGAAAGGGGTAAGCAGTGAGGTGGTAAAGTTTGTGGATGGTACCAAACTGTTTAGGATTGTCAAGACAGAAGCAGACTGTGAGGGACTCCAAAAAGATCTCACCAAACTGAGTGATTGGGCAACAAAATGGCAAATGAAATTTAATGGGGATAAGTGTAAAGTAATGCACATCAGGAAAAATAACCCCAACTATACATACAGTATGATGGAGGCTAATTTGGCTATGACAAATCAGGAGAGAGATCTTGGAGTTATCGTGGATAGTTCTCTGAAAACTTCCACACAGTGTGCAGTGGCGGTCAAAAAGGTAAATAGGATGCTAGGAATTATTAACAAAAAACAGGACTATGTAGCACTTTAAAGACTAACAGGATGGTTTATTAGGTGATGAACTTTCGTGGGCCAGACCCACTTCCTCAGATCAAATAGTGGAAGAAAATTGGCACAACCATATATCCCAAAGGATACAATAAAAAAAATGAACACATATGAAAAGGCCAAATCAAATTTCAGAACAGAAGGAAGATGGGGGGTGGGGGGGAGGTAAATGTCTGTGAGCTAATGATATTTGAGGTGATAATTGGGTAAGATAATTGATGTCTTTGTTTAGACCGAGGTGTAAAGTGTTGAATTTAAGCATGAATGACAGTTCAGAGGATTCTCTTTCAAGTCTGGTGTGAAAAGGTCTTTGAAGCAGGATGCAGGTAATCAAGTCGTTGAGACAATGCCCTTTCTGGTTGAAATGGCAAGAAACTGTTTTTTCTTTGTGATCCTGTCTAATTACTACAAAACATTGATAACCTCCCCGATAACACCATCCTTGCCACCATGGACGTAGAAGCTCTATACACCAACATCCCACATGAAGATGGATTACAAGCAATTAGAAACACTATCCCAGAGGACACCACTACCAATTTGACAGCAGACCTATGTAACTTTGTTCTCACCCACAATTATTTCCAGTCTGAGAACAACTTATACCTCCAGATCAGTGGCACAGCCATGGGTACACGCATGGCCCCACAGTACACTAACATCTTTATGGCTGACTTAGAACAACGTTTCCTCAGCTCCCGTCCCCTTTTACTCCTTCTCTATTTACGCTACATTGATAACATCTTTATGATCTGGACGCATGGCCAAGAAACACTGGAGACATTCCACAGAGATTTTAACAACCTACACCCCACCATCAATCTCAGCCTGGACCATTCTACACAGGAGATCCATTTCCTGGACACCACAGTACAAATCACCAATGGAAAATTAGATGCCACTCTCTACAGAAAACCCACTGATTCATACAATTACCTACATGACTCCAGCTCCCATCCAGAACACACCATACGATCCATCGTCTATAGCCAAGCCCTTCGATACAACTGCATCTGCTCTAATTCCACTGACAGAGACCAGAAACTTCAGGATCTCTACCAAGCATTATAAACCTCAACTACCCACCCGGAGAAATAAAAAAACAAATTGAAATAGCTAGACGAATACCTAGAAACCATCTACTTCAAGACAGACCCAAGAAAACAAACAATAGAACACCACTTGTCATCACCTACAGCCCCCAACTTAAACCTGTCCAACACATTATCAATAAACTATAACCTATACTGGAACAGGATACTAAACTCCAAGAGGCCTGGGAGACAGACCCATAGTCTCCTATAGACAACCATCTAACCTCAAGATGATTCTTACTAACAACCACAGGACATACCACACTAATACCAACCCTGGTACCTTCCCTTGCAAAAAACCCTATTGCCAGCATTGTCCACATATTCACTCTGCTGATACAGTAAAACTCCAATAGTCCAGCATCCAATAGTCCGGCACTCCTGATAGTCTGGCATCAAAATGGCAAGAGCCTAGTGAGTGAGCTTCAGCAAAAAATGAGTCACAAGGTAACAGCGGCAGCAGCTGAACTGAGCAAAAAGGGTAAAAAAGGCTTAAAAAAACTAAAACATTACAGTATACTGTATGTACAATAAAAAGGGTTAAGAACACTTTATATACCGTATATTATATATATATATATATATTATATATATATATATATATATAAAACCAGCTTATAGTACCTCCTGATAGTCCGGCAAATCTGATAATCCGGCACCACCTAGGTCCCATAGGTTCCAGATTATCGGAAGTCTACTGTACCATTATTGGACCTAACCAATTGAGTTATAAGATCATGAACACATATTCCTGCTCATCCAGAAATATAATTTATGCTATCATGTGCCGAAAGTGTCCGTCTGCTATGTACATTGGACAAACGTCTCAGACACTTCACCAAAGAATCAATGCCCACAAAACAGATATTAGACAGGATCACAAAGAAAAAACAGTTTTTTGCCATTTCAACCAGAAAGGGCATTGTCTTAACGACCTGATTACCTACATCCTGCTTCAAACACCTTTTCACACCAGACTTGAAAGAGAATCCTCTGAACTGTCATTCATGCTTAAATTCGACACTTTACGTCTCGGTCTAAACAAAGACATTAATTATCTTACCCATTACAAAGATAGCTTCCCCAATTATCACCTCTAATATCATTAGCTTACAGACATTTACCTTCCCCCCCCCCCATACCTCTTCTGTTCTGAAATTTGATTTGTCCTTCTCATATGTGTTCATTTTTTTGATTGTATCCTTTGGTATATATGGTTGTGCCAATTTTCTTCCACTATTTGATCTGAGGAAGTGGGTCTGGCCCACGAAAGTTCGTCACCTAATAAACAATCTTATTAGTCTTTAAAGTGCTACATAGTCCTGTTTTTTTTTTCAGCTACACCAGACTAACACGGCTACATTTCTATCAGGAATTATTAAGAAAGGGATAGAAAATAAGACACAGACTATCTTACTGCCTCTGTATAAAACTATGGTATGCCCACATCTTGAATACTGTATACAGATGTGGTCTCCTCACCTCAAAAAAGATATTTTGGCCTTGGCAATGGTTCAGAAAAGGGCAACTAAAATGATTAGGGGTTTGGAACAGGTCCCATATGAAGAGAGGTTAAAGCGACTGGGACTTTTCAGTTTAGAAAAGAGGAGACTGAGGGGGGATATGATAGAGGTATATAAAATCATGAGTGGCGTGGAGAGGGTGAATAAAGAAAATTTATGTATTAGTTCCCATAATAGAAGAACTAGAGGACACCAAATGAAGTTAATGGGTAGCAGGTTTAAAACTAATAAAAGAATGTTCTTCTTCACACAGCACATAGTCAACCTGTGGAACTCCTTGCCAGAGGAGGCTGTGAAGGCTAGGACTATAACAGAATTTAAAGAGAAGCTAGATAATTTCATGGAGGGTAGGTCCATAAAAGGCTATTAGCCAGGGGATAGAAATGGTGTCCCTGGCCTCTTTTTGTCAGAGGCTGGAGAAGGATGGCAGGAGACAAATCGCTTGATCATTGTCTTCGGTCCACCCTCTCTGGGGCACCTGGTGCTGGCCACTGTCGGCAGACAGGCTACTGGGCTAGATGGACCTTTGGTCTGACCCAGTACAGCCATTTTTATGTTCTTATGTACTTTTAGGAGCGTTTGGAAAATCACAAGAGGCAATTGAAGATACTGACCTGAGATTGTGAGAGCTAAAACCCATCCCTTCTCCGAGTTTAGTACCCAAGTCTAAGCTGCGGGGACACGTCTAGCTCTTCTTTTGAGCTATGCATTGGGGAACAGAAATCTTTAGCCAAATAAAATGGAAAGAGGGGAAACAAAACAGCGGAGGAGGAAGACTGCCCTTATAACCTTTAGGGCAGTGTTTCTCAACCAGTGGTACGAGTACCCTCGGGATACTTGAGAGAAAAGACTGGGTGATACATCAACACAACTGAAATTTGGAGAAAACTGAATTTTGGTTTCAAGTTTTACGGTGCTTTATTTTTGTAGTTTTTACACCCAAAAATTGCATTACCAGTTCAGCTATGATTAAGTTGTTTAAACAAATGTGTTGCAATGGTAGAAAAAAAATTGTGTGTTTGAAAACTGTAGGTACTAGGGGTACTTATATTATTTTTTTAAAAAAAGGGGTACTTTATTTAAAAAAGGCTGAGAAACACTGCTTAGGGTACTCACTCAGGCTGTGGGTGACCACTGGCACAAGTCCGCCCTTGTCCTGTGGGAGATCAAGGATTTGAAACCTCTCATGTGAGTCCCCTACACACTGGGCTATAGAGTCATTCTAATTCATTCACAGGCCCAACTGATATTTAATTATGTAACTGAATGGAAACAACTTCAATGAGAGAGATTGAGGCAGACCTACATCAGAATAGTTCCTGAAGCCGGTGGTGGAGGGGGACTGAGGAGGGAGGGGCAGGCACTCACTTAACAGGTGGATGATCTCTGTTCAAATTTCTTCTGTCCCTCAGGGGGGATACCTTGAAATAGAGGCCTCCCACATCCTTGAGGAATAATCTACTAGTCTTAAAGTTATAATGGATGCTGTCTCCCTGCCCAGGTGTTGTGTATAAACTGGATTGAGGACCCTGATCTAGTAGGCACTCTCTGAGTATGGCTGCCAAATCGAGGCCCATCATGTGATTCAAGTGTCTGAATACCTCCCTTCCATGGTGTGTGAATTGCTTTTGGACTTAGGCAAAAGATAGGCACTGAGAAGGAGACAATAGTACATGTGTAGGGAAGCAGAAATGTAGGCGTGTAGAGAACTTTTATTGCAAAAACATAGGCACCTGCATATACAGGGTTATATGACAGACAAGTGGGAGTTTTGTGGATTGCAGAGGTAACTAAAAATGGGGCTTTTGTGAATCATACCACAGGTTCTTAATTCCATTAAGACATTTCCCTTTCTGCAAAGTAGGAGTGTACCAGTGTCCTCCTTTGGACAGACTCTCAAAACTGCTTAAGTGCATAAGACCAGGCAGGAGTCTGTGGTGGCTTTGCCTGTACATTTACGAAACCACGATTTATTCACTTGTTACAGCAAATAGATAATATTTCCCCAAAGTCTATAAGTTTGGTCAGTAAATGAGGTAAAGGGCAATTTCCAGATGTGAGAAGCTTAGCAAAAATACTCAATAGGCTCCCATTTGGATTCAGCAAAGATGCTGCCTATGGATTATGTTTCAATTTCTGTCTCAAGCTGCAGAAACGGCGAGAATGCACAGACACCAGTCGAGCCATTCGGGTGACTACACTTATTAGTCAAACCTGCTCTAGTGTCTAGACACCATTTGGCAGACACAAAACAGTCACTTTAAGGGATGTGCTGCATTAACATTCAAACAGCAGAATAGCATCTCTCTGACACGGGAAAATTTCAGGCTAAGTACATGTGTATATAGTGATTTCAGTTGCATCCAAGTAGAAAAGCCAAGCTGAAATACACCCTTCTTCTCTAATATGAAGCAAGCAAAGTGGCCTCTCTTTTGGCACTGAAGAGCCCCTGAGCAATATGTAGCCATTTAGTTTATTTGTTTTTATGGAGTATGTAGTGGCAATATGTAGCCATTTAGTTCATGTGTCATAGTCACAGTGACTACAGTCATTTGAGGTGTGTTAAAGTCACGGTGAATGTACATGTTGTGTTATACTTAACCAGTTTGTAATGAATAGATAACTACAATAGGACAATAGGAACACAGTATTGACAAGTATTTAGGTGTGATAAGTGTATATTAGGTATGTAAGTTAAGCATGGCTGTACCGCAAAATCTACAGGCTGAGGCCTCTAAGGTTTCAGCGTAGCCACACCATACTTAGGGAAACTGGACATAAATGGCTCAACCTAAGACTAACCCTGTGCCAGTAAAGTCACAAGATTATGGGGAAAGTCCTGATAGGTGATGTTTCAGTAACTGGGTTTTAATGCACCCATCCAGAAAGTCAAGACTACAGGACATCTGATAATAACAGAAAGCTCTGTTTTGAACACAGGTTACCCTATTAATCAGATCCTAATAAGTAAAAAGGGAAATGAGAGAACAAGTTATGAAAATAAGGGCACCCCAAAACGTATGGGGTGAGGAAGTACAGGTCAAGAAAAGGAGGATTGGAACCCCAATGCATATGCATTAGTGTTAGACATTGTCAGAACAATATGATAAAAGAGGTCCCCTGACTGGGCTAGTGTGGGAAGACCTCATTGGGAAAGCTCCAGTGGGAATCCTCTATTGATAACCAACTATTGAGAGATCCATCCAATCATGAAATCTTTGGGTATGTGAGTATGGCTATGGCACTGGCCAGCGCACAGACTCTCTCAAATATCTTACTTCATTCTAAGCTTGCTTCTTAGAACAACAAAAGTAAGGCAGTAGCCTTTGAGGCGAGTAGCAAACTGCCCTATCCCCTTAATTATAACCCAGTGCTATATAAAAAAAAATAGTTACAAGAAGAAAAATAAGTAAGGACTTTTACAGATGCCTTAACATACAACTAACTGCTTCACACCAGTAAGGTTCAATTAGACCTGTAAAATTATAGGAAAGTGTATTGAGATCCAAGCCACAAATTCATTCTGGTTTACTGCTGGCAACCCTATGTTCTCCCTGAAGGGCTTTGCTGGATCACCAGATTGCCTTTCAAAATGCCTGTTAGTTTTGCACTCCAATAGAACGGATTGGTCAGGATTTTGAATTAAACCTGTGTCTGTGCATGCTTATATAACTACCACTGGGCACATTTGAACCTAGGACCTCTAGAGCTTAACATAGGAGACTCTACAGCTTGAGCTATAAAGACAGTTGGATCTCAGCTTAGGCTGTAGAGCTCCCTTGTTCTTATCTCTTGCTGTAGGTCGTCTAAGCACCATTATATGGGACAGTGAACTACACTAGATGTGCTTACACTGCACGGATATTTTGGGATTCCAGAGGAATCCCAAAATAGCTATCCTGTATCTACATAAGCCACCCATTATTTCAAAATATTTTTCAAACTAATGGGCACGCTATTTCGCCATCATGGTAAACCTTGTTGCACAAGAGTTAAAGGATAGCTCGAAATAGCACATTATTTAGACATTTGGCACTGTGTAGTGCAACTTGCGTATCTTATTTCGAGTTTAGGGTGCTGTGTAGACGCACCCTAGCTGTGTGGGTTACTCCTGCAGGTGCAAGTGTGTTTGCCGTTAATGAAGATTTCTATGCTAGCTTCAAAACAGCTAAGCTACCTCTACACTTCCCAGTCTTGCACAAGAACATATGTAAATGAGGCACGGCAATATTTGAATACTTAATAAGCCGCCATTTTGTGCAAGGGGCTTTTACGCAAGAAGGAGCAGTCTACATTGCTCCTTCTTGCGCAAAAACCCCCTCTTGCTCAAGAGCTGTTCTGCCGCTTATTTTCAGGCACAACTATGAATTTTAACAGGTCTTTATTAGTTGTTAAAAACTTATGAAATATCTTTATATACACTGATTAATTAGCAACTCTAATTTTACAGAGCAAATCAGCGTTTGTGTTTAGGATTGGGCGGAATGTATTTACCCTTCAAACATTTATCTGAATTTTTCTTTTTGGGGAGGGGAGAAATGCCAAAACCAGTAAAGATTAAATGGAATTCCTTTTATCTCAGAGCTGAGTACAGAATACTGTTTCTCCACATTAGCTGTTGACAGGTACTCACGTACTCTTGCAAGTAACATACAGATCCCTAGACTTCAACCATTTTCATATTATATATTTAAAGTAATAAGTCTCACCCAGATATTCCATTTCTGATTTAACTATTCTTTAAAAAAATAGTTTGTGTTAAGTAAAATAAGTATCCGGGGGAAAGTCAGTTAACAGAAATATTTCCATAAACACACATACTACAAAATACACCTTTAAAATTCACAGTATCTACATTAAATTGAAATTTTCTGTTTTTGCAACCACTACTCTTCTTTTCCCTTGTAATGATTTGACTAAACAATAAACATACTCCATGTTTCCTGGTATGTTTTGCTTCTGCACTTTAAGAAAAGCCAAGTCAGCAATGTAGGAATTTTTATTTTATTTCCTGCTCTGTTGCATGGATTAAATCACTTGGGACACAACAAATCCTTATACTCAATGTCTAGTACAATGAGACAAAAGAACTCACCAAAACTGTAATCCAATGACTGTCCATGTTAGTTAACATTCCTAAGTACCATAAGATCATGCATTATTGCAATTTTAATTTAAGGAAAATATGTCTCCACTGGGTAGTAAGAGAAACTACCAACCTCAGATGTGGGTCTAAATCAATATGATTTATTTGCAAGAGGGTAATATACATATTTTATGTCACCGACCTTTTTGTGTAATAAAACAATTTTCAAAATATGGTGCAAATTATGGACACAGGATAATGTAATAAAGTAATAGAACAGTGATTTTCTGGTACAGTGACAGAAAACAGAATTTTCTTTCTGTTTTCAAAAAATTACCTCAGACCATATTTTCTAGAAGTCTGTTTGAGAGAACATCTGGAAAGCATTCCACAGGAAATCAAACCTATATTAAATATGTGTTGTGGAGTTCTGTTTCCTTGCATTGACTTTAAACATGTATAATGCGTTTCTGTTTCCCCAACTGCAAACAAAACACTTGCTTGAGAATCTTCTACAAAATTATAGGGTCGAACTTTAACTGTAGGTTGGAAAGCTTATTTTTCTTTCAACTTCATAGTAAAGGCAACAATATATTCATTTCAAAATTGATTAAAGCAAAAGGGTAAAAGATCTGAAATGGAAGCACTGAAAATAAGCAGCATTCTCAAGTCTCCCAATACATCTGGCACTGCATTCAGGCTATGTTTCTTAACAATAGGCGCTTGTAAGTTTTATAGCCTGTCTCTGCAACAAGCTTTCCAATAACAAACAAACCCACTAGATCACCTTTAATAAAGCAGCTTTTGTATATGTTCATTTCATTTCTTTATGCTATTTAATTTGTGGCTCAAATAACTACATCATGTTTAAGGGTTTCCATTTTTTCAGAGTCTCTCTTGAAAGAATGTTACTTAAGAAAGAAGTAGTCCATTATGGATGGAGCTGTTCTCACTTCATTAGATGGGCAGCCAAGAATCAATTTGTATTACAGGCTGGGAACCTAGGGAAACCATTCTCCCTTTCAAAAAGTAGTCAGGGATATTCATGCAATTGCGGTGCCTTGGGTGTATCACTGGGCCTTAGGTATTTATCTGAGGCTGCATCAAAAGTGAGCACTGAATGGATGTTCTATCAAAGCAGCTGGGAGAGAAGACTGTGGCAATATCATCTGTAAACATTAAAGTAAATTATAATGCAATGCAGATAGCCTGCATAAAACTGTTGTATGGTTTGGAGACTACAAGCCCTCTTAAAACCTTTTTACAGTCTCCATACTTTTGACTATCTGCCAAGCAATCTATTGATGAAAACACAGAGGGGCAGACCCTTGGCTCTGTGAAGGCTGCTTTGTGCCACTCTGGTGGTGCATGGGCCTTAAATCTAGCTTCATTAGCCAATTAGGGATTCATTTGCTGTATGGAAATCCCTGGGTGCCACTGGACGGCCATACGACGATGGTTTGTCATGTGTGACTGGGGAAAAAGGGAGAGTGGCCAGAGTGCTCTTGCACTCTGGCTGTGTCTGCGGGACTGAAGGCAACTAGTCATGAAGCTGTTCTAAGGTGTTCTTCAAGCCTGATGGAGCAATCATTGATTCAAGGATCGTAGGGGTTTAAAAGCTGCTTACTGTCACCTTTATGGGCCCCCATGCCCACTGGCAGGCAGAAAGGAGGGCAAAGGAAGCAAGTACCAATTCAAAAGAGCCTGGGGCTCCCAGTCACTGCTGTCGCCACTACAGCAGCTGGAGTCCCAGGCCCTTTAAAATTGCCACCGGAGCCAGGCATGGCTCGGTCAGGGCTGCAGAGAGGGCTGGTACATAATGGAGACTGCTTGACCAATGGGGACTGACTGGCCCCCACATCACATCAAGAATCTTTCTAGTGGTTGGAAGAAGGTATAAAAACAGAGAAAATGACGTCATCATTTGCCTTCTCTTCACCTACAACACAACTCCTGGCAGAAGATCTGGAGGATAAAGACTTTGAACTGGGGAAGTTTGGTTTCAGGCTGGAAGGTAGTCTCACCCTGTGTCCTGAAGAACTGTAACCTACTTGTACCATCTGTCAGGCTGAGAAATGTGGTTTGGTTCAACACTTGCTTAAATTAAAAGTTTAGGATTCTTAAGGTAGCCGTCTTTGACTTTTATGCCTAGCATTTAAAGTTTATCTTTTTGTAGTTAAATTTAAATTTATTAAATTTATTTTAATGCTTTATGCTTACCAACAAGTTTGTCTAAAGTGCTTGGGAAATCTCAACTCCGATTTCAAAGGCTGGGGCATGTCTACTTTCTTTTGATGAAATAGTGAACTAAGTAATGAGCTTATACTGGTCAGGCTTCTCACCCATGCAAGATTCAAGGGTGAAGATCTGGAGAGAATAGATTGGAGCCTGCCTACTGATGGTTCATGAAAACTGGGGTGATACAACTCAGTTGGGTGTGTCCCTGCCTATGCACATCTGTGTAAGGCCTGGTCTCCATGTACCGGGAGAATGACACTGCAGAGATTGACCTCCTAGGGTGTAGTTTAGTGGGTTTAGTACAGACCCACCAAATCAACCACTGATTGCACCCCCATTGACTCTGGTAATCTGACAGTGGGGAAGCCACAGAAATTCAAACTAACGTACATTGACTCCAGAAATACTATTCATGTACCTGGAGTTCGACTTTGCCCTCTAATGTAGACTTGGCCTGAGTACAGTGCATGTCCAAGATTTTTAGCTTTAACATTAGCATCACAGTGTGACAGGCAGCTAAGATTGGTGGGTGTGAATGGCTCAGCAGTTCCACAATCCAGGTTGCACCCTGGGGACCCTTTCACATTTACATAGGCATTTATTTTGTAGGCAGTTATTTTTCTAACCTTTTAATAGATCTCCATCTCTCTTAGCACTTAGATAATATTTGAGCTAAAAATTCTCACTTTTGTTTTGGTATCATTGATTTTGATACACTGCTGATCTTAGTGTATTTTGTGGATGCCTTTCCTATCTTGATGTCACACCTTTCTTGAGGTCTCCATTGTCTAGTTTGGTGATGCCAAGTAAATGAACTTTTTTGGGGGGAGGGGGTCTAATAGTATGACATTACTTACTGCTGTATCTCCAGGTTTCAAGGAAGTTTTTGCATAACTACCATCAAGATGTTAATGTGCAAGACTTCAGCTGAGACAAAATACCCATAACGGCAACTATGGCCAATAATCATGGATATCCTTTGTCTATGTCTACACTGCAGGCTTTTTGCACAAGAAGCTTTTTGAGGAAGAGATCTTCTGCAAAAACTTCTTGCGCAAAAGTACATCCACACTACAAAAGTGCATCACAAAAGTGATGCACTTTTGCGCAAGAGAGCATCCACACTGCGATGGACGCTCTTGCTCAAGAAAGCCTCTAACATAATGTCCATCAGAGCACCTGCACTTTTTGTGGGATAGGCTCTTTTTGCACAAGAAACCCCTGTTGAGCATCTACACACACCTTTTTGTGCAAGCACTCTTGCGCAAAAAAGAGTTATTCCTCATAGAAAGAGATACCTATACTACAAGAAGCCCTCTGTTTTGCCATTCTACTGTCAATTTTCTTGCACAAAAATGCACTTGAGGTGTGGTCACTCCACGGGTTTTTGCACAAAAAACCTGTAGTGTAGATGTAGCCTCAGATGTATGCAGATGTTCACAGAAAATCCTCTGAAAAAAGTCACAGCACCTTCCTATAACAATATTGAAGAATATTTTGCAATACTCTGTCAGCTGCTGAAATTTTACTGTTGTAAATTTAATATTATGGTTGTCTAGGCAGAAAAAATGAGAAGTCTGTAGCAATTCCCACCATACAACTAAAAATGGGATGATAACAGGGAAGATAATCCTAAATTATTGAATCTAAACCAAAGAAAATGAACACTTAATTAATGTATTGCTGTGTTTATTTTAGCAGGGATCTAATTCATATGTGCTTTAAAATATAAAAGCTGGTTTGAATTGTTTACACCATGCAATTTGAACAAGTGAAGCCTAAACAGAAATATATGAATGTAGAATCATACATTAATCTTACATAGGCTCACAGTCACATGGCACAGTAAATATATACTGAACAGTTAACACACACCATGAAGCTTTCTCCATGGACACTTATTTCAGTTCTAGAAAAAATTCAGAGAATCTCACATAACTAGCTCAATCCTAACTATGCCCTGTAATCTGTGTAGATATCAGAACCTTGCTTCAAATTTGGATTCTATTAAATAGTAGCAGGCACACAGATGCAATGTTTAAAATACAGGCAGTCCCCGAGTTACGCGGATCCGACTTACGTCGGACCAGGGAGAGCTGATCTGGAAGTGGCGCGGGTCCAGCCGGGTGCTCCGCCGCTTTGTTCAGCGTCTCCCTGGTCTGCAGACCAGGGAGACGCTGAGCAGAGTGGCGGAGGACCCGGGCCGGACCCGCAGCGCTTTCAGCTGATCTGGAAGCTACGGGTCCGCCCGGGTCCTCCGTGGCTTTGCTCAGCGTCTCCCTGGTCTGCAGGGAGACGCTGAGCAAAGCCACGGAGGACCCGGGCCGGACCGCGGCGCTAATCTGGAAGCACTACGGTTCGGCCCGGGTCCTCCGCAGCTTTGCTCCACGTCTCCCTGGTCTGTTGGGGGAGGGGGGAAACGCAGCTAGTGCCCCCCCAGCAGACCAGGGAGACGTGGAGCAAAGCCGGGGGCCTGTGGTAGAGCAGGTGGGGCACTGCCGGTTGGTCCCGCAGCACCGCTCCTTGGCGCTACTGGACCAACCCGGCAGCACCCCAGCTGCTCTGCCCCAGGCGTCCTGATTCAGCTGCTGATCAGTTTCAGCAGTGGCTGAATCAGGATGTCTGGGGCAGAGCAGTTGGGGTGCTGCTGGGTTGGTCCAGTAGCTCCGAGGAGCGGCCGCGCTACTGGACCAAGCCAGCAGTACCCGAGCTGCTCTGCCCCAGGCGTCCCAAAGTCAGCCGCTGCTGAAACTGACCAGCGGCTGACTACAGGAAGCCCGAGGCAGAGTTGCTCTGCCCTGGGCTTCCTGGAATCAGCTGCTGATCAGTTTCAGCAGCAGCTGACTTGGGGACGCCTGGTGTTCTTACCTTGAATCTGTATGTAAGTGGAACTGGTGTCCAGATTCAGCGGCTGTTGAAACTGATCAGTTTCAGCAGCGGCTGATGCCAGTTCCGACTTACATACAGATTCAACTTAAGAACAAACCTACAGTCCCTATCTTGTACGTAACCCGGGGACTGCCTGTATAGCGAAAGTGAAGTAGAATTAAAATATCTACAATTCACAAGTGCATGCAAAAATGCTCTGATGAAAAATAGATACCATCTACTACTTTTAGTTTCAAGGCTTTCCTTGTCATTGGGCAGTTTTAAAATACGAGATGCAATTAGAAATATTCTCACCATCGTCTGATGCAGAGTGATATATTTAGTCCAATAATATATGTAATAGTAAAATCAGTTGTTATTCTTTTAATGCTGCCTGAAGCTTTGCCTACATAATGTCCAAACTCTTCCTTGTATAACTCCACTGACTTCACTAGATGTGTTGCTTTAGGGCTGTAGTCTGGTGTTTTTGAGTAAGCTTGGCTAACCTGATGTTATAGTATGTAATGTTTAAAAGTAGTTTTAATGATCCTTCCATGATAAGGAAACAAAATGGGCCAAATTCAAACTCCACTTCCTTTAATTAGAGTTCTAGCCTACAATCTACATCCCTATTTTACTCCACATATAAGTATTTAAAAGGCAGTATTCTTGCATCCCTGATTTAAACCAAAAAAAGTGATATTTTCAAATGGTGACATACTAGGAATACCAAGTGTAATCTTTCATACCCAAATCATTTGATGATCACTGTTTGCATGTCTATTTAGTTCACTCCCTCTTTCCGTTTTGTGTGGAACATTGTAGACAGATTATAGTGTCTGCTGAATGCTACTGTTAGCTCTTACACTGGAATATAATAAAACAGATACTGTTCAAATCCCTGCTGTTACTGATGTAAGGGGACTGTTACCCCTTACTAAAACTCTGTGGGAGTTTTTTGGTTTACCAGCTTCAGAAGGGGAAGGGTTCATGAGACTGACAGACCCCAGAGACAATGGAAAGCAGTCAACACTCCAGCTCAGCCTGACTGACAGGTTGTAAGTGGGGATTGTTCTGGCTCTGTCTCTGAACAAACAAGCTGTGTGCAGAAGAGGTCCTGCAAAGACAGAGAGCTGAAAGAGGAGTACAAGAAGAAGTCCTGCAGCGACAGAACCAGACACAGACTGGCCAAGCAGTGCAGACCCTGTGTTGAGCAGCAGACTGGCAGTGCTCAGAAAGCCAAAAGGAACAGAGAAACACCACAAGGAGCTGGAACTGGCCAAGCATCACAGCCTGCAGCTGGATGTGGTGAGCTACTGGGACCTGCAAAGTGTGGGGAAAGGCTCTGGACTGGGAGAGGGGTCTGGCCACTTAGAGACTGAGGCTGTGTGGTCACTGCCAGTGCAAGTGTGTCCAGCCTGCAGCCCCTTGCATCACTTCCAGGGCTTCTAAGGAAGAGACTGTGAACTGTCCTTACACTCTGCAGACTGCTGTGTTGATGTCCCTGTGCTACAGAGCAGGGCTGTGTGTTCTCATTTAACCATTCTCATTGTTTCTTATTCTATTCTCTTTAATCAGTTGATGTTTAATAAATTGTATTTGCTTTGAACCTTATGAAGTGATCACTGGGCCAAGAAGGCCTGCAGTGTAAAGAGAGCACCTCGGAGTGGGGACACCCTAACTCCTGCCCCTAGTGATTACAAGGTCAGGGATTAAGCCCCAGGAAACCTGGGCCCAGCCTTGTTGGGGTTTCAAGGGCTCTGCTACTCAGGAGAGTGGAGGGGGAGCCCTCAGGATCAGGGAGCCGTGGGGTAAAGGAAGTGGGAGCGGGGACTCAGATCCTTTCGCTGGTTCATTTCACCGGGGTGTATAGAAGCCAGGAAAGTTCCCCACAAGAGCGGGACCATTCCCCCGCTTACACTGGGACACACCACCAAATCTGTATTTTCCAAAATAATTTGACAAATTAAATAGCTCTTTGACCATGTTAAGACATATAACTTATTTTTATAGTAAAGGGAAAGGAAAACTACACTAATTTCTCTTCATTACTGAGGAGTTCCGGAATCCCTGAAAAGTTCTACTTGACTGAACAGAATGTTGCTCTGAAATTTTCAGAATTGTTTCACTAAAGACCTCAGTGATAACATACTATCAAGTTATTGTTTCTTAAAGCATGAAACAAATCTGAGGAGGATCCCCTGGCTGTAAGGCAAGGAATGATATGAAAGTTTTGGTGGCAAGATAGAGCTAAGCTATTTCTTTAACTACTGTATTCTTGCCTGCTGCTTAGAAGGGTCCCCTCATCCCAGACTGTCAATCATTCAACATAATCTCTAGTACCCTCTTGAGCGGAACATAGGAAGCACAAATGAGGATGAGTTAGCCAGATTTTAGCACCTCAAAAACAGTTTTGTGCTCTAGGGAGGGAGAATGTTTTGTTTTGCTAGTTGTTTTGTTGTTAAATTCTAAAGGGATTTCTGGACATGCTTTAGGAAAGGATTGTTCTGTCTATGTTGAATTATATAAAAACAAGAGAACTGAAAATTGGTCAATTACTTTTGAGGCTTGAAAGAATGATGTTCAAAGGCAAGAAATATAAAACACTCTATGTTTACTAAAAACAAAGTAACTCTCAGCCTATTTTAGACTCTTCATGAAAGACCCTGCTGTAATTAATTCATGAAAACTGGGTAAAACTGACATTACAGTGGTAACCTTGCCACCGACTGTTACATGATTTTTGGACTGTTAAAAGTCTTAACTTCATATTCATTTAGTATGTTTTTTCTTATTTTGCTGAACTTGCATTAGCACTTTCTGCCAGGATAGCAAAATAATTTACTGATAAGCCACACTATTCCCCTACAAAACATACTGGCTTCCGCTCTTCTCTATACCCCAAAACAATCTGTTTTTAGGACTTAGTAAGGTAACTATGTGCAAGGTAATGAGGAGTGTCCCTTTTTTCAGGCCTCGTCCTTGACAGTTTTCAAAACCCAGCACAGAATAGCCACCTGAAACAGTGGCCAGCCAGCTGTGAGTGAAAAAATGTATATCTATGTATACACACGCAGTGCAGGGACTACCCCAGGTCTGTAATACAATAACTAGTAGCCAAAAGAATGTGCTGTCACCCAGGTGTAATTTATAAAGCTGTGTGTGTAAAAAAGCCAACAATGGCATAGAACTTTCAAACTGGATGGTAATAGATCACAAATCCAGTGATGATTTACCCTGATGATATCTGAAACAAAAAGAGCTCTCAGCTGTGTTAGTGATCTGTTTCAATTATTGCATCATACAGACTCTGACTTTTTAGACTTCATAGGGACAATCCTGGAATCTTGGATGCCGTTCCCTGAAAACGGCTAACAAGCACCCTGGTAAGCCAGCCATCCTATACATGGAGTTGGAGCCATGTGGAGACTGAGACCCTGGCCATTTGGGAAGCCTACCAAACCAGCTGCTTCCACCCCAGCATGGGATACTAGCCCAAGCTGAATGATGGCATCCATGTTTCTGCTCTCCTCCCTTTCACGATAGGTGAACATTGGACTTGGCAGGGTTTGGGGGTAAGGAGAGAATAAAACACAGGCAATGGTGTGCAGGTGGGGGAGGACTAAGAGTGAATACAAAGGAGAGAGTGAATAAGTGTAGCAGAAAGGAGGAGTGAAAATGGAATAGAAGCAAAATGTGGGAAATGAAAGAAGTCTAAAGCACAGAAAACAGGAAGAAACAAAAGCACCTCTTTCTCCTTCCCCTTATCCATCAGAGAACACTCCTCTGATTCTCTGTACCCTAAGAACTCTCAAACTGCTAGATTCCATTATCCTTGCACCAGGATAGTAAAAAGGGGACAGGATGGAGATAAATATTCCCTATATCATAACTTCTACCGACAAACTTCTTCACAGCCATTAGCAGACAGTACAGGCCAGGGCACTATATTCATAAAAAGAGGGAATTTCCGGATTTGCTAAATGTCTGATCCTGACTTTCATACACACTGGACTTGTTCAGATTACTGGAATGAGAGTTTTGAATGCCAACTAATACAGAAACATACGCTAACATTTAGATATTAAACTCCACATTTTCAAATGGTGCATGGAAAATGCACTTGCAATTGTGCACATGCGTTACAGAAGCTGGGGTGTAGATGTATTTAACATCTATTCAATAATAGTTTACGTCTGGGAAAAAAATCATTAGTGTTAACTTTTTCAGTCTTCTAAGAGTGTTTCTCAACCAGTGGTATGAGTATCCTTAGGGGTACTCAAGAGAAGTCTGGGGCAGGGGTACATCAACAACTGAAATTTGGAGAAAATGAATTTTTGTTTTAAGTTTTACAGTGCTTTATTATTAATGTACTTTACATCCAAAAATGTCATCACCCACCTGGCTACTATTAAATTGTTTAAACAAATGTGTTGCAATGGTAGAAAAAATTGTGTGTGTCTGAAAACTGTAGGTACTGGGGGTACTTATAATTTTTTTAAAGGAGTACTTTATAAAAAAAGATTTGAGAAACACTGTTCAAAGACATATAATGTTGGATTTTTAGTGATTCTGGACTCTACTTTGTGCATAGTTTTAAATATGCAAATACACACACACATACACACATTTGCGCACCTGCATTTAAATGTGTATACTTGGGTGTACAGTTCACAGGACTGCCACATGCAGAATTTAGCTTGCATGAATGGGTTTCTGATACCAGAATTTTAAGATCAATGCTCGTACATCACAGAATCTGTGACCTGTAACTGCAGACATTAGTACACCAAACACCATGTGCAGGTGTGTTAATCTACAAGTAGGAGCAGATGTTTGAGTAACAAGTCCCATTAATATAGATAGCACCAAAAATACGAAAACTGTATTTACTATACATGGATATGGTGAAAGATTTACTATACATTTATGAACCATTTTTCTTCTCTGATCTTCACTGAAGCCGTTCAACATAAGGGTTCAGAGAGGAAAAGTTTTTATAATGTGTGAAGGTACTAATCCATACATATGCAATGGGACATTTGTTTATAATCGCTAATCAAATAGGACAACATGAAATTCATGTTGAAAAAATACTATTTGAATTAGGTGCTGCATGGAAACAGAAATTACTTCACTATTTTATTTTTTATAATACCAACTGGCTCTATTCACCTATGAGAGGGTAATTACAATGCCACAAACCTGATCTTTAAATAGGATACATAATTCATTTGTTTTTGAGAAAAAAGAAGCTAGATTCCGAAAAAAAATAATTGGCTGCTTTCAGTTAAAACTCAGCCAAACTGCTTCTCTGACCATTTTGAGTAGGGCCGGTGTAGAGGACAAGAAACTTGCATTCTTTAATTACATTCTTATTTTAACAAGAATTGACTCATTTTGTTCTACTGTATTCCCCATTCTCTTCAGATCCTTTTTGTACAGTCTGAATGGATTAATATTGTTCTACTTTTCTGTTCTTTTAATAAATTAAGGCCAATTACTTGTACTCTGCTTAGAAACTTATTGATGAGTTGGGAGGATTTGAAAGGCATACCTAATTAAAAAAAACCCATATATTATTCAAAAGGCCTAAGTAATAGAAACACTTCATTACATAAAGAAAACAATGTCTTGAGATATTGTTGATTATAACTGTAGCTGAACTGTAGCATAGTGTCCATCATTTAGAACTAGATACCTTCCTGGAGGATAGCTTCAGTGGCTATTACGTAGGATGGGCAGAGATGGTGTCCCTAGCCTTTGTTTGCCAGAAGCTGTGGCTAGATCATTTGAGGATTACCTCTTCTGTTAAGAAGATAGGATACTGGGCTAGATGGACCCTGTATAGCCATTCTTATCTAAAGTAAAATAATATCCTAAGACATAAATTTCAATTTCTAAAGTTCAGTTAGTTGCTGAAGTCATCATAAAATGGGGGTTCTTTCCTGTTTTAAGTATGCCAGGACTGCATATGGTTTTAGAGCACTTCAGACAGCATGACGATGCTCTTTAGAAGATTTGTTTATCAACATGAACAGTAAGAAATTGCCAGTGATCTTTCTTAGCATTAGCATTTTTAATGCATGCCTGAAAGACTGGGTTTCAAACTTGTTCATGAGCTACAGTGAAGGAAAGGTAGCAGATAAATAGTTGGTAACGAAAATAAACTATTCAACATCCTGATTAATTTGTAAAGCTATTATGGCCATTTACTGAAAATTAGGACTCTTTACATAAACCAGAACTTATTTGCATTTACTGACATTTCTGGACCTCCTTTCCATGGTTCAAAAGTTTATTTTGCCTAGCTGATTATGTACATTTCTGAATGATGAAGAAGAAAATTAAGTTAATTAACCTATCATCTCATTAATGAGTTGACAGGATCTGTAGTTTGGCTCAGTTGTTTTCCTGTGCTTACCCTGTTTTTATGACAGATTCAGTGTTCAGCATAGCTAGGGTGAAATTTTCAAAGATGTCTAAAACAAAGCATTTAAATATATTTGTGTATACTAAATAAGTATTTGGTGTATCAGTGTTTGCAGGCCCAAACTTTCATACTCTCAAATGGTGCCCACGTAAATAGTATGAGAGAATTTTAGTATGCCCTTGAGAAAAGGATGCACCAGTGTCCTGAAAAACATTGACAATACTTAAACACGTGTGATATACATGCAAACACAGGTTGGACCTGTCTGGTCCAGCATCCTTGAGACCTGACTGGTTCAGGATGAGGGATTTTGCAGAACCAGGGGAGGTCATTTCTGGCCCCTTTGCTGCCAGCCCCACCACCAGGCTCCCCCCACAGCCCAGCTGAGCCTAGAGAGGTGGTGGAATCTCCCTCCTTAGAGGTTTTTAAGGCCCCAATTCACAAATTATCGTGGCTGCGATAATTTAGTTGGGGTTGGACCTGCATCGAGTAGGGAATTGGACTAGATGACCTCCTGAGGTCTCTTCTTATCCTGTGTTTCTATGAAAGCAGATAGAAGTGCTGGTGAACTTTGATGTGCCTCCACAATGGTGCCTTCACAATGCCACCAATGCACTCTACACTAGTGCTGTATCACTGCATACCCATACCAACTGTGGGTCACAGCCAGAGAAGCGCCCCAAAACTTTTTGAACTGAAACGTTCATGGAAAAGGAATGCAATAGGAAGCCTGCTAAGAAATAAATGTTCATTTTAGTGCCGCTTGTAGCTCTAAGCAATGGTAATTGCAATTTTACCAAGCTGGATTGTGCAGTGATGTAATATAAAAGGCATAAAATCAGGGTAAGATTAATGAAACCTGATGAAATAAAATACCATTAAACAACTTAGCTGCTGAGATGACATTTGACCAGAGCAGACAATAAGTAGAAATGGCAGCACTGACACTTAATATGCCCAGCCTCAGCCTAAGTATTAGGAAAATACAGAACAAATTCATACTACAGGCACTCCATGCAGTGGAATGCTGGGTGATATACTGCAGAAATACCATTTCTGTTGTTGTTCAGGGAGATATGGCAGGCAGAGTGGACTATAAAGAAGCCATACACTGAGGTGGCCAACCCATGGCTCGGAAGCCACATGGTTCTTCAAAGGAAAAACTGTGGCTCCTGGACCCATGGCTCTTCTCGTGGTTACCTGTTCTGACCTTTTTTTGTTGTTGTCTGGGCAGGGCGCCACTTGGCACAGCAAGATCTGACACTGTGGCCGATGGAAGCCTGCTTGGGCCATACGCGGCTCTTAAAGGGGGCAGCACTTTTTTTTTTCCTCAACAACTTCTTTCCCTCTGCTCTTTGCACTGTATCCCACCACTATTTCGGCTCTTCATCTGTAATGGATTGGCCACCCCTAACATACACAGAGAAGAAGGGTTTGGGCATAGAGGTAAATGACAGGAGGCCAGCTGTTCCAGGACTACGCACATTCACAATTAAAAGGCCAGGATGCACGGAAACCCAACTTATAAGGTGTAGTAGCAGTAATAAAGCTACATAGCATCAAGCCACTAGAGTAGAGAGAGAACTCTTACCTGGCCTTTTCTGAGGTATTCAGCTCAAGGACTTAGCGTTTGGCCCTATAACTGAGAAGAGTTTGGACAGCGGAAGTAGCTGGCAAGAAAGGTTGTGGAATAAATCCCTGGAGATAGGAAATCAGCTCAAGCCTTGAATCACATTAATCAATAATGGCTTATGAATAATAATGATAAAAAAATCAATCGTGCATGGCAATACAGAGAGTGGACTAAGACACAAAACTAATGTAATCGAATCCAAATAAATTCATGAGATGGACATTTCATCTTAACAAAACTATTGTTCTGCTTCTCAAAATAGTAAAAGCAAAAGTAAAAAGTAAAAACAGAACCTAAACAGGCAGTGGAGCAAAGTTAAAAACTCGCACTATTTTGAAAGACATTACTATGTCTAGTTGTATTCCTATCTAGATTGGCACTGAATATCACTGAAACCTGCGCTATCAAAGCACGAAGCAATAAAAAATGGTGGCACTTTTGAATGGTTCACTGTACACGTACTCAAGTAGAATACTGTCAATTCAGCAGTGACAGGAGCACCAGACGTCACAATTTGTCTCCGATGCATGGGATATGCGAGAGGCCAGAAAAACTCAACATATTTCCCCTCTCCACCCCTCCTCCCCGTAATCTTCTACTCCTCTTGCATGTATTTGTATGGTAAGAACTGAAAGTCTGGACTCTTGGATTCTGTTCCTGGCTCCCTGGTGATTTACTATGTAACCTGGGGCAAGTCACTTAACTGTTCCTTATTTTATCCATCAGTATAACATAAGTATTACCCCGGGGTAAAGTGAGATAATGTTTGAAAAGCATTTTGAGAATCTGGTGAAAATTCACATTCTACATGCAAATAGTTGTTATAACTAGTACAGAGAACCCTCACTACTTCTTAGTCTATTAGTCCCTACGGATCATAATTCTCAGCATCAGTGGCCTTGCCCTGTTTTTCATTGGAGGCCAGAAGCTTGGGGCCAGCACCATGACAGCAGGGACAGTAATAGGTAGCTGGAGATTTTCCTTGCATAGGAATTCTTGGGTTTTGGAAAGCAAGTGTAGCCAGCTCAATGCCTCACTCCCTGCTCCTCTAATGAAGAGAATGTGCTGCATGCCGGTGACACTAACCTGCTGGAATGGCCCCATGTGGAGGACATTACAAGTGAGAAAACTATGAGAGCCTAGGGTCTGCTTTAATCTGTGTTAGAGTTGAATTGGCACCTCTGCTTCCCCAAGGACAGAGAGAGAAAGCTGCTATTTATGCCCAGTCACCTCAGGTGCATAGAGCAGCCCAATAGTTTAATAGCAGAGGGCTGTAGCAAGGCCTTAGTCATACTATATCTTACTTATTTTTTACAAAATATGCTCCAGAACAATTAAGATATATTTCAATCACACAGAATGTAATGCAGTATCCTTTACCTCTTAAAATTATGTTTGCTTTCCTTACTTGTTAATTCACAACATTTGGGTAATACACACTGGAGCTTCCCATTCCCAATTAATGAGATTCTAGCATATAACTTTATAAATACACCATTAGTACAAAGGCCTTCTGACAAATATACAGACTGTAACTGGAAGTATGAGGTTTTCTAGTGGCACCGAAGGCCTTGTATGCAGCAGAACCAGTGCAGGGAGCTTGCTCAAGGCACGAGAACAACTTCCGCCCTGCAAAGGGTACCCCCTTCCCAGACAGACACACAGAGGATGAAGAGGGTTTGGGAGCTGGACTAGGGAATCAACAGCTACTGATACATTAATCAAACAAAAAAGAAATGAGGAGAGGTGGGGGTGGCAGGACAAAACAGTCCAAAGCTTACTGCATCTCTAAAACTGCAGCAGGAACTGATCCACACCCTGAGCGGGAGGATTCCCATACTGCAGAAAAACCCTATGAACAACCTGTATAGTAGGGCTCTGAACACGGTCCAGGTTATGGCTCATATCCACTAACAGTTACACTATTATTCACAAGCAACATTAGGGTCTTCAAATATTAAACATTTCCCACCAGCTCTTTCAGCTCGTCAATTATGAAAATAAACTTGCAAGTCACCATTTCATGAAGACATGTAAAGGAAAAGTTCCCCCTCCCAGCACCCCGACAATCGTACTCCCCAGTGGAATTTCTTATTCAAAGTCTTGGCAGTTTCTGCAGCTCCAAAGGTTCTCCCTGCTACCTCAAGTCACTGTCATCTTACCTGCAGATGTAATTCTTTTTGCACGAATCCAGTAAATTCAAGCAGTTTGGTTTCTCCTTGTCCTCATATGAACACACAGGAACAATAGTCTGCCGTCTCCTTTCTGTACAGGCCGTATCTCGACAGGAGCAGAAGAGCATCCCATAGCTGTGCTTTGGGGGAACTTTGTCAAAAAATACCCGAAGAGCCTTATGACACTTCCGTTTGTTGCAGATTTCATTAGATGTACTGCTGGTACAGGGTGTTATATAAGCAGATCTGAACTTCTTGCAAGTATCATTTAGGTTACAGGCTTTGGCTGCATCCAAACAATTGTTTCCCTTTGAAAGTGCTGGTTCCACTGTAAAAATAGTAAGAAATATATCTGGTTTAATATTGTGTTTTAAGGTTTGTATCTATTTCACAGTTAATGAGATCTTGAGCATATATTTGTCAGCTAAGAAATCTTGGCTGCCAGAAAATGTGTCCGCCCCTTATGTTTCTTTGGCTCATAATTTAATGAGAGAGAAAGTGCATAAGCATATGTTAAAATTATAATGGTGGAAAATGAAGGATGACTAAAGTCAGTAGGATTGCACTTGATCTACCTTGTAAAACAAATACAGTAAAAGCATACTGAGCTAATTAATCCCTGGTGTAACTCCATTAAAATCAATGGAGTTGCAACAGACAAAAAACTGTTCACTGTGAAAGACCGCAGTGAAGACACAGATTCCTATCGTTTAGTCATTTCTCCAAAAATCCCACTATAAATAGCATTTATAACCCCATTGATGAGCATACTTCCCAACCTTTTAAAAGTTTATATGCTCATTCTGCAGAATGTACAGACTACATGCTTATTACTACAGAGTTTATAAGGTACAGAGTCCACAGAACTTGAAAGGTTAGCACATGCAGTTGAGCACCTAAGAGCTCTGTAAGCCCACCCTACAAACTTTGTAAGCTCCATGCTTACCTCTACAGAGCCAGCAAGACAATTTAAAGAAGACCATAAGTACACCCTGAACCTTACAATGTCTATGGAGGTTAGTCAGTATTAAAGACACAGGCCAACACACGGGAATACTTTAAAATATATAAAAATAGACCATGTGCCCTATGTGCAAATCTATGGAAATTCAGAGATCAAAACATTTCATTAAATGTGAAGGATGTAATTATACATTTTGCAAATTTGGTAGATTTTATCTGACTATTAAAGTTTTACAAAATCCAGTCATTTGAAAGTGAAGTAAACTGGAATTAAGGGTAGACAAATAATTTTGAACTGACATGAATAATCAGGATCAATCCAACACTACAGATGCAAGAATAGTCATAACTCCCTATTATGCATAATTTCATTTGAAAGCTAGAACCCAACACCATGTGGCAAGCTCTTAAAATGTAACAGAGTTGCTGCCTCCGGAGCATGGGGGTTGGAATGCCTGGAGCATCCTTTCTTCGGAAACTTTACAAAGGCTTTCTTGTAGTTAATAACATTCTTTCTTGGTAATAAAATAGTCAAAAGTTCAAAGTTTATATACTCATTGGACAAAGTGTTTTTAATCACAGAATCATAGAATACTAGAACTGGAAGGGACCTCACGGCAGGACTAAGCACCATCTAGATCATGGCTACTCAAGTTTGGAAGCCCCGGGAGCCACAATGATACTCACAGTACATGCTGAGGGCTGCAACTTAAATGCAAATATATATGCAAATAGCTTCTTTTACACGGACAGGCATGAATACAAAGATTAAGTCAAGACTACACAACACGCAGGCCCCATATAAGTCAGTTCTGCTGATATTAATAAAATGTAATATTTGCCACATTTCCACCCATATGACAGCATTTTTAATGAGCAATGACAGTCCAGGAATTTCATTACTAAAACACACATCAACAGAAGACCATTATATTGACTCACTGTTGTGGAACATGTTCCCAGTGGAGGCCATCTTCAAAGGATCCCACCCACAGGCCACATGTTGAGCCCCATATAAACCTAAACCGCACCATGGGACACAAACAAACGAGCCACGAGCCACATGTTGAGTAGCCCTGATCTAGATCATCCCAGATAGATGTCTATCCAACCTGCTCTTAAATATCTCCAGTAATGGAGATTCCACAACCTCCCTAGGCAATGTATTCCAGTGTTTAACCATCCTGATAGGAAGCTCATGATCCTATATATTTTTGTTAGTGAGATTAGAATCAAGCTCTATCACTTAAACCATGTAATACCGGACCACATATACTTAGTTTAGAAAGTAAGAGAAGTGTTTTAAGACACTGCACTGCGTCTTAAGAGATCTGAGGTTGATTCCCAACTTTCAGGGAGACTAACAGCACGACCTGTGGCAAGCACCCTAAATCTTTGTCTCTCTCACTTCCCCATCTGTAAAATGGAGATAATTATAGTCTCCTATTTGAACGGGATGAAAGTATAAATTAATATTGTAATGTGCTCAAATATTATGGGGATAGAGCTGTAAAAGCCTATAAATAGCAAGAGCTTAATTATTTGAAAAGCTAATTCCATATGCACATGAAGCAAAGTGTGACAGGTCTATAGAATATATAATATTTTCATTAAAAGGACAAAATTTTAATTATTCCAATGTCCTTAGAAGAGACACTAAACCAAAATATGTAATGTGGCCTTTGAGAAAAGGTAGATAGCACCATGGAGTTCATGTTGCATGCCTAACAATATAAATGATTTTCATCACATTCAGACATTTGGTTTGGGGATAATCTTAACATTATTATAATGTTAAAATGTTGTACTACATTAGCATATAATTATAACCTTTACTCAAAAGTTTTTTTCTGTGATACAGCATATAGAATTATATGCTAAATTGAAGTATAATTGCCACATAATCTGTAGGGCATATAATTAGGCAATATATGCATAGTACATACTAATTACAATGTGATTACAGAGTAATTACATGCTTATTTGTGCCTGGAAGGCAAATGTTAGACTGACCTGTTTAAGCTAGGATGGCCTAGGATAAGCAGTTGCTATGAATCTGTGGATGAGTTTTGAACTTGCATGCCAACACAAACACATCATTTATTATTACAGCCTAAAGAACTATTTAAAAATGACTGTTTACAATCATGCCTATTATTATATTTTAAGGTACAAAACATGGTAAATGCAGCTATGGAATTAAAAAGTGCTCTAAATGTTAGCACTTTGGGAAAAAAATGAAAAAGTGAAGTTTTTTATGATTTTCTTAAAGAACATAAGCCAAATGAAGTGAAAATATAAATAGTGGTGAAACTTATGTTTACTGAAAGTTGCAGTAGGTATAAATTGTTCAGAAAACAACTGTGCTATTTACACTCACTCAAAAGCAATATACATTTACTTTCTTCAGGTTGCAACAATCTGAACTTTGTTGCTTGTCTTTTGTCCTTTCTACTTTGCTACTTGGGAATCCAGTAATATTTATTACAATATTATACAGGTTGAACGTCTCTAATCTGGCAACATCCGTGGTCTGGCATAATTTTAGTTAGTCAGAGGTCCATTTATCATGGGTGTGGCCAAGTTTCCCGTGGTTCCATAAAGTTTATTTAGAGCCACCAGTCCGGGCTCTCAGTGCTCTGAGCTGTTATTTAGCTGTAATTCAGGGGTGGAAAACCTTTCTGGGATTGGGAGCCACTCACCCACAGAAAAATCAGTTGGGGGCAGTACAAATGAAAAGCCAACTCCCCCCCAAAAAAACCACCTCTCACTGACGTGGCCAATAACTGAAAAGGAGAAAGACACTCCCCAAACTCCCCTCAGAAACCAGAACTTGGGAGGGCAGCCTAGCAGATTTTGTGTGCCCTAGACCTGCGATGGGCAGCAGGGGGACTGAAGCGACAGTGCGGACTCCCCAGTGCTGGGGGGGGACAAGGATGCGGGCCTAGAGCCTCGGAGGCTTGCATCTGGCCCCGAGGCCTGAGGCTCCCCACACTTGCTTCTAATTTATCCTTAAATGTCTTCCTCTGCTTGCTGGGCTCTTAGAAGTATTGGTAATGCTGCTAAACACTATTGACCTCTTGTGATTTGGCAAATTCTCTTATTCGGGACCACTCAGGTTATGAGGGTGCCGGACTATAGAGGTTCAATCTATAGTTAACTTTTTAAAATTAATACTTATTAGAGTAAAAGTGATATCTAATCAGAAGCATCAGTGTTTGTACTGAATATATATACAATAGACTTCCGATAATCCAGAACCTATGGGACCTAGGTGGTGCCGGATTATCAAATATGCTGGAATATCAGGAGGTACTATAAACTGGTTATATATATACACTGTATACATTATATACTGTATATAAAGTGTTCTTAACCCTTTTTATTGAACGTACGGTATACAGCATACTATAATGTTTTAGTTTTTGTAAGCCTTTTTTACCCTTTTTGCTCAGTTCAGCTGCTGCCGCTGTTACCTCGTGACTCATTTTTTGCTGAAGCTCACTCACTATGCTCTTGCCATTTTGATGCCGGACTATCAGGAGTGTCGGACTATTGGAATTTTACTGTATATAAATTGAGCAGTCTCATGAATTCCAGATGTTCCTGAGCTTTTAAATCATGTACATTTAATGTAAAATTTACAAACTGAACCTACTACCTAGGTTTTATGTTACACTGTGAACGTATCATGTAACTTATTCTGAACTCTTTTGGTAGCTATAATGTAAAAATTCTTGCAGTTTACTTGTATGAACATTGAACATCACAGTTTCAGATAATTTCCATTTCACAAAACGGAAGCTAAGATGAGAATACTAATCTGACTTTTATGTGGTATAAAACATATAATACATTTTAGGTTTAATAGATAACAGTTACATAATCATTTACAATTTGCACTTTATCACAGACTCAAGCCAGAAAAATCAAATGTTACTTCACCTTTCCTATACTGTGTCTCTTCTCTCTTGCATCTAGTTTTCAGTCTCAGGTCATTGACTACACATAATAAAGATTTATGATTGTCCAGGAAAGAGTGACTCTAGATCACCCATTAATCCAGCGATGTGCTGGAAGAGGTAGGTGTCCCATAGATCTAGCGAGCCCTTTATTAAAATTTTGCCACCAAACTCAAAGGTCATTAGAGATCATCTCCCTGCCTTTGATTAAGTGTTTTGCAAAGAACAGATAAACTAAAGCTTCAAAATGATTTTAGAACAAACAAAATGGATGCTTAGATTTTAATTTTCTTATAAGACAAAGTAATTCACAGTGGTTGCCATTAAAATGGCAATTGCTCTTTGCAAGTAATTAGCATTAAGAAGATCATCAGTGTACACATGGAATACTGCAAAAAACTGCAGTAAATGTTGATTAAGGCAAAGGCAACATTGTGAAATGTTATTGATGACCACTCTGGCCTAGTCTCTAAATAGAAGAGGGGTGCCAGTGCTGCATGTAAAAGCCAAAAGTCAAAATTGTTCAGCAGACTAGGAGAGGAATCTGATGCTGCATTAAGGTACTGCTGGGATGGTCACCAATTTACTCAAGTTTTGTGGCAGAAATAAGGACAAAGAAAGGAACACGAAGGTACATTTCTCAGTGGTATGCAAGGATTGCAAAAATACCATCATCTCCTCAGACATAATATACAGGCAGTCCCCGGGTTACGTACAAGATAGGGACTGTAGGTTTGTTCTTAAGTTAAATCTGTATGTAAGTCGGAACTGGCGTCAGCCGCTGCTGAAACTGATCAGGGAGACGGGGAGCAAAGCCTTGGAGCACGCCCGCAGCGGGACAGAAGAGTTCGCAACATCGGCTATACCCGTATTCCACATGCACCCTTTGTTTTTCCTTGCAGTCTGCAGTGTGAAAGAAACGTAGGAAACCAGGGGCTTGAGTCTTAGCACTGCACAACTGAAGTGGAGTATAGTTTATAAGACTATTTCATGACCTTGCCCAGAATAATTAAAAGGCATCAATTCACAGTAGCTTTGTAGTCCTGTAAATACAGGCAGTCCCCGGGTTACGTACAAGATAGGGACTGTAGGTTTGTTCTTAAGTTGAATCTGTATCTAAGTCGGAACTGGCGTCCAGATTCAGCCGCTGCTGAAACTGATCAGTTTCAACAGTGGCTGAATCTGGATGCCAGTTCTGACTTACATACAGATTCAACTTAAGAACCCCAGGCATCCCCAAGTCAGCTGCTGCTGAAACTGATCAGCGGCTGATTCCAGGAAGCCCTGGCAGGGGGACGGGCTGCCCGCTGCCCGCGTGTTCCGCCGCTTTGCTCCCCGTCCCCCTGGTCTGCAGACTGGACCAACCGAGCAGCACCCCAGCTGCTCTGCCCCAGGCATCCCCAAGTCAGCCGCTGCTGAAACTGACCAGTGGCTGACTACAGGAAGCCCCTGCCCCTGGCAGGGGGACGGGGAGCAAAGCAGAGCAAAGCCGAGGAGCACGCGGGCCGCATGTTCCGCCGCTTTGCTTCCTCTCCCTGGTCTGCTGGAGACCAGGGAGAGGGCCCCGTTCGTAAGTGCGGATCCGAGGTAAGTCAGATCCGCGTAACTCGGGGACTGCCTGTATGTAAAAGATGTAGCTCGAGATAAGAGGGTGGTAAGAAATGTGAGATAGCTTGCATCCATGGCTAGGATGTAATACAGCCCCAAACCAGCGTATGGTCTAGAAAAGGGGTTGGCTACAAATACTAGTGAACCAATCATAGAGTGCAGGACATAATGTCAAGTCAAAGGTGAGGTTTGTGGCAGTTAGTTTTAGAATATATAGTAATGATTTTGTATAGTTTGACTAACATATTAATAAAAAATGCCAGTTATGAGTCCAAATTTGAACTGATTCCTTGGATTACAGAGAACTGGATAAAGTATTCTTCCCAGAACTGGATGAGGTGTTCTGGATAAGCCAAGTGGAAAAGGTATGGGGTCAAGAGAATACCAACAGAGCTAATGCTTAAAAGTTACCTGTGCTCATTTCAACCTTGCTTCTGCTCTCATAAAGGTCAGCACAAAAATGCCAAATGTCCCCAATGATTCAGGATCAAGCCTATGAAGTCTTTTTCATATCTATATTAGAGCACAGTCATCTTTTATTCTCTGCTATGAACAGAATGACATCTTATTTGGAAATGTAACTCTTTTTGCACAATTGAAAAATAGTTTTGCATAAAATTTTTATTTTGGTCACACTAGAGTAAAATTTGTTAAATTCATTATTTCACTAAAAATTAGTCGGATTTACAATCATCTAACTAAAAAGAACTTGGCTCATTATTCCTAGTTTTACCTCCCTCCTCTAAGGTATCTTATACAGAAAGAGAAAGAGCTGCATAAAACACTGCAGCTTTAGTGATGCTAATAAAGAGCTCTCCTGTTGGTATAGTTAATCTGACACTGTGAAAGGCAGTGCCTACATCAGTGGGAGAAGCACTCCTGCCAATATAAAGCTGTCTACACTGTCACTTGGGCTGGTATAATTACATAGCTTAGGGTGTGAATTTGTTCCACTCCTAAGCAATGTAGATATACCAAAGGTTTGCTATAGTGTAGATCTGCCCAGAGTCAGAATCTTGCTAAAAAAATTTGCAGAAGCTGCTAACTGATCCAGTAATGTAGTCTCTCATATTGCACCAAGGATTTCAACCCAAACCTAGATGGATTTAGGATATAAAAGTTCCTTCTAGTCTATAACACAACACTAGTATCAGGCACAAAATATGCATTATAATGTCCTTATACAAAATAAATCCCTCTGGAGAAGAGCGCTCTGATCATTTCACATACAATTCATGCACAGTATTGAATCAGAGGCTGGTTTTGTGATATGGAATGCTCTCAGTACAGCTTCAGCTAATCTCCTCTAATTAATTTTCCCTGGACTATTCAAAGTGACCCTATGTTACTGCATATGCTGCTCAGCTATTCCATTCAATATATTATTTAATTTAGTCAGATACTAAGTGGACAGAACTAAATGGACTGAAATTGTACATGCAGCTATACAGAATAAAATGTGAAAGTGTTATGGTGTACATTGTCTGCATGGTAAGTGATTTACTGCACACAAAGTTCACAAGACACAGTGCAAGACTGTTTACCAAAGCCTTGCCAATTTACAGGGTAACTTTCAGCATTTCTTTTTATTACTGCAGAATTGAGTTCACAACTTGTTTCCTCTTTTCTTCAGACTTGATTAATTACCATGTTAACATAACTACTGTTCTCTCTCTTATAATGGGCTCAGTCGAAAATGCTGCCCCAGCAAAATAAAGAGGAAAAAAAGCTCTTTGCACTAGTATTGCAATCCTTTTTCTCCTCACTATTTTTCAAATTTAGGTTCCATTCCAATAAAGAATGCATGAATATCATAGCAAATCAGATAATACAAGGCTGTGACCCTTGTAATTGATCTTTCAAGCTTCTTTTTGCTTTTTCCAGTGACATGGCAAAAATTACATTTAACTGTGCCTATTGATACTTGAGAATATTCATTGTTGATCATATACATTGTTTCAGAGAGATTATATTACACAATGATGAATTTCTACTGCCCTTCCTCCCCATACCTACAATTTCGTTAAGCCTTAAGCTGTAAACAAACCTTCTTTGGGGCAAAACTGGAAAACTAGAAATATAGAGCCAAATCTCGCAATCCTTTTTCAAATGAAAACTCCCATTCAGTTCAGTGGGATTATTATTACTATAATACTTGAGTGGGCTCTTCTATATATGGGGCTAAATCTTGCTAATATTTTACAAAATGAACCCTAATAAAAGTGGTTCTAAAATCAAGTCTGAATCATATCTATCCATTCCTGTTACACATATACATTTAAACAATACACAGACCATGCTAGACCACTAAAAATTTATCTCTGTAGTCCATGTTTTCCAAGTCACATGACCACCAATGTAACATAATTAATAGTTCTCTCTCAGCAAATGCAATCATATTTTTAATTAGCCTTTTCAACCTTCTGCACCTTTTACTTTTGTTATACATTAAATCTTGGCACTTTTTCTCGAGTTATGTTTGATCAAATGTTAAACAAACAGATGAAAAATTATCTTTAGATTTAGTCATGCAGTCCTTATTTGTTACAAAGATGACAGTATTGTAAATATTAAGATAATGAGAATTGTTATAAATTAGATATAGGACAGACACTCTGAACTTTGTGGCCATGTTCCCACCTAATTTTTGTTTTGGCAGCTTACTGTTATTTAATGGCTCTGGCTACCAGGAAACTGGCTTTTGAAAATTCTCTCTCAACCTAATTATAATTGCTCTGTATAAATCATACATTGATCAATTATAAAAATGTTAGGGTCATACATTATTTAAAACTTAGCATTTGAATCCGCACAGCAGGAGTGCAGGAAATTCCTACGCCTCTCTCTTTGTATACTAACAACTGCCTTATATCTGTAGTGGTGCCAGTTACTGAAAAATAGATACAAGACCTGCTCTCAGTGTAAATGTGAACTTACTCCATGGACTTCAGCTGAAAGCAGAATTTGGTCCAAAATATTTTTTTCTAGACAGACAAGCTTAATGTTCATTATATATGAACATTAAGGATCAAATTCTTTCCTCATTTATAATGGAATAAATCCATAGCATTACACTGAGCTCAACTGAGTTTCTCCAGATTTACACCAGTGAAACAGGGTATGTTCTTATGTTAATAAGATGACATACGTGTATTTTATTTATATATATAATGTTTATAACAAATTATTATTTTGTAAATTATTTTCTCACGCTATCTTGCAAGTGCTAAAAACATACTTATTAGTGGATAATGAAATATTTTAAATATATGTTTTAGCTAACATAAAGCTGATTCCAAGACAACAAAGGTCAAATCTGTTTGGAAAAAATAGGTCTGATAAGCGTGGAACAGATACTAAAAGGAAATGATCTTTCACAAAGGCTAGCAAAATATCCAAACATTTTTCAGTAATGCCATAAACCCTTAATTGGATTTCAATTTAGTAATAGACATCTTAAGACAGACCATTCTAATAATCTAATTATGTCTTATGTGTCTATGCCAGATACTATCCAACTGTTCTTTGACTTTTTGTACTCAGTTCAGTTTCAGACAACCATATTTGCTATAATATGTAACTACAGGGCTCGCTCTAAGCTGCAATATTTTGAAATTTCCAAACAAATATTTTTAATGCTATAGTAATGTTCCAAAGATAGTTTTGCCAACAAAATGATATTTTAGTATTGCTTTGTTTTCATTTTCATTATGCAATAAAGTAGTTAGAATTACTTTAGGGCTGTGTTACACATTTCATATTGAAAGTGAATGCCTAAAAATGTTGGGCAAATATAAAATACGTCAAAACAGTTTCTTACAAAAGAAAAAGAACTATATTCAACAGCAGAATGATTTTTCACCTAGTGGAAACAAAATGTGTGTATCAAAATGGAGGGGGAACCAGAAGGCCCAAGGATAAATTCTACCTTCTGCAAGAGGTAAGGCCTAGAACTGCTCAAAATTCCTGATTTATACAGGAAATGAGACATACAGGCTAAAATTTTTAAACACAGGACGACCCCAACCACATGTTCTTAATTCCATCTTTGGATACCAAAGTGGGTCGCTTGATTTTCAAAAATGCTGAGCACCCAGCTGTACCCTGCTTTTTAGGAATTAGATGAAGAGATTCATCTTATGTCACAATGCCAGGTTCCTAATGACCCACTGACCTGGTTACTCTATGCACCAATTAAGGATTTACATTTTAAGCAGAGCAACTTTTTTTAATTGTTACTGGCAGACTTTGTATTGCACTTTATCAGAAAAATTTGACTTCTCCTAAGAACTGTGCTGTAGTCATAGAATATGTACTGTCCTTGTAATGGAAAAGCTTTTCCACCAAGTACACACACATGAAAAGAACCAAAAAGAGAACAACTATTTAGGCATTTTTTCTACCCATATTAGTGTTTTTAAGTGAAGAGTGCTCTCCAGACAGTGTCAGAATCTCTAAGAAGGATTTTAGACTATTGACCTGGTTCTGAATAAATAGTAGTAAGTAATGTAAGATGTAGTATGCTGGCATTTTATTTTAACTTTGCCTTAATAAAATATTTTAAAATGATAAAAGAAAATAAAGTGGAAGGGGAAAGTTCCCAAGGACTTTAAAAGTTCCTTTGAAGTCCAAGAGCAGAATTTTCAAAAGTCTCCAATGGGACTTAGGTGCTTTTAAAACTCCTTCCCTTCAAGGCTAACTTTAGGATCCTATTTTTAATAGCTGCACTTTTACGAATCAGAAGTCAAGTACCTCAACCACACACTTGCTTACTGAATCAGGAGACGGTTGCCTAATAATAAAGCGGGGAGAGTAGAAACAGAACCTTCTATGTGGGAAGAAGTGCTCTGTGTGGGCAGGGAAGGGAAGAGCTGAGGTCCAGGAGCCTACCACTGTGATTAGAAGAGCACTTCTGAGGTGAGTGCTCCTACCCCATTTGATGACCATTTTGGAATGAGGAAGAAATTAGCATGATATGTGATCAGGGAAGGCCCCTTACAGACTGTGTGTTCCAGGTATATGCAGCATAGTTGTAGTTGTGTTGTCCCACGTGGTGGGTGAGGTAATATATTTCACTGGACCAACTTTTGTTAGTAAGAGATATAAGCTTTCGAGCCACACAGAGCTTTTCTTCGGTCTGGGAAAGTACTGTTGGGCATCACAGCTAAATATAAATTGGAACAGCTCATTTAGCTTAAGTAGTTAGCACATAATCAAAGGTACCACTCAAGGTGGAATGTCCTGTCTCAGGACAATTTCAGGGAGTACTAGACTCCTACAAAGCTGTTGGCTTGGATACAGTTTATTGGCCATAAGATATGGACATTCAGTTTGTCCCCAGCGGCCTGCCAGTCAATTGTACATTAAATACTCAATTTTCTATTACCACATCAATGTGGTAGAACTTGCCTAGGGTTAAGAGGTGCGTGGGCTCACAGGGCCAGATCCCTAGATCTGATCAAACCGCATTCCAGGAGCTGGAATGGGTGTGGAGAGATGGTTAAAAGTTTTTTTTTCACTCTTCTAAATGTGGGTGTTAACTTTCTGGTGGTGATGATGGTACTGAATTGGCATTCAGGCTAACCACTAGTCTAAGTTTTTCCAGCTTGAAGGAACTTCTTGGGCACCTGCTCATCCAGCCAGGGGTGACCAGGGCACAGCCATTTCCAGCCAAGCCTTTAGTCATTAGGGTAGCCAGGTGTCTGGTATTGAACTGGACAGTTCTGTATTTTTGCCTCCTGTCTGGTAAAAAAAAAATTCAGAAAATATTGGACACCTAAAATGTCCAGTATTTTCTGATTTTTTTCTTGGCCAGGAGGCGTAAATCCCAGGCTGTTTGGCTCAATACGGAGGCAGCCTGGCAACCCTAGTGCTTACTGGGTTCTGCAGGGGAGTTGTCCAGCCTCGTGCAGGGAGGCAAGATTTAAGCCTGTTAGGGCCAAAAAGCCTCAAAAGTTTCTTAAAGGAACCACCCTTTTTTTTTTTTTTTTTTTTTTTTTTTTGCGCTTAACTCTCGGGGTCCTTTTTTTTTTTTTGGTTTGGTATTTTTTCAAAAACCAACTGGCAACCCACTTAGTCATAGCCCCTGTTTGCCATAAAATGCCTCCTGCACCTGGAAAAGAGATTAGGAAAAGAGCTTCCTGACTAACTTCTTACGGTCAGGTCTCAGTTCCCTGCGTGTCACCAATACAGCAAAAAAGAGATAGAGGCAGGACCCATGATGTGGCCCTTAGTTTCCTCCTAGAGAAGGGAAGGGCTGTTATGCAGTTGCTGCTGAGAGAGGAATAGGAAGCAGCCTGTGCAGATCTGGAACCAGGTAAAATCATAGAATTTCTCTGGGTTCTTCAGCTATGCAGGGAATCTTTAATCTGCATAAAGCTCCAAGAAAATCAGCAGCATTTAGAATCATCATTTAGACACAAGGAAAGAAAGTTAAGGATGAAAGGAGAGGGCTTGGATTGAGAATGGAGGAAACTCAAAAGAAAAATACTATAAATGGCAAAACTGGCATTTCTGTTTAATCATTATTGGTCATTCTCTTGTTCAGAAGAAGTTTTGGGATTACATTCATTGATGGCCAGCCACTGACATACATGCATTTATGTCATTCTAGTGCAGACAGGAAAAACCAATAAAACCTGCTGTGCACCAGGGAAGTTTGCATTTGGGATAAGCTGCTCCAGTACAAACCAGTGGCTTATAATAGCTTTGCATGTCTTCATTAGAGGTTTGTGTCATTTTATCTGTACTACTGACTCACTGTAGATGGCTCTAACTAGGGCAAATACTCAAAGTAGGAAAGTCTTTAGAAGGAATACTTACTTTGTGCTATTATTCATTTTGGAAAAAAAAATGAATGGGGAATTGAGTAAGAATCAAACCTGACAACAAATAGCCAAAATAATGAAAAAAGAGAAACAAAAATATTTAACATGGAAGATGAAAAATCCCTTTGCATCACTACCCACAGGAAAACCCCACCTTCCCAAAAATTCCTTTTCGGATCACCAGGTAGAGGAAGATGCAGCTGTAGTCATGGCAAAAGGAATATCAACAAAGGGAAGAAGAGAGACTAAAATTGCAGGTCTAGCAGCACTAGCAGAGACATGAGCAGATGCTATAATTATGACAGCAGCAGTAGAGGTGGAGCTAATTTTGCCATCATGGCAGCAGTGAGACCAATAGTCAGAGAACAGCAATGGCAGCACGTATCATAGCAGCTATAGAGACATTGCATTATCTCCCTTTTCCCTATTGCTAACCAAAACTAATTGTGGCAGTGCTCTGTCCTATCTACTGAACAATCAGATTTGCATTCCATTAATCCAACACCAGCTGTTGTTCTTTTCTCTGCTAATTTGTCCAATGAAATCCTGTTGAATATAAATACATTCAGTGTAGTGTATTAGAAATTGTCCACAGAGGTCAATTATATTGGTTACTTTTGTCTATTCGCAGATTTCTTACTCATCAGCTTCAGTGAGCTAGAGTAAGCATTAGTTATTTTGTATTGAGACTTTAAAAGCTGGTGGTCAAGCAGAAAACGTTCAATGATGCAAGTACATTTAATGGAATAGGGGAAGAAGAGACTCATGATACGGTGTGGTCATTATTCTATTATGCACGTGGTAAAGATAAAACAGTATAGAATAAAAACATACTTGAAGGGGAGGGAAGGATTTATAATGCACATTACCCATCTATGTATTTTTTCCAGTTCTTTCATTAACCTGAAGTTGCTAAGCTAGTTTCAAAAATCAGTAAAATGATATCCTTGCCTATCTCCCTGCTCCAGCCTCTTTTCACTCCTCTCTTTGCTCTACAAAAGATGCATGGCCACCTGCTCTCTTTGTAGTAGGTTTCTCCAGCTGTCAGCTCTGGACATCTTCCATGCAGCACACAATGCTCGTTGACTGCCCTCCCTGGCACCAGTCTGGTATGCCTTTACCTCCTCTCAAAATCACTCCTTAAAATATACTTCTCCTAGCTATCCTTCCCTCAGAGAATTGTTAACAAACTAGGTCATGAGACGAACCAAAAATGAAGAACTGATGCACTAATTTTACTTCTCAATATGGTATCGTATCCCATGTCTATCTATTTAAGGCCTGATCTAAAATCTATGGAAGACAATACTTTTACTCCCATTGACTTCAGTGGGCTTAAGTGTGATCCTGAATTGGGCTTCACATTTAATTCTCCTTACCAGAGTCTTTCAAGAAAAAAAAGTGTAAAGGACTGTCAATCATTTATACTAGAAACAATCTTAAAAATAATAATGGGACACATTTGGCAACTGTAATATAACAAACTGAAATTAATTTCTTTAAAAAAAACTTAAACAACCAATGGTCCTGCAGAACCTTATAGACTAACAAAAATGTAGATGGTTGTAGATAACTTTATTTTGTTAGTCTCTAAGATGCTGCAGGACCATTGGTTGTTTCAGATTTTTAAGTTACAGACTAATACAGCTACCCCTCTGAGACTTGTAATTACTTTAGTTTGCAGACACTAAAATTAAAATAAATATCCTCTCAATTGGTGATGAGTGAAATTCAGCAAGCAAAATGACAATAATCATTTACACTTACATACTCTTCTTCATATACCACTGAAATGCAGCCACTTTTGGAGAGGAGCATTGCAGATTCCCAGCTTCAGGAACACTAGGCAATAGATTTTAGGAGGAGAAATGAGCAATTCTCCAATGTAAATTACAGGAAGAATTTCAATTTGGAATTTTTTCAGGACAGTGAGCCCACATACCAATTAAGAACAAAGTGCTACTGAGGCTTTAATAATCACTGGTTGCCTGGACTTAAATTAGTATGTCTAATTAAGTGAAATCACTACCACCATCATGTCCATTGTGCTAGATGCATTGGGCTAGATGCACTGATTTAGAGGGATTATTGCAAAACTGGTAACACCAAAAAAATTTCTTAAAATAACTAGGCTTCTTCTGGAAGTCCAGTAAAATATTGACCATGATCAGCTTAGGAGAACTCTGCTAAGCTGATGAGCTCTATTGTGATCTACTGAGATCACAGCTGGAGGCATGCTGTTACTAAATATTAGATAACTAGTGCCTAAGTATCAGAGGGGTAGCCGTGTTAGTCTGACGAAGTGGGTCTTTTCCCACGAAAGCTTATGCTCCAACACTTCGGTTAGTCTATATAGTGTCTACAGTATGTCTTCCTACTCGCAGGATAACTTATGGCAATAAAGTTACTTATTATAATGTTTTACAAATATATAATGCCATAGAATTCATGTATTCCTTTTGCAAAAGAAATTAAAGTCTGTTCTACCTGTACTTTCTAAACAAGTCTTTAGTAACAATAACTTCGTTCTTGAATATACATATACACCTCCCATATTTAGAAAAAAAACATTCAAAAACATCTGCATATTTAAAGGTTTGAGACTCAAATTAAATCTTGAATTTTTAAATTAGTGTTAGTATTAGTAAGGTAAAATGTGTACCATATCAAACTGTCCAAATCCATTCTCTACCATGGCACAGTATGTATATTTCACCATTAGGAACTCCAATTACTGTTCTATTAGGACTTGGAAACCAAAAGATGCTGTCCATACATTCTTTAAGTGTAAATCCAATAAAATAGTATAGTTTCTCTCATATTGAAACAAATATGAGGAAAAATTGAGATTAAGAATGCCATTAAAAGCAACAAATTTTTTAAACAATATGAATCATGAAGATCTATTAAAGCAAAATACTGTATAAAGGAGAGGTATCTACTGTAGATTAGTGTGACCGTAAATACATAAAATATAAAAGTTCCACATATTTGATATTTGAAGAACAAAGTTATCCATCAATGTCCTGGCAGAGATCGATGAAACAGAATGCTACTGCTGAAAACCTAATAGTATGATGGTAATAATGTAGCCATAAAACCTCTAAGTCTATAATTGACTACTTCCACTTCAAGCTAACATGTCTAAAACAGAGACTAATGTTCACCTAAAGATTTCACTTGCACTGAATGACAATCAGTTACACCTCACACCATTTTCACCAGATTGCTTGTATTAGATGATGGCTGAGAGACAGGATCCAGAGGGAAAAAATCCCACTCAAGTACACATATTCACAAGAATATTGGTAGGGCCGTCTCAAATACACCATTTATTCTTTGGAACAAAATACAAGATTTCTCCTCTGGCTGTAAATTAAAACAAAAATACGTTGTTTCATGCAGCACATTCTTACTTTAAACAGAAGTACTCCACTGTAAAATGGCCATGAGCCCCTGAAAGTAAGAGTAACAAAAGGAAAACATATCTTATTGAATTGGGGTCCATAATAACAAATACTTCTCAAATAATAAAAATGAAATAGCTTTTTTGGCTGTTGAATACATTGATCAGAAGAGAAAAACAACAGTACACATGTTGATGAAACATCAGTAGTGACTCTGTTGTAAATGCAAAAAGTACTTTGACATAAAAGCACAGATTCAACTATTTTATTAGATGTGAAAATGCAGTGTACTGATGCCAAAATTGCATCACTTATGTTTTAGTGGAATTATTCCGACTATACAAGCAAACTGTAAAATTGAGAGTAAAATCTGGCCTCTCTCTTACTATTCAGATGATACTTTTTAATGGCTTTAATTCAGGAAAGCAGGATGAACTTAAGCACGTTTATATGTTTTCCTGAACCTGGGTCTCTGTTAATAAGAGGATCAAACCTGTAAATTCTTGGTGCCAAAAGAAAAAATTTCAATTTGCTTTGTACGTTTCAGTATTGCTAAAATAAAATTTAATTAAAATGTCTGGTACTCTCTAATGGACCACAAGTGTATGTCAAATTGCTTTGTGGCCTTTGATATATACTTAAAGGTAATTGGCTAGTCTTACTGATGTATTTTTAAAGGGCTACCTATTGATTAATAACATTTCAGTATTAATATAACCACTTTGTGTGGATCAAGAAACATCAATAGCAGAAACCCATATTTAGCCACAAATTAACTGTAGATAGTTCTGTTACTTTAAGCCAAATAGGGTGCAGTCATTTATTATCTTACAAGAAGGATGAAACAACTATAATAGTAAAGATTAAAGCAAAACAGTCTTATTTCTCATTTGAATACAATGAATGCAATTCATGACAACATGCCCCAGTGGAGCTGTTGAAGAGATGATGTAAAGCATAAGACCCTAGTTACCTGAATTTTTGACACCCTGACATTTGTAATGCGTTACCTAATAACAACATTTCATACTTTGAGATTTTAATTGGTGTACTATGCTCAGCAGTTGCAATGTAAAGGATTTTCTTATATAGGACAAGATTCTGGGTCACTTCACACTTTCTATAATAGAAGAGGGATTGCTGGTTCAGACCGATATATAGATACTTATTTTACAAATCGAATTGAATTGTTAAAAAGTGAATAAACGAACTCTGATCCTGTAAGTTGATCTATAGGGGCAGATCTCTGCCCATATGCAGAGCACCATAATCATCAATGGGTCCATGCAGGTGCAGAGGGCTACCCAAGCAGATTAATTGCAGGATTGGGACTTTTAGGCTATGTCTACACTGCACAGTTTAGGCTACTTCTACACTGCACAGTTATTTTGGAATAAGCTATTCCAGAATAATTATTCTGAAATAGCACGTCTATACTGCAGGGAAGCCTCAAAATTAGTCCGAGGCAGGCTTCCCTAATATAGACATGCTATCTCGATTGAGAGCCCCAGGAGGAATAACATAGAATGGCCCTGGTCAGGGGCTATTTCGAAATAGCAGAAGTGGAATATCTATACATGCCTTATATTGAAATAGCTATTTTGGAATAGGAGTTATTCTTTGTAGAATGAGGTTTACATAAGTTGGAATAAGCCATCTGTTATTTCAAAATTATTTCAAAACAACAAAATTGCTGTGTAAATGCTCACAGGAATAACTTTGCTGTGTAGGCACACCCTTATTTATATGTTTTTAGAGCTATTTAAAAATAATACAGTGATCTGTCTGTGGATGTGTGATTGAAAGTAAAAATTTGCCTGCAAGCGAAAAGTTGAAAATTACTTAAAGTCTCTGAATAATATATTCAAAGACTAGATCTCTTAGGGAAGAGAGGCATACAAGAAAAGATAAGTCTCATATTAGACCCTCGATCCTGCAAATATGTATACACATCCTCATTTTTACATACATACCTTGCTCATTTTGAAGTCCATGGGACTACTCGGGTGCTTAAAGTTAAGTACATGCATACCTGTTAACAGTAAGGGCATGCTAAGAGTTCAATTTTTAAGGATCATGTTTGCTACTCACATTCACAAAAAATAACAAAAGAATTATTTCTTAAAATCTCTTTTACTCTAAATTTGATAATGCTTTAATATTACAATAGTGTCTTGCATCTGATAATTTCAAAATGCTTTAATAAAAGATGCCTAAATATTATGCCCATTTTATAAAAGGAGGCCAAAGAACACTTGAGGTTAAGAGTAACCCAGGCATATATGTTGGTTTTTTTGAAACTACAAGACAATGCTGCCTTGACAAAATACCTACTGGAGGGATAATAGGTACATAAGTAGCTAAATAAAACATTAGAACATAAGAATGACCATACTGGGTCAGACCAAAGGTCCACCTAACCCAGGGTTGGCAATTTTTGGTGGGGGGGAGGCACTCCAAGGTTTTGGAAAGTGGTCAAGGGCCACACTTTTCTGTGGAGGGGGTATGGGATCTAGGATGGAGGCTGGGTACAGAAGGGACCACAGGGTAAGGGATTGGGCTGCAGGAGTCTGAGAGGGAGTTTGGGTGAAGGAGTGGGTTGTGACCTGGAGCATGGGAATGGGATGCAGCTTCTTGGAGGGAGCTTGGATGCAGGAGACGATTCTGTCTTGGGGGAGGAGTATACAGGATCTGGGAGGGAGTTGTGACCTGGGGTAGGGGTTGCAGAGGGTTTGGATAGCGACCTCAGGGCGGGAGTTGGAGTGTGGGAGGAGCAGGGATGCCAAAGACAGGCTCTGGCTGGGAAGCGCTTACCTAAGCATTTCCTAGCCTGTAGTACCCCCAAGGCAGGCTGAGCACCCTGCCCTCTGCAGCTCCAGACCACTGGAAAATACAGGCTGTCCCCTCCATGTGGCTCTCATCTCCGGGTTGGGGAAGAGGCTTGCACTGCCCCGGCCTCCCAGGTCAATCTCTCAGCCCCAATTGGCTGGCTGTTTCCAGCCAATAGGAGCTGAGTGATTGGCTGAGGTCAATTCTTATTGGCCAGTTGTTTCTGTCCAGTGGTTTGGTGGGCTCTATCTGGCCCCCAGGCCGTATTTTGACCAGCCATGACCTTGCCCATTATCCTGTCTTCTGACAGTGGCCAATGCCAGATGTCCAGAGGGTGTGAACAGAACAGATAATCATCAAGTGATCCCTCCTCTCCTTCCTGTCATCCATTTCCAGTCCCTGACAAACAGATGTTAGGGATACCGTTCCTACTAATTCTAGCTAGTAAGTATTGATGGACCTAACCTCCATGAATTTAAGATTAAAGTGCCAGTAAAGAATCTTGCAGAACATTTTTCAAGGTTTGCACCAATGGAAATCCTTACATTAGCAGAGACGTGTATTTTATCTAACTATTTAATTATGTAGATGTACACTGAGGTAGTTGGACCTGTGCAAACCCCTAATATAGAGGAGTTGCATTGATGCAGAGTGAGACCTACATTGGTCTGACTTAGTCCAGCAACTTGTATATGTGTAGTTAAACCAACAGTACATCTTTTAACCTAGAGTGATGGACATAAGAGCCTATGTCAGCATTATAATACAAAATTTTATATAAAACATTCCAACACATCAGAAAAAAAAGACCTACACTTTTATTTATTTTAAATTCAACCATGTCATGAATTTATATCTTTAACATTAGGTGTTTCACTGTGCCACATTATATAAAACAGAAATCATATGCTATGTGCCAATGTAGGTGCCATTTTACATAATTTGATTATTTTTGCTGAACATTTATTATTTTTTCATTTAAACAGGTTCTTCAAAATTTAGCAGTGTGCCTTGTTGGTTTCCAAGACTATGGTGTGTGAAATCGACCAATTACGTCATGGCCATCAAACAACAAATGCTCGTTGCCTGAAGGGCCAGATTCATGGTAAGCTTTGGTTGTTTTGTACAGCTCTGGTGAGGCACAAACCCTAAACCCACATTAACTAGTCAGTAAACCTGATTTACAGCTACTGCGTATCACTGGAATGGTGCAGAACAGCTGGAACATTCAAGTAAATCAGGTCCAGAATATACTGGGTTTTGTTCAATGTTTGACCAACACACACAAGCAGACATTCTTCCAAGCAAATTAACCAACATCACTTCAGGTAACCACAGACCTTGTAAACTCCTCCCACATTTCCAGCAATCGACAAGACAAAACTGTCCTTACACATAGGGGACCTGAAGGCCCTCCCTTATCATAGTGTATGACTAACCACCAACCTAACACACCTATCCCATCATTTGTCCCAGCTCTGTAGCCAGCCATCAGGAGTCAAGGCCCTTTAGTATCTGCTTGAGTTACCCTTCCACTGAGACCATTGCATGCTTCTTGTAAATGAAGCAATCCAAGGGGATTCTGAGGTAGCAAGTGGAGAAAGGGAGAGAATGTGATGGCATTCTTGCTTCTGTGTGTCACAACAGAGTAAACTATAGCTGAGGTAGAATAGGAGCCTGCAGGTCCTAGAACTGAAGCTACTAAAGGAAAGAACAGCACTGAAAGTACCATCATAAGGCCTTAATTTAAAAAGTAGTTCCCTGGGCTGTTTGTTCTCTGAGAATAATATTAGAAGTTATTTTTACCTCTGTGAAAGAGCAAAAAGGTGCCTTTTGCTGTTTTTGGTTCGCATGTAAAATATTTCCCCAAAGCGCTAGTTTTTATTAGCTGCTGGAATGTCTCTGTAAAAGCTAACACTGTAGAATGTACTATAGTTGAGATGCATTATGCCCATTAAAAACCTTGTTATTTAACCCAACAAAAGTTAGCTTGCCTAATATTTAATATTTCCACAAATACACTACATTTGTTGTCAAATATTATATAAACCATGAATATATATAGAAGGCACGATGAACCACCCCAACTTCTAATGATTGAAATAGATTAATAAAATGCAGGTACATGCTGCAACTCTAGAAAAAGTAACATTAAACATGCAGAGAAAGCTTTTACCAGGGCAGAGGTAGGTAGAATTACAGTACTAGTGTTGTGTAAAAGGAAATGTTAGGGGCATTTTAGAGCTGTAAAAGTATCTTTATTTTAAGATTTTTTTTTTGCTAGTTATGAAAGGGAGCAAAAGTATCTTAAGAGCTATTGTATATAAGTGGACAAATGAATGATCATTGTGTATTACTACAGCCTTTCTGTTTATGACAAAAAATTACTGCTAACAAGAGAACAACCATCCAGAAAATCTCACATATTTAGAAAGTGTTTTGAATTTTCTTCTAAGATTCCACATTGTCATTTTTGAAAAAAATTACAGCAAATTAATAAGTATATCTACTCATAGCTGAAAATAGTTTTCATATAACAAAGATGTCATTACTCTTTATCTGCATGAATTCCATGAGAGCAAGAAATAGAAACACAATAAAAAAATCTTTCATAACAGTTGATTAGAAAATATGGCCCGCAGAAAGTCTAGCTCTCATTGCACTTTGCACCAAATACATTAGTGAAGCTGGGATTTTAACACTTCCTCCCTCCCCCCCCCCCCCAGCTTTACCACAAAGAAACACATTAATAAGATACAATTTAGATTTGCATTTTTTAATAAGCAAGGGGATCAAAGAAAATTTGAATGCTGAAGGCATGTTAAACTGTGCAAATTCAAACTTCAAGGTATACTACAGAATGAAGACACATTTGTACCAAATAAGATTGGGATTTTATGAGACTTTGCAGTGCAAAATATATGTTTTATTAACTATTTGAGTGCAGATGGTAGGTTTGGCAGAACCTTCCATGTACCTTCTATTTGCACCTAATGTTTCAGCGATTTACATAATGTTAATAGATGATGACAACTTAGGCAGTATGGCAGAGTTCTAGCATTGAAAAAATTGATCTTTATATTTATATAATTGAATACGCTTCTCATTCAGGATTCTGGTCTGTTTTTACATAAGTATATGAGTTTCTTAAAAGTATCACATAATTTCAGTGAGACATGAGAATAGTATGTCTCGTTAAGGCAGCCACACAGCTGTAACCTGGTGGGATAGTCATCAGTGGTGTGTTAACGGTTATGGAGTATGAAGCCAGCCCGTAAAGCTCTGCCATTAAAAAAAAAGTCTTGGACCTATTCCTGTGTACGCCTCACTTTACTTCCCAAAAGACAATGTAAATGGATGTGTTGTTTCCTGAGAGATATAATGAAAACCAATACCATCACTTCTGACATCTGTACATGTTTAGAAAACTTGACAGGTACTCAAAGGGAAATATATATAGATATTAAAAAGAGCCCTGAGAAAACAGGAAAAAAATCCAAGTAGTAAATATCTTCAATGGCTAACGACAAATATTTCCCTTCCATATTTAATGTTTTAATTTTTTTGGAAAATTGTGTTTGGAAACGAAAGGTGCCTCTGGGCATGACCAGCACTTCTCATCAGATCACCAAAGGCCTCACTGACCTTGGCAGTCTTACAAGGATCATACTTTCACGTGGATGAACTGTTCCCACACAATTTCTCCAAACAGGCTTTCTATCAACATCAAGCATGCTTGTCTTCTCTTGCCATTTATATTTCCTTGATTAAACATGTTTACTGTAGACATTAAAAGAAAAAACCCAAGTGTCTACTAATATAAGAATTTAATCAACAAAATAATGTGGGTCTAACATAACATTTACATTCCTCACGTTGTTCACTCTGCCTGTATGTTCTATCCCTTTTCCCTATGCTGTTGACTTGTCCATTTGCACTATAAAATCATTGGGGAACAGTCTGCATCTTATGCTATGTTTGTACATTGCTTAGCACAAAGGAGCCCCATTTTCTGTTGCCCACTGTGAACTACTTTAATAAACATGATTGTTCACATGTGCATTAATCTTTATGTCTCTGAAAAATGAGATAATGGAACAATCTCATTTATTGCTCCAGTGCCATAAAGCAGAAAATGGTACACCAGTTACTGCAGTTGTCTGAAAGTTGTATCAACTTTCTGGGAAGACAGATTAAAAGTAGGGATGTTAGATAGCATGTAATTGAATAGTCATGTAACCGCATGAAATCTTAGTGGTTACACGACTATTTGATACTTCCCGGGAGTGGGGCAGCAGCCAGTGCATTCTTGGCCCACTCCTGGGCAGCCTTCTGCCATGCTGCACTGCTGCCTCTATCAGGCTGGAGCTGGTCCACCAGGGCAGCAAGTTTAAAAAACAAATCCTTGCAGACCGGCTGCCTGCCACCCCACACTGCTGCCTCGGATACAGAAGTAGTAGCGCAAGGTGGCAGCAGCCCCTGTCTACGGGGGGTGGTCCAAGCTCCCTGGGGACAGAGGCTGCTGCTGTGGAGCAGCCTCTGTCCATGACGGGCCCAGGCTTGTCGCGGACAGACACAGCTCTGTGGGATGCGAAGCAGCCTCTGTCTGCAGGGAGCACAGACCCCTGCCCCCGGCGGAGAGTGGCTGTGGCTGTGAAGCAGGCTCGCCACGGACAGAAACTGCTCCTTGGGATGCAGAGCAGCTTCTGTCCACAGGGAACTCAAGCCTGCCACAGACAGAGGCTGCTTCACATCAGCGTCTCTTCTGTCCACACCCCACGCTGCTGCCTCTGATACCCCCAGCACTGGCTCCTCCCTCCCCTGCCCAGTCCCCTTTCTGCCTCTGTAGGAGGCAGTAGTGAGGGCAGATGGGTCCATGGTAGTTGATATGCATGGGAAGCTGGCTTGAAAAATGGCTCCCCATGCACACTGGCTCTAGCCTGCCCCCCTTGCCCTCTATTCTGCTGCCTCTCTATCAGATACAGAGGCAGCGGGGGGGGGGGGGGGGGGAGGGAGTGCATGTAGTTGACAAGATTAAATGATAAGCCCAATCTTATCAGTTAATTGTGGTGTTGGCCACACGCCAACATCCCTAATTAAAAGGCTGATCATAGCAATGGAAAGATGCAGAGTACTAAATTCTGCTTGCAATTAATCTGGTATAAATCCAGAGCAAGTCTACTGCTTTAGTCAAGGAGATCAATATCGGGCTCATTTAATGCCTTTTTCTCCTCTTGGCATTGGTTCTTCCAGCACAGGACAGGACTTCTTTGGCTTTTTAAGTATCTCACAGACACGGGCAGCTAGTATGCTAGGCAGGGGAAGGCATTGCCTTCCCAAACCGCCAGCCTGGCCCCACCCACACTCCACCCCCCAGAACACTTACTGTAGCCTTACTGGGAGCAGAGTGTTGCTGCCATGCTCCGGGCTGGGGAAACTGGGGCCACGTGCCACCCTCTCTCCCTAGTCTCCAGGGCCAGAGAGGCGAGAGCCGCACGCTGCCTGCCCACCCTGTGCTCGGAGGTCAGGGAGGCTGGAGCTTCCTGCCACCCACCCTTCCTATGTTCAGGGTTGGGGAGGCTGGGCTGTGCACACCCGCTTGCTCTCCTCCCCTCTCTGTGGTGGTGGGAGGCAGCTTGGCTCCTGTGAGGGGCGAGGCCTCGGCAGAAGCAGTAGGGCTGGGGGAGGCAAGCCCTTGCCTCCCCTCCAGCTCTACCTTCACCAACCACCCATGCTGATAAGGCAAATTTCTGCTATTCATAAATCTAAACAGAGGGTGGAGACCATCCTCCTTACCTGCCGGAAAGCACGCTCAGGTGTGAGTCTTTGGGCAAGAGGGAGGATTTAGGCTTTAATTACCAATTCCATTCTTGCCTCCCATCCTTGGCAGAGACAGATAAATTGTGCTATACACCAAGCAGCACCACCTCCCCTCCCCGGCCCATACACACACTGTCACTCCAAAGTTTAATGGGGTAAAAAGTCTGCAATGTCATTGGAAGCGTCTGGCAGAGCCGGTCCAAGCTACAGGCTGACCGGGCAGTAGCCCGGGGCGCCCGATTGTAAGGGGCGCCGCGCGGTACTGCTGGGCCAGGTGGGAGCGGGGCTGTGCATGCGCCATGCACCCGGGGCACAAGAATGTCTGTTATCGGCCACTCTCAGAGATCGGATAATGGACTAGAAGGACTAGGGATGGAATATCCTATTTAATTAGTTAGCTGGTTAAATATTATGGTTAATCAGTTAACTGCTTAAACAGGGGCAAGCAGGGGGCCACTCCAGCCTGGCCAGAGTGGAGTGCCCCCACCTTGGCACAGTGGGCTGATCAGGCCACTGCTCCAGCCTGGTCAGGCCCACCACAGTGCACTGCTTTGGCCAGGGCAGGGCAGGCCCAAGGCACCACAGGGAACTGCTTTAGCCTGGGCGGGGGAGACAACTCCAGCCTGGCTGGATAACTGGTTAAGCATCATCCAGTAAAGTGCTGCTTACCAGTTAACCACTGACATCCCTAAGATGGGCCGCTAGCCTGATCCAGTACAACCATATTATATTCCTGTGCTTCAAATGTCTGTGTAAGTCCCTAAATGATTAAAAGAACCATTATTCTGCATCCAAACATCCTGTGGGTTTTTATGTAAATAAACACATCAAGTAAGATTCTATGGATTTCTCCTAACTTTTGATAGTTTCCTACAACATATTTACTACATCATGATATTCTTGGTCCCAGAAACACAATAACAAGTGCGAAAAATCTAGAACTCCAAAAACAATACACAAGTTAATTTTCTGGATTCAAAAACAGTTCCTCTAATATCCTGTGAAATATTTAAAACCTGGCTGCTTAGCTGTAAAACGGTACTGCTATCACATGCACAATAATCATGCTGGATACATACTTGAATTACTCGCTGGGCCAGAGCTATCAAGCTTTATTGAGTTGGTAAAATCTAATGGTTGTAAAAGATCAATGTTGGTTTATGAATCTGGCCCACAGGAAAAAGAAAAGAAAAAAGAAAAAAAAGAGAGAAAATACTTTATTCAAATCAGCTTTCAGCATTCTAGACAATAAACGAAATATATCTGTAACATGGCCTATTATAAATTCTGTTATATGTGGTTTTATTTAAGTATATGCTTTAACTATTAATACAGTACAGCATTATATTAACACGAAATTCTATCAAAGGCTCACCTGAAACAAAAAACAGAATTATAATTTTCTGTGAGCACTGTCACTGGTTAGACTATGTGGATACTGAACTGTTAACTAACTGCAACAAAAGAATCACCATTGTAATGAGGGTAATATATCATGGCAATGTCAATTTGATTAATGTAATGGGGGCACGTTTCAGAAGAAGGAAATTACTGGTCATTAGGAGTAAATTCAAATGATGTTACAGATTTGAATGATTTCCTTCATTTTCTTAAGTATATACTGGATATTTTGGTTTTTATGTTTATGTTTTGTTTTAAAATATCAAAGCATTATTCTTTCCAAGGGTGTGTCTACACTACAGGGTTTTTTCTAAAAAAGTGGCCTTTTTTCGAAAAAAACTTTCCCTGCGTCTAGACTGCTGCTGCGTTCTTTCAAAAGCAAATCAAAAGAACGCGGCAGTTATTTCGACCGCAGAAAGCCTCGTTTTATGAGAATAATGCCTTTTTCCGAAAGTGCTCTTTCGAAGAAAGGCACTATGTAATGCAAACTGTGCTTTTTTGAAAGAGAGCATCCAGATTGCCAGGGTGCTCTCTTTCAAAAAAGCGGCTTGCTTTTTCGAAAGTACTGGTTGTAATCTAGACGCTCTTTTTTGAAAGAGGCTTTTTTGAAAGTATCTTTCGAAAAAGCCTCTCTCAAAAGAGGCTTGCAGTCTAGACGTAGCCCAAGTTAGCCATGTTTAGCACAATTTGGCTGGTAATACTTTTCCAGGTTAAACAAACATCTTAATTCTGGGCTGCTTAGAAAAGCAAGACAATGCTAGCTTGCTGCTGTACTAGATACAGTAGTGTAGCCATGGCAGCATGGGCTAGCCATGCTGAGTACACACCCACAGGGTTCTAGTGAGTTTGGACTTGGCAGGGCTAGCTTGGACCTCCTCTTGCTCTCTCTGTGCTACCCCAGCTACACTTCCATGTTTAGTGTGCTTGCTCAGTGACTGCAAGTGTAATAAGTAGCTCTATGTGAACTGGGAATCACACCCTTTGATACAAGTGTAGGCATATCTTAAGTTCAAATGGATTCAGATGTCATTAAACTTATTTAGTGAACAGTTGTAGGATACCTGACACTTTGCTAGGGAATGCTGCAACTGAGTGGGCTACCTCAAGCCCAGCATCCTCTCAGCCCAGTTATGTATTACATACATGATTGTGGATCACCAAACACATGTAAATGTAATTAAGAGGCTTTACTGGCGTTGGAAGCAAGAGGCCATTTAGTCTTCACCATTCACTGTCAATACCAAATTTTGTCCTGTCCCAGTAAGATCCTCTCCGCCCCTCCACCAGCACCCATGGCCAACCATCTGCAGAATTTTATTAGAGCAAAATTAAGCTCTCTGTAACTAATGCTACTGGAAAGGCTCAAAAAGCATGTTGAAGGGATTCACTTGATTTCTCTTTGCTTAGAGCCACACTAACATTATTTAATTTTTTTTCCATATTCAGTGCTCAAGTCACTCTTATAGGGCCCCTCTCACCACGGTCTGAATGCCTCATAAAAACTAACAATTTTATCATGGATCCTCTACACCCCATAGAGGTAGAGAAATATTCTCTCTTTATTTTACAGACAAGGAACTCGAGCCCAGAGGGACTGGTTATGACTTGCTCATGATCACAATGGCAGATTCTGATGACTGAAGAGAGATCTTAAATCCCAGTCCAGGATCTTGACCACAAAACCATGCTTCCATACAATATTTTAAAAGTATACTGGTTGCAGTCAACAAGTGAAAATTAAAATAAATAATGATATACATGTACTTATAGGACTACATGTTTAATTGATTTATTCAGTATTTATAAAGGCCTAATTCTGTAGTCCTTACAAAGTTAAATCTCCCATCAAAGCCTTTGTTAATTAGTTGATGGAAATCAGTTATAGTTTTGGTTGAGTAAGGGTAGTGGGATCAGACCCTTTCTCTCATATTAGAGTCAACCTTTTCTTCATAAAGTGGCAAGAGACAGATTTTCAGCAAAATAATTTGAAAATGCTGAACATGGTGCAACCATCAGTTATAGCACAATGATCCAGAAGCAATAAACCATTATGTAATACTATATACTATAAGGCAGGGCTACTCAACGTGCAGGCTGTGGGCCACATGCAGCCCACAGCCTGTTTGTTTTCAGCCCACAGTGCAGTTTGGGTTTACGCAGGGCTCAACAAGTGGCCCACAGGTGGGAAACTTTGAACATGACCTCCACTAGGAACATTCTCCACAACAGCGAGGCGTCTCCCAGGTGGGGGCAGCATTGAATGATGCAAGCAGATGGGCTGGCTGGAACAGACAAGTACAGGGGGTTGGCGTTTCTAGCCCCGAGGGAGGAGGTGCCAGATGCCACAGATTGCCTTGTTCAAAGCACTTCACCTTCATCTGAACAGAAACCTTTCAGCGTCTGCTCACACATTTGGGCTACATCAGGGGTTCCCAACATTTTTCAGTTTCTATACTCCCTTAGCTTTTAGTAAACCTTCCCGTGCCCCCTATTCAATATGAAAGGTAATAAATTCTAGACTCTGGAATCCACAACTTTTTTCACTAACACTACTACTTTGGGAATATTTCAATTAGGATAATCTAGTTATTTACCAAATATTCCCCGTACCCCCTTGACAAACTTCTCATACCCCCTGGGGGTACGGGTACCCCAGGTTGGGAACCCCTGGGCTACATCTTGGGATGACTGTCCTTGTCACTTTTCTTCACAGCTGGATCAGCTGTGAATGAGGAGTGTCCACCAGATTCCCGACCCCATAAGACCCAAAGGCGCCAGCAACCCCAGGAAGCCCTGCAGTGGGAAACATGTTGCCTGCCTATATGTCCTGCAGTGGTCTCTGAAGCAGCAGGACCTCAGACTGGATGCCAACCTGAAGCTGTGCTGCACCACCCCTAAGGGGCTACTGCAGAAGACCTGGAGCATGTGTGTGGCTTACACCATTGCCATTGACCGCCTGGTGTCTGCCATTGAGCTGTCCAGCAGCTGCCACCGCTCTCCTGCCTACCCTCAAAACCCTTTGGCTACTCCCCCTAATTCCACCTCTCCCGGGGGAGCCAAGGGACCCACATGAGGCAGTGGGATTACCCAAGGCAGGCACCAGTCCCAGCCCCATCTCTGAGCCTCCCCTCCCAACTTCCTCCTCACCATCCTAGGTTCTTCCCCAGTCCCTCCCCAGTTATATTCACCCCAATTAAAAAAAAAGAATTTATTCATTCAAAACAAAAAGTGTGGTTTATAGTGTCTGCAGGGGAGGTCAAGGGAAGGGAAGGATGTGGGAGGAAAGCCAAACTGGGGCTCTGCTTAGTTCCCGTGTGGGGAGGCCCAGGGAGAGTGTAACAGGTGTCCTTGTCTGAAATTCTCCCTTCTCAGCCTCCGAGATGCACGTAGACCCCCCCAGAGCCTACCGGATGGTAGTTGTGCACAGCTGCTCAAAGGCCTTTGTGAGCTACTCAGCCTCTGACCCCCACTGTGGCAGGAATGTCTCCTCCTTGTCCTCGCACAGGTTGTGCAAGACACAGCAGGCTGCCACCACGTGGGGGATGTTCTGTTCGCTGAGGTCCAATCAGGTGAGGAGACAGAGGAACCTACCTTTCAAATGCCCAAAGGCACCCTCTACCATGATGCAGGCCCTGCTCAGCCTGCCATTGAAACATTCGTTCATGGGGTCAAGGTGTCCCATGTAGGGCTTCATTAGCTAGGGGAGCAAGGGTTCCCATGGGCACGTTCACATCTATGACCTTGATGGAACAGTCCAGAGTTATGGAAGACGCAGGAATTGTGCACCTTCCCCAACCATCTGGCTTTAATGTAGGTGAACCAGTTCCAGTGGTCCACGATGGCCTGTAGCACCACTGAAAAGGACCCCTTCCGGTTGATGTAGTCGGGGGCCCGGATGGGAATATGGGTGCTATCAATGCCTCCCACACCCCCACTTAGGGAAGCCCATGGCAGCAAAGCCAGTGACAATGAGGTCAATGTCACCTAGGATGGCAGGAGGGGCTGTGCTGCATGAGCAGCCTGTGGAGAAAGGTGAGGAGGTGCCCCGCAGGGAGCTGCAGGTCCTGTTCAGCAATGCCACAAGGGCAGCCTGCAGTAACTGTACCAGGAGGTGCGGCAGCAGGTCTAAGAGCTGGTGACTGCTTTCCAGGAGGTCTGGCTCCATGGGTGGAATGCTGTGGTGTCCACAAGGGCAACCAGAGCAGGCAGCGAGATGAGTTTGCTGTCCCTCAAGGAGGCAGACAAAGGGAAAGAGCCTGAGACATTGCTCTACAGGGGGAGGGGGGAGGAGAGGAGCGTTTAAGCAAAAGTTTCAGATAGCCTCAGGCTATGGGAGGTGACTGCTGTCCTGATGCCCTGCCTGAAGCGCTTCTGGGGGGTTTAAAGGCGATTCAGCCTCCAATCAGTGTGGATACTTTATTTCAAAATAGCTCAATGCTATTTTGATGGGCATTTGTAGTGTGGATGTGCTATTTCAAAATAAGCTATTTCAGAGTTTTTATTCCAGAATAGCTTAAATAAGCGTAGACGTACCCTAACAGACTATGTTGTGTTTACTTATTTGCAAATATAACCATTGTCAATGGGTTAGAAATCAAGAGCCAATTTACATTTTAGAAAGTGTGTAGGTGATAAGGACCACTATACAGACAGCTATAAACATATAATATCCAAAAGAACTCCACATTCAATCCTAAACAATTTTAATATGGTCTCCTATCATATTTAGAGAGTAGAAAGACGCATCAATAGCAATAATGCGTCAATAATAATAATGAACCATCAGCTGCTCCATTGTAGGTTTTTAATTTACTGAACAGGTAAAATGAGTTTGTCTAAATTATGCCCCAAATGCTCTACAGAAATTTTAATACTGAGCCTGGCCTGTAGCTGCATTTGTATGATAAATAGAAGTTGTATCTGGCAGTATTTTATTATTAAAATGTGGTTCCCTGAAATTGTAGATTAGAAAAGACAAAAGGAAAATAACAGGGACAAAAAAAAAAGTAATGCCCAGCCCTGCATGGTATGGTATAGAGGTGGTCAAGTACATAGAAGTACTTGTTAACATGTAGGCAGCAGCTCAGAAAGAGTGCCACACAGCCTCCACTTCCCCTATCTCCCTCTGACACAAAACAGAAATCCTTCCAAATTATCACCGTATTGATGGGGCTCTTTAGGTGTTGAGTAGACAGAGGTGGGTGAACCCAGAACAAAGCTACTGTAGTACATATTGCCCCAGATGGAGGTCTGTAGGAATCGGAGCTCTCTTTTGTAGACCTCCAAAAGTCAGTAGCTCCAGCTCCTAGGCTCCTGACAGTGTACCAAGCAACCAGCTCTGTCCCAGTGAATTCAGCAAAGGCGCTGGTGCTCAGAGCAAGCAGGTGTTGTAGTGCCTGGGAAAGTGCAACAAGTTCTTCAATGTCTCAGAAAAGCTTCAGGGGTGGACTGCTAGGATCAAGTTCATTAGCATACTGGGAAACTGGCCTCAGGATATTTGGACCCACCAATTGTTCTTCAGAAGTTTGTAAGATTCTCATATCATATTCTAATAATTCTTTCTTGGCATCGAATTTCCTTAATATGCCTTTCAATCCCTTCTATATTGTCTCACTCACCACTTCTCACCAAAACTGTTCAAATAAAACTAACTTGGGAGTTTCTCAGATTCAACCTGACTATATTATAGAACAGCAACAGCCAATGTAAAGTGCCCTCACTAACTTACTTGTCAAACTCCCATCTCTGTATCCCTTCCTTTGTTTTCTCTCTTCATCATCTGAGGAAACGAATGGTAGCTCATGAAAACTTCTGCCCTACTACCCTAATAAATTTGTTAGATTAAAGTGCCGCTGGAGTCATTTTTGCTGAAACAGACTAACACGGTTACCCCCCTTGAGTCTTTACTTAACATTGCACTGACTTAACATAGTTCAGTTGGAAGACTAAGTAAATTGATAATGTTGTCCTTACAATAATTTATTAGTGTGAGAACACAGAGACATTATGGTCACTAGTAATAAGGAATACATGGTGGAGGGATGAAAGACAATAAGAAGGGGAATGCAGAGAATGGAATAGTAATTTAACACAGCATATGCTATAAATGAAACTACTGCTAATTTCCCAAGAGATGCATGTTGATAACCTTCACATCTGGTACCCAGGTTTAAATATCATTAAGGAGGTTTGCTCTAAGAAAAAGGATATAAACTGAACTGCTCCAAAATAGCAATGTAAATTGTTTTCATAGAGTGACAGGATTTTATCTTGGCAAGAAAAAACTTTGTGTAGATTATCTGCATGCTGGATGTTAATGGTCTCAAGAATTAGTTCCCTCAGATAGCGGAGATGGTCACAAGAAGAAAGCCAAAACTAGCATCAGCTAACATACATAAAGAACCAAAATACATAAAGAATTAAAATCAGTTCTAGAGCTCTTAAGTACAATTGCCTATAGTCAGCCAAAAAGTCACTCACAACTTTTCAAAGTATTTCATTTACAGGTTTCTTATATTGTTAATCATGTCTCAGATGGTTTGCCATGCTCCTGGAAAACAGCAGCAATGGAAGAAAACAGGAGTTGAAATTATATGATGAGTGAAAAATATTTCACCATAAAGACCTTTACTTGCAAGTGGCTTGCAGAATCTACAGAGCCCAATTCTCAGCTATTCAATCAGGGAAAATTCCAGTGGAGTCATTCAAAGTCTATGGGAGTTATGACTCAGCGAGGCACTCAAGACTGGGTCCTTTCTATACATGTGTGCTATATGCACTGAAACTTTTTTTTAAACCCTAAAGCCAAAACTTAGCTGTCTCTTGGATTGGACCAAAACACAAAACTTATGACAGTATTAATAAAACATTTTGGATCACCACTATTATACATGACTATTACAGCAGAGATAAAAAAGAACTGAAGTTGATATAGAAACAAATATAGACACTATTTCTCCACCTGCATGTGCTATCCTGCTTCAAGCTATGTTAGGTCACATTTGTATAATATATATTTTATTCACTGTAAGATTTATTAAGATACACGTGCCCAAATATTTTGCACTCCATTTTTTAAACTGCATGCACACTGAATTTTGCCAGTACTTAAAGAAGGAGCAAGCATTCAGTATTGTCATAGTTTAGTTGCAAACTCATTAGCTGACTGCAATAAAGAAATATAGTGGATTCTCTTTTTAGGGGATAAATAATTATAATGGAATGCCATTTTAGCCAAGTCATTTTCTCTGAGTATGAAACTCAGGTTTTTAAGTTATTTCCCTGAACCTACAGAATTACATAGTGTACCTCTTTCATCTTTATGTAATTACTGTTCTTTAAAGTTAAAAATAAAAGACAAAAGGTGAACAAAAACCAAAATTGATCATATTCATAAATGTATATGGAACACAGCTGTAAACTATACTAACCAGCATTATAAAACAGTACTGCACAATGATTTCCCAAGTATGATATTTATTTACCCCTTTTGGAAATAGAAAAAACCTGTGGTGTTGCAGATACTGTTGTGAGGAATATTGAAAATTTCATCTGCTATGCATACATAATAAAAGAGGATACTTTATATACACATGTAGTGATTATCTGAGAACTCATGGAAGATGGGAGAGATCCCAGAGGATTGGAAAAAGGCAAATATACTACCTATCCATAAAAAAAGGGGAATGAGGACAACCCAGGGAATTATAGATCCACCAGCTTAACCTTAATATACAGAAAGATAATGGAGCAAATCAATTTGTAAGCACCTAGAAGACAATAAGAAACAGTCAACATAGATTTGTCAAGAACAAATTATGTCAAATCGACCAAATATCCTCTGTGACAAAGTAGCAAGTCTTTGGATAGAGGGAAAGCAGTAGATGTGATACATCTCAACATTAATAAAGCGTTTGCTTCTATATCACGTGACATTCTCATAGGCAAACTATAGCTTAGACTAATCTACCAGACGGTGGGTACACAATTGCTTGAAAAAAAAAAACCCCACACAAAGCTGGACCTATATAATCGACAGTGTCTTTCAGGATCATTGTAAAATAATTTCAGATATTATTTCTCATGTCTTGTCCACACTAGGCCTTTACTGATTGTGGCTGGTAGCCAGAACCCCACTAAGTGCAGGGCTGAAAACCAAGGTGAATTAAAATCAGAATTGCTTCAGAAGCCTAATATTGTAGGATCCAAAATTTCCTCAAAATCATATATTAAGTAGTATCTTACTTATAAAGTTTGCAGATTATACTAAATGAGGAGGGGCTCCAAACACTTTGGAGAACAAGAGACTACTTAAATGTTTGTAACAAACTGAAAAAAATGTTCTGAAATAAACAGGATGCAATTCAATAAGGACATATACAAAATACTATATTTAGGAAGGACTATTTAGCTATAGACATATAAAATGGGAACTTAGAGCCCAGGAAAAAGTGCTACAGAAAAGATTCTGGGTTTTTTTCCCTGGGTTACAAACTAAGGGTGAATCAACAATGTATAACTTTGGCATAAAAAGGGAACATCATTCTGGAATTTATTAGCAGGAGCATTGTGAGCAAGACACAGAAAGTAATTCTTCCACTCCACTCAGCAACTGATAAGGCCTCTGCTGGAGAAAAGATGTGAACAAATTGGAGAACAACAAAAATGATTAATTGTCTAGAAAACATGACCTATGAAGAAAGTTTGAAAAAACCTGGGTTTTAGTCTGTTGAAGAGAACACTGAAGGGGGACATGATAACAGTCTTCAAATACATAAAAAATTGTGATAGAGGAGGGTCATATATTGTTCTCATTCACTGAGGATAGGACAAGTAGTAATGGGCTTAGAATTACAGCAAGGAAGATTTATGTTAGACATTAGGGGAAAAAAAATCCTAACTTAAGGTACTTAAACAGGGGAGCAAATTACATAGGAAGATTGTGGAATTGCTATCTTTGGAGGTTTTTAAGAACATTTGAGATAAATACCTGTCAAGGATCGCTTAGATCAAGGGACTTAGTTCTGCCTCCCTGTAGCAGACTGGAAGGGACCTCAGATGATCATATAATTCAGTCCTACACATCTATGATCCTATAGTTAAGAATAAGATATTCAAACAACTACATTTAAAAAAAAAAGATCCTATCTTGATCTACTACTATGTGAATCTGTCTTATCTACACTGAATCTAATCTTGTTTCCCCAAGGAGATGGCCTCTGGTTTTCTTTTCTGCCCATTTAAAGATTTGCCTCTCTTTCTTCCTCAGACAGGAGATCCCAATGGGAACTCCATCTTCATGCTAAACTACTACTTCTGTAAACACAGACAACTATTACCAATTTCTTCAGGTGTGGTATCGAGCTCTGAACTTCCATCTTTGCCTCTGAGGCCACATAATACTTCTATTCCCACATGATCTCCAGCTTCAGAAGCAGCAAATGCACTACCAAGCATAGGCACTAGACTCTGTGGGTGCTCCACGACTGGAGCACCATGGGGAAAAGTTGGTGGCTGCTGAGCATTCATTGGCAGTTCCCCCATCCCATCTCCCGGCCACTGTGATCAGCTGTTTTGCAGCATTCCAGAGGCTCTGAGGAAAGAGCAGGCACAGGGATGGGAAGGGAGCAGAGCTGAGTTGGAAGAAGTGAGATGGGGTGGAGGATCCCCATCCCTGGCATTTATGAAAGTTGGCACCTATGCTTCCAAGTTTTGCTGTGCAAAGCTATGTGGCCATCTTTCAGTCTGCTCCTGCTTGGATGAAAACTCTGAGTTACATGATAGGTAAGATGTGACAAGTATGGCAAACCTGTCCAATTTTAATTTTACTTGGCATGTTGTTGTTATATTGATTTTTAAATTCTCTATTCATCTGCAGACAAAAGGCTACACTCTTAAATAGATGGCCAAACTATCTGAAGCGAAACAGAGATTGAAATGCTAATTGAGTCTGTTCTTAGACAAGCATTGCTTAGATCTTTGAGGATACAGAACACCAGTTAACGGAAATGTATGCAAAAAATTTTGCTTATTCAGTTCAGTCAGTTCAGTCTATTTAGAGGAGGGTTAATTAAAATATGTGCAAGGGATTTGTTTTCTGTGCATCAAGGCTAAGGGACCGTGGTGTTGTGTTTAAACAGGTGAATCAGAAGAATACTGAGTGGGAAGATAGATACCAAAGAGATATTTTAAAGGAAATCAATTTAATAAGCAACCGAAAGACTGAAATTATACACTTGTGTGTGCAAACAGAAGAGTGTCTGGAACAAGAGCTAATGTAAATTGACTTCATTTGAATTAACTCGACTTTTGAGATTTATATGAGAGTATCATACAGCAAGCTTATAAAAAACCAGATTGTAAGGCAGCCCTATATAGGCACAGAACGATACGCAAGAAGCCTCTTTCCTCCTCCATTCCTTACATGGTGGTGTAGAGATCTCACACAGGAACACTTCCTACATTCCAGGACACATGGGAACTGCTCATTGCTACTAGGAAGCAGAATACCAAAACTGAGAAAGGAACAGTAGAACTATGCTGGCCCACAGAGAAGACCACACACACCCTGCTCACTGGCCCTCACTATGCTCACTGGCCCACAGAGAAGACCACACACACCCTGTGTGCACACAGCAGCACCATAGATACTCCCCAGTATTCCACCTGAGATAAAAAAAAAAATTTATAATCATCCATATATTGGTCTGCAATGTAACTGGAATAATCTGAAAAACTGGGAGAGGAGCCCGTTACACATTCTTTTCAGATAAACATTATACTGGGAGATACTGCAGTTGTGACATATTAAGACAGACTGAGTCAATCACATTTATCATGTGCGACCCCAGTGCTCCCTCTGCACACCCCCTCCCCATGGCTGCCAGCACTCTCGCAGCACCCTCTGATGCCCCTGGCCAGGGATGAAAGAAGACACTGGCCTGAACTGGTGTAGAGATCCTGGATCTCATCAAGATCTGGGGGGAGGAGACCCACATCAAGGATCTCTGACCAGAAAAAGGAAGAGGAACGATGACATGTATGGCTGGATCTCTACCAGGCTGGTAGAGAACGGGCACACTAGGACCCTCAAACAGGTCCAGATGAAAATTAAAGAACTCCGGCAGGCCTACACAAAGGACAGGGAGCAAAGTTCCCACTCTGGGGCAGCACCACAAACCTGCTGCTTCTATGAGCAGCTGGATACCATCCTGGGGAGAGAGAGGGGAGGAAGAGGATGGTCACCTCCACCCATTGTCATTGACTCTGGCTAGGACGCACCCAGTGTCACCTTCCATGTGAGGAGGACAAGGAGAAGGAGGAGGAGCAGGCAAGTTAGGACAGCATGCCCACCAGCCAGGAGCTGTTCCTCACACTGGAGCCATTCCCCCCCCCCCCCTCCCCCAAGATGTCTCCCAGGGCTTGGACAATCCCAGGAAAGGCACTTCAAGTGAGTTGCCCCACTTTCCCTACACACATGCTGGGGCAGGCTGCTAGGCGCTGTGCACTCCTTGATCAGCCTTCTCGGCCTGGGGAGGTGGCGCAACAGCCTGTGCACATGGGTGCATATGGAGGGCTAGTTCAGAGCACTCAGCTCCACGATGCTCTCACATAGGAACCCCTCAGTCTCTCTCAGAAGCTTCCTAGAGAGGCCTGCCTTACTCGGGACTCCATGGTGTAACACCTTCCCATGACAAGTCACCACTAAGGAGGCTGGGGTCATGAAAACACACAGTCGTGCTGCTCATGCCTGGACCAGGAGTGGATGCTGCCTGAGTAAAGCACTCTCTCTGGCAAGTGGCCTTTACCACTCGCACACACCTCTTCCAATACCCCCCTCCCTTCAGCGGGCAGAGATAGAAGTTCTCCTTTTGTGGGCCGCTGCCAGTACCAGACCTGGCGTCTGCAGGGCACAGAAGGAAGCTAAGCGGTCCCATTGCCTTTCCCACTGACAGGGTCCTGGCCTCACTGGCACCTTCCCGTGCCTGCTTGTCCCCAGGACATGGAGTTAGCTCCCCTGGGATGACCATGCCCTGCAGGAAAGTGCCTGCAGTGTAGGCAACAGATGGCCTTGCTTAAATCACATGGCCATCATCTGAATCAAGATCTTCGGTGTTGGTGCAGACATTAGAGCTAGGCTCCATACACAGTGTCTTCTGAGATAACCACCATCTGAAACACCATCTTCCCCACTCTGCAAGATTCACCGCAGAAAGCACACCAGGGAAGACCTGCTGCGGGACCAGATGACCTGCCTCCAGTCCCTCATCTGGGGGTTCGATGAGGTGTGCCAGGAGTGGACCACCAACTGTGAAGAGCACTGGGCAGACCAAGAGCAGCGGAGGGCTATGTGGGAGCAGTTGTCACAGCAGCACGAGATCATGTGCTCCTCCATAAAATCAGTCATGGAGCACATGGCCACATGTATGGACCAGACCACCAGCCACCTCCCCATCCCAGCTCTGCCCCCCAAATATCTGCTCCAACTCTCTGCACCCACGCTTGCTCTCCTTCAGCCTTCCCAGAGGCTGTAGTGGGACCTCCCAGGCAGCTGAAGCCTCCTGAGGTACATGAGGGCAGGCACCACTCCCAGTCCCATTGCTGAACACCCCCTCCCCCCTGCTCCATTCCAGGTCTTATCCCCAACTCCCTCCCCTGGTTCTGTATCCCCCAAATAAATTTCAGAGCTCTTTGTTCAAACAAAAAGGCTTTTTTATTTAGTCTGCAAGGGAGGAGGAAGGTGGGAAGGAAAAGCAGGGGAATGATGTGGTAGGGGAGAAAAGACACACGGGGCAATGCAGGGTCCCCTTGTGGAGAGACCCCAGAGGAGAGTCTCACAGATGGCCTTGACAAACTCTCCCTCGAAGCCTCCTGGATGAGAGCAGCCCCCTGATGTGCTCTCCTGATGGTGCTGGTGTCTGGCTGCTCATAAGTGCTGGCCCGTTGATTAGCCTCTGCCCTCCACCCGGGCAGGATAGTCTCCCTCTTGCTCTCAAATATATTGTGGAGCACACAGCAGACTACCACCATGTAGGGATGTTGTGGTTGCTGAGGTCCAGGCAGGTGAGGAGACTTTTGAACCTCCCCATTAGGTGGCCAAAGACACACTCGACCACCATGCAGCACCTGCTGAGCCTGACATTAAAGTACTCCTTGGTGGGGTCCAAGCTGCACATGTAGGGCTTCATCAGCCAAGAGAGCAAAGGGTAGACTGAGTTGCCCAAGATGCATATCCATGTTCCCAATACGGATGGTGTGGTCAGGGAAAAACATGTCGGGTGCGTATCCTCTAGAACAGCCTGGAATAAGCGACCATCGCATACCTTTCCCGACCAGCCAAAATTAATGTCCATGAAGCATCCCTTGTGGTCCACCAGAGTCTGCAGCACCATCAGAAAGTACCCCTTTCTGTTTATATAGTCCAAGGCATAGTGGCCAGGAACTTCTGGAGGCTTTAAATGCGATTCAGGCTCCAATCACTATCTCAAAATAATTCTGCGCCATTTCTATGCTGCCTTCATGTGTGGATGTGCTATTTCAAAATAGTTATTTTGGGAGTTATTTTGAAATAATTTCCTGGTGTAGACAAGCCCTTAGATATTAATTCAGCCTTCTCTTTTTGCCAATATTTATTACTTTACATTGTACATGTCACCAATTCTATGGGCATATTTACAATACAGTATTTAGAAAAACAAGATTAATAAATATTCCAATAAATAATAGCTTAAAAATCAATTTGGGGATGCTGAGTGCTCTCTTAGTGACTGTAAATGTGGGAAACCCTAAATTAGTCTCCAAGGTGCTATGCCACAGGACTACTCGTTGTTTTTAAAATTACTGACTAACACAGCTACCCGTCAGACTTTGGAACATCGGATTAGGGAAGAAGTAGAATATTAAACATCTATTCTCTCTCTTTGCAATGGTCAGGTAAAGAGGAGGCTAGTGCTAGATATCAGAGGAGATTTTAAATCCTCATTGCAGCCAGGAAGTTCTAGGAGGAGTGAGATTTAATGTTAGCAGAGACACTTCCCCTTGAAGTTGACAAGATACTCTGGAGTAAAGAGGAAACTATCCTTCTCTTTTTTAGCCTCTAGAAAGAGAAGGGATAGCGCCTCAAATTTACCATTTACAGGCAGTCCCCGACTTACGCGGATCTGACTTACATTGGATCCGCACTTACGAACGGGGATCTCTTGCCCCGGAGCTCGCAGGCAGCGATCCGCCACCTCGACCTCCGGGGTGAGAAAAGCTGCTCCCGGTGTCCCTGGTCTGTTGGAGACGGTCCCCAGCAGACATGGGGCACCGGGAGCAAAGCCGCAGCGGAGCAAAGCCTCAGAGGCACAGCACCCCGCTGCCGCTGCGGCTTTGCTCCCCGTGTCCCTGGTCTGCTGGGGGGGGGGGGCGCAGCTAGTGTGCCCCCCTCCCCCCCCCCAGCAGACCAGGCTTTTGTTGTGGACCCTGGGGCAGAGCAGCTGGGGCGCTGCCGGTTGGTCCTGCAGCGCCGCTCTGGGCACTACTGGACCAACCCGGCAGCACCCCAGCTGCTCTGCCCCAGGCGTCCTGATTCAGCCGCTGCGGGTCAGTTTCAGCAGCGGCTGAATCAGGACGCCTGGGGCAGAGCAGCTGGGATGCTGCTGGGTTGCTCCAGTAGCGCCGAGGAGCGGTGCTACTGGAGCAACCCAGCAGCACCCCAGCTGCTCTGCCCCAGGCGTCCCCAAGTCAGCCGCTGCTGAAACTGACCAGCGCTGACTACAGGAAGCCTGAGGCAGAGTTGCTCTGCCCCAGGCTTCCTGGAATCAGCCGCTGATCAGTTTCAGCAGCAGCTGACTTGGGGACGCTTGGGGTTCTTAAGTTGAATCTGTATGTAAGTCAGAACTGGCGGTCAGTTTCAGCAGCGGCTGAATCTGGACGCCAGTTCCGACTTACATACAGATTCAACTTAAGAACAAACCTACAGTCCCTATCTTGTACGTAACCCGGGGACTGCCTGTATTAGCCAAAAGCCATTACAGAAAGAGTCCCCAAATGAGCAACCACTACCACCAACAGCTGAAAATGGTGGGGGTTAGAAGGACGGGGTTTCTCCCTAAATGGACTTTAGTGGTAGCTATCCTCTCCCAATCTTCAATTTTCTATGTTCTGCCACATGTAAGTGAACATCTAGTTATTTTTTTCAAATCATGACAAATATAACAGCATCAAAAAAAAAAAAAAAAAAAAAAAAAAGAGAGACATTTGAACATTTCTTAGAACCCTAAAAAAAGAAAAAACCTGACCCCTCCTGACCCTGACCCTTTAGATTTTTGTGCTGAATCTAGCACTGTTCTATCTGTACACTTTAGGACTCAAGAAAATTTTGATTAAATAGACAGGCCTTGGACTGAGTCCAAAGATCAAAAGACTCAGGCTTGGTTAAAAACTACAGTATTATGTAAGAGAAGTTGTTCTCTGTATTATGTAGACCTTAAATTTAAATAAAGACAGAGTTGTACACTCCAAAGAGATGTAAAGACCTTATTTTTCAAGTATGTGACTTTGATCGTACGAATTCTGTCAAGTGGTCCATAGAATAAATTTGCACACAGTTCAACATAACATGAGCACATTAAATAGGATTTGACACTAAGAGACCCAACACTGAATGGAAATCGAAAATAAATGCCCACATTCTCCCCAGAAGACTATTCCCCCCAAGGCCTAGGCATTAATTTAACTGAATGAGGAAGCCACTAGGGCAGCTGTTGGTAGCTTATTTGATTTGTGAACAAACAATAGATTCATTTGAAATGCTATTCACTCATACTTTCTACACGAATATAAAATCAAACACACAAAAGGAACTAATTATGTTTGAAATACACACTTTTACAAAAAAGGCTCCATAATTTCAAGTTTTTAGTTTTCACACTGTGGGAAAATCAAATAAAATCTTTTGTTGTATTATTAAATTTTTAACTGCTACTAATGGTAAGAAACCCTGAGGTTACATCTTATGTTAACGGATATTGTGCATTCGGCTGTGTATTAATGAGATGTTAGGGTATCATAGGTCATTCCAATAAAATCTTTGGGCTTGTCAGCTTGAATTATGTATCTTTACATCTGTAGAAAACAGTGACAATATGATAATTACAGTATTTGACACATGTTGTTATAGTTTGCTAGCACAATCAGGTACATCATGTCCAAAATGTAGATGCCAGTCTACTCTGGCACTAATAATCCATCGAACAGATTATTAATGAAGAACAATTTCTACTCAAGGAGAAGTGTTTAGCAGTACAATTCACTTTCATTGAGGAGCACACCAATGGCCCTTTGACACAGAACAGCCTTCAGAATATTAGACATCCTGTAGTTGATCAATACTAATGGACATGAAAACAAGAGCCTCGATCCTACAAAACCATATGCAAGTGCTAAACTTCATAAACATGTGTTCTGTATGTGGAGAAATGTGTGTGGAATTGGTGCTAACATTTTTAATCCAATAAAAGAAAAAGCATTAGCATCCTCTTGCTGAATAGCTTTTTATATTCTCTCCAATTTTACCATATGCAGGATTTTGAAAGCTTTCATTTGGGGAAGCCAATAGTACTACGGTTTTATTCAATGAGAGCAGACACTGAATAATTTAGTTTCCATAATAATTTAAAATAGCGGAATGCAGCTAGTCCCAATTTACAGTCGATTCATATTTCCCATTCGGACTTACTGCCTATTTTGATCAGATGCTAGTTTGAAATACAGAAGTGCAAAAGACAAAGGGCAATCTGCAAAATGGGATTGATCTGTTCCAGATAAGCAAATTTTATCTGTTTATGAATACAAAAATTGAAAATAAACCAAACTCAGTGCACTAGTTAAAGATACCTTGGTGCAAATGGTGCTTATGCAGCTGAGAATGCAAGATGAAACTGAACTTGAAAACATGACAGTGGCCAACTATCTATGGACAAATTGCTCTTGAATAATTTCGTACTCGGGGTTTGTTACACTGCCAGAGTTGATATTTTCAAGTACACAGTTAACGACATGAATGGCCCAAACCCCCACACGTATTCCTTTTTGAGTACAGTTGAACATAACTGTATATGGTTACGTCTAGACTGCAGGCTTCTTTCGGAAGAAGATTTTTCGGAAGAGATCTTCTGAAAAAACTTCTTCCGAAAGAGAGCATCCACACTGCCAAAGCACATCAAAAAAGCGATCTGCTTTTCGAAAGCGCCCATTGAGTGTGGACACTATCTCGCATTTAAGCTGTGTTTACTATGGATGGAGTGGCCACCAGGGCACTGTGCTTTTTCCTCTTTCCTTTTCTTTCGAAAGAACTCTCCTCCCCATCCACACATGCCTTTTTCTGAAAGAGCTCTTTCGGAAAAAGGCTTCTTCCTTGTAGAAAGAGGTTTACCAATGTTGGAGAAAAAACCTCTGTGGTTTATTTATTTATTAATAAAGAGCATGATTGCAATGTGGATGTAAATGAAGTTTTTTTTTTGAAAAAACATGTTTATGTGAAAAAAAAAAAAAAAACCCTCTGCAGTGTAGACATACCCTATGCCATTAGGGTTGGCAACTTTCTAACCACAGAAAACTGAATATCCCTGCCCTGCCTCTTCTCCAAGTCCCCACCCCCAAATTCACTCCATCTACCTGTCTCTGTAGCTCACTCTCTCCCACTCTCACTCACTGTCACTGGGCTGGAGCAGCAGGTTGGGGGGGCAAAAGGAGCAGGCGGGCTCCAGCTGCAAGTACAGGCTCTGGGATGAGGATGAAAGGTTTTGGGTGCAAGAAGGAGCTCCACACTGGGGCAAGGAAAAAGAGTGCAGGGGATGAGGGCTTCAGCTAGGGGTGCAGGCTCAGAGTGGGATCAGAAATGAGGGCTTCAGAATATGTAAGTGGGCTCTGAGCTGGGGAAGGGGTTTGGGAGAGAGTTTGGCATCCTAGCAGCACTTACCTCAACTCCCAAGACGCAGTTGCCAAGTCCCTGTGGCCCCTTGCCACAGAAGGGTCCAGAAGGCACCACACCCACAGCTCCCACTGGCCAGAGTTCCCAGCCAATGGAAGATGGAGAACAGGCACTTGGGGAGCAGGCAGCGTGCAGAGCTTCCCTGTGTCTCAGGGCCACGAGGACTTGGTGGGCACTTCCAGAGCCATGTGGAGCTAGGGCATGGAGGCAACCTGCCTTAGCCCTGGCCCCTGCTGTGCCACTCACTTGACTTTTAATGGCCCTGTTGGCAATACTAACTGGAGTCACCAGGGTTCCATTTTGACTGGGTATTCTGACTGAAAACTGGACGCCTGGCCACCCTATATGATTCGTATATAGTGGGCTTTATAGGAAGAAAAACTGTGTGTGTTGGGGGGGGGGGGGGCGAGGGGAGAACAGATGGCACAACCCAAATAAACATTCACTGATGTTCCAGATAATGCTGATTCTCACTTAGAGACGAGCCTCTGAAGTAATCAGCAGAGCTGACCAGCCGTGGAAAAAAAATTCAGTATTTTAAATGGGTGTAGCAGTGGGTACACTTTTCCTCTTGCACAATGGCTCATTTTACTAATACTCAGGAAACATGTCTCTATGCTGCCTCCAACATGGGCCAGCACCTAAAAGCCCTAACTGAATACAGTACAGCAGATTTGAAGTATTAAAGGTTATGGATTAATACTACCATTGCTACAGCAGGATGAACTGATTGAAACAACTTGCTTTCTAATACTTACTCATTTAATATTTATATTCTGTACTTAAAAAGGGAAAGCACATTGTGTCTAAATGGTTCATTTCATCTCTACCTTCTAAATTTCTATTAAACTAATGCTGGACTGATCTCATGCATTTTATTCTCATGACATCATTGTGCTGTGGTACCAAAATCAATAAAAAAAATACAAAAAACCCAAACTCAAAACACAGCTAAATTTGGTAAATTCATTTCTTACTAGAAATTAAGACTTTTCTATTTCTAACTTAAAAGACAGATAATAGTGATAGAAACACAAAAAAGTCAGGAAGAAAACTACCATTTTTAACACAATTGTTAAAATAATATTTTTCGTGTTATTCTGTTTCAGCAAAAACAACTAGTGAGATCATACTTAAAGACTAACAATTTTATTACGTGAGTTGCAACTCACTTCATCAAATGCATGAAGTGAAAGAAACCGATGGTAGGGATACAGAGATGAGAGTGTTGCATCAGTAGTAATTCAGTAAGGGTAGATGTGGCCCACTTCCAACAGGGATAAGTAGATGAGAATAAAGGGGAACATTATTTATTGTAATGACAGGTTTCAGAGAAGTCTGAAGGGGTAGACATGTTAATCTGTATCTGCAAAAATGAGGGGGTAGACATGTTAATCTGTATCTGCAAAAATGCGGAGTTCTGTGGCACCTTAGAGATTAACAGATTTATTGGGGTGTTAGATTTTGTGGGTAAAACCTACTTCAGATGAATTGGAGTGGAGTTTACAGAGGCATGTACATAACAAAAGAAAGAGGATACTTATGTAAATGAGGCTAATCAAGTGAGGGTGAAAGTGGCTCATTAACAGTAGTTGATTTGGAAATGTGGATATAGAGAGAGGGAAAATTCCCTTTGTAGTGCGTTAACCAGGTAAGATCCTTATTCAGTCGTAAGTTGATATTATTGAATTTGCAAATGAATTCCAGTTCAGCTGTCTCTTTTTGTAATTGGGGTTTGAAATAATTTTGTCGAGGAATAGCTACTTTTAAGTCCATTACTGAATGTCTAGGTATCTTATTATTACTGATGTCAGAGTTGTGTCCATTTATCCTTTGGCATAGAGACTGTCCAGTTTGGCCAATATTCATGACAGAGAGACATTGCTGGCTCTTGATGGCATTTATCACGTTAGGGATGTGCAAGAAGTTAAACTCCTGATTAGGTGGCCTATGTGGGTAGGTCCTGTGATGGTGTCACTTGTATAGATATGTGGTCCGAGTTAGCAACAGAGTTTATTGCAGGGATAAATTCATGGGTAAGTGTTTCTGTGGTGTGTTGTGTGGCTGCTGGTATTTGCGTCAGGTTGGCGGGCTCTCTGTAGGGAGAACTGGCCAGTCTCCCAAAGTCAGAGTGAGGGATCATTTTCCCAAGATTATATGTAGACCAGGGGTCAGCAACCTTTCAAAAGTGGCATGCCACTTTTGAAAGGTTGCTGACCCCTGATCTACATATAATCTTGGGAAAATGATGCAGTTCCTAGCTGCCTCTTAGGTGTCTGTAAATCTAAGCCTTTAACACCTCCTTATCTTGCTGCTCTCTTTAGCAGCTGCTTGACAACTCACAGGCAGGCTGTGAGGCTCAAATGGCAGTGAAGGGCGGGGGGACTGAGTTCTTGCCCCCGTGCCAATGAAAATCGGCTCACGTGCCACTGATGGCACACTGTCAATGATGTAGACTGTCAATGATGCACAGGAGAGGTTTTAGCTGGGGGCTGTAGGTGATAAGCAGTGGTGTTCAGGACAGATCCCAAAAGGAAAATAACAGAAGTAGGTGATTTTGCATAGGAATTCTAGCTCAGCAGTTTCTCTCTGTAATCTGTAGTAACTGCTAAGCTGGAATTCATATGCAAATTTGACACTGTGAAACAAGATCTAAATAAACACATTAAGTGGTTCTCCCATAACAATAGATAATTTCCCATTCAGGTACTCTGGCCTTCTCAACACTGTTGGAGATGAGCTACATCCATTCTGATTTAATTAGCATTGAGGTCACAGTCCAATGTCTGTATCCTTCTTCCCCTCCCTGCCCCGACCCCCAATCTCTTTTTCTCTTCAGCATCTGAGGAAGTGAGCTGTAACTCACAAAAGCTTAGGTTCCCATACCATAATGAATTTGTTAGTCTTTAAAGTGCCACGGGACTCCTCCTTGTTGTTTTTACTGTAATGAGAGAGCCATTCCCAGTCTCTAGTCAGACCCATTCTGGTGGTGTCACATTTGCATATGAATACAATGTTATTAAGGCATAATTGTTCACCAACTGCAACTTTTTATTATTTTTAGTTTTCATCCTTAAGTCTTTAACCAAAATAATTCTTCTTCCATGTTCTTGAGTGTCTAAACGTAGGGACCAAATCTACATTGAAATACTCCATCATATTTCATGTAATTGCCAGTACCATAGGGGCAGTGGGCATCAGCTAGTGCCTTTCAAGTCTGACTCCTCTCCCTCACCCTCAATGGCTCTTTCTTTTAAAACCCACAACATAGCCCCAGGCATTTTCTTACACAAAGGACGAATGCTCAGTTTAGGAAGAAAACCAAGAATTTATAGCAATATATGTAATGTCCTTGCAAAATGGAAAGAGGGGAACAAGATCCTACTCTCCCCAACCCCCAGAAACCAAATTTTTTAATCATTTCTCTTTCTAAAAATGGTATCTCAAACAATATGCAAAATTTCCTTCAAAATCCAAATATTTGCTTGAGGGAAGAGTGCATTTTATCTTATTCCCTCAAGAAGCCTAAAGCCATCTTACTACTATTTATATTCTACTCTTCCTACCCTCACTTGTAAAAGCTGATAATTAGGAAAGTCTCTTTGATGGTCAGAAGCTACACACAATGTGTGTATGGTAACACAATGAGTCACTGCCTTCACTAATCCTGTAAGAGTGTTAAAGGTCCCATGTGATGGTTACCAAGAATGGGAAATCTGCCCTATGTTTTGCTACTTTCCACTAATCCTACGAAAATTAATGTTAATTTATCATGAACACGGGTTAATTATGGTTTTGTGTGTAATGTAAACACATTAGAGCAAACAAATAACAGCACTTTCTTTTAAAAATGAAGAGGATTCCACTTAAACTATTTGATCAGAGACTCTATTCAAACAACATCTATGAGGTGCGGGACTGGGAAAAAGAAAGGTATAATGACAAGACCCAATAATTCTAATTATCTTTATGATCCAGTATAAAATTTCTTTGGCTTTTGTTCTTACCACAAAACATAGAACATCTGTTTTTATCCCTTTTGCTTCTTGTTTTCAGAATGACTTTGGCAACTATGTCAGATTTAGAAAAGAGATTAAAATATTTGGTTTCTGTTTTGTTACTTAAAGAAATTATGTATAGATAAACTTGTTCCTTTATTAAATACTTTGCTGTAATTAAATCAAATGTTTTAGCAGATGAGAAAAAAAGGACAAGAAAAACTCACATTTTGAACGATTTATTAATATTAGCAGAATCCAGTCCTTAAGTAAATCCTTGGCATTTTACCCAAAGTATCTACTTTTATAGATTTCTTGCTGTTCTGCATGATCCAGGGAACCTACTCTGATATGAAGTATTTAAGTGTATCTGATAAAGGGATAAAAGAGTAGAAAGATCTTCTGCAGTACTACTCTGTTCATCAGTCCCGCTAATAGCTTAGTTAACTTGCTCTTGAACAATCTGACCATTCCCTTGGTTAAAATTATTTTGATACTTAGTTTCTCTGTTAGGGAATGTATAGTGACCGATAGCCTCAACTTCAAACTTCAGGATTGGGCTACTACTTTTTGTTCCACTGTGTAGTGAGGTCCCCATAAATAAAGGTTAACATTTACCAGAGGTTATTTTTTAGATGTTTGTCCGGTAATACAACATTTCTTCATACACTGTCAATATGGAAATGGGATTATTCATGTTGTACCTTTAAAATCATTTATATACTGTGATCATGCACCACATTTTGTACTTTTTGGCACATTTTGTACATCCAGACACACTCATTGTGAATGCACGTGCAATGTGGAGAGATCCACACTTTCTCAAGTCAAACAGAAGCCTGATTATAGTTTTATTTACCTTGAGCCTCTCAGTCATTAGCCATACTTTCAGGACCCCTTATTTTTGGGAATTCCCTGAAAAGGATCATTAAGGGCCAAATTCACATCTGACTTCTACAGGAACAACTCTGACAGAAAAGTGTTGCAATTCATTTATCCCAATGTTGAATCTGATCCACAGATTTTTGTGTTTTATTGTGCAATGTTGTTCAAATATTCCAGAAATACTGTGGTGGTTAGAGGGCTGTTTATAACAGCATTAGTATTTAAGGGTAGCATTCTTCCCCTCACATATGTGCATGAAGGTGGGATAGTGTTTCCCAAGGTGGGTTGTACCCACAAAAGCTCATGATACCATCTACATGTTCTGTTAGTATTTAAGGTGCTGCTAGGCTATTAATTGAAACAATTACTATGCAGCACTTTAAAGACTAACAAGACAGTTTATTAGGTGATGAGCTTTCGTGGGCCAGACCCACTTCTTCAGATCAATTTGTGGAAGAAAATTGGCACGACCATATTTACCAAAGTGATACAATAAAAAAGAAAAAAGTGAACACATAGTCCTGTCTTTTGTTTCAGCTAGACCAGACTAACACGGCTGCATCTCTATCACTAGACAATTAATAGTTTTTCAAGTTTTTCCAAAAGGAGAGTTACATCTTCATGGAATGTGGACCCGTTTCCTCAGGCTAATGGAAACTCTTCCAGTTAGAATTCCAGATCCATGCACTTGAGTGAACTGCTTCCCCTGATGCACTTCTGCAAGGGTGGTGGAGCTACTTGTCAGAGCGGAGGCCAGTATGGGTAGCAAAATACAGTAGTATTCCTTCATATGAAAACTGGAAGGAAATTCTGAAAGTTGAAATTCCTCACAGGGGAGACTGAACTGTTAGTTTGGAACGGTTAGTTTGTACAAGATATATTTTCTGTATGTGATTCCCAAAAATCTACTGCCTGTTTGTTCCCCCCTCCCAAAGTAACAGTATTGCACTGTAAATTCATCTTTACTACTGATCCCAGAGGTCTTGCTATGTCAGACTTGTTGTTGCCTTAACATCAATACAAACTGGAAGGCAACTTTAGTTTACTTCCTTTCTTTACAATCATTATTAGTATTGAATCCTAACTTCCTGTAAGTTACCTCCTGTTTTTATTTCTCCAAGTCATTTAACCTTTTTATTTGTTATTCTGATTTTGGTATTAATAGAAAATTGATTAATGCCATTTTTGTACCTTTTTTTCTAGACCATAAACTAACATACTAAATATTATGAATCTTACTCAGAAATTGGCCTTTGCCAGAGAGGACGCTGGACTAACTAGAGCCTTGGCCTTATCCCAGATCACTAATCTGGAATGTTATGTTTTGATTGTCTGAATATGTAAAATTGTTGTCTACATCCAGAGACACTCATTGTGAATGCATGTGCAATGTGGAGAGATCCATACTTTCTCAAGTCAAAACAGCAGCCTGATTATGGTTTTATTTACCTTGAGCCTCTCATTCATTAGCCATACTTTCAGGACCCCTTATTTTCTCCCACCAGCCACATATTTTTACCATAAATATTCCCTAAGAAAAATGAGTGTTTGTGTTGGGGAGGGGGGAAGGGAAGGTTACACAATAAGATAATGAATACACCTTAGCTGTTCTGCTGTTAAATCCTTACCAGAGACAAGCTCAATCAGTTTTTTTCAATTGTTAATATGGAACATAATACATCCTTAAGTGGATCTGACCTTGCCAAATAAGAATTACAGAAAGAAGTTTAGTCTCACTATTAAAAAAAAACCACACTATTTAAAAACAAACAAACAAACAAACAAACAAACAAACAATGAAGACCTATATTCCTTTGAGTTCACATTTCCTAAGCAGAAGCCTCTATATTCCAGGGCTACGTCTACATTGGCAAGATTTTGCGCAAAAGCGAATCTTGCCATCTGTCTACACTCGCTGCGAGTACTAGCGCAAGAACACTGATGTTCTAAAGTATAAAGCTGTTCTTGCGCAAGAGGCTAGTGTAGACAGGCAATGTTAATTTCTTGCGCAAGAAAGCTCGATGGCTAAAATGGCCATCAGAGCTTTCTTGCACAAGAGAGCGTCTACACTAGCATGGATGCTTTTGCGCAAAAGTACATCTTACTCAAATACTCTAACGCAAAAACTCTTGCGTTAAAGAGTATTTGAGCAAAAACTTGCCAATATAGACGTAGCCCAGGAGATTTTAGAAATGGGTCCTCAGATCACTCCTTTTCTTTCTGGCAAATCTTTGAATCCTCTCCTTCTTCCCTCTATTGCTGAGTTGGGATTCCCAAAGCTATCCTTTCCTCTAGTGTCCTGATGGGAATTGTTTCTCTAGTTACCTCCCTTGCCAACTGTATGGATGGAGACACCTATGTATTTCTCAAATACTGCACAAGTAACTCACACATTTCTACATCAGCACATTTCCCACAATCCACAACATAGAAACTCAATGCAAAACAACAACAAACATCGATTGAAATGCAAAAGTTAAACTTCCAAGAGGATTAATTATGCTGTACTTCATATACTACATTCCAGGCATATTCCTACTTTTTCCGGTAAATATTACATCTTAACATGTTACTAATTATGGTTAAATGTACCATATAACAGATAGTATGTGCATATGTCTAAATTGAATATTATTGTACCAGCATTAAGTTGTATTTTAACTGTGCAACCTTAATTTGCAACCAAAGATCATTTAAACGTCATATATGTTAAGGAAAAAAAAAATATCCAATTACTAACAGGAAAAGGCAAATAGCCTTTTCAGATCATTCTTATCCTTAATATTTGTTAGAAACATGCTTCTCTGTCTGGGACAGCAAAACTGTTGCTGAAAAAAAAAATCAATAGTCTGACTGCTTTTGTGGTTGCAATACATTAGATATCATAATGTTTTATAAGACTAAAATGAGCTAGAACCAATTCAATTTTAAGATTTAGAACTTAGACTAATAGATTTTAATTTAAGAAAATATCTGTCACTGACTAGACAAACAAATGAATTAGATTTTTCAGTTTTATTCCTTGGGCCATAAGTGTTAATCTTTTGGTAGAACACCAAGGCCACACCACTGCAGATTATCAAAAGCGACTAGTCATGGCTGTGAATTATTCATATGAAAGGCTATGCATCAGTGATAATATGAATTATATTTTTAAATATATTCATAAAACTTTGTAATAAGCTTTTAACATTATTTCCCTCAATATTTAAAGCTAGAAATAATATTTAATATTTTGGATAGAATTATGGATTTATCTTATACTGTCAAAAGTCCTGCCACAGGGTATCTTATGATTTAAGAGAAATCGGAACATTTAAATGCTGACTCCAGATATGCCCTCTTCTAATCAATTTAAAATTACATATGCATATTTCTCTCTAAGGGCTCTAATCAAGTAATTCCTTCTAAGAATGGGTGACAATTCATAATGTATTAGAAAAACCTATGCTTCAGAAGGAAGCAATATAGCATATGTAACTCAGCGGTCACCATCTGGATCCTGGGGACTCTTCCCACTTGATCACAATCTCCAGCAGCGCAGTGGGGCTGCTGCTAAGGCAAGCTCCATGCCTTCCCAGGCCCTGCCACTAGAGTTGCCAGATGTTTGTTGAAACAAAAATACCGAACATGCCCCGCCCCCCCCCAAAAAACACCGGGAAAAATTCTGTTGAAGGGGGGAAAAAAAGGGAGGGGGGGGAAGAGACCAAAGTTGTTGAGGGGAAGAAAAAAAAAGGGACTCCAAGACTTAAGCAAAAAAAAAATTATTTTTAAATAAAACAGCATGTCCACTTTAAGGGTGAGTGCAGGGATAGGAAAATGGGAGAGGCTGAGCACTAAGACCCCTTAGTCGGCAGCCATTTTGTGTTGGCAGCCTTGCAGAACCAGATAAGCATGGGGGCTGGGGGTGTTGGCAGCCAAAGGGGGGGTTCGGGGGAAGGGAGGTTGGGTGCTGAGTGTTTGTAGGGTTGCCAGGTGCCTGGCATTTTCGCCTCCTGGCCGGGGCGGGGGGGGGGGGGGGAAGAGAAAAATCATAAAATACCAGACATTTTAGGTGTCCAGGATTCTCTGAATTTTTACACCAGAGGAGGCAAAAATACCAGACTGTCCTGGTGAATACTGCATACCTGGCAACCCTACCTGCCGTTTGCAGAAAGGCCAGCATGCCCTGATAGCTAGGGTTGCCAGGTGTCCGGTATTCACCCGGACAGTCTGGTATTTTTGGCTCCTGTCCAGTAAAAAAATTCAGATAATACTGGACACCTAAAACGTCCAGTATTATCTGAATTTTTCCCTGGCCAGGAGGCGAAAATGCCGGGCACCTGGCAACCCTACAAACACTCAGTGTTCGCCCCCCCGCACCCTTCCTGGCTCCCAATACTCCCAGCGTCCCCAACCCCAGCCCCCATGCTTACCTGGTTCCCCAATGCTGCCAGCACAAAATGGGTGCCGGCCAAAAGACCTAGGGGAAGCATTGCTTCCCCTGGGTATTAGTGCTCAACCTCTCCCGTTTGTATTCCTGCACTGACACTTAAAGGGGACATGCTGTTTTATTTTAAATTTTTTTTGACTTACTTAAAACTTTCGGCTCCCCCCCTTCCCCCCCTTCAACAGAATTTTTTCCCTTTTTTTGGGGGGGGGGGTTTGGTATTTTGTTTCAACCATCTGGCAACCCTACTGGTAGCCCTGAGGGAGAGGTTTCTCTGAGCAGCCCCCATAACTCCCATTGTCTGGGAATGGGGAACTGTGATGAATGGGGGCTGTGTGGACAGTGCCTATGTAACTCACACACCCAGAATGGTTCACTGGGCCACGTAGTGGCACTTAGACCGTTTACAGCAGGGGTGTCCAAACTTTTTTCAAAGAGGGCCAGATTTTATGAAGTGAACATGCGTGAGGGCCAACCATTTTGCCTGACATTCTTTGAACCATTAAAATTAAACACAAATTAACTATTTTATGCAAAGTTTATTGCAAATGACTTTTCATTTCGTCACATGGATGACAAATCTAAACAGGTGTTAAATCACTCTGCCTTTCATATCTGAAGGCCAGATGAAAAAAAAATCCAGGAAGCTGAAATATATGTCAGGAACATTGTAAAGTACATGACATATTATTGGTAATAAGGGTTGTCTGTCAACTTTTAAGTTCAAAAAATATGAACAGGAACATAACACCAAGTATACATGTTGTGTCCAAATATATTTATAACTGATTTAGACCAACTGACATTAACTGAGATTTTACAATGTATTCATCTCAATACATATGGATTCGTTGGGGGCCATAAAAGATAGATATTGCCAAATTACCTGTGGGGCCGTATTAAACCGGAACACGGGCCGCAATTGGCCCGTGGGCCGGACTTTGGACATGCCTGGTTTACAGTGAGTGATAAGAACAAGGAAGCTCTACAGCCTAAGCTGAAAGGCAGCTGGCTTCATAGCTCAAGCTGTAGAGGCTCCTGCACTAAACCTCCATAGGTCCCAGGTTCAACTTTGCCCTGTGGTGGTAACACCTGCAGAGAGGAGCAGTGTGTGGGGCCACGTGTGCTCTGGGACTGGTACAAGGCCAGGGCAGGCAGGTGGTACACTGCTGTGGATCAATAGCCACCCGAGCAAAGTGATATCTAGTGGGAGCCCATACCCCAATGCCAGAGCCAGCAGCTCATGGCTCCTGATCTGAGTCCCCATTCCTAGACCTTGCACATCTCACTCTGCCCCAGTCCACAGATTCCTCCTACATGCAAACTCCCTCCCAGAGCTTGCACTTCACACTGCATCCTAGGACTTAGCCTGGAGCCCCTTCCCAAGCTATGAACCTGTGGCCAGACAGCCCGCCTCCATATCATCCATCTTATTTGCCTTCCTGAAGCATACAGGACAGAGAAGGAGCAATAAAATCAGCATAGTCTATGCTGGCTCATCTGATCCTGAGAAGCTGAAACATAGATATGAGGAGAGATCAGGATATGTGAGACTGCCACCGGCTGGCACCTATGTTGATTTGAACACACACACACACACAGTCCCCGAGAGGAATTTCCCACTGAGAAAACAATGTCCAGTACTTCAAAATTTAATCATCTCAATTCTCTCTTACAAGTGTAAATTAAGTTCACAACTTCCTTGTAAGAACTGGTCTCACAGCAGACAGACCAGCATCAATTGGCATTACAGATAAGAAAGAGAAAATACGTGACCCAATGGGTATATAAGATGGGCCCAGCACACACTCACTTTGAGTGTCATTCTACCCTCTACCTGCTGGTCAGGTTAGGTGTTTGACCTCCCGAGGTTCTATGGGGACGCCCACCTCGTATTTTCGTCTTTCCTAGGAATTGAGGGACCGGCCCTGGCCTGACATGCTGGAGTCGAGAGGCACAGAAGGGGGTAAAAATGGTACCTGGATGTGGTCCTCTGTCTTAAGTGTACACATAGAAAGAGTAAGCTGTTACTTGGTACCATTATTTCTATTTTTCTATCTTTATCTTCTTTGTAACCATTTTTAAGACCTATATTTTGCTAATAGTTAAGAAATAGAATAGCCATTGCAACCATATGATTTATAAGCTTCCTCAATAAACCTGTAACTGTTTAAGCTTTAACCTGACTCCTTCAGTTGCTGTAACAGAACCAAGCACAATTTAAAAGAACTTCAGCCGGTCATAAAGGGACAGATATAGGGAGAGCTTGGGCGTTTGGATTTGTGTCACACCCAGGTGGCACAATCCACTGGGGCACCTTTCAGCCTTTCCCCAAGGCTGCCCTCTGTGAAGTAACCCCCTGTGTTCTAGCAGCTAAAATCTAAGGTGTAATAAGCTCTTCCTATATAACGGGGCGTCTGTTGGCCTGCTGGCCACCCTCTGCGATGGGACCCCGGTCCTAGCAGTAAAGGCACGGACGTTAAACCTTTTCTCGGAAACATACACACACACACTGCCCTGACCGTCGGCTGACAGAACCCCTCAACCCCAGCCCAGAGCCTGCACCCCTGCATGCACCCAAACTCTCTGCCCCAGCCCAGTCAAAGTGAGTGAAGATGTGGAAAGGCAGTTACAGGGAGAGAGGGGATGGAGTGACTGGGGGAAAGCTGTGGGGATAGATACTGGGTTGCCCTTCAATTCAACAAGTGATCTTGGGCATAATGTAACAGAACAACTGGGGTCTGGCCTACACTAGGACTTTAGTCTGAATTACCTCCCTTCCCCCGGTCAAATTTATAAATTATGTGTCCACACTACCAAGCCCATTATTGTGGAATGAGGGGCCACGGAATTCAAACTCTGTACTCCTGCTTTTCCCGAGGAATATGCTATTCCCAAACTTGTAAGCCCAAAATAACATTAGCGTGGATGCTCTGGTGCCACGAATTTGAACTTATTGGCCTCCAGGAGGCCTCCCGCAGCTCCCCAGGGTGCTTTCTGGGGCTCTGAGTCCGAAGTAGTACGTCTACATTAACGGAGCCTGCCTCGGACTACATTCAACTCTTCCTCATAGTGAGAACATGGAACTTCGATATTGTAAAATCAGGTGTCCAGATATCAAGCTTAGTAAATTCAGGCTACCATGTTTTCCGGCGTATAAGATGACTTTTTATACTAAAAAACATCCCCCAAAAATCGGGGGTCGTCTTATACACCGGGTATAAACATACTGTAGCTTCGGCTACATACAGAACGTCCCTGTGCTGATACTGTATGTACCGCGCTGAGCCAATCACGGCAAGCGGTGTCATCTATTAATGCATACAAAGCCTGCTTGGATTGGCTGAGTCAGAGAGGTGGGCTATTACAACCTTTGCCAATCCGAGCAGGCTTTGTATGCATTAATAGAAAACACCGCTTGCTGGGATTGGCTCAGCGCAGTACATACAGTATCAGCACAGGGACGTTCTGTATGTAGCCGAAGCCACAGTACTGTATTAGGGCACATCCAGCGGGCTGGTGTTATTAAATGGTGTTGCCTCGGAAGGGGGGGGTAGTCTTATATGGCGAGTATAGACCAAAACCTATGTTTTAACTGGAAAATTAGGGCGTCGTCTTATACGCCCAGTCTCCTTATACGCCAGAAAATACGGTAATCTCCTAGTTTAGACATGGCCTCAGAGAAAAATAAACAGACATGTGCACAAACAACTTATACAGAAATGCTGTAATAGTTATGTTTATTACTTCGGAAGCTTGACCAAGGTTTTCAAAAGCAACTATTCATTTTATGTGCTTCAATTTTAAAGGGGTTTTCCATTTAAGACATGTGAAAGGAGGCTGATTTTTAGAACGTGATGAGCACCTGTCGTCTTAAAAAAAAAAAAATCAGACCCATTTATGGTGTTTCCAGTAATGCATCTAGAAAATGAGTCCTAAATTACTTACTCATTTTTGAAAATCATGCCCCCTCAATGTCACTAAATGACATTTTAGAACAATTAATTCTGTTTTGTTTAAACTGCAGCACTGGATCCTGGGCTATTGTATTCGTAATGTAATGCCTGTGTGCTGATATTGTGGCAAAGGCCCCTCTTCCCCAAGCCACTACTGGGGTTTTGCAGCGGGTCTCAGTGGTAGGGAGCCCGAGCCAGGGGCCCACAGGCTCCCTCCTTTGCTGCCTTTACCTAATGCTGGTCCAACTTGTTCTCTCCGTTTCTTCCTCTCTGCCTCTCCCCCACCTTCCTTTCGTCCTCTCACTCTCTCCCCCCAGCCTCCAACTGCTGAGGCTTTTAAAGGCCCTCAGAGAGACAGCAGAGAAATCAGCTGGCCCCAATTTGCCTGAGCCAGCTCCCTCCCAGCTGCACCTAATTGTGCTGCAGTTCTCTGCTTCTCTAACAGGAGCTTTTCCCTTTTGGGCTGCCTTTTCCCCCTCTCTGCAGCAGCTCCCTGGCCTGACCCTGTCACAAGATGCTTATCTAAAACGTTATTTTTCTGTCACCAGCTTCAGCTACTATCCTTTTTTATTCATCCAAAGAAAAAATACACATAGTTTGAAGCTGAAGGATTCTAGACATAGGATTGAAACTATTAAATCTCTAAAGCAAATTAAGGAAATGTCTAAACTTGCAATAATAGATACGATGTTATGTCCCAGTTTGGTTCCACTCAGTATTAAAGAGCCTTCTCCTCAAATCAGAAACTGGCGTTGGACATCAGGATTAAGGTCTGCTACATTAAAAATATACACTTTCCTCCCCAACCTGCATTTTCAGAGGTAACACCTTTTCTCCCCTCCCACCCCACCCCATCAGCATGCTATTCCTGCTACCGCAACTCCAGGTCTCTCCTGAAAATCATTTTCAAACAAGGTTTTGATCTCTACATTCAATTGACAATATTTTTAGTAAAATCAGAATTATCCTTTTCCTGAAAAAAACCACAACATCTTATTATCTGTATTTATTCCATTTAATTGCTCTGCTGCATCTATTACATGGGATTACTCATTGTTCCTGACATTGCTGTTCCTATGATTCCACTTGGTCATTGTTCTCCTCTTGATCTTCACACTCCTTTGGGGCATGATTTCACCCACTTCTCTTTCTCCACAGTTCCACTCTCTGCAAGCTCACTTGCTCTCACATCCTCCAATACCACTTCTATGCTATGAAGACATCTCAATCCAGATCTGAACCCCTGACCTCCTCGCCATGCGTCCTCACATCTCTACCTGCCTTACACCTAATGGTGTTGACCCAAATGCTAAAGGATATTTAATATGCTGGAAAAAAAACCCAACACAAATATAATCGGGAACCTCTAAATATTAATGGCAAATAATTATTCTGACAATCTGCTTCTCCCATTGTGATATTTACTTTAATAAAATTTATATGATATGATACCAGAAATAAAATGTGGGACTTTGCCAAAACTGATTAAAATACCAATTTTTATCTAGAAGCATCTATTAGGTCACAGCAGCTACAGTAATTCCTCATTTAACACTATATGTTTCAGAAAATGATCGTGTTAAGTGAAAACGTGTTATGAGGGGTCAATTTTCCCATTGAAAATAATGGAAAAGCTGGGATTTGGGTTTCAAGTGGTGGTGTCTGTTGGGACCGGGACATAAGTTTGGGGGAGAAGGGGACTGGGTTACAGCAGGGAGGAGAGGTGTTTGGCTCCGGGAAACCCAGCCACCGGCCTGCAAATGGGGGCGGAAGAGAGGGGGCAAGGTGTCTGATGAGGGGGAGTCAGCGGAGAAGAGTACAGCAAGCAGCAAATCCTCCACCACTTTGCAGGGAAGCGGGGGGAAGTTCCACACAGCCGCTGACAACGGGCCGGCTGGGGAAATCATGTTATTCCGGGGATGGTCATGTAATTCAAAAAATGTTCCCCACAAAAATCATGCTATCGCGAAAATGTGTTAAGCGGGCACGTGTTAAATGGAGCACATAACCTACGAGGAGAGGCTGAGGGTTTTGGGCTTATTTAGAGAAGAGAAGAGAAGAGAAGAGAAGAGAAGAGAAGAGAAGAGAAGAGAAGAGAAGAGAAGAGAAGAGAAGAGAAGAGAAGAGATTTGATAGCAACCTTCAGCTTCCTGAAGGAGGTTCCTAAGATAATGGAGAGGCTGTTCTCAGTAGTGATGGATGGCAGAACAAGGAGCAATGGTCTCAAGTTACAGAGGGGGAGGTCTAGGTTGGATATTAGGAAAAACTATTTCTCTAGGAGGGTGGTGAAGCACTGGAATGGGCTGTCTAGGGAGGTGGTGGAATCTCCATCCCTAGAGGTTTTTAAGTCCCGGCTTGACAAAATCCTGGCTGGATGATTTAGTTAGAGTTGGTCCTGCTTTGGGAAGGGGGCTGGACTCAATGACCTCCTGAGGTCTCTTCCAGCCCTAGGATTCTATGATTTCATGGCCTGAAACACTCAGTTCAATTAGCTGAAGTACAGATAATACTATCTTTAATTAATCAGTTTTAAATAAAAAGTTTAAAAAAATATATATTTTGTAAAACTTACTTCTTAGATATCAGACATTTAATTCTATTTAACTAAAATCAATATTTAAAACCATTTATTTTAATTGAATATTTCACTGAATTGTTAATTTAATTGAAAGGAGATTAACAGAAATACAAATAAAAAATTATTCAACTATTTAGTTAAGAAATGCATCATTTACCATTTTCTAACCTAAAAATGTGAAAATTAAAAATATGAATGTGTATGTTAAGCAATATAATTTACGTAAATCTGAATATATAGTATATCTTCCAGTTAGCAAAAAGATGTATAAAATTTAGTGTACAGGCTTTATTTAGTTACAAATCAACATATTTTAAATGATTACCAAGCAATGAGAATCAATCTGTCATTAGGAGAATATCTAAAATGTACAAATGCAAACCAAGATTAAAATCTATTATTTAAATCAAGGTTTCCTACTAGCTGGTTTATATCATTATTAAAATTCATGATTTAAATAACTGATTTAAATCAATTAATATTAGCCCCATGCACAATATAACAATAAAATAAGCATTAATATAGTGATTTATATGTTCAAAACACTTTATAAACATTAATTCTTGCAGTTTCCCTGTGAATCTGTTAGATGTACAAGTGTTACACTGTACAGATTGGGAAAATGAGACAAAGAGGTAATTAAAAGAAGAGTTGGTGATACAACCAAAACTTGAATCCAGGTTTTTTGATGCATAACCCTATGATCTAACCAACAGGTAACTCTGACCCTCTGAACAAAACATGTTCTTGACCATATGTGTGTGTCCCATCTGAAGATTGTCTCCTGTACCTGGCACATCTCCAGGATGCTACAGAGCACGTGCTATTTCCAAACAAATGAAGATACATGAAACATGAACTATTAATCTAATGAATAGAACTTTAATACTGGTTTGGTATAATAGGTGTCCAATATGAACTGTTACTATATTACTGTAGCATTCCTTTCTCTGGAACACACATTCATAATTGTAACCAACTGTTCATATTCGGTATTTCCTTTAGATCACACATCTGATCAGTTCAGGCAATAACATCTTAATCCAAAGCTTTTAAAGCAGTGAATATTCCAGAAAAGTAATGGTATTTCCAAAAGAAAAAAAAACCTCACATCACTCAATTTGCTATACTGTAATAAAATATTTCCAAATACATTCTGGTACACTGGACACAAAACAAAAACCACACCACCTTATTTGTATAACAAAGGAAAGGAAATAAATAAAATCTAAAAATACATATTGCCCTTCAAACAGATATCCTTCTTTGGTTATTTCACAATTATATAGATATATCCCTGAAAAGTTCTGACATTACAAATAATTTTAACCCAAATTTCTTTGTCCTTATCAATGCTCAGTCAAGCACTAATGTTAGTAGAAAATTAGAATGAAAAGAAAACCACAATGAAGTGATTATGACTGTTAAGCATCAACCTTTCATTATTCAGCCACTTTAACAGTGTGTAAGAGATTCTTATGAACCTGTGTGGGTTGAACTATAATGCACTCATAAGGTTACTTTAAACTGCATCAGTCAAAATTAGAAAAAAAGAAACATAAAAGGGACAGATTGAACAAGGTTTCAAACTGTTTTCTGTAGGGCTCACAGCTGAGGAAAATTATTATAGTATTATATTGTTGCCCCTTTGCTCAACAGTACTAGACATTGGGGGCATGACAATGGGTCATGTTCCTGATGGAAGAAAAACTGGTGTCTCAGTATTTTCTTATTGTTTTGTTCATAATATATACAAATCTACAATGGAAACAACAGCAAAACTGCACAACTGAAACTCCACTTTTAATAACCCCAGCTAAGACACTACTGGGGTTCAGAGCCTTTGTTATTCTTCAGGATTTACTAGCCTAACTCCTGGGGCTGATAGGGGAAGCCAGGTGGGTTGCAGTCCAGCAACCCTGTGGGAAGGAGCTGGATCTGGTTTGTCATAACCCCTTACTGCTTTCTATCTTGCCTCTTTCTAGGTTGTTTCCAGACTCATTTTTGTGATCTTTTTCTTCCAGAGGTCCACTTAACTGGCGGAATTACTGCATGTCTACTGCTGAAGGCTTCTGTGTTTCTGAGCCTGACAGTCACTCTTTCCTTCTAACCTGTAGCCTTTTTATCTTCCCTGCTGTTGTTGTACCACCAATCAGCCCCAGCATGGGGTCTATATGCCCTCTCAGATGTTGATTTTTCCCCCTCTGTCCTCCTATAAGCATGGTGACAGTATAGAGACATACAGGAATAGAGTCACACAACACTCATTGTTCACTGGAGTTAACATGGACTAGTTCAGGTTCAATTTTGCCCTGTAATACAATGGAGGATCTCAGACGGGTTTATCTTTCATGAATGCCCATGTGAGCTTCTGTCTCTGGATAGCTCTCAGATGACAGTACTGTACCCATCCACTGCCCTGAAGGGCCACTCAGTTTTGGATGCTGTAAGCCAGCCTTTACTTTTGGGTTGCACAGGGAGAAGCCTCCTGGGCCAAATCCTTACCTGGTATAGCTACACTGACCTCTGCTTTTGAACTTATCTGTGGAAAATTTTGTCAAGTTCCTACAATGTTTTTCCTGCAATATTTTTCAACTTTACCATTGTTGTAATAATATCTTCTTCCTATGTGTAGGAGGTATTTGTATATCATATTGAGTAGCAAATAGCAAAAGGGATATTTTCTTATTGCTGACAAATGTTTACTGACTCTGAATAACAGAAACCTGATGCATATCATCTTTACTCACTCATATTTATACCTTCAACTAGAGAAGGAAAATTGCACCCAAACATCCCCATTCACAGAGTGTAAGTCTTGGCATCAAGAATCCTGAAATGATCTAGGAAGAGGAGCCCAAAGCAATTTATATCCACACTTTTTCATACATTCAAACATTCTGCATTAGGTTATATGAAAAAGAGTTCATGGCATCATCCAACCCAGAGATGGGCAAAAGGACCTCTGCAGGCTGGATCCAGCCTGCAAAGTGGGTTGATCCAGCCCATGAAGGCCCTGCCAATCCCCCACCCCCAGGCCAATTAGGGCCTCGGGGCAAGGGGAAGCATACAACATTTCTTCTGCCCTGCCCCCCACCCTTCAAGGAGCACGAGGTGGAAGATACTTTGTGCACTTCCCCCTGCCCTAATTGGCCTTGGGTCAGGGGAGCACCAGGGCCTCTGTGGGCTGGATCAACCTGCTTGGCAACCTGGATCTGGCCTGCGGAGGCCCTTTTGCCCACTGCTGGGTTAGATGATGCCATGAATTTTTTAAATAACTTAATGCAGAATGTTTGGATGCCCTGATTGGCCTGGGGGCAGAAGGTGGAGCGTGCGAAGTCTCCTCCCATGCCAGGGGCACAGGCACCGAAGGGGAACCTCTGGGGGGCAAAGACTTCAAGCGCTCCCCCACCCCCAGACCAATCATGGTCTGAGTGGGGAAATATCCTGGCCCTGCCCCTTCTGCTTGAGACCCCGCCCCTTCCGGTGTGGCTCAGGGGCACTTCAAAGATTTCTGAAGTGGCACCTGGCAAAAAATTATTGCCCACCCCGATCCAGCATCAGTTCCTTTCCAATCAATGAAGGCAGCTGTTCTCTAAATTGGGGGCTTGAAATCCTCTGTCTGCTTCCCTGGGGCAAGTAAGAATTTTGAGCAGGCAGGAATTTGGATCAGGTGAAGAGGTTGAGTGGTGCCGGGCAACACAGAAATGAGGGAAGATTTTCAATCCCTGTTCGAATTAATGTTTCACTCCAGCTCTCCAGGTTGAAGAACCATACTCTTTCGAAACACAGCAGGTAGTTTACATATTAACAAGTCTTTCAATGGCAGTTTGTAACTAGCTGTACATTTTTCAATGCCTAGATATTTGAAACTAGGGACTGTCAGCAAAAAAAGCCCCAGGTAACTACACTTGTTCCACAGCAGTACACGATTAGACGTGTTGTCTCCTAAGCAGGGCTTTATAAATCAGTTTCAGCGGTTTGAATGGCGCACGAGCAGATAGGGAGCCAGTGCACTCTTTGAACAATTGGCATAATATACTCCCTGAAGCTAATACTACCAAGGAATGTGAACGGTCACATTCTATACTAGCTATAGTTTCTAAGCAACCACATACATTAAATTGCGAAAATAAAAACCCAGATATAATTTGTATCAGAGAGAAATGATCATAATCACCTAATCAGAAAGATGAAAAAGGTGCTTCTGCCAACTGATGTCGCTTAAGAATCCTTAATCTGAATGCATTCTTGTATCCAAAAGCATTCCTATATTGTCCTCTTGTCCTTCCCCTTGGCAGGACATTATACCATTTCTCTACACAATCAGCATTGTCTCTACCAACCTGAATCATCTAATTATCATTCAGATACTGATCTTGGCTGGACACTAGAAAAGCAAAGGCACTGCACCATCTGCTTTTGAAGGAAGAGTAGAGTTTTATGTCATCTGCATAAGGATGATGCAGCCTAAGTCTCACTAGCAGGTTCACATCCATGTTGAACAGATTGTCTGGCAGAATATATCCCTTAGGAACACCATGAAAGTGATACTTGAGGTAATAAATGAACAAGTACCAGGCCTTTTCTCCTGGATCTCTTATGGGGGAAAGAATGGAAACACTTGGGCACCATCGTGTCTATTTCAACCAAAGCCCATGGGCAAGTCAATAAACCTATGATCAAAGGAATCCAGGATGTTGACAGTTTTAAACGAATATTGGATTAAACCTCTCCATTTTGTCAAAACTTCGGTTAAAAGCCTTACATATGTAATGGTACTTAAAAAGTGAAGTCAACTTCAAAATGTAAGTGAAAAGTAGATTCAGGTGCTACACTTGCCCTGAATCACCCTGCCAGTGTTTGTGATTATAGAATCCCACATCAATATTTTTAAGGAATGTTCTTCTACCCACTGCTGTGTGAAAGATCCACCCAACAAAAGAAGAAACTAACTATACGAGAACTGGTGAAAATGAATACATAAAAAGTGCTATCAGATGTACAAAGTCAACAAACTGAAAAGCCAAGAGAAATAGTTTTTCCTCTAATCTCTTTCAATTAGTTATCTTGGGTATTACCGGTAACAACAGTAAGACATTTTCAGAGAGAAGGGTGGTTTTGAAGCTGATAGCATCTCTTCCACTCACTCTTGGGCTACGTCTACACTACATGCTTCTTGCTCAAGTAGCCTTTTGTGCAAGAGTTTTTGCACAAAAACTTCCTGCACAAAAGCATGTCCACACCTCAAAGCACATCCCAAAAGCGATGTGCTTTTGCACAAGAGAACATCCACCCTGCATGAACGCTCTTGCGCAAGAAAGCTCTGATGTCCATTCAAGTTATGACCATCAGAGCACCTGTGCTTCTTCCCCCATAGGGGTTTCCTGCTCAAGAAACCCCTCTGGAGCGTGCACACTTGCCTTTTTGTGCAAGAACTCTTGCACAAAAGGAAGTTATGCCTCCTAAAAGAAGGTTTACCTACGGCAGAAGGAGCCATCTGTTCTGCTGTTTTACTCTTGATTTCCTTGTGCAAAAGCACATTTGCGCAAAAACCTTGCAGTGTAAATGTAGTCTTGCTTAAACATACTGGGAGCTGTAGGACTAGAGATCTCTGGGAAACAAACAATAGGACTATATCAACATTTCAGGCTTTTTGCTCAATAACGGCTGTTCTTGTGCAAAAACTTGTGGAGCATCTACACTGCACGCACATTCTTGCGCAAGTAAATTTACAGTAAGGCAGCAGAACAGAGGGTTTTTTGTGCAAGAGTTATTTCTCTCCCCATGAGGACTAAGCCCTCCTGCACAAGAGCTCTTGTGCAAGAAGGCGGTGTGTTCAGGCAACAGGGATTTCTTGCACAAGAAACCCCTATGGCTAAAATGGCCATCAGAGCTTTCTTGCGCAAGAGAGTGTCCACACTGCCATGGACGCTCTTGCGCTAAAGCTCATCTCTCGCGCAAAAGCACGTGGCAATGTGGACATGCTCTTGCTCAAGACCTTTTGCGCAAGAACTCTTGAGCAAAACAGTTCTTATGCAAGAAGCCTGCAGTATAGATGTAGCCAAGCTATAAGGATCTGGAAATTAAAAGCCATCAGAGTTGTTGGAACTTCTTTTCATAATGGTTCCAGTTTCTGAAAAAACTGCATAAACAACAGGTATTTAAAGTGCTAGTTTTAGACTTGTACTCATCTTCAGTTCTTCTGCTCCAAGTCTTCCAGAAGAGCTTTTTGTCTGATTTAGAAGATTTTTCATGTCAATTCATAGCTCCAAAACCTATATTAACTCATAGTGTGCACTGATGAAATAAAATACCCCACTGAATTATGCCAGTTTTAGAAAACTGCATGCTTACTAGCCTCTGCATGAGATGATAGTTAGAAAAAATGCTTTTGTGTTTGGTTCTATGAACTCCATCTAAAAATGCTAACTTAGAATATAACAGTTTCTTAGGTTTCACTTTCCAACCATCAATGTCATCAGAAAAGCATATTACTAGTTATCCACAGAATCATCCCATAAGACATAAGTGATATTGCACCCACAAAAATTTACTTGGGAATTCTGGCCTCAGATTAAAACATTTCTAATAAAACTGTACATCAATTTTACAGCACTGGAAGGTCCTTAAATGAATTACTGGATTTAACTAAGAAGGTTCATTATTCCTTGTTTCTCCTTCCCGGCTTCTACTTTTTCTTCACCAAACTGCTATTTACAGGTCTCTTCTAAAGTCAGTTCTATTAGTTCTATGATGCACGATCAACAGAAACTTTTGTATTATTTTGATTAGGGCTCTGAACTGACCTGCATTAAATGCCTGCGATTAACTCAAGATAGGATTAACATGTTAATTTTTTTAACACGTTAATCACAGGTGTTAATGATGCACTGCCCCTTTGAAGTGCCACTCCAGCACTTCAAAGGGGCAACGCAAGTGGAGCCAGGGATCAGCTGGAGTCCCCAACTGATCCCAGGCTCCTAATGCACTGCACCTTGGAAACACTGCTGCAGAGCTTCCAAGGGTCAGCGCTGCAAGGAGCCCGGGGTCAGCTGGGGACTCCAGCGGATTCCAGGCTCCATGCAACACTGCCCTACTGAAGTGCCACAGCGGCATTTCAAAGGGGAGGCGCATGCGATTACTTGTGCAATTAAATTTCGTAATCACTTGACAGCCCTAATTTTAACTCTATCTGTTTACAAACTGCTATGCCTAAATTGTACAACCCTATTTTGTGAATATAGTTGCCTCCTGCCTTTAATCATTCCTGCTGGGATGTGGCCACCTGTCAACTAGAAGCAGGACTTGTACCTTATTTCATTATTCAAAAACTTGCTAAGACACACTGAGCTAAATCCATTCTGGGTATAATTTCACCGAAATCAATGAAACAGGAACGAGATTCCTTGGTCTTATTTTTTCCAATTACCCTCCTCTATGAAAAATGCACTTAGTTTTTGTTTCAATAAATTAATAACCTTTAAAATTCTTCTGCACGGTATTATTGGTGGTGTAACTCCTGTGTCTAGTTGACAGATGGCTACATTCCAGAAGGTATCATTAAAGACAGGAGGCTAATGGCTAGGTAGAAACATAGCCTATAGTTAATGCACAACATCAGTACTCAGCAGGCCCAAGTTCAAATTGTGGCTCTGCCATGGATTCCATGTGTGACCTTGGTCAAATTACTTAACCTTTCAGCTCCTTACCTGTGCAATACAAGCAGAACTCCTCTCTTGAGCTGTCATGTCTCCTTTGACTATAAAGTCTTTAAGGAAGGTACAGGCTGTGTTTTTTAAAGCGCCTGGAATCCCGGGGCCTTTAGATGCAGTCATGTTACACAAAATTATTGAAATAATAAGAGGCTTTGCAGGCAGTCTGCAGAGAAAAGTCAAGAAACCCGTGGAAAATGAGTTACTGTTTCAGTTGTATAGATGGTTGTAATGGTCCTCAGGGTTCCCTGGAGTGTGGGTTACCTTGTAACTCCTCTAACTCCAGTGAGAAGACGACTTATTTCTGATTAAGTGGGTGTCAGTTCATGGACGTATCTCGTCTGTTAGCCCAGAGGAGATTGCTTCAGTAGCTATGCTGGCCTTTACTTTGCCTTGCAGATTAACTATAGATGCAACCCCACTCCTTGAGACATTTTGAAGCATCCCCCAGTGGAGTTCAGCATCTTATCCTCTGAACACTCACTGTATTATCAAGTATTCGATTCCTAACGGAACATTATACACACCAGCCTATTTGATTCAACTCAGGACCAGCTCTGACATAACATTACAGCACTGAGATATTTATAGCGAAGCAATCAGTTTATCATCAAAGATGAAGATTTAAGGGACAGCAAGGATATTGGAAGGAGAACGATTACTTATAAAACCATGCCATTACACGCTTTCTGCAGATTAAATTTAACAGGCTAACTTTGTGTCTAAGGAAGTGTACCCCAATGTATTTTGACACATTTCAACCAAGACTGGTTGAGATCCTGCTTTATGTAAGAACGTAAGTATGACTGTAATTGGTGAGACCAATTGTCATCCATCTAGCCCAGTTTCCTGTCTTCTGACAGTAGCCAATGCCAGGTGCTTCAGAGGGGATGATCAAAACACTGGAGTGTGGTTTTTACATCCTTGCCCATCCTGGCTAATAGCCAATGATGAACCTAACCTCTATGAACTTATCTAGTCCATTTTCAGGAGTGTTATAATTTTGGCCTTCACAACACTCTCTGGCAAAGAATTCCGTAGGTTGATTGTGTGTTGTGCGAAGAAATACTTTTAAAAACTTGCTATTAATTTTATTGGATGACCCCCAGTTTACATGTTATGAGAAAGAGTAAAAGATACTTCCTTAGACACTTTCTTCACACTCGTCAGGATTTTATAGACCTCTATCATATTCTCCCCCTTAGTCATCTCTTTTCGAAGTTGAAAAGGCCCAGCATTATTAGACAGTCCCGTTCCTAATCACATCTGTTGTCTTTTTCTGAACTTTTTACCATTCTAAGGAATCTCTTTCGAGATGGGGAAACTAGATAAGCATGCAGTACCATGGATTAAAGTGTGCACGGTATGCAAGATGTGGGCATACCATTGATTTAGAGAGACACAATAGGACATGTTCTGTCTCATTACCTACTTCTTTCTGAATGATTCCCAACAGTCAGTTTTTTTGACTGCTACTGCACATCAAGTGAATATTTTAGAGAACTATGCACAATGACTCCAAGATCACTTTAAGTAATAATAGCTAATTTAGACCCCCATCATTTATATGTATATTTGGGATTATGTTTTCCAGTGTGGATTACTTCGCATTTATCAACATGGAATTTCCTCTGCCATTTTGATGCCCAGTAACCTAGTTTTGAGAGATCCTTCTGTAGGCACCTAAAAGAGGCATTACCTCTCTCTATTATGACCATTTATTCCTACTTTTTAACCAGTTACTGATCCATGAGAAAACCTCCCCTCTTTTCCCATGACAGTTTATTTTGCTGAAGAGCCTTTGGTGAGTGACCCCGTCAAAAAATTTCTGAAAAACTAAGTATACAATATTCCCTGGGTCCCTCTAACCCACATGCTCACTGATCCCCTCAAAGATCTCTAGTAGATCAGTAAGGCACAATTTCCTTAGGCCAAAAGCCATGTTGACTCTCCTTTAACATGAATGTAAACATGCTATCCATTTACACTTCTCTTTCCTGCCCCTAAGAAAGTCTTTTTGCCTTCTCTTTATCATCTACAAAGTTGACTGTCTCCAGAAACAGGACAACCCTTTGTAACAGAACTTCTACTGTCTTGTCTCCCTGTTGACTTAATATGTAGAAGGGGCTTCCACTCTGTTTTACAATGCTTAATTTACATGTGAAGTTCGAGACAGAGGCAGGCAGAAATCGATTTGTTGATCCTGTATTGATTCAGTCTTTAGGAATGTAATTCCATTACAGAAATGTTTTTGCCTAGTATCTGTAGATAAATTTTATAATATTAACAGTCAGTGTGATCCTGGCTTTCATTTAAGGTATTACATGAAAACATTTATGAATAAATATCATGAGAACAGAGGGGTAATGAGATAGCAGCTCATAACAGACCAGACTGTCAGAAAAGTGAACCCTTTGCCAACTGGCACCAGCAAGCCTCTGTGTCAGAGGGACACATTAACAGGGCACCAAGAAAGAAGTTTATCTTGCCAATGGCCATATATCTTATCTGTGGATAACTTCGGGTCCTTTTATTAGGATCACTGCATTTCCTGTAGCAAAAGTAAGGGGGTAAATAAATAATGTTAAATTTAGCTTGTTTATTCCTTCCTGTGACCCACACAAAATAAATTCATTAAATGTTCTGGTTTAACGGTTCTAAATCCTGCTGGAAAGGGATAACAAGTGGAGTTCCTCAAGGGTCTGTTTTGGGACCCGTACTGTTCAATATCTTCATCAAGGATGTAGATATTGGGATAGAGAGTACGCTTATTAAGTTTGCAGATGATACCAAACTGGGTGGGGTTGCAACTTCTTTGGAGGATAGGGACATAATTCAAAATGACCTTAGCAAGTTAGAGAAATGGTCAGAGGTAAACAGGATGAGGTTTAATAAAGAGAAATGCAAAGTGCTCCACTTAGGAAGGAACAATCAGTTCCATACATACAAGATGGGAAGCGACTGTCTAGGAAGGAGCATGGCAGAAAGGGATCTAGGGGTCATAGTGGACCACAAGTTGAATATGAGTCAACAGTGTGATGCTGTTGCAAAAAAAGCAAATATGATTCTAGGTTGTATCAACAGGTGTGTTGTAAGCAAAACTCGTGAAGTCATTCTGCCGCTCTACTCTGCACTAGTTAGGCCTCAGCTGGAGTACTGTGTCCAGTTCTGGGCGCCACATTTCAAGAAAGATGTGGAGAAATTGGAAAGGGTACAGAGAAGAGCGACAAGAATGATTAAAGGCCTAGAGAACATGACCTATGAAGCCAGGCTTCATGAACTGGGCTTGTTTAGTTTGGAAAAAAGAAGATTAAGGGGGGACATGATAGCGGTTTTCAAATATCTAAAAGGGTGTCACAAGGAGGAAGGAGAAAATTTGTTCCTCGTGGTTTCTGAGGACAGGACAAGGAGTAATGGGCTTAAAGTGCAGCAGGGGAGGTTTAGATTGGACATTAGGAAAAAATTCCTAACTGTCAGGGTGGTCAAATATTGGAATAAATTGCCAAGGGAGGTGGTGGAATCTCCCTCTCTGGAGATATTTAAGAACAGGTTAGATAGACATCTGTCAGGGATGGTGTAGACGGAGCTTGGTCCTGCCTTGAGGGCGGGGGGCTGGACTCGATGACCTCTCGAGGTCCCTTCCAGTCCTATGATTCTATGAAAGATGCACAAGCAAGCCACATACTATGTCAGTTTGATCTCTAATAATCATCTTGATGATTGTGGTATAAATGGTTCTGTTGTGAAGGTGGATGCTGATGACAATTAACTTATCCTACTTATTTCATTGGTAGCTAGGGGAACCAGCCCGGCAGCTGAGCTCAATGACTTGCAGCCTTTTTTTATTATTAATTATTATTATTATTAGAAACTTCCCATAAAAGGTTATTTGTAACAAGGTAGTCTTTCCATTGTGCCATGATGATCTGCCAAGAAAAGGATATTAAAATAGGATGATATAGCAACATTTTCTGCTCTATTTCTATGCTGGGAGTGGTTCGGGGTTTTGTGGAAGCTTAGCCATGACTGGCACAACTGCAATTTGTTCCTCATTGCCAGACTAGTGGGCAAATAGCTATGAACTTGAAAAGACTTGTTAACTAGTAAGTTTAGCAAACAACTTGTTGAGGCTTTTCTAACAGGGTGATATGCATAAATATGTGGTTTATGATTAAACAATCCCTTTCAAAAACGTATATTATCAACTGTGTAGTAACTACACTTGTATTAATTTTAGACTGCACAGCATAAAGTAGTCTGTGCAATGCAAAAAGTTACCTTGGGAAGAACCACCTTTCATATTTGCCTATTGTGTAAAAATACTTTTTCATAATTACAACCCTAAATGTCTATAAAGTTACCTTCTGATATTTAAAAAAAAAATGGTCTGTTAGTCATCTTGATGTGTCCAAATATGTTTGAACTACAGTACAGACAAAGTGTGATGTGATTTTTTTTCCCAAGGAACAAAATAGCAAGATGGGGAAAAGTGTTATTTTATATACAGACAGTGACAGTTTCTAGTTATTGATGCATCACTAAGCAAGGCTTTGCTAACAGCCAAATGAGCTATTGCACTTACAAAATGAGGGCATGTGGCATATCAGATTAGTTTTACTCAAAGGTCTACGATAGTATATAATTTTAGAAGGCTAATATCTATTTTTTGGGAAAATATGCCACTTTAAAAAAAATAGTGGCATTGAATGCCATATTGTTTCCTCTCCAATTACCTTTGTATTTAGCATGCAGATGGAAAGTGCTGTATATTCACTGTAAGTGCCATATATCCTCATCTTAATTAAATTGTAAGCAAACATTTATTGGCATTTCAATCACATATAGACCTTAAAACAAATTAAGTATTTTTGACAAATGAAGATACAGTATTCTAAGAAATCTGCTTTTTGAAAACTAATGAAGTGATTTCTAACAATTTTTATTACAAGCACCTGTTAGCTCCCACCAAGCAGCAGCAACAGATGTATTTCTGCTTATATTGCTCAGTTCCAAGATAATGTCCCTACAAGCTTTTAAGCTAAAAGCCAGCATGAGATATATCCACAAAGAGACCTGACCCTTCTCCCTGCAACTAAAAGTCTCTTGGAAGTTTTAAGCTAATAGTCTATATGAAATTCTTATTGTTGTAACTTTGCCTTGTTTCCCAGCCATACCTGACTAACTACATCCTACAGAGGACAGAAATAATGCATAGGAAGTGAATATAAAAATTAGCTATTATCCAGCCCCACCAGCACTCCCAGGCACAGAGCAGTCCCACACTGCCTTAACCATCGGCTGCTCCCTGTGGCTCTCTGCTCTGGGTGCTGGGGGGAGGGAGGCTTTGTGCACTGACCCCTCCCCCAGCCCAATCTATCAGCCCTTATTGGCCAGAAACTGGCCAATGAGGACTAAGAGATTGGGCTGGGAATGGGGGCAGTATACAAAGCCTCCCCCCTTCCCCTGGCATCTGGAGCAGACACACACATGGAGCCTCCAGACATTTTGAGCAGGATGGGGCTGTGGCAGGCAGAGAGCCAGCCTTGGGGTTTATGTGACTGCACCCCTTGAGGGTGTTTGCCAGTGTGCTGATAAAGCCACTGACGCTCACCTCCTTGCTCTCTGGGGCATCTTACCACTGTCCTGCTGAGCCAAATATCTTGGTCTCCCCCAGGCATGGCACAGAACTGAGATTACTGCATTAAGAGCAATGCAGTTTCAGGCATGGTTTCCAGGAAACCACCTCCAAATGGGATAAGAACCCCAAATAAATAATTCAGACAAACCCTCTTTAACAATGAAAGGAGGATGTACCCACTGATTGTTCCCCCAGGCAACAATTATTTACACTGGGCTGATTAATAAATAAAAGTGATTGTATTAAGTACAAACAGTAGAATTTTAGTGGTTACAAATGAAAACAGCAAAGTAAATTCCAAATTTAAAGTCACAGAAAATTCATAGCTAGTTCTAACACATTAAAGCTTTTTGCAAACTGATCCTCAAATGGGGATATAAGTGAGCAAAAAGTTGACTACCTGATAAGCCTAGGCTCATCGGGTAGCAGAGTCAGATGCTCGACTGCTCACTTTACCCTCCCCTTGCTGTCTCTTTATCAGGCAAGGGAGCAGAGAAGCTGGAGCCAGTGCTGGAGAGAGCCGGCTTAAAAGCTGGGATCTCCCGTGGACAGGGGTTGCTGCCACAAAGCAACCACTGTCCATGGTGGCCTGGGATGGCCACAGGCAGAGGCTGCTCCAGCCTGGCTACGAACACAGCGCCTGAGCAATCCCGGTTCAGTCCCAGCTTGTGCGAGGTCCAGGACCTACCCGCACTAAGCCTCTGCAATTTAAACGTACTAAGATCTGGGCTACCTGAAAAGCAGCAGTAGGGATAGCTCCTGGACATTGAGTGAGCCTCCCCTATCAACAAACTACATAGTTGATAAACTTTGTTAGTGGATTGCCCACCTGAGAAAATCCTTGCCCTAAAATATTCTTATTTCAGCTAAGCCCCCAAACCAGGGAAGATCTTTTCCTCCCTGGTGACTTTGGCTCTTTCTTGGGTGTCTCAAGCCAGCCAAAGTAAAAAAGCCTGAAAACTTTGCATTGTAAACAGACTTCCTTTTGGACAGGAATTCTTTGTTTCTACACTTCACCCTTCAACAGAAATGACCTGTTTAGACCCTACCAGTTTGGGTAGTCACATGTGTTCCTAAGACCAACCACTACTAAACGGAAAAAGGAGGCTCTTTACACACGTGATCACCCAGACATTGAGGTGTCAGAGGCTGGAAGCACCCTTAGTGTTTTCATGTGCACATTTAAAACCATAAACCATTCCCTACCCCATCTCTCTAACTTTACACACACACACACACACACACACACACACACACACACACACACACACACACACACACACACACACAATTACATACACCAAAATAAGATCTACACACACACACACACACACACACAATTACATACACCAAAATAAGATCTACAGATCCAGGAGACTGCGACATTAAAATTGCTAGGCTTCACGAGGTATTTTGCCCAAAGCATCTTCAAGTTATGCATATTTGTATCCATGAGACAACTTCATAAAGTCGGGGGAGGGAGGGGGGGAGGTCGGGTCCATCACAAGGGATCTCCCACATCTTAATAGAGTGTCTAAGCACTGCGATATAGGATATACTGAAGTGGGGCTCTCTTAATCTCTCCTGTCATTGGAGTGTTAAAGAACACAGACGTGCATGCAAACGAGTGACTGCGTGAGCAAGCAAGAACAATTCCATAGCTTGATGTTTAAAGGCTCACACATGGGAGATGAAGGACCCAAGGCCCAGTTTTCCTGTTCTCCAGGTCTCTTGATTCCCTGTCCATTGTCTTATCCACTGGACAGCATTGTCTCCAAATGGACTGAAGAGATTCTCTCTCAAAAGCAAGAGATAGAACAACACACAAAGACTCATTAGTGGTAGAAGGGAAGGCTTGAAATCAGACTGCCTGAGAATAAGGAAGCAACACAGTAATTCAGGTTGAACCTCTCTTGTTCGGCAGCCTCAGGACTGAAGTGGTCCCGAACAAGGGAATTTGCTAGAGCAGGACAGGAATCCAGCTACACCTGGGGCTCCCCTCCTGGCAGCTGCCTCAGGAAAACCTGGAGATCTGACCACCTCCTGTCCACCTGCTTGGGTCTGGTGCCCCCAGCCCGCTTGCGGGGCTCAGCTCCACGCCCCCAGCCCTGAGAGGGGCAGCAGCTGCTTCTAGGGTTCCCCAGCTCTGGCCCTGCACACAGTGGCGGCTGCTTCTGGGACTGCCCAGCTCTAGTCCCTGGCCCCATGCAGTGGCAGCTGCTCCCAGGGTTCCTCAGACACTCAAAAGCAGCTGGGTGGCAGCTGTTCCCAGGGCTATCTACCCTCAGGTCATTGCCCCGGCAGACCAGGGTGTCTCGGGCGAGTGAGGTTCAACCTGTAGTTTGAATGAACTCTGAAGTCAAAAGTAAAATATTATTTCTTGGTGGTCCTTCATCATGAGTCATAGTCACAGAATCATAGAACACTAGAACTGGAAGGGAACCTCGAGAAGTCATCAAGTCCAGTCCCCGGCCCTCACAGCAGGACTCAGTACCATCTAGACCATGCCTGATAGATGTCTATCTAACCTGCTATTAAATATCTCCAGAGATGGAGATTTCACAACCCCCCCTAGGCAACTTATTCCAGCGTTTAACCACCCTGACAGTTAGGAAGTTTTTCCTAATGTCCAACCTAAACCTCTACTGCTGCAGTTTAAGCCCATTGCTTCTTGTCCTACTCTCAGAGGCTAAGGAGAACAATTTTTCTCCCTCCTCCTTGTGACACCCTTTTAGATACCTGAAAGCCGCTATCATGTCCCCTCTCAGTCTTCTTCTTTCCAAACTAAAAAAGACCAGTTCTTTCAGTCTTCCTTTATAGGTCATGTTCTCTAGACATTTAATCATTCTTGTTGCTCTTCTCTGGACCTTCTCCAATTTCTCCACATCTTTCTTGAAATGTGGTGCCCAGAGCTGGACAGAATACTCCAATTGAGGCCTGATCAGTGCAGAGTAGAGCGGAAGAATGACTTCTCCTGTCTTGTTCACAACACACCTGTTAATGCATCCCAGAATCTTGTTTGCTTTTTTTAACAATAGCATCACACTGTTCACTCATATTTAGCTTGTAATCCACTATGAGGCCTAGATCTCTTTCTGCAGTACTCCTTCCTAGACAGTCACTTCCCACTTAAGAAGGAACAATCAGTCTCTCACATATAAAGTGGATTACTTTGCATTTGTCCTTATTAAACTTCATCCTGTTTACCTCAGACCATTTCTACAGTTTATCCAGATCATTTTGAATTATGATCCTATCCTCCAAAGCAAGTTATAACCCCTCCCAACTTGGTATCATCTGCAAACTTAATAAGTGTACTCTCTATGCCACTACCTAAAACGTTGATGAAGATATTGAACAAAACCAGTTCCAAAACAGATCCCCATGGAACTCCACTTGTTATGCCCTTTCAGCAGGATTGTGAACTGTTAATAACTTCTCCCTGAGAATGGTTATTCAGCCAGTTATGCACCCATCTTATAGTAGCCCCATCTAAGTTGTACTTGCCTAGTTTATTGATAAGAATATCATGTGAAACCGTATCAAATGCCTTACTAAAGTCTAAGTATACTATGTCCACCTCTTCTCCCTTATCCACAAGACTCGTTATCCTATCAAAGAAAGCTATCCGATTGGTTTGACATGATTGGTTCTTTACAAATCCGTGCTGGCTGTTACCTATCACCTTATTATCTTCCAGGTGTTTGCAGATGAATTCCTTAATTACTTGTTCCATTATCTTTCCTGGCACAGAAGGTAAACTGACTGGTCTGTAGTTTCCTGGGTTGTTCTTATTTTCTTTTTTATAGATGGGCACTATATTTGCTCTTTTCCAGTCCTCTGGAATCTCTCCAGTCTTCCATGATTTTTGAAAGATGATAGCTAAAGGCTCAGATACCTCCTCTACCAGCTTCTTGAGTATTCTAGGATGCATTTAATCAGGCTTTAGTGACTTGTGGATATCTAACTTTAAGTGATTTTTAACTTGTTCTTTTTTTATTTTAATCTTCTAAACCTACCTCCTTCCCACTAGCATTCACTATGTTAGGCATTCCTTCATCGTCAGACTTTTTGGTGAAAACCAAAACAAAGAAGTCATTAAGTACCTCTGCCATTTCCAAGTTTCCTGTTATTGTTTCTCCCTCCTCATTGAGCAGTGGGCCTACCCAGTCCTTGGTCTTCCTCTTGCTTCTAATATAGTTATAGAATGTCTTCTTGTTTCCCTTTATGTCTGTAGCTAGTTTGAGCTCATTGTGTGCCTTTCCCTTTCTAATCTTGCCCCGGCATATTTGTATTGCTTGCTTATATTTATTCTTTGTAATTTGTCCTAGTTTCCACTTTTTATAGGACTCCTTTTTTATTTTTAGATCATGCAAGATCTCCTGGTTAAGCCAAAGTGGTCTTTTGCCATACTTGCTATCTTTCCTACGCAGTGGAATAGCTTGCTTTTGGGCCCTTAATAATGTCCCTTTGAAAAACTGCCAACTCTCTTCAGTTGTTTTCCCCCTTCATCTTGCTTCCCATGGGACCTTATCTACCAGTTCTCTGAGCTTACCAACATCTGCCCAGAGATCAAAATTAAAGATTCATGGAAAAGCATATTCTTCCCCTTGCGGTTAATTTCAGAGAAGACTTGCACAAACAAAATACATTTACTGGAGCACCAACCAGACTGGCTTTCTGTAAAGATATATCTAGCGCTACTTGTGTTTGAGTACCTTGAAATTAAAATAGTCCCATAAGTCATGAGAAAGCGGATCTATTTAGGGTTTGATTTTTTTTTTTTTGAGGCTGAAAGGGGCATTCCAGCAAGTATGCATCAAAATCAGGTAAAAAGACCTTGCATCAAAAACAGTTGAAAAGAAGGGTGGTAAGCCTTAAAGTGCATTTTGTTCCCATATAGTAAGAAGGGCAAGTGCTTGGTGCAAAGCAGTTTGGTATAAATGTAATAATTTCTGGATATCTGCCAGTACTAAGGTTGAAAAGCAATATTACAAGGCTTCTATGATGACAGCCTACTGGGAGACATTTGTTGAAAATTGCTTTGCCTATCATTTAGTCAGCAAAAAACCCACACAGTGCTAGTTATGTTAGAACTGTGTCAAGTGTGCATCTATAAATGATTCCAATTGTAAGCTTATAAAGCCCCCATATAGGTGCAATCACTATAAAAGCTTAGCATTCCTGTTCTATTCTTTTACATTGGAAAGCCTTATATATTTTCACCATATGCTGCTCAGATAAGTGCGTATAATTATAAAGAAAGCATGCTCTCAGATTTAAATTCAAGTTTCAAAAATTAAAATTAAAAATTACTTTTTGACAACAGCCAATAAAGTTTTCAATGGTTACCCTGTGAACAAGCAGAAGCCTTAAATCTTGCATCAAATAAACAATGTATTTTTAACTATAACCTTTTACTCTGCTGGAAGTGGTAACTTACACAAGTGCTAAATTGTAGTGTTTTAACTACATGATGTCTGTCTTCTAAAGTCCTCCAAATACATGAAAACAGTTTAAAGTAATTGGAATGAAACTAGCAGAAGGAAGGGCTAACCCTCAAATTTTCAAAGCACTTATAGATTTTAGCTATGTGACTCCCATTCAAGTTAATGGCAATCACTGAGCTAACTATGAGAACTGTTTCAAAAGTTGAAGAGTAAATGTCCAGCAGTTGTTTTTAAAAAATGTTTAACAAATTAAAATTTCTACATATTCTGCAATTACTTTGGATTGTGTAATGATTTCTTTTATATAATAGTCATTTTGCTTTTGCAACTGCTCCAGAGAACTGTAGGATTTATGGATTAGGTAAGTAACCCTCATTCTCATGAAAACTAATAATTACTATACTTAGACATCAGTGGTTAGGAAAAATTGCCTAAATTTCTTTCTTTTCTATTTAAGAGCTAACTTTAGAACTTCTAGATCTCCAAATCAAACTACTTTAAAGGGATCGTACATGGGGTCAAAGATGGCTGAGTTTAATATACATTCCTTCAATATGATGCATCATAATGCTACTTTTCTCCTTTAAGGGATACCCTTTTTCTGTTTTGGCATATGTTATGCAGGGATTCAAAATCTATTTATCTACTTCTTAAGCATGTGTAGGAAGCCTTCCAAGGCAAATACCATCAGAATTAAAGCGTAATTTAAAAAGCACCACGATTCTAACCCTTATTCTGGAAGATATTATCTTCCAAAGAGAACCAAATGTAAACCAATGCTGTGATGTTTTCCAAAATCTACAGACTCCCATCTTGTATGTCTTTAAGGGTTCAAAGGATAAATAATGCTGAGATTTCAGTACATAAGTCAGTAAAAGCTGTTATTTGGTTTCAGCACAGGTTTAATTTACATTAGTTTGATTATTCCTAACAACTATTTATAAAGGCCCAATCCACCTCCGATTAACATAAATGGCCGGAATCCCAGTCATTTAAATGGGATTTGTATTGGGCCCTAAAGTTAAAACCAATTACAGTTCCCAATACCTCACACACACTCCATGGAGAAAGAAGAGACAAAAAAAAAAAAAAAAAACCCCACAGAAAGACAAACAAAGTCATTGCTTGATATTGAATCAGAATCAGACATGTAAAAGTAAAATTAGAGATTTTCCTGAGTGTAGTAGCAGTCCTATTAGAGGCTATATGCATAACTAAGTGATAGTGAAAGATTCTCCTTTGACACTCTACTAATAGAGGTTTATGTTTTTAAAGATGAACATGAAGTCTATTTCTATATTAAATATATGAAAAATAGTGGACTGCTGTCATTAAGGTTACTCCAGTTTTGGTTGCTTAGGACATTTTTTGTAACTGCTGCAATATGTAAATTGTCTTCTGAGATCTCTGGAACATTCCTCTTCTATTTGGGCCAGGTTTATAACAAGAAAATACTTTTTCCTCATATCAGTAATTTGAAAATAAGCTATTTAATATTTTTGCAAGTGCAAAAGAGTTTACTGTGGGTTCAGTTCAAGTCAATTTTTTTCCCCAGTCAAACCAAATTCCTCGATCCCTACTCAAAAGTCATCAAGCCAGAGACTTCCAAGGCTAAAATTCAGCTCTTTCCTATACACTGTATATTCAATAGAGTTTGACTCATCTGTAAAAGAACTAAATTTGGCCCCAAATCTGATCTCTCATATCCCTGTCATCTATCTAGATCACGAAAAGAAAAAATTAAAAATAAAATAACAGTATCATTGTCCACTGGGAGAAGTGGGCTAGATACAACTGTGGAGGCAGAGATGCCAGCTGACATTTGCCAGCATATAGCCTTCTATGGAGAAAACCCGTGCAAAGTTAGATTTTCGTGGATAAGCACTGATTTGACATGAAGTCAGACAAACCTATCCATAGTTAGTGACATGTAGCTATAACATTGAAGACAAAATGGTACATTTTCAGAAAAATTGAGAAATCCTCCTACTGAATCAAGTATGACACAAACAACTAAAATCGTTCTCCTGAGACTTTTAAATAATTGTTTCTATCATTCTAGTCTGTTCACCATTCTATGAAGAACTCATCACCACTTCCCACTGACCACATAGGTATATGCTTTGCCTAGAGGTCAGTGACGGAAAAATAGAGCTCAAGAACAGGTATGTGGAGCTGGAGAATGAAGGAGGAGTACAGCAGGTAGATAATGAAGATGGAAGGGTGAGGAAGAAGCGAAGAGTGGCTAGTCCCATAGATAAAGGGGAAGACTTAATCGAGACAACACCAATAATGAGCATTATGAGGATACAGGATGGGTTAAAGAGGATTACAAGGGAAAATAGGAATGGCAAGGACTTGCAGCCAGAGGAAGCTAGAGATAGACCAGAGAATTTCACTGTCGCTAGGAAAAGGCAGGTCTATGTGATTGGGGACTCCTTATTGAGAAGAATAGATAGGCCTGTAACCAGAGCTGATCCAAAGAATAGAAGGGTGTGCTGTCTGCCAGGTGCTAAGATACGAGACGTGGAACTGAGGTTGAAGAGGATTATTAAGGGAGCAGGAAGGAATCCATTGATCATCCTTCATGTAGGAACAAATGATACGGCTAGATTCTCACTGGAACGAATTAAGGGAGACTATGCTAGGCTGGGGAGGATGCTCAAGGAAATTGAGGCTCAGATGATCTTAAGTGGGATTCTGCCTGTTCCTAGAGAAGGGCAACTAAGATGTGACAGGATTATGATGATCAATAGATGGCTTAGGCAGTGGTGCTATAAGGAGGGCTTTGGGATGTATGGTCACTGGGAGGCATTTATGGACAGAGGACTGTTCTCTAGAGATGGACTTCACCTAAGTAGGGAGGGAAATAGACTTCTAGGATGGAGGCTGGCTCAACTGATTTAAGAGAGCTTTAAACTAGGAATTTGGGGGAGACGGTTGGGAGATGCCCAGGTAATTTCTACGCCAGATTTTAACACTGAGAGGGAGGAAAACCAAGAAAGAAAGGATATAGCTGGGGGTAGGAGAATGAACATGAGGAAGGGTGGGGTGGATACTAGTCTAATAGGTCATATTGGAGGTATAACGTCCGTGCCAAATTGGGTAAAGAATGTGAATGAGGCCTAAAAGCAAAAATTAAGATGTTTGTACACCAATGCGAGTAGCCTAGGTAACAAAAAGGAGGAACTAGAGCTATTGGTCCAGGAAGTGAAACCAGATATTATAGGAATAACAGAAACATGGTGGAATACTAGGCATGACTAGAGTACAGGTATTGAAGGGTATGTGCTGTCTAGGAAAGACAGAAATAAGGGTAAAGATGGTGGAGTCGCATTGTATATCAAAGATAGATTGTAAAGAAATAAAAAGTGATGGAATGGAGAAGACAGAGTCTGTTTGGGCAAAAATCACATTGGGAAAGAAAACTATCAGATCCTCCCCTGGGATAGTGCTTGGCGCGTGTTATAGACCACCAGGATCCAATTTGGATATGGATAGAGACCTCTTCAATGTTTTTAATGAAGTAAATACTCATGGAAACTGTGTAATCATGGGAGATTTCAACTTTCCAGCTATAGACTGGAGAACAAGTGCTAGTAATAGTAATAGGGCTCAGATTTTCCTAGCTGTGATAGCTGATGAATTCCTTCATCAAGTAGTTGAATCAACAAGCGGGGATGCTATTTTAGATTTGGTTTTGGTGAGTAGCGAGGACCTCTAGATGAAATAGTTGTAGGAGACAATCTTGGCTCAAGTGATCATGAGCTAATTCAGTTCAAATTAAATGGAAGGATAAACAAAAATAAATATGAGACTAGGGTTTTTGATTTCAAAAGGGCTAACTTTAATAAATTAAGGAAATTAGTTAGGGAAGTTGATTGGACTAAAGAAATTATGGACCTTAAAGTGGAGACGGCCTGGAATTATTTTAAGTTAAAGTTGCAGAAGCTGTCAGAAGCCTGTATCCCTAGAAAAGGGAAAAAAATTATAGGCAGGTATGTTAGACCAAGCTGGATGAGCAAGCATCTCAGAGAGGTGATTAAGAAAAAGCAGAAAGCATATAAGGAGTGGAAAATGGGAGGAATCAGTAAAGAAAGCTATCTTATTGAGGTTAGAGCATGTAGGGACAAAGTGAGAAAGGCTAAAAGTCAGGTAGAGTTGGACCTTGCAAAGGGAATTAAAATCAATAGTAAAAGGTTTTATAGCCATATAAATAGGAAAAAAATGAAAAAAGAAGAAGTAGGACCGCTAATTACTAAGGATGGAGTGGAGGTTAAGGATAATTTAGGAATGGCCCAATATTTGAACAAATACTTTGCTTCAGTCTTTAATGAGGCTAATGAAGAGCTTAGGGATAAATGGTAACTTAACAAATGGGACTAAAGATATGGAGGTAGATATTACCATATCCGACGTAAAAGCCAAACTTGAACAGCTTAATGGGAGTAAATCGGGGGGCCCAGATAAACTTCATCCAAGAATATTAAAGGAACTGGCACATGAACTTGCAAGTCCATTGCACAAGTTTTTAATAAATCTCTAAACTCAGGGGTTGTACCATTTGACTGGACAATTGCTAATATAGTTCCTATTTTTAAGAAAGGGGAAAAAAAAGCAACCCGGGTAACTATAGGCCTGTTAGTTTGACATCTGTAGTATGTAAAATCCTGGAAAAAAATGCTGAAGGAGAAAGTAGTTGGAGACATTGAGGCTAATGGCAATTGGGACAAATTACAACATGGTTTTACAAAAGGTAGATTGTGCCAAACCAACCTGATCTCCTTTTTTGAGAAAGTAACAGATTTTTTAGATAAAGGAAATGCAGTAGATCTAATCTACCTCGACTTTAGTAAGGCATTTGATACAGTACCACAAGGGGAATTATTGGTTAAATTGGAAATGATAGGGATTAATATGAAAGTTGAGAGGTGGATAAGCAACTGGTTAAAGAGGAGACTACAGCGGGTCATATTGAAAGGTGAACTGTCAGGTTGGAGGAAGGTTACTAGCGGAGCTCCTCAGGGATCAGTTTTGGGGCCAATTTTATTTAATCTTTTTATTGCTGATCTTGGCACCAAAAATGGAAGTGTCCTAATAAAATTTGCGGATGACACAAAGTTGGGAGCTATTGCCAATTCAGAAAAGGATCGGGATATCATACAGGAAGATCTGGATGATCTTGTAAATTGGAGTGATAGCAATAGGATGAAATTTAATAGTGAGAAGTGTAAGGTTATGCATTTAGGGATTAACAACAAGAATTTTAATTATAAGCTGGGGACACATCAGTTGGAAGTAACAGAGGAGGAGAAGGACCTCGGAGTCCTGGTTGATTATAGAATGACTATGAGCCGCCATTGTGACATGGCCGTGAAAAAGGCAAATACGATCTTGGGATGTATTAGGCGAGGTATTTCCAGTAGGGATAAGGACGTGTTAGTGCCATTATACAAGGCACTGGTGAGACCCCATTTGGAATACTGTGTGCAGTTCTGGTCTCCCATGTTTAAGAAGGATGAATTCAAACTGGAACAGGTACAAAGAAGGGCCACTAGGATGATCCGAGGAATGGAAAACCTGTCTTATGAAAGGAGACTCAAGGAGCTTGGCTTGTTTACCTTAACCAAAAGAAGGCTGAGGGGGGACATGATTGCACTTTTTAAATATATTAGAGGGATAAATACCAGGTAAGGAGAGGAATTATTTAAGCTTAATACCAATGTGGACACAAGAACAAATGGATAGAAGCTGGCTAGTAGGAAGTTTAGACTTGAAATTAGACGAAGGTTTCTAACCATTAGAGGAGTGAGGTTCTGCAACGGCCTTCCAAGGGAAGTAGTGGGGGCAAAAGATCTATCTGGCTTCAAGATTAAACTAGATGGGTTTATGAAGGGGATGGTTTGATGAGATAACATGATCTTGGTAACATGATCTTGGTAACTAACTGACCATTCATTATCAGTGGGAAATAGGTCAATGGAGGGATGATAGGAATTACTAGAGAACTTTCTGGGTGTCTGGCTGATGAGTCTTGCCCACATGCTCAGGGTTTAGCTGATCACCATATTTGAGGTCGGGAAGGAATTTTCCTCCAGAGTAGATTGGCAGAGGCCCTGGAGGTTTTTCGCCTTCTTCTGTAGCATGGAGTACAGATCACAGCTAGAGGATTCTCTGCATCTTGGGGTCTTCAAAGTATTTGAAGGCTTCAATATCTGAGATATAGGGGAGAGGATTATTCTGAGAGGAGTGGGTGAGATTCTGTGGCTTGCACTGTGCAGGGGGTCAGACTAGATAATCATGGTGGTCCCTTCTGACCTTAAAATCTATGAGTATTTTGGACTACTGCCATAATTGTATTATTAATACATACTGTACATATAGTAAATAACCACATGTATTCTTTTTTTGGGGGGGTACAGGAATAGTGGGTGAGAAGAAGGGATTACGAGAGTCAACGAAAAATAATCCCAACTATACATACAATATGATGGGGACTAATTTGGCTACAACTACTCAAGAGAGGCCTTGGAGTCACTGTGGATAATTCACTGAAAAACATCTGCTCGGTGTGCAACGACAGTCAAAAGAGCAAAGAGAATATTAGGAATCCTTAAAAAAGGGATAGAAAGTAAGACAGAAAATATCTTATTGCCTCCATATAAAACCATGGTACATCCACATCTTGAATATTGCTTACAAATGTAGTCGCCTCATCTCAAAAGAGATATATTGGCATTACAAAAGGTTCAGAAAAGGGCAACAAAAATTATTAGGGGGTTTGGAATGGGTCCCATATGAAGAGAGATTAAAAAGACAATCTCCTCTTTTCTAAGCTGAAAAGTCCAAGGGGGGATATGATAGAGGTCTATAAAATCATAACTGGTGGAAAAAGTGAATAAGGAAATGTTATTTACTTATTCCCATAATATAAGAACTAGGGGTCACCACATGAAATTAATAGGCAACAGGTTTAAAACAAACAAAATGAAGGTTTTCTTCACTCAGCGCACAGTCACCCTCTGGAACTCCTTGCCAGAGGATGTGGTCAAGGCTAGGACTTTTACAGGGTTTGAAAAAGAGCTAGATAGATTCATGGAGATTAGGTCCATCAATGAATAGTAGCCAGGATGGGTAGGAATGGTGTCCCTAGCCTCTGATTGTCTGGAAAGGGGTGACAGGGGAGGGTCACGTGAGGATTAGATATTGTGTTCCCTCCCTCTGGGGCATCTGGTATTGGCCAGACAGAATACGGAGCTAGATAGACCGTTGGTCTGACCCAGTATGGCCATTCTTGTGTTCTTACAGAGTATCAAGAAAAAGACAAGGTAAAAAGGGAAACAACCACCAATAGCAATCCTGCAAAGGCGAAAACCTGGCTCTGTAGTGCAAGTTTAAGAGTAGAGCAAGTATGATGTCAGGTTGTTGTGTGTCCTGTTGGTTGTTATAGCTGTTCCTTACACAAAAGGTTGAGTGAAGTCTGCTGAGCTAAGTATACTGGGCATGCCATAGGTTCAGCATAGTGGAAGAGGGACAGTTTACCTCATGCAAACCATGGTGCAGAATGCTGTGTTGCTATTTCAAGGTTACCACCACTATCCAAATGTTTTAGTGGAGTTGGTAGCTAGTAAATTCACATTGCTCACAGACTCATTGCTATGCAACTGCTACTCCTCTCAACTTCTCTACAGGCTATTGTAGAAAGAACTACTATAGAATAATGCTCCCCTGGAATGGATTCTGCAGACCCTCTCCTTCCTTTTCAACAGAACCATGTCAGTTAGGCTGTATTATAGGCCTTCGTCTCCTCCACCTGAGGGGAAGGAAGAACTGGAGTTGCCACAAGGAGAATGTTATATTTGTAAGTAATGCAAAAGTCTTGCAATCATCGTTACCTATTTTACTTTTGCCCTCTATTATAAAAGGTTTTCAGTGAAAGATACATACATTCAGCTCTACTTGGAAATACGAATTCAGCATCCACTGATTACCACATATTAGATGCTGATCTGGCCCTTTTTGATAATTATGTGCTGATTGCAGTGTTATCTTAATGCCGATACCACTTTAAATAAACACAGATTTTGGTCACCCAAGTCAACTATCCTTGCAATCTAGGGTGTTTATTACAATCATCTCTCTGTATAATAGGAAATTGTCTCAAAATAGTCATATAGTCACACATTTTCCAGGATCCTAAACAGAGAATATAGGATATAAGGTAAAAGTGCTTAAAATATGATACCACTTGCTCAAAAAGTGTAAAATGGTATCTGCACTGAGTATATCAGTTTCTAAATTATGGTCTATGGCCTGTCAGTAGTCCACAGAATCAAATGTTCGAGAAACATCACTGGTGATTTTGAGAGGGAAAGAGTTAATGAAAGGAACTCTTATGAAACTTATGGAAGAATTTTAAATTGAAAACCTTTGGGATTATTTTTATATGTCTGAATCACAGAAGACACTGGGGGTATTTATATAAACTGTTACATATGAACACCATATAGATTTCGACTACTATCTTAATGTCATAATGGAGAAACATCTCTGGACGGGTAAAAACAGAAGTTTCGGCATCAGGAAAAAGGGAATTCACATTTCTAAGTAAACGAATAGTAAACTTTCAATTTAAAAAAAAATCATGATGAGAGAGCTTCTGTGAGAACAGAAACCACCTTTGTCGACTATCCAGATCTTGCAGTAGCTGTATAATCAGAGCTTTTACGCACTCCAGACTAGATTCCTCTGCAATGAGAAGAGTAAGAAGCAGAGCAGAGAAATCCATGTAATTTGGGAGCTGCCAAATTGAAGGCAAAAAAAATCCATGAAACCTCAAATTTCCACACTAACCCACAGCTCTGCCTATAGCTGTAACTAAAATTTAGACGAAACAATACCAAACAATGTATATACCAAACGGTGTTTTGCTTCGTTATCCATATGAAGTATAAAATACAGAGCCAAATTCTTCCCTTTATAGCTCTTCTGACTTCAGTGGAGTTACATCAACAATGAATCTGGCCTACAGAGAGTTTCTTTGTTGGATTCCAGAACAACCAGGGAACTCTGGGTCAGCAGGTACCAGGTGGTGCAAGCTTGCAAGCTAGATAGTTGCGAAGTAGATACCAAACATCTCTGCATGTGTCCTGTCTCTTGGCTGATGGAGAGGCATTATCAGCAATTGCAGAAGCATTCCACACACTGGCTAGAGGGTGATTACTAAGCTGGTGACGGCAGCTGGGAAGGGGTGCATGTATAAGGGAAATAAAACTGTGGAAACAGCCAAAAGTAACACACACACACACACACACACACACACACACACCCCCCAAGAGCAATTGTTGTTTCATAATTTGTCATAAATAATACAAACTCATTTCTAGAGGATTCTGTCATGTTCTTAACCAGTAATGGATCATGAAAATTTTAATTTCATTTTTTAAAAGCTGCAATATTTAATGAGAACTACAGAGCCCAAACTTAACTAGCATAAGACCCACAAACAGGTTTCCTCAGAGCACTGTGTTTCTCAAAGTGAGCCACAATCATGCTTTGGTAAAGCTTTTAGTGGGCCCACACCACAGAGTTTGCCTAAAGGGTCCATAGTAACAGAGTCCCACATCTCTTCCCACAGCTTCCCTTGGCTGAAAATGGCAAACCAGAGCCAATGGGAGCTGCAAGACTGTCGCTACCTGAGTTTAACCCTTTAGTCAGCGAGTGCTGGTCAGCACTCCTATCCATCAAAACATTCCAGAAAAATATTACTTTCGGTTATATTTTTCCACTATGAGTTCAGATATCATCAGTCTTTCTTATAAGGACAATCTCATGCGGCAAGTGGACATTTTATCGAGACTGCCAACAAACATTCCTATTAATGTCAAATGGTGTGTGCGTGCGCATAATTTGAAATACATGCCTGCCTGAATAGCACATGGGTATCATTATAGTTATTGTTTTCTGTTCAGATGGATACCAATAGAATGCTTGGAAGTACAACTTTTCAAAAGTTATTCCTCTGGAATTAATGTAAGCAAATAGTGGCCCCTTAAGATTTGAAGCTGGGTAAGACAGGATAGATGTGGGCCAGCAACCATGTGGGCCAGTTCTTTCTGAGCACTTCTTTACAGAGCTGGAGAAAAGGAATAGGAGGAAGATGATTACAATGACACGTCCTGCTACCACAGTCTCTCTCTCTCTCTCAGTGATAAGAGAACTTCATACAGTGCTCTGAATCAGGGACGGCACAATGCCATCTTCAATTTATCTTCAGCTTGAGAGCTACTGTAGAAAAGGTCACTAATGAAAAAATGAGTTTGCACATCATAGTATGTTTATCTGGCCTTCACACACCTCTTTGACACCACTATCTAATTGAAGGTTTTTTAGTTGATCGCTTCTATAATTGATTCCCTTCTTCTACCCTCTTTAAAGGTCAAATCTAGTCACCAGATCGCTACAGACACAAGGCTTTCACCAGAGCAGACTCTGTGGATGTCTTGTCTCTAGCATAAAAGAAAACTGATTTTGCAGCTGAAGTTGTGGGTGCTCAGCACTTCTAAACATCAGACCTATTATTTTTATCACTGTCCAGTAGAGCTGGATGAACTTTTTCTGTTAGTCAAACAAAAGAGTTTGCAAATTCATGTCATATTCACCAAACTGTTCTGGTGATAGCCCCCTCCCCCCGCCCAAAAAAACCCAAAACAACCAAATTACTTTTCATTTTGAAATGTACTTGGAATGTACTTCTGTTTTAGAGAAGAAATTTTTAGAAGGGGTTGAAAATTAAAACAAGACATTTCATTTTGATTCAAATTAAGTTTTTAGTTCTCTACAAAATGAAATATTTTCAACTTTTTGGTTATATCAAAGGGTTTTTTTAATTTTGTTTTGAGTCATCCTGAAACAATTTTATTTCCCACAAAGAGTAATTGGTTATGATAGCTTTAAAATCATATTTGTTAAATACTGAAATTCTTTGCCTTTATTTAAAGCAAGACTGAATATACAATGAATCCAAATAAGCTGCACAAATTCATATCAGTTATTGATCTATCCCAGTAATTCTAATTTATACCCAGAAGCAGAAGAGCAAGACATTTTCAGGTATTACAGGCAGTCCCCAACTTACGTGGATCCGACTTACGTCGGATCCCTAGATACGAACGGGGTGAGGCAACTCCCGCACATGCGCAGCAGCATTCCCGGGGCTTGCTCACCTGGGTCCTAGGATCCTCCTCCTCCTCGGGCCGGCTCCGACTGGGGTCCCGCAGAGCTACCGGGCAGAGGAAAAGTGCCTCCCCACGCCCGCTGCCCTCCCCCACCCCCCTGCCAGCAACAGGCTGCCCCCTCCCCTGAGCAACAGGCTGCCGAACAGACAAAAGCAGCCTCTCCGCCCCTCCTCCCCTCTATACATGCCGGGCTCCCAGAACGCAGCAGCGTCCCCGGGGCTCGCTCACCTGGGTCCTAGAATCCACGTCCTCCTCCTCTTCGGCCGGCTCCAACTGGCCTCTGCCTGCAGCAGCTGGCCACAGGGACAGGGATCCCGCAGAGCTGCTGGCAGAGGAAAAGTGCCTCCCCACGCCCGCTGCCCCCCCCCCGCGGCCTCGCATCCTGCATGCCTTCCCCCTCCCCCCCTGCCAGCAACAGGCTGCCCCCTCCCCTGAGCAACAGGCTGAAGAACAGCAGACAAAAGCAGCCTCTCCGCCCCTCCTCCCCCTATACATGCGGGGCTCCCTGGGCAAACAAAGACTCCACCAAAACAAACAAAGTGCTGGCCTCATTGTGTTAGCAAAAAAGGGACCCTCCTCCTAGAACCCTGGGTGGTGTGTGGAAATAAAGCTATTAGCTCAAAGCATGGTGCAGAGCTGTTTGGTATTTGATGAGTTACTCCTTTAGTCCTGAGTTTGTCACAGTTTGTGAAATCTTCTGAACAGGGGAACAGACAGAAAAACAAACATTAGAGGGGAGTTAACCTTTCCCTATGCTATCCAAAACTAAAAAAAATGTTTGGCTAGAGTTTCCCCTACAATATGTACCAGTTCCGACTTACATACAAATTCAACTTAAGAACAAACCTACAGTCCCTATCTTGTACGTAACCTGGGGACTGCCTGTATTACACAATACCTGTCTGTATAAATGTGTTGTGTAATATGTTTTTCCTTTCTTTAGATTTCATAATCCTAGTATCTCTTAATAAGAAATCAGTCATCATATAATAATTTGTGGCAATTGACTGCTTGCTGCTTCAGTCTATAAAATCTCTCTATAGAAATTTTTTTCCTGTGGGACCACAGAGTGATGACATCATGTCACTCTGTCGCCATACCCCCAAGCCTAGAACACGCCTCTGCCCCCTGCTCCCAAAAACGGCCTCTTGCCACGCTATCAGTGCTGCCAGCAGTTTCCCTGCTGACCAGCCTCTTAGCCCACAGCCTTACTTGCTGCAGCCCCTCCATGTGCCATCCCAGCCCCCTCAGTCACTCCCCCAGCCTGCTCAAACACAGCCCTACTAGGGGATAGAGATGGGGTAGGGATGGAAGGAGGGGCACAGTGTGGTGTGAGGAGGGGTTAGGGAGGATGGTGGGGGTAGGAATGGTGGCACGGGATAGGATGTAAGAATGGAGGAGGAAATAGGGATGGAAGGAGCGGGGATGAGCTTTGGGTCATGGAGCTCTGGGATAAGGACTAGAGAAAGAGGCCAGCAAGAAGGAGGTTGGCGAGAGTAGCAAGCAATGGCCACAGACCCCTGGCATAATATTAAGTTTCTGGTAGCCAGAGATTTTAAGATGATTATACTTCTTCAGCATATCATTGTTAGTTACTGGCAAATCCCATCAATACAACAGCAAATCCTACAAAGTATGGCAAGCTATTTAGTAATAGTTGTAATAAACCTGTAATAAACCTAAATCTGTTCTTTGTACTTTGATGGTACTTCCAAAAAATCACATAAATTCTAAGTGCTTTATCATCTCTGATGATAAATCTGCCATGTGTTTTGCACACAGGAAGACTCTCTCTCTCTCTCTCTCTCTCTCAATACAAATGTATACCATATTAATATAAAATATAATCTATATTCCTGGCCGTAACTACTGCTGATTTATACAATATATTACACCTAAAGCCATCTACATGCTTTAAATCAACTACAAAGATTCCCTAAAGAAATACATCACCACAAAAGCTTTCATTAAAGGAACAATCTTAGCAACTTTTCTGTTTTACTCATTTGTTTGACTTCAGCTAAACGTAACTCACCACAAGTTGGAATGTATGCATTTCAAAGCAAGTCTGTGGAGGAAATAACAGCATTATGGGTGCTTACAGAAAAATAATAGTATATAGCTGACAAACATTTCCTTTCTCTACTGTATGCCAATATAAGTCATTGGAATTTCCTTCTGTGCAAAAGAAAGATGAACAAGTTTTCAAGTGAATGAACAATTTTAAAATTAATTATTATTGATAGATATTTAAATTTAAAATGTATTCCTTGATTCATGTAGTTGATGTAGAAGCTTCCCAGATCTTTAAGATACCATCTGCATGCCTCAGACTTAGGTAACACTGTGCAATATCTCATGAGAATGTCAGAAACAGAGATCATGGTTCCATAGGTTCAGAATCAGATAATGAAATCTAGGTCAGTAGTATGGCCAACCAATTCTTCATGCTAGGACATCTTTCTTTCCATAGAAGGGTTTACAAAACAAAGCAAATGAGCAATAAGAAGAGAAACATGACTACTTCTCCTTTAAATCAGTGCTACACAGTGTAGATTTCTCCTATGCCCCCATCCATAATATTCTTGGAAATCAGAATTTAAAATGTTTGGGCTTGATTATCCACTCCCTCGCAACTTGTGTATTATCTTCAGTTTCAATAGAGTTTTATACCCACTTTAAACTGGTGTAATGACTCTGGAAAGCGTTAAAAAAAGAAAAAGAAAAATGGCCCATTTGTTTTTAATCAAAGACCCGATTCTTCTCCTATTGATGTAGTCAACAAAATTCCCACTGACTTCCATCTGAGAATAATTGAGCATTATGAGAGCAATACATCAAATCCACCAGTCCTTATTCAGACAAATCTTCATTTTGTTTAGTTTCTTTTTACAGGTTATGGAATGAGTGTATTCTGAAATACTGTTTGCTCTCAGCTATACCTGTACTTGGTAAAGGCACTAGTATGGAAATAAGAAGTACTGTGTGTTCCCTCTAAGCTGCATGCCAGAACAGCTTCACAGGTGATTAATCAGCCCTGCCCTGTCACAGGGAACTGACTGACTGGGCGGGGCTGATTAATCACCTGTTACACTGTGCAGCTTGGAGGGAACACTGCTGCTGACCAATGCATTCAGTATAACAGGAATTCAGAGTATAGCAGGATTCCACAAAGTAACTCTGGGATGCACTATTACAGCACATATGAGGGGCCGAATGTGGTCCCATTTCAAGAGTGGATGTTTCTTTCTTTTTAGACAGGAATATCCCCTAGGGCAGTGTTTCTGAACGTATTCCGCGAAATCACTTTGAGAAACACATTAACTGGCCGCCCTGGTTTATTTACTGGCGTCGCGGCCACAGAGCCTCACGGCTCCCATTGGTTCCATTTCGCTCTTTGTGGCCAAGTGAAGCAGCAGGAAGTGGTGGCCTGGCCCACGCTGCTTCCCACAGCTCCCTTTGGCTGCAAAGAGCGAAACAGAGCCAGTGGGAGCACGGTTGCAGTGGCAGTAAATAAACAAACCGGGGCGGCCAGTTAATGTGTTTCTCAAAGTGATTTCGCGGAATATGTTCAGAAACACAGCTCTAGTGGACTAATGCGTGCAATGGAGGAATTTTATCCTGCTAAGAGCACAAGTGCAGAAATGGGAGACAATCTTTTGTTTTTCCCCTCCCTGTGCACACCAGTAAGGTGTTTTTCTCTATGTTGTCATTGAGTATTTTAGCACAATTACCTCAAACTGCAGAAATACCATATAGCTTCTGTTTCTTAACAGAAGAAGAACTTGCGCAAGAAAAAAAAAAATGTCTTTTTTGTACTCTGCTACAGGGAGGCACTTTATTAACTCCAGCCCATATGCTTCACTTTGTTCTTACATAAAATACTATATTAATCTCAATAAAATCAAACCATTTAGGATTATGTTGTCCAAAGAACTGCCACTAAACCAATAAAGTTATTCCAATAAAAAATTAAATTAAGTGCAAGGATAAGTTCTGAAATATTAGTCAAGGCTTTGCATTCACATTCCCTTTACATGAATGAAGAATTTGAAAGCAGTAGTGACACTACAAGCTTTCCTTATACCACCATACCAGATAGCTAAAACCTAGACCTGTAGAGACATGATTAAGTGCAAGGATAAGTTCTGAAATATTAATCAAGGCTTTGCATTCACATTCCCTTTACATTCCCTATAAAAAGGGGAATAAGAACAACCCAGGAAACTACAGACCGGTCAGTTTAACGTCTGTCCCAGGGAAGATAATGGAGCAGGTAATTAAGGAAATCATATGCAAAGACTTGGAAGGTAATAAAGTGATAGGGAATAGCCAGCATGGGTTGGTGAAGAACAAGTCATGCCAAACTAATCTGATAGCTTTCTTTGATAAGATAACGAGCCTTGTGGATAAGGGAGAAGCGGTGGATGTCATATACCTAGACTTTAGAAAGGCATTTGATATGGTCTCGCATGATATTCTTATTGATAAACTAGGCAAATATAACTTAGATAGGGCCACGATAAGGTGGGTGCATAATTGGCTGGATAACCGTAGTCAGAGAGTTGTTGTTAACGGTTCTAAATCCTGCTGGAAAGGGATAACAAGTGGAGTTCCTCAAGGGTCTGTTTTGGGACCCGTACTGTTCAATATCTTCATCAAGGATGTAGACATTGGGATAGAGAGTACGCTTATTAAGTTTGCAGATGATACCAAACTGGGTGGGGTTGCAACTTCTTTGGAGGATAGGGACATAATTCAAAATGACCTTAGCAAGTTAGAGAAATGGTCAGAGGTAAACAGGATGAGGTTTAATAAAGAGAAATGCAAAGTGCTCCACTTAGGAAGAAACAATCAGTTCCATACATACAAGATGGGAAGCGACTGCCTAGGAAGGAGCATGGCGGAAAGGAATCTAGGGGTCATAGTGGACCACAAGTTGAATATGAGTCAACAGTGTGATGCTGTTGCAAAAAAAGCAAATATGATTCTAGGTTGTATCAACAGGTGTGTTGTAAGCAAAACTCGTGAAGTCATTCTGCCGCTCTACTCTGCACTCGTTAGGCCTCAGCTGGAGTACTGTGTCCAGTTCTGGGCGCCACATTTCAAGAAAGATGTGGAGAAATTGGAAAGGGTACAGAGAAGAGCGACAAGAATGATTAAAGGCCTAGAGAACATGACCTATGAAGCCAGGCTTCATGAACTGGGCTTGTTTAGTTTGGAAAAAAGAAGATTAAGGGGGGACATGTTAGCGGTTTTCAAATATCTAAAAGGGTGTCACAAGGAGGAAGGCGAAAATTTGTTCCTTGTGGTTTCTGAGGACAGGACAAGGAGTAATGGGCTTAAAGTGCAGCAGGGGAGGTTTAGATTGGACATTAGGAAAAAATTCCTAACTGTCAGGGTGGTCAAATATTGGAATAAATTGCCAAGGGAGGTGGTGGAATCTCCCTCTCTGGAGATATTTAAGAACAGGTTAGATAGACATCTGTCAGGGATGGTGAAGACGGAGCTTGGTCCTGCCTTGAGGGTGGGGGGCTGGACTCGATGACCTCTCGAGGTCCCTTCCAGTCCTATTATTCTATGATTCTATGATTTCTCTGCAGATGGTGCCAATAAGCATAGCAATCCTTAGAGACTCTGCTGAAGTTGCCAAATAAGGTAGAATTTGGTACCAAATGTGGACACGATGTTAAGAAGCTATATAGGTACATTTCTAGTAGGTCATCAGATGCTTCTAATTATTTGCAATATAAACTGATAAAGCCTACTGTGGAATATTTAAAACAAATGCATGCCTCTGTACTTTCTAGGTTTGCTTGGAGCAAAGACTGGACATATGAGAGATATCAAAAGGTTTTTACTCCAGATAAAAATAAAGACAGATTGGCACTCTCTCAAGAAGGGCTGTTCTAGTGAGGTTTTTATAAAAAAGATACTGTTATTGAACAACCAATGGTCCACAATGGAAAACTAATTACATAGGGAAAACTGGGATGTTTTAGATTACAAGTTGTAATGCATCTCAGTCTTTTTTGAGGTCAAATACCCCAGATACCTTTCAAGCAACTATTAATACATGCAAAAGTGAGGAGTCGTCCTGTGGCACCTTATAAACTAACAGATTTATTGGAGCATAAGCTTTCGTGGGCAAAGGCCCACTTTGTCAGATGCATGTCATTCATCTGACAAAGTGGGCCTTTGCCCACAAAAGCTTATGCTCCAATAAATCTGTTAGTCTATAAGGTGCCACAGAATTCATCACTTTTGCAGATTCAGACTAACACGGCTACCCCTCTGATACCAATACATGCTCTCTCAATCCAATAGGGATTTGGGACAGGAGGACAAAGTTTACTCTAATTTCTATTGCTACTTTCAACCCAAAAATGTTCAGGTAAACTTCAGATAAATCTCCAATTTTCCTACATAACTTTTAAAGTTCCCCCTTCTAATGCTTATTTCTCTTATTGAGGTAAGTATGACACTCACCAAAACAATAATGGGTAAATTCTGCCACAGAATGATGCATTTCACTAGTAGTCCCATCTGTACATCTTTAAATAGAATTTGACCCCTATTCCAATATGATTTAATTCATTCTGCACAGCCATGAACCCGTCCTGTGTTTAAGTTAATAAGAAGCATACTATACAAGCCTCATAGGTTAACGGTGTCTGTTCTTTGTTTGTCTGCTGCTTTCTTTTCATTAGGTAAAGGTGAAGAGATTGGTATCAGTTGGTAAATCCAACTGATTTTTAAATCCATGATAATAGTTTAGTATTTCAGTCACAACTACATTGTATTCGCCTACATAATACTATAGTATTTGAATAGTTGCATTCTCTCTAAGTTTATCAATGTTTTATGCAGTTTTATTGGCATCTTTAGTACTATACAATGTAGCTATATTATCTAATAACTACTTTACAAGCCACGTAGTCACATTTTTCCTTTCATTCTTGCCCCTTCAGTATAAAAAGAAGCCTTTCCAGGAGTGCAAATATTTTAACTTTTCTTTTAACCAGTTGTCAATGGGGACTTGTTGACAAAGCCTCCAAACAAATGCTAAAATTTTTGCAGCCCATTGAATGTTCTACAGATGCTCCCATTGCTTTTTGATCATTAGAGGAGAAATTTTGATCCCATGGAAGTTAATGGTAAAACTCCCCTTGACTTCAACAGGGTCAGGATTTCATCTTAGATGAACACCGGTTAAAGTGTAGGTCAGGTAAGCAATGACTGAATGCTATAATCATGAGATTAGATATACCAACAGTTTATGCAAATCCAATTCTCATTTCAGGTCCTTTTGGGGGGGATGCTCCCCTCACAAATGGTACTAATTGGCCCTGGAAGAGCTTTCACCCAGCTTCACTCAAGTTAAATTCAAAGTGAAAATACATATATCATTTGCTCTTTCAGGGTCTGGCTTTATTGCTTCCAGACATGGAGGTGTAAAAGACACTGGAATCTTGTCTACAGTAGACTTCAATGAACCTAAGTGTGTGAGTGCAGGATGGCTCTGACATACTTGCTTCTCCTCCTGCTCCCCTTCTGGGAACAGTTGATCAAGCCAAACAAAGAGATGTGCAACATTCCACTAATCTGGTACCAGGCGTAGGGAGGGTGAGATACAAAATATTTTCCAAGGTATAGGCTCCCACACACACCTCTCTTTTTGAGATAGCACTTTCTTCTTACAGTCCAGTCACATGTTAACTCCCCTCTATAGGGTTGCCAGGTGTCCGGTTTTGAACCGGAGACAGTTCAGTATTTGAGCTTTCTGTTCGGGGAAAAATTGAGAAAATATAGAGAAAATATAAATGAGAAAATATAAGTGTCCAGTATTTTCTAAATAAGATGTAATGTAGATTGTGATGTAATGTCAAGTGCATCCGGTATTTTTGTTGAAACCATCTGGCAACCCTACCCCTCTATCACAGAAGATAGGGAGGGAGATACAGAAAAGTAATTTCAAAATAATGTTACCTAAATCACTGCCTAAGCCATATTTGAGCACTAAGCCAAGAGGGTAAATAAAGGCCTATTTTAAGTGAGCCAAATGCTCAGCAAGATTTAGGAAAAATTAACAACAATAATATAAAGTGGTTTATTAAGAGTGGGAAATTTCATTTGCTTAATGTTTAAAATATCCTGTTTATTAGAACAAGTGTTTTTACCTGCTAATGTACTAACCTCATTTGTATGAAAATTTTGGATTTTGCAATGTGTGCCTTGAAATTTGTAACACATACCAGACTAAAGAAGGTCTGCATAACTAGTGTGTATGCGCGCATATGTCTGAATGAGCATGTGAAAAAAAAAGGGGGGGGGGGAAGACATGAAATTAGATTGCCAACAATCTACAAAAGAACAAAAGTTTGAGTTAGTCACACTAGAAAAGACTGGTATCACACAGTCAGCAGCAGCAAGTTTCAGTTACATAAAGATGGGTACTATATATCTATTCTTATTTTGATATTATTTAAATTCAGCCCATCTTTCTTGAAAAGGACAAATCAAGTTTGACAATTTCTCTCTCATTGGTTTAGTGTTATCAACTAAAAATGAACCACTAATGAGTTAATTTAGGCATGGTTACTTCCTGAACTCCTTTCCAGGCTGGGCCTTCTTCATAAATTTTGTGCTACCCATGTTTGTGCTCTCAGGATCTGTCTGTTCCCAACTGTTCCTATGTCATTCCTACACTAAAGGGTTAAGTAGGTTCAGCTACATTACTTCAGGGTGTGAAAAATCTCTGAGTGAAGCATTTAAATGACTTAAGTTGCTATGTAGATAGCTCTAGATCAATAAAAGAATTCATCCATTGACCTGCCTCTTACGGAGGTGGATTATCTCAACCTTTTTTTTTTTTTTTTTTTTTTTTAAATAAAGTACCTCTTTTAAAAAAAAATATAAGTACCCTCAGTACCTACAATTTTCAGACAATTTTTTTTTCCTACCATTGCAACACATTTGTTTAAAAAACTTAATTGTAGCCGGGCTGGTGAAGAAATTTTTGGGTGTAAAAAGTTCAAAAATAAAACACTGTAAAACTTAAAACGAAAATTCAGTTTTCTCCAAATTTCAGTTGTGTTGATGTACTCCCCAGACTTTGAGTACCCCTAAGGTTATTTGTACCACTGCTTGAGAAACACTGATCTATATGGACAAGAGAACCCTTCCTTTTCGCATAGGTAGTGGCTACATGAATGTTGTACAGCAGCACAGTTAAGTGTAGACAAACTCCTAGCTCTCTGCCAGAGAGCTGTTCCCAATTCCCTTTTATTCATAGTGCTGTCTACTGCATCACAACTGCCTATTTATCTCTGTATTATTCTAACACTTCCTAAAAGAGTATCTTAGTATCCTATTTATAGTCCCAGCAAAAAGACCAAAGATTGAGGTTACATCTATGCTACTGCAGAATGACAACTTAAAGTAGACAAACATTGCCATAGGGGCTACACCACAGGGTATTGATGGGAGAAACTCTCCTGTCAACCTCCCTTACTTCGCCATGGGCAAGAAGAGTAACAGCTTTGCCCATAGATTTGCAGTTGATTTGGCAGATCTTCACTAGACCTGCTAAATTAACTGCCAGTGGATTGTTCTCAGAGCATCGATCCCCACAGTAGTGTAGGTGTACCCTGGCTTATTACAGAAATGGATCCCCCTTCTCATTCTTACAGGTTGTGTCTTGATCAGGGAGGATGCTTCTACTGATCTGTGGATGTATAGAAATAGCCACAGATTCCATAAATTATGCACCATGTGCCACTAGTAAATTCACTTAAGATGGGGAGGAGAAGAGAGAATACTAAAAAGGATTGCTTTGGTTAGATAAATCATTAAGAGAACAAATAACTGAAAAGTATCAAAAAATACACTGTTTCCTTAGCATACAGATTCAAATAGCCCATCAAATGTGTTTAATCACATCATGCATTGCAAGAATATTGAAGATGCAACTCAAGGTAAATAACACAAGGTAAAACAACACACACACACACACACACACACACACACACACACACACACCCACCCACCCACCCCTACTACTCTGGTTATCCAGTTTTATTAACAAAAAGGTAATTCCAAAAGTAGTATGAGCCCCAGCCTAATACATATTACACATTGCAATATTTTGTAGGAGATAGGACTCCTACTGAGAAAATTGGTGTAATGTATAAAACTTGTAAATGGGGGGAAAGGGGCACACAATCTAGATATCCTAAAAATGCAACAAGTGTACTTGAATATTTTAACCATTTTCATGGTAATCCTCTCAAAGATTGTTGATGAATTTATGTTTAAAAAAATTCTCAGACCCCAAAAAGACACATACTGTACTGCTAATTTTATCAGCACAAAACTAAAACAAGCAAATTGGGAAATAGTTGAAATAAAATAGACTATAACCTAGAGAAAGATCCTCTGCAGCTGCAGTCCTGTTGTACAAAAACTCATTTCTGTGCTTCCTGCAACAAGCTCATTCTATTAAAAGGGACTCCTTGAAAACTATCTAATTTAAAGGAGAGAAAAAAAGGGCCATGAAGGAAAGAAAGGAAAGAATAGTTTCACACATGTAGCATCCAGGGTGCAAATGCTGTTGAACTTTACCGCACAATCACAGAAGAAAAGGAACTGGCAATTTGAGGTTATTCTCCAGAGTCTGAAATGCACCCTCTGTTGCCCTCATTTCCCACTACAACCTGAGAGGCAGCAGAACAAACCTATTGGCTGCTCTGCGAAACTAAGGCAATTGACACACAGGACATCAGAGAGGCAGGTTATGTGCCCCTGGAAACTGTTGGATATCCCCTGCAGAGCATCTGTAGAAGCCCAGAGAAGGTTTGTCACCAAAGCAAAGCAGATGACCTGCAAATTAAATGCAAGAATGACTCATCACACCCCAACAGAAGTGTTTTAACAACTGCTTCACAGGCAGCTCAATCAGTACTTTCAACCTGCAAAGTGCTCCATCCACCCCTGTTTGTGCAAAGAATCCCAGTAGGAAAACTTTTCTTGAGGAAGGAGGTTTCCACCTGTAACTGCCACCAGGCGGATTTTAACCAGGGACCTCTGAAGCGGAGCATAGGAGCCTCTACCCTGTGAGCTAAAAGACAGCTGGCTCCCAGCCCATGCTGTAGAGCAGCGTTTCTCAAAGTGTGGGTCGCGACCCCCAGGTGGGTTGCAACCAACTTATAGGGGGGGATCACAGCTGCTGGCTTCCCCGGGGGTCCTTCACACCACTTCCGGGGATCCTGGAAGTGCTCTCCCCTCCCACAGCAGCGGAGCGTGGCGCCGGAGGCTTCCCTGCAGCACAGTGACTGCAGGAAGGGCGAGTCAAGCGTGAGTGGGGCTTTTTTTGGGGGGGGGGAGCGCTTAACTTTCTTTGGCTCTCCTCCCCCATTTTTGCTTAACTTTGGTGGGAGGGAGGTCACACAAATTCAATGAGCACTTTAGGGGGTCACGGTATCAAAAAGTTTGAGAACCCCTGCTGTAGAGGTCTCTTAATCTTAGCTGTTGCTGTGGTGTAAGTGCCACTTGCATTGCTCAGTAACCACACAAGATGTGTGGGTTATACACCCACAAACCAATACATTTTAGGATTCTACCTTTTTTTCAGAAATTAAGCTTCAAAATTCAACTGTGGATCTGCTTTTATGGAAAGAATTTTTTTTAGGAGTCCATTGTTCTTTTAGCACTGAGATATGTATAGCAAGGATTCTCAAACCTTCACTGCATTGTGAGCCCCTTCTGACAGCAAAACTCACTACAGGGCCCCAGAAGGTGGGATTCAAGCCAGAGCCTATCCAAATCCCATCTCCTCAGGTGGGGGGGGGGGGGGGGGAGGAAGGGGTCAAAGCCCAAGCACCATCGTCCAAGCAGGGGGCACCAAAGCCAAGGGCTTCAGTCCTAGGGAGAAGGCTTGCAACCAGAGCCCTGACACCCAGGCCTAAAGCCCTGGCGTGTCAGCTTCATCCCCAGATAGTGAGGCTCAGGCTTTGGCCCTAGGTTCCAGCAAGTCCAAGACAGTCTGATGGCATGACCCACTTCTGGAGTCAGAGGGACTGTCCTTTTGACTAGAAATAGGCAGCACAATTTTAAGTGTATCTCCTTTAAAGTTACTTCCCAGAACTAGACTGTATCCCATCATCCTGGAAACGCTCTAGCTCATGAAAACTTGGTTTTCTCTCCAGCTGCGCTTGCAGCCAAACTCATATTGCTTATAAAGAAGAGCTGATTGCCTCCAGAGACAGAAGGGTGACACAGCAGCTTGATTTACCTGGCAATTAAAGAACGGGTAACATTTTTGAGAAGAGGAATCTCAAAAAAAAAAAAAAAAAAAATCTGATCTAACTTTTTAGAAATCTTTAATTTCTAAAGGAAGGAAATGGAGAGGTTACTTTCCTTTTCACTCTCAGCCCTCCTCCCTCTCCCATTTTCCTCCTTTCTTTTCGTTTACACCTCCCTTTCCATACCTTTACTTTTTTTGTTTTTTTCCTCTTTGCCTTCCCTTTTGTTTTTCAGGGGGGGAAAAAAAATAAAATATTTTAAACATGGCATGAACTGGAATATTTGAATATAGGATTGGCAGGAATTATTCTAATTTTTTTTTAAATCATGATGCTCAATCTCTCCCCTGCAGGACCATCACTACTGCATAGAGAGAAGAAATTATTCAACTTGTGCAACAACGATGGTTCTTTGAGAGGTGTTCCCCTGCAGCTGCTCCACTCTAGGTGTCAGTGCAGATAATTGGAAATTTTTCCTAGCACTGCCTAGCCATGCCCCACACTCTCTTCATCTTGGAATGCCATTGGCGCCTAATATGACCCTCTCTGTTACTTCTCTCCTGTAGAGCTGAGCAGATGAACTCCAGAGTAGAAGAGAGGAGAGTAGGCAGTGGAGCCCCCACAGGGACACACGTTTCAATGATCCATTGTTACTGCACAAAGTGAGTAACTTTCTCAAGTGCTGTCCCTGTAGGTACTCCACTCTAGCTGTCTGTAGAGCAATATCCTCTGTACAGGTGGTGAATTTCGGAGTCATGCCCTGGACTCATTGTACAGAGTTCGAGGAAGTTGATGTGCAGCTGGGCTCTTGTAAGGACCATGTGCCCTGGATGACATGGTGGTCTAGACGAGTGACCCACTAAGGGGCGGAGCCTGTAGTAATAACACATGCAGGAGTGATCCTGATGAAGAGGACACCCATCAGCAAGTTCCGAGGTAGTGTCCGCTAGTGCAGAAGTGAGTACTTGGGCTAGAAGCAAGTGTCTTTTGCTATGGTGCATATACTGTACACATGTGAAGTCTGCAATATGGCTCTGGAGTCCTTTGTGGTATGAAGGGATTCATCCATTTTTTATGCAAACAGCTGTGTCCTATCAAAGGTCTTTCACCTTCATTTGTTGTTCCTTAGGGATCCCAGAAGCCCGTAGGCTGGACATTCTATGCATGACAACTGCTGTAACAGTGGTGTCAGCCGCTGCATCCACAATGTCCATAGCTGATTGGAGAGCAGTTTGTGTTTGGCCCTCTTGAATGACGATTTGCAATTATGGGCATTTCTGTTCTGGCAGGTGGTCAAGGAATTTCTGTGGTTTGGCATAATTGGAGTGGTCATGTTTTCTAAAATCTCCCCCCCCCCCCCCCGAGTATCTTGGTAATGTTAAAAATACTGGACATAAAAGTGCAATTTTTCTAGCTCTTCAAGTCTCCTCCTGCCTCCCCTGTCTTGTGGAAACCAATTATAACAGTGTTCTTCTACTTTTGCTTCACTGAATTCTCTTGTTGTTGATACATGCTGTGTGAAGCTTTGCTATTTCTTCTACTTCTGATTTCCCTTCACTTCTTATGATTAGGAACAAGCCTCTACTTGCCATTTTCTTTATTTCTGTACTCATTCTGTCTCCTAGTTGAATGTACAATTGACTATCTTTTCCATCATCTCTCTCATATTGTCATGAATCATTTTCTAGACATTTTGTTTGTCTCACTCCCAATTTGTATTTTTCTGAACACCAACTCCCAATCATTTCTTGTTTTCATTACTATACAAAATGCAGACACAGCCTGCCAGGGCTCTGTAATTTCCTCCTTCAAATCTTTAAAATACAGCTCATCCACAAGACCTGCAAATGATAGCCTCCTTGCGTCTCCCAAAGAAATGTTGACAAAATAGATCACAAAAAATAGTAAAGAAAAAAAAAAGTCAAACTACCATCACATTTAAATTTATCTTTCAACCCTCATATTTCGTCAATAAATTATATACATAAATGATACAGCTCTAAGCAGTACGTTTTTTAAAAAAATGTATGACCATTTCATTGATCGAGTTTAGATGAAACTTTACAATCAATTAACCACTAAAAATGTTTTTAAAATACATATATTTGGATGTAATACTTTTTTTTTTGGGCTATAAAGCGATTAAAAAATTGAGATTAATTGCCTGCACCTCTCCTTTGAAAGTGCCACTCTGGCACTTCAAAGGAGCAGTGCAGGCGGAGCTGGGGATCAGCTGGAGTTCCCAGCTGACCCCCGGGCTCCATGCAGCGCTTCCGCTTGGAAGTGCCTTGGCCGCATTTCCAAGGGGAAGCACATTAGGAGCCTGGAATCAGCTGGGGACTCCAGTTGATTCCCGGCTCCGCTTGCACTGCCTCTTTGAAGCGCTGGAATGGCACTTCCAAGGGGCAGAGCAGCATTAACACCTGTGATTAATGCATTAAGAAAATCAACACGTTAATCCTGTTGTGCGTTAATTGCAGGAGTTAACACAGGTCAATTGACAGCTCTACTTTTTTCATATTCTCCAACATGTACTACAAATTCCAAATTGAGTTTTCTATGTTCACACTATATTTTATATCCATTTAAAACTTTTTAAATTGAATTGCTTTTAAAGCAATTATAATAAATTTCATTCAAGCATAAGAAATTCGAGTACAAATACTTTAGGCTATAGTACAAAATATATTAAATTCACTCCTTAACAGCCATTGATGACTTACCTTAGTTTAGTAAAGCAATATAGATTACTTTCTCTGAAGTCATAAGGTCATATTGAAAGTTGAAATAGAAACTTCCTGACTACATTACTGCAGTGGTTCACAAACTTTTCTCATGTCGTGGACCAGTGTTCCCTCTAAGCTGTGGGACAGCACAGCTTCATGGGTGATTAATCAGCCCAGCCCAGTCAGTCAGCTTCCTACAGGAAGCTGTGAGCCTCTGACTGGGTGGGGCTGATCAATCACTTGTGCTGCCGCAACTTAGAGTGTCTGTCAGCCCTCAAAGTGCATCCATTAAAAAGTCTTCACAATACACAGCCTCATTCTTGCCTTCCCCCACTTCCTATCCTCACACAATTAGAAAAGGGCATTACAACGTATTTTCAAAAGTTTTTCTCCCCAGCGTAGCAGTTATGTCTCAAATCACTTACCGATACTCACTGCACAGAGTATCTTGATTTCGGTTAGTTTTTTTATTTTGACATGCAATTTAAAAAATATAAAAGAATGTCAGTAAGCATTACTAATGAGGGCTTGGCACAAAAGTACTGTCTAGTCTAGTCAAAGCCTCTGGATGTCTAAGGCAATTAAAGTTTAAATACTGAGAGTTCCTAGGATCCTGCAGTCCTGACTGGATTAATTCTGCAGCAAATTCCTTATGACATGTTCCAGCCCCAAACAGTCTCTCAAAAGCAGCTTTATCAATACCTTTGATAATTACATTGATAGTGATTTTACCTTTATAGTGCATGGTTCATCCAAAATTATCTCAAAGTGTTTAACCAAAGATTTACAAACCATATATGGTTCTCCCCCCACCCTAACCCTTGCTGCTACCCTGGGCCAGGATCCCCAAGTAATCTCCCTGGCCATCTTGGACCACACAAACTAACTTCAAAATGGGGAAACAAACAAACATAAAAAAAAAAAAAAAATCACAAAAAAAGTTCTGCGGCACCTTAGAGATGAATAAAAAAATTTAGATGGTATCATGAGCTTTCATGGGCATAACCAACTTCTTCAGATGAATGGAGGAAGGGGTCCAGGGTACAAATAGCCAAGAAAGAGAGGGGATGGGGAAGGAAAGAGAAGCAAAAAAAAAAAAAAAAAAAAAAAATATCAAAAAAAGATATTGCCAATTAAAGTGCCTGTGCTAAATGAGGCTAATAGTGCAGCTGTAAGTACCCGGTGCTTAGCTTTTTAAATCATTAGGGTGTGGAATATAGTGGCCCATCCAGGTTAGGTCTTTGTTTAAACCTTGATTATAGGTGTAAGACTTTTAAATGAAACCAAGTTCTGTATCTTCTCTCTCCAGCTGGCTTTTGAAATTACTTTGTAATATAGTCACTTCTAGATCCATTAGTGAGTGGATAGATCCATCTATATAAGCCACCACATCAGAGGCTCATACAACTGCACATGCACCAATGTGATCTATGTCATCAAGTGCCAGCAATGCCGCTCTGCCATGTATATTAGCCAAACTGAACAGTCTCTACAAAGGATTAGACACAAATTAGATATTCAAAATGGTAACAGAGAAAACCGTTGGGGAACATTTCAACTTGCCTGGGCACTCACCAATGGATCTAAAAGTGTCTATAGTACAAAGCAATTAAAAAAAAAACCGGTGGAGAAAGAAGCTGCAGAACTTGGTTTCATTTACAGGTTTGACCCCTGTAATCAAGCTTTAAACAAAGACCTGATCTGGATGGGCTGCTATATTCCACACCCAAATGTCATAAAAAGCTAAGCACCGGGTACTTACAGCCCACTCCATTTAGCACAGGCACTCTAATTAAAAATATTTTTTTTCCTATTTTTAACTTCTCTTTCCCTCCCAATCTGCTCGCTTTCTGTTATTTATTTGTACCCTGGACTCATTCCTCCAATCATCTGAAGAAGTGGATTGTGTCCATGAAAGCTCATGATACCATCTACATGTTTTGTTAGTCTAAGGTGCTGCAGAACTATTTGTTGTTTAATTTTTTTTTCCAGTTACAGACTACCATGGCTGCCCCTCTGAGACTTCCAATATGGGGAACTGTCTTGTCCTTAGAATGATTGAGGATGCTGCTGCAGGGCCCCCACAAAGCATAGGGCCTGGGGCAGCCACCACAAACCAGTCTATGAACAGGACAGCTCTGCATATGTATAATGAAAACATGCTCCCAGAGTCTGAGTCACAGCAGCTTCAGAAATAGCATGTATATTCAGCTGCCTGCCCCAGTCCACATGTAAGTTATGCATTGTAAATCAACACAATGGAAGCCTCATTTGCATACCACATCAGCATGTAGACTGTACAATAGGGAATAAACCAGGGAGCAGAGGAAGGAATCTTAACTTGGGGACACAACCTTGAGTTCTGAGAATAAGGGAAGGCAAAAAGAAACCCTTTTATTCTACATCTGAGAAAGTAATAACAAAATCTGATTACATTTACAAAAATGGGTTCCCAACATGCCTTGCAGTGCTTCCGGATAGGTGGTTTTGGTGAGAACAGACTGCTTTAGACAGAATGTTAGTTCATTACATTATGCTTTCTAGATATTAAATGTATGATTGTGTTTTATATGCAACTTTTCTGATTCCATTATTGTCTTTGCTTACTGTCTCTTGAACCTTAAATTTATTATCAAAGGTTAAGATTATTTTCACTGTATAGGTCAGGGCTGTGCTGTTATATACCTGACCCTCATTTGAATCAGGCAAGTTAGAACAAACACTGTATCTTTGGGATAGAAAACTTACTATGTCTGTGAGAAGCCAGTGACAAGCTGGGGCTACGTCTAGACTGCAGGCTTCTTTGGAAGAAGCTTTTTTTGGAAAAGATCTTTAAATAAAAATAATAATAATAAAAAAAAAACACACACCACACTCTTCTTCCAAAAGAGTGTCTCCACGCTACAAAAGTGCATCGAAAAAGCGATCTGCTTTTTCGAAAGAGCATCCAGACTGAATGGACTCTCTCTCGCATGTAAACTGTGATTGCTATGGATGGAATGGCCACCTTGTGCATTTTCCTCTTTCCTGTTCTTCTGAAAGAACTTCCTCTTCCCTGTCCACACATGCTCTTTTGCAAAAAGGCTTCTTCCTCATAGAATGAGGATTACCAATGTTGGAAAACCCCCTCTGTTCTTTTGATTTTCTTGTAGAAGAACACGATTGCAATGTGGACGTTCAAGTTTTATCTGAAAAACAGACATTTTTCCAACAAAACTCTGTAGTGTAGACATACTCTGGATGTCAAAAGGGGTTGGGGAACTGGGATGCACCCATTACTAATCTTTACAGCAAATTGAGGCTAACACTGCTAAAGGAGAATGTTTGATGTAGCTCAGGCTGGAGATGTCAGGAAATGATGCCGAATTAAGCATCAGAAATTCTCACTGGAAGGAAGGAGCAACAAAATGACTCAGTCCTGATAAAGTCTTACAGAACTCATGAAGTCTTAGTTCAGTTTGGAAATACAGTATTTAAATCTGATGAGGATACAAACTTATCAACATTTGTCAATATAAGAGCAGACAGAAGAACTTCAAAAAAAATCCTTAACAAGCTAACCAAATGAGCATCATCAGGTCTAATGAAATTCAGTGTGTCCAGAGCAGGGGCCATGTGTTACTATGTGTCTGTATATCAACTAGTGCAACTGAATGCCAAACTTGATTGGCGCCTCCAGGCAATATTATAATACAAATAACAATATTCATGTAGACAAATATCATGTACTGTACATTGGAAGGAACAGCTTAAAATAAGTCTTATACTTTGATGGAATATGAATTAGTTTTAAACCTGTGGGGGAAAAGATCTAGGCACCACTTTCAATGGCTCTTTGAAGAGGTCTGCTTAATATGCACCAGTTGTCAAAATAGCAAATATAATGTGAATTAAGAAGGGAGTAGAGAATACTAAGGGAAATATTTTAGAGATGAAGCAAACCTCCAAACAGTAAAGTTTTGGATCCAAGTCTTATCCAAACTGTTTGGATCCCCACATCCTAAATTAGGTCCCATCTTTTTCCTTTCCCTTATAACATTACCTGCCCAAATAGGCGTATTACGCTCTCCCTGCTCTTGAAGATCTATCATTGTCAGAGCAAGATATCTCCTGGGACAAGGAGGGAGGTGACTGCCTCACTGTTCTCCCAACAGCGTCTTTTTATGAGAGATGTAGAGCTTGCTTCCCTTCTAGGGTGAGAGAGAACTATCTGGCAGCTTAATTCACTATCTCTGATGGCAGCAGGCAGTCAAAAAGACTAAAGAACCTTTCCCTCCACTAGGGTCCTATCAGTGTGGATTTAACTATTATACCTCACTTCCTTAGTATTTAGATCTTACAGTACACTATGCTTCTGTACCCCTAGAAACTAGAAGCTTAAATGACAACGTATTCAAAAGATACCCTTCTCCAGGGATCAGCTATGGATTCAGCCTGAAATAAATAGGATGAAATTCAATAAGGACAAATGCAAAGTCCTCTACTTCGAGGGAACAATCAGTTGCACAAATACAAAATGAGAAATGACTGCCTAGGAAGGAGCACTTCAGAAGAGTTCTGGGGGTTTGTAATGAGGTGGACTGGGCCAGACGCCCGCTGCTAGAGACCTTTCCACACCCTGCCCTAGGGAGAAGAGCAGAAAAGAGCAGGTCCTCCGAGCAGACTAGAGTGGCTGCTTCTACAGCAGCCAATCAGGGCCTAACTGGCTGATATAAAAGAAACTGCTAGTCCAGGGCCTGGCAGTTCTTAATGGGAGCTTGATCCAGTCAGATCTAGGAACTGACTGGGAGGACAGCAGTACCTCTGACAGCTCCAAGTGTGAATTGGACTTCAGATCTGGTTGAGACAAAGGTCCAACAGCTGAAGACTAGCCATAACCGACCACAACATTTCACAGAATGCTGGAGAGGGTGCATGGAACCTGACCTCCAAGCCCTAAAAGAGGGGGCTGGATGGAGCAGCTTCTTGGGGAAGTGGTCCAGGGAGAAAGATAGCAGTGGACAGCAGACAACTGCTACTCACAGGATCCCTGTGCCAGGACCCAGAGGATTGGGCAGGCCTGGTTCTCCCCCCGACCCCCAGCAACCATAAGGGGCCAAGAAGCAGCCTGGTCCCAGGCAACCAACCAGAAAGCCATCTGGGAGACCTCTACTCCTGTAGAACAGCTGGGCAGGGAAGTTGCAGACGCGCCCTCGGCCACAAAGGTGCACTCGTGAGAAGGTGAGCCCTTCACAGGGTTACAGTGGATCACAAGCTAAACGTAAACCAGTGTAATATGGGCAAATAAAGTAAACAACATCCTGGGACGTATTGACGGGAGTCTTGTGAACAAGACAAGAAAAAATTCTGGAAAGAGCCAGACAAAGTACAGAGAAAAGCCACACAGATGTTTAAAGATCTAGATAACAACATGATTTATGAGGGATGATTGGGAAAAATGGGGCTGAGAGTTTCCAGGACTCTGCTTCCCCAAGCCAGGGCTTTCTGGTCCAGGGGCTCTGGATTGAACCATGGATGTTGCCAGACCAGAGAGGTTTAACCTGTACATAGTCCTGCCTTGAAAGCAGGGGACTGAACTGAAGAGGGGACCTCTTGAAGTCCCTTCCAGTCCTTTACTTACCCGAGTCTATGATTCTCTCTAATAGAGGCCTTTGTACAGTGCAATAATAAATACTACCCTGATAAAACTTCAGACAAAGAAAAAAATTGAGAAGTTCTGACAGTGGAAATAAAGAGAGGGACAGCAAGAGGAACACAACTTAATGGAGCACCCTTACTTTGCCTTTTCTTCCCCACCTCATGTGTCATAACTATGACCTTTTTAGGGGTAAGTTTTATCACCCAATACATTGCAAACTCCTAATTTTAAGAGAGGCTGACATTTTGGCCAAAGCCAGTTGGAAGTAAATAATTTAACACTGCCATTTGATAAATCTTTAAGGCATTATTTATTGTTGAAAGCAATATTTTTTTCTAGTCACCTTCTTACAGATCATGCTTCTGAATGTATTTGATTTGTCCACATAAGCCACATTTCATAACTATATGGCAAGATGAAATATAATATACTGGACATAACAATCAAGACAACTGCTTGAGAAAAAAGTGTAACTTTTCCAAAACTAGGGCTAAAAGAAACCAAAAGGCAACATCAAGGTGCGTTTGAAGGATTTTTTTTTTTTTAAAAAGACATTGGTACATGATGTTGGGATGGAGTCAATGTTTATTGTTTAAGAATGTTTTAATACTAAAAAGAGAAAACAAAAATACTGAAAAGTATTACAAATCTGATGCAACTCTATAGCAATGATTACATATACAAACAAAACTTGAGAACACTGTGAAAGAGTTGTGTATGGGATTATTGATTAAAATACAACAGGCATTGTGCTACCTTACTCAGGGTTTCAAAATTTAATGTGGACTCACTTGGAGATGGCATAAAAAACCTTAAATGATTGGTACAATTATCAGAAGAAAGAGCATTTAAAAAAAATCAAGCAAGTTCCTTTCCCCACAAAAGGTTCACTTCTGGGTGTTTTTTTTTTTTTTGGGGGGGGGGGGGCTTGGAAAGTTTTGTCACTTGATACTTACCCAAATGCATAGTCACTGGAGGGACTGAAGATTGCAAAAACAACAGATTCACTGGATAGTGGGCAAAGTACTTTGGATACCTCCCTTTCTGCTTCATAAAGAAAATTATTCCACCTTGGTTCAGAACCTCATTCAGAACATTACTTGAACCCATGCTCTGAGGTATTTTGTGTTTCCTGAGGTGTTCTTGGGTCTCAACTTAGATTCATGCATACGGATCAGTTCAGCACAGTTTTACACCAATTTAAGATTGTTCTCTTCAATACACTTGAGTACATTTTCCAGTATATTTTTTTTTAAAGTTTCCTCAAGCAGTGATGCTTCTATCTCTTCTCTTAAAAAAACAGGTCTTTTTGTTTAATGTCTTTTCAGTGCCATAGGCATGCCACTGTAAACATTATTAACAGTGTCACGTCACTTAGATAGACTTCCCGTCAACTACTACTCAGAATCCCAGTTATATTTTCATAAATAATAAATAGGATGTTTATATGCCACTAAAATTTCTTTTATCCAATTTTTTCTGGAGAATTATTTTATTTAGATTCTAAATGGTAATTAACTTGGAAGTACACTTAGTTAGAAAACTCATGCTGTTCTGCACTTAGAGGTACAAGAGGTCCCTCATTTGCAGTACTATGCTGATTGATTCCTACAGCTAGAGCTGCTGATTCTCTGCATGAGTTTTTCCAGATAGCACATGGCCATTTAAAGATTGGTGCACTAGGTATGTATATAAAACACATTTTCTATACATAAGCTGGGTCCAGAAAGATTATTGAAAGATACTATAAAGTGTTTTTAACTTAAATATTTTTAAAAAGTGATTAAAAACAAATATTACAATGATAAAAATGCTAAGTATCAATGGAAAAATATTGTAAACACTTTACCCCCAAACTGTACATAATGATTATTATGAGTTGTACATTAGTTATAAGCAATTAGCATGAGTGTTATATTTGTTTCACCACACACACACACCCCCTCACCCACCCACCCCTACCTGCCAATGGATTATATTTTTTGCATCTTTTATTCAGGCAGAACTGATTCTCATCCTAGTGGAAGTATTGGCTCAATAAGAACTACATAAGCTAGTACAGTGAAATTAACAGGAATGATATAGGCATGTGTGACCAGATAATTCTTAGGCAAGTAAATTGAGGTCTTTCCATTCCTTTAATAAGACCAACAGAGCACATAAAAAGAATTTCTTTAAGGACAGAACTTATCTTCCATACATTCTTTTCTGTGGCTAAATATAAAACAAAAATTCAAATCTTTGTCCATTTTAGTCGGTATCTTACACACCAAAACATTTTGCCATTATGTAGTGCTGTTAATTCCAATTCCCCATTTAAAAGAATTTGTTGTTGTTTCCAGGAGCAATTCATAAGGACAAAGTCACACCACAGTTGGTTTTCCAACAGTGGTTCCACCATTCAAGAAATGAAACCGTTAAAAACTAGATCTCACATAGCTTTTTCTTGACTTCGCTCAAGTATTTATTAAAAAAAAAAAAAAAAAAAAAAAAAAAAGGTCTTGTAAACATATACTCGCTCACCACTGAAAGAACAAGAGTAGTGTGCACATGAAAACAAGATTTAAATTACCTTGATATACAGCTACCACTAACTTAAAATAGACTTAATTTTGTAATGCAGACTTGCCTTCAGAGTATTCCACCCAAACAGAAGGTGGAACAAATTATTTAGTATAAGAAGTTAACAAAATATTGAAAGAAATTATTCAAGGAGAAGTAGCCCATAATCACCTCTTCCGTTATAGAGCAAGCATGGGGGTTAATAGGTTACAGATTGCTGTAAGCAGCCATAAATCAAGTATCTTTATTAAGACCATGGTTTTTAGTGTCTAGCAAAATTATAAATTTATAAGTTTCCAGGCTCATCTGTTAAAGTCATTGTGCAATTTTCCTTTGGGGGAACAAAGAGTAAGGGGTCAGTTATGGAATGATCATTTTGTGATAAGTGTTTCATGACAAATGATATTTGTGTCTTATTTTTCTGAGTCTTCATTTGAAAGCATAGTGATTGCCTGGTTTCACCCACATAGTTATCAAAAGCTGGCTACCTGCAAGCACTGCCTTCCGATTCCCCTCCCCCCATGTTTAAATATGTAACCACTGAAATTTTCAGCAGTTACACAATTTATCTGAATACACGCATTTTATCACCCATAGCGGTAGGAGACAAAGTCATAAATTGTTCCTTCCCACCCTCTTGTACTGAAATTTTCTTGAGGTGTTTGGGTTGCTCATTTCATGATGTGATCTGGTTTTGTGGTGCATTTGTTGAGAAAATTTCTGAATAAATGCATCACAGAGCCAGAGATGTATACATTAATAATATTTTCATAATCTGAACAACCTAAACTTCCTCAAATTTCTACTACAACTTTGACCACTATCACTCTCTCCAGAAGACTCCCCATGCCAGCATCAATTTTGTGGCCAATACGATCAGCTTCAAGAAAGGAACCTTACAAATAACTATATACTAAAAACCCATGGATTACCACACTTCCCTCCATAGATCTATAAACTACTCCAGACATGCCAAAAATGTCTGAGTACCTGGAAGTAGCTATCACAAAATATGCTCAAGAAGGAAGTCCAGGATACATATCTCCACCAAACAAGGACACTCCAGACAGATAGATTGTATAATTGAACAGACTGCACAAACATTCCAAGATACCCTACTTCAACATAGGGAAAAAAGACAACCTCTGACCAGCATCTCACATTGGAACCCATATAGTTATCCTTAAATAAATATAACTGCAATTTAAGACCCTTCACTCTATGGGGACCACATCCTATAGGAAATCTTTCCTGAACATAGTCTAACCTTCCAGCAATCTTCCCATAAATCATCTTCAGAAGCAAGCCTCCCAATCTTAGACACACCAACTCAAAGCAGCACCAAAGCATACTATAATAGCAGATGCAAAATCTGAAGACATCTACATTGCTATTATGATTCATGCCCTCCCCCAACAGACTCTTCAGCATCCAGAAGTCTTAAACATGTCTATCACACTTCCATCCAATGCACTAAATACTCTCAAAGCCACCTTGTGGGTGAAACCAGATAATCATGTTCTCGAATGAACCCACAGAGAAAAATTATTTATACAGTATTATAGTTATGTTTGTCTCAGGATATTAGAGCAACAAGCTGGGAGAGTTAAATTATATTGGACCAATTTCTGTTGGTTATAAGAGAAATTTTCCAAGCTTAAACAGAGCTATTCTTCCTTTTCTCACTAAATTTCATTCTTTTTGAATATCAGAAAGCCTCAGGAGTACCACTTCTTCCCTTCTTGTCCCCAATGGCAGAGGTTTGATGTTATTCTTTGTCAAGAGTATTCTCCAGGCACATGAATAGAGTGTGGGAAGGTTGAGGGGGATTAGGGGATTTTTTTAAACTCTTAAATTTGTTGCCATATGAAAAAAGACTCATGAATCCTGAATGTCAGTTGACAAGAGTCCATTGAGGGTAAAAGACTCCCAGGCTCTCTCCAACAAGAAGTTCAGACAGACTACTGATAGTGGCAGGCTAATAAAATACACTGGGAACTTACATATACCACCTTTCTTTTTGGTCTTCACTGAGAGGGGGCTTAAGCCCCTTCGGCTTATGTTGCTGTTGAGACCAAGTACCCAATGCAGAGAGAAGAGGAGAGCCTCTCAAGCCAATCCACATGAAAAGAAGCCTACAAACAGATCTCTCATTTGAAGTATATGTGGAATAAGGCATAGTCCTCAGAAACAGTGGCGCCTTTTTCTCCTTTGTCTTCCACTCAGCTCTTTCCCAAACAATTAATTTTCTCTCCAGTGTAAGGCAGGTCTTCATGATTTCTCAAACTCCTGGTGGAAACAGAGATGCCTACAGGCATCCATTATTCTGCAATAACTCTCACCATCATCTCATCCAAAAAGTCCTGCAAATCCACAGCTATCTGCTTCTCATTTTTTTACAGATAAACTTGTATCCACATTGTATCGAGATCTCTGCCGATTTGCAGCTATTCACTTTGCATCTGCAACTCATTTTTGCAAATGCAGATATCAATTTTGTATCCATGCAGGGCTCTACTCATCCACATTAAATCTGCATACCTCAACCAAAGTTAGCTCTACGTTCTCACCAAGTAACTTTAAGATTTTAGTATTTCTTTTGTAAACAAAAAAGGCTTATAGTCCACTGTTTCACCTGACCTTTGACAAAAAGGTTACTAGATAAATCAGTCATCCAAATGAGCCCCAACATGGCTGTTCAGGATTCTAGAGGACAGTACCAAAGTTATGGATGGGTCTTCCCTCTAGTCATGGCCATGCTTCCACAAAACCTTGCGAATACGGTAAAAGATGTAGCTGGGAGTATGCTCATGTAGAATTTACTTTTGGGGGAGTAGGTACTCAGTAGTGAGGCACTACATCAGATGAGGACAACTATGTGAGGATCTAACACACCTTTATTAGTTGATCCAAAATAGAGTGCCTATGGAACAACGTATTCTTGGTGCCTGTTCTTCTCAGATGCGTATCTTATAGATATCTGTATTAGTTTCTAACACAACGTTAGCTGGCCTGAAATGCTTCCTTAAAGCCTGGAAAAAGGTAGAATCCTCCCCTGAAGAGTTATCATCTTACTCGCTAGTGAAAATTTCAGCCTCAGATGAGTCCTAGTCCATAGTAGATTCCCAGAGGGGCAATAGGAATATCGTAAGTCCAAAGAATGTCAATGTCCAAAGAAGCACCAACAAAGGCAACCCCAAAACAGATCAGTGCTTATTGTGTGTCTACATGGCAGCAGGATGTAGGGTACATGTAGCTCATGGTGAAAAGCAGTGGCATATAAATAAACATGACAGTGACCGTCTCTGGAAGGATGTGGCAGCAGAGAAAGACTGTAGCAGTAGGATGGAGTCTTTCCCCTTGGTGGAGAAAGGTTCTAGCAAAGGGACATTTCTAAAAATATCAATGTAAATGAGAAAGGCACTGCTTGGGCATGTAGGGAGCTATATAAGGTACAGCTCAAGCTTCAGGTGTGACATCACTCATCTAAGCAGTACCTCACTATCTACAGTTCTATTTATACACTAGTTTGGGTATGTACCCTCCACGCAGCCATAAGTTTAGAATAGCTGCATGGTGTGCGTTTCTGCCTCTAAACAAGAAAAGCAGACACATACTCCTTTTGTCGTGCATTGTACAGAGGAGGATCTCAAAACTAGTACCATAGATTTCACAGGAGCATGACAGAGGACCAGGAAAAAGAAGTGCTATCACTGGTATTTGTGGAAATGAAGGAACTGAAAGAGAGAATTAGTTCTAAACTCTACAACAGTTAACCTTTGACATTGTTTCCATTGTGACCTGACAGGGGAAATCAGCAGAATCAATGTCACGAAGCAGAACGTGATTTTGTTTGTGGACCAGTTTCAGAACGTTTGACAACATTTGTTCTTTCAGGGTTACAAATGTCTTCATAAAAATTTGTTTTCCAAAAAATCCTATATTATAAACCACAGCTACCACACTAGATAATATGCTGGATGACTTGGCTCTTTACTATTAAAATAACTATTTTGAAATGTAAACATGATCAGGCTAGCTATAGAAAAGACCATCTGTTATTCTTGTTACTGTGTATGCTTGTAACCGGTCTATAGTGTAATTTCTAAAAACTTCATGGGCCAAATTCATGACCCTGTTTATAAAATCATAAAAAGGATTCAAAAGCCTTTGTTAATCACAGCAATACAATCTTCACCGGGATAACCAATCATGAAGGCATACGTGGTGTGCACAGGAATCAGAAGGTAACCATATCTGCTCAACTGAACAGAAATACAAAGCTACCTAGGAGGAGATATCTTGAAGTTCTTATAAATGAGCTCTTTGCCTGATGAGTGGACCTCCAGAAATCCTGCTGGTGGTGTGTGGAGTGGGACAGGCTTTCCAAGCTAAAGATCCCAAACTCAACTCAGAACGGAGAACTCCATTTCACTGTTTTCTGGAATATATGCATGAGGATTCAAACTTATATGAGCCAGGATTTTAGATACAAAGTTTCTTACTAATTATCTACCTGTATTACATAATTTGAGTACAGGCAGTCCCCGAGTTACGCGGATCCGACTTATGTCGGATTCGCAGATACGAACGGGGATTTTCTCGCCCCGGAGGACTGGAGCGGTGGGACGCCTGGTCCCACCGCCCACCTCCTCCGGGGCGAGAAAAGCTGCTCCCCGTCTCCCTGGTCTGCTGCGGGAGCCAGCAGACCAGGGAGACGGGGACCAAAGCGGCGCAGGACCCGGGGCCGGACCCGTGGCCGCTTCCAGATCAGCTGGAAGCGCCGCGGTTCTGGCCCCGGGTCCTGCGCCACTTTGCTCAGCGTCTCTCTGGTCTGCAGACGAGGGAGACGCTGAACAAAGCCGCGCAGGACCCGGGGCCGGACCCCGGGCGCTTCCAGCTGGAAGCGCAGCGGGTCCGGCCCGGGTCCTGCGCCGCTTTGCTCCGCGTCTCTCTGGTCTGCTGGGGGGGACGCAGCTAGTGCCCCCCTCAGCAGACCAGGGAGATGTGGAGCAAAGCCCGGGGCCTGTGGTAGAGCAGGTGGGGCGCTGACGGTTGGTCCCACAGCACCGCTTCTTGGCGCTACTGGACCAACCCGGCAGCACCCCAGCTACTCTGCCCCAGGAGTCCTGATTCAGCCGCTGCTGATCAGTTTCAGCAGTGCCTGAATCAGGACGCCTGGGGCAGAGCAGCTGGGGTGCTGCTGGGTTGGTCCAGTAGCGCCTAGGAGCGGCCGCGCTACTGGACCAACCCAGCAGCATCCGAGCTGCTCTGCCCCAGGCGTCCCCAAGTTAGCCGCTGCTGAAACTGACCAGTGGCTGACTACAGGAAGCCTGAGGCAGAATTGCTCTGCCCCAGGCTTCCTGGAATCAGCTGCTGATCAGTTTCAGCAGCAGCTGACTTGGGGACGCCTGGGGTTCTTAAGTTGAATCTGTATGTAAGTCAGAACTGGTGTCCAGATTCAGCGGCTGAATCTGGATGCCAGTTCCGACTTACATACAGATTCAACTTAAGAACAAACCTACAGTCCCTATCTTGTACGTAACCCGGGGACTGCCTGTAGTAGTATGCAAGCATATATTAAAGTCAGTCTTAGAATGCACACGTGCCAGAGGGAAACATTAGGTTGTGAACGCTTTTCTTTGCCAAATTTGCATTAGCTTTTGCTTTTAATACGAAAGGAAATTAGAGTTCTGTCACTCTCTCCTATGGAAGTCTTCAAGCAATGAATAAAGGACAAAACCATCAAAAGAATCAACTCAGGCATAATTTTCACAAACCAGTACAACGTTTGTGTGCTAATTTTAGAAGTACAGAAAAACTGTCTAACAATATTAATTTGTTCATAAAAATGTGAAATGGAGATGAATGTTGCATATCCCCTAATGCAGGGGCAGGCAATTTTTGCAGGGAGCAGGGGGCATGTAATGAATTTTAGTACATGGTCACAGGCCAACCCCACCCTGGAAGGGGCGGGGCTTGGGGTGGAAGGGACAAGGCTGAGGACTAGCCTCCCCCCAGAGTTGTCTGGGGCTGGAGGCTTTGAATTAAAAGCACAGCAAAGGGCTCATGGCTCCGAGCCCCGCCGCTACCGCATTGCCTGGCAGCTGCCTGGGTTGCTGCAGCTATTTAAAGGGCTTGTGGCTCTGACCGCTGCCAGGGTAGCTCCATAACTGGGAGCCAGAAACCATCTAAATAGGATCCTGCTGCCTGAGCCGTTTCCTGGAAATTCAGTGGCATGGGCAGAAAGATCTAAATAGAAAGATCTAAATGATAGTCTGCGGGCCAAATCAAAGTGTTAGGTGGGCTGGATCTGGGCATTGGGCCACATTTTGCCCAGCCCTGCCCTCATGCAAGTAAACTGGCCACATCTTTATCCAAAGCCAGCACAAATTGAACCCTTAATGCAAACTGGAACTCAATCAAACATATTTCAAACTAGTCAGAAATAATATGAACAGCAGGAGTCCCACAGAGATAAAAATTCCTCAAAAAGATCTCTTCTACTTGAATAAATATTACATAGCATTATTTGGCAGCAGGCCAAAGACCTTTTTTAATTAGCTGCAGTGAGATTCAAAGGGATGTGTATTTTAAATACTTGTTTCTCTCTAAAAACTGAATAAATGTATTTCTATACACCTGTAACAGACACTTGAGAAGTCACCACATTTAACACACACACAAAACCCACAATTGAGTTTCACTTTCACATTGTTATAAATTATTCCTAATATAAATAGTGCTTTTTTAGAATTAAACTGGAGGAAATTATCTATTTTAATACCATTTCACACAACTAAGCTGTAATAAAAAGTTAGACCATTGCATTTAGCGAATATTTAGGGAAAGGATGATTTTTAAAATAAATTTCAAATTCCAAAAGTTTGAGTTAAAACATATTTTAATATGAAAACCTCTTTAAAAATGTAGAAAACCACAAGTCAGAGTAAGTAACCATCCTTCTTTCTTGCAAGACATGCTCTGTGAATCTCTGATCTTGCTCAACATGCAGTATGTACTCTGAGAAACATTATGAATTGTCACCTTCATCTATCAGTGCCACCCTTTGCCACAAAAGAAGTGTAACCCCCCTATGAAGATACTGTAGTTATCTGTTACAAAGAGTTCTTCCTGTGGCAGCTATCAGAAAAGGAAATGTGTCGAGTAGCTACTTTTGGTGAACCTTAAGCCAATTATAGTGTATTGTATTTCTTATTCTGGTTACAGACTGAAGCTAGAAACTTAAAGCAGTCTATGTGCTCCAGTACAGATTCTTTCAAAGCAATTCTGCACCCTTCAGTTACCACGAATAACTGTTAAAGAAGCACAGTTTCATTTGTCCTGTTTTATTCATGGTGGGAAAGTATTTCTATCTTATAAACAATCTTTTACTTAAAATACTGTCATTTGAATTTATTTCAGTTTACTATATCCAGGCTAGATACTGCATCCTGCATGCATTACAGGAAGGTGACACTGTTTTCTGAGGATACCAGCACATGCAGCTTTGGAGAAAAGATTGCCATTTACCTAATCAATTTATTTTGCCTCAAGTCATTGTCCTAGATAGAGCCACTTATTGATTACCTTTTAGATGTGGCTTTTGTTTTCTCCTAAGGTTAAATACACACACTTAAATCTCCCAAATCCATTTTTAAAAGCTGAATAGTAATAATACTTATAGCTGAAACAGTACAAATTTAATTCTGAAACAAGGAAGAATAGAGTAAGAATTAATTTTTATTTTGTTGGCTTTGGACACAGGTAGATTTATACAATATTTTATGCTGACATTTTTCGTTGAAGTTCTATCAAGGAAGGAAACTATTATCCTAGTGATAGCACAGCAAATATTTACACTTAATCAAAGCTTTCATCTCTAATTAAAGTTGCCTACATACCATACCATAAATCTGTCTATATTGTCTTCTGCAAGCCCCAGAAAAAGGACTGTTTTACATAACATGGAAAGGAAGGTGCTGCTGTTCAGAAGGATGAGATCAGGGCCGGATGGAGGCATGGGCAAGCCAGGTAACTGCCCAGGGCGCCAACCTATGGGGGGCGCCTGATGGCAGTTGTAAGGGGCGCGCAGTGTCCCTTACAGCTGCCATCAGGAGCTGCGTGCTTGGCTTCTGCAGCGCCGGCCCCACGGCGCCGGACAGCAGCGCTCTTCCCCCCACAGCTGCGGGGCCCTGCACCACCCGGTGTGCACCAGCAGTGCAGGCTGGGCTGGGCTGGGCAGCGCATGCGCCGGGGTGGGGCCCGGGCTGCATGCCAGCGGCCGGGGCCAGTGCGTGCATGTGTCGTGCGCCCTGGGGGCAGGCCTGCGCACCCTGGGGGGACAGGCCCGCGCCCCACGGATGGGCCTGCACATGTGCCCTGCGCCTGGGTACGGCACCACACGCCTGGGCCGAGGGCGCCAAAAGGGCTCGGGGCTGGCCCTGGATGAGATATGGCCATTGGGAGCAGCAAGCCCACAGGAGAGAGCTATCTTGTAGAAGGTCCTCTGGGGACAACCATACCACCAAAAGGAGGGCCAGCAGGGCCGTCTTGCCTGCCTATTCACTGGTAAGTAACCCTTCCCGCCTTTCCTGGGCCTTGGCCTCAGTACCAGTGTGGAAGAGTGCTAGGGGAGGAGGGTTTGTGGGGAAAGTAAAGGCCTGTGCTGGATGGGACTCCCCCTCCCTAAGCCATTCCTCACCCCACCCCCCAACCCACAGCACTCCTCTCCACACCCTCAAAGCCTTGCCTGACTCCGGCACTTAGGGTTGCCAGATGGTTTAACCAAAAATATCAAACACCCCCCTCCCGCCCACGCTCAAAAAAAAAAAAAAAAAAAAAAAAAAAAAAAAAACCCCGAGAGTTAAGCAAAAAGAATAAAAAAACCGCATGGCCCCTTTAAAAAATGCCTTTGAGCCTTTTTGGACCTAACAGGTTGCCGACCACCATGTCTTCCTGCTCTGGGCCAGGCAGCTCCCCTGCAGAACGAGGTAAGCACCCGGGATTTTTGCCTCCTGGACGGGGAAACAAAATACCAGACATTTTAGGTGTCCAGTATTTTCTGATTTTATTTTACTGAAGGCAAAAATACCGGACTGTCCAGGTCAATATCGGACACTTGTAAACCCTATCGTCACCCTCCCACACCACCAGCCCCCTGCCCTGAAGAACCTTGGCAATGCTGGGTAAGTCTGCTAGTAGATTAATATAATTAACTATAACAACTAATAATTGTAAGATTAATTCAAAAAGGGTGAATTAAGAAACAACCGACGAAAAGGCATTTCCTCCCATTTACAGTGAAACCTTTGTTATCTGGCACTCTGTTAACCAGCACTACCCCCACCCACAATACTGTCCCATCTTCAGGCGCACAGGCCTGGCTTGGTTTACCACGATTGGCTTAAATAAAAAATTAAGAAGTACTAATCGTCCTTAACTCCAAATAGAAATGAGAGACCAACTGCCTCACGCTTCAAAACTACCAATACAGGCAGTCCCCGGGTTACATGGATCCGACTTACATCAGATCCCTACTTACAAACGGGGTGAGACAACCCCGCACTAGCTGCTTTTCCCTCTAGCAGACCAGGGAGACGCGAAGCTAGCGCCCCACCCAGCAGACCAGGGAGACGCGGAGCGGCTTTTCTCAGCAGACACCTCAGCTTGAGAATAAAGGACTGAGGGAAGTGAGGTGTGAGAGAAAAAAACTGAGCTCTGGAGAAATGTTTGGCTAGAGTTTCCCCTACAATATGTACCAGTTCCGACTTACAGGCAGTCCCCGGGTTATGTACAAGATAGGGACTGTAGGTTTGTTCTTAAGTTGAATCTGTATGTAAGTCGGAACTGGCGTCCAGATTCAGCCACTGCTGAAACTGACCGCCAGTTCTGACTTACATACAGAATCAACTTAAGAACCCCAACCGTCCCCAAGTCAGCTGCTACTGAAACTGATCAGCAGCTGATTCCAGGAAGCCCGGGGCAGAGCAACTCTGCCTCGGGCTTCCTGTAGTCAGCGCTGGTCAGTTTCAGCAGCAGCTAAATCAGGACGCCTGGGACAGAGCAGCTGGGGTGCTGCTGGGTTGGACCAGTAGCACCCAGAGCAGCGCTGCGGGACCAACCAGCAGCACCCCAGCTGCTCTGCCACAGGCGTCCAGAGAAAAGCCTAGTCTGCTGGGGGGGGCATACTAGCTGCGCCCCCCCAACCCCAGCAGACCAGGAAGACACGGGCGGCGGACCGAGACACACCGCGGTCACGCCGCCTGTGTCCTCCGCGGCTTTGCTCTCCGTCTCCCTGGTCTGCTGGAGACAACCAGGGAGACAGGGAGCAAAGCCTCTGAGGACACCGGCAGCGGGACAGCCGTGGGGCGTCTGGGCTGTCCCGCTGCCGGCTTCCCCTGCAGCTTTGCAAAGCCTCGGGGAAGCCAGCAGCGGAGCAGCCCAGGCGCGCCTGGGGTGTCCCGCTGCCCGAGCCCCCCCCCCCGCCGCTTTGCAAAGCCTCGGGGAAGCCGGCAGCGGAGCAGCCCAGGCGCGCCTGGGGTGTCCCGCTGCCCAAGCCCCCCCCCACCCCCCCGCAGCTTTGCAAAGCTGCGGGGGGGCTCAAGCAGCGAGGCAGCCCAGGCGCGCCCCGCTGCCCGAGCCCCTCCACGGCTTTGCTCTGTGTCTTCCTGGTCTGCAGACCAGGGAGACGCAGAGCAAAGCCCCAGAGTACACGGGTGGCAGGACTGCGAGGTCCCGCAATCCGTGTACTCTGGGGCAGCCCCGTTCGTAACTGCGGATCCGACATAAGTCGGATCCGCGTAAGTCGGGGACTGCCTGTACATACAAATTCAACTTAAGAACAAACCTACAGTCCCTATCTTGTACATAACCCGGGGACTGCCTGTATTAAAATCTTGAGTTTTTACTATTATTGTCCATTTGGGTTCTGATTGATGGGACCCTCAGATAACCAGAATTTTTAGATAACCAGAACGCCCTATTCCCCGAGCATGCCGGATAACACAGGTTTTACTGTATGTTTCTTCTCGCATTGTTCTTGTAGTGTTCCAAAACATAAGGTCATGCTGGACTAGACAAAAGGCATTAAAAACAACCAAAAGCTCAATGACTCCTCAAATCAGAATTGCAATTTCTCCACATTCCCAATATTTTGAAAACATTTTTCCTTCTGCCGAGGCACAATTCTATAAAGATCTTCATCTATTAAATGCAAAGTGGTCAAAGCTAGACTGCTTGTTAAAATTGTGTAAAAGACCCAAGACTTCAACAGTTTTAGCACCAAATTATAAACAAGATTTGGTACATTTTTTAACATGCTGGGCTTCTTCACAGAATTCCCTTTATCTTTTTGCTGTAAAGGTGGGAAATTTGGAAACAGGAAGGGCTACGTCTACATTGGCAAGATTTTGTGCAAATACTTTTAACGCAAGAGTTTTTGCATTAAAGTATTTGTGGAAGAGAGTGTCTACACTGGCATGTGCTTTTGCGCAAGAGATGTGCTTTTGCACAAAAGCATCCGTGCCATTGTAGATGCTCTCTTGCACAAGAAAGCTCCGATGGCCATTTTATCCATTGGGCTTTCTTGCAAAAGAAATTCATGTTGCCTGTCTACACTGGCCTCTTGCGCACGAACACTTGCGCAAGAGGGCTTATTCCTGAGCGGGAGTGTCATAGTTCTTGTGCAAGAAGCACTGATTTCTTACATTAGAACGTCAGTGTTCTTGCACAAGAACTCCCCGCCAGTGTAGACAGACAGCATATTTTTGCGCAAAAGCGGCTGTTTTTGCGTAAAATCATACCAATGTAGACACAGGAGAAGAGAAATCTCATTCCTAGTCAGCCTTTAGGAATGCTTGCATAGAAACACACAATTTGACCTCTCACGGTAGCTTACTTCATCATATCTGAAGCACTATGAGAACACTGCAAACTTTCCAGTCACGATATTACATTTTAGAAAACTAAAATTAAGTGGTGTGAATGTCAGTTTAAAAGTGTCACATTTCCCTCCCCCCCGCTGATTTTATGAATTTATGTATAAACCCCCAAAATGTTCATGACTTTTCATGAGGGAATAATACATGCAGTCCTTACCTATGCAGACCTTTGAAAGAATTTGACAAATAGATTTATCAATTTATAACAGATTTTTTGTATAATGGGGATGCTTTGTGCTCTTTTGACATGTTGTATTTTTGCAAATGAGAGCCTTTTGGGGAAAATAACTTGTCCATGTGGATTCTAATGTACAGTATCATTTACAAGGCCGTATAAAAGATCACCATAAATAAGAAAACAATTTGATACTGCAGTCAGGCTCAGATAAAAACATACGAACAGCCGTACTGGGTCAGACCAAAGGTCCATCTAGCCCAGTAGCCTGTCTGCCAACAGTAGCCAGCACCAGGTGCCCCAGAGAGGGTGGACCGAAGACAATCATCAAGCGATTTGTCTCCTGCCATCCTTCTCCAGCCTCTGACAAACAGAGGCCAGGGACACCATTTCTATCCCCTGGCTAATAGCCTTTTATGGACCTAACCTCCATGAAATTATCTAGCTTCTCTTTAAACTCTGTTATAGTCCTAGCCTTCACAACCTCCTCTGGCAAGGAGTTCCACAGGTTGACTACGCACTATGTGAAGAACAGCTTTCTTTTATTAGCTTTAAACCTGCTACCCATTCATTTCATTTGGTGTCCTCTAGTAGTTCTATTATGGGAAGATCCTTCAGTACTTAGGCCTCTGAGTCCCACAATTAGGTTCCTGGTCAGATACTTATTTTACAAAAGCTTTTTATGGTTTAAATGTAGCTTTAATTGTTTTTAGTTTGCTCAATAAAAGTAATCTCCATTGTTAGTAACATCCAAGATATGTGTTCTTATACTGCACTAAACAATTTTAATAAACATTTTAAGCTGCTTTTTAATGCCAAGCTATTATAGAGAATAGACTCCTGATTTATTTACAGGCTCTAATTAGTGATCTTTATATATTTAAACATACATTGGGATTACTAGAAAAAGAGCAAGTGAAATCTTTCATAACTTTGCTTTCAAAATAGAATAGCAAAATTGTGAAAAGTCTCAAGCTTATCCTTCTCTCCTAAAAATATTTTTCCAAGAGAGCCTATCTAGTATGGGGATCTTAAATACTGGTTTTCTATTTATAGTTTAAAAGTCCAAATTATGAAAAATGTATAAAACATAAATGTTACATCTTCTGGATTTTATTTTCTAACTCTAAATGAATAATCTTTAAACCCACTAAATATTTAACCCCGCTTTGTAATCCATTAAAATATATTTAATATATCAATTAAAATATCCTGTAATATGAAAGTGGCTTGCATAACACTTAACTACAAACTGTACTTTGGCACCTTAAAGACGAATAGATTTATTTATGCATAAGCTTTTGAAGGCAAAAACCTACTTTATATAACAGGGCCCAGTGCTAAAGTGTAAAAGGAAGAGTGTATGAATACATGAACTTTTTGGAACCTCCTCAGCTACATGACAAAACTTTAATGAAAAAAACGTGCAGACATTAAACAGTGATAAAATTATATAACCACTGAATGTAAACATTCTTTATTTATGGACTTTTCAAATTTTTTGCTATATCCAACTCTTTACAACCTAACATTTCTGCAAATTTTTATATAGCTTATCCTAGCTCTCATTAAATTTGTAGTTTGAGTACATATTATACAGGACAATAACTTGAAAGGTATAAAAACTGTTTTATGTATGACATGTCAAAGCTAGAGAACTATTGGGAAATCTTAAAAAATTATTAATGAGCTATATTAGCAGCAGCGATTTAAATTATTGCAGGAGTTTCATCCACAGAAAAAGTGACAAATAAAACAAAATAAATACTATTTCAAAGTTAGTAACATACTAATGTAAATATATTACAGTTTGAACCTCTGTAGTCCAGAACTTTCTGGTCCAGAAACATCTGGAATTATTTGAATTAGCCCAATCACCCACTTTTCATGGGTGTGGTCAAGTTTCCTGACTTCCCATAGGGTTTGTTTACAGCCACCAGTCTTAGCTTTCAGTGTTCTGTGTTATTTAGCTCTAATTTCCCCCAAAATGTCCTCTAAGAGCCCAATAAGCAATGGAAGCATTGGTAATACTTCTAGACAATATTGACTGCCTGTGGTCCAGAAAATTCTCTGGTTCAGAATCGGTCCGGTCCTGAGGGTGCCAGACTTGAGAAGTTCAATCTGTACCAAATTTATTTTATAAAGAAATTTGCCAGCGTAAACATAAAAACTCCTTGAGATCACACTTTTAAAGTAAAATACTGTAACCATATTCTTTCCTAAAGAATAACTAAGATGAATCCCCAACATCCATTATTTTATCCTATGACAAATAAGTTCCTTCCTACAAGAATTCCTATTTATCTTCATTAAGTCACAAGCACTTCACCATCAGAATTTTTAACCTGTCAACAGCTGACAAATACAGTGCTGTCAAAGTAATTCCTAAGAGTCACGGTTTAAAAAAACAAAACAAAAAACAAACAGTGCTCCAACATGATTATAATTATTGCAACATTCAAGATAAAGAACCAAAAAGACATTTGCTATAAATGGCACCTCACTGTGCAACTGAGAGCTACAGCACGCCAGGGTGCAGCTCGTTTTGCCCATTCTCTTTTTGTAGTTCCACCAAGGGATGAAGCTTAGGCTGCCAGGGTACCACAGTAGCCCTGTGGTGGAGACTGCCTCAGGAACACGCCTAATCAGTGTACCCTCTTTTTTGTACCACTCTCATCGCTATGTTATCAGAGTGTTTTACAGTAATCCAGTAAGCAGTGACTGAAATCTGTGAGACTTGGTTTGTGCTCTCTTTTTCTCAGCTATGCCACATCTTATCCACAACCACTGCCTGCTTTGGGGGCTTCAGTGGTTGCTTGCCTGCCCCCACAACTGAACTGAACCTGCAGACACCTTATGCCTCATGTCGTCCTTCTTGCTAAGGTCTCCACTTCTATAAGCCTTTTACCAGTCTAAAAATGCTTCTGTGAGTGAGCGTGCGCTCTCCCCCCCGCCCCCAAAGGAGTAAAAAGTGTATGAAGAATTCTCATTTGGAATTTGGCTGATGAGAAATTCATACTCTAAAGTATTCTTATTTAAAAACACATCAGTAAGAGACACTTTAGGATTATAAAATAGACATTTCAGTTTACAAAGTGTTTGATAAGGTTTTGGATAAAAGGCCACATGTTGGGGTGATACCTTTCGTATGGTGGACAAGACAGAGTAAACAAGCTATTCTTGGAATATTTATGAGAAGGATTAGGAGGACAAGTTTTTCCTGTACCTGCAAGTTAAGGCAAGCAACTACTACATCTGGATGGGGAGGGGGGCAGGAGACGAGGATGTGGAACTTTTCTGCATATAATGTGGAAATCCTAGCAGGGACAGTTACCTACCTGGTACAATAACTGGAGTTCTTTGAGATGGCTGTCCCTGTGGGTAGTCCACCTTAGGTGGGAAAAAAAAAATCTATAATCAGAGATTTTTGGTAGCACTACCCACGGTCAGCTATGCATACAGAACCGCTGGCATGTGACATTTGAAACTGCTCTTCCACAGGCGCAGCCAACTGTTTCCTCAGGGTACGTCTAAACTACGTGGCTCCGTCGACGGAGCCATGTAGATTTGTTGTTTTGGCAAAGGCAAATGAAGCCACGATTTAAATGATCATTTAAATTTACATGGCTGCCGCGCTGAGCCGACAAACAGCTGATCAGCTGTTTGTCCGCTCAGCACGCTAGTCTGGATGCTCCCCTGCCAACATCAAAGCCCTTTGTCGGCAGCCCCAGTAAACCTCATCCCACGAGGAATAACGGGGCTGCCAACAAAGGGCTTTGATGTTGGCAGGGGAGCGTCCAGACTAGCGCGCTGAGCGGACAAACAGCTGATCAGCTGTTTGTCGGCTCAGCGCGGCAGCCATGTAAATTTCAATGAAGCCGCGATCATTTAAATCACGGCTTCATTTGCCTTTGCCTATGTGTCTAATCTACATGCCTCTGACGACAGAGGCATGTAGTCTAGACACAGCCTCAGTTACTTGTGTGACCCGGATATAGATGTGTCCAAAGCAGAGGGGAGGAAGGGTGGGTGGTGGAGCACCCAGAGGGAGAACCATTGTCAAGAACTCTGGTTCCTACACCAAATGAGTAACCTTCTCTTCTTTGAGGAATGTCCATGTGTGTGCTCCGCCACCCATCCTTCCTCCCTTCTGCTTTGGGCACAATAATATATTGTTATATTTGTCTGAATATTTGTACTGTTTTGGATCTGAGGGAGAAAGTGTAAGCAAGCGTTATGGACTACCCTGACCTGGAGTAAATTGAGATGTTGTTTGACTTTATCCGGAGTCCACTGTGCTTGGATAACTCAGTGGTCTAGATGGGCTCCCCAGCCTACTAGTGAAGTGTTCATAGTAATTGTTAGTGATGCTTGCATTTGTTGGAAGGGGACTCCCCAGTACGCATTATCATGGAGGTCCACCAAGTGAGTGAGCCCTTTATCTTGGAGGGCATAACAAGCCATTTGTTTATATGATGGACATGTGGTCTGTATACCATGCATAACCAGACTTGGAGTGGTCTCATATGGAGCCGGGCACAAGGTACCACAAATGTGGCTGCCGCCATGTGTCCCAGAAGTTGGAGAGTGCACCGACTCATTATCCACAAGCTAGCCTGCGCTAGAACCTGAAGGTCTACAATTGTTGAGAACCTCTGCTCTGGAAGGCAGGCTGTCGTGGTCATGAAGTCTACATGCATTTCTATAAATTCTAGAGTCTGAGGAGGAGTGAATATACACTTTGATAAGTTTATCTGGAGGCCTAGATTGTCAAATAGGCCTCTGGTGATTTTGACTACCTGTTCTGTGTCATACACTGTGCAGCCTTTTAATAAACAGTCAGCCAGGTATGGAAATACAGTGATCCCCATTCTGTGTAAGTGAACTTCCACCTTTGAGAAAACCCGTGGGGCTATTGAAAGCCCGAAGGGCTACACGCTGAATTGGAAGTTCAGGTCCCCATGGTGAATCCCACAATGTGTCTGTGTGTTGGATGTATTGATATATTTAAATAGGTGTCCTGGAGGTCAAGGGTAGACAGCCAAAACTCCCTTTTCCAAAGCAGGAATGATAGTGGCAAGGGTTACTATCTTGAATCGTTGGGTTCAAATGAAGCGGTTGAGCTTGCAAACATCAAAAATAGGCTTCCACCCTCCCATCTTCTTGATAGCGAGGAAGTAATGGGAGTAAAACCCCTTGCTCTTGTCCTCTGGAGGTACTCTTTCTATAGCCCCCAGTTGCAGGAGGTGTTCCGCTTCTTTCATGAACACGATTGCGAGAGGGGTCCCTGAAGAGGGACGGGCAAGAGGGGGTCATAACTAAAAAGGGGATCCAGTAATCTGTTTTGATGATTTCCAAACACCCTCCTGTTGGTGGTGATGGTACACCATGCTGGATAGCATGCAGCCAGTCTGCTGCCAAATATTGTGGAGGAGTTGAATTGCTGCCGTGAAAAAACTGGGGCTGTCAGACCATCCACCAGCACTTCAAAACACCTGGCATGCTGCTAAGCCATTGTCTGATCAGGTGCCTGTCTGTACCACTTTGGTGTGGTCAGCACCTATTGTCATATTGCCTCAATTGCAGTGTCGGTCTGTATCTTTGTGAGAGTGACCTTCCTGCTTTCTTTTTGAGACAGGTACGTGGATGCCAAGTGTCTTGAACATGGCTCTTGAATCTTTCAAGGTATGAAAAGAGCCATTTGTTGGTCAGTGAAGAGGCTGGTACCGTCGAAGGGAAAGTCTTCAACTGTGGCCTGGACTTCTTTGGGGAAGCCAGAGAGTTGGAGCAAGATGCTTGTGTCATCACTACTGCCGACACAATGGATCTCACTGCTGTGTCTGCAGAGTCTAGTATGGATTGTAATGCTGTTCTAGAAATCAGTGCACCCTTGTTGATGTTTGATTTAAACTGTTTTATTTTCTTATGTTCTTATCAGGAAGAAATTCAATAAAGGATGTAAGATGATCAAATATATTGTGCGTGTACTTAGCGAGAAGTGCTGGATAGTTCAAAATTCTGAGCTGGAGGCTGGCTGATGAGTATGCCTTCCTGCCCATCAAGTCCAATCTCTTCCAGTCCCTGTTTGCCTCTTCGATTTACAGAATCCACCAAGGGAATTGGGGTGGGGTGGGAAAATAAAGTGTCTGCTCCCTGGGGAGCAACATAGTACGATCCAACCTTTTGTAGATTGGATGTATTGTGGCAGGCGTCTGATCCAGCAAAAACCATCTGGCAATCAAGGCTTTGTTCATGGGGATAGCAAGTTTGGAATGTGGGGGTATGTGAAATATATTTGTCAACTTATGCGGAGTCTCCGGCATGGCTGAAGAGGAGATCTCTACAGTGTCAGCAACTCTCAAAAAGTTCTTGAAATGATTTAAAATCATCCCCCGGTGTTGGAGGTGGGGGCATGATTGTGTTGTCCATGGATGATGACGATATATGCGTGGGTCGGGATGAATCAGGTGTATGGTCATCACCCTTTACATCAACATCTTCTTCACCCCCACCTGAACTGGATTGAGTGGGAGACTGAACCATAGGAGCCTGAAATCTGGGTGCTAGAGAAGCTTATTGTGTTTTTTGGAGCTGCTGCATTCTGTAAGCTGCCCACGGGTCCCAGTAAGGCCATAGGAAAGGACGGGTGGTAGGAGCCACTGTGGTGGTTGCCATTGCTCTGGTTGTTGAGTGGCCTTGGGTGAAGAGTGCCTTGAGGTATGTGCCTGAATGGGCTCACCATTTCTGGATAATGGTGGCACTGAGGTGGCTGGAGTGGACGAGAGGCTGAATCTAAAATGTATCTGGGATGCCATCCGTGCTGAATAATGGTGTTCCTGGCACCTAGAAGACCATGAGCTCTGCAGCAGCAGTAAATGCCTGTGGTACTGGCAGAGGCGGGAATAGTAAGTGTACCTGTGGAACTTGTGGCATCAGTGCCAGCTGCTTGGCTTGGGGCGGTACCAACTACTTGGTGTGCATCGCCAGTGCTGACTGTTTACGCAGTGCCGGTGTTCCCATCGGTGACAGCATGGTGGCACTCAGTGCCAAAGCAGAGTGTGGCCTGATTGGTGCCGAAGGTGCTTTAGTCAGTGCTAAGGAAGAGGCTTTCTGTTTGGCTTCCGTTGGTGCCTTGGAGGTGGGGCAAGCCTTCTCCTTAGGATCTCGGCTCTTATTGGTGACGGACCCACTAGCTGTCTGTTTTTCCGGTGTGTTTGGTGCTTCCAGTGTGGGGGCAGCCTTTTTCCGGAGAGGGTGTTTCCTGAAAGGGGAATCAGGCCCTGAGAAAGAGAGGGACCTCTTTTTGGGCACCTGAGCCATGTCATGGTCCTTTGGGCTCAACCTGGCAGGAGCCCCTCTTTTCAATACCACACCAGGAGATGGTTGCCTGGGTGGTGTGGTACGTTCTGAATCAGAGGCTGGATGAGCTTTTTTCTCAAGTTGCAACATTTTTAATTGGAGCTCCCTGGGTTTTCCTTGTCCTGGATGTTAATTTCTTACAGTGCAGGCACTGAGCAATGGAGTGTGCCTCACCTAAACAGCACTGTGAGTGCCCATCTGATATAAAAATTGGACAGCCTGCAGGATATACATCTCTTAAAGTCAGGCATGTCCCAGTAAGAAAAAAAGACTTCAGGTGGCTGCTGAAAAGCAGCACCAAAGTACACTAACAGAAAAAAAAAATCATTTTTTAAACTACAAGTAAAACTAGTAAGAATAGTAACTAACACAACTAACAACAACTATCTGTCTAATTCTAACTGAAAGAGGAGGGAGACTGCTAAACTGCTACTGCTGCCAGCTTCAGTCAAGAAGGAACTGAGGGAATGGTTGGCTGCACACACAGAATAGCCATTTCAAATGCCACACACCAGCTATTCCGCATGAGCAACTGTCTGTGGGCACTGCTACCAAAAATCTCTGATTAGAGGCGCAGTGGCACTCAAGCACCTAAGGTAGAGTACTCATAGGGCTCCTCAAAGAACCACCTTTGGCTAGGTTTAGGTCTAGATCCCTGCACAGATACAAAATTTGTATCTGCATCCATATTTGTAAAAATGAGCCATGGATATCGGGAGCTATAAAGCAGATATCCACAAATTTGCAGAGTTCAATGAAAAATTTGTATCCTTATCCACATCCATATCTGCCAAAATGAGTCGCAGATATCTGCATCAATATCCATGTCTATAAAGCAAATATCAGTGCATTTTCAGGGCTCTATTTATGTGGCCCTTTCACAATGTTCTCCTTTGCAGCCTCACAAAAGCAGACCCTACAAAATGTTTCTTCGCTGTATACATGAAAATGCTGAGTCCCCTTGCACAAACTGTGTAACGCTGCTGGAGGTTCCCTGCCACTATTAACAGCTTTAACATTACCTACTATGGTGTATTGGATTCATAAAGTTGTTCAGCTGGACTCTTAGGAGTGAGGATATACTTGCCCTAGAAGTCCTGGATGATTAAATAACTGGGCAAGACAGACCTTCTGCTTTTACTGAGCTCAGTGGGAACAGGAGGAGACCCTATGTTGGCCAGTCTGCCACTTCAGAAGACTACTTAATTCCCTTGTTGGGGTCAGATTCAGCTTGTGGAAATACACAAAACAGGAAATTCAAATAGCTTCAGAGAGCCAGAAATCACCAGTGTGATTCCCTTTTGTATATGGTCCTGATTATAAAAAAGGAAAACTAGAATTCAGCAACTCGTATTTATTCACCCTTGATACCTTACAGTTTCACTGGAAACAAACCTTGTCTCTGCAAAGCAAGTCTGCCAACAGAAATATCAATGGACATGAACAGCTGTATATTTTAAGACATTTTTTCTTTGTTAAATGCCACTAAAAGGGATTCCTGCTTTTTTTCCTCCTGTCCAATAAAAAAATTCACAAGACTTCACTGGAGACAAAAGCGTTACCTCAGATTTACATTAGTGTAACAAACATCACACTAGACCAGCAAGTATTACTCTGATTAATACAAACACCTCACACATAAAAATATAATTGTACTTGTATGATCACAATATATAATCATAATTAATAATGCATTCTTACTTTTATGGTGCAAAGAAGCCTTTTGGGTTTTGTGCACATTGGGCCAAAAATTTACAATAGGACACAATCAATTAACAAATTACAATGTACCATGTCTGTTCCCTCTGAAGTAAATTGCAAAACTCTTATTAACCTAATAAGATCTCAACCACTGTATCAAATTGGGTGAAATTAACTCTAATATGAAATGCCTCATCTTTTAAAGTTTAAAAAAGGCAACAATATAAAAGCAACCATAGTTAACTGGTACACCTTAAACTGACAAAAGAAACCAATAAATTTATTAATATTTACCAGACCAACCAATCAACATACTTTTTAAAATATAAGGAGTTTCAAATATTCTTGTAGAGGTCAGAAAGACCACATGACATGGAATAAGAAAAAGTATATTTGGGGAGAGTGGGGTATTTGTGTCCATACAAACATAGAAATGGACCCAGGATTAAAGGCCCAAGGCTATAGAATTTGGGTATGTCATACAATGGTAAGTCACTGGGAAAAGCTGTTAATTCACACACCACAACCCAAAAGGAAAAGCAGCATCATATTGGCTAGGGTGGAGAAACTAACATTTTTTGACAAAAAAAGAAGATACAATGTGGGGCTTATATAAAAGGAAAAGATTGCCTAATGGAGAAAGAGTATAAAATAATAATTACAAGTAAGATTAATCTCCCTTTGATGGATACACTTGACTTACATTGTTCTTCCCGACCTTCCCTCTCCCCCCGCTTCCCCACTTCACTTGTGTAATTTTTTGTAACAGACAGATTAGAATGTTGAAGGGAAGAAAACAGCTATGACCGCAAAAATTTGGGAAAGGCAATGCTAGACTTCCTATACAGTTCACCTGATGGCACTTCCTCTCAGTTCTCCCCTCTCACAGGCAGGGAATTCTCATCATGTAGAGGGAGAAAGGGTATTGTAAATGGGTGAGATATAGAAATCATATGAAACTTTAAACACAAATATTCAATGCACCGGAAAATTCAGATGAAGAACCATTCTACTCCCTTTAACGGGAGCAGGTCTTCTGAGCAAACCACATAGCTACAAACCCTTTTCTACCATGTATCCTACTGCATCTCAGACAACATATGGGAAAAAGAAGATTATGGCTGTTATTGATGTTTGTGTATGTAATGTTGGTCCCAAGATATTAGAGACCAGGTGGGTGAGGAAATCTCTTTTATTGGACCAACTTATGTTGGTGAGACAGAGTAGCTTTGGAACTGCAAAGAGCTCTTCTTTGGGTCAACAAAAGGTATTATGCCTATGTCTATACTATTGCAGACAGTTGACCTAAGGTATGCAACTTAAGTTCCATGAATAGTGTATCTAGAGTCAATGTCCCTTAGGTTGAGTTATTATGAGGTGTTAACAAGGAAAGCTCTCCCATTAACTTATCTTACTCTTCCCATTTGGCATACAGCAACAAAGTCACAACTTGAGAGTGATCTGCGGTCAATTTGGCAGGTCTTCATTAGACCTGCTAAATTGATTACCTGGTGGATAGAGCCTGGATCCCTGTTGTAAGGCAGAGTCTGAGTGTGCCACAGCTAAACAACAGCACGGATTCAAAGGGACCATTCAAGGTGAAGTGGCCTATTAACATCCCTGTAGTACTTTTGTCAGGCCTGAAGAAGAGCTCTGAATAGCTCTTCACTCATCTTGTCTCTTTATTGCTGTTAATGCTCACTGCAGCATTAATTCTTGGGTACATTTCCTGATGGAATTCTGCCAGTTCCTAAGGGAAATGCATTGCAATGTACTTTCGCCTCTCTCATCACTGGCATACAAACCTGGGAATCCTAGCCACACAGTATAGCAAGAAAGAAGCTTCTGAATCTTGTGGGATTGTAGGGAGAATGCCACCTAACTACTGTCTCTTTTTCCATTTCTTCTCTGCTCAGCATTTTCGTCCCTGCTGTGTTTGATTCTCTCTGTTAGCGTAAAGGGGCAAGAGAGCCAGAATCTAACTTACCACTATAAAATAAATACTTAACTATCCTCAAGTTATAGTGTACATGATTAATAGGGTTACTCCAGCACTTACCATTTTTATAAACATATGCTTCTTCGTATATTAGATAACCATCTCTTAGTGAAAATGATTGATTCAAACTTACAACTTACTCAGTGAGTGAATCAAACCTGTAAACTTTATAAGCTATGTTGCTGATAATTCTTGCTGGAGCATAAAAATCCATATATGCAATCTCTAAATTCTGCTTTTATAAACCTGTAAGTTTATGTATAAGATGCAATACTAAATATGGATCTCTCTGTAATGTAGGTTGACACCTACGTAATATCCATGTTACAACTACAGCAATCAGTTACATGGAAAATCAACATTAGAAAAGTATTAATTTTAGGAGTCTTTGAATGTGATTTAATGTCTAGAAACAAGAAGAATGTAACCAGTTCTCCACAAGCCACCAGCAAATTCTCCCTGGACCACAAACGGTTTAAGAACCACTGTTGTAGAATGTGCATCACACTGCAAATATATCCAAAAGTAATGGATAAAGAGAACACACTAATGAGTCTGTAATTAACAATGCAACTCACAAGTGAAATTTAATAGTGTGTATATTGTTACGTCACTTAGAAGACTATGTAAAATAGCAAAACTCCTTTATTTGTCATTATGTGTTCTATTTACACCACGTCACATAAATAGCCCTAGGTGGGTTTTCCCCCCCTGCTTTCTATTGTGAATGATGCAGAGAATAATGCAGTTCAGAAACCAGGTCTTTTCAACCATTTCAATGATATATTGTTCTGCTTTTATTAATTCTAAATATTATAAATTTATGTTTTTATTTCCAGTTGTAAGAAATTGTATAAAATGTCATTTTAAGGGGTGGATTACTCATTGAATACTGGAGGCCAAATTATTCTAGGTTGAAGATAATCTCTGAATTTGAAATAGGTTAAACATTTGAGGCATGTAGGTTTTCATTAGTATCTCAAGTTCTAAAGGTATAAACTAACCTCCCAAAAACGTAGCCAATTGATTTGTTTATGCACTATAGTTGTAATGGAGATAAGTGTCCCAGAAGGTGTTCTCTCTCAAAAGCAGTTATGGTTTAGCTACCCAAAAAAAAAAATAGAGATTTTAATTAATTCATTAGTTATATGCTATTATCTGAAAAAGGAACCCAGGTTTTAGGCTAAACTACAGAGCTGCATCTTAGCTAGGGTGATCACCTTTTCAAAATGCAGAACAACACACATGCAGTTACAATACCCCCACTCCCTGCCATTTTCTTTGTGAGTCCCTATCTCCTGGCCAGCCTGGAAGCCAGAGCCAGGCAATGCTACAAGTTGCCCAGGCAGTTTGTGCCACTGTGCAGTGCTCTGGACCCTTCTAATACTTTTGGCAGTAGGCTGCGGTGCTCAAGACCTGCCCCTGGCCCATGTCCTCACTCCCCAAGGAGCACTGCATACTGCAATTTGAGAGTCCGGGGCTCCCTGCAGCAGCCCAGACTCTCTTACCACTGCCAGGTTCAGGTTCAGACTCCTGGCCTGGCCAGGGGAACCAAGGCCCACCTCAGCCCTGTCCCACTTCCACTCCCACTCCCACTCCCACACACACAAAGAGGCTGGCACTGTTCCTGAGCTTCATGCAGGTGTGGAGCATCACCACAGAGAATCCAGTACAAATGCTGGACAAATCCAGAGCCATTCAACCTGGGACTGGAACTTGAAAATGTATATTTTGGAACCATTCCACCGAGTTGGAGACAGGTGGTCACCCTAATCTTAGTATGCATTTCACAATTAAAATAGAGAAGCTCCAGAACTGGATACAATTACTAAATTGTGAGTCCAGCACCAAGCCTCAGATTCTGCTGCATGGTCACATTGCGACACCAATGGGTAACAAATCTGACATCTGGCTCTACAAGGTTAAATAGTCTTGGTCATAAACTGTGAGGAAAGTCACAGCATGGAGTTAGATTGATGGTGTGGCATAGGATTCCTTTTAAGGAAGTGACTTGTGGGGGGGGGGGGGGTAAAAAGGAGTAGAGATTTGAATTAAAATTAATTTAACTACAACTAATGCTGAGCCCATTTCTCTACTTTACCCTTTTTATTTTTTCAAGAGTACAGACCTTATTTACAGGTTTGTTAGATGTACAAATGCTAAATGTACTTCATTTATTTCTTTATAGACCCATAATGTCTCATTCAGATGGATTATTTAAAAAAAAATCCACAGGGATTTTTTAGTTTTTTACATTAGTGACATTTTTCAGATTTAATATTATTCATACAGTAATTAATCCAAATTTAACACACCCTACTATAAGAAGTTATCCATTTTACTTGAATAGTTTAATGGCTTGACAACACCACGTGATTTAGAGAACACCACTATAGAAAATTTTTTCTACAGAATGGACTAATTAATTTCTGCATTATGTTTATGAGATTGTCAATATTAGAATTAGGGTAGGTGCTTTAAAAAGTCTCACCTTTCATTTCTTAGGTATACATATTCAGGATAAAGTGCGTGAACCATTCATTTTCAGTCAAAGCTTTGTTTATTGTCCATGTATTTTAAAACACAATTATTCTGACTTTCTAAATTATTTCTGATAAGTGACTATCTACCAAGTAAGAGGTGAATAGTAGTTACACACAAAGATGAAGTTATAAAAAGTTAAAAGGGCCAAACTTCTGCCTTCAATTGACACCCACATGAACCTGATGAGGGTGAACAGGAACCTAACTATATTTCTAACAAACACTGACCAGGTCTGGCGTAAGAAGAAATATGAATACCTTGCCTACAGCCAACTCTTCTAATACAGATCAGAAAAACTCAGTCAAGATCTGAGAACCCTATATACATTCTGTTACCCTAGTTAAACACAAACATACAAAAAAGTTATATAAGACTTCAAAGAGGTATAATATACAATATATAATCTGAGCAATACATATATTTGACTCTTTTTCTTTAACCATGTTATAAATATTGGAACTTTTTCCTATGTAAGGAATTGAAATGTAAGAAATTAATCTCCAATTTTGTTTGCCCCCTACTTCTGCAACCCTTACATGCAAGAACTCCCACTGGAGTTAATGGACATTTTAAGAACACAAGGATTCAGATTCAGCCTCTGCACCAGGATGGGGGCTGTTGCAATCATTACAGCTGTTGTAACAGTGTATACAATTTAACTGTTGTTGCGGAGCAGCTGGGCAATCTAGCACTTTTTAAAAAATTACCTTGAAAAAGAAATGGTGCAGTGAAAAATGAAAAAAAAAATTATAAAAAAAAATCCATTCAGATCAAAAGACTTTCAAGTAGACCAAAATTTGATTTTAAGTAGCTTGACCATAAGTTTTAAGAGCAGACCTCGAGTGGCTTGACACCAGAACTCCAAAAATGGAATGGCTTCACATTTCTTCTTATCCCAACTGTCTCTCCTTTTACAAGAGCAATTTTATGGGCCTTGGCCTTAAACCATTCACAAAATTAATTCAGGCTCAATTTTAAAACCTATTTAGGCATCTAAATATGAATGTAGGCACCCAATGGGATTTTCAAAAGTACCTAGTACCTAACATCTTTAGACTCTTAAATGCCTTTATCATTCTGACCCTTAGGCACTTAAGAACCTAAAATCCATTCACTTTCAGGGGGACTTAAGTTAGGAGCCTAAGTACCAATGAAAATTGTACTCATCCTAAATAACCTTCGAAAATGGGGCTTCAAATCTTTTGAAAACTCACCCCAAGTTCATTTGTTTCTTACACGTTTTCTCTTTCAAATTGTGATTAACAAGCACTTTCCTAAACAAGGCAGTTAAAGCAAGATTGACTGTTTACATTGTATAAAATAATATGTCAGCTCATTGAATGTAGTATCGCTATAGAATTGAAGGTACAGGTTGAACCTCTCTAGTTCATGACTCTCTGGTCCAGCAACACCTATGGTCTGTCATGATTTTAGTTAGCGAGGTGACCACTTATCATGAATGTGACCAAGTTTCCCATGATACCATAAAGTTTGTTTACAGCCACCAGTCCTGGCTCTCAATTTTCTGTACTGTTATTCAGCTCTAATTTACCTCTACGTGTCTTCTAAGCAGTGGAAGTGTTGGCAATGCTTCTAGATAATACTGACCTCCCGTGATTCAGAAAATTCTCTGGTGTGCTATCAGTCAGTTCCTGAGAGTGCCAGACTAGAGAGGTTCAACCTGTATTTTATACACACTGCATCCATACAGAACTTTTTTAGATGCCAGCAACAGACAGAAAGAAATCCCTATCCCTGTAACATCTCCCACTTTCTCAAATCCACTGTTCCACTAAATCATATCAGTTTGGAACCAAATTCATTTAAATCTGAAAACAAACAGTACAGTCTGATTGGTACAAGGAAATGATCAAGTACATAGAGATTTTCCCCAAGCACAGCTACTACGAAAGACTCATCCAGTTAGTTCAACAGAAAAAAAAAACAAAAGGAGCAAGAGAGAGAGAGAGAGAGAGAGACTTCTTCTTTAAACACAAAAGAGTATAAAAATAATAAGACATTCCCATCAGCAAACATTTCAGAGATTATCTTCTCAACTCCCTTAATGTCAATGGGAGGTAACTTACATAGCCACATTTCCAACAAGGCATTGTATTATAAATTACAAACACAGGGAATCAGATTGCCACCTACAGGTAAATTAGTCAATTTCTGAAGACAAGTGATAAAGCAAAGAGTAGGGGAAATTACCCTCTTCAATTTTAGTATTCTTCCAAATACTTTGAAGTTACAACCATATATTGACTTTCCCAGATCCAGAAAGCAATCACATTGCTCTGTGGTTACAGAAGAGGATTACTTCATAAACCAAGAAAATTTGCAGACCAAACTTGACAAAAGTAACTTGTAGTCATGTCTCAGTTAAAGAATGTTAAATCTGCTTACCTGATACGATTGGTGCTAGCCTAAATATGTCTGATAATCTGCTGTTAACTGGTTCATAGGGGGAATCTTCAAGCAAGTCATTTCCTAAGGACAACAAAAGATTTGGGATTCTTTTACACATTATTTCAGGGATGAGGCTTTGTTACTTCATATGATGACATTTTTATTTTAAAAACAAGATTGGGTTAAAAAGAAAGCTATAGGGTTACAAGGTACCTCCCAGTTATCTGTTTATGCTATTTTCTCTTCCCAAGCCAGACAATGAATACACTTGAAAGAAAGAAGTGTTTCTTGCCAGTAACTCCCTCCTCTCCACTCCTCCAATGAGGAATGAAGTCACAAATCAGAGGAGGCCATCTGTGACATCACAAGAACTGCCCATCTTGAGGTGCCAGAGGGAGAAAGGAAGTTTGTTACTGACAGCTGCTTTTATGGAAGTTTTTAACAAAAATATTTGGGAAAAAAACTGATTAAGAATGTAGGAAATGTTCAGTAAGAATAGTGTACTTTATTATGAAAGTTGTAGCAAAGAGACATTCATCCATTAAAATATTCTAACTGACATTTTCATTGGCTATTGAATACATAATGTATGGCTTCTGTGGAGCTATATAATGCTGGAAGCACATTTCAGAATGGATATTTGAAACAAACTTGGCCCACAAGAAATGCAGGATGAAACTTCCACAGAATTCAGCAGGCATTTGAGGTCCATCAGCAACACAAAAATCCCAGTGGGTGATGCATATCAATATTGACTATGGACCTAATTCTGTTCCCAGTAGACTCAGGGGGAGACATCACAAGGACTTTAACGGGTATAAAGTCAGCCCTATCATTTAACACTGGCATGCCGTTTCCAACTTTCTCCTGTGCATGCTATGCAAAAGCATCAAATCCTCTTTCAGAGAGCTGTATCCTAGAGGGGTACTCTTGGTAAATACAAAAAAAGGAAAACAGGGCTTTAAAAATATAAACTCTTTCATCTTACACCCAGGAACTAATTAGTTTCCCACCGTGCCTCTGTGAAATGAGAGCTAATTAACAAGTGTTTAAACTCCTTAGTTAGGGCAAAGTCACAAATTATTGTTTCTGGCGCTTTTGCACTTGCTAATGCCCTAATCTTTTGACTCTGGTTTAGAAAGGTCAACCGGGTCCTCCCTTATTGTGGATTGCCCAACAATGGAAGACTGCAGCAGCAGCTGTTGCTGAGTCGGATGAAAGATCCTCAGTTTGCAGCTGAAGAGCACAATGTGAGTTATGAGGTCAGACCCTCCGTCTAGTCTCCCCGGTGGGAGCTAGCTGCTGCTGCGAGGGGCTGAGAACCCACACTGCGTTCGGGGACCGGTATGTTTCTGGGTTTCGCAACGTACCCTGTAAGCTTTGGTACATGCTCCAGTAAATGCGCAGGCAGTTTTTCTCCTTTTTCATGCCCCTCTTGCAGCGGCAGTTGTAAAGGGATTTCTGCTTCAGCGCCTCCATGGCGCTTTTACACTCGTCTTTCGCTTCCAGGCCTGTCGCCCGGCTAAAGTTGCTCTCTTTGCCGGCTACACACTGCCTCAGTGTCCTGTATTTAGTACTACAGCTCTGCTCCTTCAGACACTGATCGCTGGCTCGAACACAGTCAAGGCGGTCTCCTCCTGGCAGCCCGCTCACTTCTGCGGACAAAAGTACATCTAGAGAGAAAGGAACAAACCAACAAAAACTCTTTTTGAGACACTGGGCGCAAAGCCAGCTAAGCACGGAGAAAGCAACCCACCTCCTACACAACGAACGCATCCCTTTCCCAAAGCAGTCTCTAGCTATCTCTCCAGCTGCCTGTGCCAAAGTCACTGGCTTGTACTTAAACGTTGGCGAAGATAAATGAGATTTCAAGGAGATGGCTAACCTTAACTTCTCTTTGCGGGAACTCCACAGCAAAGAGAGTTAATGTGCGCGGTAAAATAATCACTGTTCCTTACATCAGCCTTAATTTAATTAATAGCTCTTCCTATGTTCCACCGATGGGTTAAATATCCGCCCTTGCTTTCCATAAGGGTTTTGCTGTGATTTCAATTACATTCATGAGTATCCCCCACAGCTGAGAAGTCTCCACGCTGACTGATACTCATTTTATTTCAGTCTCTTTTTCAAAGGCTGTTTATTATGTCCCCCCAGTGTTTCTATATTTCTTTACACCTAAGATGATTTTTGCAGAAGGAAAAACCGAACGATATGAGCCCCCATTCTCCTCTCCAACCCAAATAAAAACCTTCCCTTCCTCAAAACACACACACAGTAAATGTGTATTGTTACAATATTTGCAGCCAAGCAGGGAGCCACGTTCAGGTAAGCGATGCAATCAATCATTCTTCTTACTGACGGTCAACCCTCTTCCCCCCGACCCACATTGTTGTTAAGATTAAAAGCGATTATTGAAAACTTTTCCTCTCACTAGACTCCAATTTTAACAACGGGCTCTCCAGGCAATACACAAATATCACAGAGTTGTAATTGTGGTCTGCGCTAATTCAAATCTGTCAAAACTACTGACAACTTCCCCGTTCACTTGAAACAACAAATTAGCGATCATCACACATCGCATCCCACAAATACAACGTCCTGCTCTATGTAGCACTATAAAGAGTGAGAATTTAAACGCCGACAACTTACTCATTAAGGGTAAAACGAAGTACAAGGTAGTAAGAAACATCTTGTTCTCCTCCGATGGTTCACCCAAATGAGCTGGTTTGCCACCCCACAGAGGATCAGCATATAGATATTCCAAAACAACGGCGGTGCATAGACTCTGATTTCAGATCCATTGGATTCCAAGAAGCCCCTCTCTCTGCTCTTCGGCAGCTGCAGCAGCACTAGGCTTATGCGAAGGCTGAGATTTCGCTTAGATTTCAGGTCCCAGCAATCTGAAAACACAAGCACTGAGTTCAATGAGCGAGCGAGACACTCACGCGGTGCGTGAGAGAGAGAGACAGAGAGCAGGAGATTCGGTTGCCTCCTTGGGTGGGCAGCACTTTTTCCCAGGGAGGGACTCGGAAACAGGCAGTTGAGAGGGAAAACAAATCCAGGCGATCTCCCCCCCAGTCCTGCCGCCTGGCTTCCATCAGAGGTTGCTGCTCCAGCCTGAACACAAAATAAAAGCTTTCCACTTACAGAGAAAGTCCCAGCCGCCTCCGGGTCATGGTGTCTGTACAGCGCCTGGCTACCCTGATTGGGAGCCTCTCCGCCCTCTTTTCCTGGAATCTATCTCCTCCCCGAAATCCGCAAGCGGCGGGAAGAGGGGGTCTAGTTGGCGTCTCCCTTGTCCGAGGGGGCGGTGGAGGGGAAGGGGACCCGGCTGCTTAGCCTCCAAGGCTGACCCGCTGGGTCCCGGGGCTTTGGGATGCGCTCACACTGCCCCCCTCTATTGAATAGGGCTGCGCAGGTAGCAGACGGAGTTGCTGCTCACTCACTGCGCTGGGCAGGTGCAGCGGCTCTTCGGCTTCATCAGAGGTGCGAGGCCAACCCGTGCAGCGCCGGGGGGGGGGGGGGGGACTCTCCAGAAAGTTTGTCCGGCTGGGCGGGTTGTTTCTTCCTCCCCAGACGATCAAAGCACCGGCGGGAAGAGCTGCTCCAGCCCTGACCCCAGCGGGACCGCAACCCGCGCTCCCGGGACACGCGGCAAGGTGCCAGCCGGGCGGGGTGCCCCAGGGCTTGGTGGTGAATCGTCCGAGAGAGGGGAACTCCGCGCAGTTTCCGCTCCCAGTCCCCTCCGCCTGACGTGTCCACGGATTGCAACAAGGCGGTGTCGCTCTGCGAACCCCTCTCAGGAGAAGAAACCTCCTTCCCCACCCCCCAGGCTGCCTCCCCCTCCCCCACCCACTTCTCCAAAAGGGGGGAGCGGTGGTTGCGGAAAGGTGCCGCCTCCTCTTGCACTCAGACAAAGCTGCTCCCCCCCCCCCGCTGTCTGAGAAAAACTTTTGGCCGCGACTCGAGCGTGGAGTCCGGGAGCGGCGCGCGCCCTCTTCCCTTCCACAGGCTGGGGAGGCAGCAAAGACCGATGCAGCCAAGAGGACACGCGTGTAAACGAGCGTTTGCTGCGATCTCAGATACATGCTCCCAAGCTGGCCCCTTCGAAAGTTAAAACCTTCTACTTATTTCCCTCGCCGCTGTCCAAGAGGGAAACTCCTTCAGGCAGCCTTAGGGGCTGCCCTAGGCGCGGGGGAAAATGATAAATAAGTTACCAAGTTAAAGCAAGACAGTGGGTTAGTAGGTACCTTATGCCATTCACATAGGAAAGGCACCAACGTTCACATACCCAGTCTTACTTTTTGCAGGCTCTGGTTCAAATGTAGCAGTTGAAAGCATAGGGAGATTCCAGACACTCAGCATGCTCTCTATGAAAGATTTTATTAATATAAAAATGTAACATAAGAATGGCCATAGTGGGTCAGATCAATGGTTCATGTAAATCAGCATCCTATCTTCTGACAGTGGCCAATGCTGGGTCTTCAGTGGGAATTTGCAGAACTAGCAATCCAGTGACCAAAATGCTCCTTGCCCACTCCCCAGGCTGCCTCCACCTCCCCCCCCCCCCCCACCTCTCAGAAAGGGAAGAGCAGTGGTTGCGGAAAGGTGCCTCCTACTTTTGCACTCAGACAAAGCAGCTCCCTCCTGCAGTCTGAGAAAAACTTTGTAGTACAAAGGCTAGTTAGAGGAGCAGAGTGCTTAGGTATGCCTTTCTACATTTCTACTCAGGTAGATATGGAATAGAAGGTCTCCCACCCCTTGTATTCAATGTGCATAGGTTATAGCAAGGTATATAAACAAGTGCCCAGCAGCACTTCCCATGAACTGTAAATTACCAGCAAATTTCATAGATATACAGATATTTGTGTGTACCCAGGCTTTATTAGATGAGTCCATATACACAACCATTTGGACAGAAATTCTAGTGCAGTGTATCAATTTACACTTGGCCCCTGAATAAACAAAGCAAACATATGTCACATATTCATGACAGATGGTTCAAACAGTGAGCTATTTAGTGGATTTCCCACAGTTGTTACTGCATGTACTTCACCAGAAATCCAGCAAAAATAAGAGTAAGATAAAATTCCATTAGCTTCCAGATTTTCCTCAAGTTTTCAGACAGCAAAACCAGATTGAAGCATTTACATTTCTCCACTTTTACAAAAACTCACCATCACCACCAAAAATATTTCCCTATGTATTTTCTGGCGACAAGCTTTCTTTCTTTACAGTGTTTTTGTTGGTTTATTTTTATAAAAAAGTGAGACAAGCTGACCATTTTATAGGATACTTTTTGTCATTAAAACACACTCAGAATCACTGGCATATGTTGTAAAATAGAGAAAATATAACAGACAGAATTATTTTTAAGTCAGAAGTCCCCCTCCCCCTTTTCCCCCAGCACTCTTTATTAAACAGGCAATCAGTATGAAAAGGGAATCTTAATTCCCTAGAAGATCATCCATCCATGCTACTTATTCCACAGATGATTTCGCAGTCTTTGTGAGAGCACAATGCAACTTATTGTTATGTCACAAAGGACTAACATTTCAGGGGAAAGAAGTATATATTATTTCCAGGTGGAAAAAAATCTGTTAATTTCTGCATATTTCCCTCAAGGTGTAGCCATAAAATGATACTGTACGGAAATGATCATAACATGCAATTGTGTAAATATCATCCCATCCTATTTAATTTATAGCAGAATATTGTAAATGCTCTAATTTAGCAATTACATTTGTGATTTTATGTTCAACTATGTACAGTATAATGTTTTTACATTTTTAAACAGTTAATACTTAAAACAGTGGAACAAGCTGGCCTTATGAATGTTTCTGTACAAGTGGGACTGGATACTACGTAGCGATGAGGTTTAGTGTTTTCATTTCCAAATGTGATGTTATCAAAAGGCATAATGTATATGGTGTAGGTGATATAACTATCTTATGACATAGCGTCCACCACTTACGTTGGCATAAATCATTCACCCATCTCTTAAGTTGGCACAAATCAAGACTAACTTTAATGAAGTAGTGCAAATGAGAAGAAAATCACTATAAAGCTGAGCTCCAGATTTTAAAGGTCTTTAGGCTCTTAATTTCCATTGATTTCAATATTTAAGTACCATAAATATCTTTGTGGGTCTCGGTCTAAGTAATTTCACCACATAAGAGGAGCAATGATCCTCCAGAGAATACTTTTCTGGAGTGCTTTGCTACTATTATGAAACTGAGATTTGACAATAATGTTAAAAGTCAGATTAGGATATCAGTGACATGGTTATAAAAGCCTCCAAAACAATTAGAAATGTTTGTGTTCAAAGTTTTATAGATATTCTCTTAGTAGTGTTGTTTTCTTTCATGTCTTTTTGGTGAACACTGAAAAACTACCACCCGGTGAAAGGCAAAAAAGGTTAAAATCACATTACTTGAAACAGATTTAAGTGCCCAACTCTATGTTTTGGGGAGAAAAAAAAGCCAAAACAGAAGTCACAGTGCTATATAAAAGTTTTTCTGAATATCTAACTGCTTCCTTTCACACAGACGTTGTGAGAGGACAGGAAATATGAGGAAAAAATAGTTGCAAACTACAATAATTTCTGCATTCCCACAGAAATGATTACATAGTTTTTGAATTTTTGCTGCACCTAGAGTTTTGGTTTACCCATTGTTGACTTAATTCTGTCTTTAGTAAATCTTTGGTTATCACTTCACTCAACCCCTTAGTTTTAAACTAATTGTCATTTCTTATTAGCAATCAGGCAGTGTAGGTATTACACAACCTTTGTAGGAGAGTACTGTATTTCTTGTATACCTGAAGACACTTGCTCACTGGCATCATGCATCATAAGGCACTCAACGTATGCAGCCCTACGGAAATGAAGTGCCTGTCATATCCTATTAGTATTGTTGAAATATACACTGCAAATCATGTTTTCAAATCACTTTTTTTATTAGTGCTTAGGTACTAGGCTGAATACACTAGACACTGATGTCCCATTATCTACAGAAGAGAAATAGCATGGGCAGTTGAAGCACTAGGCTCTCCTAACATGCCTAAAATATTGCTCTGGAAAGATGGGCTCTAGAATCCAGGGGAAAATTGAATCCTGTGGTTACACTCTGCTCTTAGTTATACTGGTGACTTCTATGGGCTTACTCCAGATTTACCCTGGTGTACTGGAATCGAATCAACTGTGTCAATTCAGTAATATGACAGACATTTATTCTTTGTCTGTGGAACATGACAACAACAATGCCAATTATAATGCTGGTTTTTAAAATGCGGATGGGTGTCCGAGGGGATACAAGGCAGACACCAAACTCACTGTGGGCTTCAGGCTTCATGAAGATGGTCCCACTGCTTTTTGGTCCTCAAAAATGGGTGTTACTTGAGCTGTAGGCACTTTAGTGCCTCGGGTGAGCAAGCATATTTGTATGTCATTTTTCTCGCCTAGAGGCAACATGCTGAGGGATGGAGGAGTTTGTAGAGGATGTAGGAGCACATGAGAAGAGCAATGTTCCTTTTACATGACCCTCATTTTTTGGCTGAAACTCCCCCACCCCTCCCACCCCCCAGACTGAATACCCCAGTGAGTTGAGTCAAGAGGTCTTACCTCTCTTTCCACTCCTTTTTCCAGCCCCACAGCTTTGTGCCCTAGGCAGCTGCTCAGTTTGCCCAGCCACAGTTCCAGCCCAGATTGTTGGCACCGCTAGTGGTACTTGACTTTTTAAGGGTTTTTGTTTTAAAGCTAACCACATCTGTGGTAGCTGATATTATTTTATCACATGGTAAAACAAAGTGAAGCTTTTCATTCAACTTGCTACCTTTCAAATCTGTCAATTTTTAAATAAAATTAATTGACACACCTCCTTTTCACAGATATTTTCTATTTTCATCAAAAAGATATTTTTCTTTAACAAATGAACAGTAACTGTCACTAAGATAAAACGTAGTGATGATAAGGGGACTATCTGACATGCTAAGCCCACTGGTAAAAGGGAACTTCAGAAAACTTTCTTTCAAAGTGAGCCTAGGCAAAGACACCCTTTAAAATTCACTAGATTTCTAGTTTTCAGGTTAAACTCACCTTATTACATGATGTGTTCAGTAGGTGAGAGATATCAAACTCATTCTGTGCTGAGAGCCCAATGACTTTTTCAGTGGAACCAGCGGTCAGTATTACAAACAAAAAAGGCATGTTCTGTACTTGTTCCATGCAGAATCCTAATGGCTTTCCTTCTGCATCCCCATACATGTGTATGTGAATGGTCATTCTTCACCAAACTAATCTGCAAAATTAAACTGACTAAAATACCCGTCAGTATTGCTTTGCAGCCATCTTCCATATGCGATAGGGCTGGAGTGCTGTTTCAATTGCTATTGCTGGCAGCAGTCCACAATGACAATGGAATGGTAAATTGATGTGAGGGCTGAATTAATACATTGACTGGGCTGCATCCAGCCTGCAGGCCACATGTTTGTCATCCTTGCCATAGACTCATTTCACAGAGTGAACTTGAATGAAAATACTGAAGTCAAAGCCACTGAGCCATGAGAAATATAAAGTTTATTAAGTGTGGATCTGAGGGAGCTGCTACACAGAAGTATGTTGGGAAAAGAACAATGTAATTCTGGGAAAGAACAGGTGGAGCGATTCTGAGGCTGAACAGCACAGAATGTGAGGGTATGTCTACACTAGCCCCCTAGTTCGAACTAGGGAGGCTAATGTAGGCATTCGAAGTTTCAAATGAAGCCCAGGATTTAAATATTCGAACTACCTACTCCGTACCACGTGTAGCCGCGGGCACGGAGTTCGGACTAAGGGACAATTAAAAATGGCAGCGCCCAGGAAGATGCAAATAAAGCCCGGGATATTTAAATCCCGGGCTTCATTTGCAACTTCGAATGCCTACATTAGCCTCCCTAGTTCGAACTAGGGGGCTAGTGTAGACATACCCTGAGAGAACAAGAGACTAGTGGGAAATGATCCAGCAAATAGTACTTTTATGGGTTCTTTTCACTGAGAAGAAGAGACAAGATTCAGAACTCAGTGTGGTGGTGGTGCTGCTTGGGCATTTAATTTGCTTTACTTGCCTTGAATATACCTTCATACTAAGAAGTTAATCCAAGTAGTTATTTTAATAAATCAAAGATTCGACCCAAGGCATTTAGCCTTTATAAAACCCAAAGTAAGTGACAATGCTGTCCATCCTTCTAACTACAAAAACCTGTACAATTCCCACAAAAATCAATTTTGAGGAGCTCATGAAGCCTTGAATGGTCTTTTGTGGTCTGAAAACAAGGTGGAGTTTATACTGAAGCTGTCATTTCAGTGGGTTTAGTGCTTTCAACAAGTGTCAGAGAACAAAAGGAGGACAAAGACAGGAAGACTGATTTAAAGTATTGCCATTAAGTGACATTCCCTCTCTTCCACTTACTTCTCTCTCCTCCAAGCCTTCAGAGAGTATGAGACACAATTAAGCTTCATGATCCTCCATTTCAGTGCTTTTTTCCTCCATAGCTTTAATCAAACCTGAACTATTTATGAATTCCCAGCACAAATCTTTTAAGTGAGTTTTTTCACCCAATAGAGTTTTTCCTTTAAAGCTCCAAGCTACAGTAATCAGAAATGCTGTGTTTTAAATATTATCTGGCTATCTAACAATACAAGTCACTGTGTTCTTCAGTGATCTTATACATGACAGAATAGACCCCATTAAATTAATATGCATCAGCTGGTTTTGAATGTCAAGAGGATATGGGATAATTATAGTGAAACACTGCACCAAAGTTCAGAAATATGGAGTACAGGCTGGACCATGTTGGTCTGACACCCTCAGGACTAGACCAGTCTCTAAATGAGGGAGTTAGCCAGACCAGGGGAGGTTGTTGCTGGCTCCCCTTCAGTCAGCCCAGCAGGGCTCATAGTCCTGGTCAGAGTTCCTGATTACCAGCCCCCACTGCAGGACACCAACCTGGCTCCACTACCAGATACCAGCCACACTGCTGGCTGCCAGCCTGGCCCTGGTGCCAAATGTCAGCCCCACTGCTGACAGCCTGGCCACGGTGCCTATGCTGGCCCTGCGGTGCTGAAAGTGGCCCCACTGCTGCTGGCTCAGCCCTGCTGCCAGATGCTAGCACTGCTGCTGCTGGCCTGGACAAAGTGCTGTCTGCTGGCCCCGCTGCTGTTGGCCCGGCATGACTCCCGGGCCCGGCAGAGCTGCTGGCCACTAACCCTCCTGCCACCAGACTCCTGGTCACCTGGGCTTTCTGGTCAGGCAACATCTGTATTGGTCCATGGTTGCTGCCGGACCAGAGAATCTCAGTTTTGAGAAGTTTAACCTATAGTAAATATCAAAAGAAAATATAAAGCCACTGGTACAGATTTACTTCAAGAGAGAAATTAAACAATGCGAAAAAAATCCTAGCCACTTATAAAGGCATGCATTTTAAATACACACTATTTTTAGTTTGGAATTCTAACATATACAGTATATTAATATGTAAGCAAAAAATATGTTTTGGACAAAATCTACTTATATCATTCTGTTGTTTATCTTAAAAAGTGGACTGATAGAGCCCCCTAGCTGCTACTGGAAGCAATTCATGCTCCCATAATAATACATGGGAATGAATAATGTAGTGATAGAAAACAAACCAAAAATTGCTCTAAAGCAATTAAATATAGAAGAGGAACAGTGGAGATGATAAAAAGCTTTAGAGGGGTAGCCGAGTTAGTCTGTAACAGGAAAAACTTAAAAAACAGCAAATAGTCTGGTAGCACTTTAAAGACTAACAAATCATGTAGATGGTATCATAAGCTTATAATACCATTTACACTTTTTTAGTCTTTACAGTGCTACCAGTAGAGATGATGACATGTTAAATATTGGTTCATAAATGAAATATACATACATGTACATAAATGAAATGTACATACAAGGGAATCAACATATTTATCTCAGGTACAGAGCATTTGCGCACCTATAGTTGGGTATTTCCTAAACTGCAAAATGTGACACTTTATTCCTAATATACACAGATAGTTTAATCTCTTGACATATCTATTGACTAGCTAGTTACTTTAAAATAACCATGATGGAAACACAAATGAAAATCTGCTTACTTTACTGTTAGTAATAAAGGATTATTCATAAATCAAATATGAGATATCAAAGTTAGCAAGGATCAAACCCACTTTTTGTACATTTTAAGACGATATAATGTTAAAATAGGTTAAGAGCAAAAATGGAAATGATTATTGAACAACAGTGGACAAGATTCTCAATGTGGCACATTTAATGGTTACCTGTTCTGTTCATTCCCTCTGAAACACCTAGCATTGGGCACTGTTGGAAGACAGGTTATTAGGCTAGATGGATCTTTGATCTGACTCAGGGTAGCCATTCTTATGTTGTATGTTCTTGAGCTCAGAAGCTTTACTGCTTTGGAGTCAATGGAGTTTTGACAATTTACACCATTTATGTCCTGGCTAGTTCATTCACTTCAAGAACATCAATTTGTACAACTTCCTGAGTAATTCTAATAATCCCTTCAGGTAAAAAAAAATAATGAAAAAAAAAATAATTTTTTCACTGAAAGATTTAAAAAGTCATGAAAAGTTTAATGTCAATATTAGGCTTTCGTTAAGGCTTTCATCTTATAAAGCCTAAATGTTGGGTCTAAATTATATGATACAGTCCCTTTATTAAAATATGTATATTTTGTTTCTATTTGTTAGTTTTATAAAGCAGAAAGAGCCTTCTCATATACAATGCTATAATGATGATTTACCACTCCATTCACCATTGTCAAAACACCTGCAAAGGGTATTTTAGTTTATTAATTACAGATTTTATAATTTCTCTTGAAAATATTTAACAGAAATATGCTTTTTGAGCAATTGAAAACATTTTACAGTTGTGCATAGCTACCAAGATATTGTCCTTTCACTGATATTTTGAATAAATTTAAAATTTGTCAGAGGTGCTGACAGACTCATCAGACTTCTAGACAAGCCGGGGAGAAGCTCTGCACCCCAGAGGGGCAGAGTCTTGGGTGGAAGAGGTGGGATTGGGATAGCTTTCCCCAGGCAGTCTCAGTGCTACCCAGAGCATATCATGGCATTGTCCCCTTTGCCTCCTCCCCCTTTCCCAGGTTAGTGGGCCCTGCAATTTGTACAAAACAATCAATAAGTATAACTAATATTGAAAATAAATGTCAAAATGATATACTTGCCACTATATACATTTATATTGTTTCACATGTAAATGTGCTTTGTGGCAATAGTTCAAAAACTCTTTTTATTCTACAGTTAGAAAATTTAATTAAATAAAAAATGGATGTGCCAAATCTGAAAGGATTTAAATGATACACATTTCAAGTGATTGATTGCTGACTGCTTACAGACATCAAACAATACTTTTTCAGACATTTGTAGTAGCCCACTACAATGCAAATATGATTATACTAGTGGAAAGTTGAAACTGTGAGAGTTTGACTTGTCAACGGTCATTTAAAATTATTGAGAGGGTTTAAAAAAAACCCCTAAAATTAACTATTATATCTTGTACTGTGAGGATTGGAAGGAGGAGTCATAACTCTTCTACAGAGGAAGAGTCTCTGCCTTTTAGACAAAGCAAGAAGCTTTCACCTGGGATGTAAATGTTACATGAATGTCACAGCTGACAAATGCTTACTAACAAAATCTGACCAAGTATCAGGCAAATAAGAGGCTCCTTCAAGTATCTTTTACTTTGGAATTAATCTTAATTAGCAATTTCAATTTGTGACTGTCATAAAGAAATCTTAGAGCAGAGGGAAATGGCATTTCAAAAGAGGTCAATAATAGAAAATTAGGCATTCACCTATCAGAGGATGCAAGGCTGAATCCAACTCAGGTTTTTAGTAGCCAAAAGGTTTTCCATTTGACAGCTGTTTGGTGATGTCTTTTAAAAATGTTGGCAGTTTACTGGAAAAATACTAGCTCTGTTTCTTTCCTTCCCACTACATAATCATCCAGGTTATACAAGACAACATCACTGGCATTAACTGACAATCTTGTTTGTGGTTTTAGCACAGAGGTCAAGAATTGTTCTGTCACAGAGAGTTGCCACACTTGTCTCATAGCAAGTGCTGCTGAATAAAGGAGCACATTTGTGGAGCAGTATGTAGAAACTTGTATTGTTTTTGTTCCTCTTATACCTATTAAACAGATGAAACCGTCTCATCCCAGCAACTTTCAAGAGCATTGAATTCTACAAAATTGGAAAAAAAGGGAAGTCAGATGATAGGTTCATATCTAATATACATGGTTTCTAGTTACTTCTTCTAAGCTACACTCAACTCTGTAGCTTAACTGAAGTTTGAACCAGTACAACTTATAGTCTTGTTTCTTAGAAAAGGAGTTTTGCATCTAAGAACTAGAAAATATGAAAAAGAGGGAAAAAATATAGAACTAAGCAGACTCCTTGTTGCAAATAGTAACCTGTAGGCAAAACCCATAGAGATCAATAGAAGGTTTATGTGGAATTGCTATAAAATCCGGCTGAGCTGTATTAATCATAATATTGCACATCTGTAATGCTTGTATAAGTATGATTAGTCAATAGAAAAGAGTGGTTTTCCACGTTCATGAATCAGAAAAGTAGCAATTTAACACAAGTGTATGGTGGAGTAGAGCAAAACTGCATATTGTTTAAGAAAAAAACCACGAAGGTTCTTTTTATAGTTCTTTTAAGTAAGGCACTTTGCAGTATCTTCAAGTGTGGCTCTAATTCCTAATGAAATTCTTCAAACTCAGGGGAGTCTCCTGGACAGTAGCACAAAAATTGTAGGCATTTTAATTTCAATACTGAACGTAAAAATAAAAATAAAAGGTCAAAGTTATTTTACATTTATATTGTCTCTCCTTGTAACTGGCTCTGCTTCCTGGTTGCAAATTTATGACATCCAAGGAACTAATACTCTGTGCTAGGAAATGGGATCTGGCAGTTCTGAATAGGGTGATAATCAGCAGATAGAGGAGATTTGCTGCCTAGGATCTTCTCAGTCAGTAGGAAGATCCAGATTTTCACAAGGTCAGGGACCAAAGACAGTGGAGCTGGAGCTCAGCAAGACTAGTGAAGGGGAAACTACTCCTCTGGGAAGTTCTGTCAGAAGCTCCATGTATTCAAAGGGGCAGAAGGCAGGGGAAGGAGGGAACTGAGCTAGAAACAATTTACTGGACAAACACTAGTTCTGTTCCTTTTCTTTACAGTCTTCTAATAACAGGATAGTTGGCTGCTTGATACACTTCCAGTCCTGCTGTTTTGTTTCCCTATCTAGGTCCTGTAGAGCTTCTGCTTCCCACTCAGACACTTCTCGACTCTGCATCTTTTCCTCTTATTTAGGTGTGGGTTTGGGGGGGGTTGTTTGTTTGTTTGTTTTTTGAGACTTCCCTCCAATCTTTTATCCTCTCCACTTTGCCCATACAAATACAGTAAAACCTGAAAGTTACAAATACCAGAGTTACAAACTGACTGGTCAGACATCATTTGGAACTAGAAATATGCAACCAAGCAGCCCCAGAGACAACGACAACAAAACCACAAATGCTACACTGTACTGTTAAACACTAACTACTAAAACATTAAAAGGAAAATTTAAAAAAAAGATTTGATGAGGAAAAGAAACTGTGTCTGTGCTTGTTTAATATAAATTAAGATGGTTAAAAGCAGCATTTTTTCTTCTGTATAGTAACATTTCAAAGCTTTATTAAGTCAATGTTCAGTAGTAAACTTTTGAAAGAACAATCATAACATTTGTTCAGAGTTATGTACATTTCAGAGTTACAAACAATCTAACTCTGAGGTTCTACTGTAGGAGTGCTCTACCAGCAACTACCTGGCCTAAACCAATTCTAAATAACCATTTTCTCTGTAGTAGCTCACTACTCATACTAGAGTCTGGACCCCCATTCTGTTTTAGGGGACATCTGGCAGCAGTTTCTCAGCAACTGCTGCTGATTGCTGTATTCAGAGGTGCCAAACACCAGTTGAAGCCAAACCAACCTGCTGTCATGTAGCAGAGCCACCTAGGTAAAAACAAAGTTACTTTTTCACCTTATATTTTAAAAATAAAATAAAATAAAACTATTACCTATTGCCTAGACATCTCCCAACTTTGAAAAGTTTCATTAGAGTTAAGAGAACTAACCACACATTAATTAAAAATGTATATTCAGACTAATGAGCTTTTGGTATTGAATTGATTTCCTGTTAAGAACTAATAAACACATTTAATGTGAAATGGAAAACATGCCAAAACTCTGCAAGACAAATCAGCCACCTGAACACTAAACAAGCACTCTGTATCTAATTTTTTTATAGTTCATCACTTTAAAAAACTATTATATACTTTTACCCACAGTCTTTGGGTTTATACCATGAATGAATCTGGCTTATAGTGGGCAAACTTCTGCATACTTCAGATACAAAAATGAAATACAAATGTAAAATCAACTGTTGAGTGACATGTACAATAAGTTATTCCCTTGCAGATTATTATTCATATTTTACAATATACTTTAGAAACGTGCATCTGTCTCTCCATGAGTCTGTTTATTAAATTTGGTGTTCCTAGCTCTTTGTATTTAGAAGTTCTTGAATATACAGCTTCCTCTTATCAGAATTTAAAGCAAGATCAGGTTTTGGTTGTGTGAGGACAATAGGATGTGCCTGGAATTTGACTGTTTCTCATACAATGAAAAGAGAGGGATCTTGTAGGAAGGACAGTTATACTGTAGAATGACGACAGGGAACAACATGGGGCCAGAGATGGGGACAGGATCAGCTATAATCCCACTGTGCCAGCAGGAGGCAGGGATGGAGAAAGGGACTGTTAGGAACTATAAATTTCAGAGAATTTGTCTGTTTGTGTGTCTGTCTCCCAGAAGGGGGACGTGCACCCTCTTCTGGCTGCGCCCATTGGAGCTGCAGCAGCCAGGGAGAAGCACTTCTCATCTATCCTCAAGCTGTTGCCATGAGAGAGAAGGCCTCTCTCCCCTGGGCAGCCTGCATACTGAACCCCTAAGACCCAGTCCTACCTCAGAACAAATGAAGAAAAACAAACTTCTTGGAGGTAAAGACCTGAGCAATGCCGGGTAAATCTTTTTCTTTCCTATATAATGTAGTAAACTTTTGTGTTGGACATATAAGTAAAGACATAAATTGAACATTGCTGAATCTGTACCCACATATCCTTCTGCATTCTGTAAAATGGTGACACAGAAAAGGAATTTTTCGTAACAGTAACAGGATTAGGGTTGAAACATTGGTACCTGTGTACAGACAGACTTTTTGTTTTGTTTTGTATAGAACCCTAGAATGCTAGAACTGGAAAGGACCTTGAGATCTTCATGGCAGGCCCAAACACAATTTAGATCATTCCTGATAGGTGTGTGTCTAACCTGTTCTTAAATATCTCCAGTGATGTCAATTTATTCCAGTGCTTAACCACCCTGACAGTTAGGAAGTTTTTCCTAATGTCCAACCTAATCCTTCCTTTGTGCAATTTAAGCCCATTGCTTCTTGTCCTATTATCAGAGGTTAAGGAGAATATTTTTTCTCCCTCTTCCTTATAACACTCTTGTAGGTTCTTGAAAGCTAAATATAGGTCTTTCACATTTACCAATACATAGACATTTTCAAAACAAGATTGTGATTTTTGTGTGCTCTGAGTATCATAGATTATCACTGATAACTCAGAAGGAAGAAAATGTAAAAAATAGGATTAAAACAGAACAAACTCTTTAACTTGTATAAAACGGGATTACTTATAAACAATAACTCATGTTCTGTCTCAATAAAGCTCCACTGTAGAATTAGCTTTGGAGCTTTCTTAAGTGCAGGTTGGCAGTTACAATACAAATAAAATCCCCTCAAGCTTTGTGTTCCATAAGCAAATGGCATAAATATCCCACCTCATCTTGCCTCCCAAATTTACTTAGGGTGTGTCTACACTTGCCCCCTAGTTCGAACTAGGGATTTAAATATCCCACGCTTGATTAGCATATTCGCGGTTGGTCACCATTTTAAAATGCCGGTTGCCCGATTTAACTTGCTGCGTGTAGATGCTATAGTCCGATTTAAAACCCTTCCCTCAAATTAACTGTTACTCCTCATTGCATGCATGCTTTTCTCTCTCTACACTGTAACTCTAGGTTCTCTTATCCACAAGTTTGACTTAAAATGTCATTTTTATACTGACAACTTTGCAAATCTCTCCTTACTAAAGGGTCTATCTCCCAAAGTCCATTTCCACATGTTAGCCTATCTTTCAGACATCTCTTTCTGAATGTCCGGCTGACAACGTAAGGTCAATATCTCTAGAACTGAACTTCTGATCTCCCCCACTATGCCTTCCTTTCTCCCTGATTTCTCAACCACCATCCTCCTCCTAATCACAAAGGCCCATCATGTGAGTATAATCATTAATTCAGATCTCTTTAAAAGTATACATCACGGCCATCTTCAAACTTCGCCATGTTTATCCCCATATTTCAAAAATTCAGCCTCTTCTGTCCAGATTACCAAAGCTCTTTTTCAGACTCATCATTTTATACCTTGATTAGAATAATCTCCATGGGAAAAAAACCCAAAAGAACTCCAATATTTTAGGACCCAAAGCCCACTTATTTTCAGCAGGACTGCAGTTTATTAACCACTTACATAACATTTTTTTTACTCCTCTTTGCCCATGATGCCAAACACATTTCACCCTCATCTCCACCTCCCTTAAATCCTCATCATCTTCATAATCTCATCTAGGATTATCATCTTCCTCATTTGTCACTCTGACCACCTCATCTCCCTCTTTGTATCATTCCATTGCTGTACCCTCCTTTGCATCATACGCAAGTTTCTTGTTTTTGACTTTGAAGATGTATCATTTAGCTCCACCCTATCTATCAGATCTACTAGCTTTCTGAGCCATCAGATGTCCTTCACTTTGCCAGTAATATCAACCCTGACTGCCCATTTGGCCACTTTGCACTCTTCCCCCATGCTTCCACTCCATGAATGTGGAAACCTTCTAATCAAAACCTCCCCAGGGCTACCACCTTATATTTCTTTAAGTCTCTTTACAAGCCCCTTTCCTCTTCCATAACGCATAATCTACAACTTCATATCAGGTAGAGAGAAAGCAAGTTGTGATTACTGCTTTTCACTGGCTATGAATTGCCTACCATCTATTTTTGTCTCTCTTACCCACACTGACTTCATTTGCCTTATTGACCCTAATGTATACTGTATTTTTATTCTTTGGGAGGACCGACTGTCATTTTTCTGTGGATATATAGCACTCAACACAATGGTGCCCCAATTTGGCACTACAGCAATATAATTGTTCATAATAAATAATAACAATTAGTTCCCTACCACCAACCCACAAAGGGGATTTTTATGTCTATATGAAGAACATCCTGGAGAAAGAGAGTAAGTTTCTAAATTCCATAATCTTAAGCAAAAGTATTTTAAATATTCATTAAAGTAAAATAATAAACCAGAAATTGTTCAGCCTAAACTTAATGAGACTTTTTAAAAAAGCGATTTACAGTGAGATGTTCATCTAATATGATGGATGGAAGGGAAGAAAAATATTTTTTTCCATTATTACTCCAGGTTGCAAATAGAGGATTTAGTAGTTGCATAGGACTATGGTTTCACAACATCCAGCTGTGGAACATAGGGTTCCAGGAAGTTACATACACCATGCAATTGCCAATTATTGCTTTAAAAGTTTCCCTAGCACATGGCTCGACATGTGGGTCTAAGCAGAGGGAAGAGCATAAAGAGAGAAAAAAAAAGATGGAACACTATTACTGTTAGTATCCGTGACAGATTAACTAATCCAATACAATATGATCTGAGTATTTATCAAAGACCATCAGATCTGGAGGATCTCTCATTTTCTATGTATAATTTAGTCCATCTTGTCAATGAAAAACCATTTATTTGAATTTGGCAAGATAGGACCGGAGCAAACATATGCAGAGTAGATCTCACCCGATTTATAAATCTACTATTTAATTTCTCTGACAAGACATTTTAGGAAAAAGAGATTGAATGGTAATATATTATCATGTAGTAATGCATGTTTCAGGAGTGGCCTTAGAACACCAGCTTCCCAGATTGCAAGAGAAAAAGGCATGCCATCAAACTGATATGATTGGTATTGCTATCTAGACTAAGAGGAAATAAGATGCCCTGTTTCAAAGACTATCTGCTAGAGAACTGAAGAAGCAATTTCTTTCATTAATGGTCATGAGGAAAGCTACAAAAGAAGAGTGTATAGCCAATATTTAGTTACCCAGGGAATCACCCTAAATTTAAAAAAGAAAGACTTTAGTTTTTTGCCCTAGGATCTGAAATAATATTTTATATATATGACCTAAGAGCTTCTTACTGCCAAATGACAACACAGTGAGATGGGTTTACAGGAATTTCCTCATTATTCTAGTTCGCCAAATAATGTCATGTGAGATCTCAAATGAAGGCTGGTGTTACACTTGTCTTCAATAACATTGTGAAATGTACAGAAGCCTGAAGAAACCTGGTACCTAGTGCTGTTGATTTCAATGTGCTGATCCTGAGCAAACACAGAAAACACGTCTTCAATCACACTATAGGCAGTACAGGTTGAACCTTTCTAGCCCAGAATTTATGGTCCAGAAACATCCATTGTCCATAATGATTTCAGTTAGCTGGATGTCCACTTTTCATGGACGTGGCTAAGTTTCCCATGGTCCCTAAAGTTTTTTTCATAGTCACCAGTTCTGGCTCTCAATGACCTATGCTGTTATTTAGCTTTAATTTACCCTTAAATGTCTTCTAAAAAGCTACATCTAGACTACACCCCTCTTTTGTCAGAGGGATGTAAATTAGACGTTTCAAAAGTGCAAATGAAGCGGGATTTAAATATCCCACGCTTCATTTGCATAATTGTGTCATGGCACTTTTTCAAACAAGCACCATTTCGAAAGTAAAACCATGGTCTAGACTTTCGAAATGGCACTTGTTCGAAAGAGGGCCATGACGCAATTATGCAAATGAAGCATGGGATATTTAAATCCCTGCTTCATTTGCACTTTTGAAACATCTAATTTACATGCCTCTGCCGACAGAGGGGTGTAGTCTAGACGCAGCCAGAGCCCAGTAAGCAGTGGGAGTGTTGGGAATGCTGGTAGACAATATTGACCTCCCAGTATGGAAAATTATCTAGTTCAGAATCTGTCAGGTCCAGGTTCAGGACTAGAGAGGTTCAACCTGTAGTGGTAAAAAGCCTCACAAACTTGGGGAGCCTTGGGAGCACCACAAAGTAATTTTTAAATTGCAAACTTGAAACAGTGTGTTGCTACTTGTCTTCTGGGATTTTAGGAGCCTACATTATCTATTTGGAGCAGAGTGCATTCCCCTGCTATACACAAACAAACACTCTTCTTCTCTGCTGGTACAGCTACAGGAAGTTACCACTGTCTAATGACAAAGTATTAGCTGCTGATAGACCATATAGTCATTATGTGCTATGCCAGAGCTACAGTCTTCTGACTGATCAGCCTTCTGAGTGAGTCGACTTAAGATATGCTGCCTCAGGTCTACACGGGGGAGGGGGAGAAGTCGAACTAAGATATGCAATTCCAGATACATGCATAGCATAGCTGGAATTGACATATGTTAACTCGACTGACCGCGGTGTCCCCACTGCAGTAGGTTAATGAGAGAAACTCTCTTGGGGTATGTCTACACTACAAAGTTAGTTCGAACTAACATCCGTTAGTTCGAACTAACTTTCATAGGCGCTACACTAGCGCTCCGTTAGTTCGAATTTAATTCGAACTAACGGAGCGCTTAGTTCGAACTAGGTAATCCTCATTCCACGAGGATTAAGCCTAGTTCGAACTTACTAGTTCGAATTAAGGGCTGTGTAGACCCTTAATTCGAACTAGTGGGAGGCTAGCCCTCCCCAGGTTTCCCTGGTGGCCACTCTGGCCAACACCAGGGAAACTCGTATGCCCCCCTCCCGGCCCCGGAGCCCTTAAAGGGGCACGGGCTGGCTACGGTGCCCGAGCCAGGTGCAAGCCTGCCAGCACCCAGCCAGCAGACCCTGCACCTGGTACGGATCGAGCCACCCACCCGATGCCCCCCAGCCCTCCCCCTCTTCCCGGGACCAGGCTGGCGGCTCCTGGAAGCTTGCCTGGGACCGCAAGAGGCGGGCACCCGCCTGGGCTAGTGCAGATATCGTGGACCTCGTCCACGATCTCCGCACTAGGCACAGGAAAGTGGCCAGCTAGGGCAGGAGAGCTGCCAGCCTGGCCACCCAGGAGCAGGTGTGCATGAAAATCAAGGGGGTCCACTGAGACCCCCGACCCTGATCCCTGAGCTTACAATGGCCATCCTGGGTCAGACCAAAGGTCCATCTAGCCCAGTAGCCTGTCTGCCGACAGCGGCCAACCCTAGGGACCCTGGAGGGGATGGACCGAAGACAGTGACCAAGCCATTTGTCTCGTGCCATCCCTCTCCAGCCTTCCACAAACCTTGGGCAGGGACACCACTCCTACCCCCTGGCTAATAGCACTCCATGGACCCAGCCTCCATGACTTGATCTCACTTCCCTTTAAACTCTGTTCTAGTTCTAGCCTTCACAGCCTCCTGCAGCAAGGAGTTACACAGGTTGACTTTTTGCTTTGTGAAGAACAACTTTTTGTTACTAGTTTGAAGCCTGCTACCCATTCCTTTCCTTTGGTGTCCTCTAGTCCTTCTTTATGGGAACTAATGAAGACCTTTTCTGTATGCACCCTCTCCACCCAACTCCTGCTTTTAGAGACCTCTATCCTGTCACCCCTCCGTCTCCTCTTTTCTAAGCTGAAAAGTCCCAGTTTCTTTAGCCTCTCTTCATATGGGACCTGTTCCCAACCCCTGATCATTTTAGTTGCCCTCCCCTCTCCCAGCCTCTCTCTTCCCCTCTTCCACCTCCTTTTCCCAGTCTCCCCCAGTTTTGTTCAATAAAGAGAGATTCCATTTTTGAACACAATTGTCCTTTATTTTGTACATCAAGAAAAGGGGCTAGAGAAGGGTAAGTGGAAGGAGGTGAGGTAGGAATGGGGTACGAGCCCCCGATGGGGAGGACTGGGCTGGCTCTGCAGGCTTCTGGGGGTGAAAGCTCTCCTGCAGCCCCCCCAATTGCTCCCTCTCCCCAGATGGCAGCCTGCGGCAAGTGCAGCTGGGCTGATGGCTGAGTGGTGTGATGTGCCCAGTGTGGGTACTCCGGGCACTCCAAGCCAGGACTGCTTTGCAAGTGGGGCACCCCTGAGAACTGTCTGTCCGGGGTGGGGGTCGGGACCCTTTAAGCGCAGCCCTCGGCTAGCCTGAGACAGCATCTCCACGCTCTAAGTCCTCCTCTGATGCCCTGCCGGCACTGCTTTCGGCCATCCTTAAGCCCGGTTCAGGGTCCACTTAATGTGGACATGCTAGTTCGAATTAGCAAAATGCTAATTCGAACTAGTTTTTAGTTCTAGACGCGTTAGTTCGAATTAGCTTAGTTCGAATTAACTAATTCGAACTAAGTTAGTTCGAATTAACTAATTCGAACTAAGTTAGTTCGAATTAGCGCTGTAGTGTAGACATACCCTTGTTGATTTTCCTTACTCCCTGTGACCCTGAGGAGTACCAGAATTGACAGGGGGCCATCAGCAGTAGATTTAGTTGGTCCTTATTAGATCTGCTAAATCAAACCATGGAAGATCAATTTCCAGAGCACTGGATCTCTGGGTAAGTATAGACAAGACCTGAGTTATGTAAATTGTGTAACTGAAGATGTAATTTAAGTTGACTTTACTATGTGTCTTCACTGTGCTGTGCTGTTCAGAGATGCTCTCCTAAAGGCTTACTTTATGTTTCACATGGAGGTGGAGTACAGAAGTCAATGGAGAGCACTTTGCCATTGACTTAACTTGCTAGATAGATTCATGGAGGTTAGGTCCATCAGTGACTATTAGCCAGGATGGGTAGGAATGGTGTCCCTAGCCTTTGTTTGTCTGGAAATGGGTGAGAGGAGAGAGATCACATGAGGATTACCTGTTGTGTTCCCTCCCTGTGGGGCATCTGGTATTGGCCACTGTTGCCAGACAGGATACTGGGCTAGATGGACTGTTTGTCTACCCAGTATGGCCATTCTTATGTTCTTAACACCAATGCATCTATAGCAATAGTGCCGATTTATTCTTAAGTATAAATGAGCCCTGGGACTCGGGAGCTGCAAGAGGTTCTTTAATGTGTCTCTTATGACTCTTTGCAACACATGATATTAAAACACTGTTTTTAACCAATTGTAGTTGATAAAATAATAATACTTGTTTAGTCATTTTGCTGTGAGAATAATTCATGATTATAGAATCATAGAATCATAGAATAATAGGACTGGAAGGGACCTCGAGAGGTCATCGAGTCCCTCAAGGCAGGATCAAGCTCCGTCTACACCATCCCTGACAGATGTCTATCTAACCTGTTCTTAAATATCTCCAGAGAGGGAGATTCCACCACCTCCCTTGGCAATTTATTCCAATATTTGATCACTCAGACAGTTAGGAATTTTTTCCTAATGTCCAATCTAAACCTCCCCTGCTGCACTTTAAGCCCATTACTCCTTGTCCTGTCCTCAGAAACCAAGAGGAACAAATTTTCTCCTTCCTCCTTGTGACACCCTTTTAGATATTTGAAAACCGCTATCATGTCCCCCCTTAATCTTCTTTTTTCCAAACTAACCAAGCCCAGTTCATGAAGCCTGGCTTCATAGGTCATGTTCTCTAAACCTTTAATCATTCTTGTCGCTCTTCTCTGTACCCTTTCTAATTTCTCCACATCTTTCTTGAAATGTGGCGCCCAGAACTGGACACAGTACTCCAGCTGAGGCCTAACTAGTGCAGAGCAGAGCGGCAGAATGACCTCACGAGTTTTGCTTACAACACACCTGTTGATACAACCTAGAATCATATTTGCTTTTTTTGCAACAGCATCACACTGTTGACTCATATTCAACTTGTGGTCCACTATGACCCCTAGATCCCTTTCCGCCATGCTCCTTCCTAGACAGTCGCTTCCCATCTTGTATGTATGGAACTGATTGTTCCTTCCTAAGTGGAGCACTTTGCATTTCTCTTTATTAAACTTCATCCTGTTTACCTCTGACCATTTCTCTAACTTGCTAAGGTCATTTTGAATTATGTCCCTATCCTCCAAAGAAGTTGCAACCCCACCCAGTTTGGTATCATCTGCAAACTTAATAAGCGTACTCTCTATCCCAATATCTACATCGTTGATGAAGATATTGAACAGTACGGGTCCCAAAACAGACCCTTGAGGAACTCCACTTGTTATCCCTTTCCAGCAGGATTTAGAACCGTTAACAACAACTCTCTGACTACGGTTATCCAGCCAATTATGCACCCACCTTATCGTGGCCCTATCTAAGTTATATTTGCCTAGTTTATCAATAAGAATATCATGCGAGACCGTATCAAATGCCTTACTAAAGTCTATGTATATAACATCCACCGCTTCTCCCTTATCCACAAGGCTCGTTATCTTATCAAAGAAAGCTATCAGATTAGTTTGGCATGACTTGTTCTTCACAAACCCATGCTGGCTATTCCCTATCACTTTATTACCTTCCAAGTGTTTGCATATGATTTCCTTAATTACCTGCTCCATTATCTTCCCTGGGACAGACGTTAAACTGACCGGTCTGTAGTTTCCTGGGTTGTTCTTATTTCCCTTTTTATAGATGGGCACAATATTTGCCCTTTTCCAGTCTTCTGGAATCTCCCCTGTCTGCCATGATTTTTCAAAGATCATAGCTAAAGGCTCAGATACCTCCTCTATCAGCTCCTTGAGTATCCTGGGATGCATTTCATCAGGACTTGGTGACTTGCTGACATCTAACTTTCCTAAGTGATTTTTAACTTGTTCTTTGTGTATCCTATCTTCTAAACTTACCCTCTCTCTGCTTGTATTCACTACGTTAGGCACACCTCCAGACTTCTCGGTGAAGACCGAAACAAAGAAGTCATTGAGCATCTCCGCCATTTCCAAGTTCCCTGTTACTGCTTCTCCCTCCTCACTAAGCAGTGGGCCTACCCTGTCCTTGGTCTTCCTCTTGCTTTTAATGTATTTATAAAAGGTCTTCTTGTTTCCCTTTATGCCTGTAGCTAGTTTGATCTCATTTTGTGCCTTTGCCTTTCTAATCTTGCCCCTGCATTCCCGTGTTGCTTGCCTATATTCATCCTTTGTTAGTTGTCCTAGTTTCCATTTTTTATATGACTCCTTTTTTATTTTGAGATCGTGCAAGATCTCCTTGTTAAGCCAAGCTGGTCTTTTGCCATATTTTCTATCTTTCCTACACAGCGGAATTGTTTGCTTTTGGGCCCTTAACAACGTCCCTTTGAAATACTTCCAACTCTCCTCAGTTGTTTTTCCCTTCAGTCTTGCTTCCCATGGGACCTTCCCTACAAGTTCTCTGAGCTTATCAAAATCTGCCTTCCTGAAATCCATAACCTCAATTGTGCTGGTCTCCCTTCTACCTTTCCTTAAGATCATGAACTCTATTATTTCGTGCTCACTGTCCCCTATACTGTCTTCCACTTTCAAGTTCTCAACTAGTTCCTCCCTATTTGTTAAAACCAAATCCAGAACAGCTTCTCCTCTGGTAGCTTTTTCAACCTTCTGAAACAGAAAGTTGTCTCCAATGCAGTCCAGAAACTTATTGGATAGCCTGTGCCTCGCTGTGTTAGTTTCCCAACATATGTCTGGACAGTTGAAGTCCCCCATCACCACCAAATCTTGGGCTTTGGATAGTTTTGTTAATTGTTTAAAAAAGGCCTCATCCACCTCTTCCACCTGGCTAGGTGGCCTGTAGTAGACTCCTAGCATGATATCACCCTCGTTTTTTACCCCTTTTAGCTTAACCCAGAGACTCGCTACACAGCTATCTCCTACGTTCATCTCCACTTCAGTCCAAGTGTGCACATTTTTAATATACAAGGCAACCCCTCCTCCCTTTTTTCCCTGTCTGTCCTTCCTGAGCAAGCCGTTCCCTTCCATACCAATATTCCAATCATGCGTCCCATCCCACCAGGTTTCTGTAATACCAATGATATCATAGTTGTATTTATTGGTTAGCAATTCCAGTTCTTCCTGCTTATTACCCATACTTCTCGCATTTGTATATAGGCATCTAAGATACTGTTGTGCCCTGACCCTCCTTTCTCCTTGCCATTATAGGCCGTAGTCCCTCCCATTTCCAACCCATCTCCCAGTCCCGCACATTCAGCACTATTATATTTAAATTGTAAATGAGACGCTGAATTCACTGTGTTGTGGCTCTTCTGGGTAATGTTGATCACTTATTTGACTCATGACACACTATGTCAGTGTGCTAGGCACGGCATTAAACTGTATCACAGCAGACTGTTCTGTTACAAGAGGGCAAGTTAACCCACATATATCATCAGAGGTAAATCAGAATAACTTGTAAACGCTTTTCTTTTTTTAGTAGGAATCAAGAAACCAAGAGCTGAGCAAAAACCAATATATTTTTAACTGCTGTAAAATGGATTTTCAAAAAGGGGAAGAATCTGAGTCACTTGGCAATTAGATGAGGTATCATTAAATGTGTTACTGGAATTCCGCAGCAGTTGCAATGCTCGTCTGTTGCATTTTCTCTGAATGAATTGTCTTTGTACTGACCAAATGCATCTGAATATTATTTTTTTCCAGTTAGAAACTAGACCATGCTGCATGGAAGTCTGGCAGTGATTTAAATAACTCGGTCCTGGGGCAACTGCTCCTTTACCTCCCGCTCGTGATCAGTGACCCTGGCTGTGGCTGCTTCTATATTTGAACTATTCTAAGACATTTTCAAAATACTGTGAGCACTCAAAATGAGCATTGTTTAACTAAATAAATGCCTACAGACTTGAGTTTTGTGAGAAGGAATCTCCATACTGTTTGGAACAGTCAAGGGCTTTGAGAATCACCTCATTTAGCTCCAAGCTACCTCATAAAATTAGGATAGTCTTGCACAGGAAGAAACCTGGGAAGCCTGAAGTAGCAACCAGTAGGTTTACAACCAGAGAATACTGAAATACATCTCCAAGCCCTGAGCATGGTCATTTTAATTAAACTGATCAAGTTCTCTAGTAGATCTCAGTCTTCTCCTAAGATTAGATAATTCTCAGTCCTTGGTTAGTCCAACAGTTGAGCTGTTCATCCTTATCTAGGCCTGTTATACCAAGTGATCCTCATTGGCTGAATAATGGTTTTTCGAATATAAGTAAAGATTGTGGTTTAGTTGTGAGGAACTTATCTAGTTGCTTTTGGACAGTGTTAGTTTTTTGGCTATAAAGAAACATAATTTAGAATTAATCAAAACTGCAGCAGTTTCAATTTTTACTCAAGGTTTCATCTGTTCTAATAATACTTGATTTTTGGTCTGAATCCTCTTGCAGATAGAATGCTGTTGATGCTTCTGATATAATATTCATTATTTTCTCAAATTTTACTTAAATCAAAACATTGGGGGATATATCCTGGAAGGCATTTTTGAAATTAAGTCTGCCAACAAACAATCATGGACTCTTTGCAAGTATTGCCCAGAGATTCCTGTATCTCAAACTAAGTAAAGATCAGATGACAGTGCATGTTCAGATATCGAAGAAACTGATATTTCACTAATTAATGACTTTGTCAAAATACAGATTCTAGAAAGGATTTATAACAATGAAGAAAGAGAGATTATGTATTTATTAAACTCCTTACCAAAAAGGTGCTGAGATATCACTAGGGCTATGTCTACACTACAGGGTTTTTGTGCAAAAACCGCCATTTTTGCCCAAAAAACCACAGAGCGTCCACACCTCAAGCCCATTTTTGTGCAAGAAAATCCACAGGCAATCAACAAAACAGAGGTTTTTTTTGCGGTGTAGTTATACCTCCTACTATGAGGCATAACTCCTTTTTGTGCAAGAGTTCTTGCGCAAAAAGGTGTGTGTGTGTGTGGACGCTCAACAGGGGTTTCTTGTGCAAAAAGAGCCTATCAGAAAAAGCACAGGTGCTCTCCTGGCTGTTCTGTGAATGGCAATCAGAACTTTCTTGTGTAAGAGTGTCCATGAAGTTTGGACACTCTCTTGCACAAAAGTACATCGCTTTTCCGATGTGCTTTTGAGGTGTGGACGCGCTTTTGCACAAGAAGTTTTTGAGGGAGATCTCTTTAGACAAAGCCAAAAAGATCAGACAAAAAGTTCAGCCTCATCCGGAGGAGTACAGGCAGTCCAGATACTGCATTTGATCTCATGTATAAATGCCAAGAAGCATACTTGTGACTCAGTTACTGAGGAAGGGGAAGCTTCTTGTGCACTAAGGTTGGAATTACTTTGAAAAGCAATGGTATAATTCTGCACAGATTGTCTCACTCAGACTCTGTAATCTGGCATGTTTAGCATAATCAAGATATGTCTCTAACTGGACTACTCACACAACTAGGGTATTTCTACACTACAGCACTAATTCGAACTAACTTAATTCGAATTAGTTAATTCGAACTAAGCTAATTCGAATTAGTGCATCTAGACCTAAAAACTAATTCGAATTAGCGTTTTGCTAATTTGAAATAGCATGTCCACATTGAGTGGACCCTGAACCGAAGTTAAGGCTGGCCAGAACCAGTGCCGGCAGAGCATCAGGTTAGGACTTAGAGCATGGAGCTGCTGCCTCAGGCTTGCCGAGGGCTGTGCTTAAAGGGACCCGACCTTCACCCCGGACAGACAGTTCTCAGGGTTCCCCGCTTGCTTGTCTACCTCGATGAGGGACAGCAAAGCAGTCCTGTCTTGGAGTGCCCTGAGTGACCACACTCGGCACATCACAGCACTCGGCCATCAGCCTGGCTGCACTTGCCGCAGGCTGCCATCCGGGGTGTCAATCGTGGGGCTGTCAGGATCCAGGAGGCCCTGCAGGAGAGCTTCCACCCTGAGGAGCCCGCAGAGCCATCCCAGTCCTCCCCATCGGGGGCTTGTGCCCCATTCCTCCCTTACGTCCTTCCATTTACCCTTCACTAGCCCCCATTCCTGATGTAAAAAATAAAGGACACGTGTTCAAAAATATAAACTCTATTTAACAAAACTGGGGCGGGGGGGGGGGGGGCGATTAACCTCTGGGGAGACTGGGAAAAGGAGGTGGGAGAGGGGAAGAGAGAGGGTGGGAGAGGGGAGGTGGAGGAGGGAGCTGGAAGGGGGAAGAAGGAGGGGGGAAGTATAAAACTATGGTACGCCATATCTTCAGTACTGTGTACAGATGTGGTCTTCTCACCTCAAAAAAGATATTTTGGCCTTGGAAAGGGTTCAGAAAAGGGCAACTACAATGATTAGGGGTTTGGAACAGGTCCCATATGAGGAGAGGCTAAAGAGACAGGGACTTTTCAGCTTAGAAAAGAGGAGACTGAGGGGGGATATGATAGAGGTCTATAAAAGCATGAGTGGTGTGGAGAGGGTGAATAAAGAAAAGTTCTTCATTAGTTCCCATAATATAAGGACTAGAGGACACCAAATGAAATGAATGGACAGCAGTTTAAAATTAATAAGTGAAAGTTCTTCTTCACAAAGCACCTAGTCAACCTGTGGAACTCTTTGCCACAGGAGGCTGTGAAGGCTAGAACTATAACAGAGTTTAAAGAGAAGTTAGATAAATTAATGGAGGTTGGGTCCATGGAGTGCTATTAGCCATGGGGTAGGAACGGTGTCCCTGGCCTCTGTTTGTGGAAGGCTAGAGATGGATGGCACGAGACAAATCGCTTGGTCATTGTCTTCCGTCCATTCCCTTCAGGGTACCTGGTGTTGGCCGCTGTCGGCAGACAGGCTACTGGGCTAGATGAACCTTTGGTCTGACCCGGTACAGCCATTCTTATGTTCTAAGCTCAGGGCTCAGGGTCGGGGGTCTCACTGGACCAAATTGATTTTAATGCAAACCTGCTCCTGGGTTCGCATGTGGCCTTTGGTGGCCAGGCTGGCAGCTATCCTGCCCTAGATGGCCGCATTCCTGTGCCTGGTGCGGAGGTCATGGACATTGGAGGCCTCCCCCCAAACCTCGATGAGGTCCACAATCTCCACACTAGACCAGGTAGGCGCCTGCCTCTTGCAGCCCCGGGCAGGCTCCTGGGAGCCGCCAGCCTGGTCCTGGGAAGAGGCAGCGGGCTGGGTGGCAGCGGGTGGCTGGCTCATGTTGTGCCAGGTGCAGGGTCTGCTGGCTGGGTGCTGGCAGGCTTGCAACTGGCACAAGCACTGTAGCCAGACCGTGCCCCTTTAAGGGCTGCGGGGCCGGGAGGGAGTCAGAAAAGTTTCCCTGGTTTGGCCCAGAGTGGCCACCAGGGCAAGCTGGGAAGGGCTAGCCTCCAACTAGTTTGAATTAAGTGGCTACACAGCCCTTAATTTGAATTACTTAATTCGAACTAGGCATTAGTCCTCGTAGAATGAGGTTTACCTAGTTTGAATTAAGCGCTCTGCTAGTTAGAATTATGTTCGAACTAGCGGTTTGTATGTGTAGCACCTATGAAAGTTAATTCGAACTAATGGCTGTTAGTTCGAATTAACTTTGTAGTGTAGACATACCCCTAAAGTTAATCACGTGCAGGTATGCAGGATTTGCCCCTTCATCCTGATATCACTCCAGAAAGGGACAGGCTTGGGTGGTTTCTTTTCTGTTTTATAAAGTTCTGGGAAACCCAAATGGCATTTAACACAAAACTGTTGCCTTTAAAGTGCAGAGTTATTAATCATTCCATCAACTGATTGTAAAAAAAGTTACCTATAGAAAAGTGGTTGAAATAAAAATAATAAATTTAGAAGATGTGATTAAAAATAATTGACATAAAACTTCTATGAAATTGTTTATATTTTATAATATATCAATGTATTATATCTTTATTAAAAACAGACATATAGATTACATGAAACTGTGTGATTTAACTTGCAGATTAGAGAAGTTTAAGGATTTCACAAAAAAGCAATATATCTGCTCAGCTATTCATTACCATTCATTTTTCTGTTGTTTTCTTTCAATAATCTTAAAAAGATAGACCCCAAAAATTACCTACACATATTGCACACAAACAGAGAATAGACATGCTCAAGCTTCTGAAAAGCAGCAGTTGGGACACAAAGTAAATAACTGTTTATGTATGCAGACCATTTTATAATTCCTGCTTATTCTGATTGTGACATTTTGTTCAAAATGGTTTTTTTTAATTGCTTTGCCTTTGAATTGATCACAGATGGAGCATCGAAACAGCTATTTGTACCCATGCAAGTCTTTGAAAACTAAATAATAAAAAAGGAGTAATCCCTACCTAGAAGCATAGTTGGGATATGTTTGTGTACAGCTTGTAGACTCTCTTTTAATTGCAATCATGACTTTTTAAACACATGGAATCACAGAAACAGTATCTCCATTAATAGAAAGGGAGATTTTGGCTTACAATACACTACCAAGTTTTGTCGACAAAATGTATGTCCACATCCAAAAGTTAACAAAACAAAAATAGCCAAAGGGTGATCACACTGGCTCCCTCTGTCCACAGTGTGAGCAATGCACTATTGGTACATACCCACAGTGCAGTGTTGTGGGAAGGCAGAGCTGATCACATCTTGGGATTCCCTACGAGTTCTCCCACAGCCTCCCCTCAGCTGCTGGGAGAGGCTTTATGAGTAACTCTGTGAGCTGAGGAATCATAGAATCATAGAACACTAGGACTGGAATGGACCTCCAGAGGTCATCGAGTCCAGTCCCCTGCCCTCATGGCAGGACCAAGTACTGTCTAGACCATCCCCGATAGACATTTATTTAATCTACTCTTAAATATCTCCACAGACAGAGATTCCACAGCCTCCCTGGGCAATTTATTCCAGTGTTTGACTACCCTGACAGTTAGGAACTTTTTCCTAACGTCCAACCTAAACCTCCCTTGCTACAATATAAGCCCATTGCTTCTTGTCCTATCCTCAGAGGCCAAGATGAACAAGTTTTCTCCCTCCTCCTGATGACACCCTTTTAGATACCTGAAAACGGCTATCATGTTCCCCCTCAATCTTCTCTTTTCTAAACTAAACAAACCCACTTCTTTCAGCCTTCCTTCACAGGTCATGTTCTCTAGACCTTTAATCATTCTTGTTGCTCTTCTCTGGACCCTCTCCAATTTCTCCACATCCTTCTTGAAATGTGGTACCTAGAACTGGACACAATACTCCAACTGATGCCTAACCAGCGCAGAGTAGAGCGGAAGAATGACTTCTCGTGTCTTGCTCACAACACACCTGTTAATGCATCCCAGAATCATGTTTGCTTTTTTTTCCAACAGCATCACACTGTTGATTCATAGTTAGCTTGTGGTCCACTATAACCCTTAGATCCCTTTCTGCCATACTCCTTCCTAGACAGTCGCTTCCCATTCTGTATGTGTGAAACTGATTGTTCCTTCCAAAGTGGAGCACTTTGCATTTGTCTTTATTAAACTTCATCCTGCTTACCTCAGGCCATTTCGAATTATGACCCTGTCCTCCAAAGCAGTTGCAACCCCTCCCAGCTTGGTATCATCTGCAAACTTAATAAGTGTACTTTCAATGCCAATATCTAAATCGTTGATGAAGATGTTGAAGAGAGCTGGTCCCAAAACAGACCCCTGTGGAACCCCACTTGTTATACCTTTCCAGCAGGATTGAGAACCATTAATAACTACTCTCTGAGTACGGTTATCCAGCCAGTTATGCACCCACCTTATAGTAGCCCCATCTAAGTTGTATTTGCTTAGTTTATTGATAAGAATATCATGTGAGACCGTATCAAATGCCTTACTAAAGTCTAGGTATACCACATCCACTGCTTTTCCCTTATCCACAAGACTCGTTATCCTATCAACGAAAGCTATCAGATTGGTTTGACATGATTTGTTCTTTACAAACCCATGATGGCTATTCCCTATCACCTTACCACCTTCAAAGTGTTTGCAGATGATTTCCTTAATTACTTGCTCCATTATCTTCCCTGGCACAGAAGTTATACTAACTGGTCTGTAGTTTCCTGAGTTGTTCTTATTTCCCTTTTTATAGATGGGCACTATATTTGCCCTTTTCCAGTCTTCTGGAATCTCTCGTCTCCCATGATTTTCCAAAGATGATAGCTGGAGGCTCAGATACCTCCTCTATCAGCTCCTTGAGTATTCTAGGATGCATTTCATCAGGCCCTGGTGACTTGCAGGCATCTAACTTTTCTAAGTGATTTTTAACTTGTTCTTTTTTATTTTATCTTCTAAACCTACCCCCTTCCCAACTAGCATTCACTATGTTAGGCATTCCTTCATCAGACTTCTCAGTGAAGACCGAAACAAAGAACGAATGTCAAAGTGACACACAGCAGTCTGTTATCCTCTTGCAGCAGTAGTCTGTCTGCTGCTGTGTTTCTAGTGCAGGGCAAAACAGGAGCATTCCAATGATTTGCTTTTTGTTTGTTTCCCAAAGGGCACAGCAGACTTACGAGAGCAATAAGGGCAGGCATTGTGGGATACTGGCAGAAGCTAGTTCTGTAGATAAAAGAAAAAAAAGCAGTAGTGTCTATGCTGTCTGTTTATCAACTATAAAGCGGGGGGAGAAAAAGAATTCTTTCATAGGGATGAAAGACAGTCACCAAAATGGGGCTTTTTTCCCCCAACAAAAATGGCACAGCAGTGTGGACTCTCACTGTTTTGTTACCATGAGGCAATTTTTGGCAATACATCTTCGTAGTGTAGACAAAGCCTGTGTTAGCATGAATGATCACTGCCAAATCTATTCTGAGTAAGGTCTCCCACATTCAAAAAGGAGCCATATCAAAAGGCAAAAGGGCACAATTTATGGCGACCTCAAGATTATCCTGGTGTTTCCAAAATTAGGTTCTACAGGCTTTTTTAGGAAGACTATACAAAATCTCTAAAAGCTGTTCAGATACTTTTTAAGGGAGTTGGGTGTGGGGAGAGACCTCATGTTGGGCATATAACTCAGATCCTTGCTATTAAGATTATGGGTACATACAATCTCATCCCTTAGGGTACATCTACACTTGCACCCTAGTTCGAACTAGGGATGCAAATGTAGGCGACCGAAATTGATAATGAAGCAGGGATTTAAATATCCCGTGCTTCATGAGCATGTTACTCCGGTAAACTGCTGTTTCGAAAGTGAAAGTGCATGCCGGGATGCGTTAGTTCGAACCGAATCCCTTGGTTTGAACTAACGTTATGGGGTTTGGTTTGAACTAATGCGTCCCGGTGCACACTTTCACTTTCAAAACAGCTGTTCAGCGGAGTAAACGCGCTGGCGAGATCATGTTAATGAAGCATGGGATATTTAAATCCCTGCTTCATTAACAATTTCGGTCGCCTACATTTGCATCCCTAGTTCAAACTAGGGTGCAAGTGTAGACGTACCCTTACTGGGCCTCCCATAGAGGGAAGGCATCTTACTAAATTCAGGGACTGACTCATCCATTGCCATAAAAAACTTGCCTGTTTTATCTTAGTTGACCATTATACGTTACTTTAGTTCTACAGCATTTGTGCTTTTCTATATTTATAGAAAGAAAGATATTGCAAGGTATAAATATTGAAATAAAATTTGCTACTTAAGTTATAAATCAGTTGGCAAGTTTTTAAGGAGGAACATGGCATGCTAAACTATTAGCTTAATTTAATGAAAACCTACAGTATAGACACAAATATTATTATAAAAATAAGAAACTTTTTTTTTTGTGCATTAAAGTTGATTTCATCATTCCAACTTGTTTAGCTTTAATGTAAATTATGAGAAGGTTTAAAAATTAGCTAAATTCTGTTATAATTATGAAAATTAAATTGTTGTATTTATTTTCTTTAACTATCTAATACATATCACATTGTTGGTACATGAGCAATATCAAAAATAAATTAGGCTTTATCAAACTCTTTTAAATCTTCTGAAATATTCTAGAGAAGACAATTACTGATACTTATTGAGTAATATTCTATAAAGGCTACCATGTCAATTTAAATACTGAAAGCATACAATTATTTTTATCTGGATGAATTAACTTAAAATACATATTTCAAGAACACCAGGATTTATATTTCATATAAAGTAAGACTAGGGTTATGTAGGCAATAAATGCTGAAAAAGGAACTAAGCTTCTGGGAAGAAAAAACAGAGTAACGTGCTATAGACATGAGATCAAAGAGGATTAAAGAAATGGATTAGTGTTATAAATGACCTGGTAAAATAAGTTGCTCATTAAACAAAATGAATATTTTCCTTAAGACTATTTTAATTCAAGTTTACACCCTGTAATAAAGGGTAAAGTGCAGACTATCCTTAACTCCCACTGATTTAAATGGGATTTAAGGGCCCTCAGTATCTTACAGGGTCAGACCCCACAATCTCTTAAATCACATAATAGTTTTTATGCTAACAAAAAAAAGGAACCACAAAACATTTGGCATGCCCACTGCTTTATGACTACCATAAACTAGGGTTGTCAGCTTTCTAATTGCACAAAACCAAAAATCCTTGTCCTGCTGGCACTCAGATTGGGAGGAGCACACAAAGACATCATGGCCACACCTACACCTCAGAGGGACAATTCGCTGCTTCTGGAGAGTTGTGCAAAGCCAGGTACAGAGCCTGCTAGCCCTGCCAAACAGACTTTTAAAGACCCAGTCAGTGGTGTTCATTGGAGCCACTAGGTTCCCAATCAGAGCAGCCAGGGTCTGGTTTCGATCAGGCATTCCAGTTGAAAACTGAACACCTGGCAACTCAACCATAAACTCCAAAGAACGTAAGTTTCAAAATGGTATACTTCAGCTTTCTGGGTGCTTCCTTCTCTTGCCCTGAGGATAAGAACATCCATACTAGGTTTCACCAATGGTCCATCTAGCCCCATATCCTATGTCTGACAGCAGGCAGTATCAGAACTTCAGGGGAGTGTACAAAACAGGACAGTTCTGGAGAGATCTACCCTGTCTTCTGGCAGTCAGCAGTTTAGGGCTGCCCCAAGCATGAGAGTACATCCCTGACCATCTTAGCTAGCAGTTGTTGATAGACCTATCTTCCATTAATTTAATCTAGTTCTTTTTTTAAACCAGTTACATCTCTGGCCAGCAGCGCTAGCTAGACACTGTACAATCCCCAGCTCTCCTCTGGCTTCATCACCTGGAGGAGCTGATGGTGTTCTGCTCCTTTCCCAGCTGCCTGCTCCTCCCAGCAAAGAAAGGAGCAGAACCTCCAGCTCTGCCCTCCGAGCTTTCACGGAGCTGCATCTCCAGCTTTGTACAGCAGCACTGCGCAGGAGGGAAGGGCTGGAAGCAGCACAGCAGCTGGAAGAGTTGCTGGCATTCTGCTCCTTTCTCCACTGCCTCTAGCAGTGGGGAAAGAAGGAGAATCCACAGTCTCACTCCCAGGGCCAGCCCACAACATTTTGGCACCTGAGGTGGGGAGCTCAAATGATGCTCCCATGCCCCCTCGCTTTGGGCCCTCTTTCCTCCAGCACAGCACTCTACCATCTCTGCATCTAGAGCAGAGAGAATACATATGCACCAGCAGCAGACACAATTTTCTACACTCTTGAAATAAGGGATAAGGGATCTTTCGGAAAATACTTTATTTTCCTAAAGATCAGCGTCTAGACTGGCGCTTTTCTCCGGCAAAGCTTCGTGCCGAAAAAAAGCAGCAGCCATTTTATGCTAATGAAGCGGGGGAGATTTAAATCCCCACTTCATTAGCAATTGTGATATGTCTAATTTACATCCCTTTTCCGAAAAAGGGATGTAGTCTAGACGTAGCCACAGTGTTTTTCTTAACTGAGTCTTTTCTAAGATGAATAGTCCTAATTATTTTAATCTGTCCTTTTATGGTAGTGGCTCCATATCCTTGCTCATCTTTGCTGCCCTTCTATGAACATTTCTTCAGTTCCACTGTATTTTTTTTAAGGTGAGGCCACCAGAACTGAATGCAGTATTCAAAGCTAGGGCACACAATGGATTTAGGCAGTGGCATTATGATATTTTTGTCTTCGTTTCTGTCCTTTATTACTTCATAAGAATGGCCGTACTGGGTCAGACCAAAGGTCCATCTAGCCCAATAGCCTGTCTGCCGACAGTGGCCAGCACCAGGTGCCCCAGAGGGGGTGGACCGAAGACAATGATCAAGCGATCAAGAGTCTCCTGCCATCCTTCTCCAGCCTCTGACAAAAAGAGGCCAGGGACACCATTTCTATCCCCTGGCTAATAGCCTTTGATGGACCTAACCTCCATGAAATTATCTAGCTTCTCTTTAAACTCTGTTATAGTCCTAGCCTTCACAGCCTCCTCTGGCAAGGAGTTCCACAGGTTGACTACGCACTGTGTGAAGAAGAACTTTCTTTTAAGTTCTTCCTAGTATTCTTTTGCCTTTTTCACCACAGCTGTGCATTGAGCTGAAGTTTGCAGGGAACTATCCATTATTACTCCAAGATCTTTCTTAAGCAGTAACAGCTCATTTAGAGCCCATCATAAGTTTGAGCACAGATGTGTGTAGAGGTAGGATTTTTCTCCCACTGTGTATTACTTTGCATTTATGTTGAAATTCATCTGCCATTTTACTGCCTGTCACAGGGTGAGCACTCACCCCCATGGCACCTCTACTGCCTCAGAATACCCTCTGTTGCAGGTCCTCTGCTGGTTCAACCCTAGGTCCTTTCCTGCTCTTGGTGCCCTTTTGTCCTCATACTGTCCTATGTCAATGCCCCTGCATTTTGGGGTCCTTCCCTCCCAGGGACCCCCCCAATATTCACTTTGCCTCAGCATCCCAGGGGAGGGCAATAATTTTTGGTGGGGGGGGGCACTCCAAGATTTGGAAAGTGGTCAAGGGCCACATTTTTCTGTAGAGGAGATGCAAGGATGGAGGTTGGGTGCAGAAGGGCGCATGGAGTAAGGGACTGGGGTGCAGGAGACGGTGTGAGCTCTGAGAAGAAGTTGGGTGAAGGAGGGGGTTGTGACCTGGGACAGAGCATCGGGGTGCAGGGTAAGGGAGGGGGTCTGGGTGCAGGAGAGGATTCTGGCCTGGGGGAGGGCTGTAAGAGGGAGCACAGGTCTGGAAGGGAGTTGTGACCTGGTATAAGGGGGTGCAGAGAATTTGGATGGTGACCTGTGGGAGGGAGTTGGGGTGCAGGAGAGGCAGGGGTGCCAGAGGCAGGCTCTGACTCAGAGGTGCTTCCCTAAGAATCTCCAGGCCAGCAGCCCTACAGCACATCCAAGAAAAGGCTGGACTCTCTGCATGCTACAGCCCCAGACTGCTTGAAACTGCAGGCTGCTCCCTCCATGTGCCCTCAGCTCCAGGAGGGGGAAGAGGCTTGCATTGCCCCCCGACATCCCAGCCAATTGTTCAGCTCCTATTGGCTGGTTGTTTCCAGCCAATAGGAGCTGAGGATTCCACTGGGGGCTGGGAAGTCACTAAAATCCTTCCCCTTCCTGCAGAGCAGAGAGCCGCACCGACTGCGCTTTAAACTGCAGTAGCTGTGTGCCTGAGGGTCCTGACAGAGTGGTCCATGGGCCAGATCCATGGCTTGGTGGGCCAGATCCAGCCCCACGCTGTATTTTGCCCAGCCCTAATCTAGCCCCTGCTTCAGAGGCAAACTGCAGTCTGAAATGGCCACTCATCCTTGGCAAGAGGGCGTGGACCTGCTGCCTTTTTCTATCCTGGCTATTTCCCTGCAGCTTTAGTACACTCAGGCTTCACCTCAGGCCCTGCAGCCTGGGAGTAAGATCAGGCCAGGGCCGGATGGAGGCATGGGTGAGCCGGGCAGCTGCCCAGGGCACCAACCGATGGGGGGTGCCTGATGGTAGCAGTAAGGGGCGTGCAGCGTCCCTTACAGCTGCCATCAGGCACCGCGCACCTGGCTCCTGCAGCGCCGGCCCGCCCACATCCCTGCGGCGCTAGCCAGCTATGCCCTTTCCCCCACAGCCGTAGGGCCCTACACAGCCCGGCGTGCGCGCCAGCAGTGATGGCCAGGCCGGACTGGGCCACACTTGCGCCGTGCGCCCTCGGGGTGGGCCCCAGGCTGCGCACCAGCAGCCGTAGGCAGGCCGCGCATGCGCCGTGCGCCCCGGGGGTGGGCCTGCTTACCCTAGGGGGGCAGGCTTGCTCCCCCCGGGCGGGCCCACTCATGCGCCGTGTGCCCGGGGCACCAGAATGTCTCAGGCTGGCCCTGGGTCAGGCCAGAGCTCTCCCGCTCTGCCTGCCTTTCCCCAGCACTGATCTGTCTCAAGAAGCCTCTAGCTTCCCTGTCAGCGAGAGCAAGGTCCTGGTCCTGGTCCCATCCCTATCCCTCTCCACTTTTCCCCAGCAAGAGTGTTTTTTCTCCTTCCCTCCAGGAGCCCTTATATATACTGCCCAGCTGGGCCCTAATTGGCTGTTTGTACCTCAGCTGCAGACTCCACTCTCCCAGCCTTCTCCTAGGGCTGGGTTTTAACCCTTAATGGGCCAGAGCAGGGCAGACACTCCATCACATTGCCCATTCACCCAATTTTGTGAGAATCCCCTCTAATTCTTTGCAGTCAGCTTTAGATTTAACTATCTTAAATAATTTTGTATCATCAACAAACTTTTTAACTTCACTGTTCACGCTCTTTCCCAGATCATTAATGAATATGTTCAACAACACAGATCCCAATGGAAATCCTTTGGGGATCCCTCTGTTTACCTCTTTCCATTGTGAAAATGAACAGCTGACAGCTTTCTCAATCAACTGAGTCCTATATACTATGTATTAAATACCAAACTGCAATCTAACAACGACATAAGTTTGCTGCAACAAAACTAAACCAAAATCTTTTGTGTTTTGCTAAGTTTTTTTTTTACTACAACAGATTAGTCATATTTTCCTTCATTACATATGCTATTGTCATGCCAAAAAAATTCAGAGCTCTGATAAATGTGTCTAAAGGACGACCTCAGTTATCAAATATTTAGATTATTGGGAAAGTTAGATTTTAAAAATTTTAAGCGAAAAGTCAGCAAAAAAGACAGGTGAGCTACCCTTTAGATTAGAAAAGCTTTGCAGACATACAGCGTAAAGACCTTTTCCATAACACAACTACCAATCAGCAAATAAAGCAGGTGCTGTAGGAGTATGACTAAAGACAATAGAAGTCTTAGATTAAAAAAAAATCTTCACTTTATAACTCCAAGGGATGGAATCCAAAGAAGACTTTCCAGATGGAATTACACAAAATCTTGGATGTGAGTCTCAAACAGAGTTATCACAATGCTAAAAGCTGGCTTCCTTTCTAAGGGACATCTGTTGAAAAGTTGTTTACATTCTTACCAAAATGCAAAAGGCTATAAAGAATTCTCCAGTGAAGTAACATTTTCTGGGTGTAATAAAGTCACTTCCTAGTGCTGTTATTTAGTATTAACCTGTTTGTTAAATTAAGAGCTAACACTATATATTTGTGTATCTGTAATAATTAACAATTTATTTTGTAATGATGTCATTTTACTTACTTCAGTCTTGAAATACTGAACACTTTCAGTCTGGAAAAAACAATGAGCCAAATTCTTCACTGACATATAAATCACTGAGATTACACAGGATGTAAAGCTGTACAATAATCTGGTCCAATTACTTCAAAGTAAAAATCACAAAATCTCACTAGAAGAATAAATATTTTTCACTCTTAGCAACCACAGTAGCAATAGTTGATTTAACCAGTCATTTGCGCAAAACATTATTTTGCTGATTTGGCAGCACTGCTTTAAACAACATTAAAAAGAAACATGTGGGTGTTGAGCATAAAAGAGCATCCTGAAATTACCATTCACAGCCACAAGATGGAGACTGAGATGACTTTATTCCTGCAGAATTTGCTTGGAAGAATATTATTGTAAAATTGTACTTCCAACTTCAAGAAAAAGCTAAATGAAGAACACTAATATGTCATGTTTGTAAGGTACTTCTGCAGATAAAGGATATACTGCATACAAGTTATGCCTAAGCTTATCACCCTTCAGGCCAAATGTAATATTAAAATAGGTCCAAGGGCCGTAGTTAAATTTTTAGAATAGATTATCTGCCATGTTCCAGTCCCTATCTGCTGCTCAGACAACACAAAGGAACCAGAATGTTCTCACAAGTACCCTGCTGGGAAACAACCTCTTTCAGAAGGGTGCAGCACAACAAGTAAATCTACCTCAGTTTCCCCCAAGTTCCTAGAAACTCTATGGCAGGTCCTCTAGTTCTCTGTTCTCCAGCAGCTCTTACCTGATACCAATTCTCACCTGATTCTAATTCTCACACAGACAGCTCTGCTTCATTGTGTGTCTCTCTCTCAATCTGAGATTTTCTAATACTCCTTAGCCTCAGGTACTGTTCTGCCCTCTTAATTGGCTGAAACAGGAGTACCTGTTCTAGCACAGAGAAATTGGACCTACATCAGTTACTGGGTCCAGAAACCCCGTGACATGTCTATTTTAGTAAATCATCCTTGTATTGGCAATCACTACATGAGAGATCTGTTTTTCTATCTGATGCTTGTGTTGTAAGAATGCACTGGTAAGTGTAACCGAGCTGATGTTCCCATTTAGAGTGGCTCCGTATAAAGTTTGAATTATTTTTTTTTAATTTTCATTTCATTTGTACCAACAATATTGAGTTTGATCTCTAATTGATTCAAATCAGAAATGACTCCACTGAAGTCGGTGGAGTAAGTTATGATGGGTTAAAATTTAGGAAAGTGAGATCATGAGATCAGAAATCTTATTGTTCAAAGCCACTTATTTTTAATGTCACATTTGAGCAACAACTCCCAGAAGTGTACAGCTGGGACTTCATCACTGAAAACAAACACAAAATAAATAAGTGGAACTATCACAGAGAAGAATTGTGACCTAGTCTGTTAAATTGGTGGGGGAAACTGAATGTGGAGTAGACACAAATAGGTAGTCCACATGGGATTGAAGTGAAACAGTTTAGTGGGAGAGAGGAGCTGGAGGAAAAATGAGATCGCTATAAACTGTCACCTGCCCCCAAAGTGTCAAGCATCTATTTCAATAGCAGTTTGGGTGACATCTAATCACTTTAACGCACTTTGTTTTCATAATGAAATTATTCAATCTTTTGCTTCTTTCAAACAGTGTATTAAGAGAACTAGATGTGCCTTAGATGGCAGCTGAATGAACAGCTGGACTTCTTGAGTAATCAGAAGAGGAACAAGCAGTCCAAATGCTACAGGTAAACAAGAGAAAAAATAGCTAAGAATAAAACATTAAATACATTCAAAACAGGAAAAGAAATTTATTTATAAACTCTTCTCTGCTTCTGTACTTTCTACTCTTGTTTTTAGAAGAAAGCCACACTGCAGAACCTAGTTCCACTATATCTCCTTTTGCCTTTTATTTTTCTACAAAGGTTATTCTCTTAAAATAACATTTATCATTAACAAAACTTTGGTCTCATTCTTCAAAAGGCACTAGAGGGAGAACAAGACAACCAATGTTCACTTTCTTTATCATATTCCAATACCAAAATGTGTAGCACACTATTCTACTGTGTAGATCAAGGGTGGGGAACCTTTTTTTGAGTTGGGGGTCGCACTGACCCACAGAAAAATCAGTCACAGGCCACATACAAGTGAGAGGCCAAAAAACAAAAACAAAAACAAAACAAAACATAAAAACCCTTGACTGAGAAGCAGAAAGACACCTCCCACATTCCCCTCACACACACCAGAGTCTAAGTATGGGGTGGTGCCCAGGCTAGATTGCCAGCATGGACTCCGCAATGCTGGGGGTTGGGAGGAGCCCTGAGCCTGGGGAGCTGGATCCAGACAAACCAGGGGCCGCATCTGGCCCCAGGTCTTTAGGGTCCCCACCCCTGGTGTATATGAAGGTTCTGCATTTTCCCACTAAACCAAATTAATAGCTCAGAAGAAGCCATGATTACTAATGAAAAACGTCTACATAAATCAGAAGCTTCATAAATCATAACACAAAAGGATCTGATTACATGAGTTGTATTCAGCCATTTAGCTGACTGTTGAATTTTGACTAATAGTAACTCTATGGCAAGGATGCTACCTATCGGGAATTGGGGGGCAACAGACCCACACCTCTGAGGTTTGAACCCCTGGATTTTACATATGAGGTCTGCTTAAAGCTGCATGCCCACAAGAGTTTGAGCTTTTTGAAGCTTTGTCTTTGGGGCAGGAAGTTTGTTATAAAAAGAGGGAGGCAGGTGATTAAGAATAACAAAAGACTGACCCTTCAGGGGGTAGTGATAGAAATGTAGCCATGTTAGTCTGGTGTAGCTGAAACAAAATACAAGAATGACATTTCTAATACATAGTCCTGTATTTTCCTTCAGGGGGTAGCTGAGTTAGTCTGTACAGGATAAACTTTAAAACCAACCAATAGTCTGGTAGCACTTTACAGACTAACAAAACATGTAGATGGTATCACGAGCTTCCATTGGCACATCCCGCTTCTTCATCTAAGAATGCGTGTTTTTTAGTCTTTAAAGTGCTACCAGACTATTTGTTGTTTTTTAAGTTTAACAAAAGACTAGTCATTCAAGTACTTGAAGGATCATTAGATCATAATGAAAACATTGCCAGGTTCTCAAAAGGTGGGGGCAGCGGGTGGGTGTGTGTGTGTGTGCAGCAATGAGTGTTGTGATGCTGGGATTTGCATTTGGACCACTGCTGTTAAACTTGTTCTTAGTGTTCTTGAAAAAGGGGTAAACAGTGAGGTGACAAAATTTGAAGATGATATAAAATTACTCAAAATAGTTAAATCCAAAGATGTCTTCAGAGAGTTACAGAAGGAACACACAAAACTGAGTGATTGGGCAACACAAGGGCAGATGGAATTCTGTGTTGATAAGTGCAAAGTAACTATACATATAAAACTATACATATAAAAAGGATGGGGTCTAAACTAACTGTTACCACTTCAGAATGAGATCTTGGAATCATTGTGGATAACTCCCTGAAAACATCTGCTCAATATGCAGCGTCAGTCTAAAAACTAGAAAAACAACAGAATATTGGAAATCATGAGGAAAGGAATAGATAATAAGACAAAATATTATATTGCCTCTACATAAAATCATTGTATGCCCACATCTTCAATACTGTCGGCAGATCTGGTCACCCCATCTAAAAATATATATATTGGATTTGGAAAAGGTAAAGAAAGGGCAACTGAAATGATTAGGGGCAAGAAACAGTTTACATATGAGGAGAGATTAACAAGACTGGGATTTTTCAACTTGGAAAAAAAATGACTAAAGTATGGGGGGATATGTTAGAGGTCTAGAAAATCATTAATGGTGTGGAAAAATAGAATAAGGAAATGTTATTTATTCCTTCACTAATGTAACACAAGAAGCTCACCCAATGAAATTTATAGGCAGGAGATTTAAAACAAATTATTTCTTCATGGTCACCCTGTAGAACTCTTTGCCAGGAGATGGTGTAAAGGCCCAACTATAACAGGGTTTCAATAAGAATAAAATAAGTTCAAGGAGTATAGGTCCATCAATGGCTACTAGCCAAAATGTGCAGGAATGGTGTCCCTAGCTTCCGTTTGCCAGAAGCTGGGACTGGGCAATAGAGGATGGATCATTTGATGAATATCCCCTCTGTTCACGCCTTCTGAAGCACCTAGAATTGGCCACTGTTTGGAAGACAGGATACTGGGCTATATGGATCATTGGTCTGACCCAGTATGACCATTCTGATCTTATTTAGAGCCCAAATGTGTAGACCCTCTAGACCCTTCTCCACCTTCCAAAGAGGCTAATCAGTGTCCCTTAAGTGACTTGCCACAAAATGTCAGAATGTTAATATTAGATCCGAATGGGTCTAATAGTTATTTTTTTCTTTTATATAGGAATTAGATAGTGTTCCTGTCAGATAATTGCTAAATTATCTGCCAAAAACAAAAAAAACAAGAAAACTAGAGTTTTCAAGTGCCCTATTATCCCTAGAAAGAGGTGATATGTGTGTGGGGTGGGGGATAGGCAAATGGATTGTTCTCCTCCTCCCCAGTTTACTGCTTGACTTGTATGAAGCATGCTCAGTAACACTACTGAAGTCCCTGTCCTCACTCTACCCCCCTGCTCTCACTCTCTTCCCCTACCCCCATGCACAGGTTGCCCCCCTTCCCACCTCCAAAAATTTGAATGGCAGCCCTGCTCTGTGGTCTGGTCTATGCAGCTTTAGACATCAGTCCTAATTCTGTGACAGCATCTTCTCTTTACTAGTGACTATGTAGTGGTGGTGGGGTTCTTTGTCCCATTCTCACTTGCATGGCTTCCCTATGCCCAAGAGGTATCCCATTCATATCAGTGGAACTCCTTTCACAGACGGAAGTCCATTCTGCTGTGTCCCAATACAGAATTGGTGCCTTAGCATTTCTCAGCTGCCTATGGCTGCCTTCTTCCCAGAAGTGAACTCTGTCCAATCAGACTTTAATAAAACAATCAAGATTAGAAGAATGACCCACATTCTGTGTCCCCCAGCATCTTCTCATAAAAGGCAAATCATTTCTCATATGACATTTGGTTGGATAGAGAAAATCTTTAAAGGCCAAAGACTATGGAATCTCTGTGGCTATGTTCCAGATTTCTTTCACAAAGACAAAGAGGTTTGTCCACAGCGTGGAAGATTGAGAAAATAAAAAAAATCAACACAGATTCTCTTTTTAAAAAAAGTTCTGCACACACTTAAATGTATACAAGATCAGTGCCTAATTTAAGAACTGATGCAGTAAAAGCAATAACCAAGGAGAAAGAGAATGGGGACAGAATGTAAATGTATACATATTTTAAATACTGTGAGGATTGGGGAAACATGGGGGGGAGGGGTGAATTTACATTTCAGGCTATCAACATGATACTGCTTTGGAAAAACATCTGGCATTATATATTTGAAGATACATACATTTACACTGACTAGTATTTTTATGATTACCTCCACTTATCAACAAAACTTTTTACTACTGTCACAGCAGCTTGATTACAAAAGGCAATTACTAATTCTGAAGTACATTAAAAAGACATGACCTGATTAGGGCATGATGATTAAAATACAGATATAGATTAAGATGTGCTGATATGACCTACAAAATAAAATTAAAACCACCTTTGGTAAAAGCCAATAATTTACAAAAGGTCTTATTTTTTGCATGGCTCTAGTTAAATAATAAGGCATTTGAATTTTATTCCATAAAGCTATGTCTAGACTGCAGGCTTCTTTCGGAAGAAGCTTTTCTGGAAGAGATCTTCTGAAAAAACTTCTTCTGAAAGAGAGTTTCCACACTGCCAAAGTGCATTGAAAAAGCGATCTGCTTTTTCGAAAGATAGCATCCATTCAGTGTGGACGCAATCTCGCATTTATGCTGTGATTACTATGGATGGAGTGGCCACCAGAGCACCTATGCTTTTTCCTCTTTCCTCTTCTTTTGAAAGAACTCCCTCTTCCCCATCCACACATGCCTTTTTGCAAAAGAGTTCTTTTGGAAAAAGGCTTCTTCCTCGTAGAAAGAGGATTATCAATGCTGGAAAAAACCCTCTGTTTTTTCGATTTACTTTTGGAAGAACGCAATTGTAATGTTGACATAACTCAGGTTTTGTCAGAATAATGGCTGTTTTTCTGAAAAAACTCTGTAGTGTAGACATAGCCTAACATTTAGTTTTGATCTTACAAATATTTACATACATGTTTAACTTTACACACAAGTAGTCACACTGTACTTAATGAGACTATTGTGTGTAGTTAAGCATGTGCATGATTGCTGAACTGAGGTCCAAGTCACAGCTACCAAGCTGAACTCTAAACACTGTTTCATTTCCCCCATACTCAATTTCAAGATTGGAATCTCAGACACTAAGAAATGGACTATAGTTGGATCCTGCCTATCTCTGCTCTGAAGAACAGTTCCTTCCCCATAATTGGAAACTTTGGAGCGCCACCAAAAAGAGCATCTCTTCTTCCAATATGGGACAAGGAAAACCATCCTGCATACAGCAGCTTTCTCACAATTTGAAACAGGAAAGACTTTGTTGCAACCACAGCAGTATAGTCTTGAAAACTTCAAAGAATGGTTTTCATTTTATTTTCACCTTGATCCCAGGATAATGTAGTGTTGTGGGTTTTTTTAATTTTTACAAAACAATCTGTTTCCTGACTAGGTTCATGATCTCAATTTTTTCCTTTGCCCTTTAGGTAGCAAGCTTTATTGCTAAACACCTTAAATTTACCTTTGTGAACTCTTCCCTCTGTTGCATTTTGTGCCAATTTAAAAAAAAAATCCTTTCATTCACATAAGATGTGTCAGTTTCATGTTTTCAAGTTTCACCAGAGCCAAATTATGTTGAACAGAAGTTTGACTATAATATACAACGTTGCTGAAATTCTTAGCTTTGTTCTGTTCACCTTGAAAAGCTCTCTCACAACCACAACTACCAATCCTCCCTCTATATTTTAAGATCACCCTCTGCCCCAACCCTTACTTCCTCTTCCCCCTTTTCATAACCACCAGCTTCTTCTATCCAACTACCTCTACTGCTGGGCTTCTCTTTTCCCACTCCTCAACCCAGCTGCCTTCCTCTGCTCTAATCTTAGACTACCCCTGCGGACCTGCTGTTTCTGGGACTTCTCCACAGCTGCAGAAACCACACAAGAGGGGCTGTTCTCCAGGCACCGTTTTGGAGATAAGAGAGGCAGGAACTGAAGTGGCCAGACAGGGATAAGTGGGGAAGGTGGTGGAGACTGAGCACACTGCCACTGCTAAAGGGGGAGGAGTCAGGCTTAGTGAAGGGCTCCCCCTCTGAAGTGGTGAATAATTCCCAGGGATGGGGAAATAACCCCAAGCCCTGTCCCACCAGGAGACAAAAATGAGCCTGGACTCCCTGTTTGTGGGGTTAATTGCAGAAGAACTTTGTATGTGAAAGCATAGGGCTGGTGAGGCCCACATCCTCCCCCCTCCTCCTATATCTGATGAGCCAGAAACAAGCCTTCAGGAACACATGCCATTTACTATAGGCTGTGGTGCCATTGTAATGAAAACAAGTTATAGATAAGAGTAGGAAAAAAGGACAAGAACACATAACAATCTTGTTTAACCAGATGTACTAATCAAGGTCAAAGGACAAGCAGTATCAGATCGATAGTCAACGGCCAAGCCATATTGTAACAAGTGATAAGTAACCCCCAGAAAGTTTCAAATTGCAAGACAGGGGGAAAACCTATATACAAGCAGCACAACGGTGTAAGCAATTTGGACCTCACCAATGGACACTGGTACTGGTGCCTCAGAAGCCTAGATGACCTCCCACTCGTCCGCAGCTGAACAGGGTCCCCAGCTTGCAGAAGGGATGTAAGAGCCGCTTTTTCTATCGTGTTGTTCTTTTGGTTAAGGGGTATAGCTAAAATCTGTCAGGAAATAAGCTGCCTGTGTTTGACAGATACTGGTGCAGAATGTTTTGTACTTAGAGAACCCAGTGTTGGACCTGAGAATTATTCTTGCCGGCAACACTGTTCCAGCAAATCCTACTCATGAGCAGCAAGTGGCGCCTCATGCACTAAGTTCAGCCACATGGCTGCCATCTTGTGCCTGGTGCAGCGGGGATGGGCAGCAAGGTCAGTAAAGGCTAACTGAGCCTTTCCCCCAGAGTTTGTAAACTCCTAAAAGGGACCATCAGAGTTTCTAGTCCAGGGGTCTCAAACTCAGTTTACCTTTGGGCCAGTGCAAGTGTTCAAGTCCTTGTAGTGGCACAATGGGTACCCCCCTCTGGTAGGGCTCTGGTGGGGGAGGGGCAAGAGGTCTCTATACCTCTCCCCCCCATATGTCTTCTGGAACCTCCTGCCAGCTTGCATGCCCCCCTTTCCCTTATGCATTCTCCAGGCTTCTGGCACATCCCTGTGGCTCAGTGGCGGTGTGTGCAGAGCCATCCCATCCAGAGGGCTATCAAGGCTGTTCCCCACTCTGGCACAATGAATACAGAAGTGGGAGCCCACAAGAGCACTCCAAAACCTTGCCTCTACAGGCTCTGGTACAAATACCCAGATTTTGGGGAATTCGCTGCCACCACCCAAGTAATTCCAAGAAAAACCAGGAAAAAGATCACTTGGGAAATCTCCTCCCTAAGGTAAAACTCTCCCCCTGCCCCAACCTCCATTTTACTCAGAGTTAGGAAAAAACAGAGAATTCACAGACAATGATGGACTCTGTCCTTGTAACTAGGCGCTGAATACTAAGGACACAACAATCATCTAATCCCGGTTAATTAGAAAAGAAAACAATCCTTTATTATCAAAACAAAAACTACAGTTGGAAGCATAGTCAAGTGGCTAGATGGGAAGAGCCACCAATTGATATAGATACTCAGGGAAAGTCCCTGGGCTAAAAGCTTAGTTACAAAAGAAAAAATAACACTTAACAAGATCAGACATTATTTCCAAATCCCCAAACAAGGAAAACCACAAATCCTGATGGACTAGCTAAACTTTTCCCTACTTACACCTTGTAAGAAGTCCGTTCTTGGAGAGAGAAGTGTCCCCCATCAGCCTCAGTACTTGGAAGAAACTGCTCTGAATTTCAAACAAAGAAGAAAAAGGAAAAACCTCTTCCAGTTTGAAATTCCTACTTGCATTGTTATTGGCTGACCACCGGATACTTGGCTAGGTACAGTTAGTTAACCCCTTAGTCACAGGGTGCTGGTCTGTACTTCTGATTATGACAATACTTCTGATTATTGAGGAGAATGCCCCAAGCCCCACACTTCATGGAGCGCCATAGCAGTGGCCCCAACCGTCCTATGGATGGGAGGGTCCCCCGAATTCAGGTTAGCCCACAGGAACCTGGGTAGGCTGGGTGCAGCAGCAGGGGTTGAGCCCCCTTGTACTCACTGTAGCAGTGGGAGTTGTAGGGAAGCAGAGTAATGCAGCAGCCTGCTCTGCTCCACCTCCCTCTTCCAAGCCAGCCCACACTGGGATTCGGGCGCTGCACTTCCCACCGCTGTAGTGAAGCAGAGTGATGACCAGGCCGGCTTGGGAGATGGTAGTGGAGCAGAGTAGAGGCTGTTGTATCATTCTGCTTCCCCACAGCTCCAACTGCTGTGGTGAGTGCAGTGGGGGGAGGAAGGAGCGGGTGACCGCTGCTGCTGCCCCACATCAGGGCTGCTGGTAATCCCTGAGACTGTATCCCTTGGGGGAGGAGGCTTGAGGGAAGGGATGTGATAGGGGAGGAGAGGCAGATCAGGTTTGGTAAGAGGTGGGATAGAGGTGGAGTAGGGGCTGGAGTTGGGGGAAGGATACTGACATTACCCCTCGAGGGCCCAGGGACTCATGCACCAGCAACTGTGCATGGGCTGCAGATGGATCATGGACCATGAGTTTGAGGCCCCTGGTCTAGTCTGACCTGTAAAACACAGGCCACCAACTTACCCCGTCACTCCTGTATTGAGCCCAATAACTCAAGTTCCTGCCTCCCTCACCTCAGGCCCTGCCTCTCTTCCTTGATAGGATATATCTTCCAGAAAGTCATTCAGTCTTAATATTCACCTGTGTGGAACCTCATCAAGGTCCATGCCTCTGGGCCTTTAGCTTTACTGTCCCTAAAAGTCTCTGTCTGACCTGCATTTATAGCAAATAGCCTGGAAACCTGGCTTGTGTCTGATGTTCAGCAGGTGAAATTGTAATTGTTCAGATATAATCACTAAAAGGTAATGCTGGAATGTCACTGTCACCAAATATTATGAAAATAATATCAATATAAACAGAGCAAGCCTAGAAGACATGTTAAAATCAGTCAGAGGAAAATCCTCCCTTGATAATAGCAAGGTTGCCTTTACTACCCAGGCGCTCTACAAGCGAAGGAGAATATACAGTGGGATCATTTTCATAAAGGAGTAAAGATTCCTCTTTCAATCATTATAGCGAATTCCATATGGACTCAGGACAGTCCTACAATAGAAACATGTGGGTTGGCTTTGGAAGAGCTTATCACCTTTCTCCTATGATGGAATACATCAGGTCTGGCTTGTATCATCTTCACACTCGGCTTTACCAACACATAATTATTTATCATGAGACTCACGGTACTTGTTGTTATTCCTAAAGCCCCAGTTCCTGGAAGCATGTTATTACAAGTGAATCTCAACTCTCTCTCTCAAAGAGTAATTTTCTACACTTCAAAGGCAGAGGTACCCTTACTGAATAATTGAATAGTCAATGCAAATTACCTTGATTATTTGATGAGCTGATTAATCTAAATTTAACATCCTTGTTCAGCTACTCACTTTTTTACATTTTCTAATCCCATTTTCCATGTAGTAGAAGTGGAGCCTTGTTTTGAGATATATGCTCCAATTTTATACTCTCTGCTTTTCCAGTGCTAATAATTGTGGGTGCAATTGATGTTAGACACTTACTTGTTTGTGCCTGCAAGTGAGGTCTAAAAGATGTTAATTGTGCTCTTAAATATCTCCACCCACAAAATTGTGGGTGCATAGTAAAGAGACAGACAGAGTCTCCTTTTAGAGTTAGGCATATGTTAGCTCTAGCATTCTACCTATAAAATAACAGAAATATGTTAGCGAGAAATCTTGCAACCTTGTGGATTATGATTTTATGCCCCCTTTAACTTTTACTGCCAGACTCCTATTTTTATCAACACTTATTAAATTACTTATTCATTTGGTGAAAGGAAGTAATGATTTGGTGGTGACGCCTATCTCTCCAAAAACATTGTCTACTGTTCATATATAAACCATATTCATTGGAAAAATGCACTTTAATGCCATTGTGAAAGAAGCTATAGAAACCCCTAGACTAGATTAAGGCATGTAAGAGGGGAAAAATAACCCCAAAGAATTATTTAGAAATATTTACTAGTTACAAATTTAGATCTTGATTCCTCAAACATTTACACACATGCATGTCAATAGTTATGTTGACTTCACTGGAAATAATGTGCATAACTCTTTCAAAGATCATAATCTAATATGGATCTACAATAGGAACTGGTATTTAACTAACAAGTATGACTCATTGCAACTATGTATTGAGTAATCTCCTGTAGTCCCTTTTATAAAATTAATTTATGAAAATCACTATTTTATTTGTAAATCACTATTTTGTTATTGATTCATTCTGATTTAAAATTGTGGTTTGTCTGGGTAGTTATCAGAGGACTCAAAAGTAAAACAACTTCTGTACATGAGTAGTGGAGAAAAGTGACTATGCATTCCTAATCGATTCTAGAGCCTTTTAAATAGCAGAATTAATTATATTCTTAACAAGGTATATAAAAGTAGATTTTATTTGCTTTTTTAGTTTAGAATTAATATAATACAGGCAATAAGGGAAGTGTCAAAATGTATTATTTCAATCAAATAATATTTCAATACAAAGATTATATATTGACTATTGAAATTATTTACATTGTCAATAATTTTTCAATATCTGAAATTTAGCTTATTCTACAAACACTAAATATAACTACTGCCATTAATATAATCAAAACACTACTAAGTAATAATATATAAATTAATCCTCCAAATAACTGAACCCCATCTCTTTCCTCCTTTCCCAACCCAAGCCTGATGAAGTAGATGAGATTTTGAGGTAAAAAATGTTTTGACATCTATTTCACAGTGACTGCTTGTGGTCAAGAAAATGCTTGTAGGAAACATTAATTTTTTCTCTTCTGTAAAACCAGGTAGCATGTAATTAGAACTTGATTTATAGCATTCTGTCTTTCATGGCTCAATGATTTCTTTAAAAACATTTATTGCAAAGTAATAGATTATGAAGGCACTTTGGGACCAGAGAAACTACAATAAGCCTGGTTACGTTCAGTAATATAAATACAGAAGAGCAATTTCAGTAACTTGCTTTGAATCTGTACATAACTAGATAAGATCCCAAAGCTGTTAATACTGGAGGAACAAGCTCCCTGACACCTTTATTAACGTGGCTGGATTGTGGGAAGAAAACCTGGCCCATTATTTTCTTTTCCAAATTCTCCTAATTTTACTCCAGCTTCATTGAGACTTTTACCAGTCTCTCTGTTATTTAGACATATCATCTTGATTGTACTCTCTCAAGTTACATATGTAGACATTATTGCTTCTTCCATAATCTCTCTAATATCTGGCCTTTTCTCACCATTCACATCACTAAAACAATATTAGATTCTCACCATATCTCCTCTTGACTACTACAATCTCATCCTCTATGGGCTTCCTGACACCTACTTTTCTCCCTTCTTGTCAGTTCAAAACATGGCGCGATCATTTTCCTTAACTGTCGTTTTGAGCATCCGAGCCCTTTCTTTGAATCCCTTATTTGTCTCCTGCTCCCCATCACATCAGATACAAGCTTCTGGTGCTTAACTTTAATGTCCTTAACTTAGTTACTCCCTACTTATCTGCTTTTGTATAATATCATGTCACCCTACATTAGTTTAGTTTTAAACCTCCAACCATGGTTGTGCTGAAAAGTTTGGAAGAATTCTCCTTAAGTGGTATGTGGCCTACCCCAGCTTGCCAACCCAATCATGTGAATTACCATTCAAAATAAAAAATAAAAACTGTGTGCAGAAGGAAGGTTTTTCATTTATTTGGAATTTTATAGCAGAACTGTCTTCAGCCTAGAGCTTGGTGCCTTCATTACTCTTCCCTGGCTAGTAGTCCTCACAGTCATACTGGGAAAATATATGAGACAATCAATCCCTACTTCATTGTCTATAGTAGAAGAGGCACAGGGTAATAGCTCGCATAAATAGCTCTCTATGGCTAACCACAGACATTCAGAAACCAGCACAATAGCTTTGGATTTGTGTCCCTTTCAAGTTAATCTATGCCTGACTTGATATCTTGTGAGATGGAGAAAAGCTCATCCCTGTATTAAGCTATCTAAATGATTGTATGCTCTGTTGAGTCTCATGTTTTTAGCCAGAAGATTTTTCACCTGTAATGGAGAGAGTTAAGGCCCACTCTCTATATTGGGAATACCACTAAGCTTAGCCTCTAAAAAGGGGATACGGCTGCAAAGAATTGTAATTAGATTGCAAGCTAATCAGAAAAGGAGACCCATTAAGCTTCCATAGGCGAGAAGCTATGAAGACTATTTTTTGTATAGTTAGGGCTCTTTATGTGCAAGATATATAGGTATATCATTTGTACTTATTTTTATCACCAATAATATTTTGTTCTCTTTGAAGATTCAACAGCTGTCTGAAAAGCTCTTCTAGTTACAGCTTTTGAAGAAACATGAAGACATCTTAGAGAAAAATAAAGTTAAACTTATGAATCAAAGGAGTATTTTTCTCAAAGTCTTTGTATGCTTCTTGTTATACTACTTAGGATAGTTCAGTTCTACATAATAAACAAAAGCCCTGTATGGCTATTGTCAGATTTATATTTTGTACATATATTGGACAACACTAATTAAATATGAAAATCTGAAAGATTAAAATTTGTTTTGGTTCTTAACACTATAAAACAAAGAAATTCAAAATCTCACTCTAAACTCTAATTCATGATTTTAGATAATATACTTCCTGTACTACCTTTAAAACTTTTCAGTTGCCTTTATAACTTAATAGTATGACTACAGTGTCTACCATATTCTTCATCCTACAACTAGAACAGAAAAGGGAATACTGCAAATACTAGAGTACTGCTACTTACCTGGAAAGGAAAAATTGCTGTTCTCTGATGGAATGTAAACTTGATATCAACTGTATCCAATCAGATTTGATGCATGAGTTATCTCTTCTTGTTTAGAAGGGAATTCACTTTGTATTTAAGTTAATAGTTAGATAAGAGCATTTAATGGAATTTAATCTTGTCATTTACTTTATGAATTTATTCTTCTATAAAATAAATTGTTTTTAAAGAAAAACTAATATTTTAAATTTGGGACTTACTTCTAAATAACACCAAGAAACTCCATATTTCAGACTCCTTAACAGCCATCTCATGATGTATTTTGCGAGTAAATAGTGCAACATCCTTGTCTTGGACTTCTGCAAAGGGGTGAATTTCACACTTAATGATCAATTTAAAGAACTAAAAAAAGTGGCCATTTTGCACCATTGATTTTTAAGCATAATTCTGTATTGATTTCAACAATTGCTTAAAAATTGATGGCATAATATGGTCTCTCACACTAATATTATAGAACATGCTCACTTCAGTGAAACAGTAGAATTAGTTGAACAGGAATAATGCTGGAGATCTAGATTATTTCCTTGTTTTAACAGGTTACAGAATAGAATATTTACCTATTTTATACAGGCAGCCCCTGGGTTACATGGATCCGACTTACATCGGATCCCTACTTACAAACGGGGTGAGGCAACTCCGCACTAGCTGCTTCCCCCCAGCAGACCAGGGAGACGCGGAGCAGCTTTTCTCAGCAGACGCCTCAGCTTGAGAATAAAGGACTGAGGGAAGTGAGGTGTGGGAGAATAAAACTGAGCACTGGAGAAATGTTTGGCTAGAGTTTCCCCTACAATATGTACCAGTTCCGACTTACATACAAATTCAACTTAAGAACAAACCTACAGTCCCTATCTTGTACGTAACCCGGGGACTGCCTGCATAGTTAAAAGAGGTAAAACTGTATTTCAGCCCAGTTATTTTAACAAGGATTCTATTTTTCTATTTATATTTAAAAAAAATGTAATCAGATACAGAGATGAAAATTACTGAAGAAAAGGAGAATTTTATTTACGAAATCACAGATTTTAACAATGATGTGTAAAATGTGTAGCTAATGTGTAAAAATATATATAAAAAAGCCAACACTGAAATTTGTGATTTGGAATATAAGGCAAATATTTTATCTTATGTTAAACTATTTTATCTTGGATTGCAAAAGAATACAAATGACTAAAACAGAACTGACTGAAAAAATATTTCTCTTAGTGCTAAATTGCAAGATCATGATCTGCCCTGAATAAGGGGCAGTGTATGGGTTACCCACTATACTCTCTTCCACTCATTTGTGCTATGCAGAGAAGTAGGAGCTCTGCAATGTCTGCATTTACTCCCGCACGGTTATCCAGGAAGTTATACTCAACGCAGAGATATAAGGAGGTGCATGTTGCATTACTGTGTTAACAACTAAGCCCTCGATGACTATTGACCACCTAATTTTGAGTCCTACAAGCCCTCCTAATTTTACTTGAAGTTACATGCACAGGGGCCTCATGGGATTGGTCCTTTATAGTTATTGTCTAAAACAGAATCCTATGACCTTTTGTGATCAAATATAGAATATAAATGTATCACAATCAGGTAATCTAACCATAGGCTTTTTTCCTTGCTGACTTGGCAGTCACTTTTGGTCCATGCCATAGACCAAACCAGCAACAAAGGCAATAGTTCCTTGAACTGCTTCAGTTCCCATTTCTCCAGGTGAATCCAATTCACCCAGCTGGCAATAAGGTCCAGAGTTCCAGCAATATGAATATCTCTGCAGACAGTTTGATTTGACAGACTTAATACACCATGCACCTGTTCCTTGTATTCCCTGTTTGTAGATACAGATCATTTAATAGGATTGCCCATATGCAGTTTCTTGTACATCAAGTTTTATAAGTCTAATTGTATGTTTATTCTAATATCCTTTTACAACATCTGATGATGGTTAAAAGTAATTAAAGAGTATTTAAGATTATACCCTGACAATTAAAACTGTAATACATTTTAACTTAAAATGTATTTCTTCTTAGAAATGGAGTCAATGGAACGTGAAAATGTTCAGTTAAGTGTACTCCAGTGGTAGAAGAATGAATTAAAGCAGGATTTATTTATTCTCCAAAGCAAACTCAAAGGCATTTAATGTGTTTGATAATCTCTTATTATGATAAACATTTGTGATTTGACAGCATGCGGAGGTGCCCTTCCTCATTGGTCTTATGTGACTTGGGGGTCTTATGTGACTTCATGCAGATATGTAAAGATTGAGGCTGCTGCACTAAAAGACTCATGAGAGTGTAATGGTGCAGCCATGCTGGTATGATGAGTATGACTCTCTCCATGTCCTGTCTGATCTTCTGCAGGAGTTTGCTGATCAGAGGAAATGGTGGGGATATATCCAGGAGAACTGCTACTCAAGGGAGGAGGAAAGCATCTGTGAGGGAAGCTTCTTCCAAACCCAGTCTGGAGCAGAACCTGGACACTTTGGCTGTGTCTAGACTGGCCAGTTTTTCCGGAAAATCAGCCGCTTTTCCAGAAAAACTTGCCAGCTGTCTACACTGGCTGCTTGAATTTCCGCAAAAGCACTGACGATCTCATGTAAGATTGTCATTGTTCTTGCGGAAATACTATGCTGCTCCCGTACAGGCAAAAGTCCTTTTGGTCAAAACTTTTGCACAAAACGGCCAGTGTAGACAGCTCAGATTTGTTTTTCTCAAAAAAGCCCCGATCGCGAAAATGGCGATCGGGGCTTTTTTGCGGAAAAGCGTGTCTAGATTGGCACGGACGCTTTTCCGCAAAAAGTGCTTTTGCGGAAAAGCGTCCGTGCCAATCTAGATGCTCTTTTCCGCAAATGCTTTTAACGGAAAACTTTTCCGTTAAAAGCATTTCTGGAAAATCATGCCAGTCTAGACGTAGCCTTTGTGTTCTGCATGGTCACACATAAATCTACGCAGGAAGAGCCCCATTTTCAGAAGAGAGTAGAAGCCAGCTCCAGGTGAAGTTCTTGAGAGAGCCAGCAGATGCCGCCCAGTAGAACTCTGCCTGGATGGATACAGGAGCGGAGATAGGCCCCACAGTCACAGGCCCCTCCTTCAGCCAACCTCTAGTTCATAAGGGACCCGCTGAAGGTAGGGAGGTAGGCTGGGTTCTGGAGTGCCATAGAGGATTTGCCTGGGGAGTGCACGGTGGTTGGTTTAAGTCCCCCCTCTAGATCTTCTCCGCCATATCCTGCTGGCAACAGTTGGACTTGGACCTGCCAGTGGAAGGAGAGGACATGGTGGAGAACAGAATCTTTGCAACCCAGAGGAAGGGGACTCAGGACTGACAGGGGCCTCTCTAGAGTGGAGAGGAAAGGCACCAGGGTGGCATTGGGGAGGAAGAGAGGAACAGAGGAAAACACCACCCATACTCCCAGGTTCTCCAGAGGCTTGAGTGGGACATGGACTCCCCTCACCGCCAAACCTTTCTCTACAGCCTCCTGCGTGGCGGCCTTGGATGCCAGGAAGAATACCACCTTCCCAAACATCTTAGAGGCCGCCACTTCAGCCATGGACCCCACCACATGCTAACACCCTCACGTAGGCCTCCACTTGGGGCGAGGCTGACACTAGGAGGCAACGAACCCCATGCATCTTTGTCAGGGTGGGAAAAGGGCCACTGCCATTGGACATGGAATTCTGGGAGGTGGTCTGAGCAAATAGAGAGGTGGCAGGTGGGGGCTATCTGGCCTTGGGGTCCAGAACCCCATTGCCCCTAGAGCTGGTGGAGGGAACAAGGGGGTGAAAAAGAGAGGAAGCTATGGCTGACACCTGGGCTGCAGCACAGAGATGAGCCACCACCATGGGAGGTTTAACTTACCAGGTGGGGTTCTTGCCCATTTTGGTCCCCTGGCCCTTGCTGCCCTTCATGAGGTCCTTCTTAATGGTGACACTTGCAGGAGGTGCCACAGAGGGGGGGAGGAGGGGTCCCAGAATCCCCACCCCTGCCTACTGCCATCATTGTAGGAGGGGGTTGCCCGTCAGCCTTAGAGGGGACAGCATTTCAAGAGGATGGGTGGAGAAGGGGCAGTAGGGGCATCACAAGTCAGCCCCTCCATTGTTGTCATGGGTAGAGAGGGAAGGACAGGAGGAAAGGAAAAAGTGCCAGGGGAGGGAGCAAGTGGAGGAAAGGAGGGGAAGAGAAAGGTTCATCACTCTCCCCCTGCCCCTACTAGGCTGGAAGCAGGGTGGGAAAGCAGCAATACAGAAAGGAGGAAGAGGGATAGAGGAACAAGAGGTACAACTCCCAGCACATGATGCTAAGACCAGCTCCTGTGGCTGCACTGGTGAGATGAGGGGGTAGATTATATTAACAACAACATGGAATAAGTGAAACTGTGTATGGGGGGAGGGTAATTAAGAAAAGAAGGGAAGGCTCAGGTGCCAAACAAAAGAAAAGGGGGGCATGGGCACACATGAAAAAGGGGGGGGAGAGCCATGGCTGGCCCTACCATGAGGCTAACTGAAGCGGCTGCCTCAGTTGCCAGACTGTGGCAGGGCACCATTAGGATGCAGAGTGTAGAAAATTGTGTCTGCTGCTGGTGCATATGTAGGAAGCAGAGCAATACCATGAGAGGAGTAGAACAGGAAGAAGGCAGAATTGAGACCTTTCAAAGTTTTGGCCCAAGCGAGGGGGCATGGGAGTGTCATTTGAGCTCCCCACCTCAGGTGCCAAAATGTTGTGGACCAGCCCTGGGGGGAGCAGTGGAGAGGGTAGACAGGCAGCGAGAAAGGGCCTGCTGCTGGAAGTGCGGAGAGGGCAGCCAGACACTGCTGGGGGGAGGGGAGGCAGATGTGCCCATAGTGCCTGAGTAGCAGGCCCACAGTACCTGCTGCAGGAACAAAAGGAGTGTGGGGGCAAGCAATGGGACCAAGAATGGAAAAAGGCTCTTGCAGCAACTGAGGCCGGGGAGGAGGCAGCAGTGGCAGCTGCAGCAGAAATGCAGTGGGGAGGGCCCAGAGGAGGTGAACCACACCCCACCCCCAGCACCCCACAAAAACAATATCAGCCTCCACCCCAGGGACCTAGATGGAGAGAGGTTCACTTACAAACTGCCCCTTGCCCTCCATCACCACCACCACACATCTAGCTGTAGGGAGGAAAGAAAAACACCAGACAGCTGCTCTAAGGCAGCCCCCTTGCCTTCTCTGCCCCAGAGGGAGCAGCAGCAGTGGGAAAGGTGAAGTCCAAGCCTGCAGCAGAGAGGAAATGGAAAAGGGGATTCTCCTCATCTCCCTCGACCATGGGCAGGGCAGCAAAGTCCCCACCCACCCAGCAGCTCCTACAGTCAACTGAGGTGTGTGTGGGTGTGGGGAGAGGGGAGGACTGGAGGAAGCTGCCTCCAAATAAAGCAGCTGGGGAGAAGAATGGGGGGCCTGTCCCAGAATGGAGGCAGCCAAAGCCTGTCTGCCACAGCATTAGCAGCCAGCCCCTGCCCCACTCCTCCCAAAGAAAAGAGGAGTGCAGAGGGAAGCAGAGTAGAGACTGTGACAGGGTCGAGAGACAAGGAGGAGTGAAAGATGGAACATTAGCCTCAGACTGAGGAGATCTCTGTTCCCAAGGTAACAGGGAGGGGGCAGTGGAACACCTGAGGCTAACTGACCAGGCCTGCAGAGTCAGGTCAGTCTAGGCTATTTAGGACACCTGGAGGCAATTAAGAAAACCAGTTCAGACTGGCTATAAAAGAAGCTTTGCCCACTTAGGGTGTGAGGATGGAGGAAAGGTGACAACTGAACATTAGAAGGATGAACAGGAGAGAAAAAAAGGTGCTTGAGGAGGTGTGCAGAAGTAGCCCTAGGCTTTATCTACGCTGGTGCGATCTTGCGCCAGAAATATGCAAATGAGGTTAAGCGTGGAATATTGCTGAGCCTCATTTGCATATGTAATGAGCCGCCATTTTGCGGAAGAGGCTCTTGCGCAAGAAGGGGCAGTATAGATGCTCCTTCTTGCGCAAGAGCCTCTTCTGCAAAAATGGCAGCTCATTAGATATGCAAATGAGGCTCAGCGATATTCCATGTTTAGCTTCATTTGCATATTTCTGGAGCAAGATCATGCCAGTGTAGACATAGCCCTAGGGTCTTGGAGCTGTCTTACTGCAGGTGTCAGGAACTCACACAGGCAGCTACTATTACTGGGCCCTTGGATGAAACCCGAAATAGAGGGTGGGCCCACATTCCCCCCAACACATACCTCCCCATTTCCATATGGGGAAAAGGACTATGGAGTTTATTCTCTGTTAGTCAAGATAGGGATAGACCTGGACAGCCAGGCATCTCAGGTAAACTGTAATCACCGACATATACTTTGTAAATACAGGGCCATGGCCAGCCAAAAAGGGAGTATCACAAGCCAAAGGGGCTTGAAAATGATAATTGATACTGGGAACCAAAGAAATTGCCTGTGCTAATTGAAGATTGCAATTTGGAAATACACCTCTTTGAGGTCAAGGGTGGCATACCAATCCCCTGGATCCAAGTCAAGGATGATTGAAGCCAGGAAGACCATGCAAAATTTGAGTGATGAGGTTGCTGTTCTGACTTCAGAGGTCCAGAACGGGATGAAGGTGCCTTTAGCTTTTGGGCTTAAAAAGTAACAGGAGTAGAATCCCCAGTTTCTGTAATGGGACAGTACCTCCTCTACTGCTCCTATATGGAGTTGTTCCCCTATCTCCTGCTTGAGAAGTTTCTCATGAGAGGAGTCCCTGATGAGTGATAGAGAGGGTGGATAGGAACAGAAAGTAGAGGATAGCTAGAGGTATAGCCATGGTGTACTGTGCCAGGACCTAGTGGACCACTGTGATGGTTTTTCAGGCTGGGATGAAGGAGCAAAGGTGGGATGAAAATAAATGGGGAGGATGCAGTCTGAAAGTTGTATTTGCAAGAGGGCTTAGATAGGTTGAGACTGCCAGCTCAGTCTCCTCCAAAAGGGCTTAGCTATCCCTGGAGCTGGGTCCTGCTGGAGTAAGACCCTTTAGAATGGGGTGGATGCACATGGCCTCCCTCGTGTTCTCCTACGTGGAGTGGGAGACTTGTCTTTGCTTGCTTTCTTGGACCTCGTGGTTGGGACCACTGAAGACTCCTGGTGCTGGCTTGATGGCACAGGAGGAGTGCTCTGCACAGAGGCATTGGTGCTCAGTGCCAAATCTGAGTGCTGGTCTCTGGGAGTCAAGGCAGACTCCATGAGCAGGGCTTTTAACCAGATGACCCTTTCTTTAATCCTCTGGGGACAAAGGGATCTACGCATCTGACACTTCTGAGAGATGTTGGCTTCTCTGGCATAGGCCTGGGACAGCTAGCTCATGCTTTAAAGCCAGGGAAGAGGGACATGCTCCATCCCTAGGCGAAGTCCCTAATGGGAACTAAGTACAACTATTTACAACTACTGGGGAAACTACTTACAATTGAATAGAAAATATTTAATGCTAAAGAGTACAGCAAAAGCTGTAGCAAGCAGTTCCAAGCACTATCACTGGCAGCAAAAAGGAACTGAGGGAGGAGGGGGCCCTGCAGCACCCTATATAGCAGAGGTGGACAGCAATTTTTAATGGGGGGGGGAAGCACTGCAAGATTTTGGCAAGTGCTCAAGGGCCACATTTCTACCAAGATGGTTTGGGGTCTGAGACAGAGGTTGGGTATAGAAGGGAGCTTGGGGTAGGAGATTGAGGTTCAGGAGTGGGTGTGGAGTCTGAAAGGGAGTTTGGGCGAAGGAGGGGGTTGTGATCTGGGGCAGAGGCTTGGGATGCAGAGCCTAGGTGGGAGTATGGGTGCAGAAGAGGATTCTGGCCTCAGGGAGAAGCTCTAGGAGGGGGTGCAGGGTCTGGGAGGGAGTTGTAACTTGGGGGAAGGGGTGCAGAGGGTTCGGGTGATGGCTTGGGGCAGGGGAATGGGGGTCAGGGTCAGGGAGGGAGAATGGGTACAAGAGAGGATTCTGGCCTGGGGGAAGGATGTAGGAGGGGGTCCAAGGTCTGGGAGGGAGTTGTGAACTGCGGGAAAGAGATACAGAGAGTTTGCGTGGTGGCCTGGGGCAGGTAGTAGTGGGGGGAGGGAGGAAGAGGGTAGGGGTGCCAGAGGCAGGGTCTGACTAGGAGGCATCTACCTAGGCAGCTTCTAGTCAACAGCCCTGCAGGAACTTGAAGGCTGCAGTCACAAACTGCTCCACTTGGCTCTGCTCTGGGCAGAGTGAAGGAGTTGGGGGGTGAGGAAGGGAAGAGGCTTCATTGCCCGCCCTGCCACCAGCAAAATATCTCAGCAGCTATTGGTCAGAAACTGGCCAATGAGAGCTGAAAGATTTTACTGAGGGATGGGGCAGAGCTCAAAGCCTCCCTCCTCACTTCCAGAATAGAGCAGTCACATTTAAAGTGGCTGCCACTGCGCTGTACTTCAGGGTCCCAGCAAGGCAGCCGTGGGCCAAATCCAGTAGCTTGGCAGGCTGCCCATTGGAAGCCTCTGGCTTACCCCTGCTACATAGCATGGCGTGTGCATGTTAATCTAAGGGGCACTGGAGCTAGACCCCTGTGGATACTGCTGAGAGAAAATCTTCTGCACTGGTGCATGTGGCAAGCACACACACCCATGTTGGAAATGAACAAGCACTTCTTTTTTAAAGTATTTTGCTGTTTGAAGTACAGCTCTGATCTAGGTACACTGCAACATGTCTTGATAGTCTATCATCAACACTACTGTATGAGAATCTAATAATAAAATGGGTTTGTGTGACACTTCAAAAAGTGCTGTGTTCACTGGGTCCAAGTTTTATCCTTTTTTGTTTAACAGTGCAGTCCATTCACCATCCTGAGTATTATTTATCATATCACAGTAATGCCTAGGAGAGCTAGTTATAGATGAGGATGCCATTGTGCACAGTGCTGTACAAACTCAGAATAAACTTACAAAGACCTTACAACCTCAGAGTATTTGTATTCTACCACAGGGAGGTGTGACAGAAGCATATACAGATATGCTTGAGAAACTGCAACAAGCTTGAATAACAGCAGCAGATTTGGCACCTGCACAGACTGCTCCTGACTGCCAGAACCCTGGATACATAAATGAATTATCACCAACCATGCTTCTGCAGTTTCATTATTACTTTTGCTCAAGCTATCTTTGTTCTAGATATGCTACACATGCTGCAGTCAAAGCTCCCAAGTGTAGTGTAGACACACCCTTCACAGTATGGCTATGTCTACACGACTGGCTTCTTGCGCAAGAAGCTTTTTGCAGAAGAGATCTTCCACAAAAACTTCTTGCTCAAGACAGCATCCACACTGCATGGATGCTCTCTCGGAAGAAAGTGCTGATAGCTATCCACAGAATGGCCACCAGGGCACCTGTGCTTTTTCCTCTTTTCTGTTTTTGCGCAAAAAAACCCTGTTCCCTATTCACACACACCTTTTTGCGCAAGAACTCTTGTGCAAAAAAGAGTTATTCCTTGTAGAAGGAGGAATACCTACACTGGAAAAAACCCTCTGTTCTTTCATTTTATTTGCGCAAAAACGTGTTTGAGGTGTGGATGGTCCGCAAGCTTTTGTGCAAAAGCGGCTGTTTTTGCCCAAAAACTCTGTAGTGTAGTCCTAGCCCTTAAGGAGAGATGACACATGGGTTCAGACAGAGATGGGTGGGAGTGGGGACAGTACAATAAAAGAAAATTGTTTACCATGCTAAGCAGTGACCCCTGTTCACCAAGAGCATAACTATTGCCACATTTTTTGTAAATATCATGGAAAAGGGGTTTTAAGAAGGTTTTTGGAGGAGGATAATGTTGTAGATTTGTAAATGTTTACGGAGAACTGCCTCCCAAGGAACTGTATGTGATAAGGAATTAAGGTGCTTCTTTTAAAAATTGTACAAGGGAGGGAGAAAGGATGGCATTATGGGCTGCTGGAGATGGGAGTCAACATCTCAATACTGAATGAAAGATAGGCCATGATGGGCCTTGAAAGTGAAGGCAGGCACTTTGTTTCAAAGAAAAGGGAGCGAGTGGAGTAATGCAAAGAGATTTATAGGAAATGATGGGATAGAAAAATGATCTTTCAGCAGCATTTGGAATGGATATGTGCTGGGCAAGACTATTTGTCCAGGTCAGAGAAAAACCTGAAAAATTGGCAAAATTTAGTCACTTGAACACAAGGACCTAAAAGAGTCAAAGATGATGCCTGTGATGTAGGTCTGAGTGACAGCCCGGGTGATAGTGTTGTCCACAGTGACTGAGAAAAGAGGTAGCGAGAGAAGCTTGGGGGAAGGGACAGGAGATAAAAAGCAGAATTTTAGCCATGCTGATCTTAAGCTAATGACTAGACAACCATGAGCAGATGACTGAGAAATGGGCCAAGATTTTATTTTGGATAAAGGATAGATCTGTGCATCATCAACAAAGAGGATTATTGCATTTGTGTTTACAAATGAAATTACTGTATACATTTAGGTGAGAAATGGTTAGACAGAAGAGATGATAACCCAGGACAAAGCCCTATGACGCCTCCTCTGAAAAACTGAAGGGGTGAGGACAAGGATCCTCTAAAGGAGCAGTTAGAAAGTCGGAGGAAAAAAATGGGAGAGAAAAGTCATGAAAATAAAAGGATGACATGATTTCAAGAATATAAAAACATAGTTAATAGTGTCAATCAGCTGACATGCAAAGTAGAATGAGGCTGGATTACTGGTTCTGAGATTTGGCTAAAATAGTATAATAAAGCCAATCTATGTTTTTAATCTATAAATTTTTGGATATAAAATAAAAATAATCAGTCATGGGCCACATACAAGGGAGGAAGGGATTCCCGGAGTGTTTGAGGGGGAAGGTGGGTGGTGGGTTCTCCTAAGAGGTAAGGCACCCCTTCTAAAATTTTGTTGTCTGTCTATTTGTCTCTTTCTGCAGGTGGTGACGGCCATCAGTTCTGAGCTGCTGAACAGGCTCATCCATCTAGCAGACCTGGACAGTGTTGTGGCCGGCTTTGCTTCCCTTGGCTTCCCGAATTGTGGAGGAGCGCTTGATAGGACACACATTCCAATCTGTGTACCGCCCCATCGAGCAGCCCAATTCATTAACAGAAAGGGCCACTTTTCAATGGTACTCCAGGCCCTGGTCGACCATCTTGGCCAGTTTACTGACATTTGTGTTGGGTGGTCGGGGCGGGCACATGATGCCCGCATCTTCAGGAACTCGTACCTCTACCGGAGGCTTCAGGCAGGAACATTTTTCACGCATTGTGACTCTGCGGTTGGGGACGTGCATATGCCGGTGTGCATAGTGACCGATGCCGCTTACCCCCGATGCCGTGTCTGATGAAGCCCTACACCGGCCACCTGGATGCGAGCAAGGAACAGTTTAATGCTCATCTTAACCAGGCTCACAACCAGGTGGAATGTGCATTCGGACGTTTAAAAGGGAGATTCCGGTGCTTGCTCACATGGCTAGACATGGGGGAATGCAACATCCCTGAGGTGGTGGCTGCGTGTTGCGTTCTTCATAACCTGGTGGAAAGGAAAGGGGAGGCCTTCCTACCAGGGTGGGGTACAGGTGCTGATGGTCAGAAGAGGCACTTTGACCAGCCCCGGACAGCTGCCATCCACCAGGCTCACCGGTCTGCTATTCGCATCCGGGAGGCCCTATGGGAGCGATTCTCTATTGGAGGCCACTGACTCTCCTGAAGGGCTCCTGTCTGGGGGCTTGGCCCTGGCCCAATACAAGCTTCCCTCCTCAACACTTATCCTGACCCTGTTTGTAGAAATAATAAACACCAGGGTTTGTCTGAAAAGAATAACTTCTGTTTTATTGTTATAAATATCAATAACTGAAAAAATATATAACTGTTGCAAACATAAAAAAGCTTTTTTTTATTGTACATAATTTTTCCTCAAAGTATACTTTCTCCATCAAAAATAAACATTTTCTTAAATACCAAACATCGTGTTTAACTGGGGTGCTGGGGATGCTTGAAACCTGGAGAGGGGAAGGGGACTTGAAACCTGGAGGGGAGAAGGGGATCAGGTTGGACGGTGCTTGCCTGCTCGCAGTCTCCTGCTGGTGCCTCGTGTTTGGGGTCCACCATGGCCTTGGGATTGGGTAGGGCGACTGTCTGTTGGCTGGATGACAGAGGGTAAGTGCACTTGGGTCTGGGAGGCCTGGGGGTGAGGGGGGCCAACGGGAGAGAGGGGCTGGGGGACTGGGGGGGCTGGGGGAGAGGGAGGTACAAGGGGGGAAAGGGATGGTGCTGTGGAAGGGAGGTTTGGTGGGGTGGGGTCATGAGGTGCTGGAGGAGCAGGACCAGGCACAGGATCAGGCAAGCCACAGACCTCCCTGAGAGTGGCACACAGGGATGTGTGCTGCTGGACAAGCTCCTCCATCAGCTGATCATGCCACTGAGCCTCTGCCTCCATCCTCTCTCACAGGATGGTGCTGAGCTCCTGTACGGCCACCACATGCTGCCTCAGGATGTCTGCATAGAAACGCCTGTGTCTGCGGCTCCCATGTCCCTGGGATGGAGATGGGGCTGGGGTTCTGCAGCCCTCTTGCATGGCTGGTCCGGCTGTGGAGGAAAAGAGGAAGACACAATCAGTCATGTGTGCAACAGCTGTCAAACAGGGAATGCCCTCTCCTTCAGACAGGGGACTCAGACATTCTGAAGGTAATACCATGTGTGACCTGGGCATCAGCCTGAGCATCACAGGGGTCCTGAAGTGCCAATGGGACCTCGCACTGACAACCCACCTGGGTGTGTTCTGGACATGGTTTATGCTACCACGTGGCGCACCCCCATGTGTCACACTCTACCGCTGAACATGTTGGCACAGGCACAGCCAGCTGCATGATGTCCATGGTGAGCATTACAGATTTCCCTTGCACATCACCCACTGTGCACCCACCTCCCCACCCTGTGTGTTACACAACCTCACTGCACTCACCTGCTGCTTTGTCTCTGGCATCAGATGACACCTGGGAGGCCTCTGGGGTCTGGGTGACTGGCTCTAGATTGATGGTCACCATCTCCTCGCTGTCCTCCTCCTCTGGCACCATCTCCCCGTCTCCAGACTCCCTGAACTGCTCTAGGTCCTGCTCTGGCGCATCCACCACAGGGTCCCCCCCCAAGCCAGATTGGACGAGACACAGTGGTGTGAGTGCTTCCCCACCACCAAGGATCTGGGCCAGCTCTGAATAATAGGGACAGGAGCGAGGGGCTGCCCCAGAACGGGAGCTCTCCTCCCTGGCCTTTACATAGCCATGGTGCAGCTCTTTCACTTTAGAGCGCACCTGGTCCTGGGTGCGGGGGTGGTGCACTCTCTTGGCCAGGGTCTCTGCCATGCAGCCAAAACTGTCCACATTTCACCGCCTGGTGTTCAGGGAGGTGAAAGGCCTCCTCCTCCTCTAACCAGAGCTCAAGAAGGATCTTGAGCTCTGGCCCAGACCATGCTGGTGCCTGGCATTTGGAGCCTCTGGTTGTGTCCCCAGAAGGCTGTCTGGACAGGCCAGGAGGGTCTTGGGGCTGGGACATGGCTGCACTTGAACAGCCATGTGCTCTGGATGCTTTGCTGCCACAACTGGCTGTGAGGGTAACTGTCCCTTTAAAAGATGGCTGCAGACGGGAACCAGAGAGATGCAAGGCATGCCCCAAATTGTCCACCAGGGCTTCTTCCCTGGAGGTCCTTATTTTCAAAAAAAGTGGCTCCCTGCGTCCTCACTCACTTTTTTTTGATGGATTCCATCGAAAAAGGCGTTCTTCCTCGTGAAATGAGGAGTACCGCTGTCCAAAGAAAAGCCTCGTTCTATTTAATTTCGAAAGAACGCGGCTGTAGTCTAGACACAAGTGAAGTTTTTTCGAAAAAAAGCTATTTTTTTCGAAAAAACCCTGCAGTCTAGACACAGCCTGTGTAGACACACCAAATTTCAAAATAAGCTATTTTGAAATACATTTGAAATAAGATATGCAATTTGCATAACACAAATTGCATATCTTATTTCGAGTTTAGGGTGTTGTGTAGATGCACCCTAAGAAGCAAGAAGGAAAAAAACAAAAACCCAACTCATTGATGTGGCCCCTGATTGAGAAGGAGCAAGACACTCCCCACATTCACTTCTATACCATAGCCTGGGTCCAGGCTAGCAGATTTTGTGTGCTCCAGCCTGCGGTGGGACAGTGGAGAGTCTGGAGTGCCAGCGCGGGTTCTCCAGAGCTGGGGGCGGGAGGGGGAGCCTGAGCCTGAGGCAGCTGGATCCAGGCAAGCCAGGGGCCAGAGGTTCCCCATCCCTAGTTTAAATAATATACACATAAGAGAAGTTGAACTAGGAAAGAAATGGCATAAATTGTTCTTTATAAGGATAAACATTTTAATGTACAGATCTTGCAAATGCTTGAACTATTACAATTGTACGCTAACTACAACTGTAAAATATTTTAATTTCATGTATTGTGATCTGATATTTTCACCTTCATAGCAGTTTCCACAAAATTAGAATATGTGACCTTATAAGACACAAGCAGTATGTGAATATAGATGAGTAATATATATTAGTAAGGTCACTGTTATTTTACTTTTAAATACTGAAGAACTATGTGAAGCTGAAGACATTTCATAATGTTTAGAAGCAGAAAAATCGAAGTCAGTGAAAAGCCTCAGACTAACATTAAACGTTTAAGGTAATGACCAGCAGTTGCATAGTTTAAAGTTTTCAAAATTAAAGTTTGCCTGTACTGTTTTGGGCCATTTCTTTAACATGATAGCAGCAACACTGGGTCTAATTTTAGCCTTTTGTTCATAATAGTCCCTTCAATATCAGACAAAATAATTGGTGTGTGTTATAGTACAAACAAAGTTTCTTCTATAACATCCAGCTAAGTCACAGACTTTGTTCCCCATTGTCCAGCTATGCCAAAAGGATAGGAGACAGTTGATATGGACTTAATTAGGCCACAACTTTATTATTAGATGTCTGGGACTTCCCAACAGATAAAAGTGTATAGTGCATGTAACCCCCCGTTTATTCCATAATTACAAAGGGGCCTTTCTCCTCTATTTCCATCAGGTTCCTCCAGCACAGTCATTGCCAGAACTTTAACCCTTCTATGAGGGAATGGATGGAAAAATGAGCTATAAGGGTATGTCTACACTGCATCCCTAGTTCAAACTAGGGATGCAAATGGAGACAATCGAACTAGTTAATGAAGCGGGGATTTAAATATCCCGCGCTCCATTAACATGATCTCGCTGGCGCGCTAGTTCGAATCACAGCTGATTCGAACCAGGAAGTGCGCGCCGGGACGCGTTAGTTCGGACTAAAGCCCTTAGTCCGATCTAATGTTACTCCTCAAAAAATCTGGTCACTGGCTGCCTTCCTTATGGAGTACCTGCATTGGACATCCACCTTACAAAATGAGTTATGACATTTAGCCTATCACTTTTTCTGCTCACCATAATAGGTCTTCCCTCATAAGCAGCATTTGTCATCAGCAAAATCTTTCATGGAAATCTGACTTTTCAGCTGAAAACTGAAAGATTGCAACTGTTCTCTTTCAATTAAAAAGGTTTCCAGGAAAATATGTCAAAAACCCAATTTTCTGTTGAAAAAGAGTTTTCATAGAAAATCAAACACCAGCTCTATCTCTTAACCCTTTCTACACAGCTAAGACTTGGTATAAATGTCTTCTAAGTCAGAATAATTAATTTGGAAATCTGCATGGAGGACAAAAGATTTTTCTATAATATGCACATGCAAGGTATACTGTAAATAATAGTAGTAGCTGCTGGTCCATAAGGCAATGTGTTAGAATTGATTCTGTTACATTATTAATTCCATGAGGATGCATTAGCCTTTCTGATGTATATAGTTGTCATTTTCCTTCTAAATAATACACTTCTCAGAAAATTTAATGCTGTAACATCACTTAATATTCAATCTGGCATAATTAGTTTTCTTGGAAAGACTGCATTGAAAGTGGGGAATCACGAAGAATCGGGATTATTTTCAAACCCCAAGTCTGCTACTGATTTACTGAAAAATGTTGTGCAAGTCATTTAACCTTGCCTCAGTTTTCCCAATTGTAAAGAATGATAATAAGCAAATGCTGATTATTCTGAGGTTCAATCAAAACATTTGTAAAGTGTTCTAAAAACTTTGGTTGAAAGGCACTATCGAAGATAAAATGTATTTAATAGTCATGAATACTAATCAATGTAGCACCTTGCAGAAATCAAATCAACAGGAAATATGATGAGAATTGCTGATGAATTGATCATACATTTTTATTTTATGTTGCAATAAGCTTACATTAATTAGCTACTGGTTGCACAGACCTTAGAAACTATATAATGTGCCACTGCTTCTAAAATAGTAAACATTTATTTTCCTATGATATAGGAAATACTTTAATAAACCTGCTATAATCACATAAAACCTATTTTAGCATTTCACTCTGTGGGACTAATCGGGGCAGTGTTTAAGTGAGTCCAGTCTTTGTTCAAGATGGTTTGTCTTTCATCTTCATCTGGACTCTTCACAAGTAAGTTGCAATAACGTAGACTCAGACTTGTACACCTTTACTGATATTTTCTTACAGTTCTGACACATCACAACTTAATTTGGCCACCTGACTTAGGAGTGAAAGGGAATTATAGATGGTTTAATTTACATGCTATTAATATTTATGTGGGGCCATAAGGCTATGTTTACCCAGCAGCATTATTTCGGAATAACTGATGATATTCCAAAATAACATAGTCTGCGTCTACACAGCAAGCAGTTATTTTAACATAATGCTGAAATAATGTCGATCTGGAGGACTTCTTACTCTGACTCCTGTAACCCTCATTTTATGAGGAGTAAGGGAAGTCAGAGGAAGAATGCTCTAACTCGCATTTCTTGCTACGTAAACAGTGTCAAAAGCTGAAATAAGCTATTTTGGCTTACGCTACACAATTGATGTAGCTCAAGTTGTGTAGCTTATATGGGTTTTAGCCCTGCTGTGTAGACATGCCCTAAGGGTGTGTCTAGACTACAGGGTTTTTTTCGAAAAAAGTAGCCTTTTTTTGAAAAATCTTCCCCTGCATCTAGACTGCTGACGAAAGTAAATTGGAAGAATGCAGCAGTTTTTTCGACCGCGGAAAACCTCATTTTACAAGGAATAACGCCTTTTTCTCTTTTGAAAAAAAGGTGCTATGTAATGCAAACTGTGCTTTTTCAAAAGAGAGCATCCAGACTGCCTGAGTGCTCTCTTTTGAAAAAGCAGCTTGCTTTTTCGAAAATACTGGTTTTAGTCTAGACGCTCTTTTTCAAAAGAGGCTTTTTTGAAAGTATCTTAGCAGACTTAGCAGAGTAGAAGGAAAAGCAACTAACAGGATGTAAATGTCTAAATTATTTTAGCTTATGCTATCTTAAATTTGCCCATTCACACATTTGGGCCCCTCAGAGCAAATACCAGAAGGAGAAAAGAGTGGATGTTAGAGCTCAAATGATGAATTATTGGCTAAGTTGCTAATTATTAAGGTAACCTTGATTACTTGATATCTATTATGTAGTTGCATATTCAAGAATGAATATGGTTCTGGCCCTTTTTTAGATAGCAGCTCTGAATATGAATTAAGGAAGCACAATTTCAATGCATCTGATACAAGGCTAACTCAGAAAAAACAAACAAACACACTTCCACATTAGCTGATGGGCTAATTAAAATCTGACATTTTGTTGTCATTGCTCAGTTTACAAGGAAAATACTAATTAAAACATGTTGTAAATAAATTATAAAAACTTAGAAAAATATTAACAAACTAAATGATTAATAATTATATTTCTTAGTTCAATACCCGGTGAGAGTACTAGCTGTGGTGCGAGTGTGTGTGCCTGACTGTTTGAATTTTACAGTTTGAAGTGTGAATTGTGAGTCTGATTCCAGGTGAGTGCTAGCAGTTTCAGTTTCAGCTTCTGTGGCAGTTGGGACTGAGAGCCTGCCATTGTTCCCTTGATTGCCTCTGATTAGCCTCAGGCTCAGCCTTCCCCTGTGTGACTCAGAAGGGGGCAGGCCTGACCTAGGCAAGCAGGCTTTAAAAAGCCAGAGCAGAGCGACTAGGGAGCGAAGCAGAGAGGGGACTGCAGACAGGGGAGTTGAGCAGAGGAAGTGACTGATGGTGATGAAGACCGGAAGCGCTTGTGCCAGTACTTCTCCTGTCTCCTCCACCTGTGCCTGTATCCAGACAGAGAACCTGAGCATGGATGCCTCTACCCGGGTCCTGGTGTGGTGTTGCAGTATTTGTGGCTTGCAATTCCCACTGACTGATATCCAGGCTGGGGGAGACAAACGCTGTGAAAGGTGCCTGCTGGTGGAATCTCTCAGGCAGCAGGTGGGAGAGCTACAGGAGGAGGTGGCCAGGCTGAGGAGCATTCGAGGCCATAAGGAATTCCTGGACAATATTCCTGTGGAGTCCACTGAGGTCACTGTCCTAGGATGTGGGACTGTTGACCAGCCACTTATGGAGGAGGCGGTGGTGCAGGGTGAGCACTGGCAGCTGGTTACTTCCGGCAGCAGGCAGTGTTCCACCCCTGCTCCTAACCCTCCCACTGTGTTGTTACATAACTGTTACACTTTACTTTCTGCAGGAGACAAGGAGTCACCCCCCACAGTGGAGGAGACCAGGCCTTGCACCACCAAGGTTGAGCAGTCTCCTGCCACCACTGCGAGGAAGAAATGTAGGGTAGTGGTGGTTGGAGACTCTCTTCTGAGGGGAACGGAGGCGCCCATCTGTCGCCCTGACAGTTCATCTCGAGAGGTATGCTGTCTGCCAGGGGCCTGTATCCGAGATGTTACGGAGGCATTGTCGAGGATTATCCGGCCCTCTGACTACTACCCCATGCTACTCATCCATGTGGGCACAAATGATACTGCCAGGTGTGACACTGAGCAGATCAAGCGTGACTACAGGGCTTTGGGAGTACGGGTGAGGGAGTTTGGGGCGCAGGTGGTATTCTCTTCGATCCTTCCTGTCAAAGGTAGGGGCCCGGGCAGAGAGAGGTGCATCCTGGAGGTGAATGCCTGGCTGTGAAGATGGTGTCGCCAGGAGGGCTTTGGCTTCGGCTTCCTTGACCATGGGGTGCTCTTCCAGGAAGGACTGCTTGGCGGGGATGGAGTTCACCTTTCCAGGAGTGGGAAGGCCTTGTTTGGACACAGACTGGCTAACCTTGTGAGGAGGGCTTTAAACTAGGTTCGACGGGGACAGGTGAGCAAAGCCCACAGGTAAGTGCTGAATGTGTGGGACTGGGAGATGGGTTGGAAATGGGGGGACTGCAGCCTATAATGGCAAGGAGAAAGGAGGGTCAGGGCACAACAGGGAGGCAAGATCAAATCAGTATCTTAGATGCCTATATACAAATGCGAGAAGTATGGGTAATAAGCAGGAAGAACTGGAATTGCTAACAAATAAATACAACTACGATATCATTGGTATTACAAAAACCTGGTGGGATGGGACGCACGATTGGAATGTTGGTATGGAAGGGTACGGCTTGCTCAGGAAGGACAGACAGGAAAAAAAGGGAGGAGGGGTTGCCTTGTATATTAAAAATGTACACACGTGGACTGAAGTGGAGATGAACGTAGGAGATAGCTGTGTAGAGAGTCTCTGGTTTAAGCTAAAAGGGATAAAAAATGAGGGTGATATCATGCTAGGAGTCTACTACAGGCCACCTAGCCAGGTGGAAGAGGTGGATGAGGCCTTTTTTAAACAATTAACAAAACTATCCAAAGCCCAAGATTTGGTGGTGATGGGGGACTTCAACTATCCAGACATATGTTGGGAAACTAACACAGTGGGGCACAGGCTATCCAATAAGTTTCTGGACTGCATTGGAGACAACTTTCTGTTTCAGAAGGTTGAAAAAGCTACCAGAGGAGAAGCTGTTCTGGATTTGGTTTTAACAAATAGGGAGGAACTAGTTGAGAACTTGAAAGTGGAAGACAGTATAGGGGACAGTGATCATGAAATAATAGAGTTCATGATCTTAAGGAAAGGTAGAAGAGAGACCAGCACAATTGAGGTAATGGATTTCAGGAAGGCAGATTTTGATAAGCTCAGAGAACTTGTAGGTAAGGTCCCATGGGAAGCAAGACTGAAGGGAAAAACAACTGAGGAGAGTTGGAAGTATTTCAAAGGGACGTTGTTAAGGGCCCAAAAGCAAACAATTCCGCTGTGTAGGAAAGATAGAAAATATGGCAAAAGACCAGCTTGGCTTAACAAGGAGATCTTGCATGATCTCAAAATAAAAAAGGAGTCATATAAAAAATGGAAACTAGGACAAATAACAAAGGATGAATATAGGCAAGCAACACGGGAATTCAGGGGCAAGATTAGAAAGGCAAAGGCACAAAATGAGATCAAACTAGCTACAGGCATAAAGGGAAACAAGAAGACCTTTTATAAATCTATTAAAAGCAAGAGGAAGACCAAGGACAGGGTAGGCCCACTGGTTAGTGAGGAGGGAGAAGCAGTAACAGGAAACTTGGAAATGGCAGAGATGCTCAATGACTTCTTTGTTTCGGTCTTCACCGAGAAGTCTGGAGGTGTGCCTAACGTAGTGAATACAAGCAGAGAGAGGGTAAGTTTAGAAGATAGGATACACAAAGAACAAGTTAAAAATCACTTAGGAAAGTTAGATGTCAGCAAGTCACCAGGTCAGGGGAGATTCCAGAAGACTGGAAAAGGGCAAATATTGTACCCATCTATAAAAAGGGGAATAAGAACAACCCAGGAAACTACAGACCGGTCAGTTTAACGTCTGTCCCAGGGAAGATAATAGAGCAGGTAATTAAGGAAATCATATGCAAACACTTGGAAGGTAATAAAGTGATAGGGAATAGCCAGCATGGGTTTGTGAAGAACAAGTCATGCCAAACTAATCTGATAGCTTTCTTTGATAGGATAACGAGCCTTGTGGATAAGGGAGAAGCGGTGGATGTCATATACCTAGACTTTAGTAAGGCATTTGATATGGTCTCGCATGATATTTTTATTGATAAACTAGGCAAATATAACTTAGATAGGGCCACGATAAGGTGGGTGCATAATTGGCTGGATAACCGTAGTCAGAGAGTTGTTGTTAACGGTGCTAAATCCTGTTGGAAAGGGATAACAAGTGGAGTTCCGCAAGGGTCTGTTTTGGGACCCGTACTGTTCAATATCTTCATCAATGATGTAGATATTGGGATACAGAGTACGCTTATTAAGTTTGCAGATGATACCAAACTGGGTGGGGTTGCAACTTCTTTGGAGGATAGGGACATAATTCAAAATGACCTTAGCAAGTTAGAGAAATGGTCAGAGGTAAACAAGATGAGGTTTAATAAAGAGAAATGCAAAGTGCTCCACTTAGGAAGGAACAATCAGTTCCATACATACAAGATGGGAAGCGACTGTCTAGGAAGGAGCATGGCGGAAAGGGATCTAGGTGTCATAGTGAACCACAAGTTGAATATGAGTCAACAGTGTGATGCTGTTGCAAAAAAAGCAAATATGATTCTAGGTTGTACCAACAGGTGTGTTGTAAGCAAAACTCGTGAAGTCATTCTGGCGCTCTACTCTGCACTAGTTAGGCCTCAGCTGGAGTACTGTGTCCAGTTCTGGGCGCCACATTTCAAGAAAGATGTGGAGAAATTGGAAAGGATACAGAGAAGAGCGACAAGAATGATTAAAGGTTTAGAGAACATGACCTATGAAGCCAGGCTTCATGAACTGGGCTTGTTTAGTTTGGAAAAAAGAAGATTAAGGGGGGACATGAGAGCGGTTTTCAAATATCTAAAAGGGTGTCACAAGGAGGAAGGAGAAAATTTGTTCCTCTTGGTTTCTGAGGACAGGACAAGGAGTAATGGGCTTAAAGTGCAGCAGGGGAGGTTTAGATTGGACATTAGGAAAAAATTCCTAACTGTCAGGGTGGTCAAATATTGGAATAAATTGCCAAGGGAGGTGGTGGAATCTCCCTCTCTGGAGATATTTAAGAACAGGTTAGATAGACATCTGTCAGGGATGGTGTAGACGGAGCTTGGTCCTGCCTTGAGGGTGGGGGGCTGGACTCGATGACCTCTCAAGGTCCCTTCCAGTCCTATGATTCTATGAATACTGAAAAGTAAACTTGTAATTCCTTGTGAAATACTTCAAACACTGCTTTAAAAAAATGTTAAGTAACATTCTGACACAGCTGAACTCTTTACAGGAGAACTTTCTCCCAAAACAGAGTCAGAAATTTCTCTCTATAGATTCTGTATCATTGTCAAATGAAATATTTTATGAAGAAGTCATTGTCTTGTTAAAGTAAATCCTACAAATCCTTGCACCTGCATGGGACCCTTCTTTCATCAAATGCTCAAAAAGTATTCTTTTCAATCAAGTGACCTTACTATGACTGAAAAGCCCTGTTCAGATACTAAGGCCTGGTCTGCATTAGGAGTTCAGGTTCAACTTAACCACATTAGACTAATTTTTTAAACCATGAGTTCATATCATCAAGCCTGTTCCAATGACTTTAAGGGCCATTAAAGTTGATTTCTGAACTCCTGCTTTCACGAGGAGTAACTGCTAAATTCAACCTTGCATATCGACTCTAGGATAGTGCAGATGCAGTGCTTTGAAAGCTGGCATTCTTGGCCTCTGAGAGGTGACCCAGAGTGACCATTCTGGCCATGACTTGCAACTCTACTGCTTTCCAGGTGAACAGGAAAAACCCCAGGAAACTTTGAACTTCATATCCTGTGTGACCAGTGTGGTGATCAGCCCTCAGAGTAGACAGCACTTCATAGCAGAACACCTGACTATGAGTTCCATGACTTGAAGTTCCATGATCTCCATGAGTTCACAGGATCACAGATGAGCACCAACATGGAGCATGCAGGAGATCCTGGACCTCATTGGTGTGTGGAGAGAGGAATCCATTCTTGCAGAACTATGAATCCGCAAAGAAATGAAGATATCTATGCCAATATCACAAAGGGCATGCCGGAAACAGGATACGCCAGGGTCGCCCCGCAGTGCCAAGAGAAAATAAAGGAGCTAAGGTAGTCATACCAAAAGACTAAGGAGAGAAATGGATGGTCTGGAGTATCACCGCACACATGCTGCTTTTATGCATGCGATCCTTGAGGGGACCTGACCACCCTCCCTAGCCGGTCCGTGGATTCCTGCCAAGATTCGCAGGTAGCCTCTAGCAGTATGAAAGACAGCATGGTAGAGGACATGGAGGAGAAGGAGAATGGTCAGCAGTTGAGCAGGGCAAACAATATCACTGAAAGCCAAGACCTTTTTATAACCTTGGAGACAATCCCCTTCTCCTGGGATGTCTTTCAGTCAGGCACTGATCCAAGGGAAGTCACTTCTGATGAGTTCACATTTTTTATCTTGTTTAAAGTGGTTTAAAGCAATTGGGTCTGATCTGTGGCAGCTGCTGTGCCTATAATGTGAAGAATTCTTAGAACAGCTTGTTAACGTGTCTAGAGATGGAGCAGGAATCTTCCCTGCACATTTCAATAAAGCTCTCAGAAAGGAACTCTTTAATCCTTCTCACAAGGTTTCTAGGGAGCCTGCCTTATTTTGTCCTCCATAATAGGACATCTTTCCATGCCAAGCAGTAATAAAAGGTCTGGCATAACTGCAGCACAAAGTGGAAGAGTCCTGTCATCCAAGACGGCTGTGATGGACTGTAGGGTGGCTTTCCAGGATACATACATGAACAGGTACCTCCTCCAGCTCTTGTGGTACAACATTCCCTCCTCATTAAGGTCCATAGCCTCTTGTCCCAGGAGCCCTAGAAAACAGGGGAAGGGGAAATTCAAGGATAGCCTCACACCAACCCCCAGAGAGGTGTCACAAAACAAAAGGCTGTCCTTCTCACAATTGTAATCAACCTCTCTGGACTCTTTTTCTGTCCCTGCTGTATTCCTGAAATAAAAAACGTGATTTCTGAAAAACGGTTTCTTTAAACAGGTGGAAGGTTAGAGGCAAGCACACTGAATGCAGGGGAATCTCATTGAGAGCAATATGAATGATTGCTCAAAATACCTGCATAGGCACTCTGTCTCATCCTTCCATCCAGCAAGATAACTTTTCCCCTTTACTCTTCCCGGAGTGCCTCCAAGGAGCTATAAATCCGAGTCAGGCTCCAATCAGCGTGTAAACACTATTATGAAATAATTCTGCATAATTTTGATGCTCCCCTGTAGGAGGGATATGCTATTTTGATTTTGTTATTTCAGGAGTTGCTATTTTGATTTTAGCAATTTTGAAATAATTTCCTAATATAGACATGCCCATTGTGTTATGCTTGAAAACAGGATGCTACCCATACAGAATCCATGCTGAGAACGGAGTCTTTGGTTTTTAGAAACAATAATTAGCATACAAAGTATGAGAATTTGACAAGAATCCTGGCTCATAACATACATAAATGTGTATATATAATAAAAGGATCAAAACACTTTTGTTCACCTCTTATAGACAATAAAATCACACTACTCTGTAAATGGTAAAAATACAGATGTTTAGTGTCTCATTAGAAAGAAAGAAAAAAAGAGCTGCAGACAGCATCAATAAACCTGATATATGTAGCTTCCAGACGGTCCTCCAAGTCTGCTACTGTATCACATACTTAGGCGCAGCTCAAAAATCAATATTAAAAGTATTTGGCAAAGGAATACTCTTCATTACAATTAAGTATACATCTTAAAGTATATTGCATTTCAGCTGAAAAGGCTGAAAAGTGTAGCAAGGTAATTCAAATTACAGTGATTCATCTTGGAGCTGAGCAAAATGCTTTGCAATATGTTTATGGTTTTACAAAATCTCTCCAAAATCCCTCCAAGAATCACACAAGGTCAGGAAAAAAGCCTACTCATAGGTTATTCAAATATCTGATGGAGCTGCTGTTACAGGCCCAAGCTATAGGAACAGCTACTAACAAATTAAATAAAAAGCTCTGTTGCAGTTATAGCTAAATAGTAGCTTCCAAGTCTTATAGTTTCCTCCGAAAAAGGCTGAAATTTCTCACAGTCAAAGATACATTTGGGGAAAATGTTTTTAAAATATCTTTTGGATTTTTCTGAGATACGGGAACATTGCTATTTTGTTTCAATCTCCAAATGCTGTATTTTAATGGACCTGTGGAATGGAAGGAATGCATGTGACTCAGACTTCAAAAATTGATACACATTGGGTGCAGGAGGCACTCAACCGTTGATTAGTATAACTATCAGAATGGTCACCAATGCTCTTTTCATTGTCCACCACACCACTGATGGCAGTGGATCTGTTACAGTAGTAGCTGCTGCTACAGTTTGTTGTTTATCTCCAATAAATAATATTTTTCTGGGCCTTCAGAAACTGAGGTATATTAAAGTAAGTATGTTAAATTGTTTCTGTCATACACCTCAGTCAACGCACCTGCCCTCTGCCCATAAATTAACCTCCACAGGAACTACTGTGAACATTCAAATCCCCTCTTGATTAACAAGCAATTTAGAAACTCCAAGAAAATGCTGGAAGATCCAAGAGTGTTGCTGGAAGATCTGTCTTACTGACTGACAACACTTTTGGCCTAAATGCCTGAGAGTAATTGACTGAAATTTCTTGACCGGGTTGAATTGAACTGACAATTCTTTTGTGTTGAATTGACCTTTAGAGTCGATATTTTTTCAAAATCACATTTTCCAGTATTTTCAATTATTGCTTTTTCCATTTTTTCTCCATTTTCAACTAAGAAAGGCATCAAAATGATCAAGTTTGGGGGTTTGTTTTGTCTCTTTTTCTTCCACAATTAATTATTTTTCCATTATAAACTTCCCAAAATGTCTTCCACTTTAAAGCAAAAGGAAAAATGAAACACATACTTTCCTACTTATGATATGTCCACACTACAGAGTTTTGTCAGAAAAACGGCCATTTTTCCGACAAAACCTGAGTTATGTCCACATTGCAATTGCATTCTTCTGAAAGTAAATTGAAAGAACAGAGGGGTTTTTCTGGAATTCATAATATTCTTTCTATGAGGAAGAAGCCTTTTTCCAAAAGAACTCTTTCGCAAAAAGGCATGTGTGGATGGGAAAGAGGGAGTTCTTTTGAAAGAAGAGGAAAGAGGGAAAAGCACAGGTGCCCTGGTAGCCACTCCGTCCATAGTAATCACAGCTTAAATCTGAGATAGTGTCCATTCAGTGTGGACGCTATCTTTCAAAAAAACAGATTGCTTTTTCAATGCACTTTGGCAGTGTGGATGCTCTCTTTCGGAAGAAGTTTTTTCTGAAGATCTCTTCCAGAAAAGTTTCTTATAAAAGAAGCCTGCAGTCTAGACATAGCCTTAGTAACCTTTTCAAATTGGAGCACATTTTGAAAAGTTGCAAGGTAAAAAAGAAAAATGAATGGGTTTGAAAAGACAAATTTGGACAATAAACCTGATACTGCAGGGAGTGGCAAAAAGGAAGAAAAAGGGGAAAGAAATGAAAATTCAAAGTTTTGAAAAACATTTAAAAATGACAAAAAAGTGGTAAATGAAAAAATATTCTATTTGAAAACTTTGTAAAGTTTTAAATTTAACATTTTGTTGTGAAATTGTTTTTCTATTTTTCATCTGGCTTTCCTCAAAGTGAACCATGACACAGCTGCACGTCTGCGGACAGAGAGAGGCAAAGGGAGCAGCTGCAATTCACAGGGGCTCAAGGCTGCCAGTCACTGCTGTTGTAGCAATGACAGTGGCCAGAGACCCAGGCCCTTTAAATTACTGCAGGAGAGTCACCCAACATGGTCCACACAGCCTTAGGGCTGGGGACCCCAAGCATTGCAGTCTGGGCGGTGGTAAGGGATGGCTGCCCCCGGCTCCACCCCTTATGCCCAAGGCCCTTGGTAAAAGACCATAAACCTGCCTTGGCTCCTATCCCGAAATTACTTGCATCCCATACACGGAAGTCTGTCTCTTTCCTCCCAAAGTGCCAAAGTGCCTTCTCTGCTTCAAAATAGCCTCAAGAAAATCTCTGGGCTTGTCTACATTAGCAAATTTTATCGAGGAAAAGTGCTTTTTGCTGACAAAAGTACATGCGTGTGCACATTGCAATGTAACTTTGTCACAAAAATGGCTGTTTTTGTCAAAAACAAAACAACAAAACACCTTCCAGCTCCACGAGGGACTTTTATCTTTTTCATTCCCTATGTTGTTGACAAATATGCAGTGCAGACGCTTTGAGGCATTTTGTCATTGACTCTGGCGTCCAAGAAGTGAGCAACAATTCTCAATCAGCCCCTATGATCAGCAACGTGAACTCCACTATCGTTCAGTCAGAAACCTCAGGGGTTTCTGAGCAGTGCCTGATGGGACATTTTGCATGGTCCAAGATGTAATGCACTCTGTTCCAAGATCCCACAACACCTATGTGACAGAAGGTGTCACCAAGCACTGTGGGATACATACCTACAGTCTATTGCTCTTGCTGTCAACAGGGGACTTTAGATGTGGACACAATCTGAGGGAACAAATGTAAACACACTTTTGCAACTTTTTCTTTTTGGCAACTTCTGCCTGTCAATATTAGTTTCCTTGACAAAACTTGGTAGTGTAGACATACCCTCAGTGAACTGGATGCATAATTCAAGGCAGCAGTTAGAATAAACCTGAGCTTTTTTAAAGGGGATTTGCCATTACATCATGAGAGAATCATTTAAACCATCTACTACCTAAAGCAGGGGTGAGGAACCTTTTTTCGGTCGGCGGCCACTGACCCACAGAAAATTCAGTCAGGGACCACACACAGGTGAGAAGCAAAAAAACAACAAACAAACCCTCATTTATGTGCCACCTAACTGAGAAGGAGATACTCCCAATATTTTCCTTGCACACCAGAGCCTATGGGGACACACCAGACTAGCAGATTTTGTGTGCTCCAATGGCATGACAGGGGAGCAAGCTGGAGCACCAGCAAGGGCTCCCCAATGCTGGTGAGGCGCCCTGAGCCTCAGGGACTGGATCCAGGCAAGCCAGTGGCCGCATCCGGCTCCAGGGCCTGAGGTTCCCCACCCATGACCTAAAGTCTGCATTTAATTTTTAGGCTTTGCCTACACTGCAGGGTTTTTGCACAAGAAGCTTTTTGCGGAAGAGCTCTTCCTCAAAAACTTCTTGCACAAAAGCGCGTCCACACCTCAAAAGTGCATCGCAAAAGAGATGTGCTTTTGCGCAAGAGAGAGTCCACACTGCATGGACACTCTTATGCAAGAAAGCTCTGATGGCCATTAACAGAATGGTCATCAGAGCACCTGTGCATTTTCTGATAGGCTCTTTTTGTGCAAGAAAACCCTGCAGAGTGTCCACACATGCCTTTGTGCATAAGAGCTGTGGCGGAAAAAGGAGTTATTCCTCATGGGAAAAAGCCCTCTGTCCTGTCGATTTACTGCTTTTTTTTTTTTTTTTTTTTTTTGCGCAAAGATGTGGTAGAGGTGTGGACACACTGCCAGTTTTTGTGCAAAAACGAGCACAAAAACCTTGTAGTGTAGACATAGCCTTAGATGCCAAATAACTCTGCTCCTCATTTCCCAGTGATGAAATCCTAACTCAGAGTTAAGTATAGAGGGGCCTTTAGCAAGTATTAATGAATTTTTGAGTGCAGTGTTTTCCTCTGCTATATTCCATTTAATTGTTTATCATGGTAAATATTATTTAACTTGTATTACTCTTTCATTTTAGAACTATGTGTTGCCACACATCAAACAAGCTAAAATCATTTTTAATTAAAAAAAAAAAAAGGTGATTCTCAGAAGACTGGGGCAGTTTCCAATTGAAACCAGTCCATTATACAAGAGAATTCAAATGATAAATTGTGTCTTTGAAGATGGAGATTCCATACTATTTAAGAAGACTGGAAACAGAAACAAACTGTACAAAATCAGTTTACATTATTTAATATTTGGCATTTTGCTTACTTGACTAATAAAAGAACTAGTATTCCTTCTTATGCCTCATATTACAGGAAAAGAAACCTCATTATTGAAACTATGAAGGAGCAAATGATGCTTTCTTTCACATAAATCGTACAAGGAACATGTCCACTAGAGCTGAACAGATGCTTCATATTAATAGTGAATTGCCTAAGGCCTGATTCCAGTGGTTTTCAGAAAATATTTGCAATTTAATTTTGTTAAATTTTGTAAATGGCAAATAATCTCTGGAATAATATGTGATGCAAATGGGCTTTCTAATTAAAATCTACTCATTGATTTCCTAACATTTATAACACTGCCCAATAGAACTATTATAGTTTGAAAAGTATCAAGGTTTCCATTTTGAACCCCAGTTTCTAGGGTTTATAATTCAGATATAAAATTTAGTCTAGGGAAAATGTTGACATCTAAAATGTGTTTGGGAGCAATTTTCTTTATGCAAGTAGAAACCCAGATAATTTGGATTGAAACAATCATTGGTTCATCCATGATTTCCTTTGCCTTTCAGCAGGTATAACTAGAAATCTATCAGTCCCCAGACACTTATCCATTTCAGCTTTGAAGTCTGAGGCTTGTAGCATTAATCTCTTGCCCGTCTGTTCTTTGCTAGGAGAGCCCAGTGAGAGCCATTACAAATTATGAAGGGTTATATAGGTATTGGGAAGAAATGTGCTCCTTACACTGGCAGCAAATTAACTGAAATTAAACATTTGTAAAATACTGTGTTAATATGCCCTGGTCTACCCTAGGGAGTTATTTCAAAATAACCCCCATTATTTTGAAATAATAATCAGACCATCCACACTACTGAGCCCGTTATTTCAAAATGATGGGCTGCTTATTTTGAAATCTGTACTCCTGCTTTCCTCGGGGAATAAAGCTTCTTTCATAATTGTTATTTTGAATAGTGGAGTGCTCCACTCCATTACTGCTATTTCAAAATAACTACTCCACAGACATGCATCTGACGAAGTGGGTCTTTGCCCACGAAAGCTTATGCTCCAACACTTCAGTTAGTCTATAAGGTGCCACAGGACTGCTCGCCGCTACTCCACAGAGTAATTCAAAGTAATTACTCCCCAGTGCTTCCTGGGACTCTAATTTGTGGAAGCGCATCCACAATAAAAGAGCCTGCCTCAAACTAGTTGTAAGCCTCCCTCATTGCAGGGGTGTGCTATTTTGATTTAGTTATTTCAGGAGTTATTTCAGCTTTAGTTATTTTGAAATAATTTTCTAGTATAGACATGCCCTATGTGACAAATGCTTTTGCCTGTCCTAGAGCTGAAGCACTATTTTATTAACAAGGAGTCCTATGGCACCTTAAAGACTAACACATTTATTAGAGCATATGCCTTCATGGGCTGCAGCTCCTGTCATCAGATACATGAAGTGCAAACTTCAGTTTGGCAGAGATTTATACGTACATACCGAGATGGGAGTGTTACATTATTGTTAACAAGGCTAATTCAGCCAAGGTGGATGTGGTCCACTTCCAACAGTTCATAAAAAGGTGAGAATGCCTAAAGGGGAAAATTACTTTTTGTAATGAGCTAGCCATTCCCAGTTCCTATTCAGACCCATTCTGATGGTGTCAAGATTGCATATGAATTCCAGATGGGCAGTTTCATGCTCAAGTTTCGTTTTCAAGTTTTTTTGATCAAGTGTGGCAACTTTCAAGTCTGTATAAGGATGTTAAGAGGTGGATAATCCACTATTTGTGTAGTTGATAAATTTTTTATTGACTTCATGATTAGTTGATAAGGGAAGGCTTCCTCAATCCTGGTTTGCACTAGATCCAGCAGCTACCCTCACTGCGGCTCTGCAGTTTCAATGTTGTACCTGTGGGCACGCAGGTACTACATTTAAACTACAGAGGAGTAGCAGCGGTAGGTCTCGGGATCAGCCCTAATGTCTGGGTACTGCCCTACCACAGTGCCCTTACTCCATAGTCCTCCCCCTCTGGGAACCATCAATTTCCCTATGCCCACCTTGCCTGAGTGACCCACTGCCAGTCGTCATCTAGCCCCTTACCTGAGGGGCAAACTGTACTCTGAAATGGCCACTCATCATTGACGCGGGGGTGTGGACGTGTTGCCTTTGCCTCCCCTGGCTGCCTCTCTGCAGCCTTAGTACACTCAGGCCTTGTCTAAGGCCCTGCAGTCTGGGGCTGTGTCTACACTGGCACGATCTCACACAAAAGCGGCCACTCTTGCGCAAAACCCTGCTGCCTGTCTACACTGGCCATGTGTTTTTGCGCAAGTAAACTGATATTCTAATGTATAAAATCAGGGCTTTTTGTGCCAGAACTCTGATGCTCCCGCTCAGGAATAAGCCCTTTTGTGCAACTGTTCTTACGCAAGTGGCCTGTGTAGACAGGCAACATGAATTTCTTGCACAAGAAAGCCCTATGGTTAAAATGGCCATCAGAGCTTTCTTGCGCAAGAGAGCATCTACACTGGCATGGATGCTGTAGCCAGACAGGAACCCCCCCTTGTAACATCCATTTTTGCTTGCCTGGAGCATGCAGGGCACACAGAGCAGAAGGCCCAGGCTGCTGTGACCATGAATGGCTGTAAACAGAGATACGCCAATTGCTGACCAAGAGGCTGCCAAGGAGTGTCCTTGACTTAACCCATATTGATACGAACACACAGCCGTCCGCGGGGGGAGGAATCTCTCGCCCAGTAAAAAAATGTCTAGTACTCACAATTTAGTTATCTCTCTTGCAAGTGTAAATTAACTTGAAACTTGCTTGTAAGAACTGGCACCACAAAACGGACCAGTACAATTCGGCATCTTAGATAAGAAAGAGGATACGAGCCCCGAGGGGCATATAAATGGGTCCAGCAGCACATTTTCTCTGAGTGTCAATCTACCATCTATCTGCTGGTCGGGTTAGGTGTTTGATCTCCCGAGGTTCCAGAGGGGACGCCCACCTCGTATTCGTCTTTCCTAGGAATTGAGAGACCGGCCCCGGCCTGACACGCTGGAGTTGAGAGGCACAGAAAGGGGTAAAAATTGTACCTGGATGTGGTCCTTTGTTTAAGTATATATATATATATATATATACATAGTGTTAGAGCTCTTTAAAGATTAAGCTGTCACTTGGTACCATTATTTCTATTTTCTATCTTTACCTTTTTCCTGTAATCATTTTTAAGACACACACACACACACACACACACACACACACACACGCTAGCATTTAAGAAATAGAGCAATAGCCATTGTAACCATATGATTTATAAGCTTCTTTAATAAACCTGTAACTGTTTAAGCTTTAACCTGACTCCTTCGGTTGCTGTAATAGAACCAAGCACAATTTAAAAGAACTTCAGCCGGTCATAAAGGTACAGCCATAGGGAGAGCTTGGGCCTTTGGATCTGTGTCACTCCCAGGTGACAAGATCTGTTGGGGCACCTTTTCAGCCTTTCCTAGGCTGCCCGCTGTGAAGGAACCCCTGTGTTCTAGCAGCTAAAATCTAAGGTGTAATAAGCTCTTCCTATATAACGGGGCGTCTGTTGGCCTGCTGGCCACCCTCTGCGACGGGACCCCGGTCCTAGCAGTAAAGACACGGACGTTAAACCTTTTCTCGGAAACATACACACACACGCTGCCCTGACCGTCAGCTGACAGATGCTCTTGCGCTAAAACACATCTCTTGCGCAAAAGCACATGCCAGTGTAGATGCTATCTTCTGGAAGAGTTTTTGCAGAAGAACTCTTCTGCAAAAGAGTTTTTGCATGAGAACGCGCCAGTGTAGACGTAGCCTGGGAATAAGGTCAGGCCAGAGCTCCCCAACAACGCCCTGTCTCATGCAGCCTCCAAGCTTCCTTGGCAGCTAGGTCCTTCCTGCTCCCTAACTAGAGCAAGACTGACTTCCTCCCTTCTGGAGCCCTGTGATGGGGTGAACAGACCCCACACTGAAGGACTGGGAATAGCCCAGGGCCAGCTGGCTGAAAGAGCCCTGCCCCTCCAGCCCTGCTGGGCATGCTCCCAGCAAAGCCAGCATATAAAGTCAGAGGGAGTCCAGTAAAGGGAGGGGCAGCTGGAGGCTAGATGGGCCCAGGCCACAAACCTGGTGTTCCTGCAGCAGCTCAGACCAGAGCGAGGGCCAGCACGGGACTCCAGGAGAGAAGCTGGCCGCCAACCCCGCCTGAGGGACTGGACCACCTACGCTGCCAGCCCCGGCTCCGGTAAGGACTGCCGCTCAGGCGGACAGACCATAGGGGTGCCAGGGTGGTAGGAAGCAGCCCAGGGCAAGGGATTCATAACGCAGCTTGGTGTGTATCGGCTGGATTCCCCACCAAGCAGGCAGGACCAAGAGTCCCCGCCTACAGGGCCCTAGGCTGGGACCCGGTGGAGAGGGAGGGTCCGGGTCCCCCACTACCGCTTTCCGCACCCTGGGGAATCATCCTGGCAAGGAGATGCTTTTCCCCGGAGCTAGACCTCTAGTACCGTATATGCCCTGAGAGAGGGGCCTGGACTTTGTACTGGGACTCTAGTACTGTATATGCCCTGAGAGAGGGACCGGGACCGAGACATGGGACCCTAGAAGGGGGACACACCCCCCGTTAGGGACATACACCATGACAAGCCCTTATTTATATAATCCCAGCTGGGCCCTTACTGGCTAATTCCTGCCACAGCGGTGGGGATTTGATCTCAGCACTTTTCCAGGGCTGGGTTTTACCTTTAAAGGGCCAGTGCGGGGCTGACACCCTGTCACAGCATCTAATTCCTAAAGTTAGGTATCTTCGAATCATATTATTTTATTATTACTATTATTGATATAGCCCTGTGCTTCATCTTCTTGATTTCATTTTTTAATATTTTAATTTGTTTTTTCATTTGTTCAACCGATGGGCATGACATTCTATTTTTTATATTGAATTTTATTTAAGACTCCTCTCTTCTCCCCAGTCAATTTATAATATCCTGCAATTCACCGATTTTGACTATATCAACAGCATTCTCTATCTTGGTGGTGTCAAGAAATTGTGAACAGCTAGCAACTCACTCCTGTAATTTGAGGATGATAATCTAAATAAATTTGGTTCCAGTAATTAACCTTGTGGGACTCCACATATCACCTCTATTTTGGCTTGAGACCATGAACCAGAACCCCATCTTACTCTTTCCTTCAGCCAATTTTCAACCCAATATTAAATTCATCATAAATACAGCTGCTTTCTGATTAGTCACCTGTGTGATAGTTTAATAAGACAGAAAATTGAGGTAGATTATCGCAACTATTGTTTATTCACATTTTGGGGTACTCTTTTTAGAGAACTGTCAAGACTGGTCTCATAAGATATATTTTTTATAAATTCATGTAGTATGTGTCTGTTCTCTTCCAAGATAATACATTCCGTTATAAAGAATAAAATGACTGACATTTAATCTCGAAAACTTAAAAAACAACAAATGGTCTGGTACAAATCCTCATTTTTTCAATAATGTAAAAGAACAAATGGCAGCAATTTCAGTAAATTTAACAACAGCTGTGTAATTTTCTTTTTTCTCCCATTTATTAGAAAAAGAAATAAAACAGATAATTATCCTGACTGCTGAATAAAAAGTTCTTTGCTGCTGTCCACATTTAATCACTCTTAGAATGCAAGCTTTGGCCCCAAGATTTTTGCTCCAATAATGTGGATGAGTAGTCAGAGAATTCCATTTACTGGTAACTTTATATTATTTGCATTTTTGGTTCAATACCAGTTTCTATTGAATAGAATTGTGAGAAGGAGTGTGCCAACAATGAAGGTCAATGATATTTAATAGCTTCTCTCATTTCACAGCTGAAAAAAAAATCCAAAACCTAATTTCAGTGACTCCTTTCAGCCTTCATCTCTTTGCCATTTCTGGAACTCAAGACTAACAGAAGAGGTATCATCTGGTAGCAAACCCAGGAATCAACAATGGCGCTTGAGTACTGTAAAGTATTATGGACTTAGGGCTCAGTTTTGCCAGCCTGACTCGACTTGAAATAGCTATGCTGAAGTCAGTGATGCTTGTCATCTTGGGTATGTCTATACTGCAGCTGTGTGTGAACTTCCCACCTTGATCAGACAGCCCTATGCTAGCAGTTTACCTGTAATAGTTTGGGTTCTGATGCATAGGAAGTACAGGATCTTTCAAAATGGGGCATTTCTGTCAAAAATGCCTCATCTAAAATGCCTTTTTTTCCAAAAAGCCCCGTTTTGAAAAAAAACCGGCGGCTACCATTATGCAAATTAAGCGCAGGATATTTAAATCTTGGCTTCATTTGCACTTTCGATATGTCTAATGTACATCCCTCTGCCAGCAGAGGGGTGTAGTTTAGACACACCCTGAAACTGAGGTGGTGATGACTTTTTGATTATTGTTAGCATAAAACAAAACATTGAAGAGTTTTGAGTTGAATTACGCGAATTCAGGTGACTAAAGTAGCTATAAGTGAAGGGGGTCAGTGGAGCTTTGTGTAAATATTGGATTATTTGTAAAGTAAGTGGTTAACCTAATAATTACCATTTGTGGCAGATGCTGCCAGTGACATTAATAAATTAAAAGAAGTCAGAGATGTTAAACTTTATACATGCCCTAATCTAGTTTTAAAATTATGTTTGGCTCTCTGAGCCCTTTATAGTCCTTGAAGAAAATAAAAACCACTAAACAACTAAAATCTGAGCAGGAGCTAACTTTTTATATTATTTTGGTTTGACATTGTGAATTCTATATTCTTTGTAAACAATTGCCATTATCTTTGGGGAATGGAAATGTCCTATTATATTTTGTTTTTTGAGAAGTACACCTCATTCCATTTCTAAAAGTAACTGAGAAATTGTCAAGATAATATATTTCCATAGATAATTACTTTGTACGTCTAATTTGAAAAGACTGGTATGAAGCTTCTTCTGCTCTGCTTACTAAAATGAGAAAGCTAACTACCTCCAGGTTAAGTATTATTCTGAATATTTCCATTGTCTGCAGTCTTTCTGGTAAAACATCATCATTTATTCACTAACTCAGGCGTCTCCACAGCATTGATTGTGTAGCTTTGTAACTTAACAGACATCTCCTGTTTTGTGAGGATAATATTCCTGGCACATACTGTAATTACTTAGTTTCTAAATAAGAAAGAACAACGACTTCAAAGTAGAATCAATTGATTAATGTAAAATTAACCTCTAACTTTTAAATGAGAATGACTTACCACTGTCCCCCAAACTCTGAGAAATGTAAATGTTCCCACCTATTTAAAAGTTTTTTCTAAAGCTATTAAAATAAAATTCCTAATTACTTAATTCGTACTTGACAGTTTCAAAGCACTTCATAAATAACAACTAGTTAAATCTCATAATAACTTTGAGAGGCAGATAAGCAAATATGAGTGAAATTACTGTTTACATCTTGGTTATCTTACCCTTAGTACTGGCACCACAAAGTGATTTGGGACTCTTCACATGAATCAGGACCATAGTATCATTTGTAGCTCAAGACCAGAAACCAGACCATCAGACACATAAATTTCACCTGACTCCAAAAGACAACAGCAGGGTTCACTTTGAAAGCAATCAGTGCCTGCCTTTCCCCCCATATTAAATAAACCATACTTTTGTTTTCTTAAACAAATTAGGCTTTTAATATCAAGCTAGCAGGAAAATACAGAAAATAATAAATTAGGAACAAAGACAATGAAGTTATCCAATTTAAATCAATGTACTCAAGATCAGAATCTGAAACTTAAACCTTTAAATGTCCCACTTATCCCTATCTAAAGGATCTGAAAGTTATGCATTAAACTTTATTATAGTAAAATGCATATTACATGTTGGAACAGTGCTTCCCAAACTATGAGTCTTGGCTCTCGAAGGGTACGTCTACACGTCGGCATTATTTTGGAATAACGGACGTTATAATTGGTTAAATAACTGCAAAAAAGAATAACTATTACTTGTGTTGGATTGGAGGTAGGTCTCAAGTTTGGGTCTACAGGGGTCTGTTCTGGGTCCAGTGCGGTTTAACGTCTTTATTAGTGACCTGGATGTAGATATAGAAAATTTACGGATTAAGTCTGCAGATGAGACAAACCTCTAGATTGTTCTCTCTGATTTTCCATTCACATGTAGATTTTTCCATCCATGTGGTGAAATACATTTATGTGCACTGAGGCACGTGTAAATGTGCACCACAAGAAGAAACAAAAAACCTATTGTGGGCACTTTGTTAATCAGCTGGGCAGCATTTGAATCTTCCCTGAATCTTCCCTGAGGGTGCATCTACACTGCACCCTTACCTCAAAATAATTATAATAATCATTATTTTGAGATAATTTCAACATAGCCTACTGTCTACACCGTGCCAAATTTTGAAATAAAACGCTATTCTGAAACATCCCTTAACCCTCGTGGAATCGGAGGGACATCGGAATAGAGAGCCTATTATATTTTAAAATAATGGGCACTGTGACGGGGTGCCTCCGCCCTGCACTGGAACCCCTTCCCCCCTGAACACTGAACCGGGGATCCTGGGGGGTTGCGGAGCAGGGGCAGGGAGATGCGGGAAGGCCCAACCGGGAAACAGCCGGAGGAAGCGCGGGTGGCAGAGCAGGAGACGCGGCCCATCAGCCGTCTGGGACGCATGTGGATGACATCACTGGGGACGTCATCCCAATGAGCCGGGGGGGAGGATTGGGGAGACTATGGGAGGCGGAGTCCCGGACGCCAGGGCGGAGGATTTGAAAGTGCCGAAGGGAGCCCGAGGGGAGGAAGGAGAGACAGGAGAGGCGAGACGACGACCAGAGACCGAGGAAGGCGGACACCAGAGCAAGAGACACGTAGTCAGCCCCCAGGCCCCTGTTGCTGGACCTCAACCTAGGATTTATTCAGGCCTGAGCTCACCCTGCCACCCCACAGCACTGCTCTGTCCAAGGTAACCTGTGCTGGCATGCAGGTAGATTCCTCTCCCTCCAGAGCTAGAGCAAAAGTGTTCTCCTCTCCTCCAGAAGCCCTTCCTATAAGAGCCTACCTGAGCCCTGATTGGCTGTTACTAGCCTACTTCTGATTAGTTCCTGGGACAGTCCTCTCCCAGGACTGGTTTTAACCCCCTTTTTTTTTTCCTGGAGCAGGGTGGCCAACCTGCTATAGGAGGATATAATAGTGGTCTTCGGATACTTGAAAAAACTTCCATAAAAGTTGTCTATGGAGAGCAGGACAAGAGGCAATGGATTCATACTACAGAGTAAGAAAATTAAATTTAATCTCAGGAAACACTTCCTCGCTGCAAAACAGTAGGACAGAGGAACAGAATTCCTCATGGTTTATTATTCTTCAAGGAACATTCCTCAGGAAGTTGTGGAAGCTTTTTCATTAGTGATTTTCAAAGAAGACTGGATAGCCATCTGTTTTAGATGGCATAGCCACAACAAATCCTTCATTTTGGCAGGGAGTTAGACTAGATGACCCTAGAGGTCCCTTCTAGCCCTATAGTTCTATGAATTTTGTGCCTCTTATCTTTATAATGGAATGATTTTTATCAAGTGTTCAATCTACATGCAGCAAATGTTTGGCTCAAAATGATGATGACTTTAATAAATCTAAACTGAAAAAGGAAGAAAAGTAGATATTATGATGACAGTTAAATTATGTTTGGATTTTTGTGCTTTGATATTACTGTGGAAAGTCCACATTCAATGTGTCATTTGTTTTCAGGTGTTAGTAAATGAAAATCTGAGGCCAGACAAGTTACAGAGACATTTAGAAAATAAATACTTGGAATGTATACATAAGAGCTACAATTTTTCCTTTGGAAACAAATATAATTAAAGTAGGTGTACAAGAAAAAACTTGTGCCTAAAGATGAACTAATTCCTCACAAAAGTCTTAGAAGCATTTTATGTTGTGGCCAAGGTAATTACAACATGCAAAACAAACACACACAGTTGGCAAGAGCCTTCTTCCGACAGCCATGGATATTGAGAATTATGATTGGAAAATGAACAGCAATGGCATTCTAATGTCAAATAATTCTGTCCCTTGACATATTGATGCTGCAGGAAATAGCTAGGAACTGTTCTAAGTACTAGCTACGAAGAGTAAATATTTTACATCAAAGTTTAACAGATGCGCAGACATAACCAACATAGTTCAGTTTCTGTCATATGATATTTGTCACAGCAGGTATAATAGTTGAACCTTTATTTTGCAAGCTCAAACATCCAGTGAGGAAATACTCAAGACCCATGATAAATACATAGTGGATGAAGATCTTAATTGGGCTGTGTGGGGAGGAGGGTCTGTGGATGAAGGGCAGCAACTATCACTGGAAAGAACATGGACGTTGCAGCATGATTAAAGAAATTGACACCAGCATCAATGTGGACACGCTGCACGATTAGTCCTCCATTTAAGACCTCATAAGGGTGTCCCATTTTTTCCCAAAGATGGGGAAATTGTCCCCTATTTTCTATCTTCTACACCCATCAGTTCTGGAGGGGCCTACTACTGGCTGGATCCTTGCCAGCTATCTACCCCCCACCAGTGAGTTGGAGGGGGATCAGTGGCTGACAATCAGGGTGGATGTGCAAAACTACTGGCAAGGCAAAATTGCAGCATGAGAGGCCGGCTGCTCCCCCAACAGATCCATCAGCACACCTACACACTGCCTATTGGATCATGGCAAGGAGGACTCCACCAGTTTCCAGACAGCATTGGCTATGTGTTGTGATCTCTGGTGGCTGATGAGTACTGGCAGGTGCCAGGAAGTGGCCATTATATATCACTTCTGTTCAGGGACATCATTACAATTTACGGGTACCTACATAGTACTATTAAACTGGTTCTCCCATTCCCAATGGCAGCCCAGGAGAATGATGATTTTGTAAAGATCTGGTTTTATAATCTTCAGCAGCACACTAATGAAATGTTTTTTATAACAAGTTTTAAACTAATGTCCTGTAGACTAACTCAGAAAATTCAGAAACTGACAGAATATACCTGAGATTGGCAAATGCCTGTTAAATGGCTTCATTACCACTTGAATGGCTCTTTCACAGATCCAATGTTCTGCTAAAAAGTCTGGCAGATATTTTTACTTTTAAGTGGTTAAAATCTTTTCTGAGGAAGCAGAGCCACAACATAGGGATAGAAAGAGGCAGATGGGTGGACATTAAGACCTAGTAGTACCCCAGATTTTCAGGTGCCCTATGAAGCTATGTGTAGGGCTCTTTCTATGTATGGGTAAGGATGCCCCTGTTTCTGCTACCCATTGATCAGACTCTTACATGCTTCCCCTCTCACTGTCCTCTCCCTGTTTTGCCCCTTTGTCCCCCATCCCAACTCCAATGCTCCTCCGTATCTCCCCGGGTGGGGCACATCCTGCTCCCTATGCACCTCATAGGGGTGCTCAACTCTCCAACAGCCTGCCTGAAAGACTCCTTCCTTCCCCCACTGCCTCTAGCGGGGGTGGCTCATTAGGAAACCTCAAAACTCTCCAGTCCAGAACACTGGTCAGGACAAGCCATGTCAAAGACCGGCACAGCACTAGCACAAGAAAGCCTCTCTGCCCCTCAACTATGCTCTGGAGTGGTGGTGGTGGTGGGGAGCATTGATTTCCAGCCTGTCCACACCCTGACCCTGCAGGTCCACAGCAGCCACCTGGGCAGGGGCTTAGCACTCTCTTAGCACCATCTCCCCCCTTGCCTTGACTCTTCCCAAACGGATCATGGGACTGCTATGTCCTCTAGGGACCCTCTGCTGCATAGCCACCTCTCTAGCCAAGTTCACTGAGAACCTTGCAGTATGGATCCCTGTGCATAATGCATTCATAGGATCTTAACCCATTCATGCCCACTCTGCAGTTGGGAGACAGACGGTGTCTGAATTATGTCAGTGGCTAGTAGCAGCCTGGAGGTTTTAGCTGCCTTTCAACACTGTTCAGGCAGGAAGGGACAACATAGTGGAGCGGGGAAAGGGAGGTAAAAGAAGAACTCTGAGAAGACACAGAGCAGCTCCCATCTCTTCCCTCCCACACAGTGCTGAAAGGAGTCTGCTCACCACATTTTGGTGTGAGCTCTGGTAGAAATCTGGGGAGAGGAGCAGGTGATCCTGCATGTCCCTTTACAGGTGTTACCTTGGGAAGATCAGATAGCAGAAGATGTGGGTCTATCCCAGGGGCCCAGTTAAGCATGGAGGGCAGAGAGGGCTGAGCAGAGAGGGGAAGGTCAGTCACTCTCCCCTCCCCGTGAGAGAGAGGTATATCTGTGTGTGTCACCTCTTCACATGTGAACCCTTTAAAGTAAATAAAGCTTTAAAGTAAATAAAAATAATCCAACTACACCATATTTCTTTTTAACAAGGACTCTCAGTCAACTTGATGTTAATTTGAAAGTTCGTAAGGCATAGTTGATTGATTGCTGTTGAACTCTCTTGAATATGAATAATTTCATCAGACGTCCTTTATTCAATATAGGAAAATATGGCCACCCTATGCATGACTCATCATCAGTCTTTGGCACTGAAAAATTTGCAATCTGATGTATATAAGGCTCTCAACATTGTTATTAAAATTTTTCATTTTATAAAATCCTGGGCAGTGATCACCAGGGATCCTAGACATCCATCTGTCATGGAAAAACACTGGATTTCCATTTGTACAGAGAATCTTTAGTTTTTTACATTTTGTGAAAAAAACACATGCAGTAGAACTTCCTTTAGCTGACCATCCATTATCCGGCTCTCCATTTGATTTTAGTTATATCTGAGTTTTCAGCAATTGTTTCCAGGGAAACTAAACACATAAATCATTTAAACTTGAAAAACAGCTAATGTCTATAACTATCAGAGATTCAACAAATTTTGTGCAACCATGAAGTTTGGAATAGGCCCATTCTTTTCATTAAAATTTCCAGACACAAGAAAAACAAACAAACAAAACAAACACCCGATAGTCTTAAATTATAGTTTTAAAAAACCCAGATGAGATAAGATTATATAATTAAACAAATTGTGTGTAGTTAAAGTCACAAAAACTATCCAAGCTCTAGAGTCCATCTTGATTCTAGTATCCTGTGGCAGTTTTTTTTAAAGCATTTGGTATGGGGAGTCAGCAAATTTTAAAATATCTGTAAGGGACCTGCCCTACTAAAAAGTCTGAAGAGCTTTAGAGCACACACAGTTTGTTTCCAAAGAAAGGTTTCTGTAAGCTTCTGTAACCCTTCTCTAAACAAAGAGACCCCACACATATCGTATATGGTTCAAGCTTCTCCCATTCTGAAGTTTGGCATTTTGGTAATTTAATGGGAAAAAATTGAAACAAAACTTCAGTAGTTGTGCAGTTACATCCATCCATTCTAACTAGGTGTTTCAAACAAGTTAAGGTCATACTTTTTTCTTTCATAGTCAGACAGACCATTTTTAGACTAAGCACCACTGTCCCATGTGGAAGAGATACTCTGCCCATTTTATGCTGACCAAAGAAATACCATCAATACACATTACTAGGACTAACTCACTAATATTCTGTAACACCCAATATTAGTTTTTCAGCATCAGCAGTGGACTAGGCTACTGCTATAAGAGACCACTAGTATATTCCCCCTAAAACTAGGATAATACTTCCTTCCTTTTTTGTCAGCCTATATGGTAGGTCCAAAATATCCATAAAGACCCTTTGAAATGGTTATAGGAAATGTCACTTCTATTCTGTTTCTTTACCTGCTAACAGCCATGACAGGGCTTACAGTATAATTTTACTGCTTCATATACTTCAGGACTCTAAAAGTTTGGGGTTGTAAACTCATTGTATTCTTTACAGAAACTGACTAGAGAAGACTGCATATTTTCTTCTAAATATTAATTTTTTAAAAGGAGGAATAAAAACATTGTAGATAAATACTTAAGGGCCTCATTTTCAGGAGTAAAGGGTTTTTGATTATGTACTTTGGAGTCTCTGGTCTACCTATTGTTTGATGATGTAACTACTACTAGGAAAGAAAATGTGGCATCAGTGACAGGATATGGCTTCATATAATTATGTAAATTAGTTTTAATGATCAGTAAAAATGTTTGTGGCAGAGTAGTTTATTGTGTAACCCTTTACTTGGGAAGATGATGACCTTGAATCTCATTCATTAACTTTATCATCTAATATATAAAGGAGAATTTTTGTTTGTTTGTGTGCTAATAAGAAGAGGTTACTCACCTTGTGTAGTAACGATGGTTCTTCGAGATGTGTCCCCGTGGGTGCTGGGTGTCGGGTCCTGACCTGGCACCGCTAGTTGGAGATTTCCAGAGCCGTAGCTGGGCCGGACCGCGCATGCCTGAGAGCAGCGTGCGGCGTTCGCACCTTTGCAACGTCTCGCGGTCCGGCCCCCCCTCGTCAGTTCCTCTCACCACTCGGTCTCTGAAAAGCAGAAAGACCCGGAGCGGGGAGGTGGGTGGGGCGTGGAGCACCCACGGGGACACATCTTGAAGAACCATCGTTACTACACAAGGCGAGTAACCTCTTCTTCTTCGAGTGGTCCCCGTGGGTGCTCCACTCAAGGTGACTAAAAAGCAGTAACCCAGAATGCGCTCCGGGTCAGTTATCTTCTACTGTGGATAAAACCGCGGAGGCCACCGCGGCATCGGAAGCCCACCTTCTATTTATGGCATAATGACGCGCAAAAGTTACACTAGAAGCCCAGGCGGCCGCGCGACAGATGTCCACAAGGGGGACTCCCCTTGCGAAAGCTGTGGATGTTGCAACTGCTCGCGTAGAGTGAGCCCGAGGTAAAGAAAGAAGAGGCTTGTTACGGATCGAATGACAATTTGTAATACAAAGCGTAATCAATTTAGCAATGCATTGAGTAGAAAGTGCCTCGCCCTTGGATCTCTGTGCCGTTGATACGAACAGCCTGTCTGTGTGCCGCCATTGGCGGGTTCTGTCTATATAGAAAGAAAGTGCATGTTGGACATCGAGCGTGTGAAAAACAGCATCCTTACTTGAAGAGTGAGGCTTGGGGTAAAAGGCTGTGAGGACAATAGGCTCGTTAATGTGGAAAGGAGAGCAGACCTTGGGGATAAAGGCTGGGTGAAATCGTAATGTTACCGCGTCTTTAGAGAAAACCGTGAAAGGAGGGCTTGCCATCAATGCCCCCAGCTCACTCACTCTTCTCACTGATGTGATTGCCAGTAAGATGACTGTTTTCATGGTTAGCCTATGTAAGGAAACCGACGCTAGAGGCTCAAAGGGAGGGTACATAATGGTATCCAATACTAGGTCGAGATTCCAGGAAGGGGGCGGTACCCTTCGCGGTGGGTATAAGTTCATGAGCCCTTTTAAAAACCTCTTTGTAATTTGATGAGAGAAGAGCGAGGAACCCTCTACTGGATGGTGAAAGACACTAACAGCTGCTAAGTGCACTTTTAAAGATTACAACGCAAGTCCCGAATTTCGTAGATGAAGGATGTAGTCAAAAACATGATGCAGAGGAGATGAAAGCAGTTGTATGTTATTCTGAGTACACCACTTAGAAAATCTCTGCCATTTCGTCAGGTAAGTGTTCCGTGTAGATTCTTTCCTGCTGTGTAGAAGTACCGTTTTTACCTGTTCAGAACACAGGTTTTTGTCTCCTTTTAACAACTCAGGAGCCATGCCGTCAGATGTAAAGACTCGAGTCTGGGATGTAGCAGCGAGCCTTGCTCCTGAGAAAGAAGATCTTGGTGGAGAGGAAGGGGATATGGTGGCTGTATCGACATCCTGTGTAAAAATGGGTACCAGGCTTGTCTGGGCCAGGCTGGTGCTAGCAAAATGACAGTCACCGCCTCTGCTCTGATTTTTTCCAGTGTCCTGGAGATAAGGGCCGTGGGGGGAAAAGCATATAGAAGTGCCCTCTTCCATCGGACCAGAAGCACGTCGCCGAGGGAGCCCTTGCCGAGCCCTGCCCTGGAGCAATATAGGCGACACTTCTTGTTGTTGGCCGTTGCGAAGAGGTCTACCAGTGGCAGACCCCATTTGCAAAATATCGCACAAACTACATCTGTCCGTATTTCTCACTCGTGGTCTGTGGGAAAACGTCTGCTGAGGGAATCCGCAAGTACGTTGGCGGTGCCAGGTAAGTACGATGCTATTATGGTTATGTTGTTCTATATGCACCGATTCCAACACCGCACCGCCTCGGTGCATAGGGAGCGTGATCGTGCTCCTCCCTGTCTGTTCACATAATACATCGCTGCTACATTGTCCGTCAGTATCCTTACTGTAAGACCTTTGATATGTGGGAGAAATTGTTTGCATGCATAGAAAATTGCCCGGAACTCTAATCGATTGATGTGAAGGCGTCTCTCGCTGAGAGACCATTTGCCTTGAATTCGCTCGTTGCCCAAGGAGTAAAGCATCCGACGTTATCTGTATCGATGGTTGTTGTCGGTGGAATGGCACTCCCAACAAGAGATTTCGTTCTTTTGTCCACCAAAGCAGAGATCTTTGAACATGTGAAGGTAGCCATACTGTCTTGTGAATGTCGTGCCTCATGGGTGCATAAACCGTCGCCAACCAGTGTTGGAGGTTTCTCAGATGAAGTTGCGCATGCAGAACTACAACAGTGGCAGCAGCCATGTGTCCCAGGAGACGGAGGCAAGTGTGAACGGGGACACTCACATTCCCATTGAGTATGGAGATGAGATCCTTGATCTCCTGAAACCTTTCCTGCGGTAAGTATGCCCTCGCCGTGCGAGAATCCAGGTTCGCCCCTATGAACTTTATAGTCTGTGACGGGATAAGTGTTGACTTTTGTTTGTTCAAGAGAAGACCGAGGGAATCGAATGTTTGTTCGACCGTCGCTACCATCTGTGATGCTTCTTGCTGCGTGGAACCTTTTATCAAGCAATTGTCCAGGTACGGGAATAATACCACCCATAGCCGATGCAGATGAGCTGCTACGACAGCCAGGGTCTTTGAGAAAGCTCTGGGTGCTGACGCGAGACCGAATGGCAGAACCCGATACTGAAAATGATCGTTGTTTATCACAAATCGGAGAAAACGTCTGTGAGCAGGGTGTATTGCGATGTGAAAGTACGCGTCTTGTAAGTCGAAAGCAGCGAACCAATCGTTGTACTCGAGGGACGGGATTATGAAGTTCAAAGTCACCATTTTGAAGTGCTGGCTGCAGAGATAACGATTTAGGCGGCATAGATCGAGAATGGGTCTCCAGCCCCCCGTTTTCTTTTCCGTTAGGAAGTATCTCAAATAAAACCCTCTTCCCTTGAACTGATCTGGGACCCTCTCTATCGCTCCGATGGAAAGGAGACGATGAGCTTCCTGTCGCAGGAGTTCTTTCTGAGATGGGTCCCTGAAAAGGGACGGGGAAGGTGGGGTGGTGGGGGGAATGGAAGTGAAGGGAATGGTGAAGCCGACCTTTATGACTTCCAGTACCCATTTGTCTGATGTTACTTTGACCCATTGGTGATAATAGGGTCGTAAGCGATGGTGGAAGTTGGGGTCTGTGTGTGCAACAACGATTGGCGGAGTTTGCATGCCCTCGATAAAGAAGTCAAACTTGCTGTTTTGAGGCAGATATGCCGACCGCTCTAGGTGGTGGTGAACGCCTTCACTGAGGTCGCTGTCTAGGTCGTGACTGGTCAAACGTGCGATTTTGTTGTCTACAAGACTGATAATCATACCGTCTCTGATACAGGAAATAACGACAACGACGGAATGGTGGGACATACATTCCCAGCGTACGGAGTGTCGTTCTTGAGTCTTTGCCAGTATGAAGTACCTCATCGGTCTTTTCCGCGAATAATTTTACCCTGTCAAACGGAAGGTCTTCGACCTTGGAGTGTAACTCCTTGGGTACTGCCGCTGTGGCAAGCCAGGACGAACGTCTCATAGACACTGCTGTTGCTACCCCTCTAGCCGCCGTGTCTGCTACATCCATAGCTATCTGGAGATTCGCCTTCGAACATGCATAGCCTTCCTTGAGGATTGACCGTAAGAGCTCTTTATCGGCCTCCAATGTTCTTTGGGCCGAGTCTGTAAGTTTCGCGATATTATCGAAACTATGGTTTGCCAACAGAGCTGCATAATTCACGATGCGAAGAAGTAACGTGGCCGATGAGTTTACTTTGCGGCCAAATATGTCCAACTTCTTGGCCTCCTTATCTGCCCCTACATTTTTCAACTGTGGGTTCTTAGCTCTTTGAAGAGCTGCATCGATGACCAAGGAGTTTGGTTGAGGGTGAGTAAAGAGAAATTCTGAATCTTTAGAGGAGACAAAATAACATTTTTCCACCGGTTTCGAAGTTGGAGTCGTCGAAGCCGGGGTAATGACAAATTTCTGCTGCTGCTGACTGGAGGATTGCCTCATCAATAGGGAGAGCAACCTTAGATTGTTGCTTAGGATGTAAATTTCTCCAGAGTTTGAATTGTTTCATTGGAACATCTGATAGGTGAACGTCCTGAAACTGAGCCACCCTCCTAAAAAGATCCTGAAATTCTTTTGTGTCGTCAGGAGGAGAGGAATCCCCCGCAAACACAGCATTGTCTGGGGAGGATGACTAAATATCTTCTGGAGATATAGTATGCGGGTGATCATCCGTATCCGAGATTTGTCCTTCCTCGGGCTAAGGGGGTCTCCGGAGGAGGTGTCGCCCTTTGACAATCTTGGATTGGAGGTGATTGTCGTGATTCATGAGGAGTCTGGCAGCAGCATAAATGAGAACGAGACTGAGGTCTCCCATATTCATAGGATGACCGGTGACTCCTGTAATCGAAGTGCTCAGGGGACGATCGCCGCGAGGAATATCTGCTAACATACCCCCTATGATAAGATCTCAGAGGGGAGTAACTTGGTGAGCGAGATCTATATGATGATCCCCGATGATAATAGGGATACCGGTCGTGATGACCAGAATGACGAGACCTCGATCTCCATCACGGAGAGGGCATTGTTTGGCTGTGAGACCCTGAGTAATCTCTGACCCTCACTGAATGACAGGGTGAAAACGAAGGTTCAGGTGATGGTGAAATCGAGTGTCTTGACATTGACTTCCTAGCAGCCTTTGTAGGGACTTTAGAGGCAGGAGCAGCCTCCCTCCCTTCTACTGATAAGGAACAGGGGGAGGGGTGAGGGGATTGACCCTCCGTCATGCGCACAGTGCTATCATGCTGCTGTGCTAGGATCCTGCACGGCACCGCGGCCAGCTCCCTGTCCGCTGAGACTGCCAATCGAGCGTGATTTCCTGGTGCCGACTCGACACGGTGCGGGGCGCTCTGCTGTCGGGCCCGTTCGTGCTGCTCCCGGGGCCCATCTGTCATTGCCGATTCTGGTGCCGTCTATGGCACCGGCTTGTCCTGGTTTATTGGAGCCGCTTGTGGTGCCGCTAGAGTTTGCGGCTGCGCAGACGGTAGTGGCTCAAGCACCTCTGGCGGTGCCGATCGCTCCCGGTGAGCCGGACGCTTAGTAGGGTGCAGAGCCGGTGCCGATGACGAGTGGCTCGGAGGTGCAGGCATCACCGGCAGCATCCGGTGTGTTTTTTCTGGCTGTCCTGCCGTCCTGGACATACCAGGCTTATGTCCCTGACTGACCCGGGACAGTGAAGTGGATGGAAGAGAGCGCGTAGGAGAAGCTCTCTTCTTCTTTGACACCATTACCGCGGACGATTGTGATCTCCTTTTCTGCCCTGTGGGAGGTTCTGAGACCTGGTCCTCAGAAGGCTGTAAAGCCTTATCGCACAGGAGTAGTTTTAATTGCATGTCTCTCTCCCTGCATGCCCTCGGTGTCAATTTCATGCAATGGGCGCATTTCTGTGGCACATGCGATTCTACTAGGCATCTGATACAAGCTTCGTGCCAGTCTGATGCAGGCATGGCATCCTTACATTGAGCACACCATTTAAACCCGGGTGACCCGGGCATGATGCTCGCTCAGCGTAACTATATACAAGTAATCTAATAAACTAAGAATAGTAACTATCGATTTTTTAAAGAAATTCAACAATTAAACTACTACCTAACTAACTATATGAACCAGAGGTAACTATCTATGATTTTTTCTTCTTTTTTTTTTTCTTTTTAAAGAAACAGCTTCTCTCTGAGGAGATAAACAGCGCTCCGCCAGCAACCACAGGTGGTTGAGAGGAACTGACGAGGGGGGCTGGACCGTGAGATGTTGCAAAGGCGCAAATGCCGCGCGCTGCTCTCAGGCATGCGCGGTCCGGCCCAGCTACGGCTCTGGAAATCTCCGACTAGCGACGCCAGGTCAGGACCCGACACCTTGAGTGGAGCACCCACGGGGACCACTCGAAGAACTTGGACACTATAAGACCTACCGCAACCAAACTTTCCATGGGATAACCTTTCCTCCAGGAGAAGGTTTTAAGGTACTGTGGGAAGGAAGAGATGAGAGACCAATGCCTCGCCTCTGTCTGCACAGAGCTTGGCAGTGCAGGGAGAAGCGGCTTCCCTGCCATTGCTGGAAGCATATGGAGGCCCCTCTTCAATAGTGCAATTGGCTTGGGGCTGGGCGGCTGACCAATGGGCGGGCGAGTTACTTCCGGGGCTTGCTCTAGGCAGAGGGGGCGGGGCTGGTGTTACTGCTCAGCTGCCACTTTAAAAAAATGTCTGGAAAGAGGCGTATTGGGGACCCGGAGGTGAGAGGGGGGAGGGAAGGAAAGATTGGGGGGGCTGGACCATTGGGAGCAAGTGGGGGGTAGGGCAGGATTGGGGGGGCTGGTCTGGGGGGGGCTGGACCGTTGGAAGCGAGTGGGGGGAGGACAGGATTGGGGGGCTGGACCATTGGGGGCCATGTGGGCGGGAGGGCAGGATTGTAGGGCAGTGGGTCTGGACCACTGGAGGTGAGTGGGGGGTGGGCAGGATTATAGGGGGATGAAGGAAGTGGGGCTGGACAATCCTGCAGGGAGTGAGTGAGAAATGAAGCCCATGGTGGGAGAGGAGGGGTCTCCTTTGAGGGGCACTGGCCCAATGGGCAGCACTGGATGATGCTGGGTGGGTGAGAAATTAATCCAAGATGGGCGGGGGATCCATCAAATCTGGGCACTGGTACTGGGTTTGATATTGGAGCCCTGGGCATGAGCTCTAGAATCATAGAGCTGGAAGAGACCTCAGAAGGCCATCAAGTCCATCCTCCTGCCCAAGGCAGGACCAATCCCTATTAAATCAACCCATCCAGGGCTTTGTCAAGCCGAGACTTAAACACCTCGCCCCCTTCCATCCCTCACACGGGGCACCCTGGCAGGACCCCGCTGCCCGCCCCAAGCAACGATGAGTAACTCCAGCTAGTAAGCCAGTAAAACAAAAATTTTCAAAATACAAACTTCTACTCTTTTGATTTCTCAGAGGTCTAAATCAAATCTAAAATGTACACATTCAAGCAAGGCCAGAAATAATAATGCTGGGAGATGCTCATGTACTATGAAAACAAGGGCCATATAAATACACAGAGTAGGGTTAAGTCCCCTGAAATGAGATACCTAATGGAAACGCTCAGCTTTAAATAGAGCATTTTAGCTCTAATGATCTTAAAGCTGATTCAGATGGTTTGGGAATATTATAAACTTCACTATGTACAGGATTTTGTATATGTGTAAACAAAGTAAATTGCATTTGGTATCCTGGTACATTACATATGTTCAAAATATATTGTTTTCACAATAAAAGTACAAAAAATTATTCTTGAAATTCAAGGGCTAGATTTTGGCATTAAACTACTGTGTGCATATCTATACTGCAGTTAAGTACCCATGGCTTTCCCATTGGGGCCCACTGAATGAGGGGAGGAGAGAGGAGACAGCTGCTCTGGGGTCTGATGATATAAAAAAGCCTGAGGCTCCAGCTGTGGCAGCTGGAGCCCTGAATCCTTTAAATTGACATGAGGGCCCCTAGTGGCATGCTTTGGGTGGCATAGAAGGGCCAGCTAAAAAATGGTAGCCCCAGTCCTGCCCCTTCTGCCAGAGGCCCCAACCCTTTTAGGAGTGTAGACCTGCACCCTGATCTTGCTTAGAACCCAGCAAGTCTGTTGGTCACCTGACTATTGTGTATATGCTAGGCTTGGGTTATAGCCAGGCATCTGGGACCCTGTTGGGGGCATGCTTCTGGGACCCCATAGCCCTAGCCAGTTGACACAAGTTAGCCACAGTATAAACATACTCCATACAAACTCCATAAATTGGAGAGAATAGAGAAGGAGTTGTGCAAACATAACCCACACCCTTACTATGTGTGTGTACTGTCCCATTCTAGTGGCACTGAGACCACTTACAGAGGGAATAATGAATCTGTTCTACAGCCTTAGCTGGATGCCAGCTGACTTTTAGCTCATATGGCAAAGGCTCGTACACTAAGCTCCAGCACTCCCAGGATGGATTCTGCCTGTCAGCGTTACACACAGACAGTAACTTTCAAAGGTATTGTACTCAAGACAGGTATGTCATTTTTAACAACACTGAGGGTATGTCTACACTCCACTCTCGTTCGAACTAGAGTGGTAATGTAGGCAACCGGAGCTGCAAATGAAGCCCGAGATTTGAATTTCCCGGGCTTCATTTGCATCTCGCCGGGCGCCGCCATTTTTAAATGTCCGCTAGTCCGGACTCCGTGCCGCGCGGCTACACGCGGCATGGACTAGGTAGTTCGGACTAGGCTTCCTATTCCGAACTACCGTTACTCCTCGTGACGAGTTTCACGAGGAGTAACGGTAGTTCGGAATAGGAAGCCTAGTCCAAACTACCTAGTCCGTGCCGCGTGTAGCCGCGCGGCACGGAGTCCGCACTAGCGGACATTTAAAAATGGCGGCGCCCGGCGAGATGCAAATGAAGCCCGGGAAATTCAAATCCTGGGCTTCATTTGCAACTCCAGTTGCCTACATTACCACCCTAGTTCGAACGAGGGTGGTAGTGTAGACATACCCTGAAAGAGTGCATACCACAACAATATCTAATGCTCTTTAAAGAGTGGTGAATACTCCCTGTCACATATTACCCCAAGTCAGTGGACATATGGTGGAATTTGTGGCTATGTCCTTGCCCTTTTAAGTTAGTTGTAAAGAATAGCCTCACAATTAGGGTTTGTTTTGCATGTTAATTTAAACTGTTTATGTATATTTCTTTATTGCAGAAATTATCACAAAAGTCTTCAGGCAAATAAATAATATACAGAACATTGATTAAAATCTTACAGAAACCAGTCTTTGCTGTACTTTATTCACATTTTATCCATTAAGCTAGGGGAAGGGGTAGATATGTTGGATGGCAGGGATAGGGTCCAGAGTGACCTAGACGGATTAGAGGATTGGACCAAAAGAAATCTGATGAGGTTCAGCAAGGACAAGAAGAATCCAAAGGATTCAAGAAGGAATCAACAAGGATGGAATAATCCAAAGCATTATTACAGGCTGGGGACCAACTGGCTAGGTAGCAGTTCAACAGAAAAAGGACGTGGGGATTACAGTGCATGAGAAGCTGGATGTGAGTCAACAGTGTGCCCTTGTAGTCAAGAAGGCTACTAGCATATTAGGGTGCATTAGAAGGAGCATTTCTAACAGATCTAGAGAAATGATTATTCCTCTTTAGGCTGAGGGATTTGGGCTTATTTAGTCTGCATAAGAGAAGAGTGAGGGGGGATTTGATAGCAGCCTTTAACTTCCTGAAGGAAGGTTCTTAGGAGGATGGAGAGAGGCTGTTCTCAGTAGTGACGGATGGCAGAACAAAGAGCAATGGTCTCAAGTTACAGTGGAGGAGGTATATGTTGGATATTAGGAAAAACTATTTCACTAGGAGGGTGGTAAAGTACTGGAATGGGTTACCTAGGGAGGTGGTGGAATCTCCATCCCTAGAGGTTTTTAAGTCTTGGCTCGACAAAGCCCTGGCTGGCATGATTTAGTTGGGGTTGATCCTGCTTTGGGTAGGCGGCTGGACTCGATGACCCCCTGAGGTCTCTTCCGGCCCTAGGATTCTATGATTTTAGTAAGCCTTTGATGTTAAAACTATCATCCTTTATATCTCTTTTTGGGAAAGGAAAGATTCTGTTTTTCAGTAGATTGTGTAGCTTCTCTTTTTGATGTAAATTAATGTGGACATTTGGTTGCTTTAAAATATATTTTTGCTGTTTTGGCAGTAATCCCATTCCCATATTCAACAGTCAACTGTGAATATAGCATAAGGCCAGAACACAAGCCAGTACAGATGCAAGAGAGTCCATAACTATTCTGAGTGTACCATTTACCCTCTGTATCCATATCATCATATTCCTCCTCTTACTAGAAAAGGTAATAGAATGGGTCTCCTTTGAGACAGACACCTATGTTGCCAGCAGGATGTATTTACATGCCATATAGTTACTTATACCTTAAAAGCTCAATTGTACAAGCTTCATAAAGTAGGTGATAGCCTAGAAGTACACAGATGAAAGTCCAGAATAACTTCTATGGAATTGCAGTAACCACAAAATCTTTCAATTAGTACATATTTTCTATACTCCCACACCCCCCAAAAACACTATTTTAATTCTCACCAGTCAACATTATAGCTAAATCCTATTCTCAGTGCACAGTTTAAGTAACAGAGCTATTACTTAAAGCAGCTCTTAAAAAACAGCAAGGGGGTTGCAGGCTTTGCTTGCCTTTAAAGCAGGTGAAAATAAGTTTCTAACAGGTATTGCACCTCCCCTGGGTGGAGCTCGGGGCAGGAGAATGGGTGGAACAGTATCTGTAAGAAATATAAGTGTGGTATGGAGTGTGTCAGGCTCAGTGCAGGGGGCTGAGGATGTGGGGGTGCAGGAGTCAGGATGCATTAAAAGAAGCATTTCTAGCAGATCTAGAGAAATGATTATTCCCCTTTAGGCTGAGGGATTTGATCTTATTTAGTCTGCATGAGATGTGGGGGGCTCTGGAATCAGGGAGAGGGGCTGAGGGGTGCAAGAGGAGCTCGGGGAAGGAGGTGTAGGAGTTCAGGAGTCAGTGCTGGGAAATGTGGAGGATGCAGAAGTCAGGATGGGGCTGGGTGTGTGTAGGAGAGACAGAGGGGAAAAGCATGCCATTTTGGGAGGGCAGGGGGGCTGCAGCTGCACATATGCGGTCACTGCTACTTTTCTTCCCCTTACTCTGTCAGAGAGTGAGGGGCAAGTTCACAGCCTGCATGCATTCCTCCTCTGCCCCTCCCCTGGGTATCTGGAGAGAGAAGAATGCATGTAGACTGTGCACTTTCCCCACACTCCTTGGTAGTCAGGGGAAGGGAGAAAAGAGCAGTGACATGGAATGGTGCCTGGAGGTGGGAGGCTCAGGGCTGGAACAGTCCCAGATTGGGGAGTGGAGTGAGCCCCCAGCCAATCCCTTTCACCTGCCTGGCTGCCTGCTGCTTAACACAGTAGCCTGCAAGAGCCAGGCTGGAAGCGCGTTGCCCCTCCCACTGTAGCTCAGGACCCCAGCCAGCCAGCTTCTTGCTGGAGCATTGAACTGGGGCATACTGGCTCACTTTCACTTCTACTTTACAGTTAAAAAATCTTGTAATTTACTTACTAACTACTAGTAAAAATAAGGAAATAGGGCAGATCAAAGCACATGAATAACTGTAAGTGTGCATTAGAAGTGTCCTCATAGACAGACAGTGGTGTCACAGAATAGATTTACACCCCAGTTTACTGAAAATGATATGTTCATGTAAACAAGCCCAGAGATTCCAAACGGGAGGAAATGTATGCAGATATTTCAAACAAATCAAACTAAAAACAGTAAACAGACACACTGAAAATGAGACTTGTCCTTATTTCAGATCAGGATTTTACAGCCATTGCATTTTTATAATCTGTGTATTCTGATTAGTCCAGAATAGACAATTTGGGCAAATTTGAGGATTCACAATTAGAAGTTTTGCAAAAGGAATATTTTAGTGCCATCTGCTGGGCTAAACACCACAACACAACTTAAACATTTTTTCATTCCATATAAAATGTTTTCTCTCTCTTTGTACAATGTAACTGTGTTGGCTTTAAGCAGATGCCTCATATCAAAACATGTACATTTTTAATTTCCCTTCCCAAATTTTTAGGCATTAATATTATATGTATTTCCAGGAATAATGTGAAAAAGTATAGAGTGTTGGAGGCACAGGAGGAGCAAGGGGAGAGTTAAAATGGTGGTTGTTCTTTCTCGCCTGTTAATGATGATATTTGGTTCCCTAAACTTTTGGAGTGTTGTCTGTTAACCCCCCTAGAAGAATGTCACTGTAAGTGTGTATGAGTGAGATTCCCCTCCCTTCCCAGTTTTAATTGAATAAACAAACCTTTTACACTCCTATGTGGTGATCCCCTCTCCTTAGTGTTTAAAGCAGTTGCAATCCACATCCCCTTGCAACATAGAGTAGGTGTCTTTTTGCAGGATTCTGTCCCTATGAAGAATAGGCACTAATATTTTTTACGAAAATCATAGTCTATATGAAGATCAAATTTCATATCAACCACATTCCAAAATATATCACACAGCATTCATGATTTTGCACTACAAAATGAAACAAAGTCAAGGATCATATTGAATAGTATGTGGCTGCCTTATGACATCTGTCTAAGGGTATGTCTATACTACATGGCTCCATCAACGGAGCCATGTAGATGAGCTTTGTAGACATAGCAAAATGAAGCGGCGATTTAAAAAATCGCCGCTTCATTTACATCAAAATGGCTGCCGCGCTGTGCCAATCAGCTGTTTGTCGGCACAGCATGATAGTCTGGATGCTCGGCGGTCGACATCAAAAGCCTTTGTCGACTGCCCCGGTAAACCTCATCCCACGAGGCATAACGGGGCGGTCGACAAAGGCTTTTGATGTAGACCGCCGAGCATCCAGACTACCGTGCTGTGCCGACAAACAGCTGATCAGCACAGTGCAACAGCCATTTTGATGAAAATGAAGTGGCGATTAATTAAATTTTGCTATGTCTACAACCCTCATCTACATGGCTCCGTCGACAGAGCCATGTAATGTAGACATACCCATAGAGTGGGGAACTTTCTTCCTGTCCCTGCTGTAGCTGATCACATGAAGGATAAGTGCCTCCCAGCCAGAGCCTACATCTGGAACCCACCCCCTCTCATACTCCAGCTCCCTGCCCCAGGTCACAACCAAGCCCTCTACCTTTTCTCCTACACCCGTCTCAGTCACAACCCAAATCCTCTGCACTCCTCCTACACCTCTGTCCCAGGTCACAACCCTCTCCTTCGTCCAAACTCCCTTCTGCACTCCAGTCCCCTAATTGAGCTCCTTTCTGAACCCAACCTCCATTCCAGACCCTGCATCTCCTCCATTAGTATCATTGAAAAGTACAGCCCTTGACCACCTACCAAATTATTGGAATGCTCCCCACCATCAAAAATGATTGCCCAATTCTGAGCCACAGCGACCCAACAGTTGGGTTGACTTCCTGAATGTTCTTATACACTCAGTGTAGAAGGTCAGCGCTCTCAAGACATCTATAGAATGCAGCCTCTTCTGGTGCACATTTGTATGCAGTTTTGGGTAAAAGAAGGGCAGAAAGATGTTTTGTCCCTGTGACAGGGTACATCTACCCTGCACTGATGAGCAGGGAGTTGCCCTGGCCCAGCTGGCCAAAAAGGCCCCACTCCCACAGACCTGCTGGGCATGCTCACAAGAGAGACAGGGTATAAAAGCCTCTGGGGCCACTAGTTGGGGCTGACCACCAGAGGCAAAAGAGCTCAGACCCGAGCTCCAGAGCAGTTGCTGCCTCAGCCTCAGTGACAGCCCCAGCCAGGGAGGCCATCCACAAGGGTCCAACCCATTGAGAGATGCCATGAGAGATGCGCAGTGCACCAGGAATGATAGGAAGTAGTTCAGGACGGAGGATTGTCCTCTGGGAGCTTGGCATGTTTCAGTAGGGATCCCCGCCGAGCAGGCAGTGGAATCCTCCACTGCCAACAGGGCCCTGGGCTAGGACAGAACAGTGGGAAGGCCTGGGTCCTCCTACCTCCCCACCCCGCAACAGACCAGCTCTCTAGTGGTCTGGGAGGCTTACCTGTGGACTATGCCTTCAGACCATATACACCCTGATAGAGGGAACTATGCTTTGAACTAGGCCTCCAGGACATATATACCCTGATAGACAGTATTGTGCTATGAACTGAGCCTAATGGCTGTGTTTGTCCTGGAAAAGGGGGGCAGTGACACCAACTTTGGGACTTCTGGACCATCAAGGGGGCTTGCCCCTTGACAGTCCCATGTATCTTATCCTCTGGGCAAGAAAGTGGGATGTGGTCAGAGCTGCACCTTATCTTTATGCAAGACAATATATGAGGGTTCAAACGTTAGGACTTTCAATTCTGATGCTCTTTATGCTTTTGTAATAGCCACTAGAAACACCACCTCCCATGAGAGGTAAAGAAAGGAGCATGTATCCAGTGGCTTAAAGGGTGGAGCCATACGTCTGGAAAGGACCAGACTGAGATCCCAGGTTGGTATGGGCAGACATGACTGTGAGTAGACCCTTGAGAAAGTGTACTACCATGAGGTTGGCAAATCCCAAGCTCATTTCTCCCAGGTGGAATACTGAGATAGCTGTCAAGTGAATCTAGTAAGTGATAATGCCATCTCTTGCTGTTTCAGTTGGAACAAGTATTCCAGGACAAGAAGTATGGATGTCTGGATCAGTTAGATGGCTCTGTTCGTGTCAGCATGAGAATCTTTTCCACTTAGCAAGGGAAATGGCTCTGGTGGATGGTTTCATTCTGCCAAGAAGTACCTCTCCCACTGATTTTGAGCACTGGAGCTCCGGTGGGTTTAACGTGAAGTGTCTATGCTATGAGATGGAAGGAAGTGAATCGGCACAGACTGGGACACCGATTCCTGCAGCTCCCATGGGCCAAGAATGATGGAGGTGCAGGTAAACAAAGTGTCTTGCCACCAGCTAGTGACTTGCCCTCACAAACTGGGACCCAGAGTTTGAAAACCCCTGGTCTAGGGAGACAGTGTTCACTTTGAAGGCCAGAGACTTTTCTCAAGATCTGAACCTCTTTAATCTTTATTAAACCTTACCTGTAATTGCTAAACATTGTTTCTGGCCTTAGTCAGGGTAACACAGAGGCATCAATACTGGTAACAAGTGTTATCTGCACTAGTTTAGTCATTTAGAGGAAAGCAGTAGTAGTAGGGATGTCAACGTGTAATCCACTACACGATTAACTGATAACCCTTGGCTTACTGGTTAATCTTGTTGACTATACGCATTCTGTATCAGAGGCAGCAAGGATGGGGGGGTGGAGGGAGTGAGAACTGGTGCCCGTGAGGAGCTGATTTTAAGCAGACCTCCCAAGAGCACCGGATCCACCTGCTCCCCTCCCCCATTCCTGTGGCATCCAAGAAAGCTGGGCAACCAAAGCAGGCACTGCAAGAGCTTTGCTGCCCTCAAAGAGGCATGCAAGCAAGCCAGCTGCAGAAGGCTGTCCAGAAGGGTCCCTTTAAGCACGTGTCTCTGCAGCAAGGAGAATGCTGCAGCACCAGGAAGCAATTGCTGCCCCCATAACCTGCCAGAAGTGGTTCCAGGTGCCCTTTTTTCGACAGAGTATCCAGGCAGTCTGGAAGCTCTCTTTTGAAAAAGTGGATCGCTTTTTTGATCCGCTTTTGTAGTCTGGACGCTCTCTTTTGAAAGAAGCTTTTTCGAAAAATCTCTTTAGAAAAAGCTTCTTTCGAAAGAAGCTTGCAGTCTAGTTGTACCTATATTGTTCAGGCCTTGGCTTCAGCCTCAGGTGACAAGGGCTTCAGGCCCAGGCTTCAACCCCAATCAGCAGGACTTTGGCATTTTGATTGGCAAACCCCCTGAAACCTACTTTCAGGCCCCAGGACCTCAGACCTTTGGTTGAGGGACACCGTTCTATACAACCCCACACACATAAGGGAGGGAATTAATTTATTATCCAATGTACTGCAAACGAGCAATATAAGGCTTAAACTGGTAGGCAGAGCAATAATCCCCATATTTAAAAAAATCTGTAAATTAAAGTTATTGTTATTTAGCAGCACCCAAAAGTGAACCAGTGTCTCACAGGACATATAAGATAGTAACATGGCTACATTTCTATTAGTCTGTATTTTGCTGCAGGACATATAAGATGACTGATCTACTTTAAAAAGCTTAGTCTAATTTCAGGCAACAAAGGGAAGTAAGTGCACTGCAGCATAGGAATGAAAGAGGAAGGACAGCGTTACAGGAGTACAAATACATGGTTCCTCAGAGAAGATACATGCACCACACAGTGGTACTTCAAATACAAATTAAAAACCAAGAATGTTTTTAGTAGGTGTCATGGTAGAAATGGGCCAGTAGCACCAAGTTGAAGTAATGGATCTGCTAAAGTTGGATATTCTGTGTTTAGGAATGATATGGGAAAAGGCTGAAGGCGCTGAGGGAGGAAGTGTGTGAACAGGTCAAGGCTACCATCATTACTCAGCAATGGCTAGCACATTACAAGCCTATCTGCCCCCCACTTATTTAACAGGTAGGAAAGAAACCTGAGCATGAAGAGCTTGGAGATTCTCATTGAAGGATATTTCTGACCATCAACTGTCATTTCTCTCTCATACCTAAAAGTTAATCCTTTAAAAGCCTCTGAGAACAAGTACTTTCTAACATGTAAATATTCTTATTTACACTACCATTCACACTATTACTAAACAAAACTGCATAGCTACAATAGACTTGACTACAGTAGGAACATTCCTCCTCAAGTTTCTAGGGAAACTGCCTTAACCAACAGAAATTAATCTAAATATTTTTTAGTACAGGCAGTCCCCGGGTTACGTACAAGATAGGGACTGTAGGTTTGTTCTTAAGTTGAATCTGTATGTAAGTCGGAACTGGCGTCCAGATTCAGCCGCTGCTGAAACTGACCGCCAGTTCTGACTTACATACAGAATCAACTTAAGAACCCCAGGCGTCCCCAAGTCAGCTGCTGCTGAAACTGATCAGCAGCTGATTCCAGGAAGCCTGGGGCAGAGCAACTCTGCCTCTGGCTTCCTGTAGTCAGCGCTGGTCAGTTTCAGCAGAAGCTGACTTGGGGACGCCTGGGGCAGAGCAGCTGGGGTGCTGCTGGGTTGCTCCAGTAGCGCCGCTCCTCGGTGCTACTGGACCAACCCAGCAGCACCCCATCTGCTCTGCCCCAGGCGTCCTGATTCAGCCGCTGCTGAAACTGACCAGCAGCGGCTGAATCAGGACCTGGGGCAGAGCAGCTGGGGTGCTGCCGGGTTGGTCCAGTAGTGCCCAGAGCGGCGCTGCAGGACCAATCGGCAGCGCCCCAGCTGCTCTGCCCCAGGGTCCAAAACAAAAGCCTGGTCTGCTGGGGGGGGCACACTAGCTGCGCCCCCCCCCCAACAGACCAGGGACACGGGGAGCAGAGCCGCAGTGGCAGCGGGGTGCCGCGCCTCTGAGGCTTTGCTCTGGCAAAGCCTCAGAGGCGCGGGACCCCGCCGGGGCTGCAGCTTCAGTCCCGGTGCCTGTGGTCTGCTGGGGACGGTCCCCAGCAGACCACAGGCACCCGGACTGAAGCCGCAGCCGCGGGGGGGTCCCGCGCCTCTGAGGCTTTGCCAGAGCAAAGCCTCAGAGGCGCGGGGAACCGCCGCTCCTGCCGCTTCAGTCCCGGTGCCTGTGGTCTGCTGGGGATGGTCCCCAGCAGACCACAGGCACCCGGACTGAAGCGGCAGCAGCGGTGGTTCCCCGCGCTTCTGAGGCTTTGCTCTGGCAAAGCCTCAGAAGCGCGGGAACCCGCCCGGTGCCCCTGGTCTGCTGGAGACGGTCTCCAGCAGACCAGGGGCACCGGAGCAGCTTACGAACGGGGCTCTCTCGCTCTGGAGCTCGCAGGTAGCAATCCGCCACCTCGACCTCCGGGGCGAGAATGCCCCGTTCGTAAGTGCGGATCTGACGTAAGTCGGATCCGCGTAAGTCGGGGACTGCCTGTACTCAGTTATCGTCAACTGATGCTCCAGTACAAATACTTAACCACAATATTCCATGCATGCTTTTTTTCTGAAAAATATTAAATTTTAGCTGGAAAAATAAAAATATAAAATGAGATGTATTTAAAGATCACATCACATGGGGCCAGGTTTATCTTTGGTAAATTGAATGAAATTTATAGAGATTTTCAATATGGTCTAAGGGATTCAGGAACATATGTTCCTCTTTAATGGGCAATACATATCTAGATCTTTACACTTATTTAAAAAGCTCAACAAATACATTTTATTTATCTATGAGTTTTACAATCCTGTACCTTTACAACAACTTTCCTGTGGAAGATTTTCTCCACCGCAGAGAGAATTCCCCTGAGTAATGATGGTTTGGGTTGTATTTCTTTAAGCACTCAAAATTTGTCTTCACTGCCAAAAAAGTAGGAGTTTTCACAGCAAAATACCCAGCAGCCAATAGTCAGACTATAAAATCATAGTGTTGGACAAGACACCTGTAATTTTTGCTGCAAGATAGCTGAATGAGGTCAGTATTATATTCCCAACTCAAGATATATTATTTTAGGCTAATTATTCCATTTGATAAAGCATAATATTATATCGATCTGAAGCATACATAACTTTAAACAGACAGAATTCAGTGGCTTCTTCCATTGAATTTTGAGTTCAGCTGGCCTATTAATATATTTTTTTAAGTTTGGGGCAGATATAAAGAAAATAAATCTGTTTGGTTTGATCCAAGGTCATAATTTTTCATCAAACCAAAGATGTCTATTTTAGGTCAAACAACATATTTTTCCAAGCTGATATATTTTGTTTCTGAGCATTTTTATTGGGAAGCATTCACAAAGCAGAGTAGTACGCACTCTTCTTCATGACCTGTAGCCCAGTGAATAGGGTATTCACATACAATGCAGGAAATTCAAGATCCTCTGTTCAAATTGTCATTGGCTTTGGCATGGTCATGGGGTATAGTGGAATTTCCTATTGGGTGGGGTATAGATTCCAAGGGTGCGGAGTGTGGTGCAAGGATCCTACATGGTATAGAGGACTTTATCAGTTTTGGAGGTGAACAGAAAGTCTCTGATTTTCAGCCGTAACTCCTTGGGGATTCCTGAGGCTTATAACCATGAGGCTCGGTGCATCACAAAAGCCATGGTGGTGGTTTGGGTCACTGTGTTGGCAATGTCCATGGCCACCCACAGTGCTGTTTGGGCTACCATATGGCTCTTTTAAAAATGCATTATAATTGAGGCTTGTGTTCTGGCAACTCGTCAAAGAGCTCCAGTAATTTCATATAATTGGAGTAGTCAGAGTTGGCCAGGAGTGTCAAATAGTTGGTGATACAGAACTGGAGTGTGGCAGCTGAATGTATTTTGTATCCAAAGAGGTCTAGACATTTATGGTCTTTGTCTTGATGTATGGAGTGGAAATATAATTCTTTGACTCAATGGCGGAAGGCATCAGCAAGGGAATTTGGCTGTGGGGGAAGAGAAAAATAATCCATTCCTTGGCTGGAACAAAGTATTTTCTATCCACCCATTAGTTGGGGGAGCAAGGGGAAACAGAGGCAAGTGTCTGAAGATTTAGGATTTCCTATCATGATATTCTGAAATATTTTGGCAATAATGTGAATTATATTTAATAAATAAATGTTTATTAGCATGGCTCATGACTGCATATTTCCATTTTATTTGTGTGTGTGTGTGTGCGCGCATTTCAAATGCTCTGAATTGAACTTACAGCAAAATATATTCCAAAGGGTATTTCCTTTTGGACCAAAAAATAGAAAGCTACTACATCAAAATGGTATATTTTTCTACATCTCATCTAACACTGGTAAATCAGACATTACTCAATATAGAAATACAATGCTACAGCCTACTCTTGAAGTCAATGGAATAATTCCCACTTGGTTTCAACAGGAGTAGCATTGGACTCATATTACATAAGTAGCCAGTTACCATCAGCATTGTATTTCTTTTGTACATTGCTTGCTGGACTGACTGCAACATTCCATACCCACATAGTTTAGATTTCAAATGATGTTGCGCTTTCTTACCCTGTCCTTATAATTCTACTATATTTTTAACAACTTCGTTTCAATGTTTTATTTAGCAAATTTTCACCTAGTTCTTCATAGACCCTTCCTTTCTATTAGTGAATTCAAAAATGTTTAAACCTGAAAGCATTAATTTTAAATTGCAATGCTTAGTTTTAGAGAAGTAAAGTCATAACCTGGAGTTGTTCCAGATATGACTCAGCTGCAAAAAATGTATAGTGTCCTGGGTCTGATTTAAATGTTATACACAGGAAGATGTTGCAAATTACATTAATTTCTTGAAGGAGAGTGTTGTAAAGCTAATGGTCTCTGGGATCTTATGTCAGCATTAACTATCTCCTGTGTCTGACCCTGTTGATGACATGAAAAGCATTTATTTGGCAGACCTTCAAGAAATTTCAAAAGCCTGGCACCTTCAGGGATACTAAAAGTTGGACAATCCTGTTAAGATTATTAGTTTAGCTGCAACAATGTGCTCAAAATTATTTATCTATTAGAATAAACTTGGCTAGATTGTGGTTTTAAGCCACTATCTGCCCTGGGTTCAGGGTGGGCAACTGTGTGAAGGCTAAGCTGCTATGAGACTCATGGGAGGGATATGAGTTGACTCAATGAGAATTCCGTCAGCAATCAGAAAGCATGGAAACTGGAATGGCAGCTCTAGCACCCTTAGTTAAGTTTTCCCCTCTACAGCTCCGCTCCACTGGCCAGCACCATCCAATCATGCTCTGCACTCAATCTGTCACTCTGGGGGAGGCTAGGGCTGCTAACAGTGTTAATGTGGAATAGTAAATGTGGAATTCAGGGAGCACAAAAGCTGTGATTGTGCCAGGCCCCTATGCAGGCATACAGGGACAGAAGCTTATTGCACCTTCTCTCCACTTGTGCCCAGGTCCAGACACTGTCTAATCCTTAGCAATCATAAAGCTTGAATCTAAAAATAACAGACACAAATATACCAGTGTAAATCACAAGTCACTCATCTGAAGTTAATGGAATTAACTGTGCCAGCAAAAGGAGAAAGAGGCCCACCTAACCCAAAAACACCTAACTATAGTCATGTATCAAAAACTCCTGATTAAGTAGGTAAGAATCAGCTGGTCTAAATCAGCATAGATCCATTGACTTCACCATGCCTATCTACACAAGTTAAGAAAATGGCCCGAGTATTATTGTCACCATTTTAAGGATGGGGAGACAAAGATAGGGAGAGATTAAGTGAGTTTGTTAATGTCATACAAGAAATCTGTGAGGAACAAAGAACAGAACCCAGATCTACTGACTCCTGGTCTTGTAATTATTCCTTTCCAAATACATTGCATATACAGTTGGATAAAAACTTTAATCAGGATGTGAGAAAGAGATGATACAGCCATCTTATGCAGCTAATCTATTACAAGTATGATAACATGACTCCTCTTGTCTGAAATACCCAAAGTAATTAAATATTCCCAATTATTTTCTGAAGGCATGATAAGTACTACATCATGATATGGATTGATATAAATTACTCTTTTTTATAATTAGCAAAATCCTCAAAATCTGAGTCAGTAAGTTATATACAAGCCCTCTCAGAGAATGACAGAGGGCTGAGCCACTTTGAGTTTAGAGGCCCCAACCACAGCCCCAGATTCCAGACGTATCTAACTTCTCATCTACAGGGTCATACTCAAACCAAAAGAATATATGAAAGTGAACATTTGAGACATTTATTTATTAACAATTAAGTCATTATATCAATAAAATGTATATGAAAAATGTAACTTTAATTATGAGTTTCCACTGCAAGCAAAACTCTTCGTTTTAGGAATGCCTTTCTGGCTTTATTGTGTGCAAACTCATTTATAATTGAAGAAAAAGCTTATTTATGTGCAAATCATTATTAATGTTAAGCATTGCAAGCCCATTCAAACTCTCTGGTACCACTGTAGATCAATGATAGTTCTTTACTTGTTTTAACACATTTAATGTACATTCACCTGAAACCACTGATGCAGGGAGACTGACAAAAATATGCAATGCAATTGTGATATTAGGAAACACAGTTGACAGGCTGAGATCGAATATTTCTTGAAGCAGTTCTTTTGGCTTGTAGTCCAATTTAAAGTGGTGGAATGCATATGTTTCAGGAATACAAACTCATCACAGAGATCTCTTGAAATTTCATTGTTGCACCTTTGTTGAAACTGTTCATCTACTGAATATAAATCTTCATCACTTAGTTCTCTGAACTCTCAAAGGAATCCAAAAAGGGTACAAACTTGTCGCAATGACTCAAATCGACGTGTAAAACCAGTTTTGATGGAGTCAATAACAACAAACTAACAAAAAAACATTGACTTGATAGTGCCTTTCTGCATCAGATTGAGATGTTAGGCTGCGATGGTGGAAAACTCAGATGAAATGTCAATACCCTGTGCTACTAATTTGGACTTAGAAAGAATTGCATCCCATTGATCATGAATCTTTTTAATATCTTTAAGAAGTCGTTCAATGTTATCCCTCTCAAAAGCTAATGTAGCATTGTGTGCTTCAATTACAAGATTAGTTTTGTGGATCATTTTTAGCAGCTTCATCCATATGGGTGGCATTAAAATGAATTCAAATTTGGATGCATACTTCTGAATTGACGTAAGCTCAGTGCGAGCCTGTGCTGTGAGAGTAAGAGATTCAAGCTCACTTAAAGCCTTTCTCATAGAGTACAAATGCTGTGCAACTGGTTTAATGCCATCATTTCATGCTGACCATCTCATCATCAACATGCTGTGAAGGGAAACAGGCAGCAGCTGCTTCAGAATATGCGGTTGCCACAAATGGAGAAAATACAGTTTAGATTTTGCTCAAGAAGGATTGCTTGTACTCCATTGTACTTCTCACCAATATTGGATCCATTGTCAAAGGCTTGGCTAATGCAGACTTGAAAATTTAATTTGAAGCCTTCCAGAATTTCTAGTACACAAGTAGCGATTTCTTTTCCATTTTTTTCATGAAATTATTGAACAAAATGAATCATTCCTCAATTGAAACTTTTGAACTTCCTGCAATTTTAACATATTGAACAACCAAGGTCATCTATTCTTTATGAAGTCTGGAGTTGCATCAATAATATTTGAAAAGTACTTCACATGTCGTATCTCTTCAAGAATTGTTGTTTGCACAAATGTCCTACACAGCTCAATAAACTCATTTTGTATTCTGGTAGACAGATAATGGACTTGCATGCATTTTCTGTTCTTTTGTGATTCACGAACACACTTAACATGGCCTGATAAAAGTGGGTCATACTTGCTAAGAAGCTCAAGTATATCAAGAAAGTTTCTATTTGTAGGGTCACTGATGCATGCCATTGATTGGAACCAAACAAAAGCCAATGCCCATTCAGAAAGAAAAAAAATGGCATTCAAAATGCGCTCAAGGAGCTTTTTCCAGTTATCGATTTCTGTGTTTATTTCACTCAGGAGTAAGTTTTCAATTGAACTGTCAGCTAGTGCCACTTTACTAGCTGATTTCCATTTAACATAGTTATCTTTATGCAATACAGAAGTTTCATGTGCAGTTTTCAGTTTTTCAACTTCCTCCAACTTCTACTGATGCTCCAACTGGATGGATCAGATAGTACTGATGCATTTGAAACATGAAACAGGGCATACAGTACAGAGCCTGCTTTTCCATGCTCCAGCAGAGCTAGTCTCTTGTGCAGATCTCTCCATTTGGAAGAGTTTTTGTCAGCAGAAGAGTGGGAAAAGCATGATTTTCAGCTACTTTCAGTATATTACTTGCAATCTGAAAACAACTAACTTTGAGAAACGACTGCTTTTGAGCAACATTGTTCTTATAAAGAGGTCTAATATCAGGTTCTGATGCCACTGTTGTTATACTGTGTCCTGTGCTAGTCATAAATTCATACTCTTGCTGCACAGCATCTCCAAGGTCCTAATTTTCTGCCTGCACAGTCTCTAAATCGAGCGTAGATTCTGAATCTATTGTGGCTATTGGCATTTCTGTATCTTGTGCCTCATTTTGAGGGAGTGGCATTGAAATGTCATTTGTGGGTATAAAGTTTTCATCATCAGAACTGGAAGTGTCACTGTCAATATGGTCACTGTCTAATGGATGAGGCATCTTTTCTATGAGAAATGATGGTTTTGGATTTTAAATTTTTAACTGCTACTTCACTCTGTTGCTTTTGCCATCTCTTACTTGCACCACTTTCAAATCTTCATTTTTATAAAGGGGTTCTTTTAAAATGCAGTAACACATAATAAATTAATTTGCTAAAGGCTATTGGTTATACAAAATTTTAATTGTATTTATACTTCGCAATGGCCCTTATAGCCTTATTTCAAAGTCTTAACATTTCATCTGCTAACATGTTCCCATTATTAAATTCCTCTAATAACTAGTACGTTATTATGAATATGAACACAGCGCTATTGCCAGATTAGATATAAAGTTTATTAAACAACTAGAATTAAGAGTTTATCATCACAAAAAAGCCTTTAAAGATTAATCTAAAACTAGACGAAGAGGTAGCTTATAGCTGAGCCTGATATGGTTATTGCATATGAAGACACATAAGAAAAAATAGGAATACGAAAATCTCCTATGCAGAGATAAACATCTAATTTAATGGTTAAACTCACCTTCAGACCAAGCAAAATCACTTTACAGTAACAGGATTAATTACAACTTTCAAAACCTCTAAACTATGCAAAAACTGTAAACAGCATTTCATACCTTCATTCTAATCACAGAAGATACTTCAGGCATGCAAATGAAAACTCAGATGTGACTGAAAAACTGGTGAAGGCTTGGGGTTCCACAATGATTTAAATCATTTTTTTACAAGTATATATTGCTTCTTTTGTTGTCTCTGTTATAACTGCAAGGTGTATAATAAATGGAAACAACTTGGTAGAAAAATGTCAAAATTTGAGGCTCCTTTGTCTCCTGAGGCCGGGGCCAAATGGCCCTCCTGGCCCCCTCCCTGATAGGGACTGGTTACACATGTAATAACCAAAGTCTCCAGACAGAACCTCCATTTCCATCCCATACAATCTTTCTAAGACTACATAATAAAATCTGTCATTCAGGATTACAATTCATTTGCATATCATTAGTCATGTGGTATTCTAAAATGAGTGTGATTTAAATTTCTATCCTCACCCTGAAATAGCCTTACCTACTGACCTGCAAAATACATCTCATACAATACTTCATATCGATTCTCAAAATTGGTCATAACTAGCTATTTGAAATTATGGGCTAAAATTATACAAGAGCTGCCCCCCTGAGAAAACTAAACAGGCATAGTTCAATTCAGAAAAAAACCTACTCTTATTGTAACTGGGTTTTTTTTTTCATCCTCTTAGGGGAGGATAGAATTCAGAGTAAAGAACCAGCGTGAAATCCTGGCCCACTGAAGCAAATGGGAGATTTACCATTGACTTCAATGGGAACAGGATTTCACCCCAATAGGTGTCTCAAAAATGTGTTTCATCTCCCTTTTTCTGTCTAGATAAACTGATCTATACCTTGAAATTTGGATCAAGTTAACAAGCATTCCATAAAATATTTCCCCAGAGGAGACTTAAAACCTCCTATGCGTACAACACTCTTAAGTTTCCTAATCTGTATTTCTAATTTTCATGTTGTGTCTCATCCTTCTTGTCAACGATCTCTCCATATCTGCTAGGAGGAAAAAGTCACTGCTGAGACTTAAAATGGTGGAGGAGTCCAATCCATGCCTTACCACATATATGACAGGTGGTTTCTTGGAAACAGCACAACTACTAGCTGGGATGGGGTACACTTTCTTTCATATTCTGTCATTTCTCAGACTCCTGGAGCAAGGAGATTCTCTTCAAAATGCACTGAGGTTTGATGCATGATGTGGATGCCACTGCAATTTATCCCTAGCCAACTCTTCCCAATTTGTGGTGTCTCACTTTTAAAGATATATTTCAGGATGTCTTCATAGCATTTCCTCTGTCACCTGTCAGCCCTCTTACCATGACTAAGTTGAGAAAAGAGGACTTGCTGTAGAAAACAAGTATCAGCCATCCACACCCGATGGCCAGCCCAGAGCAACTGAAGTTTCATAATATTTGCATTAGCATTGGTGATGTTAGCTGCAAAGAGAACACTGGCATTGGTGCAATAATCTTCCCATCTGATACCGAGAATCGTCCTAAGACAGTGCTTAATATCACTTTAGTGTGTCATCTACATCTCATGCCCCTAAGGAAAAGTGAGGGTGATTATTGCATTATAGACCAGGAACTTAGTTTCAATCTGTAGATCTCAGTCTTTAAAGACACAATGAAGCAACTTTCCAAAAGATGCACTTAGCACAATAGATCCTATGTTTGATCTCCACACTTTGACCAACTGAAGAGGTTAATGGAAAACATGCCAAAGGTGGATCTTATCTCAGACTTTAATTCTGGTAATGTTTTTCAATCCATTATGAACCAAATATTGCAAAATCTAAAAAGGATTCTATGTTTTTTGATGACATCCAAATTATTAGCAAAACAATTGTAGACCTTGAAAGCAGGAATAAGAATATAAGACTTGCAATGAGAGAATGGAAAACCAGGGGTTAATATTGTAAGCAGACAAACTCTATTGGCTTCTGTAGAGCACGTTTCCTAGCATTAATAAACCATTATGGAGAATTCATTTCATGCTTGTCTGCTCTAGTAAATCCTTGGACTGAATTGTTAATAAATGAAGATGCTTTGGCTGGTCACCGCTTTACCTGTAATCTTGGTTTCTGATGCTTCATGTGGTGGAGTGGGAACTGTGGAATCATACTGATTGCCACACAGCAGGTAGGGACTCACTGCAAATTCATCTCCTGGACTTTGAGAAAAGATGACAGGAGGTAAGCTCCCTGCAATGAGGCTTGGAGTAACGTATCTCAAGTAATGAGTTACAGAAATAAATACAGTACATATCTTTTATACATTATAAATCTTTGCTTTAGATCTTGAATATAAAATTGTGATATTGTCATCAAAGGTAAAACTTTCAAAGGCACTTAAGTGTCTTAAGAGCCTAAGCCCCATTTACAAAGTATTTAAGTCACGTAGGAGCATAAGAAGAACTGAATTTTTAAAAGCTCTAAAATCCACAGGAAAGTTAAAGGTACCAAGTTAAAGTTGCACAGGCAAACCTTAGCTGTGCATTTCCTGGTTTCCAGAAGTTTGAGTTTGGCTCAATGAAACATTCATCAAAGAGACAATATACCACCAACCCTAACTCCACATTAACATATTTATTGCCATTATATGTATTTCTTCAGCGAAATTCCCACCACTTTTGGGTTCTTTAAAAGTAATTAATTACTATTCACTAGGGTTTACATGGGGGATGCCCCACAAAAGCTGGTCTGAACCAATTCTGTTTGTCTTAAATAGAACACTCCCAAAACAATTAGATTTGTGTGGACAACTAACTTGCACACACACTTAGGAGACCAAATGAAGGGTAACAACTGCAGAATTAGTTTCAATCTGATGCATAGCTGGAGGTGCAAGAATGTGCTGTGGTCCTATTTTGCTTGAGACACCTGAAGGGGTTACAAACTACACTGAGGTAGTGAACCTAGACTATATAGCTTCAGTTGGTAAGCTGCAGTAGTGTCGCTACTACTACACTATGAGTGCTAGGGATATTTAAGGACATATGATAAGGTAAGAACGATTAAGGGAGTAGGAAACATTCCTCATAACGATACACTCAAGGAGCTCAGTCTATTTAGCTTAACAAAGAGACAGCTAAGGGGTGACCTGATTACAGTCTATAAGTACCTACTTTGTCTACCTAGTTACAGTCTATAAGTACTTACCATAAGTATTTAACGGGCTCTTTAACCTGACAAACGTATAACAACCCAATGGCTAGAGACTGAAGCAAGAAATACAAGGAAATAAGGTGTAAATGTTTAATGGTGACCTCATTTAACCACTGGAACAATTTGCCTAACGTTGTGGTGGATTCTACATCACTATTTTAAAATCAATATTGGATGTTTTTCTAAAAAATACTTGCTCTAGGAATTATTTTGGGGAAGATTTGTGGCTTGTGTTATACAGGAGGTCAGACTAGATAATCACAATGGGCCCTTCCCTTCTGTCCTTGTCCGTGAATCTATAAAGTGGGCCATGACAGGGCTTTGGTTATTTCTTGTCACAGGAGGGGCCCAAGGAGAATGGGTTTAAGCTCTGAACCATCAATGAGCTCTGTGTGGATGGTCCCTCGGTCCCCAGCATAGCTTCATTGACTTCAGTGGGATTCTGTGGAGATGCAGCATTAATTGAAGCATTGGGTCCTGATATTGGAATTTCACATGCATCTGTTAGCCCCTTTTCCCTCAGTTATAGTTTCTTTAGTAGAGTGAACGTGTCTCTCTTGCTCATCATATACTATTTAACAATGTCACTAATGCTAAATGCCAAGCTAATTTGTGTGATGTGGAACAACCTGGCCTTAACCCATAATCTTGTTAGATCTAGCCTTTTTCAGTTATGATGTATGGCCCATTAATGACATTTGATTGACTTTTCATCTGTCCTTTATTTTCTCTGGAAGCAGCGATACTTAAGTGCATTCCCTATTTGTTTTGCTGCACAAAAGAAACAAAAGAACACTTAAGTTCAATTTATTTTCTGCTACTTCTGTTTCCCACATCAGGAAAATAATACAAATGATTGGAAACTATGATAACCAAGAATAATTATATCATAGTTTCCTCTACTTAGAACAAGAACTAGTTGGAGTATATGATAAGTACTGGCAAATGGTGACTTTCAAATGGCAACTCCAATATACTGTAATTGTACTGCTAAGAGACTCCAACTTTTTTGTAAGGGTTCACCACTTCTCCAGACTGTGCATTGCTTTGGGTGCCATTGCTTTCACTGCAAACCTTTTGACTAATAAAAGTAGATATTTAGATATGGGCCAATAAGATCCTAAGCCTTTCACAATCACTGCATTGGAACACCAGAGCAGTCATACTGGCTCACACACAAGGCTCACTTAGTCCAGTATCTGGTCTCTGACAGCAACTACTAGCCGCTTTAAAGAAAGATGCAAGAAACTCTGCACTAAGCAGTCCTGGATTAATTAGCTGCCACGGCAGGTTTCTTCCGAATCCTCATTAGTTATAAGTGTATTTATTCTCTGAAATATGTAAGTTTTATATCTCTTCCAAAACTCTTTTGAAATTCTTCACTAACGCAATTCTGGATATTCTTGTTAGTCGCATAAATTTCCTATTAAGATTGTGGCTCCAAGAGTAAGCTTGTAACAATGTATTCCAAAGGCTAAATGCATCTCCCATTTGCTTTCTCATCCTGTTAGACAGAAGACCCAACCTTAGGTATCTCTAAAGAAATGACATCAAAAAGTGTTGAAGGTGAAACAAACACGTTACAGTCTCTTTAGGCATCTTCAGACCTAGTTCCTATGTATGCTGACAGCACTTGACAACCATTCTGAAATAGCCAAATAGCTTTTAGCAGACAGCAAAACAAGATATCAGAGATACCAGTTCTGGTAATGTGCCCTATATGTACAGAACTGCAGGCACAGTTTGCTAAGATGTACAAATTGGTTAATTAAAAGTAGGCTTTGAAGAAGTTTACAGTTACACTGCTGTCATCTTTAGTGATCTGCCCTGTATCAGGCATATCTAGAAATGGCTAAAAATAGACAGATATCATGAGTTTGCTGGTGGACATGCAACAAGTAACACAGCTATTCTTCTTAGGAGATCCTTGTTTAGTCAGTGCATTGTTAACACCAGAAGAAGGTGTGGGCTTGTTATGTGTCAACATGTCTGCAATAAAGGGCAACTCCTGCCCCATCAATAGGGAACTGGAATCAGTATAATCCCAGTGCTATAAACTTTGCATGGCATTGATTCTCAGGTCCTTCCCATTTCCTTCCTCATGTGGCTAGTGTGGGTGATTGAACCATGAAGTCTACTCCATACATTACTCATCTTTTTTAAGGAACAGCACAGGGGCAATTTGGAATACTCTGGGTCCCAGTCTTACAGTGTAGTTTCTGCGATTTCAATGGGATTGGTAGGAGTAGCCAAAAGACTAGAAGTGAACCCCTCTCTCTAGAAATGGACTCATGTACTATTCAAATCTGATTCTGCTATTCTCAGCTCCTTTGATGTAAAGAGAAGCAAATCTCTCTAATCAACTTCTTCTACATTGGTAGCAGCTTTGGAGGTGATGTTGACTCCTCTTGTGCACAGTAAGGTGGACACATTTTTCTCTTGCTTTTGCTGCATCTATGTTAGGAACTTAGTCAACCTACCTATATCACATATATCATGCAATTGTTCACAGCCCTGAGTGGTGTAGCTAAGTTTTATGCATAGACTAGACCTAAAACACAGAGAGAGAAAGTGACTTGCCCAAGGACCCTTAGGGGGCCAGTGACAGAGCCAGAAATAAAACCACAACTCTCCCATGTCCCAATCACATGCTCTGTGAACCAGGCTACAGTGTCTGCATATAAAAAACCTGCCCTTGCAAGATATACAGGTATTTTTCCTCTGTCCTTTCTTGTCTCAATTCAGGAAAATTCTGCAATAAATCCCTCAATAGCAAACGTTCAAATTTCTAAACACACAGGAAAACTCCTTTCATTATACATGGATATACCATCAATGAAGACCACACCTGGAAGGGTAAAATATGAACATAGTCATTCCATTTCAATGTGAAATTTCAGTTTTCCTTACCAAAACTATTTGATATGTAGTTACTAGCTAACATGCGCTGACTTCAAAACACTGTTAGCTCTGTTTTCTCATTAAGCTTTCAATATGGTACACCTGGGGGAATTCTGCTCCAAAAATTTAAAAATTATGTGCTAAAAAATTTAAAATCCTGCAAAATTCTGCGTATTTTGTCAAAATAATGCAATACAATCATTCTAGTTTCAATTATTTCGGTAATTTTTTAAAACTACAATACAGAAAAAAGTCACGTGACCTATTCAGCACTCCCTAAACATAAGAAAGTGAAGTTACAAATACTTGGTAATTCCAGTTCTAAACCAGGCTGACTGCTTTGGGAAGTGCTTTGTTCTGACTATCCTAACATTTTATTGATAGCTTGATAAATTCCTTTCATGTGTGCTCCTCACAATCTCTCATGTATTCATCCACACAACATACCCATGAGAAGGGAAGTGCTATTACCCTCAGCAAGCAAATGGAAGCACAGAAAGGATAAATGATTTGCTCAGGATTACACAGTAAGTCTGTGGTGTCACAGCTATTTCAGCCCAGGTTTTCCAAGTCCTAGTGTACTACCCTAACTACAGGACTATCCTTCCTCATGGTTTTGTGATGTGTTGACTCCACTAACAGGAGTAAAAAAATGACTCAAAATTTATCTTCAATAATCAAATAAGTTGATGAGACAATTGTGTCATTATACTGTGACTACATAGAAACAAAAAGATCTGAACTCCTGAGGGGCTATTAGAAAATAACATGATAATGAAATCATGTTGAAAAACAATCTTAGCCAAGTTGCTTTACAATCATGTGAAAATTTTTTGCATATATAAACTGGTGCCAAATCCTGCTCAGCTTACTCGCACACATTCTCATTCTGTACTCCTTACCGGTACTATGTAGTGATCATTCTCTGTGTACCCAACTGATCAATAGAACTACTTGCAAAATGACATACTCCCCAATGGAAAAGTTACAGAATAGGACCCCCCCAGTTCCACCATGCATTTCAATATAATCAGTCACACAAAAAAACGCAAAGAATGTGAGGCTAAAGTGACTTTTTGCATGAGCAGATGCTAATTTCACAAATAATGGCTGCAGAATCTAGTCCTCAGTGATTGATAGAAGACTCTCTGCCATAGCGCAATATAATTCAATCATCGCGTAATTAGTTATGATTTTTAACTCATGCTGGTTTCCTTCCATCCTCTTGTTTTCATATCCACCAGTTCATGTTTCAAGTGGAATATGTGAACTGCATTATTGTAGACTACAGAGGCAGCTCAAATGTCTTTCTTCAGGTAAAATTATCTTATTTAGCCACCATTGAAGGCTGTGTGGAACTTACCCACTAACATATAGACTATGTGATGGAGTTTCCATTAGGTTTTATTTTTTTCCACTTACCCTAAACTCCATAAAGCTTTTTCAGATGATGGATCTAAGGAAATACCAATGATGTCTGTAACTTGTACTTGGCATAGTCAAAAAGCAGGGGACTGCTGAATGCAGCAGCTCATAATCAGATAAAAGAGACTGCCTTACACAGCCCCAGTCCTGCAAATAGCATAAAACCTGAGACTTCTATTAAAGTTAAGCATGTGTTTACATAATATGGGTTACAGCCACAAAACATGCAGGATACACTCGTATGAAATTATAGGGATTGGCCCTATAAAAGAAGTGACCAATTACCCAATATGCCGCAAGGTGGCAGTGTTTCTACACACAAATGAAGGTGACAGGCCCATCAGTGGGAGTAAGAGGCATGGAACATGACAAATATTTTTAACTGTTTTTAAATTACATGGTGTTACTTAGTGTGCACGTGAACTGGGAGCTGATGGAAAGGCTCACACCGACAGCCCTGTACAAGAAAGGCCTATTTTATCCACATCATGGGTACAGCACAAACTTTTCCATCAGGCCTCACAGCACTGACCTGAAAGACGAGGATGGGACCTGGAGCAAGAAAGGCTCAGGACAGGGAGTGGAACCAGGGTCATTCTGCCCTTCCTGCACAGATTCCATGAGTGGGGAGCTGGCTAGCCAGTGTCTTAGACAGACATTTGGTTATGCAGAGGAGGGTGAGGACAAGGAAGCACTGGAAAGTTACGATGCATGAGTTGGGGTAAATTGGTCATAACGAAGTCCATGACAGGGAAAGGCATAGGTCACCTCACCAGACTGGGCCCTGAGCATGAGGCCACTGCATTAGCTGTAATTTACAGGTCTCCTATATATTCTAATATTTTCATACACTGCACATTTGTGGCATAGACATGACAGATATTTACAGATATCTGAAGATCTAGCTCCCAACACAGTCCTCTCCTTGGCAAACTCTTTGTCAGCACAAATATGTGCATGTTCTATTTTCATTTTCATACCTGAACAGAAACAATTTGTATACTCTCCTGCCAATGTCCATTTCATTGGACATAGTCTTGGAACACATGCTAATAGGGAGGCATGGAGAAGGAAACCAGACATGAGAGGAATAACAGGTACCATAGGCTACATCATTAGATGGGATTTGGCACCTTTTTTCAGAAAAATAACAGAATGTAACAAAGCACAGGAACTACTGATTTCTGTTGAATTGAATCCACAATATAGCCTGCAAGGTATAGCATTCAGCCTACATGGTTGGATGCAGAGAGGGCCTTGTTTTTCCACAGACCTCACATTGCCTGCATATATCTCACTTGCCAGGCAGAATACTACCCCTAATTTCCCCTGCTAAGCTATGTCTGTCTCCAGGAAGATTGAGTTGCAAAACAAAACTGTCTATGCTGGCAAGGTTTGTCAAGGAAAAAAGTGCCTTTTATTGACAAAACTACATGAGTATTCACTCTGCAATGCAACTTTTGCCACGAAAAATGTCCATTTTTGTCAACAAAAATCTTTCAGCTCCATGAAATATTTCTTTCTTTCCCATCTCTGAGCCGTCAACTAGTATGCAGCGTGGACATCTCTGACCTCCAGGATATGGGCCACAATTCCCAATCAGCCTCTCTGGTCAGTAATTTGACCAGCTATCTGCTCCACTCCCTTGCAAGATGCACAAATGTAAATCCCATTTCCTGCTGCCTGAGTACCTGAAACTGTGATGGCTCAGCATGCAATGATGTCATGGCATCCTCGCAGGTGCCCATGTCTAGCCATTGCACCAAACACTCCCCCTCCTGGAGTACCATGGAGTTGTTGGATCTCATCAGTGTATGGGGAGAGGAATTTTCCCAGTTCCAGTTGTGGGGAACCTATAAGGAACCAGAACCAGAACATGTTTGGGCACATTTCTTGATCCTTGTGTGAAAATGGGCATGAACAGGACTTGGTGCAGAGCAGAACAAAGATTAAAGAACTCAGATATGCCCTTCATAAGACCCATGGAGCAAACCAATCCTCCAGTGCTTTAACAAAGGCTTGCCATTTCTACAAAGAGCTGGATGTTTCCCTCGACAGTGACCCAACCACTACTGCCAAGAGCCCCATAGGGCACAGAGGCAGTATATAAAAGACCTAACCCAGTGGATGAAATTATAGATGAGGAGGCTGAAATAGACAAGGACCAGAGTATCCCCCGTATCACTGAGTGTGTCTGTCAGCCAAGAACTTCCACTGTTAACAGATGTAGCCAGTCTGGGAAACCACGTTCTGGGAACTATGAAATGTAGAAGTTGCCAAAAAAAAAAAGTTGCCAAAGCATATTTACACTTGCTCTCTCTGTTGACAGATTATGTCCACATCTTTAGCTCTCCCCTTGATAGCAGGAGTAATGCACTGTGGGTATATATCCCCTAGTGTTTATTGACACCATCTGTCATTCGGTGTCATGGTCACTCACAGCTGGTAATAAACAGACTCTTCTCCCCGTACACTAATCAGATCTATCAGCTTTGCAGAAGTCCAAGTGAAAGAGCATTTGGTGAGATTGCCAGGCATGGGCACCTGGGAAGACACCACTGTGCACTGAGCCAGCCCCAGGGATTGGAGGAATACAGGCAGGAGGAAATGGGATTTGCATTTTCCATGGGGAGTAGGGCAGGTAGCTGGTCACCTGGCTGGAGGGAAGCAGAGTTCAAATTGCTGACCAGAGAGATTGATTGGGAATTGTAGGCCATATCCTGGAGGCCAGAATCAGCAACAAAATACCACAAAGTATTTACATTCTATGACTGTCAACAACAAAGGGAGGGGAAAAGAAAAAAAGTCTCTCTTATTGCTGGAAGTCTTTTGTTGATGAAAATGTTATTTTTTAAAACAAATATTGCATTGCAGTGCTAACACTCCTGAAGTTGTGTTGACAAAAGATACTTTTCCTCGACAACACTTACCAGTGTAGACAAAACCTGAATGATCTTTTCACATGCCTTTGAGAGGAAATAATGACACAAATCCCTGGAAGACTTTTCTGTGATTTTTCCTGATTTTCTCTATATCTACATGCATCTGCATAGCAGAAGACCATAGCAGCAAGTCTTTCATGTCCATGAACATAAGCTCTGCTATAGACGAATGTAGGAAGGGGTGGTCACAGCCTTGCTTCCCTCCCACACCAAACTAGTTCTGCCTAGGGCAGGAGAAGCCTATGGCACAGTTTCCAAGTTCTCTTACAGCAAGCAAATAAACTTCCTACTAAAGTACCATTGCATCATAGGTATTAAATTACAATAGAGATCTGTGTATTGGGAGATGGTGGTTCTCCCTATACAGCTGTCAGACCCTGTGAAGGGTTTGTGGCCACAACCAACAGCTGTTGATAGAAAGACGTTCCTATGTTATATTTTGATTATTTTCCTACACATCCCCAGATTCATTTGTAGCAGTTACTGCTGCTAGTGACAGCAAGTGAGTGATTAAGGCACTGGACTAGAATAGATCAGTTCCTGGCTCTGTGACAGGCTTCTTATGTGACCTTGAACAAAGTTGCTTAATCTCTGTGCTTCAATCCTTTGTTTCTAAAAGGGGAATAATTATGATAATGCTTCCTTTCTCCAATTAGATTGCAGGTTTATTTGCACAAAGATTTTCTTTTCATTTACATTTGTAATGTGTCCATTACAGTTGGGCCCAATGGGTGCTACAAATACGTAACTGATCAAAAATCCTTAGTCTTTCCATTCCACATCAGCAGAAAATATAGGAAGCTAGGTCACATATGTATTTCAGTGGTTGGAGCAGTTGATACGAGGGATGTGAACGGTAAGAATCCCCTCACCGGGTTACCATCACCAAGTAAGGTGACTGGTTAACCAATGCCCAAGAGCATCCCATGGCCCAGCATGCCAGGGCTGCCGTGGGGAAGGCTGGCAGTTGGCAGACCCACAGGGCCAGGAGGTAGTAGCCCCATGGGGTAGGGGTTGCTCCAACTGGGCTTGAGCGGACACCCTGCCTACAGGATCTCAGTTAATTGATTGAACAGGATATTACATCTCTAGTTAATACCACTGGCCATCTTGACTTTTCCTCAAATTAAGGAAGTATTATGCCTGGAAATGATGATTTAATTATTCCAATGGGGGGAGGGGAAGCAAGACCACTGAACCTTCTTTAATAGAAAATCTACTTTTAATGTCTGCAGCATTAACTCATAGTGTATGTTATTCCTATAGTTCTGAGAATGACAAATGGACCTTTTTGAGGGTTTTATTTAAAAAATAATATTTCTGCATATTTGGTTATAGGTGGAAAAAAACCATGAACCAATGAAGGCCAGGTGAAACCCATGATTGCCTGAAGGTAGCATAGTGGGGGAAATGGTTATGCAGAAGGTGTGGAATCAGCCTTTATTTCCACAATTTGACTGCAGTTTTGGAAAGGTCAAGGGGGCACAGATCAATTAGTGCTTCAGTTTTGATGGGGAGTTTCTGGGGCACTGAGAACCTATTTGCCCAAGTTTATATAGCACCATAGTGGCAGAGCAGGGAGTCATGCTAGCATTTGAGTGTCAACCTGTCACAATGGTAAAATGGAAGTGACTAGGTTAACTTCTGTGGTAAAGACACTCATGATCTGAACTGCATTCTTTATGATTTGCTTCCCTTTCACATTGGTTCTGGCTTTTATATCCAGAAAAGGTTGGTGTGGTGCAGCTAGGCTATGGAGCTTTTATAACATATTGCGGGTGGAGGGCTCAGAAAGAAAGAGGGTGTGGGCCTGGATCACAAAGGATAGCATCACTCTTCTCATTCTACTATTTGCAGTTGACTCGTTCATCAAGGTTACATTTATACAACGTATACTGATATTATAATTCCTACAAATATGACAAAAATTGAATTTCTGTGGAAAAAGCTTTGGGCCCAACTGGGAGCCAAAATGATACATACAATCAATGAACAAAATGGATGTGTTGAAGTACACTTGTTTTATACTTCGCTTCAGAACCACATTTGATACTGCAGTTTGCTCCTAAAGGCTGATATTCACCACCTATGCAAACCACTCACATCCAAGGGCAAAGCCCTCTTCAGTCGCATTTAAACCCCACAAATGGTGCTTCAATGGAAGCACAAGGATGCCCAGGTATTAGGCTAGATTTATACATGGAGATAGATTTCACCCCCCAAAAAAGCAGGATTAACGGCACATAAAACAGGGAAATACTGCACTTCTGGAGAGTATCCATGGGGTTAAGTGGTTTCAGTCATTCATGTCATTGTTGCGTATTGAAGTTTTGGAATTTGTCAGACATGGTGTTTCAGTGAGATCATGTTACAAAGAGGAAAATGCCAGAGAGTTCAGTCTTAGGTTTAACCTGGCATTGACAAAATTGGACAAGGATACCCAGACCACTGAAGGATGCTCCTTTATTGCATTCTATATAAATAGATGCTTTTGGGGGGAAAAAACATACACAGTGAAATATTGACTCAAGTTGCTTTTTCCCCCCTCAGAACTACATTTGTGGTAATGGAAACATGAAATATGGAATCCCACAATTGTTTACACCTTGCTAAATTTAATCACATCAGCTTCACTTGCTGTATTTTCTGTCCTTTCTCTTGATTTGTTTTCACACGCTGCCATTGATAGAAAATAATTATTAAATAGATTGTTGTATTTGTTTTCTCAGCTCTCTGCAAACACACTGATGTTTTTTCAAGGAATAAGTCATTGTTTTATTCTAGACTCCTTCCATTGTAAAACGGGGTAGGAGCCACTGGAGTACATATGTAAGTGCACTGAAATGATGTAATATTGACAAAGTTCATTCAAACAGGCTCACAGTCAAATACAGACATTGCCCACTATGTTACATTGCAAGATTCTATATCGTTAATGAGTTAGGTGGCACACAATCACAAAACAGCCCTAAACACATGATGGAAGTACATGCCAAAAACCTCTGTGAAGTTCCAAAAACCTCTGAAGTTTACCTTACTGTATTAATGCATTTAAATAAACTATTACATTTAAACACAAAATTCATGAGGTAAGAACAGATGCACACAAAAACAAATCACCATTTCAATGGAAGTCAGAACTACCCATTATACACTGCAATCTCACACAAATACTTTGTAAAGTGAAATAGTCCTTTCTTAGGTAGGGAAAACAGAGCTACGCTGTAGCAGTAAGCCACAGCTTTGTATTAAAGGCAGTACAGACTGAAGCTCTCTAGTCCAACACTCTGATCCAGAAACATCCATAGTCCAGCATGATTTTAGTTAGCTAGATGTCCACTTACCATGCATGTGGCAAAGTTTCCCACAGTCCTGTAAAGTTTGTGTACAGCCACCAGTCCTGGCTCTCAGTGTTCTGTGCTGTTATTTAGCTGTAATTTACCCCTAAATGTCTTCTAATGGCCCAGGAAGCAGTGAAAGTGTTGAAATGCTGCTAAGTGTAAGCATGGTTTTTATGCTTTATCTAGTTATTTCCTTGTGCCAATAAAGTAACATTATGTAACAAAACTAACACTTTGTTATGAAGAGAGCTGATAAGCTTTGGTTATGCATAGGCTTACATAGAGTGTATCATGATGTATAGTCATTCATTATTAATGACTATTAAGCATCATTGCAAGCATTGTTCCATTTATTCATCTCAGTGAAATAAAAATAAAAGCAGACCACAGTATTGACCTCTCATGGTCCACAAATTCTCTGGCTCAGCACCAGAGGTTCAGATACTGAGGGTGCCAGACTAGAGAAGTTCAACCTATATAGAGATTCACCAGCCCAGTAGAAGCCCTGGGAGATCCTCTGGACCAGCGATGGACAACCAAGAGTAGTAAGTAGGTCACAAGAGTAGCCCTTTTCATCTCAGTGGATTGTATGACCAATGGTGGGCAACCTGCGGTCCATGGCCCACTGGAGTTCCCACCTGTGTCCTTCCCCCACACACCTCTCATGCAGTAGGGCACTAAAGCCCTGCACTTTCTGCTCCTTCCCCTCCCGCCAAGCACTTTCAGAGATCCACAGATTGCCTGATTCACACACTGTCCCTCTTCTGCCGACAGCTTAGATGCCACACATCAGCTGTTCACAGCTGTTCAAGCTCTGGTTGAGAGGCAGAGCAATGGGGAAAGAACATGAACTGGGCTAGTCATGGTGGTCTGAAAGTGCTGGGAGGAAGGATGTGGGGAGTAGGAAAAATAGGGCTCCAGTGCCCCAGTGTGCAAGGGGTTTGTGGAGAAGAGGGACAGATGGGGGTTTGTGAGCTGCAGGTGGAACCTCAGTGGCCCGCCCGCAGCCCATATGCTGCAGATTGCCTACCACTGCTCTGGATTGTCCCTTGCCAAGCTCCTGATGGCACTGAAACTGTGCTACTCTTAAATGGCCTGGCTAGCCCTGCTAGCTATTGTGGAGAAGCATGGCCATGGTCCTGACTCCTGTCCCCCACCACCCCGCTTTGCACAGGCTTATATCACAGGGGCACTGTGAAGTCCTGATGGCAAAACCTGCCACTACATCAAACTTCTACACAATGGAGTGGGTTAGGGGTACAAGAGAACTCTATCTGTGCTCTACAGCCTTTGCACACCTGAACAAGGGCCCAGAACTCTGCCCCTGATTTGCATTTAAATGAGAATTCTTCTTCAAGCCCCAAACCTCCAAAAAAGCTGATCAGATACAGCCAAACTTGTCCCAACTTAATCATTTTAAAGCATACACACACACACACACACACACACACACGGCTATTAAATCATGTGAAAATGGAGGGAACTGATGAGGAAAAGCCACAAGGTGGAGGAAGCAGGAGTCCAAAATGTAGGTCTTCCTGAAGTCTAAGGAAAGCAGCAGCACAAACAACTAGAGCGACTATGGAAAAACTGAGTGTTACCACCTGAGCTGGCAAATGGGGGGTTGGGGAGAGGGTCATTCAGTCAATCCATTTTTACCTGGCACTTTATTAAAAGCTTACATTTAAAATACCAAATATAGCAATCAGAGCTTGTGCAAGCAGCAACCATCTGGGCAGTGTTTCCCTGGGTCTTTCTGAATTGCATCAGAATTGCAATGACCTGCACTCCTTACGATAGACACAGAATAGTAATAATATGATCGATTCCTAATATCTGCCATGTTCACCTTATATCCCAGGAAGCCTTCTGTGTGTGCCTTCTGGCAGCAGACTACCTCATCCCTGCAATGGATTCTTGATACCTCAGAAGCCATAGGCAACAAGGCTGCAAAAAATCTCTATTTGATTCCAACTGCTGTTGCTAGACTCATATATTTTGTTCATACCACATCACTATGGTTCTTTTACCTCAAAGAGCAGCCAAGGTAACTCAAATAAAAATATTGTTTTGGTTGGTATGGGAATGATGTGAACTGAGAAGCCCCTTTTTCTGAGATACAGGTACAACTCTTCTGTCAGGGTCTGACACCTGTTGAATTGTTATCAGTTACAAAATAGCTCTCCCCACTGGTGTGTATGTTGTGAAATAAAGAAGAGACCAGGTAAGTATATGAAACAAGGTAAGTGTTATTAAAGCAGGGATGGGAACCTCTGGCCAAATCCAGTCCCCTGTTTAATTTTATCCAGTCTATGGCAAATTTGTGCACTGTGGGCTAGAAGCCCTGAGCCTTAGTACGACCTTCTCCCTACTGCCCCTGGCTGGGCTGGGCCGGGCCTGAAAGAGCCGCTTCCAGCTCACAGTAATCAGAGAAGCTCAGCACTCTCCTTCCAGGCACCGATCCCACATCTCTCATTGGCTGGAAATCACAGCCAGAAGGAGCTGCGGGAGCAGTGCCTTCAGGCGAGGGCAGCACAAAAAGCTACCTACGAGGTGAGACATGCCAACCATGACTGCTTCAGAGAGTGGCAGCAGTGTGGAGTCAGGGCAGGCAGGGAGCCTGTCTTGGGGAGCTTTTTGAGTTAAGTGCCCCGCACACTGTCCTGTGCCCCAACCACCTGTCCCCGCCTGTATCCAAACTCCCTCCTAGACCCAGCACCCCCACTTCCTGTCCTAGCCTGCTCCAACTCCCTATCTCCCCCCAGATCCTGCACCATCACTCCAACCTCCAGACTGGAACACTCTCCTGTACCCCAAGGCCCTCATCTCCAGCCCCACCCCAGAGTCTGCACCTCAGCTGGAGCCCTCACTCCCTCCTCTAATTCTCTGTCTCAGCCTGAATCCCCTTCCTGTCCCCCAAGCCTTCATCCCCAGCCCCACTCCAGAGCCTCCCTCAGCCTCCTCCTGCACCCTGAACCTCTCATTTTTGGCTTGAAGCTCTACGCTCAACCCCATGAGACTGCATGTGGCCCGCAACTGATTTTTTCTGGTGGTTAGTGATGCCGGAGAGGAAGAAAGTTCTCCACTCTATATTGAAAGATAAAATACAATTTTGAGAAAAGTGGAAAGATGCAAAACTAAACAGGCAACTGTGAATCCGTGATAGAAAACGGGCTTGAAGTCTGAGCCCCAATATGTCCTCTCACTCCTTTCGTGACCGATCACATAAATACCTCAATACAGAAACCTGTTTGCTCTTCCATCTGAGGCGCATCATAAGTGAGCAGCCACGAGGCCCAGGACCTCCAACTCGCAGGCTATTTTAAAGCCATTGAGGAAGAACACTGGGAAATCCTTTTAACTGGTGCTCTTCATCGGGGATGAGAAGAGGATCCACTGGAGACAGATGGTGATTTCCAGGTAAGCCAGGATACTTGCAGATGAAATGAATGGTGAACAGTGTTCCCTGTAAGCTGAGCGCTTGGGTGGCCTCCCTGGAAGGGTTCAAATGCCGCCCAGCTAATTAGCAGAGTGCTCACAGCAGAAGCATGTGTTTCTACTGTGTCTACAGGGCACACTGATGGTGAATAGGCTTCTTCCCTCTCATCTTTGCTTTGGGCTGTTGGAACACTTCTGTGGAGCTCGAAAGCAGAGAAGTCCCAATCCGCATGCTGGCTGCCACAATGGGGGACTGCGTTGCACAAGCACAATCTCTGCTTCGCTTCGCAGGAATTCCTGAGGTGATAGAATGTTGCTGGAAAAAGGCGGAAAACTTAAACTGGCAATGGCGGGGAAAGCTGGAACTGTACAGTTTAAGGCAGAAGCTACTCATGAGGCAAAAGTAGCTTCCATGATGGAGTACAGGGGTCATAGTTCATAGACTCCATAATTAATTAATTATCCTGTGTCACTGATTTTATCATATTTACATTCAAACTTGATTCAAACCATTCTCAATATTCCAATACAACTTTGAACCTACATAAAATACCAGTAGCTCAGACATTCAGCTGAACACAAACACCTTTTAGAAACTCTGAATGAGTGAGAAGTGTCACAGATGCTCCTACAAAATGTATTTTAACATTTAAAGAATCTGGCAGGAAAAACATGTAGTGAAGCTGCAATCAAGGTTCTGACCAGTCACATTTTCCTGGAAGCCCAGAAACACTGACCTATATAGATGGCCTTCTTTCAGTAGTGCCAACTCTTGTGATTTCATTATGTATATAACATTATTTGGGAACTTTGTTACACCTCAGCTGCTGAAATCCAATTATTATAGAACATCTCCCCTTTCATTTTTTCTGTCAAAGTACATTTCTAGACATCATGATTGCAGAAAAAAAAGTTTTAAAATATGTCCTCTAAGCATTCCAATGCCAGAACGCAAATAAAAAACTCAAGATTAATTTTAAATTTTTATGACAACTTTCAGGTTTTCTGCATCTTAAATATTAAGACAGTCTGATGATTTTGCTGGGACTGATGTTTTAATGGCTCAGGTTGGCAACACTGCCATATAGCCCAATGTTTTTTTTTATATATATATATATATATATATATGTATGTATGTATGTATGTATGTATGTATGGAGATATACCTATCTCATCGATCTAGAAGGGACCTTGAGAGGTCATTGAGTCCAGTCCCCTACCCCATCCCTGCCAGATTTGCCCCAGATCCCTAAATGGCCCCCTCGGGGATTGAATTCAGGACACTGGGTTTAGTAGGCCAATGCTCAAACCACTGAGCTCTCCATTATCTGAATACTAAAGCATGCAATATTTATCCACCTCTGAGTCTCGTGGTTCACCTCAGTTATTTAAGTCTGCTTATTAGACATAATCCTGCAAATATTCAAGCATGTGCTTAACATTACACACATTATTTCTGCCACTGAAATCAGTGTGACTAGTGTATCTCTCTAATAAGTGATCCATCAAGCCATTTAGGTATTTCTATGGATCACATCATTATATAGCATCTGGGCTCCGTACATAAACTTGTGCATAAGGGTTTGCAGAAACATAGTCTCCGTATTGCAACAGCAGGGGGGTTCAAACACTGCATGGGAATAGTCGTTGGTGCCTGAGGTACAACAGATCAACTACATGTAGTCTGAACTCCTGTATAACACAGATCTTACAGTTTCACCCAGTTACCTCTGTATTGATCCTAAAAACTTTTCCAGAAACTTTTCCAGCTTTGGAAAAATATGTATAATGACTTAAATTAGTATTTTACAATCAAATGAACGTGGACAAATTGTTATTAGGCATAGATTTAAAAAAAAACCATGTTTGTATGCATTTTAAACCAACACTTTTTCTTTAAGAGCTGCACTGCTTGTTGTGGGTGATCAGCTTGTAGTTGTTAAAAGTTCAAGGCAGTGGAGCTTTTTTTAAGCATAGTAAATAAATCTCAAACATATTAATCCTTTACCTGCTCCCATTACATGTAAGCATTTAGTTATTTATAGCTCACAGCTAATAGATAGTGATAGAAATAGTGCATTTCAAACCTTTTCAAAATGAGGAGAGTAAAAATGTAAGTAAATTTATTTTTAAAAATAAACAAAGTGCCCTAAACTAAGGTCCATTCATAAAGGCTGTACAAAAATCACTACACAGTTAGACCAGCTCTCAGCCTCAGCTTAGGAAGATATCTGTTTAGGAATATTTCAAATCAGAGTTTAGCAGGAGTAGAAAGGAAAGCATAACAACACGTGTAGTTCTTGTGGTGGTTGTTACACTGTGGAATCCTCTCATACTCCATTTCAATCCATCCTATCCCCTCCCTTCACAATCTTGCCCACTTTTGAATAACTTTAGAGCTTTTCTTCCTTTTAAAATTCTGATTATGACTGGACTTATTTTTGTTCCCTTTCTCCTCAAAAAATTCCTACAGTTCCCTTTTGCTATTGATGTTCATTAAAAAAAAGAGAGATGAAAATTTCTTAAAATATTATTCTGAGGCTAAGTAAAACCTAAGGGCTAGATAGGCCTTGTGCAGACTCTCAGCACAGCACCTGGTCAACTACATCACATTCAAGCTTACCAAAGAGATGTTTAAGAGGTGGCTTGATCACAGTCCATAAATACCCAAAGGAGAGGAGAATTACTCAGTGAAAGCCCATCAGATAAGCCCCCTTTATCAATGAAATAGAGACACAGGAAACACTCACCATTCGTGAGTAATACATTCTTGAGATCACCACAAATGACAACATCTGTGAAAACTGGGGAGCGGGGATACTGACAACACAAAAAAAAAAAATCACATTGTCCAAAATATAATGTTAACTATAATTTTATTACCTATTGTTTCACAGTCAACAAACAACTTCAACTTCAAAACAATAGATTTACCACCAAACCCGAACACAAAGGGTATGTCTTACACAGCAAGCCATTATTTTCAAATAATTTTGAGATGGAGGACTTCTTACTCCAACTCCTAATTTCATGAGGAATAAGGGAAGTTGAAGGAAGTGTGTTTTTCCATGGACTTCCTGCTATGTAGACAGTGCCAAATGCCGAATTAAGCTATTTCAACTTCAGCTACGCAACTGACGTAGCTGAAGTTGCATATCTTAATTAGACTTTTGCCCTGCAGTGTAGATGTGCCTGAAGACAATACAGTCAACAAACAGCTTCAACTTCAAGACTAATCACCTGATACAATTCTTTGAACTCTCTCCCAAAGAATCTTACTTTTGTTTCAGTTTGAAGGGTTAACAGTGGTAGTTTGCAAAGGAACATTGCGACAAGAAGCTGTTTAGACTTGTCCTTTACCTTCTTAAAAATTTCCAAGAACAGCATCATTGCTGCTTTATTTTCCCTTTTAACTTTCAGGCTTTGTTCCATTGAAGGATCATACTCAAACATTTTGTCAGTGAGTTGTTTGCTGCATCTGAAGAATTCAGCCAATGTTTCTAAATTTAAAATGGGATTTTCTGTCTCTTCTTCCCTTTCTTTATCTTTACTATTTGTCTGGTGTTCTGCTAGGTCAGGGTTTCCGAACCTATAGGTTGGGACCCTAATATGGGTCACCATTACATTTCAAATGGGTCACCAAGTGTCTCCCCAGGTGGCTCTGCCCCTCCTCTTCCCCCCATTTTTCAACTGCCTTGCATCACCAAGTCTTCATGAATTGTCAAAATGGGTCCCCATCTGGAAAATGCTGGGAACCACTGTGCTAGGTCTTCATCAGTCAGTCCCTCCATAGTCTCCAAACCCTCCCCTCCAGTGTCATGGGTCATTCTCATAATCCTCTTGATCTCTTCACTGACAAGTGCAGAGATAACGATATCAGTGACAGCTTCATTCCACAACTTTCTCCAACAAATTTTAATAGTTGATGATTTAGTTAATCAATCTACTCCTTTATGTTAGTTAGCAAACATCGTAGTCCTATCAGTTTCTGAGCTCAAGGATTTAATTAGCTTCTAGTACATTAAAAATCTGAGCAAAGGTGTGCCTGTTATAATAGGCTTTAAAAGTAGCAATCACACCCCGGTCTAGAGGCTGGATATGGGAAGCCACGTTAGATGGCAGAAAAATCACTTCCACTTCAGGAAGGGCAAATTGCAGAGTGGTTTGTGGATGGCCTGGGGCACTGTCTGAGATGAGTAGCACTTTGAAGGACAGCCCTTTGGACCATAGGTATATGCTATATGAACTAGGCTGGATATCTTCCCAGTGCCCTGGAAATCACCATGCTTGCAACCCTCTAACACCGGCACTGGATTTTATATATAGAAAAACAATTATTGTGACAACTACCCCTGGACCATGAAGGATAGCATTACTCTACTTATTCTGCTATTTGCAGTGGACTCCATCAAGGTAGCATTTATACAAAGTACACTGATACTGAAGTTACCCCTACACATATTACAAATATTGAATTTCTCTGGAATCTACTATATATGTGAGAGAACATAAGAACGGCAGAACTGGGTCAGACCGAAGGTCCTTCTAGCCCAGTATCCTGTCTGCTGACAGTGGCCAGCACCAGGTGCCCCAGAGAGGGTGGACCGAAGACAATGATCAAGCGACACCAATGGTGACCAAGGACACCATTTTATCCCCTGGCTAATAGCCTTTTATGGACCTAACCTCCATGAAATTATCTAGCTTCTCTTTAAACTCTATTATAGTCCTAGCCTTCACAGCCTCCTCTGGCAAGGAGTTGCACAGGTTGACTACATGCTGTGTGAAGAAGAACTTTCTTTTATTAGTTTTAAACCTGCTACCCATTAATTTCATTTGGTGTCTTCTAGTTCTTCTATTTAGGGAACTAATAAATAACTTTTCTTTATCAGCCCTCTCCACACTACTCATGATTTATAGACCTCTATCATATCCCCCCTCAGTCTCCTCTTTTCTAAACTGAAAAGTCCCAGTCGCTTTAACCTCTCCTCACATGGGACCCGTTCCAAACCCCTAATCATTTTAGTTGCCCTTTTCTGAACCCTTTCCAAGGCCAAAATATCTTTTTTGAGGTGAGGAGACCACATCTGTACACAGTATTCAAGATGTGGGCATACCATAGTTTTATACAGGGGCAGTAAAATATTCTGGGTCTTATTTTCTATCCCTTTCCTAATAATTCCTAGCATCCTATTTGCCTTTTTGACCGCCGCTACACACTGCGTGGAAGTTCAGAGAACTGTCCAAGATAACTCCAAGATCTCTTTCCTGATTTGTCGTAGCCAAATTAGCTCCCATCATACTGTACGTATAGTTGGGGTTATTTTTCCCGATGTGTATTACTTTACACTTATCCACATTAAATTTCATTTGCCATTTTGTTGCCCAATCACTCAGTTTGGTGAGATCTTCTTCGAGTCCATCACAGTCTGCTTCTGTCTGGACTATCCTAAACAGTTTTGTATCATCTGCAAACTTTACTACCGCACTGCTTACCCCTTTCTCCAGACCATTCATGAATAAGTTGAAAAGGATTGGTCCCAGGACTGACCTTTGGGGGACACCACTAGTTACCCCTCTCCAATCTGAAAATTTACCATTTATTCCTACCCTTTGTTTCCTGTCTTTTAACCAGTTCTCAATCCAAGAAAGGACCTTCCCTCTTATTCCATGGCCCTGTAATTTACACAAGAGCCTTTGGTGAGGGACCTTGTCAAAGGCTTTCTGAAAATCCAAGTATACGATATCTACTGGATCCCGCTTATCCGCATGTTTGTTAACCCCTTCAAAGAACTCTAATAGATTAGTAAGACAGGATTTCCCTTTACAGAAACCATGTTGACTTTTATCCAACAAATTATGTTCTTCTACATGCTTCACAATTTTATTCTTTACTATTGTTTCGACTAATTTGCCCAGTACTGAAGTTAGACTTACCGGTCTGTAATTGCCAGGATCACCTCTAGAGCCCTTTTTAAATATTGGTGTCATGTTGGCTACCTTCCAGTCATTAGGTACGGAAGCCGATTTAAAGGATAGGTTACAAACCACAGATAATAGTTCAGCAATTTCCCATTTGAGTTCTTTTAGAACCCTTGGATGAATGCCGTCCGGTCCCGGAGATTTGTTAACATTAAGTTTTTCTATTTGTTCCAAAACCTCCTCTAATGACACTTCAATCCGGGACAGTTCCTCAGATTCATCACCCACAAAGGACAGTGCAGATTCGGGAATCTCCCCAACGTCCTCAGCCGTGAAGACTGAAGCAAAGAAATCATTTAGTTTCTCTGCAATGGCTTTATCGTCCTTGATTGCTCCTTTTATAGCTCGATCATCTAGGGGACCCACAGGTTTTTTAGCAGGCTTCCTGCTTCTAATGTACTTAAATATTTTGTTATTTCTTTTTGATTTTTTGGCTAGCTGTTCCTCAAAATCTTTTTTTGCTTTTCTTATTACATTTTTACACTTGATTTGACAGAGTTTATGTTCTCTTCTATTTATCTCACTAGGATTGGACTTCCACTTCTTAAAAGATACCTTTTTGTCCCTCACTGCTTCTTTTACATGGTGGTTAAGCCACGGTGACACTTTTTTAGGTCTCTTGCTATGTTTTTTAATTTGGGGTAAACATTTAAGTTGGGCCTCTATTATGGTGTCTTTAAAAAGTTTCCATGCAGCTTTCAGGGATTTGGCTCTAGTCACTGTGCCTTTTAATTTCTGTTTAACTAACCTCCTCATTTTTGTGTAATTCCCCTTTTTGAAATTAAATGCCACTCGGGACTAAATCGAGAATTGCCTCTCCCCTTGTGGGTTCCTGCACCAGCTGCTCCAAGAAGCAGTCATTTAAGCCATTGAGAAATTTTATCTCCGCTTCTCTTCCTGAGGTGACATGTATCCAGTCAATATGGGGGTAATTAAAATCTCCCATTATTATAGAGTTCTCTATTTTGATAGCCTCTCTAATCTCCCTCAGCATTTCAATGTCAGTATCGCTGTCCTGGTCAAGTGGTCGGTAATATATCCCTACTGCTAATTTCTTATTATTGGAGCATGGAATTACTATCCATAGCGATTCTATGGAACATGTTGATTCACTTAATATTTTTATTTCATTTGATTCTACATTATCTTTCACATACAGTGCCACTCCACCACCCACCCGGCCTGCTCTATCCTTTCTATATATTTTATATCCTGGTATGATTGTGTCCCACAGATTTTCCTCATTCCACCAGGTTTCAGTGATGCCTATTATGTCAATCTCCTCATTTAATACGAGGTACTCTAGTTCACCCATCGTATTAGTCAGACTCCTAGCATTTGTGTACAAGCACTTTAAAAAATTGCCACTGCTTATTTGTCTGCCCTTCCCTGATGCATTGGATTCCTTTGTATGCGGTTGTTTGTCTGCTCTGGCCCATGGTTTGCCCTCTCTCCTCCTCTCTTTCTGACTACAGCTTAGAGAATCTCTATCAATGAATTCTCCTCTAAGAGAAGTCTCCCTCCGATTTACGTGCATCTCCGCACCAATTGGCTTTCCCCCATCTCTTAGTTTAAAAACTGCTCTACGGCCTTTTTAATGTTTAGTGCCAGCAGTCTGGTTCCACCCTTGTTAAGGTGGAGCCCATCCTTCCTGTATAGGCTCCCCCTCTCCCAAAAGTGTCCCCAGTTCCTAATAAATCTAAACCCCTCTTCCCTACACCATCGTCTCATCCACGCATTGAGACTCTGAAGCTCTGCCTGCCTACCTGGCCCTGCGCGTGGAACTGGAAGCATTTCCGAGAATGCCACCATAGAGGTCCTGGATTTCAGTCTCTTTCCTAGCAGCCTAAATTTGACCTTCAGGACATCTCTCCTACCCTTCTCTATGTCATTGGTACCATGTACCACGACCACCGGCTCCTCCCCAGCACTACACATAAGTCTATCTAGATGCCTCGAGAGATCCGCAACCTTCGCACCAGGCAGGCAAGTGACCATACGGTTCTCCCGGTCATCACAAACCCAACTATCTATGTTTCTAACAATCGAATCACCCACTACTAACACCTGCCTCTTCCTAACTGGCATTCCCTCCCCCTCAGAGGTATCCTCAGTGCGAGAGGATACCGCAACATCCTCTGGGAGGAGGGTCCCAACTACAGGATGGTTTCCCTCTGCTCCCATTGAATGCTCTGTTCCCTTGAGATTTTCATCCTCCTTAAGAGCACTGGGGCTCTCAGACTGGAGGTGGGACAGTACTACAGTGTCCTGGAAAGTCTCATCAACATAGCTCGCTACCTCCCTTAGCTCCTGCAGTTCAGCCACCCTGGCCTCCAAAGCCCGAACTCGGTCTCTGAGGGTCAGGAGCTCCTTGCAACAGGTGCACACATATGCCACCCACCCACAGGGTAGGTAATCATTCATGTTACACTCGACGCAATAAACAGGATAGCCCCCACTCTGCTGCAGGGCTTCTGTCTCCATTTTTCTAATGAATAAGTTTAAGTATAAACTGGGATTCTTTTTAAACCTCTGGAATATAGATTATTCTAAATTATGTTTTAAAGAAGGTCAGGATTCACTAGTGCCCCTTTTGCAGAGATTTGTTTTGCGCAAAAAAGCCCCAATCGCAAAAATGGCAATTGGGGCTTTTTTGCGCAAAAGTGCATCTATATTGGCCACGGATGCTTTTCCGCAAAAAGTGCTTTTGCGGAATAGCGTCCGTGCCAATCTAGATGCTCTTTTCCGAAAATACTTTTAACTGAAAACTTTTCTGTTAAAAGCATTTCCGGAAAATCATGCCAGTCTAGACGTAGCCTCTGAGTGTATGAAAAATCTGATTTGTTATCAATATTGACACAAATATACTTTTCCAACTTTTTTATTGCTGGTACTTCTGTAGAACTACAAGGTGATGGGAGTGTGAGCTAGAGCTAGAGCCTGTTCTGGCTCATGCATCAGCTGCAGACTGATTAGCTAAAATTATCTAGACCAGGGTTTCCCAACCTATGGGTTGGGACCCAAATATGGATTGCTAATACATTTCAAAAGGGTTGCCAGGTGTCTTCCCAGTGGCTCTTAAGGAGCCAGTCACACATTTTTTGAATTCCCCTGGGTCACCAAGTCTTCCTGAATTGTCAAAATGGGTCCCCATCTGGAAAAGGTTGGGAATCACTGCTCTACACTAACGGTCTTTTGCCAGAATTGCTCTACTGGTGTAATATACTAGAAAAGTACTCCTAGTATGAACGCAATTCATACCTGTAAAATTACCTCATCAAGCAAAATAAGTTATCATGACAATAGCACAGTTTTGAGGGTATAACTGTGTCCCAACATTAGGATATTCACACCTTTGCAGATATAGCTATGCTGGCAAAACTCTGGAGTGTAAACCTGGCCATAAACTATCACACCTCTTAGCTTTATACACAGGAATAGTTCTAGTGAGGTGAAAGGAACCACTCACACACTTAAATATAAGAATAGGTGAGTCTTTGCTGATCAGAGTCAAAGCTGCACGATAGGGGATTGAAAAGGAGTCACTGAGGGTAGGACCTGCAGGAAATGAGATTGCTCAGGTGTTAAGAACAAACTTTAGAAGCAAATGTGATTGCACAGGTAAAACTAAAGACAGAATTTGGCCTGTAGAATCTGTATTACTGGTGATGATGTATGAAAAAAAAAACTAACATAGCTCAGAGCCCAGAGTGGGTTTCTTGAACTCCTTTTAACAGTAACACCAGGATGTTGCTGGACTAGGAAGTCTGGATTAGAGAGGTTTAACCTCTTTAATTACTATTGTCTTAATCTGCAAATTTGGCACCTTTAATTAAGATCTGAACAAAGACCTGACCTGGATGGGCTACTACATTCAACACTCCAATGACATCAAAAGTTAAGTATCAGGCACTTACAGCCCATTCTACTGGCCTAATTTAGCATGGACACTTTAATTTACAAGGTTTTTTTTCCCTTTTCTTTCCCTCCTCATCCCTTTGACAAGATTCCCACCCCCCTTCTCTTTCCCTTCCCATCCCCTCTTTTTCTGCTATTCATTTGTAACTCTGGACCCCTTGTTCCATTCATCTGAAGAAGTGGGTTGTATCCACGAAAGTTCATGATACCATCTACGTTTTTTGTGAGTCTCTAAGGTGCTGCAGGACCATTAGTTGTTTAAGTTTTTTCTATATTACCATTGTGCACTTCAGTAACCAAGTAACCACAGTAACCACAGGCCATCAAATTGTCCAGCCTAGGACATTTTCAGATAAGAACATCTGAGCAACACTTTAGGGTAGTGTTGAGCAAACTATGGCCCACAGGCCACCCATGACCATCAGGATAATTTGCTGGTAGGCTGCGAGATAGTTAATGTTGAGCATCCACAGGCATGCCACTCCACAGCTTCCAATGTCCACGATTCACTGTTCTTGGCCAATGGAAGCTGCAGGAATTGGTGGGCCAGAGGACTTCAGTTGGCCTGCTTGACACGTGAACTTAAGTCATATTTCCCCAACATTCAAAGCAACTCTGTTCAACTTGATTGAGTAAGAAACCCATTCATTCTGTCAGATTTTAGCAGCAAGAACATCTCTGCCACTCAGCATGACAGTTTTGAGACCATGGTCTGCAAAGGAAGTTTAATGACTCTACACAAATGCAGTTCTGATGTGTAGTACAGAAAACACACACTGACCCTAGGAACCATGCTTTGGGTATCTAACCTTTTGGGTCAACATATCTTTGTAAAGTCTCAATTATTGCTATGACTGTCATCAAGATGAAGGACAGAAATAGATTCAACGTGGAAAAAAATCTTAATTGTCACTGTCGCTTCACTGCCTCTCAGAATGACAAGGCTCACTAGTGGAAAAAAAAGCTCGGCATCACACTGAAATGTTAAGTGCAATAGTACAATATTTATATTCCAAATGTTTTATTTTATATGGTAAAAGTGAGAATATAAGAAATGTTTCAATAATAGTGTGTTGTGACTCTTTTTGTAATTTTGAGTCTGATTTTGCAAGCAAGTAGCTTTTAAGTTAGGTGAAACTTGGTGTACACAAGACAAACTGGTCTCCGGAAAAGAATACATTCATCTGGAAAGGTTGAAAACCAGTGGTTTAGTATATGGATCTTTTATGATTAAGGCTTTGAGTCTATGACCTTCACTTACACTAAAGCCTGGTCTACAATACAGCAGAAGGTCAAAATAAGATACGAAACTCCAGCTACGTTAATTATGTAGCTGGAGGTGAAGTATCTTATATTGCATTTCTGCCCCATGCACACAGTGGGGGGCTGATGGGAGCAAATGCTTCCATCAGGTTCCTTTATGCCTCACAAAAGGAGGAGTATTGGATGCCATCTGGAGCTGCCCTCAGTATTCGATTTACAGTAGGGATGTTTAATTGCAGGTAATTGACTAATCAAATAGTTGATGCAAAATGCATCAACTATTTGACTAGTCGATAGGGTGTTTCTGCCATTCCACCACTGACCCTGGGCTCCATGTAGTGCTGCTGCTTTGAAATGCCAATGTGGGAGCCAGGAGTCAGACTTCTTGCAGCAATTCAAAGCATCAGTGCCACATGGAAATCGTGATTGGCTGGGGACTCACCAGCTGATCCTGAACTCCACGTAGCATTGCTCTGAAATGCTGGAAGTAGCCTGATGCTGGGCTCCCCAAGGTGGCATTTCAAAGTGGCAGCACCACATGAAGCCTGGGATCTGGCCCCAGGCTTCATGCAATGCTGCCGCTTTGAAGTACCTCCTCATTCTCCCCCCGCACCTCCTCCCATTGCCTTTCTCTGATAGAGGCAGTAAAGGGGGAGGGAGTGACTAGTGGACAACCATATTGACTATCTGATAAGCATTTGCTTATCGGATAGTTGACTAGTCAACTAGTCATTCACATCGCTAATTTACAGGTCCATACTTGACCCGCTAAATCCAAAGCCTGAAGATCGACATCTGGAGCATTGATTTTCCACGTAGTGTAGATGTGACATTAAGTGTCTTACTCTGAACTATCACTGGGTGACATTTCTGGCCTGTTTTATACAGTGGGTCAGACTAGATGATGACAATCGTCTTATATGGATTTAAAATCTAAACATCTATGCATAATCCCCTCTCTTTCAATGAACTGCTGCAGAACAATGTCAATACAGGCAGCTGAATGCAGTTCAGAAAATTAATTTTTATTTAGTAAGGCTAAACATCAGAAAACATCATTTGTTGGCACATACCCCTTTAAAATGCACATTTAACAAAACTTTTTCCATTGAAACATTCTTCTGCTGCTCCAGAAATGTTACATAATTAAAATTAGTTTCTAGATACATATGCTAGCACTCCTTTGTGTGTTTATGATAATATGCATGTAGAATATACATATGCTATTTTCTATCTTTCTGGGTGTTTCCATTTAAAGAAAAGTCTCAAGGATAAGTCAGGTTATAAAAAGCTCATGCAAAGTTTATTCAGCAGTTCCCAGGGAGTCCAGGTACAGCACTGCACAGTAAGTCACTGTTTATCTTATTGAGTAAAAGTTGTTAAGGAGACATTGGCATTCTGTAGTACAGTTACAGATTCATCATGAGAAAAAGCAATTATTACAAAGCTTTACCTATCATCTGGATTAGTCAGTCTAAGCTTTTTTCTTTGACTTGTTCTAGATGCTTGGAATTTGGATTCTTGCACATTTTCTGCTTGGGTCAGTCAGAGGTGAGGCACAGGATTTATATCAATTTCAGTACAGCATTTCTGTTCCAATCACAATAATTTTCTTTAGTTCAGATTTTGCTCTTTGTGATGAAGATTCTACAGTAAACTTCCAATAATCTGGCACCTTTAGGACCCAGGGGGTGCCAGATTATCAAATATGCCGGACTATCAGAAGGGGGGGCTATGAGCGGGCTGGGGTGGAGTGGGGGGCATGAGCTCCTCGGCGCTGTGGGACCAACCCAGCAGCACCCCAGTTGCTCTGCCCCCGGCTTCCCCAAGTCAGCCGCTGGTCAGTTTCAGCAGCGGCTGAATCGGGGAAGCCGGGGGCAGAGCGGCTCCAATTGTCCGGCTGCCCGGAGCACTTCCAAGTTCCAGATGGTTCTGGACCATCAGGAGTGCCGGATCACTGGAGTTTTACTGTATAAGGAATGATTATTTGAGCTTGCAGCTCATTTGTAAGGTGAGAGGTATGGTTTGCAATCCCCTCTGGAAGTCCCAGTCTCAGTGTACAAAACAGAAAGTATGGGAAGATGTATTTCCCCGAAGAGTGCTGATATCCTGATCTTTTCCCTACGGTCATTGGGGTAAAGTGAAAGGTTCTTTGTATCCATCTCCTCCCTTGGGCATCCAGACTAGAATGGGCACAATCTGGCTGGTAATCAATTAGGTTCACATTGTACAAATTGCCCATGACAAGGGATTACACAGAGCCAGAGGGAGCCTGTGGAGGAATATTCCCCAGAGAGTAGGTGATCAAACCTCATTGTGGGGGAAGACATACTCCTCACTGCATGCTGGCTCTACTCTGCAGACTGGTGCTGAAGGTGGAATGGCCATTCTCTCCTTGCAACCAAGGTTGCTGTGTTCAGAAAGCACCAGAGTGCTGTTGGAACAGAATGTGAGAATAGGAACTTATCATACCTTTATTCTTTCACAACCTAATAGTTTGCTCTGTGTGCTACAGGAAATGAAGTTTGCTTTCAAAGGCTTGGATGCTTCACAGATGCCAAGCCATGGGGTGGAACTATAGAAAGACCAGAGGCAAAGTTACCCTGGAGTCCAGAAGCGATAAACACTCGCTTCCTTCTTTATACAAAAAAGAATCCTGATAGCTTTCAAGAAAGACCTATCACTGTTTAAATATTGCAAGTGACACATACACACACAACACAGAAATATCACCTATTAGTGCTCCTGGTATTCCCAAGGCCAGTGAGAGAAATGGCCACCTCTCCAATGTGGTCAGGAGGCAGCATTTTCCAGCCTCTCTGAAATTTCCTGTCCAGCCTACCACAAGTTACATTAAGTCTCGAGGAACAGAATTCTCACTGATAGATGTGACAGCTGATTCTTTGAATAGAGCCAGTAAAGACTGAAGGCTCTCCCTCCCCAGAAAAGAGTACAAAAGTCACCCTTAGCCACACTTTTTATTTTTCCTGTGTCCATTGAGAAAAGTTAGTGAGATCTGTAACACTGGAAGTTATTTGGTGAGAAATGGAAAGGAAACACTAAACTTAAAAGGTTAAATCCTGGCTCCACTGAAATAAATGGCAAAACTCCTAGTCTTAATGTCACAGCTAAGTGCATGTGTAAATGCACACAGGATTTGGGTTTACATAATAACTGTTTTGTTTTCTATTTATGTGGTGGGGTTTTTATAAGCTCTTTATAGGAAATAGTTTAAACATTTACTATTTTAATAACTACAACAGGAGATCTCTGCAATAAATCCATCAACAATTGGCAACTCAAATTTTAGTCCAATCAAAATAACCCGTTTGATCATCCATGGATTTGGAGACCAAGGAGAAGGAAACTGGCTGATGGACATGTGCAAGGTATAGTATTATCTGGATATTCCATGATTCTCAAATCCCTTTGTTCACATTTATGAAAGTACTCCTGAAATTACTCATTTTCTCTATGTTTGACCAATGCATACAATGACATTTACACAATTAGGATATAAATGATTTTTAAATGAAATCTATTAAGTTCTAGCTCTACCTCCAGGAAAAGTATTTAAAAAGGGCCAAATTCTACTCTGTGATGAAGTCAAAGGGTTTATACAGATGTAAATGATGGCAGATTTTAGCCCAATCAATGTTTTTTTCCCCTTTGGTATAAATAAAAATGTAGCAAAAGGCTTCTTAGAAATTAAAGAGATTCCAGAGTTTATTAAATGGGGAGAGGTCAAGCTTGTTGATTCCTGGTTCTACTGATAACATGCTGGATTAAGCTGCCTGGGTGCAGGAAGGTTCTGAGCGTAGACAGACCACTAAAGAGTGGTGGGATAGCCCATGACCCTGAACTGGGCTTTAATTGCTGAGGAGATGGTATAGTCAAGTGACCCTAACATACCTATTCCAACCATCTGCCCCTCTGGTGCATTTTTAATCACCTTCAGAATTATCTCCTCTTTTAACATGTACACATAACGTTTTTATGTGAACGAACATTTGCAATCAGAATGGTTGTGCTGTTAGCGCAAAGCTGTGCAGTTTATTCCTTTGTCTCAAGTCATTAGCTAGTTCCAGTGTAGCCTGGAGCCCTATATTTAAAAATTACATCCTTATCTTTATTCCAAAAGTTTATTGATTACATGGCACGTAAGCTCAACTTTAATTACATCTTATATTGCTCTAGATAGTGATGCTGCTATGACTGATTATATTCTCTTTGGCCATTTCTATCATCATCATCAACCACCATGGGCTCAATGCCCGTTGGGGTTCAATGCCTCCCTCATTCATAGAATCATAGAATACTAGGACTGGAAGGGACCTCGAGAGGTCATTGAGTCCAGTCCCCTACCCCATGGCAGGACCAAATACTGTCTAGACCATCCCTGATAAGACATTTATCTAACCTACTCTTAAATATCTCCAGAGATGGGGATTCCACAACCTCCTTGGGCAATTTATTCCAGTGTTTAACCACCCTGACAGTTAGGAACTTTTTCCTAATGTCCAACCTAACCCTCCCTTTCTGCAGTTTAAGCCCATTGCTTCTTGTTCTATCCTCAGAGGCCAAGATGAACAAGTTTTCTCCCTCCTCCTTATGACACCCTTTTAGATACCTGAAAACGGCTATCGTGTCCCCCCTCAATCTTCTCTTTTCTAAACTAAACAAACCCAATTCTTTCAGCCTTCCTTCATAGGTCATATTCTCTAGACCTTTAATCATTCTTGTTGCTCTTCTCTAGACCCTCTCCAATTTCTCCACATCTTTCTTGAAATGCAGTGCCCAGAACTGGACACAATACTCAACTGAGGCCTAACCAGCGCAGAGTAGAGCGGAATAATGATTTCTCGTGCCTTGCTCACAACACACCTGTTAATGCATCCCAGAATCATGTTTGCTTTTTTTGGAACAGCATCACACTGCTGACTCGTATTCAGCTTGTGGTCCACTATACCCTTAGATCCCTTTCTGCCGTACTCCTTTCTAGACAGTCACTTCCCATTCTGTATGTGTGAAACTGATCATTCCTTCCTAAGTGGAGCACTTTGCATTTGTCTTTATTAAACTTCATCCTGTTTACCTTAGATATCAGTCTCACTCTCAATGCTCGGCGGTGATATCTTTTTCAATTTTTCAATCAGTCTCTCTGAGACACTCGGATCCAACTGTGCTTTGTACAGATTGGTACAATATCTCGTCCATCACTGCACAACCTTCTTTTTGTTCATGAGCACCTTATCATTCTCGTCTTTGATCGCCATCTGCTTTGGCTGCCACTTCCTATTAATATTCCTAATCATTTTATACACCTCCCTGATCTTACACTCGCTGTAATACTTCTCTGTATCTTCACACTGCTCCTCTAATCACTTTGCCTTATCCATATTGGCTGCTTTCCTCACCTCATTGCATTTCACTCTATATTGCTGTTTTGCCCTCTCGGAGGCATCCCTTTTGATCTTCAATACTCTCTTCTCTTGGACCAACCTAGGAGATTATTTCAAATTTACTAAATTCATCTTCTGGGCACCTGATTTTACAAATTTGAAGTTCTGTATCCTCACTACAGGCAAGAATTGAATGTAGTCCAAGGTAGCGCATCCATATTAACGAAGCCTGCTTCAGACTCAGAGCCCCAGGAAGCACTCTGGAGAGCTGCAGGAGTCTTCCTGGAGGCCAATTAGCTTGAATTAGTGGAACCAGAGTGTCTACACTAACATTATTTTGGACTTACAAGTTTGGGAATAACCTTACTCCTCATGAAAAGCAGGACTACAGAGTTCAAATTCCTCAGCCCCTTATTTCAGAATAAAGGGCTTGGTAATGTGGACACATCACTTAGAAAATCGATGTTGGAGGACTACTTTTGGACTAAGGTCCTAGTGTAGATCAAGCCTCTGTTCCTAAAAAAGGCATAAAATTATCCACTCTAATTTTTAAAAGTTAAAAAAAAGCAATCCTCCTAGGAGAGCAGACTTTCTTTTTCATTGTGATGATACTAACTGTTAACAACCTGCATCAATGGGAGGGGGAAATGACAGGACAGGCAGTGAATGGGGCACAATCCCAGTGACAAGAGAGGGATACACTTGCCAAGGGACAATAGTTAGCTCCTCTCCTGGGAGTCTGTCAGTCATTGGCCACTCTGGGAGTAGGGTGCTGATTGGCAGCATACCACATCTACCAGGATTTAGCCCAGTGCAGGAGACATGTTGAGTTAAAAAAAAATCCCATTCCAGTTGTAAAAATCCTGCTTTTTTATTTTTGGGATATCAAAAGAATGCTCTAGCTTGCAGCTCTGCACAAAGGCACCTTTCTGCAGCTCAGAAAGCAGGAACACACAAACCCAGGGCGTCTCCAACATTCTGATTGTGAACAATCCTTCTCCTCTCTCCAGCTTTCATTCCCTTCTCCCATTACTTAGTTCTAAATGACCTCAGTCTCCAGTTCTCCAAAGAGGTTAGTGATCCATTGATCACAATTTCATGTACAGCTGATTCAGCCATCCTTATTCATAGCAAGACGTGCTTTGCTATTAAGTAGTTCCCTTATTTTCATTGGTATTACTGACACATAACCCAGAGCATAGCATATACATAACACAAGACAAAGCATGTCACAACTACTAAAGGAGGGTGTCTTTAGCAAACTATTCCACAGGTCTGAGCAAGAAAAGCAAAATCTAATATTATGTGACAGATACTTTACTATCTGCTCATCTCTGTGAATACCAAAACACAGCAATAAAGTTGAATCCAATGTAAAATGATGGCAGAGACTTATGCATCCTCTTGAAAACATAAATCCTTGTGTTTGATAAATAAACATCATCTATAAAATTTTAAATAACCCCACCTTTTAATTATAATGGAAAAATATAAGCTTCTATTTGAACTTTTAAAGGCTATTTCTCTGCATCATTTAAAAGAATCAAGACATGAACAAAGCCCTGAGGTATGACAAGTTCTGTACTTGAAAAACTGTATAGGGAATTCATATGGCATTTATAATTCTGTCTTACTGTGTTGGTTAAGTAATCAGTGAGATGGCCCAGTAGTTGATAATGTTTGCTTCTATTCTTTTAAAATATATATTTGCACCAGAGGATGTTTCAAGTGGAAGACGTGAACTGTATCTGCATAGATTGGAGTGGTGGGTCACCAACCCTGTATAGTCAGGCATCAAACAACATCCGTGTTGTGGGCACTGAAGTGGCTTATTTTATCAATATACTTATGGTAAGGAATCTTTTTCTCATTCCAAAATAGATTGTCAGTCACAGAGCTGCTGAAAATTATTCTAATCTAAATAGACAACTACAATAAACTGTTATGTAGCCAGAAAAGGACTCCTCCAGCAAATGACAGTTCTCCACCTATTAGATTCTGATGTCCTATCAACTCCCTTAATAATACATAGAATTTAAATATTTCATCGTGAAATTTCTTTCATGTACTCTTGTGGATGCAAGGGTTGGGTAGCAAGAAATAGGGTGTGGGTGTATAATCCAATTAAAGGCAAGATATTCAGCTCAGACAAATCACATAGCTCCACTGATGTCAATGTAACTTACCATTTTACAGCAGATGAGGCCCTTAGGGGAGGAAGGGTATTTTCAAAGGCACAAAGGCCTTTACAGGCCTAATTCCAATTGAAAGTCAGTGTGAACTAGGCACCTAACTGCCATCTCTGAAAATATCTCCCTCTGTCCCTAAATCTAAGGACTTTAAAATGCTTGCAATAAGGCATGAGTGAAGAACGAGAAAAGGAATAGTTCTTAATATTGTCTGAACTAGTTTGCCTCTGGCTAGCATAAATACTAGGAGTTATCTTACCATTGCCTTGCAGCCTGTGTTGTAAATTACAAATCGGAATGGTAGTGTTAGCACTCCCATTGCACTGGTGCTAAGTCCAGCACTAGGTAGAAAGCAATGAAGAATCAAGCCTTAGCAGAGCATGGGTACCCTGCATCAGAATGACCATGATTTTTTTCCCTTGGCATTCATGAGTCAGCTAATACAATGTCGAGAGGAGGCCAAATACACTTCCATTCACTGTGGGGCTGGGAATAAGAATCTGACTGCTGAAATCATAACTATCCACTGCCAAAATCCCACATTTGTGCAGAAGTTGCAGAGGTTAATAATGCCCTGGGGCTGTAGTAACAGCTACTGAATGGTTCTTACTGCTCTGCACCTTGGACTCTGTCCAATTCCATGGACCTCCACTCTGTGCAGCCCATTTCTGACTTTTCTTGTAAGCCAGAGCTTCTATCTAGACCTCATCTTAGTACAAATGCTCCCTTTTCATTACAATTGGTGTTTTACCTCAGGAATGATACGGATACTCTCCTTCCAAAGTCCATTTAATTGGCCATAGCCTTGGAGCACATGCTGCGGGGGAAGCAGGGAGGAGGAGGACAGGCATTGGAAGAATAACTGGTAGGTTAGTGAATTACACCTCAGTCTATACCAGTGAAGAATATGAAGAGATCATTGTTAAATCTTAACAATATCTCACATATGATACTAAAACAACTACAGTATCTGATACAAGAACTATGCAGGGTCATGAACTGGTGTGCGTGCATATTTGTTTGTTTTATCTGCATGTGTGTCACCGCTTTTTGCAGGATGGAGTCCTAACTGTAAAACTATCATAATATCATATTACTGACAGCCAAATTGAACCCTTCTGCAGTAACATCATCCCACTCTCAGGAAGGAAGTATCCAGGTGGAAATCTCCATAAAGATCCCTTCAGGGTGGTGTTCCCCTAACTTCAGTCTTTGGGGAGATATATGCCCCCTGCGGAATATCCCTGAGATCTTCTTACATCAGGGCTGAGTTTGTCCTCAAGAATTACTGCATGAACAGTGGGGAGGGGGACTGGAGGGAGTAGGCCAGTTGTTCTCAATCAGCATGCAGCTGCAGCCCATGTGACACCCTCAGGGCTATACAGGTGGTATTGGATGCAATACACAGGGGTAAACAGGTTCAGGATCCCTGGGATAGGCTAATATGGATGAACTTTTCTTGTATGTGTGTAGTTGGCAGTGGAAGGAGAATGGAGTTGTTTTATAGCATGCTGCAGAGATGAGAAAACAATCGTATTTTTAGACTTTCTATGGCCAAATAATTTTTCCTGTCTTCTTGGGAGAGATCCTCATTAACAGGCATGTGTCTTTTGATTAGGGAAGCTGCTTCCCATGCCCCACAGATGGATGCCCCCAAACGGGTCACTATGCAGATAAGTTTAAGGACAAAGTTACTTCTACAATTAAAAAACTCTATCTGAACACAGGAGAGGCCAAAAATTTTGCACGTAAGTTCCTTCTTTTTTTACTTGCTTCTGCTTACATATGAGAACTAACACCATTTAAAAAATGTTGCTTTCTCCTTAAATCAGTTTAAACAGATGAAGGACCTTACAGTAGTGGAGGATCAGATATAGCAGAGCTCTGTACAACCATACTCCATCTCCCTGTCAAGCTGACAACAGTCTCAGAAAGCATCCAACATACCTCCATAGGCATAGTGTAACTTCTATATTTGGAGGAGCGGGAGCTTCAGTCTTGCCAATGGGCTGTGCATGAGGGTGGGAGACAAATTCTGTGGCTTTCACTTTGGAGAAGAAATGCCCCTCTTGTCCCCTACCCCTGAATTGTCCATATGTGACTCCTTCCCCATATGTTGGGAGTGGAAATACAGCTGGGGTAAGAAGTAGACTGGCCGCCTTTCCCTGTAGTAAGTCAATAGAAGTTCCCCTACAGCAGAATACTCCTCTTGCCATTGCATACTTTAAAGTTTGAGCCTTCTTTACCTTGCTTATGGACAAGTTAATCCAGCCCTCACTCTTCAGTGTTCCTTACAACACTCCCAACTTATGAATAGATACTTTTATGGCCAGTATTCCATGTGGTATGTTCCTCCTATCATGTTATGATGAAGTCCATGAATTCCCTCTGGCTTGGATCTTTGTGTAGTCATTCACACCATGCAAACTGGGAATAAAATGAAGCTTCAGGGGGTAGCCAAGTTAGTCTGTGCAGGATAAACTTAAACAACAAATGGTCTGGTAGCACTTTATAGACTAACAAAACATGTAGATGGTATCATGAGCTTTCGTGGGCAAAACCATCTACATGTTTTGTTAGTCTATAAAATGCTACCAGACCATTTGTTGTTTAAGTTTATGGGAATAAAATGTTATTTATTAACAGCGTGAGTGGAGACTTCTGATATGCTAGAGTTTTACACTCATTTTGCAGGGCTGTAAATGACTGTGCAAATTGCGTGCAAAGCAGTGAAAACTCAGGCTCCCGGTATTCTGCTATAAAACATCTATTCTATTCTTGATAGGATTTAATCTTGAGCTCAAAGTGAAGTGGCTGCTGTCATGTTATCGTTTGTTTTGCCCTAAAACAAAGTACTGGTAGAAAAATCAAAAGTGAACATGTTGCTTTTGTTTCTACTTGATTATAATCTAATTCACTTAATTTCTTCTGTGTAGGTTGGAGGGATAAAGTATCAGTGGCAATATCAGGAAAGAGTACAGAGAGCGGATATGTAAATATCACCTTGTCTGGAACTGGAGGAACCACAAAGCAACATCAAATTGTTGTGTAAGTTCAGTATGATGAAAAATGAGCTTCTTTGCTATTAGAATATTTTAATTAATTCTATTTCATACTACTACTGCTAAACCCTTGTACTCCGAGTGGAGCATAGGTCATCTACAAGTCTCCTCCACTTCACTCTGTCTCAAGACAAAACTTCTAGCTGACTCCAGGAGTACCCCAGTTGTTGTCCTTCAATCTTAGAAGATCTTCCCCACATTGTCCAAGGTCTTCCTCTTTTGCGTTTTCCTTGCTGGTTCCACGTGAGAGCTTGACAGACTATACTAGAAGTTGGTTTTCTGAGAGTGTGGTATAGCCACCCCCGCTTTCTTCTCTTGATTTGAACGTCAAGTGGTTCTTGTCCTGCTCTGTTCCAAAGCTCCTCATATGTAACAAAATCTTGCCATTTATTGTGAAGGATGTACCTCAGGCATCTGTTTATGAATGTCTGTAGCTTGTGATTTAAAGACTTTTTAGTTCACCAGATCTCACATCCATACAAGAGCACACACTTCACATTTGTGCTGAAGATTCTGAGTTTCGTCTTTGCAGATATTATTTGCGAACTCCATATGGGATGGAGAATCTTGAATGCAGTTGTTGCTTTCCCTATCCTAGCACTGATATACTTATCTGTTCCTCCGTCTCTGGCCATAATACTCACCAAGTAGGTGAACGGCTTCACATCTTCCAGATCATCCCCTCTCAGTGTGATGGTGTTGTTGGACTGATTGGACTGAGCATCAACAAGGGAAAGACCAAGATAATGAGGATCAATCATTGAGGCAGTTTTGTCTAGTTTTGCAACCTTTTCTTCCATGCTTTCATGTTGGTGTGAAAGCCTTTGACAGTGTTGATAGAGACACCTTGTGGAAACTGCTGCAACATTGTGGCATTCCATCTAAAAGTATTAACCTGATCCGTTTAATGTACGAACCCTTGACATGCCAAGTTGTTCACAATGGTGTCTTGACAGAATCCTTCAGTATGCTCTCAGGAGTGTGACAAGGATGCCTATTGTCACCTTTCCTGTTCTTGATCACAATGGACTGGATTAAGAGCAGGACAACAGATGGCCACCAATGGGACATTCACCTTTCAAACAACTAGAGGACATTGATTTTACTGATGATGTTGCCCTCCTTTCACACCAACATGAAAGCATGGAAGAAAAGGTACTTCTTACTCCATAGACCAAATTCTGCTCTCACATACAAGGATGTAAATCTATATTAACTGTATAGACTCTAGGTTTATATCAGAAGAAGAGTTAGAAGTAAGCCCCACATCTCTGATAACTGTAAGGATACAAGAACAAAGAGCTAGTTCCTGATCTCAGTTACACAACATAACGTAACTGAATTAAAAAATGATTCTATGGATTTACATTCATAGAATATAATTCTGATCCTTTATCTTTTGCACATTTATAAAAAGTTGCATCCATTTATGAAACTATTATAGGCGGTGTTACCAGCTTTGCTATTATTAAGATGCCTGATGATTGCTTTCAAAAAACCCTATTTTAACGTGCTCATAACTTTGCAAAACTTTAATCATTTGCACTGAAACTTTCTGCATCAATTGTCTGCCTCCACCTTGGACAGACAGGCAAATATTAAGTTTAAGCTAAAATGGTTCAGGTGTTTCGGAGAAACCGATTAGGGGAAAATACAGCATTTTGTCCCTGTTGAAAAAAAGTCTTACAAACTTTTCACTGAGAACTTGTAACGCCTCCATGCTTTAGAGCAGGAACTTTAAACTTACCAGTGAGATGATGCTGGTGTAAGAAATGCATCTTGTGCTCTCAGTAAAAATTCACCCACATTTGACCAAGTTATAAGGGTATGAAAAATCTCAGCTTGACTTATTTAGCAAAGACCTGATATTAGAGTTTGGCATTAAACTCTACAAGGAATCCATCTGCACTGAATATGCTCCAGTGCCTCACAGCTGTTATTTGCAACCAGATTGTGCATGGACCATCCCAACAAAGTTATCCCATGGCAGCAGGGTTTAGCAAGACTTTCCTTGCAGATTTTGTTCTAGGCAGTCAGGGGCCACTACAGTACTAGGCCCAGGAACTGGGAGTAGGGACACTGTACCTGTTGTTTGTACCCTTAATGCACTCCCATGCCTGGAAGTGAGGAGGAAGAAACGGCCTGATGGGAATGCAGAGATGTGAGGAGGAGCAAAGAACTGAGAGAGAACTGGACTAGTGGGGAGAGGGATTGTTGGAGGCAAAGGACAAGAGCCGGTGGTATGGAGGGAAGCAAAGGGGAAGGGAACAAGAGCCAAGGAGTGGAGTTTGGAAGTGGTGCGGCAGGAGCAGAGGAAGATGGATAGGGGATGTGACCAAGTCATTTAAAAGAGATAATATGTAACTGTGTAATTTGACACTATCATAATGCATACACACACAAAGGCCAAATTAAAGTTGTGAGGGAAGCCTTAATACTGGTATTTTCAAACTGATGAGTGCCTGCCTTTGCAACATTTACAATGAGCTTTTAACCATTTTATGTAATTATAAACATAAATGTATACCAAAACCCTGTCTCTACTACCAAATGAAACCACGCTGCAGCCAACTCTCAGGACACTGTATTGTAACTGGGTCTCCTGGAACACTATATTTTAATATAGGTGAGGCATTGTAAAATGTGGGTATACCTGGAAAACATCCCTTTGGTCAGCAGGTAATGCATTCTAATGAACTGATTTTACATGAGGACAGGATGTGTTCATTTACAAATTTTTATATAACATGAACATTTATATTACATTGAGGTAAGGTGACAAGCTGAAGAACACACTCATTATCAACATGCTGCTATAGCACACAAACAATTACACTGAATTGGCATTTAATATTAAACCTCACTGGACATCACCTGTTTATATTCTTTTTTTTCTTGAAGGGGGACCCTCAAACCAAGCGTTACATATACCAACTTCACTGATGTCGAAATTAATGTTGGGACAGTTAGTAAAGTTAAAACTCTTTGGAAGAACCATGTTGCAAACCCAGCCCAACCTACACTGGGAGCAAAGGTCATAGTGAAAGCGGGAGAAAATGGAAATGTGTATGTATATTTATTGTGAAAATCTCAAATCATTTAATAGATACAAGGTCAGCATGACATCTGTGGGTAACAAAGATTGCATTTAGAATATTAAAAAAAGAGGAAACATTTTAATTTCCTTCCCCACAAGGTATCCATGTAGCTAACTGGTACGTTAAATATTTGTTAGCTATCATCAAGGAAAAATTATAAAAACCTCAGTTTGACTTCAACAAGAACAAAGTTTTTGTATAAACTTCTGTGCTTTGGGTAGGAAAGATTAACTGTGGTTTAGGTAATCAGCACAGCGCTTTGCCAAGTTCCCAGATATAAGTCTACTATGTACTGCAAGTTTTGTACTAGAGATTGTTATCGGTGTTTAAAACTTACATTAGGAGGTCTGATTCACTGACCATTGAAGTCTATAGGAGTCTTTCTACTGATTTTAATAGGTATTGGACCAGGCTCTGGATGAGTAAGAGGTAATGGTCTCCAGTTCCCACAGACCAACTTAGTAGTTATAAATTGCTAAAGGCCTGATCCAAACCCACTCCATTAACTTCTTTGGGTTTGGGATCAGTCCTTATGACTGTAGAAACAATGTACCACACTTACTGATTGGAAGGTGCTTGTTAAATTAGTTATTTTAAAACAGCATGTTTCAATCTGTTGGCCAGCAAAGGTTGTGTGTTACCTTTTCCACCCTTTTCACCACCCTTTTCACTAGAGACACAATGAATGGGGGGATATGTAAAATGGGTCATCATAGGTATAATTAAAGTCACATAGCTAAAGTCTATTCACTTAGAATAGACATGTGAAAGGGGAGGGAATTTCAGACAGACTAATATGTTCAAAGCTCTGTAAACTATGGTAAAGCAGAGCCGTACAAATCCGCTTCTGGTTTTTGAATTCGACAGATTAACATGTTGATGGATGCTGTTCACATAAATGTGCCCGTCAGCTATTCTATTTATTCATATCCCAACATGCACTGAGCAATCATCATCTCTCAAGTGCTAGCGGCATGCAACTTCAATAGGAAAGGCATAAAACTGAAGGAATGAATTCAAAAAGAAAAGCCAACCAATGATGATGAGTGGTGCTTTAGAAGGGAATATTTCACATTTAGCAACCCAAATGTGCTTGTTCTTTAGTGCCAATGTAACAATAGTCTACCATAGCTTTGTAAAAAAACCAAATTAGGTTGGCTTATTCTATTACAAAACTACTGGCACAGTTACAATAAATATAGACATACTAAAAATCACTTTGCATATTTTCTTTCTTCAGGTTTAATTTTTGTGGCAGTGGAACTGTGCGAGAGAATGTTCTGCAAACTCTTACATCTTGCTGACAGTTTTAGTATGTTGTTAGCGCTATATGTTAACATTAATAAAAGTTGATCATGCATAACAGCCTCACTCATTAGATGTAATGTTTTATCATCATTATTTGCATGTTGGGGAAACCCAAAAGGATGGGCTTACAATGTTCAAAGATATGCAACATAAGGTATAAAGATACGATATATGAACACATTGATCAAGGAGATTATCTGTTAAAGAGGTGAACTGATTGTCTCAAATCAGAGGACATAATGAAGTAAATCCTGATCTCAGTTATTCCTGTGTGACCTTCATTAAAATCTCTGGTGCTACACAAGTACAACTGAGGGCAGACTTTTGCCCAAATCACATTTCCACAGACTGGCATAAACTTCACGTTGTCCAATGTCTAAAACAGACAGACTGAGTCTGCGTGTCCAGAGAGGTCAAACAGAGGCAAGTGAGCATAAAACAGACTGTAGATGAAGCAGCAAAGTAGAGTGTTTGTGAAAGCATAATTTTTAATTACTCTTACAATACTGCTCCATAGGGACAGTCTGAGCCACACAGGTTCCAATACTTAGGTGGCTTTTGCAGGTAGGCACAATTGTCCCTTAAGCATTGTGAGTGTTGCATTGTGGGGAGTCAAAAAACACAGAATCCAACCACTTTCCCGCTGAGCATGAGACCTGCTCAGTCAGTGTCCACAAGGTAACAGTAAGAGAGATGTGAATGTGTGAGACACATAGCACAAGCAGCAACAGAGTGGCTTCCACCCTCTCTATAGACACCACTACCCAAATACAGCCTGATTTCATGGGAGGTGTACTAGTTCATGTCAGGGTCCATTTGCCTCCTGCATTCTCTTGACATAGCAGCACCTGCTCCTTTTTAATCACAACAGGGCTGTGTTCCAGCATCTGGCTCATAGATTTCAGTGATACCTCCTGTGATACCTTCTACAGGGACATTAACTTAACATCAAGGGAGATTTCTCCTTTATTTTTCATTCCTCATGGCCTTATATAAGCAGACATTTGCTTACACTCTGGTTTTCACAGTGGTCATATTCTCAGCATTATCCTCTGCCATAGTCAAATAGTGGATCATATAATTTTAACATTAACAATAGAATAATAAAAAGTCCTTTAATAATGCACTGGAGTAGCTTTTATCTTGTTTTAGCAGAATAAAAAACACACACTTTACAAAGCTGCATTGTTAAATGAACAACAAATTACTCTCCCGTTTGCTAGCTTTTAATGCTAATGGTGCTATTTATTCCTGACATTTTCAAATATTAAGATTTTTAAAATAACATAAAAAGAATTCTCGTTTGAAAATGCAAGTGACTTTAAACTACATGTTATTACTTTTGAGTATAGCATGTGCATGCATCATTCATTTCAGTGTCCCATTTATAGCTAATTGGTATATATTTCAATTGACATAAATTGTTCTCTCACTAACATGTCAAATTCTGTAATGATGTCAGCGACAAAAGCATAGTGCTTGAGATATATAAATTACGCTCTTTACTATAAATCACTCTTATCTATTATAAATGCTGTTTGTGACAACTCATTCAAAATACATACTGGATTGATTTTTTAACTTTAATATCACACCATTCATGGCAAATCTTTGAATCTTTAAAGTGCAGAAATGTTTTGGGTTTACCTCCATTTCAGCGATATATTTTGCTGCATTTTAAAAAGTGACTTTGTTCAGCAAAGGAAGAGAAATACAACTCTGGCATTCATTAAACATGTCTTTTCCTTTGTGTTGTAATGGGCTTCATTTTGGAAGGGAGCAGAAAAAAGAACAACCTCTAAATCAGTATACCCATGTTTTCAAACTATGTGCATCATTATGGGAATATGAACACAGATCATGATTCAACAAAGCACTTAAGAATGTGCTTAAGTTTCATTGAAGTTAATTAAATGTAAGACCCTGCTTAAAATTAACATGTGTTTAAAGTGACATGCTGAAGGAGGAGCTTTGTAATTAGAAAATGGTGGGCCACATCCTGCTCAATTCCATTCCTACACGACAAGCAGGAACAGAGGAGCGGGGCAAAGGCATTTTAAACATTGATGTTTTTGCTAATGCTCTCTGGGGTTAATACGGGAACAGGAATGCCACTGTTGAAACAAGTGTCTCCTTTCCTGCCTCCCAACAAAGCCCAAAGCCCTTGGTACAAGTGTGCAAGGCCTCTAGAGGCACATGAGAATAGGGAATGACACCAGTAGGGAGCATGACAGGTGAATCATTCCTTGCAACCATGTGGAGTGCACGCCCTGCCACTGACAGAAGGAGAAGCAAAAGGGACAAGACAGATCTACTGACAACTTTGAACAGAATTAAAAAGGAAAGCTCTTATAAGTAAAATAATTGGTATTTGGGGACAAATTCCCTGCTGGCATAAGTAGTCTCAGCTCTTTGCTGGCATGTTGTTTATGCAAATGATGAATTCTATGAATGGTCTTGTTGCAATCTTTTTGGTTTTCAGTAACTAGTAAGGGGACATTTTAAAACTATAAAGATGATCTGTATGTCATTTGGGGAAACCTCTGATACCATGGAAAAAGGAACCCAGCTCCTTCCATCCCTTCACATGCTATAGGCACTCAATCTCTTATAAGTCACTTAACTTGCCAAACCAATAATGCTTCCTCCACAATGAGTACCAATGTAGTTTCATCATGTATTCTAATTCATCAGAAAATAGCCAAGAGACATTGAAAATCTTATTTCACTCTAGAATAGTGATAGAAATGTAGCCGTGTTAGTCTGGGGTAGCTGAAGCAAAATGCAGGACAATGTAGCACTTTAAAGACTAACAAGATGGTTTATTAAATGATGAGCTTTCATGGGCCAGATCCACTTCCTCAGATCAAATAGTGGAAGAAAATAGTCACAACCATATATACCAAAGGATACAATTAAAAAAAATGAACACATATGAAAAGGACAAATCACATTTCAGAACAGGAGGGGGATGCGGGGAGGGGAGGGGAAGGAAGGAAGGTAAGTGTCTGTGAATTGATGATATTAGAGGTGGGGAGAGTGGGATGTTTGTGAGCTAATGGTATTAGAGGTGATAATTGGGGAAGCTATCTTGGTAATGGGTAAGATAGTTATTTCACTCTAATTATTCTTGATTTTAAGTGAAGCTTAATCTTGTCTATTAAGTGTCTTTTCTGATTTGCTTAATAAATCAATGCACTAATCAGGTTCCACTTCTCTAGAAGTGTCTGGGTCTCTTATTTCAGCAATGATTAATTTAAAACCTTTTACAGGGTTTTTTTTTAAACCACTTTATTATACTAGTTCTTTAGCTAGACAAAATATCAAAAACAGATAGGTCCTTGCTATTGCTGTTATTTTATATATATGTATATTTCTTTACAGGTCTTAGTGGATACCTCCTAACATGTAATTAAGAGGACTTTTATAAAATTTACTCAATGTGTATTTTAATTTTTAAATTCAATTTAAAACTCATCTAGTTTTACAGTCCCAAAATGCATACAGCCAAATAGCAAATGACTTATCTTAGTACTTAAACTAGAAAGCTACACCTTAAAATTTGATATTTAAATTTTCGGTAAAATAGGTGTTGAAAATAAAGCTGGTCAAAAATTTCCTGTCAACGTTTTCTTTAACTGAAAATAGGTTTTTGAGACAAAATAAGTATCTTCTCAAAAAAAAGGGGTTGGTTTTTATTGAAAACCCAAAAACTTGATTTTTTCCCATTTGTTGGTTTTTGTTTTTTGATAAAAACTCCCGAAAATGTGAAGGAAGTAATATTTTCTGACAAGCTTTCTGTGAAAAATCCTGTAGCCTAAATACAAGTTAGTCCTGTCTCATCCCTATTGTCAAAAACTAACCTGAAAAAAATTAAATTCAAGGCAAAAATATGTATATATTGGATATTCAATTATATAGTAAAAATAAGTGGATACCAGAGAGAATAGCTTATTTAAAATCTGCTCCAAAGCACTCAAATAAGTCCCCCTACTGTATAAGCAGTTGTGCGGGTACTGTTATGTATGCAAAGTATTGCAAGATCTTTTTATGTTTATTCTGTTGATGAAGGGAATAACTGTTGACATCAAAACAGTTAGGGAAGTGAAGAAAAAAGAGAAGGACCCAATTCTGAAAAGAAACCACACTGTTTCATGATCTAATCATCTCACATACACAGTCTTCAATTAAAATTATGCATAACTTTACTAAGAGCAAAGTCATGAATGTTCAGCAGTTACTAGAGAAGGTTCATTTTGACTATCCGAGAGGCTTTGGGAGTGGGGAGGAGTGACATTCAGACAGTACTGATTATTCTCACTTTAAAGGTTACAGAGGTTAGACACTGCCAAATCACTAGTAACTTCTGACAATCATAGTTCAAATAGGTAACATTCTTACAACCTAATTATAGCTGAAATTTACCAATATTTGCTGCTTACATAGCCTCTCTCAGTCATAAATCTGAAAGGGTTCTAAATATGTCTGTATTAATATCCTCATTTTACATCTGAATGAAACACAAAAATTCAGTGCATTTGCCTTAAATGTCCTAACAATAGAGAGGCAGAGTTGGGAATAGGACTTGTCTCTCTTTATCTGCAGCACTGTCATTTACTAAAAAAAACAGCTTGCAATGGTATGAAGAGAATTCCAAGATGGGCTGACAGAAGCTCTTGAATTTATGAGTTTTCTCCTAACACCTTTACACCGCTAGTCCCTCAGTGACCATCACTCAATACCTTGGGAATGGGACAGTGGAGAGGGCAGAGAGAGGTTCTCTGCCCTCTCCACTCCAATTTTGACACATACTATTCTTAAACTTCAAGAGGTGCTACTGTGATTGGTTGGTCGGTAGCCCTGCATTATCCTTCCCTTACTATCCATCACTCTCCCTGGTTAATTTGGACAATGATCTCATATCAAGACTTTGTATCCCCATGAGGACACATCTCATTTTGAAGGATGAGAGGTGAAGAAGACATGAGAGATGAAGAAGAATGAACAAATATGTTCCCATTGCTAACACATACTTCCTCAGTTGGTCAGCCCCAAATGTCACTCTCATTTCCCTCCCACCGCCCATTAAAAAAAAGGAGTTGAAAGGTCAAGGAAGAATCATCTGAACTGGAGAAACAAACCTGATCAAATATCTACTGACAACAAGGACAGTCCTTTCTTGGTTGTCACAGAACTTTCACTTGAGATGTCATGAAAGCATGTTTCACTATACTTGCCACATATTATGAAACCATGAAGGCAAGAGTGGGTTTTGTTCTGTAGGGTTATCATCTTTATTCAGGGAAACGTTAGGAGCAAAAAGACTATTTACTCCAATAGTTTTCCTTTTGACTCTCTCATGAAGAGGTGCCTAATAAAAAATATATGGTCACGGAAAGTCTGAACCTAGTGTGAAGATAATCATTTAATCACATAATGGAATTGTTTTTAGTGGTAAGAATGAATCCATTACTAAAGCAAATAATGCTAATAATTATAATTTGCAATAAAGTAAGTCACATAGTCTCCCTCTCCCTCTGACAGCCTAAATTATAGGCTGAGAGAAAAACCAAAACGGATAAAGGTTAAAAGTTTTAAAAAAGAATTAAAACTTAAATACTTAACAAGGAAGGTAAAGATGTGAAAACAGAAACTGGAACTATTAATTTTTGCAGTTGTAAAGAATTAGATATTATAGTACTGATTAGCAAATCTAAATCCAAATCTTCCCCTTACAATCCCACTAGGTCACAGATTTTGACAAGTTTGACAATGAACTGTCAAGGTTCAATATATAGGCAAGCTTATTATTTATAATGTAGATATGCCTCACTTACCAAATGCAGATGCCAAATCCTCACAAAAATAATGGAGTCACATAAATTTGGAGTATTTTACCCTTTGCTTTTGCCTCTTCTCTGATTTAGTTTCTAAACAGCTCCATTTGGCCAAATATGGTTCTGAAAAGGAAACATACCAACAGGCATTTGCAGAACATGCATTGTTATAATCTAGATCTTCTTGGTCTTTCCCAGTCCCATTTAGGGATGTAAAAATTCAATTTAATCAGTTAGCTGGTTAAACATTAACCCGATGGTTAACTGTAACCAGTAAGCACTACCCAGGAAGGGCAATGCTTACTGGTTAATCATTTACATCCCTAGATCTTTTGTGCAGGTCAGGCTTCTGGAGATCTTTTGAAATTCTGATATTACTACCCTAGACTCTGGCCATGCACTCTTGAGCATAGGACCAGGTACAGAAAGGGGCAGTGGAGAAAAAGAGTATTTCTGGGGAGCAGTGCAAAGCATGTGGGATGGGTAAGAGGATTCAGCCTACTCACTACACTATAGAAACACACCAGAAATCTATATCTACTGCTAACAATGCAGTCCCACTTGTCTGGAACACTAGTGTAGATAGGCCCCAAGATTTTACATTTTAAAGAATATGCTGATTACAACTGAATCAGTGATCTCTTGGGGCTTGGAGATGGGGATTCTGTGAGGTTTTGACAAAAAAAAAAAAAAAAAAACCAAACAAACAGGCCAGACACTCAGCCCCAATTCCCGCCGCAAAAGGCCCAGCTACACTGTCCCCAACAGGACGACTGGGTTGGATCACCAGGATCCCTGCTGGCTCCTGACGACTTGCCGGGACTGCTGCCATGGCTCAAAGACTCGCCAACAGGACCTCCACAGAGCCCCGATGACTGGACTGGTCCCCAGGACCGCTGCCTGAGCCAGAACCAATGGACACCCTGCCAGCACCTCCATCCCTAGCTGACCCTGAGACACAGCACCTTAGCCAGGTAGGCCCCCAGTGGAAATGGGAAGTGGCCCAGGGACTGCCAACCCCAGGGCGGTTGAGGAGATAGAAGTAGGGTGGGCAGCACATTGCAGTCCGGATCCCTGCTGACACAGTGGCTGCTACACTGCCACTACCAGTTCCCCCACTGTGGAGACAAAATCCCTGTGCTTGTCGGCTCTCCGCCAGCTAGGAGGCCTGACCCCCACCCAGCTGGGACTCGGCGAGAGCCTTGAACTGTTGTCAAACCCCCCCTTTGTAAACTTTTATCTTTCCATCCTTTCCTGATCCAGGGCTGGGCCTGATAAACTTAGTTATAGACTGTGACATTGCAATTGCCCTTTCATGGGCAATAGCAGGAGTCAGTGCTGCCTACTGCTGACGTGGACCCTTTACACCTTTCAGTAAAACATCTTGCACAAAAAGCATTGAGAGCTATATGCAAACGAAAGCGCAACAAATGCTAATGAGCACTTCATTAGCATACTCTCTGCCGGCAAAAGCCTGCAGTGTAGATGTAGCCTCTGTGGGATGAGGGAAGAAGGGAAATACTCTCTTTCCCCAAGTTTAGGAAGGCAAAGCCCCATTTCTGATTACTTGATCACCCCTTGGTGGCAATTCAAACTCCCAAGTCTTCATAGCCACACTCTTCCCTCTGCTCAGCTGCCATATCATTTCCTAATTAGAGGCCTAGTCCATTCCATCTCTTGTGGTACAGACCAACTCTTCTGGCTTTCCTAACACAAAAACCCAGACTCACTTGTTTGCCTCATGGCGACAGCTACTAAGGCTTTGTTGACACTGATCCAAAGCCCACTGGAACCAGTAAGAATCTTTCCATTGAATGTAATGGGTTTTGCATCAGTCTCTAAGTATGTGAGGGGCAAATTCAGTTATTGAATACATGTGTGTGTAACTCCGACTAAAATCAGAACAAAGTGCTAGTGACTGAAGACAAAATTTGGCTCTTAATATGTCCCTGAACACTGCCTGCAATTATAATTCACATTGTACTAATAACATTAATTGAATATTTGGCTGAAATCAAATTCATTACAACTTAAATGTGTCTTAGCTCATCCTGTTAATTGTAGGACCAATGTTAATGACACTAATTAAGTCAGGCTGGATGTGTCTCATTCATAACATGTTATTTGGAAATGCAAATTTTAAAGGTGAGGAAGGTGAGGTAATTTCTTTTGCTGTTATATATACCCTGAATTCGGTTATATCCACTCCAACTCATCTAATGAAATGGATTTTACGTACGAAAGCTCTTGACCTAATAAATGCTAATAACCTAATTAATAACCTAATAATAGCTCATGACCTAATAAATGTGTTAGTCTCTAAGGTGCCACAGGACTGCTCTCTGTGGAAGGAGGTGATACATGCCATTGAGTCATCTCCATAGTAGTGCCAATTCTATGGAATCTTTGGAAAGTGTCCTAAAGGAGTAAACGGAATAAATTTTAAAAGTTCACAAGTCTGACTGGGACATATTGCAAGCATTTACAGAGTGAAATTATCAAATAAACATAGAACATTAACTGCCATTCTGAGTTCTTCAAATTACACAAATGCTACAAGTATACATGTGATCTTAGAAACAAACCCCATTTTGAAAAAGGCTATGAAAGCAAATCCTCCTATGAAATATCAATTCTGCTAATGACAATTCTCTTTACTGTACCAAAAAGAGTCAATCTGAAGGGTAGTATGAAGTGCTTATTTTTTTGATAGTCCTATTACATAATGCTTTGAAAATGCAGTTTCAGATCCTTCATTTAAATTGGAAATTGTGATATTAAAATAAACTCCTGCATTATGAGAAATAGATATAGGTCTTTTATATGGGAGACCAACCCCCAAAGCAGAGCTTCATCATGTAATAACTTAGTTTCATTATGAAGAACAGATGTGTATAGCACAACTACCTATTTCTTTAACATTGAACCTGTATCTATTATGACTATATTAAAGGATAAATAAATAGAGATAAGAATCTGATTTAAATCACATGGGTCTGGACATAGAAAACCCACTTTCAAATGCCCCTGAATTTTGTGAGTCTGAACTTTGCAATCAACCAAAAACTCTATATAGGATGAGACAAAATCCTGGTTCTGAACTCTCTCTGAACATTGGGATGGTTTACTTCTGGATCCAAACATTGTGGGTCAGATCCAACACTTACATGAATACAAGAAAGTAAATTAAAATAAAAAGCTACTAGGCTGGCCCAAATTCTCCAGACTGCTTTCATTATGCACAACTCAGCGAAAGGAAGAGGATGATTTTTAAGGCATGTTTACATTCCCCCAAACCCAGGGCTGCAAGCTTATGGCCCGATCCCTATGGTAAAAGAGATCAGAGGATCAAGATACAGTAGCAGCTATTGCAGTTCTGTGTCACCAGAGGATTTTCCACGATGCAGGGAAAATCATTTAAGTTGGGTTTAAAGCTGAGAAAGGTGGTCAGGATTTGGCCCAAACATATTGTTAACCTGTGTATCAAATTGCTGCATACATCCACAAGTTTTTTATTTGGTTGCATGCTCTCTCTATAACTGGTTTGAATGAAAATGATATTCAAAAATATACATTTGTATATAAATATTGAATTAAGCTGGTTCATGATATATCTACTACATTTCTAAGAATCAAAATTAGTCAATCATGGGAACTTAGCTAAATGACCAAATGCAGGTGTAAAGGTATAACAGTAACTTCACTGCAATCATGTTAACTCTATATTAGGCCAGTGTAATCAAGAACAGCAGATACTACACTTTTGTTTTAATATTCACTTTTTCTACTAAGCAATGTCATGCAATAGAATTTTTTTAAATATACAGCTAAATTATAAGCTGTTTTGTACAGTAAGACACTTAGAAAGAAGCACTGAAGTACAGGTTGGATCTGCCAAAACCAGGACTCCATCATCCGGCAACAGAGCATAGATGTTCCTGGTCCAGGGAGTCCTGGCTAGGAGACTTAGTGGCAAGAAGGCTGGTGGCTTGGAGCCTGACAGGGCTGGGACCGGGGCTGGAGTCCAGGTAGCACAGCCGGGGCCATGGCAGCCCCAGTAGCGGAGCATGGGCCAGGACAGCCACGGCAGCCCCAGTAGCAGAGGTAGGGTTGGGGACGCAGCAGATCCGGTAGCCGAGGCAGGGCAATGGACTCAGCAGTCCGGGCTGCCAGGGCCCAGCAGCCCGGAAGAGGGGGGCAGCTAGGGCCAACGGCGGGGAGGGAAGGCAGGCTGGGGGGCTGGTATCAAGAGGCCTCCCTTGGTCCAGCAAATTCCCTCATTCGGTATTGGTCAGGTCTTGAGGATGCTGGACCAGAGAGGTCCATCCTGTACATAGGCTGAATTAATGTGGTCATTACCACGGAAAACATTAGCCAGACATGCATACATTATTTTCACATTACAGAAATAAGAACATAGACCCTTTGATGCCCTAGCCCACTGTTTAAGGTTATGCCTTTGCTAAATTATATTTAGGGTTTTATATCATGCCCAAATTACTATTATTCTGTAATTGCAGTTTTCTAAGTATTTCCTACAAGTATAGTTGCAAATATTGAACCGAAGTAACCATCTCTATTTACATCAGGCAAAATCAGCAAGGTATTAAAGGTGATCACTGTGTGTCATACATTTTTTTCAATTAAAATCTAGATCACAGTGAAATAGTCACCATGATCAAGTTCCTGACCATAAAATAACCTGAAGAAATTGAACCAAGAAGCTGCAATGAAATGACAGAAGAAAAGATACACCAGAGATATGTCTCACCTCTTGGGTCAGATGGAATTATACCTCCATTAAAAGATCTGTCCTGGGACCGGGGCTGTTTAACATATTTATAAGTGATCTAGGAAAGGGGGCAAAGCTTTCAGCTAAATTACTCAAAATAGTTAAGTCCAAAGCTGACTGTGAAGAGTTAGAGACCCCACAAAACGGAGCGACTGGACAGCAAAATGACAAATGAAATTCAATGTAGTATGTGCAAAGCAATGCACCTTAAAAACATAATCTAGGGTTGCCAGATGGTTTCAACAAAAATACTGGACATACTTAACATTGCATCACAATCTATATTACATCTTATTTAGAAAATACCAGACATTTATATTTTCTCAATTTGTTTCCCGAACAGAAAGCTCAAATACTGGACTGTCCGGTTCAAAACCCTAATGTAACCCCTACTCTACCTATAAAAATGACAGATTCTGAATTAGCTGTTAGCATGCAAGAAAGGGATTTTGGAGTTACCATGGATAATTCTCGCAAAGCACCTGTTCAATGCATAGCATTAGTCAAAAACTGATGACAACTACCAGAAAGACAGATAAGACTTTAGATAATACCATGCCACTATAAAAATTCATGGTACACCTACATTTTGACTACCACATGCACTTTTCATCTCCCCATATCTAACAGGTTATATATTAGTAATTAGGAAAGGAATAGAGAAGAGTAACAAAACAATCAGGTGTATGCAACAGCTTCTATATGAAGGAGGATTAAAAAAAACTGGGACTGTTTAGCCTAGAAGAAAAGACAAAAAGGGAGAAATATAATAAAGGTTTATAAAATCATAACATGATGGAGAAAGTGAATAGGAAAGCATTATTTGCCATTTCACATAACCTAAGAAACGGAGATTACCCAGATAAATGGCTAGGCAGCAGATTTAAAAGAAACACAAGGAAGTACTTCTTCACATAATATAGTCAAATGGCGGAATGTATTGCCAGGCCGAAAGTAAAACCTAGTTAAAACAGAATTCGGCTTTATCTACTTTTAAAAGTTTAAAGTACAGCCACAGCAGTGCCTTAAACTGAAAAGCTACGTCTACACTGGCGGCTTCTTGTGCAAGAATATCTTGTGCAAGGGTTCTTGTGCAAGAACTCTTGCGCAAAAACACGTCCACACTGCCATGTCCGAGATGTGCTTTTGTGCAACAACGCCATTGCAGTGTGGATGCTCTCTTGAGCAAGAAAGCGCCGATGGCCATTTTAGCCTTAGGGCTTTCTTGCGCAAGAAACCCCTGCGGCGCGTCCACACTGCCCTTTTGTGCAAGAGAGCTTACACTTGTTAGAAAAGAGCATAGCTCTTGCACAAGAACCCTCTCTTACCACGCCGTACTGTAAATCTTCTTGCGCAAGAGCAGGCGGGCAGTGTGGACGCTCTGCGGGTTCTTGCGCAAGAACAGCAGTACTTGTGCAAAAACCCGCCAGTGTAGACATAGTCAAAGTGTGGCCACAGCACAAGCGCTGGGGGAGAGCTCTCCCACTGCTCTATGTAAACCACTTCCATGAGGGGAGTAGCAAAAAGTGCAGCACCCAGGGCTGCCGCCTGGTTCACACCCGCACTTTACAGAGCAACTGGCGCTGGCCAGAAGACAGCATTTTGGGCTAGATGGACCAATGCAATGGTCTGACTCAGTATGCCGCTCTTATGTACTAATTGTCTGTTTTTATATTTTCTTCAGTTTCTCAAGATAATTTTACAAACAGCAATAAAGAGGATGCAAAGATTGGAGAATAAAATGGGAAGAGAGATGGAAGAAGCTAACATGTTAAGCCTTGAAAAGACAATAAATATTCAGCAGGGGAAAGGATATGTATGATCACAACATAAAAAGTATCTTTAAGGCAGTAACATAAATAAAGGAAAGGAACAGCCCCATGAGAAGCTAATAGGACAAGAACCACAGCCTCAGGTAATGAAATTGAAGTTGTGATGGTTCAGGACCCCTGGGATGCCAAGTGAAATGCTGAAGACACCACTGTGCCTGCCAGCCTGGGCCCCTTTTTTCCTGTCTTGCTGAGACACTCTTAAGCCACCTCCAACATACACACAGGCAGGGCCAACCCCAGCTGCAGAAGACAGACGCTGAAGATCACCTCTGGGAAGGGTCAGCTAAATAGATGTTCACACATACTCACAGGGTACAAACCCAAAGGAATATGAGTCTGCCTGCTTCCTTGGTGTGAAGGAAGGTATGCACAGCTTCTTGGTCCCCTCCCCTCTCCATTAGAAATTATGTAAACTAGGTTCTACTATAAAACAGAAAAATGTATTAACTATGAAACAGTAAGTTTTAAGCCTTCAAAGAAATAGCAATCTGCTTTGTTCTGGTTATTAAGAAAATAATACAAAACAAGCAATTTTAGAGTGATTCACTAAAAAATGTATTACAAATAGTAATTTCTCACCTTAGCTATTGTTTCAGGTAGAGTCCTTGACAGGCCAGGTAACTCTTAGCCTGGATCCAGCAGTCCTCCCTCTGCCCCTCCCCACTGTCCCTACAGTTACAATCCTTTTGTTCCCAGGTGTTTTCAGGTATCTTTTGTGGGTAGGGGCAGCACAGCTTCACAAGGTGATTAATCAGCCCAGCCCAGCCCAGCCCAGCCCAGTCAGCTTCCTGCAGGGAGCCCTGAGTCTCTGACTGGGTGGGGCTAATTAACCTGTGAAGCTGTGTGGTTGTACAAGAGGGAACACTGGTAGGAGGCAAAGGTAAAACAAGCTGAAGACCACCATTGTTTTCCTCTGCTACCTTATATAGAATTTCCATAAGATGGGAAATATTTGTTTGATTTCCCCCCAGCCCTCCTGGAACAGTTCAACAGTCCAAGATGCTGGTGAGCAGGTCACCTGAGTCAGCAGCAGTATGGAAAGTCCACAGGAAAGCCAAGTCTTTTCAAAGTCCATTGTACTGGCTGATAGGCCATCAAGCCCTGTCCGGCTTTTTCACTGTAGTCCCTGATGTATCAGCAGTGGAAGTGACCCAAAACAGCAAATGTCCAATACAGATACACAGGTCAACAGTCCTAATTCATCTACAAAAATGATATATACAACAAATGGGATAATCATACTCAATAAATCCTTACCTTTCCAATAATGCATAACCTATGTCTGGGTTGTGTCATATTCATATCAGAGAAATATATCCATAAAGCATAAGATTCCTTACCCACTGATATCCGCTCCTTTGCCTTCAGTTACTTTATAAAACTATTTGTTATGTCCCACCCCTCTTGTACCCATATTTCTCTACAGGTAGGATTTTTTTGTAGAAGGAAAAACCCAACCATATGATCCCCAATAAAATCCCTTCCCTCCTCAGAACACACACACACAGTAAACAACTGTTGTTATAATATTTACAACCAAGCAGGGAGCCACATTCAGGTAAGCGATGCCATCAATCATTCTTCTCTCTGACGGACTCTATCCCCGCCCCCCACATTACTAAAATGAAAAGCGATTGTTGAAAGCTTTTCCGCTCACTTTCTTTCTAGGGCACAATTTTAACAACGGGCTAGCCCGGCAAGAGTTGTAACTGTGGTCTGTGCTAATTCAAATCCGTCCAAGCTACTGACAGCTTCCCTGCTCACTTGAAACACCACGTTGGCGACACGCATCGGATGCTACAAACACAACGCTCTGCTGTATGAAGCGCTGTAAAGACAGAACATTTAAACTCCAGCAAACTAGTAAACCGAAGTACAAGGGAGCAAGAAACATCTTATTCCTCTCCGATTGTTCCCGAAAGAGCTGCTTTGCCACAGCACCGCAGAGCAGCATGTTCCAAAACAAGGGCGGTGCAAAGCCTCTGATTTCAGATCCACTCAATTCAAAGAAGCCCCCTCTCTGCTCTTCCTCGCCAATAACATCGGCCGCTGCAGCAGCACTAGGCTTATGCGAACTCTGAGGGTTTTCGCTTAGATTTCAGGTCCCAGCAACAAGAAGAACAAGCACTGAGTTCAGTGAGAGAGCGAGACACTCAGGCGGTGCGTGTGAGAGGGAGACAGTCCAGCCTCCAGGTTTGGTGTCTGTACAGCCCCTGGCTACCCTGATTGGGAGCCGGGAGCCCCCCAAAAATCCTCAAACGGGCGGAGGGGGTCTAGTTGGCGTCTCCCTTGTCCGAGGGGGCGGTGGAGGCGGAGGGGAAGGGGACCCGGCTGCTTAGCCTCCAAGGCTGACCCGCTGGGTACCGGGGCTTTGGGATGCGCTCACACTGCCCCCCTCTATTGAATAGGGCTGCGCAGGTAGCAGACGGAGTTGCTGCTCACTCACTGCGCTGGGCAGGTGCAGCGGCTCTTCGGCTTCATCAGAGGTGCGAGGCCAACCCGTGCAGCGCCGGGGGGGGGGGGGGACTCTCCAGAAAGTTTGTCCGGCTGGGCGGGTTGTTTCTTCCTCCCCAGACGATCAAAGCACCGGCGGGAAGAGCTGCTCCAGCCCTGACCCCAGCGGGACCGCAACCCGCGCTCCCGGGACACGCGGCAAGGTGCCAGCCGGGCGGGGTGCCCCAGGGCTTGGTGGTGAATCGTCCGAGAGAGGGGAACTCCGCGCAGTTTCCGCTCCCAGTCCCCTCCGCCTGACGTGTCCACGGATTGCAACAAGGCGGTGTCGCTCTGCGAACCCCTCTCGGGAGAAGAAACCTCCTTCCCCACCCCCCAGGCTGCCTCCCCCTCCCCCACCCACTTCTCCAAAAGGGGGGAGCGGTGGTTGCGGAAAGGTGCCGCCTCCTCTTGCACTCGGACAAAGCTGCTCCCCCCCCTGCTGTCTGAGAAAAACTTTTGGCCGCGACTCGAGCGTGGAGTCCGGGAGCGGCGCGCGCCCTCTTCCCTTCCACAGGCTGGGGAGGCAGCAAAGAGGAGACGCGTGTAAACGAGCGTTTGCTGCGATCTCAAATACTGTACATACATGATCCCATGCTGGCCGCTTCGAAAGTTAAAACGTGCCACTTATTTCCCTCGCCGCTGTCCAAGAGGGAAACTCCTTCAGCCAGCCTTGGCTGCCCTGGGCTCGGGGGAGAAATGATAAATAAGTTGCCAAGGGAAAGCAAGACAGTGGGTTAGTAGGTACCTCATGCCATTCCCACAGGAAAGACACCAGCGTTCACATACCCAGTCTTACTTTTTGCAGTCTCTGGTTCAAATGTAGGAGAGTCCAGAGACACAGAGCAGGCCCTCTATTAAATATTTTATTAATATAAAAATGTAACATAAGAACAGATCAATGGGTTTATCTAAATTAGCATCCTATCTTCTGACCGTGGCCAATGGCAGGTCTTCAGAGGGAGTGAATAGAACCAGCAATCAAGTGACCAAAATGCACTTTACTCCTTTGCTATACAAAGCTATTAAGAGGAGCAGAGTGCTAGCTATGCTTTGTATTGGAGTCGTCCTACATTCAAATAAAACTCACCTACTTCTTGCCCCTTGTATGCAATATGCAAAGGTTATAGCAAAGTAGGTAAAAAGGTACTCAGCAGCATTCCAATAAACTGCAAATTACCAGCAAACTTCATAGATATACAGATATTTGTCTGTACCCAGGTTTTACTAGATGGGTAAAAATACCACCATTTTTTGAGAGAAATTCTAGTTCAATGTATCAATTCACACTTGGCTCCTGAATAAACAAAGCAAACATATATCACATACTCATGACAGATGGTTCAAACAGCATATCATTCAGTGGGTTTTCTGCATTTGTTACTACATGCAGCAAACACCCAACAAAAATGTAAGTAAGCTAAAATTCCACTAGCTTCCACGTTTTCTCAAGTTTTCACATGTAGCAAAACCTGATTCCAGTGTTTATATTTCTCCACTTTGATACATTATTTGTAACTCAAAAAAACACCAACACCAACAAAAATATTTTCCTATGTATTTTTGACATCTCTGTTTCCTATTTGGCTTAAGAATATTATTTTCTTTAAGGTGATTTTTGTTGGTGTATTCTTAAGAAAGTGAGACAAGCTGACCACATAACAATTTTGTAGAATTCTTTTTGTCATTAAGACTCACTCAGAATCACTGGCATATGTGGGGAATAGAGAAAATACAGCAGCAACATAAGGATCTTGCACAAAACAGAAGTGGCTACGCTGCTTCTTTTTGCGCAAAAAGAGCTTGCACAAAAGAAACAGCAAAGAATACGCTAATGTTGTAATGACTTATGCTAAAGAGTCCTTCATTAGATATTTTCTGCCACAAAAACTTGCACTGTAGACATAGCCAATTATTTTTAAATAGGACCTCCTTCCTTCCCCCTTTTTTTCCTTTTAGCTCTCATTTTTAAACAGGCAAATAGGCATGAAAAGGGAATCTGGATTTCCTAGAAGCTCATCCATACCTGCTTCTTATCGTATGGATGAATTCATAATCTTTGTGACATCACAGTGCAACTAAATTGTTATGTCACAAAGGACTACCATTTCAGAGGTAAGAAGCATATATTATTCCAAGGTGGGAAAAAAATAGATTACCTTCTGCATATTTCACAAAAGGTATATTCATAAAATGATACTAAGAGCAAATGGAGATTTTTAAATCTCAGCCCTTCCTATTGTATTTTATAGTTAAATATTTAAAGTATACCAACTTAGCAATGACATTTCTGGCATTATGTTCAGCCATGTACAATATTTTTCTAGCTTTTGAAACAGTTGATAATTAAAAGAGTATAGCAAGTTGGCCTTGAAAACGTTTCAGTACAAATTGGACTGAATGCTACACAATGATGAGTTTTATTTGTTTAATTTCCAAATATGATATTATCAAATGGCATAATGTGTATAATCTGGATGGTATAAATATCTTATGAGACAAGTCAAGAATAAGTTCAATCAAGAGATTTTATACCAGAGTAAAACAGTGCAGGTGAGAAGAAAACCAGACTCACTATTTGCAAAACCACTACAAAAATGTAATAACTTACTATTATATTACTGTTATGTAGTATATTTAATAGTATTATTTGGTGTATATACAAGAAATAACATAACAGAGCTCTTCTGAGCTAATGACTACTTTCCTTGGTTGGTATTCTAAACCATGAAGCTAAAGGTTAAGTCACAAATCTTCAAATGTCTTAAGAATCTTAATTCCCATTGATTTCAATGTTTGTTAAGTGCCATAAATGCCTTTGTGGATAAGGGTCTGAGTACAATGATCCTCCAGGGAATACTTTTTTAGTTGCAACTACTATGAGATTGAATTGATATTTGACAATAATGTTAAATGTTAGATATAGCACATCATTGACCTGATTATGAAAGCCTCAAAAACATAAAAATATACTGGGTCAGACCAAAGGTCCATCTAACCCAGTATCCTGTCTGCCAACAGTGGCCAATACCAGATGCCCTAGAGGGAGTGAATAGATTAGGTATTTGTTACATGATCCCTCTCCTGTCATCCATTTCCAGACAAAAGGAGGGTAGACACCATTCCTACCCTTCCTGCCTAATAGCCATTGATGGACCTAACCTCCATGAATCTATCCAACTCTTTTTGATCCCTGTTGAAGTCCTACTCTTCACCACATCCTCTGGCAAGGAGTTCCACAGGCTGACTGTGCGCTGAGTGAAGAACAACTTCCTTTTGTTTGTTTTAAATCTGCTGCCTATTAATTTCATTTGGTGACCCCTAGTTCTTATATTGTGGGAATAAGTAAATAACCCTTCCTTATTCACTTTTTCGACACCAGTTATGATTTTATAGACCTCTATCATATCCCCACTTAGTGTCCTCTTTTCTACGATGAAAAGTCCAAGTCTTTTTAATCTCTCTTCATATGGGATCCGTTCCAAACCCCTAATTATTTTTGTTGCCCTTCTTTGAACCTTTTCCAATGCCAATATATCTTTTTTGAGAAGAGATGAAAACCAATCAGGACTGTGTGTGTTCAAAGTTCTACAGACATTCTCTAAGTAGTGTTCTTTTCTTTCACATGATATTGGCAAAAAAAAGTTAAAATCCCATTACCTCCTCAGATTTAAATGCTCAAATCTGTTTTGAAAACACAGTTAAGGCATAAGCCATAGTACTAAATAAAGGTTTTTCTGTATATCTACCTGCTCCCCTTCATGTACACTGTGATAGGACAGCTGATATGAAAAAAATAATTGCAAATTACAAGTATTTCTGCACTCTCCCAGAAATGATTGAATAGTTTTTTAATTCCTTCTACACCTAGGCTACATCTACACTGGCATGATTTTGCACAAGAACTCTTTTGCGGAAGAGTTCTTGTGCAAAAACTCTTCCAGAAGAGAGCGTCTACACTAGCATGTGCCTTTGTGCAAGAGATGTGCTTTTGCACAAGAGCATCCATGCCAGTGTAGATGCTCTCTTGCTCAAGAAAGCTCTGATGGCCATTTTAACCATAGTGTTTTCTTGCGCAAGAAATTCATGTTGCCTGTCTACACTGGCCTCTTGCAAAAGAACAGTTGAGCAAGAGGGCTTATTCCTCAGTGGGAGCATCATAGTTCTTGCACAAGAAGCACTGATTTCATACATTAGAACGTCAGTGTTCTTGCGCAAGAACTCACAGCCAGTGTAGACAGGCAGCAAGTTTTTGTGCATAAGTGACTGCTTTTGCACAAGATCACGCCAATGTAGACACAGCCCTAGAGCTCTTATTTATCATTGTTGACTTAATTCTGTCCTTAGACAGACCAGGTGTCTGCCCCACATTGGCCCTACCAAGAATTAAATTCAGCCCTCAGAAAGGGCTGGGCCTGCAGAGCAACCATCTAAAGCATATAGCAGCCAAATAGGGCCCAGCTGGGACTCTATAAATAGGGGCTCCTGGAGTGGCAGAGAGAATGCTCTTGGAGTAGAGCAGGAGGGACCTGGCTGCTAGGGAAATTACAGAGGCTTCCTGAGACAGACTAGTGCTGGGGAAGAGCAGGCAAACTCTCAGGCTGAGGCATTGCTCTCAAGGCCTGAGAGTATTGGGGCTGCAGTGAGATAGCCAGGGAAGCAGAAGGCTGCGAGTCCATCCTTTGCCAAGGATGAGTGGCCATTTCATACTGTAGTTTACCCCTGGGAAGGGTTGCCAGGTGTCCGGTATTGACCTGGACAGTCCGATATTTTCGCCTCCTGTTTGGTAAAAAAATTCAGAAAATACCAGGCTACTAAAATGTCCAGTATTTTCTGATTTTTTTTCCCAGCCAGGAGGTGAAAATACCAGATACCTAGCAACCTTACAACACACTCGGCAACTGGGCCCAGCCCCCAACCCTCTCTCCTGGCCCCCCCGGTTCCGCAGGGAAGCTGCGTTCAGTCTCCATCAAGAAAACAAAATGGCCGCTGGCAAAAAGCCTAAAGAACTGAAGGAAGGGGAAGCAATGCCTTCCTTGGGTCTTAGTGCTCAACCGCTCCATTCTTGCTATCCCTACTCTGACTCTGCATGCACTTAAAGCTGTTTTAATGCTGTTTCATTTTTTCATTTTTTGTTTGCTCAACAACTTTGGTCTCCGCCTTTTTTTCCCCCTCAACAGAATTTTTTCCCTGGTGGGTTTTTTTTGGGGGGCGGAGGGTATTTTTGGTTACACTATCTGGCAACCCTGCCCGTGGGGCAGGGGTTAGATAATGACTGGCAGTGGGTCATTGAGGCAAGGTGGATATGGGGGTTTGGGGTTCCCTGGGAGGGGAAGACCCCAGAGTGCAGGGGCACTGCCACAGAGCAGTATCGTGAGGGAACGGCACTGTGGGCCAGGAGGAACATGGGGCCTGCTGTAACTGAAGACAGATAATGGAGGATGAGACACTGCTCAACAGGGGGCACTCTGAGAGTGAAGAGCTAATTCCCAAGGAGACCAGGAGGATGTGCCATGGCAGTGAGTCTGACCTCATTGTACCTTGTTGGTTTTGAACTGATTTTCATTTCTTACTAGCAATCAGGCAGGGCAGGTATTATAGGACCTTTTGTAGGATAGTACTGTATTTCTTGGATACCTGAAGTTGCCTGTGCATTCGTCTCATGCCTCATAAGGCAAACGAAGTATGCAGCTCTATGGAAATGAAGTGCCTGTTATGTCTTATTAGTATTGTTTAAATATACACTGCAACAAATCATGTTTTCAAATCACTTTTTTTTCTTATTGCTTATGTACCAGACTGAACACACTAGACAGTGATTGTCTCATTCTCTACAGAACAGGGATGGGATGGGCAAGGCAGTTGAAGCACAAGGTTCTCTCCCTTAACATGCTTAAAATATTGCTCTGGGGAAACAACCTTTAGAAATGAGGGGAAAATCCAATCCCCTGGTTACACTCTGCTCTCAATTGTACTGCTGACTTCAGTGGACTTACTCCAGATTTACACTGGTGAACTAGAATCTAGAACTAGTCGACTGTGTCAATTCAGTAATTAGACAGACTCTATGTTTATTCTGTGCCTGTGGAGACTGACCACAACAATGCTAATTGTAATGCTGCTTTTTAAGATGTGGATTGTGTCCCCTGAAATACAAAGCAGACACAAAACTCACTGTGAACTTCAGCTTCCCAGAAGATGGGCCCACTGCTTCTCAGTCCTCAACGATGGTAGACTGTTAGCAGAGATGTAAGTATTTAGTGCCTGGCGTGAGCAAGCAAATTTGTGTGTCATTTTTCCACCCAAAGAAAAAATATTGGGGGTCATGTGATCTCCTGATTTTTCTGGCTGTGCCTACTCCATCCTCCACCCCGCAAACAGACCCGTTGAGGTGAATCAAGGGACCTTGCCTCTGTTTCCATCCCATTTTCCTGCCAAGATTCTGTTCTCTGTTTGCAGCTCAGACTGCTGGCATTGCTGGTGGTACTTCATTTTCTGCTATTTTTTACCTACCTATGTCAGCAGTGGCTGATATTTTTTATCAAGTAGTAAAACGAAGTGAAGCTTTTAATTCAGTTTGTACCTTTCAAACATGCATAATTTAAAAAAAAAATCCAAGCATTTGATAAACATTTTTTATTTGCATCAAAAGGATATTTTTCTTTTAACAAATGAACAATGACTGTCAGTAAGATAAAACATAGTCCCCTTATCACTGTAAAAGGGAAGCTTCAGAAAATTTTCAAAATTAGCCTAGGAAAAGAAACCTGTCACAATTTACTAGCTTTCTTGTTTTCAGGTTAGACTCACCTTATTGCATGAAGCTGGAGTGGGTGCACTCAATAGGTAAGAGATATCAAACTCATTCTGTCCTGAGGGCCAAATGACATTTTCAGTGGAATCAGTGGTCAGTGTTACAAACATAAAAGGCATGTTCTGTACTTGTTCCATGCAGAATCCTGATGGCTTTCCTTCTGCATCCCCATCTGTTGGTAAGGGAATGTCATTTTACACCAAATTCATCTGCAAAATTAAACTGTCCGAAATACTCATCAGTATTGCTTTGCAGCCAGCTTCCATCTGCTGTAGTGCTGTGTCAATTGCTATTGCTGGCAGCAGTCCACAATGACAATGGAATGGTAAATTGATGTGGGGACGGAATTAATACATTGACTGGGCTGCATCCAGCCTGCAGGCCACATGTTTATCATCCTTGCCATAGACTCATTTCACAGAGTGAACTTGAATGAAAATGCTGAAGTCAAAGCCACTGAGCCATGAGAAATATAAAGTTATTAAGTGTAGATCTGATGGAACTGCTGAATGGAAGTATTTTGGGAAAAAGAGTAATGTAATTCTGGGAAAGAACAGGTGGAGTGAATCTGATATCAAACTAATGAGTTACAGAGAATGGGAACAAAAGACTAATGGGAAAGGATCCAGCAAATAGCAGTACTTTGATGGGCTCTTTTCTTCCAACTGCATGAAAGAGACTGAGAAGAAGAGACAAAATTAAGAAATCATTGGGGAGGGCAAGTTTAAGTTGCTTTATTTGTCCAGAATTTATCTTCATCCCAAGAAGTCAATATAAGTAGTTGCTTAGATAAGTCAAAGATTTGGCCTAAGGCATTTAGCCTTTGTAAATGCCAAATTAAATAACAATGCTATCCATCCTTCAAACAACAAAAACCTGCACAAGCCCCCCAAAAATCAATTTTGAGGAATTTATTAAGCTTTGAATGAGCTTTTGGCGTCTGGAACAAGATGGCATTTATACTGGACTGTAATTTCAGTAGGCTTAGTGTTTCAACAAGTGCCAGAGAACAAAAGGAGCACAAGGACTAATTTAAAGTACTGTATTACCATTAAATGCCATATCCTTCTCCTTCCATTATTCCCCTCCCCCCTGAACCATCAGAGAGTATAGAGAAGATTAAGCTTCAGGAGCCTCCATTTCAGTGTTTTTTTTTCTCTCCTTTAATCAAGCCTGCATGGTTTATGAATTCCCAGAACAATTTTTTAAAGTGAGCTTTTGTTTACCCAATATTTTTTCCACAGTTACCAGCTACAACAGGGCTACTCAACTTTTAAAGCCCCGGAGGGCCGCAACTTAAATGTGGTTGCATATATATGCACATTTACCTGTAAATATATGCAAATAGCTTCTTTCACACTGACAGGCTTGAATACAAAGATTAAGCCTTAAGCAGGGGCGCTGGACCCAAACATGGCCAGTATAAGTCAGTCAGCACCTCTCAGGCTTTTCCCACAAGGCTAAGCAGCCAGCACGTCCCACAATGCCTCGGTGTTCCGGACACCTCTGCTCTGGGGGCTAGAAATGCCAATACCCTGCACCCATCTGTTCCAGCCAGCCCGTCTGATTGAGTCTTTCAATGCTCACCCCGCCTGGGAGATGCCTTGCCGTTGTGAAGCGTATTCCCAGGGAGGCCATGTTCAAAGAATCCTCCCCGTGGGCCATGTGTTGAGCCCCATGTAAACCCAAACCATATTTCAGGCTGCAAATAAACTGGCCGCGGGCTGCATGTGGCCCGCAGGCAGCGTGTTGAGTAATCCTGAGCTGCAATAATAAAAAATGCTCTGTTTTAAATATTATCTGTCCAGATAACTACACAAGTTGCTGTGTTCTTCAGTGACCATCATAGAACAAACCCCATTAATACGCATCAGCTGGTTCTGAATTTCAATACTGAAACACTGCACCAGAAGTCAGAAATAGGGGGTAATAAATATCAGAAGAAAATATAAAGCTACTTTGAGAGAGAAATTTAAAAAATGTAAAAATCCTAGTCCTGTACAAAGGCATGTATCTTAAATACATGTTATTTTTACATTGGAATTCCTACATACATATATATAAATAAAAGCAAACAAGTAACAGACAGAGCCTACTTATGTCATTCTGTTGTTTATCTCAAAAAGTGAACCAATAGAGCCCCCTAGCTGCTTCTGGAAGCAATTCACACTCCTACAATAAAACAATACATAGACATGAATAATGCAAACAGTGATAGTAAGCAAACGAACATGTTTTATAACAAATATACAAGAGGAACAGTAGAGATGGTGACGTGTTAAATATTGGTTCATATGTAAATGAAATGTACATGCAAGAGAATCAACATTTATCTAGACACAGAACATCTGAGTACTTCCTAAACTGAAAAATGTGAGACTTTATTCCCAATATGCACAAATAGTTTAATCTTTTGAAGCACCTGTTGACTAGACAGTTACTTTAAAATAACCATGATACAAACACAAATGAAAATCTGCCTACTTTACTGTTTGCAATAAAGAGTTATTCATAAAGCTAATAGGGGATATTATAGCTAGAAGGGTCAAACCACTTTTTGTACGATTTAAGAAGATATAATGTTAACATAAATTATGAGCTAAAATAGAAATGATTACCTAACAACAATGGACAAACTCCACAGCCGGTTCTCATCAGTGTGGCACACTTGATGATTACCTGTTCTGTTCATTTCTTTGAAGCCCCTGGCATTATCCACTGTCATCAGACACAATATTGACCTAGATGCCCCTTTTGTCTTACCCAATATAGTTGTTCTTATGTTACATGTTCTTTGACTCAGAAGATTTACTGCTTTAGAATCAATTCATCTTTGACAATTTACATTATTTTTGCCCTTGCTTCAGGCTAGCTAGTTCATTCACTTTCAGTCCTGAGGTTTTGTTTCCCTATTTAGGTCCTGGTGAGTGTCTGCTTCCTACTTACACTTCTCTGCTCAGAAACTTCTCCTCAGTTGGAATGCTTCTTTAAAAAAAAAAAAAAAACACAAAGCTTCCTTCAAATCTTTCCTCCTTTCTACCTGCCTCATACAAATACAGTAGAATCTCAAAGTTACAACCACCAGAGTTATGAACTGACTGGACAACCACAGACGTCACCTGGAACCAAGAGTATGCAATCAAACAGTAGTGCAGACAAAAACAATATTGCACTGTACTGTTAAGTGTGAACTACTAAAAACAATAAAGGGAAAATAAAGATTTGGCAAGGTAAGAAAACTGTTTCTGTGCTTATTTAATTTAAAGGAAAATGGTTAACAGCAGTGTTTTTTTCCTGCACATTTCAAAGCTATATTAAGTTAGTATTTAGCTGTAAACTTTTGAAAGAACAACCATAACATTTTGTTCAGAGTTACAAACAACCTAACTCAGGTTCTACTGTACGAATGCTCTGCCAGCAACTACTTAGCCTAAACCAATTCTCAACAACCATTCTCCTTGTAGCTCTCCAGTCATACCAGAATCTGGATCCTATTGCTGTACTAGGCGGAGCCAACATCCATGCCTGGCTCCTGGGTAAAGAAGGAGGGGGACAGCAATGCGCTTCCAGAAAGAGCAGGGCCTAAGGCAGAAGGGATGGGGTTGAGGGCAGCTGGGCCTCAATGCCACACAGACCAAAGCACCCAGAGCTGCCCAGAGTGCACTGCGCACTGCTCAGGCAGCAATTTAAAGGGCTCAAGCTCCAAGTACAGCAGTGGCTCCCTAAGCCCCTTTGAATCACCAGGCTCCAGGGCAACTGTCGCCTCTCCTTCAACCCTCTGTTGGGAGGTCTGGTATTACCGGACATCTGGCAGCAGATTCCCTGCAACTGCTGCTTATTTCTCTATTCAGAGATGCCAAATGTCAGTTGAAGCCAAACAAGCCTGTTGTCAGATAGCAGAACCACTTAAGGAAACAAAGTTAATTTTTCACCTTACTTAAAAAAAAAAATACTACCTTACTGCCTAGACACCGCCTAAGTTTGAAAAGTTTTATTAGAGTTAAGAGAACTAACCACACTAATTAAAAAATGTATATTCAGATTAATGAGCTTCTGGTACTAAGTTGATTTTCTCCAGAGCTAATAAACACGTTAATGTGAAATAGAAAACCATGCCAAAACTCTGAAAGACAAATCAGTCTCTTGAACACAAAGCCCGCACTCTGTGCTTAATCTTTTATAGTTCAGTGCTTAAAAACTATTACATTCTTTTGCCTACAGGGCAAAAACTCACCCCAGTGTTACTTCAGTCTTTGGAGTTACACCAAGAATGAATCTGGCTTATAGTGGGCACATTTCTGCATACTTCAGATACAAAAGTGAACTACAAATGTAAAATCAACTGCTGAGTGTCATATACAAGAAGTTCTCCTGCAGATGCACATACAAACGTCTCCACCACAAGACCCCCGCTATCTACCACTGTCTTTCCATCCAACCCCTACTTTGCCTTCTCCCTCTTTACAACCACCAGTCTCCCCTTTCCAACCACCTCTACCGCTGAGCTTCTCTTTTCCCACCCCTCAACCCACTTTCATCCTTCTCCTCTAACTTCAGGCTTCCCCATCTGATGTGCTGGTTGTGAGGCTCCTCCTTAGCTCCAGAAACTGCTCCTGAGGGGCTGTTTCTCCAGCCACCAGTCGGGAGACAGGAACTGAGGCAGCCAGGCAGGGACGGGTGGGGGAGGTGGGAGGGACCGGGCACAAGGCCACTGCTAAAGGGGGAGGAGTCAGGCAGGCTCAGGGAAGGGCTCCCTAAACCCTGTGTGAGGGGCCCTCTAAAGTGGTGAATAATCCCCCCAGGGATGGGAAAATAACCCCAAGCCCTGCCCCCCCAAGAGACAGAAATGAGCCTGGACTCCCTGTTCCAGCAAATCCTCCTCACGGAGCAGCAAGCGGAAGAGAAGCGGCGCCTCATGCACCAAGGTCAGCCACACGGCCGCCATCTTGTGCCTGGTGCAGGGGGACGGCCACAGGTGCCTGTGGCCACATGACGCCCAAAAAGCCCTGAGTGGCAGTAGGGGTGGTGTTTTCAAGGGCAGCAAGGTCAGTAAAGGCTGACTGAGCCTTTCCCCTGGAGTTTTAGACTCCTAGGGTATGTCTAGACTACATGGCTCCGTCAACAGAGCCATGTAGATGAGTTCACTAGACATAGGAAAATGAAGCGGCGATTTAAATAATCGCCGTTTCATTTACATCAAAATGGCCGCCGCACTGAGTTTGGCGGCACAGTGCGGTAGTCTGGATGCTCCGCCGTTGACAACGGAAGCCTTTGTCGACTGCTCCGTTATGCCTTGTGGAACGAGGTTTACCGGAGCGGTCGACAAAGGCTTATTATTTAAATCGCCACTTCATTTTCCTATGTCTAGTGAACTCATCTACATGGCTCTGTCGATGGAGCCATGTAGTCTAGACATACCCCTAGATTGTAAGGCCAGAAGCGACCTTCAGAGAGTGTAGTCCAATTGGGTTACCTTAGGGTCAGTGCCAGTACAACAGGTATCCCCCTCTGGCAGGGCTCTGGGGAAATGGGCTGGGCATTTCCATACATCCCCGCCAAGCGTCTCCTGGCCCTGCCTGCCGGCCTGCATGCTCCCCCTCCCCCTGCCATCCCCTGGTAATTTAACGCCCGCAGAAGTCCCCAGTGTCACCACTGGTAGCACAGGGGCTAGTGTGTCTTCTGTCTGCTAGCTCTCTGCCACTGCCATATGGCCATGGGGAGGTGTGTGCAGCACCACGCCATCCATAGGATGGTTTGGGATGGCCACCCCAAGCCTCGCACTTCATGGGGTGCCATAGTGGCTTCCCAAGCCGTCCTATGGATGAGAGGGGGTCCCTCATATTCAAGGTAGTTTGTGGGACCCTGGACAGGCTGGAGCTGGAAGGAGGAGTCGGGCCATCCCACACTCATCACAGTGGCAGGAGCTGCAGGGAAACAGAGCAATGAAGCAGACTGGTCTGCTCCACCTCCCTCTCCCAAGCCACCCTGCACTGGGGCTGGGATGCTGTACTTCCCACTGCCATAGTGAAGCAGAGTGACCGGGTTGCCCTGGGAAATGGTGACAGAGCAGAGTAGATGCAGCTACATCACTCTGCTTCCCTGCAGCTCCCACCACTGCAGTGAGTACAGTGGGGAGGGGTGGAAGGAGGCCACTACTGCTGCCCCACAGCAGGCCTACTAGTAATGCTTGAGGCTGCATCCCTTGGGGAAGGGTACTTGAGGGAAGAGTTAAGATGGGAGGGAAAAGAGCAGAGCAGGGCTGGAAAGAGGTGGGATGGAGGTGGAGCAAGGGCTGGACTTGGGGGAAGAGCTGCACCACCCAGATGGCCACAGGGACTCATGTGCCAGCAGCTGTGCATAGGGCAAATTGTGGAACAGCTTGGGCTGCAGATGGCCCATGGGCCATGAGTTTGAGACCCCTAGTCTAGACCTGTGTTTCTCAACCTTTATTTTATAAAGTACCCCTTTTTTAAAAAAATAATAATTATAAGTACCCCCTTTTTTGAAAAAAAAATTATAAATACCCCCAGTACCTACAATTTTCAGACACACAACATTTTTTTCTACCATTGCAACACCTTTGTTTAAACAGCTTAATCATAGCCGAATGGGCGATGACATTTTTGGGTGTAAAAAGTACAAAAATAATAAAGCACTGTAAAACTTAAAACAAAAATTCAATTTTCTCCAAATTTCATTTGTGTTGATGTACGCCCCAGACTTCTCTCGAGTACCCATAAGGGTACTCATACCATTGGTTGAGAAACACTGATCTAGCCAGACCTGGCCTAGCCAGGCCACCAATTTACCCTGTTACTCCTGTATTGAGACCAATAACTTGAGTTCCTGCCTTCCGCACCTCAGGCCCTGCCTCTACAGATTGATAAGCTATATCTTCCAGAAAGCTGTCCAGTATTGATATTCACTTATATAACCCTATGGGTTTTGCATAACCACATCAAGGTTCATGCCTCTGGGCCTTTAGTTTTACTGTCATGTCCCTAAAAGTCTCTGTCTGACCTGCATATATAGCAGTTAACCCTGGCTTGTGTCTGATGCTCAGCAGGTGGAATTGTTATTGTTCAGATATAATCACGGAGGGTATGTCTACACTAGAAAGTTAGTTCGAACTAACGGACGTTAGTTCGAACTAACTTTCCTATGCGCTACACTAGCGCTCCGTTAGTTCGAACTTAATTCGAACTAACGGAGCGCTTAGTTCGAACTAGGTAAACCTCATTTTACGAGGACTAACGCCTAGTTCGAACTAGCTAGTTCGAACTAAGGGCTGTGTAGCCCTTTAGTTCGAACTAGTGGGAGGCTAAGGCTTCCCAGGTTTCCCTGGTGGCCACTCTGGCCAACACCAGGGAAACTCTATTGCCCCCCTCCCGGCCCCGGAGCCCTTAAAGGGCCACGGGCTGGCTACTCACTTTGTGCCAGTTGCAAGGCTGCCAGCACCCGTGCCTGCACAGCCTGCACCTGCCACACTATGAGCCAGCCATCCGAGGGCTCCCAGCCCTCCACTGCTCCCCACGACCAGCCTGGCGGCTCCCGGGAGCCTGCCCGGGGGCGCAAAAGGCGGGCGCCCGCCTGGTCAAGTGCGGAGATCGTGGACCTCATCGAGGTTTGGGGGGAAGCCTCAAATGTCCACGATCTCCGCACTAGCCACCGGAACGCGGCCGTCTATGGACGCATGGCTGCCAGCCTGGCCGCCAGGGGCCACCAGCGCAGCCGGGAGCAGGTGCGCTGCAAGATTAAAGACTTGCGGCAGTCCTACTCCCGGGCCTGCCTGCCAGGGGCTGACCCGGAGGCCTGCCCCCACTTCCATGCCCTGGACCGCATCCTGGGGCCTCATGCCGTCCCTGCCCCCCGGGACGTGATTGACCCCGGGGCAGAGGGACCGCTCCTGGACACCGAGGAGGAGGAAGAGGGCTCTGAGAGCCAGGAGCCTGCTGCCAGCCTTCCCAGGACCCGGGACCCCCGAGGCACCCCACAGAGCCGCTCGCCTGCATCATCAGAGGCCGGGGAGGCATCCACCTGTGAGTACGCTCGTGTTCCCCTTATGTGTACGGGGGGCTGGGGCGAGAGGGAGCCCCGGGACCGTGCGCCTGGGCCTTGCCCACTACGGAGCAGCAGCTGGGGATCCTGCAGGGGCCCTGGCCTTGCAGAGGGGAGCTGGGTTTCACACACCTGGGCCCCTGGGGTAATTGACCGCTGGTCTTCTTGCACCACAGCTGCAGCACCGGGGACTGCAGGGCGCACCACCCCGCCTGCAGCAGCCGCCCGCGCCCGGGCAAGCAGGACAGCCAGGAACCAGGAGGACTACCAGAGGCGGCATCTCCGGTTCCTGGACCGACAGCTCCGTCTCCAGGACCACTGGGTCCAGGAGGACCTCAGGCTGCGCCAGAGGAGTCTGGAGGCCCTGGAGGAGCAGGGCCGTGCCCTGCGAGGCCACCTCCAGAGCCTGCTAGACCGCTTTCCATTTCCTCCTCCCCCTGCTCCCCCTCTTGCTCCCCCTCTTGCTCCCCCTGCTCCCCCTCTTGCTCCCCCTCTTGCTCCCCCTGCTCCCCCTCTTGCTCCCCCTCTTGCTCCCCCTGCTCCCCCTGCTCCTCCTGCTTCCGCTCCTGCTTCCTCCACACCCCCTGTCCTCTCTGCCCCCCCCTCCACAACCATTCCCCACCGACGCCCCCGGACCCGCAGTGTGGCGAGACGGGAGAGGCACCCAGACTCCCACCCCTGAGCTTTCCTTTCCCTTCCTCCCTTCCCTCCCCTCCCCTTCCAGCTCCCTCGTCCCAGGTTTCCCCCTCCCTTCTCCCACCTTCATTCCTCCCTCCCCCACCCCAGTTCTGTGAAATAAACAGACGTTTTTGTTGGAAAAACAGGTGTCTTTATTTGACAGTAGGTAGGGAGGGGAAAGGGGAAGGGGGGGGTAGGGTGGAAGAAGGCCCCGGTGGGGCATGCAGGGAGAGGTCAGTCCTCCTCCTCCTCCACCTGGAAGCTCTCCCGCAGGGCTTCCCGGATCCGGATGGCCCCCCGCTGGGCTTCCCGGACGGCGGCGGTGCGGGGCTGACCGTAGTGTCCAGCCATGCGGTCAGCCTCAGCCATCCAGGCTGGCAAGAAAGCCTCCCCCTTCCGCTCACACAAATTGTGGAGCACACAACATGCCGCCACCACGGGAGGGATGTTGTGCTCGGCCAGGTCCAGACGGGTGAGGAGGCATCGAAAGCGGGCTTTCAGTCGCCCGAAGGCCCCCTCCACCACGATGCGGGCCCTGCTCAGCCTGTTATTGAAGGCCTGGCGGGAGGGATTGAGGTGTCCCGTGTAGGGCTTCATGAGCCAGGGCTGCAGTGGGTAGGCGGCATCCCCCACCAGGCAGACGGGCATGTCCACGTCCCCGACCCTGATGTGGCGGTCGGGGAAGAAGGTCCCGTCCTGCAGCCGCTGGCACACGGAGGAGTTCCGGTACACCCGGGCGTCGTGTGCTTTGCCGGACCAGCCCACATTTATGTCCGTCAACTGTCCCCGGTGGTCACATACGGCCTGCAGGATGACGGAGAAGTACCCCTTGCGGTTCACGTACCGGGACGCCTGGTGTTCCGGGGCACGGATGGGGATGTGCGTCCCGTCGATGGCCCCCCCGCAGTTGGGGAAGCCGAGGGCGCCGAATCCCCGGATGACGGCATCCGGGTTGGCGAGGCGGACCACCCTGCGGAGCAGCACCCGGTTGATGGCCTTGACCACCTGCGGAGAGAGACACAGCAAAGCGTCAATCAGTGGGGCGCCCGGGTGGCTGGGAGCGTGCGTGCCCTGGCAGTGCCCCGCGCCCCACTCCCGGAAGCAACCCCCCTGGCGGCGTGTAGTACGGCCGGGACAGCCCGACCCCTCCGGTGCGGGGCGCTTTCGCCTCCTCCCGCCCCCCCCTTGTCCCTGGGGCGGCCCATCCCCTCCTCGCAGCCCCCCTCCCCCCCGGCTCGGTGGCCGACGAGCGCCGTACCTGCATGAGCACTGCTCCGACAGTGGATCTCCCCACGCCGAACTGGTTCCCGACGGATCGGTAGCTGTCCGGCGTGGAGAGCTTCCAGAGGGCGATGGCCACCCGCTTCTGGAGGGGGATGGCGGGCCTCATGCGAGTGTCCCTTCTTTGCAGGGCAGGGGCGAGCCACTCGCAGAGCTCCAGGAAGGTGTCCCTCCTCATCCTAAAGTTCTGGGTCCACTGTCGGTCGTCCCAGCGCTCCAGGACGATGCGGTCCCACCAGTCGCTGCTGGTGTCCAGACGCCAGATGCGGCGGGGCACGCCGGTGCCGGGGCGCCGCCGCGGCTCCTCCACGGCCCCCAGGGCGGCCAGGCGGAGAGGCAGGGGGCTGACGTTCCCCAGGTGGTGCCAGGCAGCCTCGAGCCATTGCTGGCAGGCTTGCAGCAGCAAGTCCAGAACGTGCACCAGAAGGTGCAGGGCGAGCCGTGGCTCCATGTTGCCACCTGCGGCGGCCCCCCCGAAGGGAAGCACCGACACAGACGGGCACAGAGACCGACGCTTTGCTGTCCCTCGGCGAGGTTGGCAAGCAAGCAGGAAAAGCTGAGAACCGGCTGTCCAGGGGGGGTCCCTTTAAGCACGAGCCTCAGATAGCCTCAGACAGCAGCCACACAAAGCAACTGCTGACCTGATGCCCTGCCAGAACCGGTTTCAGCTGCCCTTAAATGCCCCCCTGCGTCCAATCAGTGTGGACGCGCTAGTTCGAACTAGCAAAACGCTAGTTCGAACTAGTTTTTAGTTCTAGATGCGCTAGTTCGAACTAGCTTAGTTCGAATTAACTAATTCGAACTAAGTTAGTTCGAACTAGCGCTGTAGTGTAGACGTACCCTGAGAGGTTATGCTGAAATGTCACTGTCATCAAATATTATGAAAGGTTATCAATATAAACAGAACAAGGCTAGAAGAAGCATTAAAAATCAGTCGGAGCAAAATCCTCCCTTGACAATAGCAAGGTTGTCGATACTACCTAGACACTCTACAAGCAAAGGAGAATATACAGTGGGATCATTTTCATAAAAGAGCAAAGATTCCTCTTTCAATCATTATAGTGAATTCGATATGGATTTGGGGCAGTCCTACAATAGACACACGTGGGTTGGCTTTGGAAGAGCCTATCACTCTTCTCCCGTGAAGGAATACAGCAGATCAGGCTTGGATCATTCTCTCACACAGCCTTACCAACACATAATTATTTTTCACGAGACTCACAATATTTGTTAAAGCGGTGAGGAGTCCTGTGGCACCTTATTGACTAACTGAAGTGTTGGAGCATAAGCTTACGTAGGCAAAGACCCACTTCGTCAGATACATGTAGTGGAAATTTCCAGAGGCAGGTATAAATATGCAGGCCAGAATCAGGCTGGAGATGACAAGGTGGATCCAATCAGGGAGGATGAGGCCCACTTCTAGTAGCTGAACTGTTGGGTGTGAATTCCAAGAGAGGAGAAACTGCTTTTGTAGTTAGCAAGCCATTCACAGTCTTTGTTTAATCCAGAGTTGATTGTGTTGACACGAAAGCTTATGCTCCAACACTTCAGTTAGTCTATAAGGTGCCACAGGACTCCTCAACGCTTTTGCAGATTCAGACTAACACGGCTACTCCTCTGATACTTGACAATATTTGTTGTTATTCCTAAAGCCCCAATTCTTGGAATCATGTTGTTATTACAAGTCAGAGTGAGTGTGTGTGTGTGTGTGTGTTTTCCTCCCCACCCTTTCCCTCCCCACCCCGCATGGTAGAAACATGAAAAACAAACCCCAAGACTCAGAAGGCAAATAAAAAAGGTCCATTATTTTTATTAACCATTTGCTGATTTTCAAACCGACTTCATAATATTGGGGGTGGCTAAATCATGAATTTTTGAATGCTTGATTCTGGCAATCCTGCAGTCCAGACCAGGGGTGGGGAACCTCCAGCCACAGGCTGCATGCAGTTTGTCAGGGATAGCTGCTGGCAGGTCTCCAGATGGCTTGTTTACCTGAGCATCTGCAGGCATAGAGCCCTGCAGCTCCCAGTGGCCACAATTCATTGTCCCTGGCCAACAGGAGCTTCAGGGAATGGTGGCCCAGCTCATACCACTTTCTGCAGCCACAATTGGCTGAGGCAGGTGAACCATGGTGACTGGGAGCGGCAAGCAGCAGTGCAGCCAGGATGCCAGAAGACCCCCACCCCTGGTCTAGACCTATAGTTTGAACTTTACAAAATCTGCTTTCAGGACATGTAGTTTCCTGAGTGCAGTGGGAACTTTAAGGAAGCTTGTCCAGGATAACACAGAAAAAACACTTTAGAAGATACAGTAATTCCTCATTTTACACTATAGATATGTTTCAGTAAATGATCGTATTAAGTGAAAACGTGTTATGCGGGGTCAATTTTTCCATTGAAAATAATGGAAAAGGTGGGGGTTGCGTTTCAAGCGGTGGTGTTTGTTGGGACCGGGGCATAAGGTTGGGGGAGACAGGGGACTGTGTTACAGCAGGGAGGGGAGGTGTTTGGCTCTGGGGAATGAGAGGGGAGGGGGATTTGGTTGGGAGTATGCCCCTCTGATGGGTCTGCCAGGAACCACACTGTGTCTGGCAAGGGGGGGTTGCCAGGAAATGGCATGTCAAGCAGCGAACTCTCCGCCACTTTGCACGGAGGCAGGGGAAGCCCCGCGCAGCCACTGGCAATGGGCTGGCTGGGGAAACCCAGCCGCTGGCCTGCCAGTGGGGGCAGAGGAGAGGGGGCAAGGCGTCCAGTAAGGGGGAGTCAGCAGGGAACGGTGCAGCGAACCCTCCACCGCTTTGCAGGGAGTCGGGGGAAGCCCCACGCAGCCGCCAGCAACAGGGCGGCTGGGGAAATAGTGTTATTCCAGGGACGGTCGTGTAATTCAAAAAATGTTCCCTAAAAAAAAAAATCGTGCTATCGCAAAAACATGTTAAGCGGGCACGTGTTAAATGAGGAATTACTGTATAGAAACAGAACCCCAGTATTTTGTCACCCTGCTACTTATTTTAAAAAGTAAGTCATGGTGTAATCAAAGTATCAACAAGGTACTTACTATACAGCATAACAGATGACCCTTAACTTTAAATCAAATTTTCAAAGCCTGCTATCTGAATTATCTATGCAGATGCCATGCTTGTCCACATGAAAATAGTAATTAGATACTGTTTGTTCACAAAAGAAGGTCGATCACTTTAAAGTAACTGCTGACAGTGACTGTAACTGTTACAGGCAAATCAATGTGATTAGAAGTCTAGCAATTACAGGCAGTCCCCGGGTTACGTACAAGATAGGGACTGTAGGTTTGTTCTTAAGTTGAATCTGTATGTAAGTCGGAACTGGCGTCCAGATACAGCCGCTGCTAAAACTGATCAGTTTCAACAGCGGCTGAATCTGGACGCCAGTTCTGACTTACACACAGATTCAACTTAAGAACCCCAGGCATCCCCAAGTCAGCTGCTGCTGAAACTGATCAGTGGCTGATTCCAGGAAGCCCGGGGCAGAGGCTTCCTGTAGTCAGCCACTGGTCAGTTTCAGTAGCGGCTGACTTGGGGACCCTGGGGCAGAGCAGCTGGGGTGCTGCTGGGTTGGTCCAGTAGCGCCGCCGCTCCTCGGCGCTACTGGACCAACCCAGCAGCACCCCAGCTGCTCTGCCCCAGGCATCCTGATTCAGCCGCTGCTGAATCTGATTAGCAGTGGCTGAATCAGGACGCCTGGGGCAGAACAGCTGGGGTGCTGCCCGGTTGGTCCAGTAGCGCCCAGAGCGGCGCTATGGGACCAATTGGCAGCGCCCCAGCTGCTGTATCACAGGTGTCTGGAGCAAAGCCACGGAGCACGGGGGCAGCGGGACAGCCCAGACGCGTCTGGGCTGTCAGCTGCCCGCGCGCTCCGTGGCTTTGCTCTTCTTTGCCCCCCCCCCCCCGTCCTCCTGGTCTGCAGACCAAGGGGATGGGGGGGGGGCAAAGCAGAGCCAAGCCGCGGAGCGCACTGCCAGCTGACAGCCCAGACGCGTCTGGGCTGTCAGTTGACCGCGCGCTCCGCGGCTTGGCTCTGCTTTGCCCCCCCCCTCCCTGGTCTGCAGACCAGGAGGACGGGGGGGGGCAAAGCCGAGCCAAGCCTCGGAGCGCGTGGGCAGCGGACAGCCCTGTCCGCTGCCCACGTGTTCCGCCGCTTTGCTTCCTCTCCCTGGTCTGCTGGAGACCAGGGAGAGGAACCCCGTTCGTAACTGCGGATCCGACGTAAGTCGGATCCGCGTAACTCAGGGACTGCCTGTACATGTCTCTATTGAAATCATCTGTTTACACCAGCAGTGCGCAATCATTTTTGATGGGGGGCAGGGAATCCAAGATTTTTGTAAGTGGGCAAGGGCTGCACTTTTCTATGGAGGAGGTGTGGCATCTGGGATGGGCATTGAGTGCAGAAAGAAGCTTGGGGTGCAGGAGAGAGTGTGGAGTTTGAGAGGGAGTTAGGGTGAAGGAGGGAGTTGTAATCTAAGGCAGGGATTAGAGTTGTAGGGTCTGGGACGGAGTATGGATGAAGGAGAGGATTCTGGCCTGGGGGAGGGTTGTAGGAAAGGGTGCAAGGTTTGGGAGGGAATTGTGACATAGGGGAGGGCGATGCAGAGGGTTTGGATGGTGATCTGGAGCAGGAGCGGGATTGGTAACCCGGGGCAGGATTTTGGAGAAGCCAGCAGCAGGCTGTGGCTGGGAGGCGCTTAACTAAGCACCTCCCAGCCAGCAGCCCTGCAGGATCCTGAGGCAAGCTCCCTGTCTTCCATAGCTGCAGGCTGTTCAAAATGGTTGACTGCTCCCTGTAGCTCTCTACTCTGGGCACTGAGGGGAGGAGAAGACTTCGCACCCGCTCCCCTCCCCCCCAGAAAAATCTCTCAGCTCCCATTGACTGCTTTCCATGAAGCCTCCCCCTCCCTCATGGTGACCAGACCAGAGAGCCACAGGGCAGAGCAAGCACTTAAAGTGGCATGGGCTGCTCTGTGCCTGAGGATCCCGGCAGGACAGCCTGTGGGCCAGATCGGACAGCCCACAGGTTGGATCCAGTGGCTCGGCAGACTGGATTCAGCCCGCCCCAGTCTACACCACTCTATCTTGCCTGCAGCAATTTTTTTTAACAGAATCTCACTTTCAAAAGTTGATTTAATGTGACTGAAGGTTCATTTTTTTATTGCAGTTAAATTAGACATAAACAGAAGTCATGAAAAAATTAAGGAAATAAAAGAAGAGCTGAATGAAGCAAAAATAAAATTAGACACTAAGGTAGAGTAGTAATATTTATGCTATGTCAATTATTATTACAGGTAAATGGGCTGTAATTTTAATATATTGTTTATGTACATTTTGAAGCAGTATACATCATGCAGTGTTTATATTCATTGTCATAGTGATTGTCTAATGTATGTATGTCTAGAGTGCTCATCACCGTAGCATCTGAACACTTGCTACCTGCGGATTATGCATCATGCCCCTTTTAACTTTTACTGCCAGACTCCTATTTTTATCAACACTTATTCATTTGATGAAAGGAAATAATGATTTGGTGGTGATACCTCTCTCTCCAAAAACATTGGCTGCTCTGTGGATTGCAAGTTTATATGTTCTATATATGTACTTCGGTGCTACTGTGATGGGTGCGAAAGAAAACCCTAAATTAGATTAAGGTATGTTAGAGAAAAAAAACAATCCACAAAATTGTTTACAAATATTCACTAGTTACAAACTGAGATCTTGATTCTGCAGTTTCACACATGCATACAAGTAACCCTGTGGCAAAGGGTTAACTCAAAGACTAGCAAAAATATATAGAATCATGAGCTTTTGTAGCTAATTAAGTGGGCTGGCTGTGTCCTAGTCATAGCTTTTGGTGTGAAAATGAGGATACTGAAGGACTGAAATGTGAAACAGTTGCTGTACATGAAAGGTCACATGCAGTCCTAATTGATTCTACAGGTTGTACCTCCCAAAACCGGAATTCTCTAGTCTGGCAACATATGTGGTCCCTGGATCAGAGAACTCCAGTAGCCTAGTGGCAGGAGGGTAACCCAGGAGAATCTGGTCTGAGGCAGTGGGATGGGACTGGGACTGGTGGCAGTCCACAGGAGTGGGCCTGGAGCCGGCAGCAGCCCTCAACAGTCTGCGGCACTGAGACTGGGGATGAGGTGAATCATTTTGCAACACCTAAATTTTAGCTTCTTCTACAAACACTAAATATAACTACTGCAATTAATATAATGAAACCACTACTAGGTAATAACAAAATACTGAATTAATCCTCCAAATAACTGAACACCATCTCTTTCCTCCCCTCCCAACCCAAACCTGATAAAGTAGATGACCCTTTCAGTACAAAAATATTTTGACATATATTTCACTTGCTTGTGGTCAAGAAAAAGCACACAGGAAAATTTAATTTTTTTGTTCTGTAAAACCAGGTAGCATGTAATTAGAACTTGATTTATAGCATTCTGCGCCTTTCACAACTCAATGATTTCTTTAAAAAAAATTATTGCAAAATAACAGATTATGAAGACACCTTGGGGTCAGAAATACTACAATAAACCCAGTTATGTTCAGTAATAAAAGTACAGAAGCACAATATCAGTAACTTGCTTTGAATTTGTACATAATTAGATATGATCCCAAAGCTCTTGATATTGGAGGAGCTAACTCCCTCACACGCTCACTAAAATATGGTTTATTGTGGGAAAAAATCTGGCCCACTGTTTTCTTTTCCAAATTCTCTCAATTTTGCCTCAACTTCATTACTTTTGACACTTCTGCCCTTCTCTCTGTTATTTAGGTATATCATCTTAACTATACCCTCTCTCAAGTTACATATGTAGACCGTTTCCAAATCTAGTTGCTGCTTCTTCCAAAATATCTGTAAGCATTTGGTCTTTTCTCACCATCCACATCACTAGAACTATCACAGGGTATGTCTACACTACAATGTTAGTTCGAACTAACATTCATAGCCGCTACACTAGCGCTCCGCTAGTTCGAATTTGAATCGAACTAGCGGAGCGCTTAGTTCGAACTAGGAAAACCTCATTTTATGAGGATTAAGCCTAGTTCAAACTTACTAGTTCGAATTAAGGGGTGTGTAGACCCTTAATTCGAACTAGTGGGAGGCTAGCCCTCCCCAGCTTTCCCTGGTGGCCACTCTGGCCAACACCAGGGAAACTCTATGCCCCCCTCCCGGCCCCGGAGCCCTTAAAGGGGCACGGGCTGGCTACGGTGCCCGTGCCAGGTGCAAGCCTGCCAGCACCCAGCCAGCAGACCCTGCACCTGGCACGGCACAGAGCCACCCACCCGATGTCCCCCAGCCCACCCCCTCTTCCCGGGACCAGGCTGGCAGCTCCCGGGAGCTTGCCCTGGACCGCAAGAGGCGGGCACCTTCCTGGGCTAGTGCGGACATAGTGGACCTCGTCCATGATCTCCACACTAGGCACAGGAAAGTGGCCGTCTAGGGCAGGAGAGCTGCCAGCCTGGCCACCCAGGAACAGGTGTGCATGAAAATCAAGGAGGTCCACTGAGACCCCCGACCCTGAGCCCTGAGCTTACAATGGCCGTCCTGGGTCAGACCAAAGGTCCATCTAGCCCAGTAGCCTGTCTGCCGACAGCGGCCAACCCTAGGGACCCTGGAGGGGAAGGACCACAGACAGCGAGCAAGCCATTTGTCTCGTGCCATCCCTCTCCAGCCTTCCACAAACTTTGGGCAGGGACACCACACTTACCCACTAGCTAAGACTACTCCATGGACCCAACCTCCATGACTTGATCTCACTTCCCTTTAAACTCTGTTCTAGTTGTAGCCGTCACAGCCTCCTGCAGCAAGGAGTTCCACAGGTTAACTATTTGCTTTGGGAAGAACAACAACTTTCTCTTACTAGTTTCAAGCCTGCTACCCATTCCTTTCCTTTGGTGTCCTCTAGTCCTTCTTTATGGGAACTCATGAAGAACTTTTCTGTATGCACCCTCTCCACCCAACCCCTGCTTTTAGAGACCTCTATCCTGTCCCCGCTCCATCTCCTCTTTTCTAAGCTGAACAGTCCCAGTCTCTGTAGCCTTTCTTCATCTGGGACCTGTTCCCAACCCCTGATCATGTTAGTTGCCCTCCCCTCTCCCAGCCTTTCTCTTCCCCTCTCCCACCTCCTTTTCCCAGTCTCCCCCAGTTTTGTTCAATAAAGACAGATTCCATTTTTGAACACAATTGTCCTTTATTTTGTACATCAAGAAAAGGGGGGCTAGGGAAGGGTAAGTGGAAGGAGGTGAGGGAGGAATGGGGTACGAGCCCCCGATGGGGAGGACTGGGCTGGCTCTGTGGGCTTCTGGGGGTGGAAGCTCTCCTGCAGCCCCCCGATTGACCCCTCTCCCCAGATGGCAGCCTGCGGCAAGTGCAGCCGGGCTGATGGCCGAGTGGTGTGATGTGCCCAGTGTGGGTACTCCGGGCAATCCAAGCCAGGACTGCTTTGCAAGCGGGGCACCCCTTAGAACTGTCTGTCCGGGGTGGGGATCGGGATCCTTTAAGCACAGCCCTCGGCTAGCCTGAGACAGCATCTCCACGCTCTAAGTCCTCCTCTGATGCCCTGCCGGCACTGCTTCTGGCCATCCTTAAGCCCTGTTCAGGGTCCACTCAATGTGGACTTGCTAGTTCGAATTAGCAAAACGCTAATTCAAACTAGTTTTTAGTTCTAGACGCGTTAGTTCGAATTAACTAATTCGAACTAAGTTAGTTTGAATTAACATTGTAGTGTAGACGTACCCATATAGATTCTCGCAATATCTCCTCTTGACTACTGCAAACTCATCCTCTATTGGCTTCCTGAAACCCACTTGACTTCCTTTTTGTTAGTTCAAAATATTGCTGAAATGATTTTCCTTAACTATTGTTTTGAGCATTTCAGCCCTCTCTTTGAGTCCCTTCCTTGGTTCTCACTCACCATCACATCAGATATTAGTTTCTGGTGCTTATCTTTAATGTCTTTCAATAACTTAGTTGCTCCATAGTTATTGGCTCTTGTATCAAATCATATCCCCCTTGTTTAGTTTTAACCATCCAACAATGGTCGTGTTGCAAAAGTCTGGACGAATTCTCCTTGAGTGGTATGCACAAATTAGTTGACCAGCCTACCTGGAGTTGAAATGCTGTTCAAAAAAATAAATAGAAAAATAAAAAAGCCTGTGTGCAGAAGGAAGGTTTTTCATTTATTTGGAGCTTTATAGCAGAACTGTCTCAGCCCAGAGCTTGGTACCTTCATTACTCTTCCCTGGCTGATAGTTCTCACAGTCATACTGGGAAAATTTATGAGACAATCAATCCCTATTTCACTGTGTATAGTAGAAAAGGCACAGGGTAATAGCAAGCATAAATAGCGCTCTATGGCTAACCACAGACATTCAGAAACCAGCTCAATAACTTTGGGGGGTTTTCCCCTTTGAAGTTAATCTATGCCTGACTTGATGATGTCTGGTGAGATGAAGAAAAGCTCACCCCTGTATTAAGCTATCTAAAAGACTGTATGCTCTGTTAAGTCTCTCGTTTTTAGCCAGAAGATTTTTCATCTAGAATGGAGAGAATTAAGCAGGCCACTTTTTATACTGGAAATAGTACTAAACTTAGCCTCTGAAGAGGGGATACTGCTGCAAAGAATTGTGATAAGATTGCAAGCTAATCAGAAAAGGAGACCCATTAAGATTCCATGGTCCAACAGCTATGCAGACTGATTTTTGTCTGATTAGGACCCTTTATGGTCAAGATCACGTGTAGATTTTTTTTTATTACCAATAATCTTTTCTTATCTTTGAAGGTTCAACAGTTGTCTGAAAAGCTCTTCTACTTACAGCTTTTGAAAAAACGTGAAGACATCTTAGAGAAAAAGAAAGTTGAACTTATGAATCAAAGGAGTATTTTCCTCAAGATCTTTGTATGTTTTTAATTATGCTATTTAGGAGAGTTCAGTTCTACAAAAAAGTGTGTGACTGCACTCAGATTTATATTTTGTAAATAAATTGGACACTAATTAAATATGAAAATCTGAATGATTAAAATTGTTTTGATTCTAACACATTAATACAAAAAGAAATTCAGAATCTACTTCAAACTTTAATCCATTATTTTAGATTATATACTTCATGAACTACCTTTAAAATTTTTTGAGTCGCCTTTCTAATTTAGTAATATTACTGCAGTTTTCACCATATTCATCATCCTATATCTAGGACAGAATAGGGAATACAGTAAATATTAGAGTACTGCTACTTATCTGGAAAGGCAAAATTTCTGTCCTCTGATATAATGTAAGTTTGGTATTAACTCTATCCAGCAGACTGAATGCATGGGTTCTCCTTGTTGAGAAGGGAATTCACTATTTATTTAAATTAATAATTAGTCAAGAGTTTTGAATGGAATTTAATCTTGTTGTTGATTTTATGAATTTTTTTAATAAAATAAATAGTTTTTTTTAAAGAAAGACTAATATTTTAAATTTGAGACCTACTTCTAGAAGACACTGAGAAAAACCATATTTCAGGCTCCCTAACAGTCAGTGCAGGCTGTATTTTGAGAGTTAAAATAGTGCAACATCCTTGTCCTGGACTTCTACAAAGGGGTGAATTTCACACTTAATAAGCAATTTAAAAAACCCAAAAGAATGGCTATTTTATACCATTGATTTTTAAGCAGAAGTCTCCACTGATTTCAACACATATTTAAACATTGATGGCATAATAGGGTTTCTAATACTAAGAATATGTGCCTTTCATTCTGTCACAAGGAGGAAACAGTAGGATTAATGCAACAGAAGTAAGGTTTGAAATCTAGACCATTTCCTTGTTTATACAGGTTACAAAATAGATTGCATACCAATTTGTTATCGTTAAAAGGGGGTAAAACTGTATTTCAGCCTGATTATTTGAGCAAAGATTCTATTGTGCTATTTGTATTTTTTTCACTTATTTAGTCAGATACAAAGAAGAAAATGGCTGAAGAAGAGGAGACATTTATTAAGGAAATCACAGATTTCAACAATGAATATGGGCTAATGTGTAACAGGGATCTTTTGATTAAAAAAAAAGCCAAGTCTGAAATATATGATTTAGAAATGAAGGCAAATATTTTGAAAAATGGTATGTCTTACATTAAACTATTTTATCTTGGATTGCAAAAGAATACAAATGACTAAAACGGAACTGATTGAAGCAATAGTTTTAAACTATTCTCTTGGGGACCAAACTTTTATGTCAGCTCCTCATAGGCACCAGCTCCAGCTCCCCCATCCCTTGCTGCCTCTGATAACCAGGCAGCAAGGGGGAGAGTGCATGTAGTCAATACGATTAACTGATAAGCTCCGACTTAGTGGTTAATCACGTAGTCGTGGGCATGTTGACATCCCTACCACCCACCTATGGTTTGCTGTGAAGATACACATATGACTCCATCAGCTGGCCATTTTGAGCAATAGGCATTGAACCCGCCTGAGGGTCCTCCTGGGCTGTTGGATGGGAGCTGCCGAGGTAAGCACCTCTTAGCTAGAGCCTGCACCTAATACCCCAATACATCCTGGACACCCATTGCCTGTCCCAGGCCACAACTCAAACCTTCTGCACCCCCTACTGCACCACTACCTCCAGTAACAGCTCACTCCCATATCCTACACTCCCTCCTGCTCCCCAATCACCTACCCCAGGTCACAATCACCTCCTTCACCCAAATCCTTTCCAAGACCCCACATCCCTTCCTGAACTTCAATCCCCTATCCCAAGTTCCTTTCTGCTCCCAAACTCCATCCCAGACTTCACATCCTTCCATCGAAAAGTGCAGCATTTGATCACTTACCAAAATCTTGGAGAGGCCTCCCATCAAAAATTATTGCCCACCCCGTTAATACAGTTGTCCAAATATAGTTTTTTGTGCATCTAGTTTTATAAGTCTAATTGAATGTTTATTATAATGCTCTTTTAGAATATCTGAAGATGGTTAAAAGTAATTACAAAGTATTTAAGATTATACCCTGAAGATTAAAACTGCAATACATTTTAACTTAAAATGTATTTCTTAGAAATGGAATCAATGGAACGTGAAAATGTTCAGTTAAATGCACTCCAGTGGCAGAAGAATGAATTAAAGCAGGATTTATTTACTCTCCAGAGCAAACTCAAAGGTATTTAATTTGTCTGATAACCTCTTATTATTATAAACATTTGAGATTTGACAAATATATTTGACAAACAGCTCCATCAGGTATTTCTCGCAGAAGTAAATTTTTGGCACAACTATTAATTGTATTAATGAAAGTTATGAACTGTTACTTAGAATGACAATGAATAGTCACTGGGACATATACTTTTATACATTTTCAAACTAAGATTCACCAATTTTCTCAAGTATAGTTTTGTTTTTTACTGAAAACTTTACCTTGAAAAAAATGGAAAAAGCCATTGTTCACCTACCTTTAATAATAAACTGTTTATCCCGTTAAGTTTTTCAAAGATTATACTGCACTGGGTTAGAATGAAGACACGAGAAATTATATATATATATGGAGAGAGAGAGAGGAGAGAGAGAGAGAGAGAGAGTGACAATATGTGGTTTTATTTATGAAAGAATGAACAGAAGGTGACAAAGCAAAAGTTTGTCAGTGTGCCAGTGATGTGTGCATATCTGGAATCAAATAAAGCAGGAGCATCAAACAATTCAGGATCATCTGGGTCTGGACCTGCTCTTACAGAAGTTAAAACAGCAGGATAAAAGACAAGGATGGTTATACATTTGAGGAAGTAGTGTCACTCTCATCCTGATTATTTTTATCATTTGTGGATAGGTTGATAGTAATTTAGTTATTGGTCCTCTCCCTCATTTCCATTTGCTTTTTATCTCCATCATTCCTTTCTCCATCCTCACCTTCCTTTTCACCTCTTCTCTCTTTATAATACTGAAACAATCTTTCTCCAAAGTACTTTGCTGTTTGAAGTACAGCTCTGATCAATGTACACTGTAACATATTTTGATAGCTTGTCATCTACATTATTATGTAAGAGGATCTAGCAATAACATGGGTTTATTTGTGAGACACTTAAAATAGTGCAGCATTCACTGAGTCCAAATGTCATCCTGTTTGTTTAACACTGAAGTCCATTCACCATCATAAGCATTATTTATGATGCCTAGGAAAGCTAGTCATGGATTAGGATGCCACTGTGCTAAGTGTTGTATATACTCAGAATAAAGAGGTGGCATTCATCCCAGAAAACTTGCAATATAAAAAGAAATTGCATTCTGCCACCAGGAGTGTGTCTGAAGCCTATTCAGATAGACATGAAATCAAAATTAGTTTGTGTAGCAACAGCAGCATTGGCATCTGCAAAGGTTGCTCCTGCCTGCCAGAATCCTGGATACATAAACACGCAGTCACCAACCATGCTGTTGCAGCTTCACTACTACTATTGGCTGTTGCTTAAGCCAACTTTCATCTTTCCAGCTCAGCTGTGCTTCAGATACTGCAGTTACAGCTCCTGATTACAGTACAGACACACCCTTCACATTAAAAGATGAGATGATACATGGATTCAGACAGAGAGTTGGCTGGGTGTGAGGAAAGCACAATAAAAGAATATTGTTTAACATACTAGGTAGTTCACCAAGAGCATGACCGCTACCACATTTTCTTGTTGGTATCACAGAAATGGAGTTTTAAGAAGGGTTTTGGAGGAGGATAATGATGTAGATTTTCAAATGTTTATCGGGAGCCCCCTTCCAACTGTGAGGAACTGCGTGTGATAAGGCGTGAAGGTGATGGTTTAAAATTTGTACAACTGAGGAAGGGAGGATGGCATTATGGGCCCCTGGAGATGGGAGTCAGTATCTCAATACAGAATTAAAGATAACTAGGCTGGAGATAAGCCATGAAGGACTTTGAAAGCAAAGACTTTATATTTCTTGTAATAGAGAAGAGGGAGCCAGATGAGGAACGCAAAGAGAGGAGTGATAGGGCCAAAGTGACCAGAGAGAAAAAATGATCTTTGCAGCATCATTTGCAATGGCTATGAGCTGGGCAAGACTACATCCGTCAAGGTCAGAGAAAAATCTGAAAAAAATTGGCAAGACTGATTAAGCCTGGACGTGAGAACCTACAAAAAGACTGAAGGCAAAGACAATGACAATGATGGGCATATGAATGATAGGCAGAATAGTGGTGTTGTTGACAATAAGGAAGGTTGGGAGAATGAGCAGGAGACATGAAGATGAGTTTTAGCTTTGTTGATCTTGAGTTAATGGCTAGACATCCTTGAGCACATGTCAGAGAAAGAGACCAAGATTTTCATTTGGATAAAGGACAGATCTGTGAGTCATTAACAAAGGGGTGGTTACTGAATTTGGGGTTACAGATGAGATTACAGATGAGATTATCATCTAGGAGCAGTCAGAGTGTAGGAGAAAAGAAAATCAGGAAAGAAAAAAAGAGTTATGGAAAGGATGACAAGGTTTTACACAAATACATAAAAACACCCCACCACGTCTGATGGTGTCAACAGCAGCTGATATGTCAAAGAGAACAAAGATGGGGTATTGGTTCTGAGATCTGGCTAAAACATAGGTTGAACCTCTCTGGTCTAGGACTCTGATCCGGCAACATCCATGGTCCAAACCAGATTGCCAGGGCTGGGAGCAGAGCTGGGCCAATGTCCAGAAGCAAAGTCTGGCTGGGGCCAGGAGGTGAGCTGATCCAGGGGGCAGGGAGCTGAGCCAGTGCTGGGACTGGAGCCTGTCCAGTTGTAGGGGTTGGCTGTTGGAGCTCAGCTAGGAGCAGTTGTGGAGCCAGGCCAGTGGCTGACAGCTGGTAGCAGAGCCAGGTTGGGGGACAAGTGTCGGGGGGCTGGTGGCCAGAGCCTGGCTGGGGCCAGGAGAATAGTTAGTCCAGCATCTGGGGGGGCAGGGAGCCCAGCCATGGTCAAGTGTGGAGTCGGACTAGCAACCAGGGATCAGGGAGCCAGGCCAATGCCAATGAGGGAGCACGATGGCAGGGGCTGGTAGCAAGGTTGGTGGTAAAGAGGGGAGCCCGGCCAGGAAGCTGGCAACCTCTTGGGAGAGCCAGGGGACAGATTTCCCCGGTCCTGCAAACTTCCTTCTTTAGAACCAGTCAGGTTCTGGGGGTGCTGGACCAGGGAGGTCCAACCGGTGGTATAATAAAGCCAATCTTTTATTTTTATTAAATTTATAAAGCTTTACATATAAAATAGAAATAACTGGAATGTACATATACTGTGTAAATAACCCATACATAATAGTGTAAATAACCCATACATAATAGTAGTTGAACTAAGAAAAAAATGCCATAAAGTTTTCTTTGTGGGGATAAAACATGTAATGTACAAATACAGTAAGTATCCTGCAGATTTTGCAAATGGTTGAAAGATTACAATTGTTTGCTGATTACAACTGTAAAATACTTTAATTTCATGCCTTGGGATATAATATTTTCACCCTCATGGTAGTATTTTCACCTTCCTAGCACAATAATTAAAATGTGTGAACTTACAAAATGCAGGCAGTATGTGAATACAGATGATTAATGTATATTAGTAAGGTCATTGTTATTTTATTTTTAGATATTGAAGAACAACTACGTGAAGTTGAAGATATTACAAAATGTTTAGAAGCAGAAAAAGTCAAAGTTAATGAAAAGCCTCAGACTGACATTGAATGTTTAAGGTAACGATCATCAGTTGTATTTGGACCATTTCTGTAACATCATGGTAGCAAAACTGGGCCTAATTTTAACCTTTTTCTGCATTGTACTCCCTTTCAAATCAGAAGAAATAATTAGTTCATGTCACAGAACAAACTCTACTATTCTCACTTATTACATCCAGTTATGTCAAATACTTTGCTCCTCATTGTCTAACTATACCAAAAGAAGGATAGGAGACACATGCTATAGATTTAATCAGGCCATAATTTTATTTTTAGATTTGTGTGACTTCCCAGCAGATAAAAGTGTATAGTGCAAGTAACCCCCTGTTTATTTCATAATTACCCAAGGGGTTTCCACCAGCTCCCCCTCTTTCTCTATACAGGTCCCTCCCGCACATCTGTTGCCAGGATCTTACCATCCACTCCCCTCATAGGAAGGTTAAGGTGGGCTATAAGAAAGAGGGTTGGCTCCCAGCCATTCCAGTCATAGAAGCCCTCACCCCCTTCTGTTCCTTTAACCAGCACCTCTCTCTTAAGTCGTTTACCAGGCCACTTATCAGGTCACTGTGTCTCTTCCTTATGGAGTACCTGCACTGGACATCCACCCCACATTTACAACGTAAGTTATGACATTTAGCCTACCACCTTTTCTGCTCCCCAAAATAAATCGTCCCTGGCACCTGCTCCCCACTTCACTGAAGCCAATATGGTGGCGAGATAAAAATCCTTCTCACTCATCCTAAAAAGGAGCAAATAGCACAATGCCCATAGCAGCCTCAAACTGTACCTATCACACCTCTTATGGAGTGTAGCTGGATACTGCTTTGCCTGCTGCATGGAAAAACGGGTTTCTAATGCCAGGGATTGAACCTTTATCCCGCCCTTACATTAGCAGGGGTTGCATGAGTGCTGCAAAGATGACCGCCACTCACCTTTTTGTGGAAGTTTCAGAGCTTGTTTCCCCACACCACTAAAGCACTGCTGCCTTGTTACCCAGTGATAAAATCCTAAGTAGAGTTAACTGGTACTACTGAATTCTTGAGTACAATGTTTGCCTCTGCTATATTCTTTTTAATCATTTATTATAGTAAATATTAGTTAGCTTATTTTACACTTCCATTTTAGAATTATGTGTTGCCACACATCAAACAGACTAAAATAATTTTTTTAATTAAAAGGTGATCCTCAGAAGGCTGGGGCAGCTTCTAATTGAAACCAGTCCATTATACAAGAGGAATTAAAGGATAAATTGTGCCTTTGACGCTAGAGATTCCATATTATTTAAGAAGCCTGGAAACAGAAACAAAATGTGTAAACTCAGTTTACATTATTTAATAGTAAGGGACTTTGTTTACTTGCCTAATTATAAAAAAACTAGCATTGCTTCTTATGCTTCAAATTACAGGAAAAGAAATCTCATTACTGAAACCATGAAGGAGCAAATGATGCCTTCTTTCACATAAATCATACAGGAAATATGTCCACTAGAGCTGAACAAATGCTTCAGATTAATAGTGAATTGCTTAAGGCCTGACTCTGGAGGTTTTTAGAAAATATTTGCAATTTAATTTTATGTTAAATTTTATAAGTGGGAAATATCAATCTCTGGAGTATTATGTGATGCAAAATGGGTTTCTTTAATAAAAATCTGCTCATTGATTTCCTGACACTTTTTATGGCACTGCCCACTAGAACTATTATAGTTAGAATTGTATCAGGGTTTCCATTATGAACCCCAATTTCTGGGGTTAATAATTCAAATATAAATTTGCTCTAGGGTAAATGTTGACATCTAAAGTGTGCTTGGGAGCAATTTTCTTTATGAAAGTAGAAACAGGAAATTACGACTGAAACAAGCATTGGTTTATTATTGATTTCCTCTGCCATTCAGCAGGTAAAACCAGAAATTGATCAGTACCCCAAAACATATCCATTTCAACTTTAAAGTCTGAGGCTTGTAGCTTTAGTTGCTCCCTTGCTAGTCTGTTCTTTAAGGAGAGGCCCCAATGGGAACCATTAGACAAATGATAAAGTGTTATATAGGTACTGGGGAGAAATGTGCCCCTCACACTGGCAGCAAATTAACTGAAATTAAACATTTGTAAAATACTGTGTTAGTATTTGACAAACAAAAGTTCCCTCTGAGCTGTGCGGCAGCATGGCCCCACAGCTGCTTAATGAGCCCCGCCCAGCCAGGGACTCAGGACTTCCTCCCATGGAGCATAGCCACAACAAATCCTTCATCTTGGCAGGGGGTTAGACTAAATGACGGTCCCTTCTAACTCTATGGTTCTGTGATTCTTGTGCATCTTATCTTTATAATGGAATGATTTTTATCAAATATTAAGCCTACATGTAGCAAATGTTTGGCTGAAGATGATGATTACTTTAATACATTTAAATTGACAAAAAATTGAAGAAAAGCGAACATTATGATGACAGCCACACTATGTCTACAGTCAATGTGTCATTTGTTTTTAGTAAGTGTTAGTAAATGAAAATCTGAGGCCAGAGAAGCTACAGAGACATTTAGAAAATAAATACCTGGAATTTTTACCCCTGGGCCACAATTTTTTCCTTTAAAAACAAGAAGACTTGAAGTGGGGTAAAAGAAAAGAAAAGAGTTGTGCCTAAAGATTCAATCATTCCTCAAAAAATTCCTTTAGAAACATTTTATGTTCAATTTAAGGGAACTGAAAACTGCAAACAACACATGAGTGTTTGGCAAGAATTTTCTTCTTCCAGCAGCCATAGTTGTATAGAATTATGATTGGAGAATGAACAGCCATGCCACTGAAGACCATTCCAATGTCAAATAATTCTGATCCTTGATACACTGGTATTGCAGAAAATGGCCAGGAAGAGTTGTAAGTACATGTTACAAAGAGTAAATATTTTACATTGAAGCTTGGAAAATCCACAGACATAGCCAAAATAGTTCAGCTTCTGTCTTACATGAAATCTGTCACAGCAGGTACAATTATTGAACTTTCATTTTGCAAAAAGAAGCCAAGTTCAAACAACAAGTAAGGAAATACTTAAGATCCTTGATAAATATATAGTGGATGCAGGTCTTAAGTGGACTGTATGAGGAAGAGGCTATTTTGGGTAAGGTGCTGCAACTATGACTGAAGATAACATGGATGTTAGTTACAGCATAATTAAAGAATCATAGAATCATAGAACTGGAAGAGACCTCAGAAGGTCATCAAGTCCTGCCCCCTGCTCTAGGCAGGACCAATTCCAACTAAATCAACCCGTCCAGGGCTTTGTCAATCCGAGACTTAAACACCTCTAGGGATGGAGACTCCACTACTTCCCTAGGTAACCCATCCCAGTGCTTCACCACCCTCCTAGTGAAATAGTTTTTCCTAATATCCAACCTGGACCTCCTCCCCCTCCCCCCCACAACTTGAGACCATTGCTCCTTGTTCTGCCAAGAAAGTGACACCTGCATCCATTTAGATACTCTGTATGAATCATCACCAAATGTTGTAACTGAAGAATTTGCAGCTTGAAGTATATACGGCTCTCAACATTGTGATTAAAATTGTTCATTTAATAAAATCCTGGGTAGTGATTACCAGGGATTCTAGGCATCCATCTTCCATGGGAAAACACAGGATTTGCATTTTTAGAAGGAGCTTCTTTGCCTTTTGTGAAAAAAATAAAAATATATACAATAGGACCCCATTTAGCCAAGCATCCATTATCCAGCCCTCTGTAGTAAACACCCTGGGGCCCAGGGCAACAGCCTTGTCATACCAGGGCTAGGCTGTCAGCCCCAGTTTGGTTAATACAGAGACCCAGATAATGGAAGAATAAACAGAGTTTACTGATAACATTGTGTTCAACTGATACCTATAGTATATTGTGGCTAGGGAAACTAATGTTCAACATTTCATTTTAATCACAGGAAAACATGGATTTTAGGGTTTTCTACTGAAGAAGTTTTTGAGTGTTTTTAATCAAGGAAAACTAGGATCCTTGATGATCATATACAGTATGTTGTATGAAGAAATGTTCTGACCACATTCAACTTTTGATTCACAGCAAAGTCAGGTGGTTTTGAACTGTGTGAGGAAATCAGAATTTTTCTTCTTGGAAAAAACAGATCTTCCAGAGTACATATGTAATTTGGACTTTTTTATTAGATTAGTTTAGGCAGTGCTCATATTGGCAAATTGAATGCACTGAACCTAACACTTCCAAATACAAATGCAAATATACCAAATATACAAGAAGAAATAAGGGGTTTAATGAAGAGTTTGTCTTTGAAGATGCCACATTGAAAAGGAAGTTACTTAGATATTTCAATTTTATCAGGCTTCTAAAAAGAACAAAGTGAAAGTAACCAAAATACAACTTGGCTATATCTACACTGGCCACTTATTCCGGAAAATCAGCCGTTTTTCCGGAATAACTTGCCAGCTGTCTATACTGGCCACTTGCTTTTCCGGAAAAACACTGACGATCTACTGTAAAATCATCAGTGCTTTTCCAGAAAAACTATGCTGCTCCCATTCGGGCAAAAGTCCTTTTCCGGAAAACTGTTCCGGAAAAGGGCCAGTGTAGACAGCACAGATTTCTTTTCCGCAAAAAAGCCCCGATCACGAAAATGACGATCGGGGCTTTTTTGCGGAAAAGCACGTCTACATTGGCACGGACGCTTTTCCGGAAAAAGTGCTTTTCCGGAAAAGCATCCTGTCAATGTAGACGCGCTTTTTCCAGAAATACTTATAACGGAAAACTGTTCCGTTTTAAGCATTTCCGGAAAAGGGTGCCAGTGTAGACGTAGCCCTTAAGAGTAAGAGCCAATATTAATGTATTTGTCTGGATTGTATTCTCACTTTGATGAATATGGATTTTCCTGAGGTTGAACATAAATCTCGTGATTAGCTTTCAAATGCAATCTTTCTTCAGGCATGCCTTTACTCACTGCACAGGAGATCAACATCCTGGCATTTGATTTAGCATGTCTAGTTTAGACCCGTAAATCAAACGCTGAGAGCACCTTCAGCCGGTGACTATACTCCTTGCAGTCATGAGGAGTAAGGGAAGCCAATGGGAGCATTTGCTCCCACTAGCCTCCCACAGTGGAGCTGGTGCCAAACTTAGCTTAAGGCAGACCTGAGCAAAATATAGCCCTCAGGCCGGATCCAGCCCAACAAAACTCCAGATCTGGCCCATGGACGCAGTGGGCAGCCCCAGGCAGGCTCCCCTGCTTGCCTCACAGTCCTGCACACTGCTCAGAAATGCAGCTGCAGACCCATTTCTCTTTCAAAACTGTGATTCCAGATGGGAGGGGTGGGGGGAGCTTCAGCCACTGCCCCCGCCCCCAGCATATTCCCATTGGCCAGTTTCTGCACAGATACTGGCCAATGTGAGCTGCCTGTTATTTAAATGAAGCATCACGCGCCCTTACCCTCTGGTTCAGCTATTCACACAAGCAAATGGCTATGCCGACATGGGGCAGGCAGGCTGTTTGTCTGAGAAACATTTTAAGCTCTGCAAGCAGTTAGCTCTGCAGGCAGGCTGATTGGGCTGCTGGCTGATAAGTCTCCTGGCCAGAGCCTGCCTCTGGCACCCCATCCCCTTCTTGCCCCACCACTCAACATACCCAAATCCTCTGCCCCCCCCTCATGCACTCATACTCCCCAGATCTGGCACCACAATGCCCTGCCCCAGATCACAATCCCATCCTACTCTAGGTCACAACCCAAACAACCTGCACTCCAGACCCCTGCCTTAGTGTAAGTGGGGGAACGATCCCGCTATTGTGGGGAACTTTCCTGGCTTCTATACACCCCGGTGAAATGAACCAGCGAAAGGATCTGAGTCCCCGTTCCCACTTCCTTTACCCCACAGCTCCCTGATCCTGAGGGCTCCCCCTCCACTCTCCTGAGTAGCAGAGTCCTTGAAACCCCAACAAGGCTGGGCCCAGGTTTCCTGGGGCTTAATCCCTGACCTTGTAATCAGTAGGGGCAGGAGTTAGGGTGTCCCCACTCCGAGGTGCTCTCTTTACACTGCAGGCCTTCTTGGCCCAGTGATCACTTCATAAGGTTCAAAGCAAATACAATTTATTAAACAACAACTGATTAAAGAGAAAAGAATAAGAAAAAAAATGAGAATGGTTAAATGAGAACACACAGCCCTGCTCTGTAGCACAGGGACATCAAAACAGCAGCCTGCAGAGTGTAAGGACAGTCTACAGTCTCTTCCTTAGAGGCCCCTTAGAGGCCTTGGATGTGCTGCAGGAGGCTGCAGGCTGGACACGCTTGCTCTGGCAGTGACCACACAGCCTCAAGCTCTAAGTGGCCAGACCCCTCTCCCAGTCCAGAGCCTCTCCCCACACTTTGCAGTTCCCAGCTGCTCACCACATCCAGCTGCAGGCTGTGCTGTGTGGCCAGTCTCTAGCTTCTTGCATTGCTTCTCTGTTCCTTTTGGCTCTCTGAGCACTGCCAGTCTGCTGCTCAACACAGGGTCTGCGCTCTTGAGCTGTGTGTGTCAGGCTCAGCTGCTGCAAAAACTGCCCCTCAGCACACAGATTGCTTTGCTAGTCTCTCAGCTCCCTGTTTTTGCAGGACTTCTTCACACAGCTTGTCCTCCTATTTCAGCTCTCTGTCTTTGCAGGACCTCTTCTGCACACAGCTTGTTTGTTCAGAGAGAGAGCCAGAACAATCCCAGCTCACAGGGAGGACGGGGCCTGGCCTCTCCCCTTCCTCACTGGCCTGTCCAACCTGTCAATCAGGCTGAGCTGGAGTGTTGGCTGCTTTCCATTGTCTCTGGGGTCAGTCAGTCTCATGAACTCTTCCCCTTCAGATACTGCGAGCTGGCAAACCAAAAACTCCCACAGAGTTTTAGTAAGGGGTAACAGTCCCCTTACATTAGGTCACAACCTTATCCTGACTTAGGTCACATTCGAAAACCCTGCACTCTAGTCCCCTGCCTTAGGTCACAACTGCCTCCTTTACCCAAATTCCCTCCCAGACCCCACTCTTCTGCACCCCAAGCTCCCTTCTACACCCAACCTCCAGCCCAGACCCTACACTTCCTCCATTAATATCATGGAAGAGAAAGGCTCTTGACCACTTCCCAAAATCTTAGAGTGACCCGTTGTCAAAAATGATTGCCTTCCCCTGGCTTAAGGTAAGCCAACTCCAGCTACATATTCTATGTGGCTGGAGTCACGTACCTGAAGCTGACCTTCCAGGTTTACTGTAGACTTGGCTTTGGTTAGAGTTGACTCAATTTGAACCTTAGGTAGGTCAGTTCAAGAAAATCACTTAGAATTGCCAGGTGATCACATGCTGAACCTGCCACCAAATTTTGAAATATGACATATCAGGAATTCTGGATTTCTGTTAAGAGAGAAAACATAGAACTCAGTGATGAAGCTATGGAAGTGTTGCTTCCATTTGATTTTAGTTATTTATGTGCATCACTTTTCAGCAATTTTTTATAGGAAAACTAAAGATAGAAATAATTTAAACTTGGAAAACAAGCAATGTCTGGTGCTATCAGAGATTCAACCAAACATTGTGCAACCGTGCAGTTCAGAACAGGCCCATTCTTTTCCCTAACATTTTAGGCTGTCTCCAAATACATCAAAACCCTAGATTAGACTGACTAGATCAGAATCCATCTTGATTCTAGTATCTTGCAGCAGTTTAAAAAAAAAAGCATTTTCTATGGGGAGACAACACATTTTAAAATGTCTGTAAAAGAACTGTCTTTGTAAAAAGTTTGGAGACTATAATTTCAGATCATCTTTAAATTCTTCTTTTAACTCTTCCTTTTTTTCAGAGTACATATTATATATATATATGCAGTTTCTTTACAAATAAATGCTTCTGTAAGCTTCTGTAACCCTTTTCTAAACAGACAGACCTCACACACATCGTATATGGCTCAAGCTTATCCCATTCTAAGGCTTGCCTTTTTGGTACTTTAATGGGAAAAAATGTAAACAAAATTTCAGTCTCTGTCCTGTTAAATCCATCTATTCTATCTCTGCATCCAAAAATGCTACTTCTAGAAAATCAAGGTCACACTTTTTTCTTTCACTGTTAGCAAAGCCATTTTTATGCTAAGCACCACTATCTCGAATGGAAGAGATGCTCCGCCCATGTTACACTGACCAAAGAAATGTCATCAACATATACACATTACTAGGACTAACTCACTAACATCCTCTCACACCCAATATATGAAACACTTAAAAGTTGATAATTTCTCAACACCTGCTGTGAGAGGCCAGAGAGCACATAAGTCAGTCTCATGCACTCCCCTAGCACCTAAGTCTTCCCTTTTTGTTGGCCTATATGGTAGACCCAAAATATCCAGAGAGACCTTTGAAAATGTTCCTCTGATACAGTAAGTGTATCACTTAACTTTGCATTTCTCTTCTGTTTCTCTACCTGCTAGCAGCCATGACAGGGCTCACAGTATAATTGTATTGCTTCATATACTTCAGTGCACTAAAAGTTTGAGGTTAGCTTTTCTCTTGGTCCATTAAATACATTGGGTGATGCACAGTAGTTTGGACTGTTACCTTAACAGACTATTATTCCCCTTCAGAACCCACTCCTTCTCTTTAGAAGTATTCTCTTGTGAATTCATAGTTGTTTCTCTAATTGCTGCCCAGACTCTAGTTGTATGATGAACAGGGCATCTGTTATTGTGGTCATGACCTCTAAGGCCACTCTGGAGACAGTATTAGGCTCTATCCAGTCTACAATAATATTTGAAGCTGACATTCCCTCAGTATCAGTATCTGCTGCAATTCAGAATTTTGTTGACAAGAAGCTGCTGTGTGACCTGTTTCTATGCCAGAGGTTGACTCGGGATATGTCTACACTACAGAGTTTTGTTGGAAAAACAGCTGTTTTTCCAACAGAACTTGAAGAACATCCACACTGCACCTGCATTCTTCCACAAGAAAATCAAAAGAACAGAGGGGGTTTTCCGGCATTGATAATCCTCATTCTATGAGGAAGAAGCCTTTTTGCGAAAGAGCTCTTTTGCAAAAAGGCGTGTGATGATGGGAAAGAGGAAGTTCTTTCGGAAGAAGAGGAAAGAGGAAAAAAGCACAGGTGTCCTGGTGACCATTCCCTCCATAGCAATCACAGCTTACATTTGAGAGAGCTTCTATTCAGTCTGGACACTCTCTTTCAAAAAAGCAGATTACTTTTTCCATGCACTTTTGCAGTGTGGATGCTCTCTTTCGGAAGAAGTTTTTTCAGAAGATCTCTTCTGAAAAAAGCTTCTTCCGAAAGAAGCCTGTAGTCTAGACGTAGCCTCAGGCACATACAGGCAGTCCCCGGGTACATGGATCCGACTTACATCAGATCCCTACTTACAAACGGGGTGAGGCAACCCCGCACTAGCTGCTTCCCCCCAGCAGACCAGGGAGACGCGAAGCTAGCGCCCCCTGTCCCCCCCCCCCCCCAGCAGACCAGGGAGACGCAGAGCGGCTTTTCTCAGCAGACACCTCAGCTTGAGAATAAAGGACTGAGGGAAGTGAGGTGTGGGAGAATAAAACTGAGCTCTGGAGAAATGTGTGGCTAGAGTTTCCCCTACAATATGTACCAGTTCCGACTTACATACAAATTCAACTTAAGAACAAACCTACAGTCCCTATCTTGTACGTAACCCGGGTACTGCCTGTATTCTGTGTTTGCATGTGTTTGGTTGCTGAGAGACAATTAGACAGGTTTGTCCTTGTGCCCAGTTTCATTCTCCATAACATTCCTATTGGAACTCAGCATGAAGACCTAGAGCCCGGCAGTTTAAGAAAGATTTAACACAGCGGCTCCCAGATTGAACCATCATTGGCTTATAGAGCACTTTCTGGTGGGCCACACAGAGAGGTAGCCTGTCACAAGGTGTGTACCTCCTTATTTCCAGCTGCTAATGCACGTGACAATTTAGCTAGCTACAAATACTTTTAAAAATAAAATATATTTTAATACTGCTACTTGTCTAGTATTGATGCACTTACCATAGGATTATCATGTGAGAGTGAACGAAAGGAGAAATGGGGCACCGCACAGTGCACAGGAAGGGAGGTAGAATCTGAGAATCACTGTACTGAACTTGCTTCACACAGTGGAGAAATTTGAGAACCCCTCACATAGGCTATTGGTATTGAGATGGAGAAGATAGCAACAGCAGGGGACAAAGATCTAACAGCAATGGGGAGACAGCAGTGATAACTGCAGAGACAATAGTAGTGGGAGTCTGTGGAGGCCATGGGTTCAAATCCATGTATTAAAAGAAAGTGAATTATGAGGTTGTCATTTTCTAAAGTTCTCTTCATCCCTGCTATAGCTGCCAGTGATGAATAATCTCTAGGAACTACACAGTGTTGAATATGCAGCTCTATCATAACTGCACATCTAGCTCTTGATCATGCAATCAGATCTGTGCAGGTAGGATATCAGGGTCTGCCCACACTGATCTGGTTTGGACCAAAATGGAATGAAACAATAATACAACTGACTAGCCTTGGCTATGACCTTGCTCTTTTTTATTGAAACAGAATTAAAAAAGAAATAGAAATTTACAAAGAAGATGACTTGGAAAATGTTTGTGAAGCTCTTCAAACAGAAATTGAATTTCTGCAGATGGTATGCTATTTGTATTGAGCGTTCCTAATTTCCATTAATTTTAGGCCCATCATTTAAAAACTGCCTAGTACCTCATTCCTCACTGAAAAGGGGAAGTAAAAAAATTAACAGTTAAGATAGTGATACATTTTCAGCAAAAGATGAAGAGATTTAGTTGTAGGGTCACCATTAATATTAGCCTGTTGAACAGATCGTGCACTAGTAGCTACACTTAATTTAGAAAGAGGTTGACCATATTTCCCTATGCTGAATACAGGACACCTGGTAAAATTGTTCATATTCAAACAAGTTCAGTGGCAATCAACCAGAACTATGTAGCTCAAACATTCAAATTAACAGCAAGTTGACTGAGCTCCTGTTTAAATATAGCAATGCAGCTCTAAAGATGATTCAGGTGGCTTGGGAATGTTATATACTTCACTGTATATAGGCTGTTGTATATGTTGTATATAATATGTAAACAAAATGCTCTGCATTTGGTATTCTACAACATTACATATGCTCAAAACATATTGTTTTTACAACACAAGTACAAAGATATTCTTAAAATTCAAGGACTAGATTTTGGCATAAAGCCACTGTGGGTAAACACCCGTGGCCGACATATTTCAGTTGAATTGGGCTAGGGCTACAGGGCTTTTTAATTGCTGTGTATATGTTAGGCTAGGGCTTTTTAGTTGTTGTGTATATGTTAGGCTTGGGACCCCATTAGGGATTACCCTGTTAGGATCCCAAAGCTCAAACTTGTTGACACAAGACAGTGTTAAACACTGCAGTGTAAACATACCCAATGGACTGGGGACAGTGGAGCAGGAGCTGTGCAAAGACAGTAGATCCCAAAGGTATTGTACCCAAAACAGGTATGTCATTTTTGACAGAGCCGAAGGAGTGCACACAACAACCATATCTACCATACTTCTCTTTAAAGAGTGGTAAATGCTCCAGGCCACATACTAGCCCAAGTCAGCTGACATATGGTGAAGAATGTGGCCATGTTCTTGACCTTTTAAGTTATTTGTAAAGAATAGTCTCACAATTAGGATTTGTTTCACACATTAATTTGAACTTTGTCTGTATCTTTCTTTTTTTGCAGAAATTAACACAAAATTCTTCAGGCAAATAAATAATAAACAGAAGATTGATTTAAATGTTACAGAAACCAGCCTTTGCAGTAATTTATCCACATTTTAGTAAGCTTTTGTGGTTAAAGAAATCATCCTTTATATCTCTTACTGGGAAAGGAAAGATTCTGTTTTTCAGAAGGTTTTGTAGCTTCTCTTTTTACTGTAAATTAATGTGAGAATTTGGTTTCTTGAAAAGAATATTTTTGCTGTTTTGGCAATAATTTAATTCTCATATTCCACAGGCATCTCTGCCTAGGCTGATCCTTTACTATCTCCAAATATGGCAGCACACAAGCCAGTACAGATAGAGTAGAGTCCATAACTCCATTCTGAGTGTACCATTTCCCCTGTGTATCCACTGTCATAGTATTCCTCCTCTTACTAGGAAAGGTAATAGAATGGGTCCCCTCTGAGACTGACACCTATGTTGCCAGCAGGATGTATTTACATGCCATATAGTTATTTATACTTTAAAAGTTCAAATGTACAAGCTTCATAAACGAGGTCATAATCCCAAAGTACACCGATAAAAGTCCAGAATAACTTCTATGGAGTCACAGCAACCACAAAACCACTCTGCTAGTTAGTACAGGTTTTCTAATTACTCCCTCCCACTCCCAAAAAAACCCGTACTATCTTAATTCTCAGCAGTTAACATTACTGACTAAATCCTATTCTCAGTGCACAGTTTAAGTAACAAGGCTGTTTGATGAGGCTTTCCTGGGGTTTAGGCTTAAAGAATGTTCCCCACTCAAGGCTGCTTGATCCACAAATTGCCACTTCCGCTTCAGGGCTGCAGATCCATTGCTCTGTGTCCTCTACACTCCCTTATGTCTGAGGTAAAGAAGGCAAGAGTTTATCCCTGTAAGGAGCTAATTCTGCAATTCAAAAATCCTGCAAATTCATTGACTTTAATAGGAATGTTGTCCACATATTGATTTCATGGTAGGTTCCAAAATATACTCTAAAACCACCTCGTTTATAAACCAGGAATTGTTACCATTACCAATAATTATTGCTGTTAAAGTTGATGACGATTGTTGACTGCATAAATAACACTGAAGTGTTTTTAATGGAAGTTCTTTTAGGTCTTGATTCAGCACAATACTTAAGTACATGCTTAAAATTAAGCATCTCAGTGATCTCAGTGACTTCAATAATACTTGTTGACTATGTAAAGTTATGTGAGTGTTCTCAAGTCCTTTGCTGAACTGAATCAAATTCAGAGGTGGAGAAAAAAGTTATGTCAGTCTGAGAACCTCAAGGTGGATAAACTGGTGTAATTTATTGGAAGAAAGTGAAAATTACTTCAATCCGGGCCTTCTCTTTCCTGGGATTATGATTTGCCTGCCTTGTTTATTGAGATAATGTCAGTGACATCTACTGACTAGGATGTGACCCCTACTCTGATGAAAACCTGTTATTGATACTCAACCTCGTTATTCATGTGTTTAAGATATTAATTTACAATTGTTCTTTGCGTCTCTTTTACAATGGACTTCCATTTCTGGGTAGCTGTTCAGCCCACATATATAAATTATAACTATAATAGATGTTACGCTATTCAAGTACTGTTTATGTGTACGTATAAAATTCAGATGAATGATATGAACATCATTATTCAAATAAAATATTAGCAAACGATGGATTTTTGTTTACATGAACCTAAGGAGAACACAGACAGGCTTTTCGTGCCAATGTTAAAAAAAGAAAAGTTGGAGAGAGAGGATTTCTTATACTGATAGGCTACGTCTACACTGGCCCCTTTTCCGGAAGGGGCATGTAAATTTCACTAGTCGTCGTAGGGAAATCCGCGGGGGATTTAAATATCCCCCGCGGCATTTAAATAAAAATGTCCGCCGCTTTTTTCCGGCTTTTAAAAAAGCCGGAAAAGAGCGTCTAGACTGGCCCCGATCCTCCGGAAAAAGTGCCCTTTTCCGGAGGCTCTTATTCTTACTTTGAAGTAAGAATAAGAGCCTCCGGAAAAGGGCACTTTTTCCGGAGGATCGGGGCCAGTCTAGACGCTCTTTTCCGGCTTTTTTAAAAGCCGGAAAAAAGCGGCGGACATTTTTATTTAAATGCCGCGGGGGATATTTAAATCCCCCGCGGATTTCCCTACGACGACTAGTGAAATTAACATGCCCCTTCCGAAAAAGGGGCCAGTGTAGACGTAGCCATACTGAGATATCACATTAGAAATAATATTGCTGTTAGCTCAGATAACAACACAACAACAGACAACTATTCTGTAGTATTTACTCCAGCAAAACACTTCAGGGTGTTTTCCCTTAGAAAAGACTATAGAATTTAGTATCCCCCATTTCCCCTCAAATAACAATGGAATAACAAACAAACAAAATCACAGTCAACAGATCCTCTTTGGAATCCTCCTCCCCCTTCAGGAGTTGAAGGCTATTATCAAATCAGCATATTCTAGCATATTCTCAGTTACAATACAAATGACAGTGGGTCAGCTAACCAAATTATTATGAATCTCATCACATTAGCTGGGGATTTTCAGCCTCTTGTTTGTGGGATAGTATGTATTCTTGTTTGTTTTTTTCTAAACATTATTTCAGATGTAAGGCCAAGGCAAATTGCCTTCTCTGTGGCAATATACCGCATATATAGAAACAATTAAGTATAACCCCATCTTCTTCTGTCAAATATAACCAATTATCTCAGCCAGAAATAAGTTTTAAGGCCCCAAAAGTCAAAAATAGCCATTGATTCTTGGCACCCTGTGTGTGGCCACCCGCCCCAGGCCTCCTTTGCTCTGCCCCAGCAGCACCCCAGAAGAAGCCAAAGGGTGGGGTACACAGATCCCCTCCATGGCCCAGGGACAAGCCGGAGGGCTGGGTGTGTAGTCCCCCACCCTGAGCTGGCCGCCCCACCATCCGCTCTAAGCCCCTCCTGCTCTGATTCCTGCATCCCCACCCCCGGTCCTGAGGAGGGGCTTGGGAGCTCCTGCCTTGATTCCTGAAAGCCCCTGCTGACCCCCCAACTCTCGCACCCCCATATCTCCAGTCCCGTCCTGAGCTCCTCCTCAACCCCCACCCTGATTTCTGCACCCCCATGCCCTCAGCATCGTAATCTGTGGCTTCTCATCCCCAAAGCCCTGCCCTTACTTCTTCATCCCCCACACTGCCAGCCCTCTGTCCTGAAGGGCCCAGGTAATGCCAGGTAAGTCTTCTAGTTTCACATATGTTCTTTTTAAGGGGTATTTAACGCATCACTTTTCATTAATTTTCATTTATTTAAATATCAGACAGATTCAGGAGAATATTTACAACCCCCACCTTCCTATGATTTTTCATCCACTCTTGCACACAAGGATTATCACTGATCATCACCAGTCTCTACTGCTGCTATACTCTCACCTTCAGGGCAAGCCTTGCATGCTTCAAAAGCAGGCTGGGTTGTTCAAACTTCATTTAAAAACTTGATTTGGAAGCAGCTTCATTTCTGCCAATTCATCATTGTAAGTGTTTAATTTCCTACCTAACTTACTGTCATTCTGCCGCTCTACTCTGCACTAGTTAGGCCTCAGCTGGAGTACTGTGTCCAGTTCTGGGCACCACATTTCAAGAACGGTGTGGAGAAATTGAAAAGGGTACAGAGAAGAGCTACAAGAATGATTAAAGGTCTAGAGAACATGACCTATGAAGCCAGGCTTCATGAACTGGGCTTGTTTAGTTTGGAAAAAAGAAGATTAAGGGGGGACAGGATAGCGGTTTTCAAATATCTTAAAGGGTGTCACAAGGAGGAAGGAGAAAATTTGTTCCTCTTGGTTTCTGAGGACAGGACAAGGCTTAAAGTGCAGCAAGGGAGGTTTAGATTGGACATTAGGAAAAAATTCCTAACTGTCAGGGTGGTGAAATATTGGAATAAATTGCCAAGGGAGGTGGTGGAATCTCCCTCTCTGGAGATATTTAAGAACAGGTTAGATAGACATCTGTCAGGGATGGTGTAGATGGAGCTTGGTCCTGCCTTGAGGGCGGGGGGCTGGACTCGATGACCTCTCGAGGTCCGTTCCAGTCCTCTGATTATATGAGAGTTCAGCAGACCTTGAGGGGAACTGGGTCTGGGGCACCTAGAAAGGGCGTGGCCTCAAGTGGAAGGAACAGGGCTGGAGCTAGCTTCCCCCAGCTAGCCCTTCAGCATCTCTGGTGCCACAGGGCATGCCCCGCCAGCGGCACCAGCAATGAGTTAAAGAGCTTGGGTCTCTGGCCCCTGCTGAAGTAACAGTGGTGATGGCAGGCAGGAGCAGTCGTCTTTGCCCCTGCTTGTCAGCAGCCCTGATGGAATGTATAAAGATATTTCAGACAATGTCAGGGCTGTTCCCCACTCTGGCACTCCAAGTGCAGAAGGTGGGGGCCCGCAAGAGACCTTAAATACCTTGTCTCTATACGCTCTGCTTACAAAAACTCCCCAGAGTCACAGATTCAGTGACTTTGGGAGGTAGCTGCCACCATCAAGTGATTTAATCCCTTAAAACAAATTTTTAAATCAAACACAAAAAAAACCAGGAAGAAACACTTGAAATTCTTCCCTGGGGTACCCCAAGCTCTTTTGCCACAAGACAGCTGGAAAAAGAACTCCCCCCGAAAACAAATTGTGTCCCTGGTACCCGACCTCTCAGGCGAGGCAGGCACACCCAGACCCCCTGTTACCTTCTAGGACACAAGAATCAATTCACTGCCTTAAAAAGGTGATTTTATTAACAAAAGGAAAAAAGATATACTTGATAAAGCATACTTGGTTGCTAGGTGTTACAAAGCAATTGAGAAAAGAACAGATTAAAACACAGAAAAAATGGTATCTTTGGGCTGTAGATTAAATATGGTGAGTGGGGGAGGGAAGACATGGATTCACACAGAGAAGTTAAACCAAACAACCAAAACAAAGAAAAATACCCTGATTGCAACTAAATATACATTTTCCCCTTATTTACTCATGATCTCTTTATGGTCCAGTTCATGTCCTTGCCCTGAATTTCTTGGAGGCATGGTAGTCCTCCGTGGGTTGAAATCATTCTCTTTCTCCTAACTCCTGGCTTAAAACACACACAAAGAGAAATGGCAGCAGGTATATATTTACAATTTAAATTTCAGTACTGTATCCCATTGGTTCTTCTGACTCCCTGCCAAACAACACCCTTAGGGTATGTCTACACTACCCCCCTAGTTCGAACTAGGGGGGTAATGTATACATACCGAACTTGCTAATGAAGCCCGGGATTTGAATTTCCCGGGCTTCATTAGCATAAAGCCGGCGCCGCCATTTTTAAAAGCCGGCTAGTGCGAACCCCGTGCCATGCGGCTACACGCGGCACGGACTAGATAGTTCGGATTAGGCTGCTAATCCGAACTATCTGTACGCCTCGTGGAATGAGGCGTACAGATAGTTAGGATTAGGAAGCCTAATCCGAACTATCTAGTCCGTGCCGCGTGTAGCCGCACGGCACGGGGTTCGCACTAGCCGGCTTTTAAAAATGGCGGCGCCGGCTTTATGCTAATGAAGCCCAGGAAATTCAAATCCCGGGCTTCATTAGCAAGTTCGGTATGCATACATTACCCCCCTAGTTCGAACTAGGGGGGTAGTGTAGACATACCCTTAGTTACCTTGAGTTTAACCCTTTAGACACTGAGTGCTGGCCAGCACTGGGGATGTTAAATATTGGTTAACTGAATAGTTAATTAACCTCATGAATTCTTATCAGTTACTCGACTATGCTACAGTCCCCAGGAGTGGGGCTGGCAGCCAGGTTGCTCTGGCCCCACTTCCAAGGAGCCCCCTGCTCTGCACTGCTGCCTCTGTATCAGAGGCAGCAGCCCAGGGTGCCAGGCAGGAGCTGGTCCATGAGGGGAGCCAGTTTAAAAACCAGCTCTCCTTGTACACAGGCTGCCTGACGCCCGACACTGCTGTCTCTAATACAGAGGCAGTAGTGCAGGGTGGCAGCAGCCCCTGTCTGGGGGGAGAGGAGGCTGAGCTCCCAGACCTGGCATGAGCCGGAACTGAGCCAGGCTGCTTGCTTGTCTGGCTCCTGACACTTTAAATGCAGAGTCACTGCAGGGATAAATCCTCGACCCAATGTGAGCCAGGCTGCTGGCCAGCCTGCTAAAAAATTTACTTTGGCAGAGGGGGAGGGGGGGGAAATGTGTGTGGTCTACACAGCTTTAACCTATAAGCTTTTGCATATCATTTCAGCACTCCTATTCATCACAGACAAATCATTAATTAAATATAGTAAACAGACACACTGAAAAGGAGGCTTGTTCTTGTTTGAGTTCAGGATTTTACTGCCCCTGAATTATTCTATAGTTTATATTCTAATAGTCTAGAATAGAAAATTTGGTCAGTTTGAGCCACCATTCACAACAGGAGGTTTAGTAAAAGGAATACTTTAGTGCCATCTGCTGAGCTATTCCTTACAATACAACTTATACCTATTTGATATTCTGTTGACATTTTTAATTACACTTTTTCATTTCACATAAAATGTTGTCTCTCTCTTGTACAGTCATTTTCATTGCATCAGTTTTAATCAGATACCTCATATTAAAACTTGCACATCTTTAATTTCCCTTCCCATATATTACAGGCACTGATATTATATATGTTTCCTGGAACAATGTGAAACAGTATATATAGTAGGTGAGTTCTAGCAAGGCACTGTCCCTATGAAGAACAGGCACTAATAATTTCTAAGAAAATCATGAAGGTCAAGTTTCATATCAGTATTCCAAAATACATCACACTGCCTTCAGGATTTTGCACTCTACAGTGGAAAAAAAGCAAAGAAACATGTTGAATAGGGTATGGGCTGCCCAATGACATCTCAGTTAAAATTTTCAAAAGCACTTGAGTGACTAAAGTCATTTTTGAAAATTGGTCTTGAAAATCTAAGCTCAGATTTTCAAAGGTAATTAAGCTCCTAAAAAGACAGTTGTCAACTCAGATCTTCAAATATATCTATCTGATCTTTACACACCTTTGAAAATCTGGTCATAAGTGTCCTAGTCAGTTCTGAACATGAGATGTAGGAGCCCAGTCCTAATTCCTTCAGGTTTTTTTTTTAATTTGATCATTCATCTACACTAATTCCCCTCCTTTCTCGTTCACCATCCAATAAATGCATGGATCAAAATTATAGGTGCTTTGTGAATATGCTGACTTGAGAGTGGAAAGATTTCATACTGTCATGTATGATTCCTGGTAACCCATCTCAAATATGAAAAACTAGGTTGATACCTGTTCATATCAGGAGCTGTTGAATTCAATTCACCATTCGTAGTATCTCATTAGGATGTTTATTGGAGAAGATATTGTGTTTTTTTTTTTAATTTATACTGTGGGCAAAGCATGGGCTCACAAGAATTCCTCCATTGTTTTACCATGAGTCTCAAAACATTTGGTGTTTTTCTAAAGGCCTGGAGTCGATTGATTATGTAGGAATCTCAGCTTTCATTTAAAAAAAAGTTCTCTATACTTCTGGGCCTTACAGCTAAGGAGGGAAGCTTTAAAACATGAACCCTAAATATTCAAGAAACAAAAGGCCAATAAAAATCCAACATGTTTTATTTTTAAAAAATCATATGATTTGTAGACCATTCTCATAACTTTGTGTACACGTTCCTTGTGATTTTGGGGTTGGCAATACTGCTCTTTGATTGGTGAATTTAGAGAGGTCTCTTCCTTCCGTTTCCCTTTCCACCCTCCTTTTTTGTCACAGGTCATCAGAAAATCATAGACACAATGAAGAGTAGGGTGAGTCCATGACTATGGTTAATGACTGGTCAGGGTGACTAACTATTATCAGCCAGTGGTCTGAATGAGCTATCTACTGCTATCTGTTAATCAACTGTAGAAAAAGGCGTCACGAGCAGACCTTATTTATATAGACAACCTACTTTGCCACAGGGATCAGTAGACACACTTGCTGTGTCAAGGTGATCAATTTTGGCTCTTTTGGGTTGAAATTCACTTAAGACTTGGAGCTGGGAGAATGAAATGTTGTTATCCATATTGTATGATTAAAAGGTTAAAGACCTGAACTTAATATGACCTGGCTTAGGGTCTACCATAACTTGAACACTAAGCAGAGGATAGTGAGTCACATCTAACTGAAAGTCACAGAAGATGGAAACAGGTTTTATTTCTGGTGGTGTAGAGTCTATTTGGGAGTCCTCAGTTATATCTGACACTTTACATCCAGTGTTTAAAGGCAGAGCTGACTAGAATCAATTGAGAGTCCTTGTCTTGTCTCAGTGATCGCTTGAGCAAAAATCATTGATAAAATCTTGTGTAGACTGACCTTGGACTCAACATGCAGGCAGTGTGTTGAAGGGCAGTGCAAAGGAGGCAATTGATGGTGAGGTACCATATTACCTAGTGAAATCATTGGTGCTGAAATCACTAAGGACTGGAATTTGACCACAGAACTGACACTTTCTGAACAAAGACTCCATTTTTGCTATTTAAAAAGTAAATCAATGTAACAGAAAACTGCAACGCTCTCTGGTAACATTTTAAAAATCAAACTTTAAACCTTATTGAAAAAATTGGATAGTTTGCAATTGAAAATATTAGACCTACTCTTAAGGCAACTGATTTAATTTTGCGTAAAATTTTGCATAATAAAGGATGGCCTTTTTTAAAAAAAATGTTCAATTATATAGATATACATTTTGATCGGATCTACTTCTGATGTGATATTTGTGTGTGGTTGAGGTTTGTGGTGTGTGGTTTTTTTTTTTGCTCAACAAAAAGTCCTGGGTGGGGTGTGGGGCATGCGGGCCCCGCCAAAACGGTTCGAATTGGGCCCCGCACTTCCTAAAGCCGGCCCTGCACACATGGATGAAAAACATTAGAGGGAACATTGCTGATGACCCTTCCAGTTTCACCAGGACCTCCTGGAATCAGGGTCAATCTCCCAGAAGTTGGTTAAGCCAAACTGTGATATTGGCTATTAAAAGTGCAGCGGGACTAAGGCAGGCTCCCTGCTTGCCCTGCTCTATGCTGCTCCTAGAACCAGCCAACACATCCCTTGCTGCAGCCCCTAGGAAGGGGGTGGGTAGCCAGGAGTTCTCTATGTGCTGCCCCCATTCCAAGTGACAACTCCACAGCTTCGATTGGCTGGGAACCATGACCAATGGGAACTGCAGGGACAGTGCTGTAGGTAAGGGCAGTGCATACAGCCCTCTGGGCTCCCCACCTAGGGCCCACAGAGAAAAATGTGTCAGACATTGCCGGTAGCAGTGTGGGGCCAGGGTAGGCAGGGACCTTGTGATGGGGTGCGGTCACAGACAACCCCTCGGGGGTGCTTCCTGGGGTGTTGACACAGCCACTGCCACTCGCCTTCCTGCTCTGTGGGGCTCCTCACTGCCCGGTCCTGCTGAGCCAGCTCTGCTGGTCTCCCGCAGCCAAGGCCCCGAGCTGAGGTCCCTGCCTCCACCGAGAAGCAGTACCGACACTGAACCACTCCAGGTCCAAGGAGAGTGCAGTTTAGGGCCCAACCTCCTGAGAGAGCACTCCCCAGAGTCAGACCCCAAGGAATTAGGTAAGCCACCTTTAACAATGAAAGGGATAATGTGCACGCTGGTTGCCTCCCCTCCCCAGGGAACAATCACTTACACTGGATTTGATAGAAATCAGGGCTTGACAAGCGCTCGCCAGCTGCGCAGTTTGGCACGCTGCACATGCTCTCATTGTGCTGCGGTGCCGTGCCAGGCTAAAATTAGAACAATTGCCCTAATTGTCAAGCCCTGATAGAAATAAAAATGGTTTTATTAAGTTGAAGCAGTAGGATTGAAGTAGCAATAAGTGAAGACAGGCAGAGCAAAGTAGGTTACAAATCAAAAGAAACAAAACCGCTTGGCTAATTCTACATTGAAACCTCAGTACAAACTTAATCAAACTCACCCTAACACCTCTTTTCCAGCAGCCCCTCCAAACCAGGGCTTTCTTCCACACCCTAGGGTCCCTGGCCCCTTCTTTCAGGTGTAGCCCAGCCAAAAGACCTAGGCCTCTCCTTTCCTATTCCTTTTGTTAAGGAGTTGAGGCCACTCCCTACCAACCACTGCTCAGACTTAAGGACAAAATATTGTTTAACAGTGGCTCATCTAGAAGTTGCAGATAACACCCTCCATGTCTCCCATTCACACATTTGAAACTCACAAAGTATTCCCCACTCCATGTGTCTAATTTTACACACACAAATTATACATACAACAGAATAAGATAAACAGAACCAGCAGATCATGACATGAAGATCGATGGGTTACATGAAATAATTCGCTCAAACCCCCTTTGAGTTATGTATATTCATGTCCATGAATCCATTTCATAAAGCATGGGGGTGGGGGATCCGTCACAGACCTGCCTTAGTCCTGCTGCACCATCAAGAGGGACTCCGTAGTCGCCCTAGGTATGTGCCGTCCGGCAATAGCCCACACCCTTCATCCCCAAATCTTCCTGCATCCCAACCCCCCTCCATCAGCCTTGAGCCCCTCTGTCAAAGCCTTCACCCCAGTCAGTGCTTGCGTATAAATTTTGTATCGTTCTAGGTTAATGGGTTTTTTAATCAAAACATCATATGTCACCTTACAGATATCTCAGTGTATTACATTATTAATTTTATCAAATAAACATGTAATCTCATCAAAAAGAGATATCAGGTTAGTTTGACAAGATCTGTTTTCCATAAAGCCATGTTGACTGGCATGAATTATATTACACTTGTTTAAGTCTTCATCAGCTGAGCCTGTATCAGCTGCTCCAGTATTTTTCACCAGAATCAATGTCAGACTAACAGACCTGTTACCTACTCTTCCTGTTTTCCTTTATTCAAATAGTGGCATATCATAACCTTTTTTTCCAGTCTTCTTGAACTTCCCAGACTTACTGAAGACCAAAATAAATTATCTATTGAATTCCTCTACCAGCAATTTTAAAGCTCTTGCATTAAAGTTATCCTGATCTGCTGATTTAAAAAAATGTCTAAGTACCTGCTCTTTAACATCCTGCTAGGAGGAGAGGATGTGGGGAACCAGAGATAGATGAGGGAGGTGAGGAAAATTCAAAAGGGAAACCAAAGAAAGAAGGTAGGGGAAAGTCAAGAGTGGGGAAAATGATGGATTTTAAAGAGAGGAATACGAATTTGAAACATTAGAAAGTGAAGTAGCTATATAAATAAAATTATGCTTATTCAATCAATACACAATTTTTCATATAATCTGAAGCTGTCTCAGTCTACAGTTTTATGAGGAATGCCTACCTAGACTTTATGCAGTGAGAAAATGCTGCAATCATGTGCTCACTGGTGAGTTCTCATAGTGACAGATGTGCACGTGGGATGGCAAATTTTGATTAATTACCTAATCATATAGCTGATGGGATTTCCATCGACTATTCGATTAGTCAATAAGAACTTCCGTGTTCCACCTTTGTATAAGAGCCCCAGAGGGGCTCTTGTGACTTTCAAAGTTGGAATGTGGCATGAAGCCCGGGGCCAGCAAGGAGTCCCCCACTGACCCCAGGCTCCAAGCGGGCACTTCCCTTTTGAAATGTTCAAGAGTCCCAGGGTCTCTTGTACATTTCAAAAGGGAAGCACCCTCATGGAGCCCAGGGTCAGCAGGGGACTCCCCGCTGGCCCCAGGCTGCATGTTGTGTGCCAATTTTGAAATGTACAAGAATTACCCCCGCTGGGGCTCTTGTGCATTTTAAAGCAGAAGTGCCTGCGTGGAGCCCAAGATCAGCGGGACTCCCTGCTGGCCTCAGGCTCCATACCACGTTCCAACTTTGAAATGTACAAGAGTCACCATTAGGGGCCTTTGTACATTTCAAAAGGGAAGTGCCCGCATGGAGCCTGGAGTGAGCGGGGGACTCCCCCTGACCCTGGGCTCCATGCAGTGTGCCAGCTTGTAAATGCACAAGAGTCCCAGCTGGGACTCTTGTACATTTCAAAGCTGGCCGCCACTGCACCCTTGCCCTCTCCCACAGAGCTTGAGCTGGGGGGAACCGACTTTTAAGCTGGCTTCCTCCAGCACCCCTTCCTCTTTCCCCCCTTGCTGCCTCTTTGTGATAGAGGCAGCAAGCCGGGGGGAGGAAAGCAACTAGTCACTTATATCCCTAATGTGCAGAACCTGATTTCCGAAAGCTTAGGTATGCCACTGTATACACAAAATGCATTTGCAGTTGTACCTCTAATATATATTTGTAATTAGTGATTGTGTATGCAGATCAAGAATTCTACATGCAAATAGTAGACACATTTTTATGCAGTTACTTAACTGTGAAACTATATTGGCTGTGCACCAAGACATTTTGCATAAATAATTGTATGCCTAACCTTACTGAAAACCTCACCTTCAGTTTGTTGGCCAGAATTCAGTATTAGCAATCATATGGCAAATTACAATCTTTATAAATAGATAACATTGACCTAATCCACATAGGCTGCCAATTTCCTTATCTCTGGCAGAAACACATATTAGATGATAAGCAGATGACTTATTTCCAATATGTTCACAGGCAAGGGTGTGGTGAATACTATTTTCAGATAGCTTCAATGCATGTCTGAACAGGTGGGTGGTTTGCATAATTCTGCAGCACACTAATTAGATACTGAATATTTAATAGGAAGAAGATTCTTGCACATGAAGATTCAGTAGATTATTTTGTCCCCAAAAGGTCCTGAAAATGTTCCTCTGATCTCATCCCCTTTCCTAAAACAGCAGACACTCTACTTACAAGTGGAAAATGTGACAGTGCTGCTGGAATTACAATAGCTGAGTAGTAACAAAAAATAAAGGGAAAGTTTTAAAAGATTTGAAAAGGTGAAGAAACTGGTTCGGTGCTTGCTTTATTTAAACTAAAATGATTAAAAACTGCATTTTTCTCCTTCACAGTAAAGTTTCAAAGCTGAATTAAGTCAATGTTCACTTGCAAAGGATATTCCAAAGGTTTTGTTCAGAGTTACAATCAACTTCCATTCCCAAGCTATTTGTAACTGAGATTCTACTGCAACTACTTATCAGTGATGAGCAATATCCCACGATGGCCCCTTATTACCTCATCCAGTAGTTATACCCATGACCTAATCTGCAAACATCTAGGCCAAGGGTGGCCAAACTTCCTGACCTGCTATGTTGCACATGACAATCTTCAAGAATTCGAGAGCTGGGTGCATTTGCCAGGGCTTGGGGCTTCAGCCCTGAGGGGACTGCCTGCTGGGGATCAGGGCTTTAGCCCATGTGTTGCAGAAGCCCCTAGCCTCAGCAGATGCCTCCTGCAGGTCAGAAGCCCTGAGACCTCCTCCCTCCCCAGAGGGCAGAAGCACCTAACCTCACCATCCTGCTACAAGGCTAAAGTCCCAAGCACTTTCTACCCCAACCTGGTAGGCAGAAGATGGGGGAGACTGTGCGAGCTGCACTTTAACTGTAAAATTGCCGCATGTGGCTCACCAAAGCTGCAGTTTGGACACTCTGATCTAAACTATCAAGGTTAATAACTATGTTACTGAATGTTACATGTGATTGCTAGAGCTCTGATTATTATTGCAGTAATTATACTGAGTCACCTGTAAACAGGATGGCACACAAACAAATTTATACGGTGCTGCTCTGGTTTCCAAATGCTATGAAAACTCATCATCCATTCTGGAAGTCTGCTGATAGGAGGAAATGGGAACTGGTTCTTGTCAGATCTCCATGCAGGGGTGTGGTGAAATTAATCATACAGTTTAGCAGCATAATATGAAACTGTACAAGGATTTTTGAAATCACTTTACCTATGTTATGTTTCTTGCCACTCTAGTGAAGACCCAAGTATCTCAACAGAAAGCATCCAGAGGACATGCAGCTAACAAAGAAAGTCAAGATCTATGTTGCTCACACAGTATTTTACATTCATTTTCTTCAGGAGGATGCTTACCAGGAAATGTATCATCAGTCTTTTGGCTAGCATTAAGCATACCTACTTTGGTCCAGGAACCTTAAAGCAGACACTCTACATTTGGGGTTCTCAACCTTTTTCTTTCTGGAGTCCCCCAACATGCAATAAAAACTCTGTGGGCCACCTTTGTCACAGTAACTGATTTTCTGCATATAAAGCCTGGGCTGGCATTAGGGGGTAACAAGCAGAACAATTGCCTGGGGCCTTGTGCCATAGGGCCCCTGCAACCGACATTCTCATGCTTCAAATTCATCTTCAAATGATGGAGCTTAGGGCCTGGCCTTCAACCCCAAGTGACAGGGCTCTGGCCTTCTGCTTGGGCCTCAGTGAGTCTAATGCTGGCCTTGATTGGCAACCCCATGAAAGCTGGTTGCAGTTCCCCCGGTCCTCAGACCGATGGTTGAGACACACTGCTCTATACAACCCCTCGCACATCAAGGGAGGGAAACTAATCTTGTTATCCAATGCGCTGCAAACGAGCAACGTACGACTTAAACTGGTAGACATAGCAATAACCCCTATATTTTAAAGAGCTGCAAATTAAGGTTATTAATAGAGCCCCGCATGGATACAAATGTCAACCTGCAAATGCTGATATCCACGGATTGATATCAGGAGCCACAGATCCTCATGGCTTTACTACCAAGAAATGCTGCGGCCAATGGAGAGAAGCTTGGCCCCATCACGTCCAGGAGTCAGTGCAGTGGCAGCGCAGCCGCACTGCCCCAAAGGTCCACCCATACCCACTACATCTCCTGTCTGGGGCCATACAAATCCACTGGTGGCGGGGTGGGGATTGTACAGTAGCATGGCCAGGAGGAGCTGCCAGCATGGGGTGCTAGATGACAGGACCACAATCCTCTCCATGGGCCACAGTATCTCTTGGGAGTAGACCCCTATGGATGTGCCGATCTCAGTGACTGTCCGTGGATAGCTGCATCCATGGATAGCTGCATCCATGGGTGGACATTTGTTTCTGCACAGGGCTCTAGTTATTAACGTTATTCAGCAGCATTTGAAAGTGAGCCAGTCCCTCGCATATGCTTTAAAGGGAATAAAGGGTAGTGACTGGATGCCTAAAATACTGAATGCCATTATGGGGTAGGCTCAGAAGCTAAAATAGGGAAAGTACATGTTAAAAATTACCTACACCAAGTTAAATGTTTTTAAGTTACCATGGCCTGATGAAATGCATCCTAGAACACGCAAGGAGTTGACTGAGGAGATATTGGAACCTTTAGCTATTATCTTTGAAAAGTCAAGGAATACGGGAGAGATTCCAGAAGACTGTGTAACCCCTCTTGTTCACTAGCCCAGTATGAGGTTATTCAAGATAGGGGAAGCCTGCCTTGTGACTTTTTTACATAGCTTTGGGAGACGATGCCTGAGGCTCCTTTGTGTGCTCTGCATTGTGTGCTCCTCATTTTTTGAGGAGTAACGTTAGTTCGAACTAGGGGGTTTGATTTGATCTAACATGTCCCGGAGCACACTTCCTGGTTCGAATTAGCTGGCGAGCAGAATAGTGTGTGGGTGAGATTATGCTAATGAAGCGCAGGATATTTAAATCCCTGTTTCATTAGCAATTTCTGTCAGCTCATAGACTCATAGACTCATAGACTTTAAGGTCAGAAGGGACCATTATGATCATCTAGTCTGACCCCCTGCACAGTGCAGGCCACAGAATCTCGCCCACCCCTCTTAGAATAATCCTCTCACCTATGTCTCAGATATTGAAGCCTTCCAATACTTTGAAGGCCCCAACATGCAGAGAGTCCTTCAGCTGTGATCTGTGCCCAATGCTACAGAGGAAGGCGAAAAACCTCCAGGGCCTCTGCCAATCTACCCTGGAGGAAAATTCCTTCCTGACCCCAAATATGGCGATCAGCTAAACCCTGAGCATGTGGGCAAGACTCACCAGCCAGACACCCAGAAAGTTCCCTATAGCAACTCCTATCATCCCTCCATTGACCTATTTCCAACTGGAAATGAATGGTCAATTAGTTACCAAGATCATGTTATTTCATCCAACCATCCCCTTATCATAGAATCAGAACTGGAAGAGACCTCAGAAGGTCGTCAAGTCCAGCCCTCCGCTCTAGGCAGGACCAATCCCATCTAAATCAACCCGGCCAGGGCTTTGTCAAGCCGAGACTTAAACACCTCTAGGGATGGAGACTCCACTACTTCCCTAGGTAACCCATTCCAATGCTTCACTACCCTCCTAGTAAAATAGTTTTTCCTAATATCCAATCTGGACCTCTCCCACCACAACTTGAGACCATTGCTCCTTGTTCTGCCATCTGTCACTACTGAGAACAGCCTCTCTCCATCCTCTTTGGAACCTCCCTTCAGGAAGTTGAAGGCTGCTATCAAGTCCCCCCTCACTCTTCGCTTCTGCAGACTAAACAGACCCAAGTCCCTCAGCCTCTCCTCGTAGGTCATATGCTCCAGACCCCTAATCATTTTGGTTGCCCTCCGCTGGACCCTCTCCAATGCGTCCGCATCCTTTTTGTAGTGGGGGGCCCAGAACTGGACACAGTACTCCAGATGTGGCCTCACCAAAGCCGAATAAAGGGGGATAATGACATCTCTGGATCTGCTGGCAATGCTCCTCTTAATGCATCCTAATATGCCATTAGCCTTCTTGGCTACAAGGGCACACTGTTGACTCATATCTAGCTTCTTATCCACTGTAACCCCCAGGTCCTTTTCTGCAGAACTACTACTTAACTGGTTGGTCCCCAGCCTGTAACTATGCTTGGGATTCTTCCGTCCCAAGTGCAGGACTCTACACTTGTCTTTGTTGAATCTCATGAGATTTCTAGTGGCCCAATCCTCCAATTTGTCTAAGTCACTCTGGACCCTATCTCTGCCCTTAAGCGTATCTACCTCTCCCCCTAGCTTAGTGTCATCTGCAAACTTGCTGAGGGTGCAATCTATCCCCTCATCCAGGTCATTAATAAAGATATTGAACAAAACCGGTCCTAGAACAGAACCTTGGGGCACTCCACTAGAAACCGACCGCCATCCTGACATCGAACCGTTGATCACTACCCGCTGGGCCCGGCCTTCTAGCCATCTTTCTATCCATCTTACCGTCCATTTATCCAATCCACATTCCCTTAACTTGCTGGCAAGAATATCGTGGGAGACCATATCAAAAGCCTTGCTAAAGTCAAGGTATATCACATCCACTGACTTTCCCATGTCCACTGAGCCAGTTACCTCATCATAGAAGCCAATCAGATTGGTCAAGCACGACTTGCCCTTTGTGAATCCATGCTGACTATTCCTGATCACTTTCCTCTCATTCAAGTGTCTCAAAATGGATTCCTTTAGGATCCCTTCCATGATTTTTCCAGGAACCGAGGTAAGACTGACCGGCCTATAGTTCCCTGGATCGTCCTTCTTCCCTTTTTTGAAGATGGGCACTACATTTGCCCTTTTCCAATCATCCGGGATTTCGCCCGATCTCCACGACTTTTCAAAGATAATGGCCAAAGGCTCCTCAATGACATTTGCCAACTCCTTCAGTACCCTTGGGTGCATTAAGTCTGGACCCATGGATTTGTGTACGTTTAGTTTTTCTAAATAGTTCCTAACCTGTTCTTTACCCACCAAGGGCTGTCCATCTTCTTCCCATCTTGCGTCGCTTAGCACAGAAGTCCAGGAGCCGACCTTGTCCGTGAATACAGAGGCAAAGAAAGCATTGAGTACTTCAGCTTTCCCTACATCCTCTGTCACTAGGTTACCTCCTTCATCCATTAGGGACTGCACACCCTCTCTGATCACCTTCTTTTTGTTGACATGCCTGTAGAAACCTTTCTTGTTATCCTTCACATCCTTAGCCAGTCGCAACTCCATTTGCTCTTTCGCCTTCCTGATAACCCCCCGGCATTCTCGAACTATACATTTAAGCTCCTCCCTAGTCATTTGTCCAAGTTTCCACTTTCTGTAAGCTTCCTTTTTGTGCTTAAGTACACCAAGGATTTCCCCTGTAAGCCAATCCGGTCTCCTACCAGGTTTGCCTCTCTTGCTACGTGTCGGGATGGTTTCTTTCTGTGCCTTCAATAAGGCTTCTTTAAAATACTGCCAGCTGTCCTGGACTCCTTTCCCCTTCATGTTAACATCCCAGGGGATTCTTTCCATCAGATCTCTGAGGGAGTCAAAATCTGCTTTTTTGAAGTCCAAGGTGTGTATTTTACTACTCTCTTTCCTTCCTTTGGTCAGGATCCTGAAATCTACCATCTCATGATCACTGCTTCCCAGGTTGTCACCCACCTCTACGTCCCCTATTAGTTCCTCCCTGTTTGTGAGGAGAAGGTCAAGCTGTGCACGGCCCCTGGTCGGATCCTTCAGCACTTGTACCAAGAAGTTATCCCCAACATTCTCCAAAAACTTCCTGGATTGCCTGTGTACTGCTGTATTGGTTTCCCAACAGATGTCAGGGTGATTAAAGTCCCCCATGAGAACCAGGGCCTGCGATCTGGAAGCTTCGCTCAGTTGTTCGAAGAAAGCCTCATCTACCTCATCCACCTGGTTCGGTGGCCTGTAGCAGACACCAACCACAACATCACTGCTGTTTGTTCCTTTAAACCTGACCCATAGACTTTCAACAAGTTTTTCTCCCTCTTTATACTGGAGTTCAGAGCAATCATAGTGCTCTCTTACATATAGTGCAACTCCTCCTCCTTTTCTCCCCTGCCTATTCTTCCTGAACAATCTATACCCTTCCATGACAGCGCTCCAGTCATGCGAGTCATCCCACCAAGTCTCTGTTATCCCAATTAAATCATATTTCTTGGCCTGGGCCAGGGCCTCCAGCTCTTCCTGCTTGTTGCCCAGGCTTCTCGCATTAGTGTACAAACACTTCAGGTAACCAGTTGATTGCACTATCTTCTCCATTCGAAACTGGGGTCCTCCTTTCTCGCTCCTTGCTCTATGCATTTCTTCCCGGTATCTGACTTTCCCACTCCCCTCAGGGTTTTGGTCACCGTCCCCCGACGAACCTAGTTTAAAGCCCTCCTCACTAGGTTCGCAAGCCTGCCCGCGGAGATGCTCCTTCCTCTCTTGGTTAGGTGGATCCCATCTCTTCCTAACAATCCTTCCGCCCGGAACAGAGTCCCATGGTCGAAGAAACCAAAGCCCTCTCTGCGACACCACCTGCGCAACCATGCATTTACGTCCTCAATTCGACGATCCCTGCCCAGTCCTTTCCCTTCAACAGGGAGGATGGACGAGAACACCACTTGCGCTCCAAAGTCTTGGATCCTTCTTCCCAGTGCTACATAATCCGCAGCAACCCGCTCAAGGTCATTCTTGGCCGTATCATTCGTTCCTACATGGAGAAGCAGGAAGGGGTAGCGATCCGAAGGTTTGATCAGCTTGCTAAGCCTCTCAGTGACATCCCGAATGCGAGCTCCCGGTAAGCAGCACACCTCTCGAGATTCCAGGTCCGGACGGCAGAGGGATGGCTCAGTCCCTCTTAGGAGGGAGTCCCCGACCACCACCACCCGTCGTTTCCTTTTGGGGGTGGTGGCCGTGGAACCCCCATCCCTAGGACTACGCATCCCATGCCTTTCAGTAGATGGTGCTCCCTTCTGGTTTCTACCTTGTGAGGTCCCTTCCAGAGCATTCAGCACTGCAGAGCCTGTGGAGAGAGCTTGAAAGCGATTGCTTACCTCTATAGCATCGGGGGAATCCCGTGCTGGCCTTTTTCCCCTTCTAGAAGTTACATGCTGCCAGTTCTCCTCTTGGTCGCGTACTGCCCTCACTGGCTCCTCTGCCTGCCGTGCTTGAAGGATCAATTGCTGCCTTCTATCGAGGAAGTCTTCATCCTCTCTGATCAAGCGTAAGGTCGACACTTGGGCCTCCAGTCCTCTAATTTTTTCTTCCAAAATCTCGACCAGCTTGCACTTGGTGCAGATGAAATCCGTTCTTTCTTCCAGGAGGAAGACAAACATGGCACACGCCGTGCAGGTAACAACAGCAGCAGACGCATCATCAACCATCTCTGCTGTCCTGGAGAAGGGATTTAAAAAGAAAGACAAGAGAACCTCCCGCCCTTCCCTCTCCCCTTCAGAACTCCCTCTCAAAACTCCCTGTTAGCAATCACCTGTTCGAACTAGGGAGCAAGTGCAGAAGTATCCTTAGATAGTGGCATAGAGAATACATTAATAAAGTTTGTGGATGATACCAAATGGGAGGGGTTGCAATTGCTTTGAAGGATAGGATAACTCCTCAAAGTATCTGGACAAACTGGAGAAATGGTCTGACGTAAATAGGATGAAATTCAATAAGAACAAATGCAAAGTTCTCCATATAGGAAGGACGGAACAATCAGTTGCACACATACAAAATAGGAAATGACTACCTAGGAAGGAGTACTGCTGAAACTGGATTGGATCCTGGGATCACAGTGGAGCACAAGCTAAATATGAGTCAGCAGTGTGACACTGTTGTAAAAAAAGCAAAAATCATCCTGGGACGTATTAATAGGAATGTTGTAAGCAAGACACGAGATGTAATTCTTTTGCTTTACTCAACCTTGATTAGTCCAGTTTTGGGTGCCACATTTCAGGAAAGATGAGGACATATTGGAAAAAGTCTGGAGAAGAGCAACAAAAATAATGAAAAGTCTAGAAAACATGACCTATAATGGAAGATTGGAAGAACTGGGTTTGTTTACTCTGAAAAAGAGAAGACAGAGGGGAAATGATAACAGCTTTTGAGTATTTAAAAGACTGTTACAAGGAGGAAAGAGAAAAATTGTTCTCTAACTTCTGATGATAGAACAAGAAGCAATGAGTTTAAATTGCCGCAAGAGAGGTTTCAGTTGGACATTAGGAAAAACTTGCTAATTATCAGGTTGGTTAAGCACTGGAATAAATTTCCTAGGGAGGCTGTGGAATCTCCATCTCAGGGGTAGAGCAGGTTAGATAAACACTTGTCAAGGACAGTGTAGATGGTGCTTTGGTTCTACCATGAGTGCAGGGGCTTGGACTCAATGACTTCTCAAGGTTCCTTCCAGTCATACGATTTGATGATATCTCTCTTTACACTAAAATGGCAAATGGCATGTACAGGTCTCTATATAGCATTAGACAGATTTATCTAGGGTTCAGCTCCCAGAGTGGCTGTGTATCTGCGTGCTGTGAAAAGGTCTCACAATGTGCTGCTTATATCATGTGTCCAGCCGAAACAGAGTGGAAAGACAGGCTTACAGGGTGCCCTATATGTCAGGAAAAAGCCGACTCAGTGGGGTCTTAGCAAATCTGGTGACAATCCCAAGATGGTGTCAACCTGACACAGGGATAATTACTGCATTGTAGACTAAGAACTTAGTTTTCATCTGTAGATATCTTTCAATAAAGACACAGTGAAGCAACTTTCCAAAAGATGCACTAGCACAATGGACACTATGTTTGATCTCCACACTTTGACCAGCAGTAGAGGTAAATAAATAACACTTAAGGGGTAGAGCTTCTTAAATCAGCAGATTGGCTGGGGAGGCAGGAATTCTGTCTTATCATAGACTTTAATCTTCGTTATGTTTTTCAATCAATTATTAACCAGACATTGCAAAATCTAAAAGGGATCCTATGTTTTTGGATGACATCCAAATTATTAGAGGAACAACTGTAGAACTTGGAAGCAGGAATAAGAATGAAAGACTGTGAGGAGAGAACAGAAAACCAGGGGTTAATACTGTACACAAACTCTATTGGCTTCTGTGGAGCAAGCTTTCCTGGCATTAATAAACTATTATGGAGAATTCATTTCATGCCTGTCTGCTCTAGTAAATACTCTGATTGAATTGTTAATAAATGAAGATGCTTTGGCTGGCCACTGCTTTATCTGCAATCTTGGCTTTTGATGCTTCATGTGGTGGAGTGGGAACTGTGTAATAGTACTGATTGCCACACAGCAGTAAGGGACTCTCTGCAAATTTTTCCCAAAGTACCGGAGATAAGCCGACAGGAGTTCAATTTCCTGCAAAGTCATATCTTGAATACTGAATTACAGGAATAACTATACAGTCTAAATCGTTGCTTTAGATCATGGATTCCCAAACTGGGGGGGCGTGCCCCTCTGGGGGTGTGTGAAGAAACTCTAGGGGGGGGGCGCGAGGTGACCTAACTCCCCACTTCCCCGTAAGTTTTGCTACTATTTTTGCCCTGGTCAGTTTCTTGCTCAACAAGTTTTGCTGCTATTTTGGGGGGAGGGGAGTGAGATTTGTCAAAAATCAAAAAGGGGGCGTGATGCCAAAAAGTTTGGGAAGCACTGCTTTAGTTTTTGGACACAAGACTGTGATATTGTCATTATAGGTAAAACTTTCAAAGGCACTTACGTGTCTTAAAAGAATAAGCCCCATTTGCAAAGTATTTAAGTCACTTAGAGGCATAACAAGACCTGAATGTTTAAGTGCTTTAAAACCTATACAAAAGAGGACTTAGTTAAAACTGCATGGGCAACCCTTAGCTGGGTGCTTCCTGATTTTCTGAAGTTTTAGGTTTGGCTCAATGTAACATTCTTCAAGGGGACAATATACCAACAACTTTACCTCTGCATTAATATAGGATTTTGGCCATAGAATCTATTTGTAGAGTGAGGCTGCTACCACACTCCTGGTTCTTTTAAAAATAATTAATGACTATTCACTAGGGCAAGGGTTGGCAACCTTTTCAAACCAAAGAGCCAAACTACATCAAAATACAGAACAAGAGATTAACAAAGAGCTAGAATAAGAATGCCAATTTGCATGACTGAAAATATACAACTTAATATTATTGATAATAGACATGATTAATAATAGCATAATTGAAACACTGTATTCACAGACTTTATTTAATGGGCTTCCGCTGCTGTATCTTTTCACACATTTCTTTGAAGTTTACATCATAACTGGTTAAATTCAGCTTCATGCACGCATTCAGGCCGTCTTCTGTCAATCTTGAGTGCAAATTACCTTTGATGTGATTCAAATGAGAGAAAACCTGCTCACACATATAGGTGGAGCCAAACATTGAAAGTAAGGCCAAGCTGACATTCTGCATGGTGTTGTACGTGACAAGAAGTTCTTTCCAAGTTTGAAGATTCAGATTATCATTGTGTTCCAATTTCTTCATGTCAGCCCATTCGTGCAGTTTTGCCAATTCTGCACGTTGTGGAGCAAGGTATTCTAAATCAGAATTCAGCTTGATGAATTTTTCCACCCAGGTAGCTGACTCATTGAAATCTGCTATTTCTATATCACTGATTGAGATGTCTGGAATGACTGTCAAATCCAGTTCTTCAGCAGACTCTTTATGTGGATGAATCACAAACTTAAACAGAGCACTGTGTTTGCAAAAGTCAAGAAAACAAGACTTGAATGCCTTCAGGAGCTCAGAAACAAAACCAGCAAGCTGCTGCAAATCAAGGCTGTTATTTGGATTCTCTTTCTGATATGAATCACAAAACATTCATAATCTTTCAAAATGTGCAAGTCTTGCCATCTTGATATCTTTGATGAAGACAGTCAATTTTGATTCAAAGCCACACTCTACCTGCTACAGAGTCAGGACTGTATTCCATTGCCCTTGTAGCTTATGGTTCAACTTATTCAAATGACCAGTAATGTTGATAAGATAGTAAAACTTGAGCAACAAGGCACAGTCTGAAAGCTCAGCATGTTTGACACCTTTCATATCCGAAAATGACTTAATCTCATTAATGCATGTGCAAAATGAGACAAAACTTTGCCATGAGAACATTGCTGTGCATTAGTAGATCTGGGTATTCAGAATCTACATCCTCAAGCAGTGACTGAAATTGACGGTGATTAAGGCCTTGTGCAAGAATCAAATTGACAATGCGAACAACCATTCCCATTACATTTCTGAGTTTTATTCCAAAAGATTGCGCACAAAGTGCCTTCTGATGCACAATGCAATGAAAGTTCAATAGTAGGCAGTTCAGCTGTTCTAACAAAAGTGTAGGAATCCTCTGAATTTACCGACAATTCTAGGTGCACGGTCTGTATACACAGACAGGAAGTTCTTTCCAACAGAAAGCTTATCCAACTGTATTTCTTTCTCATTCACAAAGTTCACCACAGCCTTAAGGATGTCTTCGCCCATTCTTTGATTTTTCATTGGTAATATTGTAATCATTTCTTCGTGCACAGCATTTCCACAAATATATTGTCCGAGAATACACAAGTGATTAACAAATGTCGGTTGGGTTGTCCAAAGCAAATGAAAAATAAGTAGCTGTACTCAAATTTTGCATTTGTTCCTTGTTGATTTGATGGGCCATTTTCACGGCTCTGTCATGAACTGTTTTTGCCAATAATGGCATGTTCTGAATTTTCTGTAAGGTTTTGTCCTTGTTGTGAAACTCGTCAAATAGTTCGTGACCAATTTTTAGCATGCATCTCTTCTCCTAATCCCTGTCAGTGACAGGCTTCTCCTTGCAAATAATGCTGTATGAGCCTCCAAAACCTGTGGAGATTAAGCTCCCATCTTTTTTTGACTATGCCAGATGGCTATTTTATCCAATGTTCATTTTTCGCTGCAGCTCCTAGCTGGCTTTTTTTCCATGTGTCATACTCAGGATATTTTGTAAAGAATGGTGCAGTTTTTGTCATGAAATGTGGCTCTAAATTTTTTTTTTTTTTTTGGTTTGAGGACAGTCTTTCACTGCAAATGGGAGTGTGTGGTGATCCAGACCACTCCATAAATGCATAGAGATCTGTCCACTCCTTTTTAAAATTTCAGTACTCATCATCTCTCGTTCTTTTCTATTTTTACTGTTAGATGATGTACAATGTACGATGATGGAAAGGTTTCTTGACCAATCAAATAAAAAGAGAAGAAAAACAGCAAGCAAATGGTCTGGTAGCACTTTATAGATTAACAAAACATGTAGATGGTATCATGGGCTTTCATGGGCACAGCCCACTTCATCAGATGACCGGAGTTATGATTAGAGGATAAGGAAACTCGAAATAAATAGGAGAAGGGAAGGGGAGGGGAAGATGTTCTGTCACCCACCCACCCCCTACCTCTGTGCATAAAGTATCAGGAGAAAGGCTGTTAAACCTGAGTAGATAAAGATCAAAGTCAGTGGGTGGATAAGGCAGGAAAGATACCATTCAGAATACGCATGATGCCCCAATGAGTGGAGAGGATGGATGGTCATTAAAATGAATTGTTAAAGGTGAAATAGACACAAAAAGACCATCATACATGTTTTTACAATTTTGAATTAATTTTTCATTTTAATTTAAAAAGTTGCATGTATTTTGGGAATGACAAAAGAGGCATACTTGGTTCCGTACTGAGCCATATTTGGCTCTAGAGCCATAGGTTGCAGACCCCTGCACTAGGGTTTCTGTGGGTTGTACCCCACAAAAGCTACAATGTACGCCAAGATGGTGGCCCAGAATATACAGCTTAAGTCTGCCCATTGGTAAGTTGCAGTATTGTATGGGTGCTAGGGATGTCTCAGAACATATGGTAAGGTAAGAATGATTAAGGGAGTAGGAAACATGCCTTATAATGATATACTCAAGGAGCTCAGTTCATTTAGCTTAACAAAGAGACAGTTAAGCAATGTTCTGATTACAGTCTATAAGTACCTACCCTGGAGAATAAGTACTTAATAACAGGCTATTCAACCTAGCAGAAAGAGATAACAGCTTCCAGCCATTGGGTTGAAGTTAGAAAAATACAAGGAAAATAAGTTGTAAATGTTTATTGGTGAGAGCAATTAACCATTGGAACAATTTACCTAAGGTTGTGGTGGATTCTCCATCACTGACCATTTTTAAATCAATATAGGATATTTCTCTAAAAATAGTTGGTCTGGGAATTATTTTGGGGAAGGTTTGTGGCTTGTGTTATTACACGAGGTAAGACTAGATCATCACAATTGGCCCTTCCCTTCTGTCCTTCACCATGAATCTATAAAGTGGGCCATGACAGGGCCTTAGATATTTCTTGTCAGAGGAAGGATACAAGGGGTGTGTCTACATTGCACAGTAGCTTGATATAAGATACACAATTGGAGCTATGCACATTGCTTACCTTATTTCAAACTAGCTTATTTTGTACTTTGGAACGGTCTACATAGCACCAAATTTTGAAATAATCCCTTGATCCGAAACCTCCTTTACTCCTCGTGGAATGAGGTTTACAGGGATGTCAGAATAGCAAGCTCATTATATTTCAAAATAATGGGCTTCCTGTGAAGATGCGGAATAGTTATTTCTGGATACTCCAGTATCCAAAAATAGCATTGCAGTGTAGATGCAGCCAAGGAGAACAGGTTTAAGCTCTGAACCATCAATGAGCTCTGTATGGATGGTCCCTAGCAGAGCTACATTGACTTCAGTGGGATTCTGTGGAGATGCAGCACTCATTGCAGCATTGGGTCCTGATATTGGAATTTCACACACATCTGTTAGCCCCTTTTCCCTCAGTTATAGTTTCTTTAGTAGAGTGAACATGTCTCTCCTACTCATCATATACTATTTAACAATGTCACTAATGCTAAATGCCAAGCTAATTCGTGTGATGTGGAACAGCCTGGCCTTAACTCATAATCCTGTTAGATCTAGCCTTTTTGAGTTATGATGTATGGCCCATTAATGACATTTGATTGACTTTTCATCTGCCCTTTATTTTAAGGAGGGATTTTCTCTGGAAGCGGCGATACTTAAGTGCATTCCCTATTTATTTTGCTGCACAAAAGAAACAAAAGAACACTTAAGTTCAATTTATTTTCTGCTACTTCTGTTTCCCACAACAGGAAAATAATACAAATGATTGGAAACTATGAAAACCAAGAATAATTATATCATAGTTCGTGATCATTTGTATTATCTCCCTCTAGTTGGAGAATATGGTAAATGGTGACTTTGAAATGGCAACTCCAATATACTGTAATTGTACTGCTAAGAGATTCCAACTTTTTTTTAAGGGTTCACCACTTCTCCAGACTGTGCATTGCTTTGGGTGCCATTGCTTTCACTGCAAACCTTTTGACTAATAAAAGTAGATATTTAGATATGGGCCAAGAAGATCCTAAGCCTTTCACAATCAGTGCATTGGAACACCAGAGCAGTCATGCTGGCTCACACACAAGGCTCACTTAGTCCAGTATCTGGTCTCTGACAGCAACTACTAGCCGCTTCAAAGAAAGATGCAAGAAACTCTGCACTAAGCAGTCCTGGGTTAATTAGCTGCCACGGCAGGTTTCTTCCTAATCCTCATTCGTTATAAGTGTATTTATTCTCTGAAATATGTAAGTTTTATATCTCTTCCAAAACTCTTTTGAAATTCTTCACTAACGCAATTCTGGCTATTCTTGTTAGTCACATAAATTTCCTATTAAGATTGTGGCTCCAAGAGTAAGCTTGTAACAATGTATTCCAAAGGCTAAATGTATCTCCCATTTGCTTTCTCATCCTATTAGACAGAAGACCCAACCTTAGGTATCTCTAAAGAAATGACATCAAAAAGTGTTGAAGGTGAAATACAATCACGTTACAGTCTCTTTAGGCATCTTCAGACCTAGTTCCTGTGTATGCTGACAGCACTTGACAACCATTTTGAAATAGCCAAATGGCTTTTAGCAGACAGCAAACCAAGATACCAGAGATAACGGTTCTGGTAATGTGCCCTATATGTACAGAACTGCAGGCACAGTTTGCTAAGATGTACAGATTGGTTAATTAAAAGCAGGCTTTGAAGAAGTTTATAGTTACACTGCTGTCATCTTTAGTGTTCTGACCTGTATCAGGCATATCTACAAATGGTGAAGAATCAACTGATATCATGAGTTTGCTGGTGGATATGCAACAAGTAACACAGCTATTCTTCTTGGGAACTCCTTGTTCTGTTAGTGCACTGTTAACACCCGAAGAAGGTGTGGGCTTGTTATGTGTCAACATGTCTACAATAAAGGGCAACTCCTGCCCCACCTACAGGAAACAGAGGAATCAGTACAATCCCAGTGTTATGAACTTTGCATGGCAGAGATCCTCAGGTCCTTCCCATTTCCTCCTTGATGTGGCTAGTGTGGATGATTGAGCCATGGAAGTTTGCTCCATACATTACTCTTATCTTTTTTTAGGAACAGCACAGGGGCAATTTGGAATGCACTGGGTTCCAGTATTACTCACAGTAGGACTTCAATGGGATTGCTAGGAGTAGCCAAAAGACTAGAAGTAAACCCCCTCTCTCTAGAAATGGACTCATGTACTATTCAAATCTGATTCTACTATTCTCAGCTCCTTTGATGGTCAATTTCTTCTAAATTGGTGGCAGCTTTAGAGGTGATATTGGCTCCTCTTGGTCAGATGGACCAATTTTTCTGTTGCTTTTGCTGCATCTACACTAGGAATTTAGTCAAACTCCCTATATCACACATACTATGCAATTGTTCACAGCCCTGAGCAATGTAGCTAAGTTTTATTTATAGACCAGACCCAAAACAAAGAGAGAGAAAATGACTTGCCCAAAGTCTCCCAGGGGGCCAGTGACAGAGCTAGGAATAAAACCACAACTCTCCAAAGTGCCAGCCTGCACTATGAACCAGGCTTCAGTGTCCCAAATATTTTAAAAACCCTGTCCTGCAGGATATACTGGTCTTTTCCTTTGTCTTTTCCTTTCTCAATGCTAGGAAAATTATGCTATAAATCCCTCAATAGTGAAGCTTCAAATTTCTGAACACACAGGAAAAGTCCTTTCGTTATACATGAGCATACCATCATTGAAGACCACACCTGGATAACACATACAGGAAGGGTAAAATATGACCATTGCATTTCAACTTGAAATTTCAGCTTTCCTTACCAGAACTATTTGGTATGTCGTTTCTAGCTTAAATGTACTGATTTCAAAACACTGTCTGCTCTGTTTTCTCCGTAAGCTCTCTATACGGTACTCCTGGAGGGAATTTGGCTCCAGAAATTTAAAAATTATGAATCAGATATTAAAATGTCTGCAAATTTTTCATATTATATTTGTCAAAATAATGCAATTCAATCATTCAATCAGTTTCAATAATTTTGGAAATGTATTTAAATTACAATAGAGAAAAACGTCACACAAACTCTTCAGCACTCCCTAAACACTCTTACTTTACTCATCAGCTGAAGAAGTGGGTTGTGTTCGTAAAAGCTCAGGAAACGATCTAAATTTTTGTTTGTCTCTAAGGAGCCACAGGACCACTCCTTTTTAAAATGTTTTAAGTTACAGGCTACCACGGTTACTCCTCTGAGACTTTTAAATAAGAAAGTAAAGTGACAAATACTTGGTAACCTACAGTCCAGTTCCAAAAATTGCTGACTACTTTGGGGAGTGCTTTGTTCTGACTGTCCTAACATTTTATTGTTTGCTTGATAAATACCTTTCATGTATGCTCCTCACAATCTCTCATATATTCATCCTCACAACACATCCATGAGACGGGAAGTGTTATTATCCTCAGAGGGGGAATGGAGGCACAGAAAGGATAGGTGACTTGCTTACGATCACACAGGGAAATCTGTGGTATTGAAGTTATTTCAACCCAGGTTTCCCAAGCCCTAGTGTAGTACCCTACCTACAGGACATCCTTCAGCACAGGGGTTTTATAATATGTTGACTCCACTAAAAGGAGTAAAAAAACAACTCAAAGTTTATCTTCGACAATCGAATTAGTTGAAGAGGCAATTGTGTCATTATTAATTATACTGCCACTAAATAGAAACAAACACACAAAAAAGATCTGAGCTCCTGAGGGGCTATTCAAAAATAACAGGATAAAGAAATAATGTTGAAAAACAATCTTAGCCAAATTGCTTTACACTTATTTGGAAACATTTTGTATACAGGCAGCCCCTGGGTTACTGTGGGGGACTGCGCCCCCGGGGAGGGCTTACGTCCGCCCCCCTTTAGTCCTTTTAGCCGTTGTCGGCCGTGCGTGCCCGGCTCTGCTCTGCTCAGCCGGTTGGGAGAAGGGGGTCCGGGCCCGCCCTCGCTCCGGACCCCGACCCAGGGCCCAAAGGTCAGGAAAAGAATTCCCACCTAGCGGGGGGGAAGGGTCGAGAACCCTAAACTCCCCCGCTCTCGGGGTCCACATCCCCGCCCTGGGCCACTTCTTCCCCTGGCCTAAATCACCTCGCCACCGAGGCCTTCCGTTCGGGCCCCAGCCCAGGGCCTCCATTACCTGAGCCCTCCCGCTCACTGCCAGGGTGGGTCCGCCTCACCGGTGTCCCCCCCGCTCGCTGGTCCAATGCGACCTTTTAAACTGCCCGCGGGTCGCAGGCAGATGACGTCACCCCCCCCCCCCGTCGGCCTCCGGCCCCCCTTCGGGCCGGCCCGCCGGTGACGTCACCCTCGTGGACTCCTCCCCCTGCCCCTTGTCCGCGCCGTCCGCCGGCCCCGGCTCGTAACCCAGCTGGTGCGCCTCCGCCCCCAGTCGGGGGGTGCGGGCGGCTATACACGCCGCGCCGGGGGGGAGTCCTTTCCCCCGCGGCCGCGTCGCCCCGGCAGCTTCCGGGAGGGGTGGGGCTACCCCGCCACACACCTTCCCCCTCAAGTCTCGCGTCATACTCGCCATTACTGCCTCTGGGGTTTCTGCCGCACGGGACAGCCAGTCCGCGTTCCCGTTGTTGACTCCAGGGCGGTACGTGACTTGGAACTGGTACGGCTGCAGGCTGAGATACAACCGCAAAATCCGTGGGTTCGTGTCCTTCATATGTTGCATCCATTGCAACGGGGCGTGGTCCGTCACCACGGTAAATTTATCGCCTAAAAGAAAGTAACGTAGTGAATCGATAGCCCACTTTAGGGCCAAGGCCTCCTTTTCGATCATCACATACCCCCTTTCCCGGGGGAAGAGTTTGCGACTTAAGTAAAGGATGGGGTGTTCCTCTCCTCCCTCCTCTTGCATCAGTACGGCCCCCCAGTCCCACCTCGGAAGCGTCGGTCTGTAGGGTGAAAGGCTTATTAAAATCTGGCTGTGCCAGCACCGGGGCGAGTACCAACCGGTCTTTCAGTTTTCGAAACGCGTCGTCACAAGCTGGTGTCCACCTTACCCTCTTGGGTTGTCCTTTCCATGTGAGATCTGTGAGGGGTGCGGCTAAAGATGAAAAGTTAGCAATGAACCGTCTATAGTAGCCCGCTAAGCCGAGGAATTGTCGCACCTTCCTTTGTGTGTTCGGGGTAGGGTGTTCCCGTACGGCCTGTACCTTATCTATTAAGGGTTTGAGTTTCCCTCTCCCCACTGTGTACCCCAGGTACGACACTTCGGCCCTCCCAAATTGACACTTCCTTGGGTTAGCTGTGAGCCCCGCCCGCCTCAGGGCTTCTAACACGTTGGCTATATGGTCCAAATGTTTTTCCCAGGACTCGCTAAATATTACGATGTCGTCGATATACGCGGCCGCGTAGTCCTGATGATCCCTTAAGATTTGGTTCATGAGTCTTTGAAACGTGGCCACAGCCCCATGCAGCCCGAACGGCATGTTCTTGAACTGATATAGCCCAAAGGGGGTGGCGAACGCTGTTTTTGCCTGGGCTTCGGGTGAGAGTGGGATCTGCCAATACCCATTGGTCAAATCGAGCGTCGACAAATAGACGGCTCTTCCGAGACGGCCCAGTAACTCGTCTATGCGCAGCATGGGATATGCATCGAACCGAGATATCGCGTTGACTTTGCGAAAGTCTATGCAAAACCTCGTTGATCCGTCTGCTTTGGGCACTAAGACAATGGGGCTCCGCCACTTGCTACGGGATTCTTGTATAACTCCCCACTCCAACATGGACTGGAGTTCCTCCTTCACTGTACCCCATAGCTTCCAGGGGAGGGGGCGCATGTTATCTCTTACCACTTTACCTGGTTCCGTTTCTATCTCGTGTTGTATTAAAGGGTTCTGCCCGGGTCGGCTTGTCAATACTGGCCTGAATCGGTTGAGGAGGTGGTATAGTTGTTCTTGTTTCGGGGCCAGGAGCTCTTCTCCAATCCGTATCCCCTCGATCCTCACCTCAGGCTCCCCCCACGGGCCCAATTCAATGTCCGTTGCCCGAGGGTCGATCAGGAGGGCTTCCCGCGTGTGCCACTTCTTTAGCAGGTTCACGTGGTAAATTTGAGTTTCCCGTCGGTTCCCGTTTACCCGCACCTCGTAGTCGACTGGGCCTAGTTTTCTTATTACCAGGAAGGGCCCCTGCCAGTGGGCTAAGAGCTTAGACTCCTCGCAAGGAAGCAATAGTAGGACCTACTCGCCTGGTTCAAATTCCCTCACCTGCGCTTTCCTATCGTAGTATGTCTTCTGCCCTTCTTGCGCCTTTTCTAGGTTTCCTTGGGCCCGGCCCGCCAAGTCATGTAGGATTTTCCTCAGTTTCTGCACGTATTGGGCGGCTCCCAAGGCGGGGGAGACCGACGTTTCCCACCCCTCTTTTACGAGGTCCAAAACCCCTCGCGGTCGCCGCCCGTATAAATACCCGAGTGACGCCTGCGGTACCTCTCTTACGGCGAACATCAGTGCAGAGAGCAACTTATCCCATTCACGGGGGTCGTCCTGTGCGAACTTCCGGAGCATCCCCTTCAGTGTGAGGTTGAAGCGCTCCACTAGTCCGTCTGTTTGGGGGTGATACACTGACGTCCGGAGCTTCCTGATCTGCAACACCCTACGCAGTTCTGTCATAACCTTAGATGTTAAGTTCGTCCCTTGGTCCGTTAGCAATTCCCTGGGCAACCTGACCCACGAGAACAGTTTTACCAATGCCTCGGTTTTTCAGGGGCACCGCCTCTGGGCAACGGGTGGCATAGTCCACGATGACCAGAATGTAACTATGCCCGCGCCCCGACTTCTCGAGGGGTCCCACCAGGTCCAACGCTACCCGTTCAAAGGGGGTCCCAACCACGGGAAGGGCGACCGGGGGGCTGGCGGCACCCGATTCCCGGATGTCTTTTGGCACTGCGAGCAGGAACTGCAGAAATTTTTAACTTCCTGGTACACCCCGGACCAGTAGAATCTCTGTAGCACCTTCTGTTGGGTTTTTTCCGTGCCCAAGTGTCCGGCCCACGGGTGCTCATGGGCCAATTCCAGGACCTTCCACCGGTACGGCCGGGGAACCAGCAGCTGCCATCTTTCCTCCCTGGGAAGTTCCCCCTGGGATACTCGGTACAAGAGATCGTCCCTTACCTCGAATAGGGGCCCGTCGGGTCGGTCGGGCGGGTTTCCTCCCGGCTGTTCGCTGGTTGTGCGCACCTGATCCCAGGCTGCCCGCAGGGTGGGGTCCTCCCGTTGCTGCGTGAGGAAGTCCCCTTCTTATACCTCGAGGTGGGCGACGGCCGGCATTCCCCCTGATGGGAAAGTGGTGGGCGGGGCTCCCCCTCCATCCTCCTCTCCTTGGGCTACCAGGGTCCCTTGCCCGGACTCTGGCTCCTGTCTGGGGTTGCCTGCCCTGCCCGGGGTTGCCTGCTCTGCCCCACTGCCCTAAGAGTCTTTTTAAGCCGGGCCAATCCCGCCCCAACAGGAGTGGGTACGCTAGTTTAGGGCCGACGGCGACCACACATTCGCTCTCTAGCTCCCCGTCCCCTATCCGTACCCGGGTCGTGGGGTAGTAATGAATGTCCCAATGGACACACCGGAGGGCTATGGGAGCGCCCCTGGCCTGCACCGGGAATATCACATCCTTTCGGACAATGGTCTGTCCGCACCCCGAGTCTAATATGGCTTCCACCGGGTTCCCATTCACCCACAGTTCTTTTATTACCTGCGCCGGACTTGCCGCCCTTCTGTCGGTGCCACCGGCGCGCCTCTGTCCGAAGGTACAGTCCATCAGGGTGCAGTCCTTTTTGTAGTGGCCCTCCTGGCCGCACTGATAGCAAATTACCTTCGGGGTTCCTTCTGGCGGGGGGGCACCCGACCCCGTCTCGGTCGCCCGGTCCACCCTGGCTTCGCCGCCTGGCCAGCTCCACCGGGGTGCCAACCTCCTCTCAGGGAGGGGCCCTAAGGGGTTTCTCCGCACCTCCCCGCCGTGTTGAGCTCCTACGGGCTTCGGCGCCCTCGTTTCGCCCTTCCTGGGATCCCTCGGGGTTCCTATAGTTACTTTCCCTTCTGTCCCCTCGGCGGCCAAGTAATGTTCAATGAGGGTTACAGCTTCATCCAGGGTCTCCGGTAGGTGCCGCCGTACCCATTGCTGCCCTTCTGCGGGGAGGATACGGACATACTGTTCCAATATGACCAGGTCGGCCACCTGGACCCCTGTCTTGGTCTCCGGTTCGAGCCATCTCATCCCTGCTTTCCTCACCTGCTGGGCCACGGCTCGCGGTTGCTCATGAAGACGTACTTGGCTTCGCGGAACCGCCGGCGGTGGGTCTCCGGGGTGACCCCCAGCTGATCGAGAAATGCCTCTTTAACCTTGAAGTAGCACAATGCGTTGCGGGCCGACATCCCCCGATACGCCAGCTGGGCTGGCCCCGACGAATAGGGAGCGAGGAGGGTTGCCCAATGTTCCTGGGGCCATTTCGCTGCGGTGGCCACCCTCTCAAAGGTCACCAGGAAAGCCTCCGGGTCATCCTCCGGCCCCATTTTCATCAGCCGTATCGGTAATTGGGTGCCGATCCCTTCCCCTCCTCTGGGGCCCCCAGCCATCCCGGGTATCTTCGCCGGGGCCCCTCGCGCCATCTGCTCCTGCCGCTCTTGGAATTGGTTGAGGAGCTGTTGCAACGCCTGCATCTGCTGTTGCTGCTGCACCTTCTGGGTTTCCGTCCACCACTCCAGGATCTTATTTGCCTCCATCGTCTCCTGACAATCAACATCCCGTTAGCGCCTTGCCCCTGGTCTAGACCCCCGTCCCGGGGTCTACAGTGCCCACGTTCTCCACCACGTGTGGGGGATTGCGCCCCCGGGGAGGGCTTAAGTCCGCCCTCCCTTAGTCCTTTTAGCCGTTGTCGGCCGTGCACGCCCGGCTCTGCTCTGCTCAGCTGGTTGGGGGAAGGGGGTCCGGGCCCGCCCTCGCTCCGGACCCCGACCCAGGGCCCTAAGGTCAGGAAAAGAATTCCCACCTAGCGGGGGGGAAGGGTCGAGAACCCTAAACTCCCCCGCTCTCGGGGTCCACGTCCCCGCCCTGGGCCACTTCTTCCCCCGGCCTAAATCACCTCGCCACCGAGGCCTTCTGTTCGGGCCCCAATACCTGAGCCCTCCCGCTCGCTGCCAGGGTGGGTCTGCCTCACTGGTGTCCCCCCAGCTCGCTGGTCCGGTGTGACCTTTTAAACTGCCCGCGGGTCGCAGGCAGATGACGTCACTCCCCCTGTCGGCCTCCGGCCCCCCCTTCGGGCCAGCCCGCCGGTGACGTCAACCTCGTGGCCTCCTCCCCCTGCCCCTTGTCCGCGCCGTCCGCCGGCCCCGGCTCATAACCCAGCTGGTGCGCCTCCGCCCCCGCTCGGGGGTGCGGGCGGCTATACATGCCGCGCCGGGGGGGGGTCCTTTCCCCCGCGGCCACGGCACCCCGGCGGCTTCCGGGAGGGGTGGGGCTACCCCACCACAGTTATGTACAAGATAGGGACTGTAGGTTTGTTCTTAAGTTGAATCTGTATGTAAGTCGGAACTGGCGTCCAGATTTAGCCGCTGTTGAAACTGACCAGCGACTGACTACAGGAAGCCCGAGGCAGAGCTGCTCTGCCCCGGGCTTCCTGGAATCAGCCGCTGATCAGTTTCAACAGCGGCTGAATCTGGACGCCTGGGACAGAGCAGCTGGGGCGCTGCCGGGTAGGTCCCCGCAGCGCCGAGGTGCAGCGTTGCGGGGACCTACCCGGCAGCGCCCCAGCTGCTCTGTCCCAGGCGTCGGCGAGAAAAGCCTGGTCTGCTGGTCTAGTCCTCGGTGATTGAAATAAGACTTTATGCCATAGCCCAATATAATTCAATCAATGCTTAATTATTTAGTTCTGCCTGATTTTTAACTCCTGCTGGTTTCCCTCCACTCTTTTGTTTTCATATCCACCAGTTCATGTTTCAAGTGGAAGATGTAATCTGCATTACTGTCAACTAGAGAGGCAGCTCAAACACCTTGTACGCTTTCTTCAGGTAAAACTATCTTATTTAGCCACCATTCAAGGCTGTGTGAAACTTACTCACTAACATACAGTCCATGTGATGGAGTTTCCATTCGGTTTTATTTTTTTTTTACAAACCCTAAACTCCATAAAGCTTTTTCACATGATGGATCTAAGAAAATACCAACAGTGTCCTTAACTTGTGCCTGGCATAATCAAAAAGCAGGGGACTGCTGAATGCAGCAGTTCATAATCACATAAAAGAGACTGCCTTATGCAGCCCCAATCCTACAAATAGTGTAAAGCCTCTATTGAATCTAAGCGCCTGAGACTCCCATTAAAATTAAACATGTGTTTGCATAATCTGGGTCACAGCCACAAAACATGCAGGATACACCCTTATGAAATGATAGGGTTTGGCCTTATAAAAGAGGTGACTAATTAACCCAACATGCCATTAGGTGGCAGTGTTTCTACACACAACTGAAGCTGACAGGACTATAACTAGGAGTGAGAGACATGGAACATGATACATATATTATTTTTTAACTGCTTTTAAATTACATGGTATTACTTAGTGTGCATGTGAACTGAGAGCTGGTGGCTCAGAATGACAGCCCTGTACAATAATGGCCTATTTTATCCACAGCATGGGTACAGAGCAAACTTCCCCATCAGGCCTCACAGCCCTGACCTGAATAGGGTTGCTAGGTGTCCAATTTTGAACCGGACAGTCCAGTATTTGAGCTTTCTGTTCAGGAAACAAATTGAGAAAATATAAATGAGAAAATATAAATGTCCGGTATTTTCTAAATAAGATGTGATGTAGATTGTGATGTAATGTCAAGTGTGTCCGGTATTTTTGTTTAAACCATCTGGCAACCCTAGACCTGAAGGATGAGGATGGGTCCAGGGAGAAGAAGGGCTCAGGGCAGGAAAGAGAACCAGTCTGCACTTCCTGTGCAGACTCCAGGAGTAGGTGGGAAGGCAGGATAGTCAGTGTCTTAGACACTACGGTAGTGTTTGATGTAGCATGAGATTGGGGGGGGGGGGGGGGTAAATTGGTAATAAAGTCCATGCTGGGGAAAGACATATATCCACCTCACAGGATTGGGCCCTGCACATGAGGCCACTGCACCAGGCTTGTAGCTCTAATTTTCAGGTCTCATGTATATTCTAACATTTTCACACACTGCACATTTTTGACACAGACATGACAGATAGTTGTAGGGAACTGTGTTAGAAGACCTAGCTCCCAACACAGTCCTCTCCCTGGCACTCTCTTTGTCAGTACAAACATGTGCATGTTCTGTTTTCATTTTCATACATGAACAGAAGGAACTTGGATACTCTCCTGCCAATCCCCATTTCATTGGCCATAGTCAGAGTACATGCTGATGAGAAGGTTGGGAGAAGGAAATTGGGCATCAGAAGAATAACAGGTACCATAGGCTACTACTTCATCAGATGGGACTTGGCGCTGGTGAATCCACAACATAGACTGCAAGCGATAGCATTAAGCCTAGTGATCAGATACAGAGATGGCCTTATCTTTCCAGACACCCCACATAACCTGCATATATATGTCTGACCTGCCAGCCATACTATTACCCCAAATTCCCCTGCTTAGCCACGTCTGAATCCAGGAAGACCAGCTTACAAAACAGAGTGAAATTCTTAACTGTCCCTCACCTGTTCCATGCTAGGAAGATTGTGCTGCACCTCTAGCTTCCTAGTGTATAAAGTGAGAGGTACCAAACATCTTGGAAGTGTCAAGTGTACATAGAGGCAGGAGGGAGGCAGTCACCAATGGGTGGGACTCCACACATGTCACTTTGCACAGGGTTCTACAAATCACAGGGAAATTCTGCTAAGAATATTAATTAACGTTTGCAAAATATTTAAGGTAAAGCTGTTGTGGTTGCCGTTACAGATTTTTACACATTAATCATTCAAAATCTATATTTATTCTGAAAAGTTCAACTGAACACAATTTCCTTCAGTACTTCAGATTGTGATCTTTTCCAATCAACCATATCCACAAGTTATTAGACAATAAGAGGTTTGCTGTCTGCACCAGTATTTCTGAAATTATTATTATTAGGGTTCTGCAAAGCTGTGGCTATCTATCTGTGGTTATCTGCTTTATATTCACAGGTACGAGCATTGACAGATATGGATGTGAATATCCACGGTCACTTTTGTGGATACAGATACCAGTGCAGATACAACTTTCATAGCCATGCAGGGCTCTAATTATCATGCCCAGTGGATTTCTTCGGTATCAGTGTAAAACATATAATGCCTTTAAATCAATAAGTATCAGACCCAAGCAAGGATCAAGAGCAGAAACTGAAAAGTTCAGAAGACGATGAGGACAACGACTAAAGGCAAAGAAAGAGATCCACCTGAAGCGAGATTAAAGACTCAGCACTGTTTAAAGAGATGAGTATAAGGGTGAATAATAGGAACGGAAATATAATGAATGCACAGAGAAAGGAAGTCACGCGCTCCTATTGTTACCTTCTCATATAATACAGGAACAAGAGAGCATTTAGTTGAAAGTACATTTAAAACTGATAAAAGGAAATTATTAGGTTTATTTAAAATGCATAATTAATCAATGAAACTGTTGGATTAATTTAGATGGAATAAATGGGCTAATGATGTTAACATAACCGAGACACTGTTCAACATAAACAAGGGTAAAAAAGGGTCCAATGCTTGGTATCCAGAGACCTCGGCCTGTTTTGCGTTATGAAAACACACAATTAAACATCCTTTTAACCTTGTATTAGAGATATAAAAAAGAAAAAAAAACAATTAAAGCATTTAAGGCTTTCATTTTAATGTCATCCCTTGTTTCCTGTCCCCTTAGCGGGAGCAAGTTTTTAAAAGGAGAAATCCCCTCTTGGTTAGCAGTCTTAGATGGTAATAAGTCTTGTTTTTGGGGAAAGAGAAGTTAGTTGAGATGGTCTGGAGATGTCATTGTGGCACTTATTAAAGTCCAGATTCAGAAGGGAAAAGTTCCCTCGTTTGATGGTGTGAAAGGGTGAGAGAATCCTGACACAGGGGGAGTGTGTGAATCCCATCAAAGTCTTTTAAATGATATCAAAGGTAGCAGTAACTATCATTCCAAAAAGTGTTTTGGATTCAGATGGAGCTAATAGGGTGGTGATATCATCTGGGTCCTTCTCTCTCTGGCCCATTCTGGCCAGTACATGTCTCCAGATCAGAATGAGGAAGAGCTACAGTCTCAGGAAATGGTGGGGTGGCAGCAATGATGGTGACACTTGCTCCAATAGCCTCTGTTCTTGCCATCTGATGTTGGTTTTGGGGGTTCTTTTCGCTGCTGCTGTTTTATCATTCTCCTTAATCTCTCTTTCTTTTGAGGTCCCAAAAAAGGAGTGATGAGTGGAATAGCCCAGATCCTCATTATTTTGTCTTCCAATTAGGCTTAATATACTAATTATAACTCATTAATTTCCACCTCCCCCTCTCTTATTTTTAACAAGCATAATTTCAACACAGTTCTTAAATCATATCAGTAGGCCTTTTTGTTTGAAAACTCGCTCAGTTATTCTGTCAAGTTTTCGTGCCTTTGCTCACCATCATGTTACTGTAACATCTTATGAACTTTACATGCTTTTTAAAGTTGAGTTCATATTTCAGGTCAATTTGTAGACCCAATCCCAACAGAACTCATGGCCAACAAGTATCAGTGAGGCCAAGGCCTTAATTGGATGTCTTGGTTGATTAGGTATTTATATAGATAAAAATACACCCACAAATTCACAGAATGGGATCAACATTTATACAGGATACAAACACTCATGTTTCAAAGTGCTGAAAACTGGGAAGTCAATGGGAGCTGTTGATGTTCAGCACTTGGCAGGATTGGGCCATTAATTAATGAACTCTGGTAATGCAACTGAGGGATGATTATATAGGGAATGCAGCCTGTAATCCTTTGCCTCATTTCTTCACAAAAGGAATGACTACCGCACTACTGATCAACAAGAAGCTTTATTGTTCCTTGCAGCAATTTTAAAGAATAACTCGGAAATTTGATATAATTCAGCATTAGAATAAAAACAGTGTTCTTTCCTACTCTATGCAATTTACTTCGGAGGGGAAAATAATTCCATGAATGTCAGACTAAATAATAGAAATTATCATAATGCCCAAATTAGCTCTGTTATCATTTTAATGTCTAAATAGCTATTGTTGCAAGAACACTACTCACAATAAGTCATGAACAACAAAATTGTACTCTCTGAAAGTGGCAACGTTTTCCTTCTGAAAATTAAATGTAAATACTTAAAAACTAACTCAGCTTATGTGCACTCATGTTTAGTTATGGGCAGCGATGATGTCCTGATCAACATGGGCAGACCTCAGAGCCCTGCTGCCTTCATTTGGACTCTGCGTGAGCAGAAGGCCTACATGCATACAGAGCAGATATCAAGATTGACCAAAAAGGTTAATCACCATTATCTGTTCTGTTTTCTACCTAGGTACTTACACAGCCCCTCATCACTGTAGTATCTAAGGGCCTCACAACTATTAATGAGTTTGAGCCTCTCAACACCTCTAGGAAATTAAAAAAGTATTATCCTCATTTTATAGGCAGAGAACTGAGGTACAGGATAGATTAAATGATTCATCCAATGTCACCCAAAAAGCCTGTGGCAGCTCAAGGAATTATACTCGTGTCTTTAAAATTCCTCTTCAGTGACTTAACCAGACCAGCTTGTGTCACAGGTCTACTAGAGCCACAAATAGTAGGGAAATTATTTTATCTCAGAAGCAAGAACTTCCACCTGTCCTAATTTGTAAACAGCACCTCCAAATTGGAAAGAAGTACTGAACCAATGTATCCTGACCCCGAATGTCATAAGGGTTGAAATGAAAAGACAATAATACATGTTCTTACATCAAATTAGGGTTCCTATTTCCCATATCCCAAAGAAGATTGCCCAATGATGAGTCACTATGCAAATAAGTTTCCTAGCAGAACTAAGGAAGAACACACACATACAAAAATTAGCACAAGGACCTCTGCCACCATTTGCCTGTGAGTGCTCTCTCTGCTTAATTAAGATGGGTTTAAATACCCTCTCTGGTGTGGTTTTATCATTATTAGACCCCTTTCTGCCAATGAGTTCTGTGGGGACAGCCCCTTGTAAATTTGTTTTAAGTTCCATTCAAGTCAGTGTGTCCACGGATTGGCTTGCACAGTACAGGCAGTCCCCGACTTACGCGGATCCGACGTTACGAACACAGTTACGAACGGGGCTGCCCCAGAGTACACGGACTGCGGGACCTCGCGGTCCTGCCGCCCGTGTACTCTGGGGCTTTGCTCTGCGTCTCCCTGGTCTGCAGACCAGGAAGACGCAGAGCAAAGCCGCGGTGGGGCTCGGGCAGCGGGGCAGCCCCGCTGCCCGAGCCCCCCTCCCTCCCCACCCGCGCGGCTTTGCAAAGCCGCGGGGAAGCCGGCGGCGGAGCAGTCCAGGCACGCCTGGGGTGCCTCGCTGCCCGAGCCCCCCCCCCCGCGGCTTTGCAAAGCCGCAGAGGGGCTCGGGCAGCGGGCCCCCCCCCCCCGCCCGGCGGCTTTGCAAAGCCGCGGGGGGGGGGGGGCTCGGGCAGCGAGGCACCCCAGGTGCGCCTGGACTGCCCCGCCGCCGGCTTCTCCGCGCTTTGCAAAGCCGCGGGGGGGGGGAGGGGGCTCGGGCAGCGAGGCACCCCAGGCGCGCCTGGACTGCCCCGCCGCCGGCTTCCCCGCGCTTTGCAAAGCCGCGGGGGGGGGGGGGGGGGCTCGGGCAGCGAGGTACCCCAGGCACGCCTGGGCTGCTCCGCTGCCGGCGTCCTCAGAGACGCTACCCGTCTCCCTGGTCTGCTGGTCTCCAGCAGACCAGGGAGATGGGGAGCAAAGCCGCGGAGGACCCAGGCGTCGGGACCGCGGTGCATCTCGGTCCGCCGCCCGAGTCTTCCTGGTCTGCTGGGGTGGGGGGGGGGGCGCAGCTAGTACGCCCCCCCCCCCCCCCCAGCAGACTAGGCTTTTCTCCGGACGCCTGTGGCAGAGCAGCTGGGGTGCTGCCGGTTGGTCCCGCAACGCCGCTCTGGGCGCTACTGGTGCAACCCAGCAGCACCCCAGCTGCTCTGGTCCTGATTCAGCCGCTGCTGGTCAGTTTCAGCAGCGGCTGAATCAGGACACCTGGGGCAGAGCAGATGGGGTGCTGCTGGGTTGCTCCAGTAGTGCCGAGGAGCGGCGCTACTGGAGCAACCCAGCAGCACCCCAGCTGCTCTGTCCCAGGCGTCCTGATTTAGCCGCTGCTGAAACTGACCAGCGCAGACTACAGGAAGCCCGAGGCAGAGTTGCTCTGCCCCAGGCTTCCTGGAATCAGCTGCTGATCAGTTTCAGCAGCAGCTGACTTGGGGACGCTTGGGGTTCTTAAGTTGATTCTGTACGTAAGTCAGAACTGGCGGTCAGTTTCAGCAGCGGCTGAATCTGGACGCCAGTTCCGACTTACATACAGATTCAACTTAAGAACAAACCTACAGTCCCTATCTTGTACGTAACCCGGGGACTGCCTGTACTCATAATAAGATTTAGGCCTTTATGCATCTCTAAAGAGAATCTGTCAGCAATGTGCTCTAATTTATCTTGAGGTTGGGAAATCTTGTAGAATCAATTCAATTGGTAAAGGACATTTTCAAGTCAATATTGCTACTGAATTCTATGAACTATTTCATGGTTTCAGAATTTCTACAAGGTACGGGAAAATATCCACTTTAGACTTCTTCAAAATTTTGAAGCAAATAAGTCTTTATTGTATTGTAGAGCTTGGAACAACTGTATGAGATCAGGTCATATCATTACATTTTTGCAAAGCACATTGTCATAATTATAAGACTTAGTAAGAAGGAATAGTTCCATTTGTGATAAACATAGAACCTGCATGGAGCTCATCAAGGAGGACATTCATAAATGAAAGCATTATTAATGCTGTTTCATATTGGGCATCATGGAAAATAAATTAGAGAAGAAATAATGACACCTACTCACTAAGCAGTAGAACGTGAAAGAGAAATTAGGGATAATGTACACCATCTCACAACTTTTTAAGAGCAAAACACTCTGAAAGGAACGCATTTGGTAAACACAGAAGTTGGCTATTTCGTAAATCTGAAGAAAGATCTTATTTTGAACACTGAATTGTGGAGGTGATAAAAATTTTCATCCCATTCCAGATGAGGTGGTTAGTCACCTTGTGCAGTAACTGAGATTCTTCAAGATGATTGTCTCTCTGGGTGCTCCACTCTATGTCTTTCAGCGCACTGCACTTATAGTCAGAGATTCACAGCAGTCGTACCCTGCGTGGTGTCTCTCCATTCTTTCTCTATCACAGAGAGGTATATTGAGACTCGGAAGCAGAGGGGAGGAGGGAAGGTTGTGGAGCTTCCACAGGGATAATCATCTTGAAGAGTGTCAGTTACTACACAAGGTAACCACCTCTTCTTCTGTAGGGCTACGTCTAGATTGCAAGCCTCTTTCAAAAGAGAGCGTCTAGACTGCAACCTCTTCTTTCAAAAAAGTGAGCCACTTTTTCGAAAGAGAGCACCCAGGCAGTCTGGATGCTCTGTTTCGAAAAAGCCCTGTTTGCATTCAAGAACGCCTTTTTTCAAAAGAAGTTTTTTCGAAAAAAGGCTCCTTTTTTTGAAAAAACCCTGCAGTCTAGACACAGCCTAGGTGACTAAGGAGCAGTACCTCTTCTTCCACTGTAGGTGACTAAGGAGCAATACCTTATTTTTCTGGAAGGAGGGGCTTCAGAAGTTGCATATGAATATAAGAGAGGACAGCCAGACCAAATTGTGTGTCCTATGTGGTTTTTCTATGGGATAATATTAGGTAAATGTGCGTGTTGAAGCACATGTGGCTGCTCTGCACATGTCTAGTATTGGCACATTTTGAAGGAATGCTGTAAAGTCAGTCACTGCCCTAGTGGACTACATGTGCATAGAGGTAGGAGCAAGGTTGTTGTTCTTCAAGTAGCACTGGTGCATGCATAGTGAAATCCATGTCAATAGTCTCTGATTGGAGATGGCTTATCCCTTAGAGCAGGGTTGGGGAACCTAAGGCCCAAGGGCCGGATGCAGTTCCCAGCTTAGCTGAATCTAGCCCCCGAGGCTTGAGATTCACCCCCGCCACCAGCACACCAGTTCATGCTCCATCCCCCCTGCCACTCTCCCACAAGGCTGAAGCAAACAAAATCTACTAGCCTGGACCTCTGTAGGCTCTGGTGTGTGAGGGGAATGTGGGGAGCGTCTTTCTACTTCTCAGTCGGGACCAATCAGCGAGGGGTTTGTTTTGTTTTTTTGCTTCTCGCTTTTGTGCAGCCCTCAACTGATTTTTCTGTGGGTCAGTGGCCTCTGACCCAAGAAAGGGTCCACACCCCTGCTTTAGAGCACTTGAAATCTATTATGTATATAGAACCATTATCGTTTTAGACCCTGATGCTACAGTAATATCTCCATGCAAAGATCTCCTGGCTTGTATGGAACTCTGCATAGGTGCTGAGATATAGAGGCATGGATTTGGTTTGTAGGACAGCGAATGCTTCTGCTTTCACTCACACCCGTGAAAGCTTTTGGACATTTCTATTTACAATTTAGACTGTGGTACTGTAAATTCATTTTAGTTAATTTTTTAGAGCTAATGTTTTTGAAGAGAAAACAGTAATATATTGTTTGTACACACAAAAAAGATACAACTTTTTACCACTTAAAAATACCTTTATCTTAAGAGCATAAGAACATAAGAATGGCCATACTGTGTCAGACCAAAGGTCCGTCCAGCCCAGTACCCTGTCTGCCAACATTGGCCAATGCCAGGTGTCCCAGAGGGAGTGAATCAAACAGATAATGATCAAGCGATCTCTCTCCTGCCATCTATCTCCACCCTCTGACAAACAGAAGCTAGGGACACCATTCCTTACCCATACTGGCTAATAGCCATTTATGGACTTCACCTCCATGAATTTATCTAGTTCTCTTTTAAACTTTGTTATAGTCCTAGCCTTCACAACCTCCTCAGGCAAGGAGTTCCACAGATTGACTATGTGCTATGTGAAGAAGAACTTCCTTTTATTTGTTTTAAACCTGCTGCCCATTAGTTTCATTTGGTGGCCCCTAGTTCTTATATTATGGGAACAAGTACATAACTTTTCCTTATTCACTTTCTCCACACCACTCATGATTTTATAGACCTCTATCATATCCCCCCTTAGTCTCCTTTTTTCCCAAGCTGAAAAGTCCCAGTTTCTTTAATCTCTCCTCATATGGGACCCATTCCAAACCCTTAATCATTTTCGTTGCCCTTCTCTGAACATTTTCTAATGCCAGTATATCTTTTTTGAGATGAGGAGACCACATCTGTACGCAATATTCAAGATATGGGTGTACCATGGATTTATATAATAGCAATAAGATACTCTCCATCTTATTCTCTATCCCTTTTTAATGATTCCTAACATCCTGTTTGCTTTTTTGACTGCCACTGCACACTGCGTGGACATCTTCAGAGAACTATCCACGATGACTCCAAGATCTCTTTCCTGATTAGCTGTAGCTAAATTAGCCCCCATCATATTTTATGTAGAGTTATTTTTTTTCCAATGTGCATTACTTTACATTTATCCAGGTTAAATTTCATTTGCCATTTGTTGCCCAGTCACTTAGTTTGGTGAGATCTTTTTGAAGTTCTTCACAGTCTGCTTTGATCTTAACTATCTTGAGTAGTTTAGTATCTATCGTCTGCAAACTTTGCCACCTCACTGTTTACCCCTTTCTCCAGATCATTTATGAATAGGTTGAATAGGATTGGTCCTAGGACTGACCCTTGGGGAACACCACTAGTTACCCCGCTCCATTCTGAAAATTTACCATTTATTCCTACCCTTTGTTTCCTGTCTTTTAACGAGTTCTCAGTCCATGAAAGGATCTTCCCTCTTATCCCATGACAACTTAATTTACGTAAGAGCCTTTGGTGAGGGACCTTGTCAAAGGATTTCTGGAAATCTAAGTATACTATATCTACTGGATCCCCCTTGTCCACATGTTTGTTGACACCTTCAAAAAACTCTAATAGATTAGTAAGACATGATTTCCCTTTACAGAAACCATGTTGACTTTTGCCCAACAAATTATGTTCTTCTATGTGTCTAACAATTTTATTCTTTACTGTTGTTTCAACTAATTTTAAGCAGTACAACTTTATTTATTTTGCTTTCGCATAGGTTTTAGGGAGAAAATATTTGTCAAAGTATCGGGACCACAGATAATGTAGGGAATATAGAGATACCCTTGATTGGAATGAATGGGTTCAAAAGGAAGTATACAATTGCCAAGTAAGTTTAACATTGCTTTGGAAGAAAAGAACTCTGCCAATAATGTACAGGTGGCAACTTTAATTTCTGTTCAGCCATGTTCTTGTTTGTATTACTGATCATTTACATTAGTAATAAAAAACTGAAAAGTGACGAAAATTCCCCAAACTACATATTCAGATAGTTTTATTTTCTGAGTATGAAATTTACCCAGGACATGGAGAGATGACACAAGGGCCTGTATGCCATATCTATAGTCCCACAAGGGTGTTGTGCTAACTCAAAATAAATTGTGATTTGCTGGAAATCTTGGAGCAAAAAACATTACAGCGGTATCCAGAAAAGACGGATTACTGTGAGTACACTTACCACCCATAGTTCTATAGTTTCTTTTGCAGTGATAATAATGGTTAAAGTTACAAATTTTACATCCATTGTGATTTGCTCATGACAAGAAATAGGCCACATCCATGAAATTAAGACTCAGATGCAAATTTCACCCATTCAGTGTTTGGACCAGGCAGAGGAGGATTCAGATTTACTTGGGCTCTGAGCACAAATAACATTGGGCCCCCCCATACAACAGGTATGTCAGAACCGGGGCAGAGTGGGGGGAGGGAGGGAAGGTTGCCATGCCTGCTCACTTTTTAATGAGAGTGTAATCGCCTCAGGCAAGCATTGCGCTGCAGGGACTGCACTTTGCAGTGGGGAATCAGCTCTCCTGCAAGTAGAGCCAGGGTCTTCTCAGCAGACAGTTTCAGGTGGGCCTTTGCTCTCCCCCACTATGGGGCCCTGATTCTACTTCTTTTCCACCAAAAGTCCTGCCCCCTAGCCAGGCTAGAAGCCAGAGCTGGGCCATAGTAAGAACTGCTCAGGGAGCCCCGGCCGCTGCCAGGAGCTCTGGACTCTCCATCCGCCCTGGACAATGCGCCCAGGGGATGGAAACACAAGCCAGGGACTGGTCTTGTCATGGCCTGGCTCTAGCTTCTGGCCTAGCCAGGGGCAGAGACCTGGAGGGAAGAGGAGGAGCAGGAGCAGAGCCATAGTTATGGCACCATTGCCCCTCCCCCAACTTCTATACAGTTTCCAGCACTCCTATGAGGGCCCCCAAATTGGCCCAGTGCCCTGGGCACAGACTCCAGGTGGCTCCACATGCTGCCCTCACCTGCAGACACTGCCTGATAGCTCCCATTTGGCTGTGATTCCCAGAAGTGACCAATACATAAATAAATAATCCAGAATATTAAATTATAGTACCAAAATACAATCATGTTTTAGAGCCACTTATCTAACTGCCTTCAATGTGAGTGTCCCCAGAGGGACAATTTTAGGAGGAAGGATGCACTTTACACATAATGATGCATAAAAGTGCTCTGCTTGGATAGCAAGAAAGATGAACGTCAGTAGTCTCCATTAGCAGGAATGTTTAATTGCATGCCACAACACATTTTCTTCCTTCCCCAAAAAAAGGGTGGGGGGGGGGGGGGGAAATAGATAGTCCATAAATATAAATACACTTGCACCTCTCTAATCCAGCAACCCTGGGAAACAGGATTTGCTGGACCGAAGATTTTGCCAGGCCAGGGAGGGAGTGAGGAGGATGGAAGTGGGTCACTTACCTGGTGCTCCATGTCCCTCACTGCTCGCAGGCACTGTCCTCGCAGGCACTGTCCATGCCGCTATGGGAGCAGCAGAGAAAAGCTTCTGTACTGTACTGCCGTCGCTGTACAGCCGTTCCCCTGGCTGGGAAGGAGGGGGACTGGCAGTGCGCACAACCGTTCCGCCTGCCAGGGTCCATGCCACGGATGTTCCCAAATTAGGGATATCCGGAATATGGAGGCTATAGTGTACTGATGCCTGAGTAAACAATAGCATAAAAGCAGCCTGAAATAAACAAATCAACCAACTAATTAACTAAATTACATCCGACCTAGGTGAAGTCAATGTACAGGATATTATCTTTCTAACCTTAGTAATCCCCTTCTGATCCTCATAATCTCTTTTCCCATTGTGCAGTATTTAGATGCTTTCATGCACATCTAACATCCCACAATAAAACAACATAACTTTGACAAGAATTTTGCAGAAAATACAGCTTCATCATCAGATCATTCAAAACTGACATCTTGCTAGAGTCATGTTCTTCAATGTTGTGTTAGAGAACTAAAGCCTTGACAAATAAACAAATACATTTCCTCACTCATCCACACAAATGCCTGTAAAAATCTATCCTTTCCTATTATCAGTTAATATCACAATCATATGCCACACACATACACCCCCCCGTTCAGCACTTGTGATAAGAAAGTCTTCATGAAATGCATTAGGTTTGTTCCTGCTTCACCAGATAACTCCCCAGGATCTCTATATTATTTGCTCCCAACTGATTTCTGCACAAAGAAAAATATGTACTGTGTTTCAATATCATTTCATTTTGAACTGCTTCATTCTCTCCCTAGGTTGGAGGGAGAGTTTCCACCATTGAGCCTACAGATGGAAAAGTGTAGTTCATATAACTTATCTGATAGTGGAGCAGGAAGGCAAATAATACTCCCTTCACATTTTTGTCCCAGGACACTAGAATTGGGAGAAAACACAGAGGTTGCAAAGGGAGTGAGAGGTCAGTTCATGCGGGTGAGGCTCATGGCTTGGATGAGGCAATTGGGAGCCAAAGTTCCTTTTTGCCTTTTTCAGACAGAATCTATGTGACATCAATTATACACAGTAGTGGCAGCAAAAGAGATATATCTCCACCCCCCTCCCCTTCTGGGAGCTTGTCTCTATCCTCCTCCATTAGTACTACAATTGTATATTTCTGTCGATTTTTAACTGTTTTCAAACTAATAACGGTGACCTCTTTCACACAGCAAGCATCTGAGTATGGCCCCCTCTTATAAATTAAAACACTTTTAAATATATTTTACACAATTCTAAATGCTGCAGGCAAAGAAGGCTTTCGGATGGAGGTTGCAAGCTCACTATCCCCACAGGGTCCCAACCCCTCGTTTGAGAACCCCCGCTCTACCAGGAGATTCCTCCAATACCTAGCCTTCGGGAGAAAAAAGTGTTTACTGCTGCTCAGCATAGGGCCTATTTCAGTTCGCCAGGACTCTGACTCCTCCTGGGCAGTTTCATTATCCCTAAATCCCTCAATATTGCCTTCCCATCATCCTAGAACAATAAGTAAGAATCAGTGCGGCATTCAGTGTACTTCTTTAATTTTCGCTTTGCTGCTCCCCAGTTTTTAAGCCAAGCCATTTGAGTCTATTAGTTGCTTCTGGATTACAGGCAGTCCCCGGGTTACGTACAAGATAGGGACTGTAGGTTTGTTCTTAAGTTGAATCTGTATGTAAGTCGGAACTGGCATCCAGATTCAGACACTGCTGAAACTGACCGCCAGTTCTGACTTACATACAGAATCAACTTAAGAACCCCAAGCGTCCCCAAGTCAGCTGCTGCTGAAACTGATCAGCAGCTGATTCCAGGAAGCCCGGGGCAGAGCAACTCTGCCTGGGGCTTCCTGTAGTCAGCGCTGGTCAGTTTCAGCAGAAGCTGACTTGGGGATGCCTGGGGCAGAGCAGCTGGGGTGCTACTGGACCAACCCAGCAGCACCCCATCTGCTCTGCCCCAGACGTCCTGATTCAGCCGCTGCTGAAACTGACCAGCAGCGGCTGAATCAGGACCTGGGGCAGAGCAGCTGGGGTGCTGCCGGGTTGGTCCAGTAGTGCCCACGGGCGCTGCAGGACCAATCGGCAGCGCCCCAGCTGCTCTGCCCCAGAGTCCAAAACAAAAGCCTGGTCTGCTGGGGGGGGGAGCACACTAGCTGCAAAGCCTCAGAAGCGCGGGAACCCGCCCGGTGCCCCTGGTCTGCTGGAGACGTCTCCAGCAGACCAGGGGCACCGGAGCAGCTTACAAACGGGGCTTTCTCGCCCAGACTTCCGGGGCGAGAAAGCTCCGTTCGTAAGTGCAGATCCGACGTAAGTCGGATCCGCGTAAGTCGGGGACTGCCTGTACTATGTTCACCTACTACCTAGCATCATGTTCCCCATGTTGTGCTCTATAAACAATACACACCATTTCTTTACTAAGGGCAGGCGTATACTACTGCTTAAGTCGATTTAATTTATGTAACTTAGGGGTGTGAAAAAGATACACACACACATCCCCTTGGGACACAAATTACAGCAACCTACCATACATGAATCTTCAGCTTTCCACCCACAGCTAAGCCTCAACCTGTAAGGGGGAGCGCTAGGGGAATCAGGCTCTTTCTCTCTACTGAGTCACTACCCAGGGTGCCATGGACCAACTCATCCTCCTTTCAGCAAGTCTAAGTTTGCTTCTGAGAGCTACTGCCTACCTCTCGATCCCCTTTTTTAGAGCACAGCCCCTCCAATTCAGTTTTTAAAAAAAGGAATCCAAAGGAGCCTTTGGTTCTCAAAAGCGTGGTGGAAAAGAAGGCATTTCCTGTGGGCCGTTCTCACTCTGGGGTCCCCTCTCAGCCTCCTGCATGGCTTCCTGGAGAAAGGTTTCCCATTCATGCAGCCCATCCATCACTCCTGCTCTGGATTTTTGAGCTCTCTCTTAACCTGCTTCCCTGGTTGGCATATGCTCGGCATGCCTGGAGAAGTGAAGCTACCTGGGCCCAGTTTTGCCTGTTAATGCCTTTGGGGCCAGGGAGGGATTTATATACCTCATCACTGGGTTCTACACAGTGCTGACTAGAAACAGGATATCTTTTCCACGATTAGTGGAGTTTGTGAGAGTAGGAGTAATTGGGAAGTCCCAGGTGGCTGTTTAAGCCAGATTTCTAGAAGATCTGGCATTTTCTCTCTCTCAAAACTCCTGCTAAAGGATGATTATTTTCTCTGCAAACAGCACACGTCTACATTGCTCCACTGAATGAAACACACCTCTTTCATTCCAATTAGTGCAAGAATGTTTGGGGCCAAAGAATCAGTCATGTTACAACACAGGAAGCCGAGGCATTGTGTAACAATCTAGTGTTTATGTTAATGCAAGTCGCCCTCTTGGTTTTTTTAGCTGGTTTACAGTAGGGCAGTCCAGAGTCTGGTCTGAAGGCTACCCATGGTCCTAGATAAAATATTTGGTTTCATATAGTGTATATTAACTGGGAGTTAATAAATCTTTAACTGCTGGTGGGCTATCCTTAAAGAATGCATGAAGCCAAGGCCATACCTCTCCCCTCCAATCAACACAAGACATCAGAGATATTTATACGAAAACCAGTCGCTTCCTCTAAAGTAATCTTTCTGATCCATAAAAATAGACCAAGACTAATTTAAATCTAGATCCTGTTGTCCAGTTGTCCAAGCTCCTTCTTAACGCAGACTTCACAAAAATTCTGCTGTTTGGGCTAGAGAACAAAGCCATTGGTTTATTGACTCATCCCAGTTATCCTCGGTGGTATTTTATTAAATATATATGATGTCAGGTTCTCCTCCGATACCCCATCAATAAAACTCCTTTCAATGCTCAAAATATCCATGATCTTGTCAAACAGGCTTTTCTATATATGGCCCTTCCAGAAATTTAGATCAGGTGAAAACCAGGCATCAGTTGGATTCATTTGACCAAATTTGTTCTCGTTCATAGCAGAGCCTGAAAAGTTCCTTTTATTTCTTAGTATGGTAAAGTTGCTGTTTCAGAAGATTTGTAACTATGCCTCTGTCTAATGATCTGTGGTGAGAGTGAGTACATACACTGTGCAGGCAGCAAGTGAGATTTTGAAGAGTATCCAGTGATTTGGGGTTCTTAATTTAAGACATCGTAAAGGGGCCTGATTTCAGAGGGCATGTGCCTACCACTTTAAGGCATCATAAATTGAGCACTATAAATAAAAGGACCCAAAGATCACCAGTCTCTTTCAAAAATGTTGGCAAATGACTTCATTTTAAAAAATCTGGCACAAACCCCTTCCTCCTTCAATCTCTAACATTCTCAGGACCTAATCCCCTCCTTATCAGACACCAACATCAGTCTGGCAAGATGTGAAGCTATCAATGGTGCTTCATTTCTAATTCAAATCAATGCCCAATTACTGGAGTATATACTGTTCATTACTAACATGCACTGGTCTATGTCCACTGAAGTTTGGCCATTGACTTAATTGAAGCAGTATCAGGTCCAAGATGGTCATTGAACAGAAGTGGCAGTAGTATGCTCTCAACTCCTACATTTTTTATGACTATGTATATAATGTCATAGTTAGCACAGCACTTTACACAAAAAAGTCACAGTCTCTACCCCAAAGATTAAAAGGCCTGACCCTTCATTTAATTAGGTAAATGGTGAAATGTTAATAGGTGTAAGATAAGCAGATGTTAAGAAAAGAAAATGCAGGAAAGGGTGGAACAAGGATACAATGAGAATGTGATCATCACAAAGATTCACACTCCCCCACACTAAATACATAATTAGGCATTTTAGGGGTGGATCCATACCCAAACAGACGAGACACAGTCTAAAGGAAAGAGAGCAGGAAGCAGAGGAAGTGAGCAGAACAGAGGCCACAAAGCAACCACAAATGCTGGATTTAGAGTGGTAAGTGACTACAAATAAGAAGGGAAGTGTGTTGTGTTCGATTGTTTCCATGCAGGGGCAGTGGGATCCATTACTGCTAACCAAGGAATGTATCTGAGGCAGGACAGTGAAGTGACTCAGCCAACATGTGAGAAGCAAACAAACAAGTCCTGAGGACTACCTGTGGAAACTCTGAAAGAAAGAGGTTACAGTGTCTACACAGACACATCCCAACAAGTGATGAGACGCCGTTGGAGAGAGAATGTAAGGTAACTGGGATTGAGGGTGGTGGGCGTATGTGGTCCCAATTTGAAAGAAAATCAGAAAAGCTGTCTCTGCAGTAAGTGGAATCTGGATTCCTTTCCAGAGGCAAATATATAGGGGCACAAGTAGAACTGGTAGGGAATTTTTTGATGAAACAGGTTTTTGTGAGAGAATATCGATTTATCAGAACCAAAGCTTTTCATGGAAAAGGGTCACAGTCAACCAAATGTTGGTCAGAAAGGTCTCTCAGATCTAGAATTGTGAATCTCTGTCCATCTGCCTCTAGATTAGCACATCACCTGGGAAATGGGGCACACAGGTTCAAATCCCTGCTCTAGGGCAAGGACTTGAACCCTGGTTTCCCACATCAGTGTCCAAATAACTGTGCAATAGTGTACTCTATATCTGCTTGTACTCTAGCTCAATGACTAATTAATTATTTATACAAAGTGGAATAGGTCCAACAGGAGACACTGCGAAAGATCCATCACCGTCCGCCTAGCCACTGGAGCACTCCTATAGAGATATAGGAGAGCCCTGGTTAAGCCCCAGCTTTGTCTGATTTGGAGCATCGTGATATTAGCTATTCTGGGTTGGGGCTGTGTGTGTGTCCCTATGAAAAATTTCATCCCAGTGCAAAAGAGGAACATATTTGAAATCTCAAAAAACTTTGCTGGACGGGAAAACCTTTTCACGATCTGCTCTAGCAATGACTAATATTTGAAGTCACCAAGGATACAAAATTAAATGGAGTACAAAGAAAAGTCAGAGGCATCAGAAGATTAAAGAATCAATGGGATTACTATGGAGATATTAGAAGGAAGAATGTGGCAACCAGGGAAAAAAAATCGATTATGCAATCATCTATGAAGACACTCAGGCAGATTGCCAGCAAAAATGATCCTGCATTTTTTTGAGGCTGGCTAGTTGACAAGTAGGATCAGGCTGAGAACAGGAGCCTAGCTACTGACAAAGAAGCAAGGAGAAAAAGCGCCAATAGAAAGTAAGAAACAGCAAGACATTTTAGGCAATGACTATAAAACAGAGGAAGAATCCACAGATAGCATAGACACTTGCCCAACTCTTTGATGATTTTTGCTACGTAGAGGTCAAGACTAGAAGATCATAATGGTCCTTTTTTACCTTGGAATCCCAGTGCAGGAAAGTGGTGGAATCCTCTAAGAGGGCATGTCTTCACTCGCTGCAACAGAGATCAATGTTCTAATGTTTGATTTAGCAGGTATAGTGTAGACCCACTAAATAGAATATGGAGGGCAGCTCCAGCTGGAGCCTGTACTCCTCGCAGTCTCAAGGAGTAAGGGAAGCCAATGGGAGTGTTTGATCCCATCAGACTTCCGCTGTGATGCCAGCAAACTCAGTTTAAGGTAAGCCGACTCCAGCTACATATTCTACATAGCTCAAGTTGCGTACCTTAGGCTGACCTTCCAGGTTGAGTGTAGACTTGGGTTTAGACTAGACACAATGCTGCATGGAACAATGTTACATTGGCAAGATGAAAAACTGGGTTGAATGGGTTGTTTTGTTTTTTTCATCACTATGTTTTCTGAGTCCATTAGACTATGATCTATGCCCAAACAAGTGGCTATGGATTAATGTCGCCTTCTCGCCTACCCTACATTACTATCATATTAATTGCAGTTGATTGTTCATCAGGCTATAGCATTAACATTATGAAATCACAAGTCCTGATGCATGGTCTCCAACTATGAGCAAATATGTCTGTACTTAGCATCCTCATTCCCCACATTCATTACCTTTGAAAAACATCCCCTAGCAACTATTCTGGGTCACTGTTTCAATGCAGAGATTCCTATATAATTTAGGAGATCAGTGGATATTAGAGAGCCTTCATTCTTACGTATGCCAGACAAAGTGATGTGATGAATGCTCTGCTCTACCCTGACCTAATTATTGCTTTTGCTATGTCTGCTGAGTTTGAGGAGAGTCCACAAGACGTTCCAAGGACCTTTGCTCCACTGGAATGCTGATATGCCTAAATTTAAAGTTTTTATCATGTTTAGCCTTTATTTAAAAAGTCAGTTTGCATCTTGGAGAATTTCACCCATAGAATTCCTACTGACCAATGTCAAGATGCTCCCCTCTGAGATGTATTTTGAATAGCAGTTAGAGATTACTTTGCAAATATGTGGGAGGAGTAGGCAGGATGAAATCCTTCACTTCCTACACAGATTACTTCACTCTTCACATCACCAGCAAATCATACAATTCTTTGTGCAACAGCTTTCAGTGTCTAGAAGAGCCTGGGCAGCTAACTAGGAACCTACTGTGCCATCTCCAATCTGAGCTACTGGGGGTGGATGTGCCTAGAGAAGAGGCCACTATCAGTTTCTTTTTCAGGCATGTTTCCAAGTAATTATTTTTAGAGGTGAACTGGGTGATCACATAGGTAAGAGGGGACGTATGGCATTCAAGAGCCATGTTATTCTGCACAGAACTTTGTACTTTTGAGTATTTCCATCATCAAGGGTTTTGTTTTGAGTTTGCAATAATATTAACTGTAATCACCTGGCATGCTTTTATCTACTTGTTTCCTTCCAATGAACCTGATCCTTGGCTTTAAATTGAAGTATAACAGACAACAGGTGAACACTTAGACATACTGTATTGATCTGGTGACTGTGACACATTAAAGAAACATCTTTCCTGCTTTGGAGAATTTGTAATATGATCTGTACAGAAAGAGCAGAAAACAGCACCACAGCAGCTGACATAAACCATTCCAGGACAGCAGCCTAAGATAGGAACAAAGATATAGCATGGAAAAGATCTAGTTCTCTCTCTCTTAGGTACTTATATAACCCCCATTACTGTAATAAATGAGCACTTCACAATCTTTTATGTGTTTATCCTGATAAGACTATTAAACCCATTATACAGATGAGAAAGAAAGACTAAGTGACTTATCCAAGGTCACCCAGGACATTTGTGGCAGAGAAAGGAATTAAACTTGGGTCAGTTTTCAGAATGGAGAGAGATAATTAGTAGTGGCTTCCAGAGGTCTGTACTGGGACCAATCCTATTCAATATATTCATAAATGATCTGGAAAAAGGGGTAAACAGTGAGGTGGCAAAATTTGCAGGATGATACTAAAATGCTCAAGGGAGTTATGTCCCAAGCAGGCTGTGAAAAGCTTCAAAAGGATCTCACAAAACTGGACAAGAAAATGGCAGAGAAATTTTAATGTTAATAAATGCGAAGTAATGCATATTGGAAAACATAATCCTAGCGATATGTTAGGGATATAAAATTCTGTTTAATTAGTTAACCGATTAAACATCATGTTAAACACATTTAACTGGTTAACCGACTAAAGGGCAGGTGGGCGGGGGGACTCTGCTGGCCCTGTGTGGGGCCGAAAGCAGCAACCTCACATAGGCTGCTTACCGGGTAACTGGTTACCCACTCACATCCCTACTACATGTATAATATAATAGGGACTAAATTAGCTAATACCACTTAAGAGAGAGAGATCTTGGAGCCATTGTGGATAGTTCTCTGAAAACATCCACTCAGTGTGTAGCAGCAGTCAAAAGAGAAAAAAAAACAAAAACCGAATGTTAGGAATCATTAAGAAAGGGATGTAGAATAAGACAGACTATCATAATGCCTCTGTATAAATCCATGGTAAGCCCGTCTAAGAATACTGTGTGCAGATGTGGTTGCCTCACCTCAAAAAAAGGTATCTTGCCATTGGAAACAGAAAAGGGGAACAAAAATTATTAGGGGCGTGGAATGGCTGCCATTTGAGGAGAGAATAATAAAATTGGGACTTTTCAGCATGGAAAAGAGGTGACTAAGAGGGAATATGATAGCAGTCTATAAAATTATCACTGGGGTGGAAAAAGTGAATAAAGAAGAGTTATTTACTCCTCCCACAACGTAAGAACTAGGGATCATCAAATTAAATTAATAAGTAGCAGGTTTAAAACAAACCAAAGGGAGTACTTCTTCACACAGTGCAGTCAACCTGTAGAACTCCTTACCAGAGGAGGTTGTGAAGGCCAAGACTGTAAGAGGGTTCAAAAACAGAGCTAGATAAATTCATGGTCATCAAGGGCTATTAGCTAAGATGGGCAGGAATGGCATCCCTAGCCTCTATTAGTCAGAAGCTGGGAATGGGTGATAGGGGATGGATCATTTGATGATTACCTGTTTTGTTCATTCCCTCTGGGGCACCTGGCATTGGCCACTGTTGGAAGACAGTGTGGTGAGCTAAATGGACCTTTGGTCTGATGCAATATGGCTGTTCTTATGTTCTTATGTCTCTAGCCATGCGCTCTTCGCAGGGCGGGAGGAGACTTCATGCGCTCCCCCAACCCTGATTGTCCTGGGCGGGGGGAGCGCACAGAGTTTCCTTAGAAACTTGTCTTAAAAGCACCACACGTTCCTGACGGTGCAGGAGGAGATTTTGCGCGCTCTCCCCCGCCCCCAGCCCTGATTGGCCTGGGGGCAGAAGCAGGGAGTGCATGAAGTGTCCTCCCACTGCCAAGGACATGGGTGCCTAGGGAGAACCTTTGGGGGGAGGGGGACACAAAGACTTCATGCACTCCCTCACCGCCCAATCATGGTCTGCGGGTGGGGAAGCAGGCAAGTATCCTGGCCCCACCACTTCCACCTGAAGCCCTGCCCCTTCCAATGCGGCCTGGGACCACTGAAAAATAGAGAGAATGGAATCTTAGAGCAGGACTGGGCAATAATTTTTTGCTGGGGGCCACTTCAAAAATGTTTTACGTGGCCCCCGGCAAAAAATTATTGCCCACCCCTGCTCTAAGACATTCCATCCTCTCTATTTGGCATGGCACTTAATTAATAACTGCACTACAAGAGTGGAAACCCCGGTGACACTTCATTTATTAATTAAATGCTAGGCAATACCATGGGGATGAAGTGCAGAGAGGCCATAAAAAGAGGTCTGAAAAACTAAAGGGCATTCTAAGTTTGAGGCACGATGCTAGAGGAGATAAAGGGATTTGGGTTGTGCAGTGCCTCGCAAGTCTGAAAAAAGAAAGCAGAATTATAAACAGGCAAAGTTGAGAAACTTCATCAGAACTTAAGGAGCTTAAAACATACGGGACAGGGTCAGCCTGCATATGCATTTGCTAGGGGTGTGACGTGATGGAATTGGCAGGAGAGGATTTGTGATTTTTACTGTCTCTTTTAGAGGAGCCTACAAAGGAAAATTCATCTGCATTGCTGTTCTCCTGTAGCTATTTTATGTGGATTGGAAGGAGTGGAACTGAAGTAGGCCAAAGAAAGGAGCTAGCAACTGTTGATCTTGTGTCTTTCTTAGGCATACCCTCAGCAGGGATAAACTGTTGTATCAAAGTCCATATTGCTTAGTGAATAAGCACCAATTGATGATTTGGTCTTGTGTATTAATCCTAAAGCATGGTGCGCTAAACCTGGCATGAAGAAAGGGGTGGGGAGTTTGCAGAGAGTACCTGAAATAAAAGAGGATGAAAGGCCACATGGAGAGCTTGTAGGGGAATGGTAGGTCAGACCAATGGCCCATGTAGCCCAGGCTTGTGCAGTACCTGGGGAATGCGGAAATAAAGCAGAATGACAAGGGGAAGAACTCAAATGTTTTGTCTGAAATTTTCCAAGATCTACTTCAGACAGAATTTATTCCTTCAAGAGGCTGCCAACCTTCCAGGGAAGGCAGTGGAAGACTGAGCATCCATAGAATGCAGGGCCAGGATAAGTGTATAGACTAAAGTTTGATTTTTTTAACCCTTCAAAATATGACGTTGCAAAAAACAGAGAAATTAAATGGTGAACTCAAAAGGAGCCACACCAAGAAAACAGCACTTTCCACTAAAGCCTGTCTTCATGATCACTTAGGCTGCAGAAAGCTGGGGTGTAAATCTACCCTGCACTAACCTGCCATGCAGGAGCATCCATAGGCACCCTGCTGCCATGCCCTAAATGCTCTGTGGTGTATTTTAATCTACCTTGCTTTGAAACAGGAATAGATTAAAATGCACCCTTAGGACACGTTGCCTTTATTTTGCAGGACATAAGGAATAAATGCATAGAAAATTGATGTTAGATTGCTTGCTATATTGGTTGCTGGGAAAACACTGGTGTATTATACACTTTTTACATGATGGATAAATCTAAATCAATAAGTATCCAAATAAAAAAATCTGTTACTTCACGTGTTTATTTAATTTATTTTAGATGATTGGAATTTGGATTGCTGCACTTTATCTGCTCAACCTAACAGCAGGTGAGATATGGTATTTATAAATGACTATACCACATGTTGGATTTACAGTAGTCATCTTCAAATGGAATAAAAAATGAATATGGGTACAATGAAAATTTGTTTACCTCTGAACTCATTTTATACTATATGAGACTTTAAGATGCAGTTCACTTGGTACTGGGAACTAGCAAAAGGCCTGTGCAGCACTTAAGTTTTATTGTAAGGGCTCCAGCGATGCATAAAAACCTCTTGTTCACCTTTGAGCCCGAGTCAGCAAAGTCCTATGTACTGTACATACTTAGTACACATGTGTGCACTGTTTATTAGGAACAGCCCAGTGGAATGAGCATTCAATGTGATGCAATGTCTGAGATACATTCATTTGACTTTTTTGTGTAAGAGGTCAAAGCTATTCTTTTGAGCAAAGGAAATAATGCTCAGAATTTTGTGATAAATTCCTTCCGCATTCTTAGGAGGAAAGAAATCCTCCACTCCTACACATATTCTATGAGGGCATGTCTACACTAGGAAATTATTTCAAAATAAGTTATTTTGGAAAGTGTGTCCACTCTACAGGGAAGCCTCAAAATTAGTCCGAGGCAGGCTCCCTTAATGTGGACACGCTACCTCGACTTAGAGCTCCAGGAAGCACATTACTTCAAATGATGGTGGTGAGTGGACGAATGACATCCACACTATCGCTATTTTGAAATAACTATTTCTAAATAAGCGTTATTCCTCGTGAAAAGCAGGAGCTATTATTTTGAAATAACCAGCCCATTATTTTGAAATAACAGGCTTGGTAGTGTGGACGCGCTGCTTGTTATTTCAAAATAAGGGGAGTTATTTTGACATAACACCCTCGTGTAGACTAGGGCTAAGAGATGCTATGCTTTAGAAATATGGAATATCCAACAAGTATAATCGTTCGATGCTGTATCAACTTTATAAGATTGTTGCATCTTTATGGGATGGCTAGGCGGGGTGGCTCAACAGGTGAACTGAAAGGTACATCCTGCAGGAGCTAAACTCAATAGGGAGTGATTAATGCAATTTCCAATGCTTAAAAAAATGCAGGTAACCAGATTTCTGAAGTTTTAGCTCATGGGAAACAGTTTATACTGGTTGGCCTGGTTCAAGACAGCTAATTCAAAAGACTTGAAAGCGCACCAAGCGACAGCCCTGAATGGAGGGGAGGGTCGTTCTCACCCAGTTCAAGGACTGACGCTAGACAGTGCTCATGAGAGACGGGTGCCGTGAAAGGTCCTGAATTCAGTACTTTGTCCTATCAGGGTCTCCATGTGGAAGATGGGTGAGAGCTGGTAAGCTAGCCATGTGTTGAAGCAGTATATTGTTTTTACGTTTTCTCTTAAATGCTTAAACAACAGCGTGCTCCATGCAAGCTAGCTGTTCACTGCTTACCCCTGCCACTGCACCTGAAAGAACAGGTGCTGGCGGAAAGCAATTCAGTGAAGGAGATGATAGAAAACTGCAGGAATCTGCAACCTACTTTCCTGGGCCAGAGGGAAGATCCCAATCCAAGGAAGATAACAGCTAGAGCCTGAGACCTAGGTTGGATGCCCTCGTGAAGATCAGAAAGGGTCAGAGATGCAGTTCATCTGGGAACTGTGAAATACACACATGTTGCTTTGAGTCAGGAGCTGGCAGCAATGACACCATTACACATTTTTTACAAGTCCACTCTCTATTTTCTACTATGTTAAGGAAAAACGCTGCCACAGAAGTGTCCTGGTTTTTCATTCTGTTTATCTATTAATAACTAACATTTGTACTGTATTATCTGCATTAGCTAATACTGACGTATAGAACAGAATCTGGACTTCAAAATTGATCATAAAACCAAAAGTCTAGTGTCTGCTTCTTTTAAAGTTTCTGTAGCTTCAAATGTACCACCAAGCTGTAATGGATTCCAAAATACTAATTATTTGCTTTATATGCTACAGGCAAAGAAGTCTGCTACAAAAGAATTGGCTGCTTTTCAAATGAACCGCCATGGGCTCGAATGCCAGGGAGATTTCTGGCCGGTTTACCCAACCCTCCAGAGAGTATGAAGATCAGCTTTATTCTTTACACTAAAGAAACTAGAAATAATTCTGAAGTGAGAACCTATTTCTATTTTAATATAGGTTGTATCTCCCTAATCTGGGACTCTCTGGTCTGGCAGACTATGGATGTTCCTGGACCACATAGCCTAGGAATAGGGAGATCTGGCGGCAGGGTAGGAGCTCAGTAGCTGGGCTTGCGACTCGGCCAGGAGTCCCATGTCAGGCACGTGGGTGGTGCAGTGGGGAGCTCTATCAGAGGCCGCAGCGCAGGGGTGGGGGTTAGGGTTGCCAGGTTTCCGGTTTTGAACCGGACACTCCGGTATTTGAGCTTTCTGTCCAGGAAACAAATTGAGAAAATATAAATGTCCGGTATTTTCTAATTAAGTAAGTAAGTTTTTTTATTATTATCACGAGTATCAGTACATAGTTGCGTACTGCCTGGCTGGTAGACGCGCTCATGCTGCATCTACACAATTACACAGTAGAGAGGAGGGGGGTGGGGGCGGGGAGGGATGGAATCCCCGGGGCCAGACTCGCCCATGTGCCCCGCCGGGACCATGCGCGGGACGGGCAGCACCCTGGGATCTGCATGCACCCAGGCCAGCCCCGCTTCCCGCCAGCCATTTCCTCCCTCCTCCTCCCCCCCCCCCCACTCTTGCCCTGGCCAGCCCCGCTCCCCGCGACCCCTTCCCGGCCAGCCCTGCTCCCCGCCGGCCAGTCCCCCCCTGGCCAGCCCTGCTCCCCTCAATCCCCTCCCGGCCAGCCCTGCTTCCCGCCAGCCGTTCTCCCCTCCCTCCCCTGGCCAGCCCCACTCCCCCCGACCTCCTCCCAGCCAGCCCCGTTCCCCTCCCAGCTGCCCCCCCATCTGAGATCAAGTATGTCCAATATTTTTTTAAAACATCTGGTAACCCTTTTGGGGGTGCAAGTGGATCTGGTGCACATGAGGAGCCGGCTTAAAGCTGGCTTTCCATGGGTACGGGCTCCTGCCTCCCCTTTTCACTGCCTCAGATACAGAGGCAGCAAGGAGGAGGGGGATGAATGTATATAGTTGACAGGATTAGCCCAGACTTATGGGTTAGTCATGTAGTTGTCTACACATTAACATATCTAGAATTGAATGGAAATTGCAAGGGAAAAAGGAGCATTTCACAGTGCCAATGTAGTCTAGTTCACCTTCAAATGAAGGCTGTTCTTCTGGGGTGGCCTAGTTGAATTTGTCCATCTCAGTCCATTTCCAAAAAGCATGTCTGCCCTCATCATACTGCAAAGGACAAAACGTGCATGGAGAATTAACTCCATTCTATGATCTCATCCCTGCAGGTTTGCTGCCCCTTAGACTCTACAATATTAGTACCATCCCACAGAGCCAGAACACTGTCACTTTGGGGGTGGAAGTGACTTAGATGTCTAGGTTCCATGATGAAGTGATGTAGGCTTTTAGGAGCCTAAGTCCTATTGACGTGCACTGAGACTTAGGAGCCTAAGACTCTTCTAAAAAATGGGACGTAGGAACTTTTGAAAATTTTGCCCTTTGTGTTATGCATGAACATCAAAAATGCACCCATCACAAGCTATGACTGTGTAAATGTGACAGCCACCATGTGACCAACACAATAGGGATCCAACTGGGCACCTCAAAAGGAGCTATTAAAGTTCCCTTGCCAGGGCTATGAGAGAGCATATGAGGACATGTAACACACTCAGCAGTGGCATACACAAAACATTACTGCTCTCCAGCAAATTAAATCTGTTAGCACATCTCTTGTATTGTTGTCCAGCAGCTTAATTTGCATTGAATACAAATGTCTCAAACTTAGCTCATAGAGCAGGGATGGGCAACCAAGAATGGTGGGTCGGCCACGAGTGGCCCTCCTTCACCTCAGTGAGCCACAGCAGCCCATGGGCCACTGGGGTTCCACCTGGGGGCCCCCTATCTGCCCCTCCTTCCCCATGCACCTCTTGCGCACTAGGGCACCGGAGCCCCACACTTACCTGCACGTTCCACTCCATCCCAGCACTTTTGGAGTCTGTGAATCACCAGATCTGCACTGCATCACACTGCTCCTCATCCCTATCAGAGCTGGAACACCACCAATCAGCTGTTGGTGGCATTCCAACTCTGGGGGGAAGCTAGGGATGGAGTGCTCCTCCAAAAGCGCTGGGAAAGAGGGGGAGGAGCAGGAAGTACAGGAGTCCAGTGCCCCAGTGTGCCAGAGGCGCGTGGGGGAGGGGAATAACCAGGGGGGCAGCAGACTGCAAGTTGCCCACCACTGCCACAGAGGCATTGCTCCGGAGTGCTTCAGAGTCCCACCCTCTCCCCTCACCCAGAACACAGACCCACTATTTGTTTAAACAGTTACACGGCAGGTTAGATGTCAATCAGGCAGCAGAAGAAAGGACCCCATTAAATTAACACACAACAGGCTTCTACTATTGCACCTAGCATGGGGTTGTATCAGCCTATTTCAACAGAGAAGTGACAGCAGTCATTCCATCCCCTGTGGTTTCCCAAAGCCGCTCTTTGGGTACACTGCAGAACTGGGGAGCCACGTCAGTGTGTAGGCTGGCATGGGAGGCTACTCAGTGGGTACTGTCATTATCTTATACTGGCTGGCCCTCTGTATAAAGAGGTGTTTGCATACAAAAGCAGTGGTAGGGACAGTACAGGAGAATGGCTCCTTTAGGAGTGTTGCTGTCACTGGAGCTGGAGAGGTAGAAAGCCAATGAGACCTACGGATTTCCAGGATTAAAGATAGTATTTATTCATTACTCTTATCCAAGGGACCATCTAGGCCACATTTTATTTTTGTTCCTTAGTTAAGAAGAGCTGGAAGATGATGATTATTACTGTTGTTTTTACTCAAAACAGGTGATCTCTGCAATACATTCCTCAACTATTAAGGACTCGCATTTCAACTCACATAGGAAAACACGCTTCATTGTTCATGGATTCAGAAGCACCGGAAAATATGGCTGGGTGGCAGAGATGTGCTTGGTATGAGAGAATATCCTCCAATTTCCAACTTTAACTGCAGCCGCATTCGATCACTGGTTTTTAAATGCTAGTATCAAGTCTGCATTTTGACAACCACCTGGTGTTACTAATGGATGAGAGGTGCTAACTAATATGTAACAACTTTAATAATCACCTTGCCCTCTTCGAGAATTGGGTGTGGGAGTGAATTGGCCTGTACATTCCAGGATGGGGAAATAGATCATTTGATGAGTACCTGTTCTGTTCATTCCCTCTGCGCACCTGGCACTGACCACAGTTGGAAGACAGGATACTGCACTAGATGGATCTTTGGCCTGACCCACTATGGCTGTTGTGTTCTTATCATTGTTTGTAAAACTCACAACTTAAATTTAAAAGGAAAAAAAATCTTTATGCAAAGGTTAGTTAGTTGTTGAATAGAACCTCCAAGGGCAGGGTTTCGGGAGGGTAGGGGGGATAGCAGCCATGTACACCAGGGCACAGATTGCTTTTCATCCCATTCCCCGGACTATAAGGGAGCAAGGAAAAAGTACTTGCATGCCTCTCACTCCTGGCTGGTGAAGGGAGAGGGCAGAGGAGTAAATCACGACATGCAAGTACTTTCCCCTCACTCCCTGATACACCAAGGATGGGATGAAAAGCAAACCACGTTCTGGTGCGGATGGCTGCTACCCCACTAGCCCTCCCAAAACTCTGCCCTTGAGATTTTCCTAAAAGAATCAGATGGGTAGCCGTGTGAGTCTGAATCTTCAAGAACAACGAGAAGTCCTTTGGTACCTTATAGACTTGGGCTGTGTCCAGACTCAGGGGTTTTTTCGAAAAAAGTAGCCTTTTTCGAAAAAACCTCACCTGCGTCCAGACTCAAGCCACGTTCTTTCGAAATTAAATCGAAAGAACGCGGCTTTTCTTTCGATGGCGGTAAACCTCATTTCACGAGGAAGAACGCCTTCTTTCGAAAGTTCCTCTTTCGAAAGAAGGCGTTCTTCAATGTAAATAGGGCTTCTTCGAAAGAGAGCATCCAGACTCACTGGATGCTTTCTTTCGAAAAAGCAAGCGGCTTTTTCGAAAGTTCAACGTGCAGTCTAGATGCTCTCTTTCGAAAGAGGCTTGCAGTCTAGACATAGCCTAACAGATTTATTGGAGCATGAGCTTTCTGTTAGTCTATAAGGTGCCAAGGGACTTCTCATTGTTCCAAAAGAATAACACATGAAGGCTAAAAGCTACAGTAATACCAATGTGCTGGCCTAATATAGCACACAATTTTTTTTTTCCCTACCCAGAACTCTTAATTAAGGCAGGTTGCAAATACAGAAAATTGGGCTTTTGACAGAGTGACTTTTTGTAAAAAGTGTCAGTTTCCCACGGGTTATTTTGGGTTTTTAGAAAATAAAACTTTTGAATTAAAATGGTCAGTTTTTCAATGACAATTTGAAATTTTCCAGAGAAAAAATATTCCTACTAGCTTTACTCACAATTACTGGACTCATCATAGACATGGAGTACAGATAAACAACCCAAGATCAAAAATATGAAAAGTCAATACACCGCAGAGAAATTAACTTAAAAAATAAAAAGACCACCACATAGTATCTCTCACTGTCTCATGTTATATGGGGTGTGACCCAAATTTACCTTCATCCATTGAACATAAAAAAAACTAGGCTATAATGTGATCCATGTACCTGCTCTGTGGAATAAGAGGGTAAGAACCCCATGCACCTCTGCACCTCCTCCCCAAACAGTGGTCTAAGCATAAAGTGGTAAACAATCTGCTTTTTCTTTAGTCCATACTTAGGCCTTAGCCAGCTGATACATTCCTGCAGAAATGGCAGCTTGCCTTTGTGATTTCTTCTGGTGAACATTCTTGACTTTTGTAAACCTCCAATGTAGAAGTCATTGGTCTTTAGCTTTACCTGCTGTTGTAGAAACCTCCCACTCAGATCTGAGCTCTCCTTTGCTTCTCTTCAGAACTGCAGCGTTAGCTTTAAAATCAATAGTTTTACTAAATTGTTTGCAGAGGAGATTAAATAAATAGCCAGATGTTGTATACAGCAAGAAATAAGTTTATTGTTCTGATTTGAAGTGGTCATGGTGACAAACACTGAAAAAGATCTTGATTGTGCTCTTTTATAGCTTGGATATTTGTGTCTACAGGCAGTCCCCAGGTTACGTACAAGATAGGGACTGTAGGTTTGTTCTTAAGTTGAATCTGTATGTAAGTCGGAACTGGCGTCCAGATTCAGCCGCTGCTGAAACTGATCAGTTTCAACAGTGGCTGAATCTGGACGCCAGTTCTGACTTACACACAGATTCAACTTAAGAACCCCAGGCATCCCCAAGTCAGCTGCTGCTGAAACTGATCAGCGGCTGATTCCAGGAAGCCCAGGGCAGGGGCTTCCTGTAGCCAGCCACTGGTCAGTTTCAGCAGCGGCTGACTTGGGGACGCCTGGGGCAGAGCAGCTGGGGTGCTGCTGGGTTAGTCCAGTAGCGCTGCCGCTCCTCGGCGCTACTGGACGAACCCAGCAGCACCCAAGCTGCTCTGTCCCAGGTGTCCTGATTCAGCCGCTGCTGAAACTGACCAGCAGTGGCTGAATCAGGATGCCTGGGGCAGAGCAGCTGGACCACTACAGGACCAACCGGCAGCGCCCCAGCTGCTGTACCACAGGCGTACGGAGCAAAGCCGCGGAGCACGGGGGCAGCGGGACAGCCCAGACGCGCCGTGGCTGTCCTGCTGCCCTTGGGCTCCGCGGCTTTGCTCTGCTTTGCTCCCTGTCTCCCTGGTCTGCAGACCAGGGGGACGGGGAGCAAAGTGGCGGAACACACGGGCAGCACATGGGCCCTGTTCGTAACTGCGGATCCGACATAAGTCGGATCCGCATAACTCTGGCACTGCCTGTATAAATGTCAAAGTTTTCCTCATTTTGTGTTTCATTAGAAGTGCATACATGCTGCAGGAAAGTGCTGTCCTTTGTAAACAACACAGAACTCAAATGCTCAATTTACCCAATTGATTAATTTTGATAAGCTAAACCTGCATTTTACTGTGTGCTTTCTTAAGTGTTTTCTGTTTACACACTAGCTGCTGGTGGAAGTGGAAGATGTGAACTGCATTGCTGTGGACTGGAAAGATGGTGCAAAAGGCACATACATTAGTTCAGTGAACAACCTCCGTGTTGTTGGAGCTGAGATTGCTTATTTTATAAAGACTCTTAAGGTAAAAAAAAAAAAAAAGATGAATTTCAGTTATGTTTTTAAAGCTAAATTCGCATAAGCATAATGGGTTTACGTGAGTGGTGTCTTTCTGCTCTGATCTTGTTTTATGTAGCCAGAAAAGTATAATTCAAAAATTTAATGTTTTTTGAAATGGTAAACATAGCTGATAGTTGAGAATCACCAAAATTGGGATACCCACACATTCACAAAGAGTATTGACATATGCCGGTAGTACAGTAATTTGATAGAAGCGACTAATTAATTTAAAAGACCAGTAGGTGGCAATATTTCTTTACTTTCTCAACTGTATTTATATATCCTCTTCCAGGGATACACCAACATAACTCTTAAAAGCAAATAGGAAATAGTTGTTAGGAATACATATTTATGCTTGAGAGAGAGTTTCAGTCTTAATTCACTCCCAAAGCAAACAGAGGCTTGGAGCAATACAGAGGCTTAATTAATACTGATGGATTTCTGGTTCTAATGTCCGGCTGCAGCAATCCAGAGGCTTAATTAATACTGATGGATTTCTGGTTCTAATGTCCGGCTGCAGTATGTATACACTCTTAAATCCTCTAGTTCTAATGTTGTTACTTCCTGTACAACAGATCAACAGCATTATCCCAGAAGTTCCCTGTTATCAACTTTCATATACTATAAATAGGTGCCCAACTTTCACAGTAAGCCAGAAAAAACAAGCAAAATTCATTTAAAAACAAGGCCAAAACAAGCCAATTGATAAAAGAACCCCAACATTCTATGTGACTTCATTCCCTCCCCCCCACCCCCATCATGCATTCTGGGACTGCAGTAGACCTGCTATGCATCCCTTAACTCTCTTTCCCCTTACTGCCCCTGCTTGCCCCTCTTGCCCCCACTTGTCCCCTCCTCACCCCCAACTTCCTGCTTGCCCCCCTCTTACCCTACTTACCAGGAGCCAATCACAAAAAAAGAAGCAGCAAGCTTCAAGCTAAATAACACAAACCAATTGAGCCTGAAACAGGCCCCATTTCTGCAGTTTTTAACTCGTTTTTCTGTGGTTTTAGCAATGACCTGCCCTGCCTCTGCTGCCAGTCCCCAGACTCTGTCTGACACAAGAGCAGAGAATTTCTTACTTAAGAACCTAAATCAAAGTGGCTGATTTACAAAAGTGCCGACACCTGCCCACTCTCTATTGATTTTAAATAGAGTTGTTGATGCTCAGTACCTCTGTGAACTCGGCCACCTATTTATCTAAATATATACAGTTAGATGCGAAACATTAGATGTCTATGTCTAAAAGTTTTGGCCAACATGCTTAAGGCTCCACCTGGCAATACTGATTTTTGCAAACACTAGCATCACAAAGGAGTACCCTCTGATCTTGTTGACTGCTATTATTTCCAGCCTGGTGGCTTTGTTCCTATGCCTCTAGTCTTCTTCCTATGCAGTTATGAACTATCCTGCCTTCCAGGAAGAGCTCTCTCCTTTCCTTGGACAAGGAGATGCCAGCTCCTCATGAGATCTCTGTCTCCCTCTGTCCATTTGCTATTGTTGTTTTATGGAGTGTTTTTTCTCCAGACCCAGGCTTCTCCACTACAAAAATACTGCCATAGTAAAATCTCTGCATACCATTTCTACTCCCTGATTGGAGTCTTCCTCGGAGACCTTTACAAAGCTGTAAACTGATTTGTTTAACGTGTAGTTTAAGCATTTCTCCTCCATCAGTTGCATAGCCTAATTCTATTGCCCAAGCTTGGGCACAAAATTGAATCCAATCCAGGCCAAATTCTTGGCTACCTTACAGCAGGAATGCTACACAGCCAGATATTTTCTCTTTGTGCCTAACTGAATATGAAGCTACTGTATTAAAACTAGATCTCCAGTGTAAATGTCGTAGGTCTGTACAATATAAAGTATATGTTTTCCTTGAGCACTGTATCTGTGAGAATACTGTATTTGTAAGGGCTGGAGAGGCCTTGTACAAACACACAGCACAGCAGCATACAAGCTTATCAAAGAGATACTTAAGGAATGGCTTCATCACAGTCCATAAGTACTTATATGAGGAAGAAATTTTGATAGAGGGCTCTTCAGTCTAGCAGGCAAAGGTATTTCAAGATCCAGTGGCTACAATCTGAAGCGAGACAAATTCATACTAGAAATAAGATGCTCACTTAACAGAGAAGGTAATCAAATTGGAATAACTAAGCATTGCTGAAACTCTTTAAATCCAGATGGGAAGGTTGGTTTGTTTGTTTTCTAAAAAATGTTCTAGTCCAAACAGGAATTAATACTGGTAAACCCTATGGTCTGTGTTGTGCAGGTGATCAGACTAGATTATGACCATGGAACCTTCTGGCTGTATAATCTATGAAAATAAGATATATCTTCTGTGCTTGACATTTAAATACATATCTTGTATTTTCTTTTTCAAAACTCATCAGACAATGTTTCGATACAGCCCTTCTCAAATCCATATCATTGGCCATAGTCTGGGGGCACATGCTGCAGGAGAGGCAGGAAGAAGAATACGAGGCATCAAAAGAATAACTGGTAGGTTAATCACGAAAATGGAAGATTACATGGTATGTTCTTTACGAAATTTGCAAAGCTGGACACATTGAGCCAGATGGGCATAAATGGATATGTCTCCAACAACATCAATGAGCTGTGGTGCTTGCTTATGCTAGAGCAGAATTTAGTCCATTATATGGGTTGTTCCTATAGATATAACTATGCATTGTTTATGGTGTAAACATGGGTAAGCAAAATTCTTAAATAAAACAATAGTGCCTCTGCATACTGGTAGATATTCAGCATTTATCACCGTGTGTGTCAGCTGCAAATGCAATCATTATTGTTTTTGTAATAGTTTTAAAATATCAACAGTGCCAATTCTTATGCTGATCTGTATTTTTCGTGGCCTCAAGCAAATAATGAAAATCATACCGTAAGTTTCTCTACAAACATACCTTTCAATATCTTATAATCCATCTGCCAAGTAAAGTTTACGTTTCTCCTCAACATACTCTCCATGGAAGTGAGAATTGGGCTGGACTTACTAACAAGGCAGAATAGTGATAGAAATGTAGCCGTGTTAGTCTGGGGTAGCTGAAACAAAAAACAGGTCTATGTAGCACTTTAAAGACTAACAAGATGGTTTATTAGGTGATGAGCTTTCGTGGGCCAGACCCACGTCCTCAGATCAAATAGTGGGAAAAAATTGATATACTGTTAAGACATATGTCTTGCTCCGAATGAGTTTAAGGGATGAGGTGGGAACACGGATGTGAATCTCACTAAATGATCTTTCCCCAGGCCATGGGGAGGAAATAACCACAAGTCCCCTGAAGACTTTTCCGTGATTCCTCTTGATTTTCTCCATCCCTACATGCACCTGCCTAGCAATAGAGCATGACAGCAATCCCTGCATGCCAAAAGCACAAGCTCTGCTGTAGAAAAGTATAGGAAGGGGACAGTCACCTCCTTCCCATACCACACTAGCCTTGCCTCCTTTCCATACCAAACTAGCTCTGCCTAGGGCAGCAGAAGCCTGTGGCACAGTTCCCACATTCTCTTACAGCAACATACAGTGCAAGATACTCCACTCTGGCGGGAGCCCCTTGCTGTAAGCCATGATGAAGGTCTTAAGTATTGGGAGAAGATGGTTCTCCTTAGGTTTGTGGGCACAACCAGAAAGAGACAAGCTTTCAAGCTACACAGAGCTCTTCAGTTCTAGGTAAGGTACTCAGAGCTTCATAGCTAAATACAAGATGGATCAGATTGTTTAGCACAAATAGTTAACACATATTGTAAGAGTCCATGCAAGTTGAAGAATACAGTCTATTACAGCTACTGCTATTAAAGGGTGCATCTAGACTGGCAAGATTTTGCGCAAAAGTGGCCGCTTTTGTGCAAAATCTTGCCGCCTGTCTACATTGGCCGCGAGTATTTGCGCAAAAACACTGACTTTGTAATGTACAAAATCAGTGGTTCTTGCGCAAATACTCTGACGGTCCTGCTCAGGGATAAGCCCTCTTGCGCAAGTATTGTTGCGCAAGAGGGCCAGTGTAGACAGCCACGTTAATTTCTTGCGCAAGAAAGCCCAATGGCTAAAATGGCCATTGACACTTTCTTGTGCAAGAGAGCATCTACAGTGGCACGGATGCTTTTGCGCAAAAGCAAATCTTTTGCGCAAAGGCACATGCCAGTATATACGCTCTCTTGCGCAAATACTTTTAATGGAAAAACTTTTCTGTTAAAAGTATTTGCGCAAAATCATGCCAGTGTTGAAGCAGCCAAAGAGTTTCATTCTCTGTGAGGCTGGAAGACAGGCACACTTTTGAAATCATGTACTGAGGCAGGGGTTCCTCTCAACTGGGAGGACCCACACCCTTTATGAGCTGCCTATGGGAGTGCTAGGGGACACTCAATCCACAAACCTAAGTGCAATGCAGCTGATGCTAGAAAGCCAGATGTGCTATAACTGCGTTCCTGTATTGTATTTGTGGTTATCTTCCCACACTTCCCCAGATTCATTTATAGTAGTTAGTGCTGCTAGTGGCAGGAGGTGAGTAATCAAGGCACTGGACTAGAATAGATTAGTTCCTGGCTACATGACAAGCTTCTTATGTGACCGTGGGCAAGTCACTTGATCACTGTGCTTCATTCAATCTTTCATCTCTAAAGAGGAGATAGTAATAATAGTTCCTTTCTCCAATTTGATTGCAAGATCCTTTGCACACAGACTTTCTCTTACTTTACATTTGTATTGTGCCTGATACAGTTGGGCCCAATGGGTACTACAAATATATAACTGATGAAAAATCCTTAGTCTCTCACCCCACGCCAACACATAATATAGAAAACTCAATCGTATTAAAATCCCTTCTTATCGTTGTCCATATGACACCATTATACACTAACTGATAGAAATGTGCTTGCACTGGGATGAGTTTGCAGAAAGGCTGCCTGCTAGAAGTTGAGACTTGTTCTGAGAATACTTGGGAAAAAACAAGTAGACCACCAAGAGAAAATGAGGCTTCATTATCATTGGAGTACTAAATTGTAGGAAATATTTTGACTTGTGTAGGTGTTTTGACACTGTACAAATGTTTATTTCATTAAAATGTTCAGGGCTTTGCCATGGATTTCTAATACATGTTTATAGTACTACTCACTTCATTTCAAACTGATGCTCTCATAAAACAGTGAATCGTTTGTTTCTTTTTAGGCTTGGATCCTGCTGGTCCCCTTTTTGAAGGCACTCCGCCTAAAGTCAGATTGGACCCTTCGGATGCAAGATTTGTTGATGTTATTCACAGTAATGCTGCCCACTTACCGGTTGTAGGTAAGGTCCCAGATACAAGCAAACATTTGCAGCAACAATCATGACACTGAATTAATCAAGTCATTCACCATGTCATGTATGTATTTCAGGGTTTGGAATGGTTAATACCACTGGCCACCTTGACTTCTACCCAAATGGAGGAACTATTATGCCTGGATGCAATGATAGAAGAACTCCAGTGGAAAAGAGAGACCCGAAAGCCTTATTTAAATGTAAATCTCCTTCAAGCATTTGCAGCACTAATTCACAGTGTCCGTTCATAGTATAATTCTGAGCACGGAAAGTGAACCTTTCTGGGGGGAGGGGTTAATTTTTTAAGAAATAAATGTTTTTTCATATTTGGTGATAGGTGGAAAAAAGCATGAACCAATGAGGGCCAGATTACAGCCATGATAGCCTGAAGTTTGGGATGTGGGGGGGGGGGGGGGGAGGAAAATGGTCACACAGAAGATGTGGGATCAGCCTTAATTTCCACGATTTGACTGAGGATTTGTGGAGCTCAAAGGGGCAGAGATCACTTAGTGTGTCAGTTGTAATGGGAAGTGTTTGTCTAGGGTGAGGACAATCTCATGACTTATTGGGGCAGCACTGCTCCCATTTTGGTATCAAGGCTGCAAGTGATGACCATGCTGCATCCTGCACCCACAAGGCATCCAGCAAAGTACATCAGAAGCAGGAATTCTGCTAAACAACCATTGGCACCCCTGGACAATCAAGATGCTAAAGAAGCACTCAAAAGATGAGAATGTCACTGAGGAGAAACTAAATAAATTCTTTGCTTCAGTCTTCATGGCAGAGGACGTTGCAGAGATTCCCAAACCTGAGTCCACAATCTGAGGAATTGTCACAGATTGAGGTGTCATTGGAACAGGTTTTGGAACAAACTGATACATTTAACAGTAACAGGTCATTGGGACCAGATTTGCATTCACCCAATAGTACTGAAAGAACTCAAATGTGAAACCGTGGAACTATTCACTATGGTTTGTAACCTATCCTTTAAATCAGCTTCTGTACCCAATGACATGAAAATAGCTAATATGACACCAATATTTTAAAAGGGTTCTAAGAGATGATCCTGGCAATTTCTAGCCTCAGTACTGGGAAAATTAGTTGAAACTGTAGTTAAGAAAAGAATTGTCAGACACATAGAAGAACATAATTGGTTGGGAAAAGTCAACATGGATTCCATAAAGGGAAATCATGCCTTACTAATATACTAGAGTTCTTTGAGGGGGTCAGCAAGTATGTGAACAAGGAGAATACAAAGGATATAGTGTACTTAGATTTTCAGAAAGCCTTTGACAAGGTCCCTGTTATTTGTCAAGGGATAAGAGGAAAGATCCTTTCATGGACTGATAACTGGTTAAAAGACAGGAAACACAAGGGTAGTAATAAATGGTGAGTTTTCGGAATGGAGACAGGTAACTAGTGGTGTCCCCCAAAGGTCCGTACTGAGACCAATCCTATTTCACCTATATATAAAGGCTCTGGAGAAAGGGGTAAACAGTGAGGTGGCAAAATTTGAAGATAACACTAAACTGCTCAAGATAGTTAACAAAAAAGCAGACTTTGAAGAGCTTCCAAATGATCTCACAAAACTAGGTGATTGATCAACAAAATGGCAAATGAATTTTAATGTTGATAAATGCAAAGTAATGCATGTTGAAAAAAATAATCCCAACTACACATATAAAATGATGGGCACTAATTTATCTATAACCAGTCAAGAGAGAGATTTTGGCGTCATTGTGGATAGTTCTCTGTAAACATTCACTCACTGTGCAGCAGCAGTCAAAAAAGCATACAGAATGTTAGGAATCATTTAAAAAGGGATAGAGAATAAGACAGAGAATATTGCCTCTATTTAAAATCATGATATCTCAAAAAAGATATATTGGTATTGGAAAAGGTTCAGAAAAGGGCAACAAAAGTTATTAGGGTTTTGGAACAGGTCCCATACAAAGAGAGATTAAAAAGACTGAGACTTTCCAGCTCAGAAAAGAGGAGACTAAAGGTGACAGAGGTCTTTAAAATCATGACAGGTATGGAGAAAGTGAATAAGGAAAAGTTATTTACTTGTTCCCATAACATAAGAACTGGGGGAGGGGAGCACCAAATGAAATTAATAGGTAGCAGGTTTAAAACAAACAAAACAAAGTTTTTCTTCATACAGTCAACCTGTGGAACTCCTTGACAGAGGATGTCATGAAGACCAGGACTTTAACAGGGTTCAAAAGAGAACTAGATACATTCATGGAGGTTAGGTCCATCAATACTTATTAGCCAGAATGAGTAGAAATAGTGTCTCTAGCCTCTGTCAGGGGCTGGAAATGGATGACAGGAGAGGGATTACTTGATGCTTACCTGTTTCTGTTCACTCCCTCTAGGACACTGGCTACTGTCAGAAGACAGGATATTGGGCTAGATGGAACTTTGGTCTGATCCAGTATGGCCATTCTTCTGTTCTAAAGGCACAGATCTTAATACAACTCCCCTCCCTATAGTAGCATGATGCAAAGAGCTGGGCCGAGCATCTCCAAGGAGAAGGGGAAAGAATCCCCACTCCACATAGCTTGAAATGGTGGATACACTTGTGCATCCCTTCATCTCAGTTGCATTCTTTATGGCATGTTGTAATGCAGAAAATGATATTGTTTTGTGTAGCTGTAATGGAACTTGGATCAATAGCCACAGATCTTAGGCAGGTGGGAACCCAGTTTTCCAGCTATGAGTCAATGCACTGGTTAATTAAAGCAGCGAACTTCTCATCTGCTATTGAAAAGCAGGAACCTGTAACATTCACATTAAGAAATGCTACAGGATCATGCTACCCTCCTACCCATCATTTTTATTATTCTTATTGAAAATGCTGCCATTGCCAAATGTAATCGAAGATGGTTTCACAGACATTCATAATTTTGTTTTCACAGGTGCTTCTAATTCATGCCATCATTCACGCAGCCATCAGTTTTATTTCCAAAGTATCCTCCATCCCAAAGGATTTCTTGCCTATCCCTGCAGTAGATATGACTTCTTCCAGTTGGTAAGCATAATAGCCCCAAAATGGGTGAGCTACAAAAATCACATGCACATATCACACACTGAGTCGGGTGCTCGGATGTCTCTGCTCTCCCTGTGCTTGGCTGAGATCAGGGCTTGGGGGGAATGAAGCTCCAACAACAGTAATGTCAGGTGGTAGAGAGCAAGCAATCTGGCAGGAATGAGATGAATATATCCTGACTCTCACACCAGCTGCTCCTCTGTGAAACTCTGTGCTACATTTTCCACTGGAGGTGTACATCTAGCATAAGCTTCTACAAATCTCAGGCTGAAAAAAAGAGTGGTTAAAATTAAATGTTTCAGCTCATCACAACCTAAAAGGTAAGTGCACCTCTCGTTTTTATGGTTAAGCAGTTTGTTTCATCCTCAGGTGGACAAGCATAGAATCAGCAAAGAAATTGACATCAGAAACAAGAAGCTGAAATGCAGTGGGTTAAAGCAAGGGAATATCCAAGACTTTGGTGCATCAGGACATCCTCATCAGCCTTAGTTTTAGCATGAAAAATCAAAATATCCCACATTACCCAGATGCTCTTATTTTCCCTAGGGACTCTGCTTCCCATGTCCCAGCGAAGGCTGCCCAATGATGGGTCATTATGCTGATCAATTTCCAGCTAAACTGGAGAAAATAAACCAAAAATATTTTTTAAACACAGGAGCTGATCCACCCTTTACTAGTAAGTGTAGACAATTAATTAATTAGCCATATGGACATGGGGGAAAGGGAGGGGAGAGGTGGAGGGTCTGAAATGAGATATGAAACTGTAAATTCTCTGTGATGTGATAAACCTTGGATGAGCTGAATGGTGATGGATGCCAGCAATCTGATTTTATTTGGCTTTTCTTGTGTAGGTTGGAGCCACAGTATCTCTCTCAAGCTATCGGGCACAAAGCAAGTGAGGGGGGAACTAAACATAGTTTTCCATGATGCAAACGGGTTCACAAAACAGTACCAAATTATCTGGTAAGTTAATTGGCCTAATACTCGCGTTTGTAGTGTGCCATTCAGTTTACGCAGTCATTCACACCTCTGCTTACAAATCATGTTTTAACATTGCAATCACGTTAGTTAACACATTTTAAAGCAGTCAGAGCTTGCAAGTGTGGGATAATGATTAGAGCAGGCACATGGAAGTCAACTCCTTTTCCTGAGCTCTGTAACAGCCAGCTCTGGGATTGTTCATACTTCCAGAAAACATCCAGGTCTCACCAAGTATGGAGAACAGCTTTACCACATGGATTAGTCTAGCCACTTCCATGCTAGCACTGTGGTATCTTCTCATATTGATTCTCACAAGCTGCTTCACCTCTTTCCCCCTCGGTTTACCCAGTCTGTAAAATGGGTCTACTACCTACCTTGACTACATTAAAAGACTTTATTAATATGAGAACCATACAGAGACATTCGGATGAAGGGTGCAAGTAGTATATGACCCTTCACAACTTAACTCTCCCCAATGTTCAGCCCACAATGTCAGCCTCCATCTCCCACTTGCTAAATTTTAACCTTCATATTTTCTGTCATGCTGCCCTTCATGCTTGGGAGGAGCTCCCTATAAACATCCACAGAACTATGTCATTATCCTCCTTCAAACTCTCCTTTCCCAATGTCTACAAAAAACCTTGACAATGGTTAAGCTCATAGTATGCTGAGACCACAACCCACTGAGTTGACCAATACTGTCTCATTGTTTCCTTATGCATCCTCACCCCTCACTCCCCCATTTGTCACTGTCTGTGGTCTCTTGTTTTATCTTAGAATGCAAGCCGTTTAGGACAGAGGCCAATGTTTTATAGATGCAATGCCTAGCACTGGGTTCCTGGCCCACGACTGGGGCTCCTCAGAAGAGCTACAAATATGCAAATAATTAATAAAAAAGGAACAAAGTGTTATACAATAATGACAACATGCTGAAAGTTCTTTAGAACCAACCTTAGCTCAGCAGCCCCCTGGAGCTGTGGTTCTCAAGCAGAAGTCTGAGGGCATCGGGGGAGGCGAAGAGGGCATGTGCAGGTTTCAGCGAGTCCACCAAGGACCCAGAACAGAGAGTTGAAAGCCTTCCTTTACAGGACTGCAGCTCAAGGAATTGAGCCCCACCACCAAAGGCTGAAGCCAAAGTTTGAGCAACTTAGCTTCCTGGTGCCTCTGGGAATTGATCTGTTTGCTACGTTCTAACACTGGCCCTGGCTTTTATATACAGAAAAGCAGCTGTTGGGGCACAGCTGGACTGTGCCATTTTTATAACATATTGGAGTGTAGGGGAGGCTCAGAAAGGAGAGGGTTGAGAACTCCTGCCTATGGACCACAACGGATAGCATCACTCTTCTCATATTCCTATTTGCAGTGGACTCCTTCATCAAGGTAGCATTTATACAAAGTATATCGATATTGAAATTGACCCTACAAATATTAGAAAAGTGGAATTTCTCTGGAACAAGAATATATTGACCCTGCTTTGGGCCCAATTGGGAGCAGAGATTGTTTACATCGTCAATGAAGCAAATAGACATGTGTAAGTACATGTGTTTTACACTTCATTTTAGAGTCATATTTGATAAAGACTGTATACCCCTAAGGAAAGTGCTCACATCCTCGGGCGAGGCCTACTTCAGTCCCACTTAAATCCCACCAACAGAACTTAAATGGGAGCTCAAGGGCAGGAGTGGCAGCCCTTCTTGTAACAGGGGCAGCAAGTTATGTGGGCCCATGATACCTGGGCTCCTGGAATATTCCAGGCCCAGAGGCCCAGCTCCATCAATGTTTGGAGCCAGAACTCACCCCCAGCCCTACCTGGCATTCCCCGCACCTACTGACTGCATCCCCTGGCCCCGCCTGCCACCCTCAAGTGTCCCAGTTGGTTGTCACCTGCAGCTCCTTGCTGTGCTCCCTCACCAGCCACTGCCATGGTCAACTACAAGGGAGTCATGCCCAGGGCAGGCTGGGACAGCTGCTGTGCCTGTGGAGGAGGAAGGGAGACGGTGCATGGAAGCGCTCCCCCAGGCACTGTCTGAATGGTTGGGGGAGGAGGGAGCGTATCCTGGCTTGACCTCCTGGGAAAGAGGCCTGGGGGAGTGTTGTTGGGGAGAAGAGAAACTGAAGGGTCCCTACCTCAGAGCTCGCTGCTGTCAGTGGGGATAGGGCTCGGAGGAGTCCTCCTCTCTGCCCCCCCCCCGCACCTCAGCTCTTGCCTGCTGTACCCCAAAGTCCTCATCCTTGGCCAAGCCTCATGTCCTGAATCCCGTACCCCAGTCCATAGCCCACACTCCAAAAACCGCATCCAAACTCCCTCCTAGAACCTTAGGTGAGGGGAGGGGAAGGGAGGACTTGGACCCTTTTTAGGCATTGCCAAAATTATACAAACCTGCAGCCCCTGCCCTGAAAAGTTCTCATTGCTGGTAAAGCTCATGTTACAATCAACTCATACAAGGTAAGCTGCTGGCCTCTGATATGTCTAGGCAGGAGCAGCACAAGGTGGCAGAGAGATTCTTCTGCCTGCAGTGCCAGACAGTCTTGGAGCACCAATTTTCCATTCAATCAGGCTTTTCTGGCACTCTGATTTATAGCAAAATCAACAGGGTTAATGCCTGACATGTGTCCTGAAGTTTTGGAATTGTCAGACATGTATGTCTACACTGGCAGCTTCTTGCTCAAGAACAGACGTTCTTGCGTAAAAACTTGCCTGCTGTCTACACTGCACATGCGTTCTTGCACAAGTAAATTTACAGTATAGCATTGTAAAACAGGGCTTCTTCCAGAAGAGTTATTCCTCTCCCCATGAGGAATAAGCCCTCTTGCGCAAGAGCTCTTCTACAAGAGGGCAGTGTAGACAGGCAACATGAATTTCTTGCGTAAGAAGCCCCTATGGTTAAAATGACCATCAGAGCTTTCTTGTGCAAGAGAGCGTTCACACTGCATGGATGCTCTTGCGCAAAAGCACATGGCAGTGTGGACATGCTTTTGTGGAAGATTTTTTGTACGAGAACTCTTCCGCAAAAGAGTTCTTGCGCAAGAAGCCACCAGCGTAGACATAGCCATGATGTTTCAGTGAGATCACATTCCAGGCAGACAGGAAAATGCAAAAGGGCTGAGTGTTAGATTTCACCTGGCTTGGCCTATAAATGGACAAGGGAGCCCAGAGCATTGAAGGGATGCACCTTTATTATACATGTTGGTTAATTTTTTAAAAAATTAACCCCTAGGTTACGATTAAAAAATTTTTACGATTAAAAAATTAACCCTTAGGTTACAGTGTCTGATACATGAATTTCCATAAGGACCACCCTACAGGCAGCATTTCAAGAGGCTGTTAACCAGTTAGTGCAGACCATGCCCAGATGTGTCATTTTCAAGGAAAATATTTCCAGGAGTGACATCAGAGAAACAGAACTACCACCATACTTTTGTTCAAAGAGATAGGTCAGGACATCAACATAAACAGATTTATTAGTGGGTACTCACAGACTCCTCCGTGTTTGGAAGTACTCAGATAAACCCATTTCTAACAAGATTATCATACACTGTGGCACTATATGCACATGGAGTGCATGCAACAAAACTGAAGATGGCGATTCACACTGGTGGATAAATATAGCGTCCTAGCAATTCCTATCGCCCCTTTACACTATTTGGCTGAACTACTTGTATATAAGTATAACTCCTCCTCCCAGAAAAACAGAATCTCTTAGGCCAAGTCTACACTCGGGGTAAGTTCAAATTAAGATACGCAACTCAGGCTATATTAACTGTGTAGCTGGAGTCAATGCACCTTGATTCGAACTTTGGCGCCATCCCTGCAGCAGGAAGTCGATAGGAGAAATACTCCCGTTGACTCCCCTTACTCTTCGTGAGGAGGAGGAGTACTAGCGCCGACGGGGGCACCATCACCATTCAATTTAGCGGGTCCTTACTAGGATGTTAAGAAGTGGGTATTTCACTAATTGTGCACTTAGTCCCAGCTCACACTGGATCCGGATCCTGCGCACCAAGCTCTTACTACATTTAAAATGCAGAGCTGCAACAGGTGTAGCTCCCTGACCCGGCGCAAGCCATATCTGAGCCAGGATTACCCAGTCCCAGCTTGCACTGGGTCCAGCAGCCCCTATCTGCGTGGGGTCTCAGCTCCACACTGTGACCCCCCCCCCCCCACACACACACACACGGGCTGCTGCAGAAGCAGTCTCTGCTCACAGCCAGCCCAGGTTGCCGCAGACAGGGGCTGCTGCTGGAGCAGCCTCTGCCCATGGCAGGCCCAGCTTCCCCTTTGCCTTCAGCAAGCCTCAGCCTGCCAAAGACAGAGGGTGCTTCACGGCAGCCTCCCCTGCCTCCCCCCGGTGCTGCTTCCTCTGATAGGGGAGCAGGGGGCACCGCAAAGACGGTGCTGGGGGAAACCTGCTTTAAACCAGCTCCCCTTAGTAGGAGCTTCTGCTTCCCCCTCCCCTTGCTGCCTCTGATACAGAGGCAGTGGGGGTGGGAAATGCAAGTAGTCGACTACTTGCTTAAATCCTTATTAGACCCAATAAATTGAACACCAAAAGATCGATCTGCAGGTAAGTATGGACATGGCCTTAAACTATCAAGGTCCTGGCTGGCAGCATCTGTTGAGCCAATAAATGTAACCAATGTTTCTACAAGCCTTTAGAAAAACCATATGTAGGAAATATTGATTTAGCTGTTTTCCCCCCTCAGGTCTACATATTGTGGCAATGGAAATGTGAAATATGGAATTCCACAATTACTTGCACCTTGCTAAATTAAATTACATCCACTACTAGTTGCTGTATTATCTGTCCTCTTTTTTGGGTTGTTTTCACACAAAGCTATAGATAGAAAAAAGATATTAAATAGGTTGTTTCCTTTGTCTTCTCAGCTCTGTGCAAACACATGGATGGCTTTCAAACAAGAAGTCATTGTTTAATTTATCCTAGTCCATTTCCTTTGTAAGAGACAGGCAGTACACACTGGAGTACATATGTAGGAGCATTGATTAACACTGTAACATTGACACAGTCTATTTAAACAGATTCACTGTCAAATACAGATATTTTCCACTGTGTTGCAGGCTCCCCCTTTAATGTGTTAGATGGCACACAATCTCAAAACAGCCCTAAACACATGCCGGGAGTACATGCAGAAAACCTCTCTGCAGTTTGCCTTACTGTATTAATGCATTAAAATAAATTATTACACTTACACACAATATGTACAAGGTAAGAGCAGACACACACAAAAACAAATCACCATTTCAGTGGAAGTCAAAATTACCCACTATACACTGCAATCTCACACAAATACATTGTAAAATAAAACGCGCCTTTGACAGGAGAATGACAGAGCTAAGCTGTAGCAGTAAGCCACATATCTGCATTAATGGTAGTACTGAGATGCACCAACCTAGGAGAAGAATCAGAAGTCACTTTGGACTGTGCCTTGTCAAGCTTTTGATGGCACAGCTGCTCTGCTGCTCTTAAATGGCCTGGGTAGCCCTGCTAGCTATTGAGGAGAAGAAGCAGGGCCGTGGTCCTTACTCCTCCATTTGCACAGGCTTATAGCACAGGGGTACTAGCCCGTGAAGTCCTGATGGGAAAACGTACCATTACACAAGGTTCTACACAATGGAGTGGGTTAGGGGTACAAGAGAACTCTATGTAAGTTCTAAGCAAGGGCCCAGAATTCTGTCCCTGATTTGCATTTAAATGAGAATTCTTCTTTAAGCCACCACATGCCTCCAGAAAAGCTCATCAGATATAGCCAAACTTATCTAACTTCATACTGTGACAGACATGATCACTTCTTGCAAATACTGGACAAACCTTGCTGAATTAAATTAAACCGTATGAAGTAAGTTTTAAATATTTTAGGAGTATTAAAAAATCAAATATTTCTCTATTTTGATGAGACTGTATGTAACAGGTTTTCATCTGGTTGTTCATGAGCATTTGGGCCCCTCAGGACCTGAGAATACAACCCTTAAAAGACAGACAGAATGCAATTTGAATGAAGGAGGGATACATGACTAATTTAAATACTATGAGAACTTCACAGATCTATTTTAAAATAATGGCTCAGATGAGACAGAACTTCTGGGATAGGCAAGACTGAGGGGGTTCGCTAGGAAATACCTGGGCAGAAGGAATGCAAATTTCCCCAGACCCCATTCTTGAAATTTCCCCCTCAAAAGGGGACCTTTGCTCATCACCTGTTACATTAAAAAAAGATTAGAAACCCAACTAAATAAAGGAATGGCTCACAGTTTTGACAAAAGAAGTTACAAACCTGCAACCACAGAAAAACCTTTTGGAGGGTTTGAAAGACTGTTCCCTGGCCAGAGCCTTAGTTGGAGGCACAGCCTGGAAACAGCCCAATCTGGAGGGGGAGACACGTGTGTGTGTGGGCATGTGCCAAATAAAGGTAATGGTGGGGCAGCCAGAAGCCTAAGGTTCAGCCATTACTGGCCCATAGAGGGGGAGTACAAATGCAGTTGCCTTGAGCTGTGACAATTACTACATTACCCTAATCCCCTGTTAACCGAACACCGGAAGTGGGGAGGAGGAAAGCTCCTGGATTTTCCTGCTGTTGTTCATGAGCATTGTGGGCACATCCATGCCTGAGAATACAACACTTCCAAGGAATCAGACAGACAAAGGGCAGTCCTAGCACATCAAAGAATTTGTGCTGGAACATTCTACCTGATAGGCAATGAAAGCCTGAGGTGAAGGACCTTCAAAGAGGTACCCCCAATAAGCACCCTAAATACCTCACAACCTTTCCATCAAAGCTGCTACAGAACCCACAGATGCAATCAGCACAGGACAGGTGCATGCAGCACACCTGCTCCCTTCCCCTGCCACAGTACAGAACAGAAAGAAACCAAGGAACTTTCTCACCCCACGGGCACATGTCCTCTGCTGCTCAGTATCTCCTCAGGATCCGGGAAGCATAGAACAAACCAGCAGCCATTGCACACTGAAAGGGGGGGACACCATTTTGGAACAATGGGTGTGTGGGCCTGGCACCCGCTGCAGACTCACAGCACCACATGGTGGCAGGAGTGTTACACTACAGCCTCCCACAGCCTGTGTCTCCTGGCTGAAGACTCCCAGTCTAGCGTTGATACCTTCACAGCTATGGGCAATAAGATTGCAAATTACTCTGCTGTGTTGTGCTTGGTTACCGGATTCTTATTTATTTTGTTCATACCATATCAGCAAGGCTGAGATATCCAGCTGAACACAAACACCTTTTACAAACCTAACATGAGTAAAAAATACCACAGGTGTTCCTACAAAATTGATTTTAAAATAAGAAATTGCCAGGAAAAACATGTGGTTAAGCTGAGGTCAGAGCTGTGATCACTCTCATTTTCCAGAAAGACCAGAAACACTAATCTACTAGGCAGCAGACAGGATTGGGAGAGGCCTTGGCTTTGCACCCCTAAAACACGGGGGCTAGAGCCCTTCAGCTCTAGTGCACTGCCTGGGGCTCTGGCAGTGATTTAAGAGGCCTGGGCTCCAGTAAAAGTGCTGGTGGCTGAGAGCCCTAGGTCCTTTTAAATTACCAAGCCCTGGGACAACTGGCCCCTTCGTCCTCTTGTATTGACAGGCCTGATGATCTACATAGACCGCCCTCTCTCAAATATTGCCAACTCTTTTGATTTTATTATGTGTCTAAAGATATTTGGTGACTTTGTTAGAGCTCAGCTGCTGAACTCCATCTTCCCTTTCATTTTTCTCTTTCAAAGTTTGTTTCCCAGACATCATGATTGCAGAGAAAAGGTTGAAAATATGAATTCCAAGCATTCCAATTCCAGAAGTTAAATACAAACTGGAGATTAATTGTAAATGTTTATTATTTAATTTTCAGATTTTCTACCTCTTGATATTTAAGCTGGCCTGATGGTTTTCCTGGGCCTCGTTTGTTAGCATTTCAGGTTGGCAATACTTCTATCTAACCCAGTGTTACATATAAAAACTCCACCACGCTCAATATTCACTTCCTGCTCTTGGTCTCACAATGCACCCCACTTATTTAAGTCTGTTAGGCCCCAGTCCTGCAAACTCTTGAGCATCTGCTTAACTTCACACACATCAGCTTTTCCATTGAAATCAACTTGACTAGTCCTGTCTCTCTGACTCATGAAGCCATCCAGGTATTTCTATGCATTACATCCCTATATAAAAATCTAGGCTCCCATACATCAGGTTAAACTTGTGCATAAGTTTTACAGGAACATAGTGTCAATACAACACTATTGGGGGTTCTGATGTTTATTTCCAAGGCATATATTAGGTCATCTAGTTTAAAATCCTGTATAACATAGATCTTATTCTTTCACCCAATTACTTCTGAACTGATCCCAAAAACTTGTATCTCCCAGAAAGGTATCCAGTCATACAAAAAAAAAGTATAATGGCTTTAATTTGTATTTTTAAAACAAATTAACTTGGACAAATTGCTATTGGTGGTAGGCTCTTAATGTGTTTGTACACATTTTAAACTAACTCTGTTTCTTTCAAATCTGCACAGCTTGTCATGAGTGATCTGCTTGTAGCTGTTAATGGATTGTTCTGTTAGAGTTCAAGGAAGTGGACTTACTCAAAGTAAATAAACTGCTAATGTACACAATATAATCCCAACCATATTAATTTTCTACCTGCTTGCATCGTTTTCTTACACCTCGTAACCAACCTGCAAGCATTTATTTATGACTAACTTCTATTAGATAGCAAGGAAAATGGTGCATTTCAAACCTTTTCAAATTCACTGGAAAAAATGTAAATAAAATTATTTGAAAAAATAAACCCAGTGAGCCAAACTAAAGTCCATCAATAAAGGTCATACAAAATTCACCACACAGTCAGACCAGCCCTCAGCCTCAGCTTATAAAGGCCAGTGTGAAGGAATGTGAAGAAAGCATAACAACGCAGACGTAATTCCTGCGGTGGGTACTAGTGTGTGGAATCCTCTCACATCCATGTCAGTCCACCTTGCCCCGCCCCTATCTCTTTTACTTGAACAACTTTAGAACTTTTTTCCTTTTTAAATTCTGTTTCGGGTTGGTCCCATATTTATTTCCTTCCTCTTTAAAAATTTCCTGCATTTCCCTACTATTTTCAGGTCTCTGCAATATTGATTTGATTTCTTTATTTTTATTAGAGGATGCTCTTTTTTAAAAATGTTTCTTAAAGTGTCGTTCTACTTTAGAAATCCATTCTGTCGCCACAGTTCCTTCTACTCCCAGAGTGTCTGAAAAATCAGATCCATTAACAATAATGACACAAATGTACTTTTACAACTTCTTTTTAATTCCTCCTAGCTTTGCAGAACTATAGGATGATCGGAGTATGAGCTGGAGTCTTTCCTGGCTCATGCATTAGCAGAAGACTGGTTAGCTAAGACAGTCTATGCTAAAAGTATTTTGCTGACCCCTCTTGCCAGACGCCTTGTACCCTCTCCTCTGCCCCTGCTTGCAGGCCGGTGGCTGGGTTTTCCCAGCAGCAGCGGCTGTGCAGGGCTTCCCCCACCTTCCTGCAAAGTGGCGGAGGGTTCGCTGCTTGCTGAGCCGTTCCCCGGTGACCCCCCCCCCCCACTGGACGCAGTGCAAGTCCCAGCAGACCCGTCACAGGGGCATACTCCCAACCCAGTCCCCCTCCACTCTCCTCCTCTTCCCTTCCCCAGAGCCAAACACCTCCCCTCCCTGCTGTAACCCAGTCCTCTTTCTCCCCCAACCTTATGTCCTGGTCCCAACAGACACCATCGCTTGAAACGCAACCCCCACCTTTTCCATTATTTTCAATGAGAAAATTGACCCCGTATAACACGTTTTCACTTAACACGATCATTTTCTGACGCATATCTATAGTGTTAAATGAGGAATTACTGTATAGCTGTACTGGTGTAATATACTGGAAAAGTACTCCTAGTATGGCCACAACTTGTACCAATAAAACTGCCTCACCAAGTAAGCTAACATGTCCAAAGCACAATTTTCAGGGTATAACTGTGTCTACACTAAACTCACAGCACTAGGCTCTTCACACCTCCTCATAGACATAGCTGTGCTGGCAAAACTCTGGGGTGTAGACCTGGCCTGAGACTATCACACCTCTTAGCTTCATACATAGGAATAGTCCTAGTGAGATCAGAGGAGCCACTCACACAATTAAATGTAAGCATAGGTGAGTCTTTGCTGATCAACATCTAAATTTCAAGTCCAGGCAGGGCCGGCTCGAGCCATTCCTGCGCCCCGGGCAGCGCACAACGCATGCACGGCTCCGCCCCCGGATGCACGGCGCATGTGCGGCCCTGCCCCCCCGCGCTGCGCCGCTTAGAGCTGCCATCAGGCACCACGCACCCAGAGTCAGGGGCCGCGCAGCACCCCTTACAGCTGCCATCAGATGCCCCCCATAGGTTGGTGCCCCGGGCAGCTGCCTGGCTAGCTCCCCCCCCCTACTTTGAAGTAGGAATAAGACCCTCCGGAAAAGGGCACTTTTTCCGGAGGATCGGGGCCAGTGTAGACGCTCTTTTCCGGCTTTTTTAAAAGCCGGAAAAAAGCGGCGGACATTTTTATTTAAATATCCCCCGCGGATTTCCCTACGACGACTGGTGAAATTTACATGCCCCTTCCGGAAAAGGGGCCAGTGTAGACGTAGCCAATGTGTTTTTTGTGCAAAAAAGAAACAGCCACACTGCTTGTTTTTGCGCAAAAACCTCTTGCGCAAAAACATCTTGGAATAGATTATGCAAATGAAGCATGACAAAATGCTAATCAGTGCTTCCTTTGCATACTCTCTGCCGGCAAAAGCCATAGTGTAGACAAAGCCAGAGGTTTTTAAGTCCCGGCTTGACAAAGCCCTGGCTGGGATGATTTAGTTGGGATTGGTCCTGCTTTGGGCAGGGGGCTGGACACGATGATTTCCTGAGGTCTCTTCCAGCCCTAGAATTCTATGATTCTAATGTTCTCAGGCTCTAATCGGCTGCTGGAGCTAAACAGAGTAGCCCAAATCCTCAGCCACGCAACACGTACATTCAAAACAATTTGGGGGAAGGAAGGTAGGGTAAGACAGGTCTAAGGCAGTGGTTTCAAACTCTTTTTCTTGTGGCCCACTTGGGAAAAAAAATTATGCCCGTGATCCAATAATTATATCTTTTTAGAGTCCCCCCCCCCCCCATACACACACGCGAAGCTCTAGCAGCTGACCCAGTGCTCCACATCCTGCAGCCCAGTACTGGATCACCACCCTAAGTTTGGGAATCACTGTTCTATGGCACCTTTATTCTGTTTTAAGAACCAAAATAGCTCTTGATGTAACAGAGAGCCATCTCTGGGCTACTCTAAGTTAAGCCAGCTGGAGTAGTCTCATAGGGACAGCGCATCTAACTCAGCCTCATCCAGATTCCTAAGCATTCCAGCTCCCAAAACACCACCTGAATGGAGGGTGGATGAGCAGCTTGAACTGGACAAGGATTAGGCCAGTTACTCCATTTGCTAATGAGCATTGTTTATGATTACTCAGATTGGGAGAATAGGCTCAATTAACATGAGAGCCAATGCACATGTTCTCTCACTGACTCATAAAATGGATGGGTGGGGGGGAGGGCTGTTGATCCCTCTTATCATTCATATGACCATTTATTAGGGACTTGCCCAAGTCCCAACAGCTCCCTGTTTGAAACCTCGCCCTCACCACCCATATGGTCCTGCCCAAAGGTTAAGGTATTACTCAGAGTATGACTGGTAGAATCAAGTCCTGAATGAAGGCTTAAAGCCATTAAAAACCCAACCTCTTGCTTCTGTCAGCTCGATACGTGTGTACAGCTGGTGTCCTTTCATTCCTTCTCACAGGTAGAGATTGGGAAATATCAGCCCCTGGAAGGACGGGCAGCACTAAGAATATACTTCATGGGCATAAAGAGGCTGGCAAGCCCTCCTTGCTCCAAGTCAGTCTGATTCGGAGGACCAACACAAGGTCTGTGCATTTCTTGAGCCCACTTCAGCCCCCTCCTCTTGTAACCCAGAGTGCTAATTTTAATGATATTTTATTTAACAGGGATACAAGAAACATACAGGCCTACACCCTGTAAAAGTAATTAGCATGAGGGCGCAGGGCCTCTGAGTTTTAGCATGTGGATTGCGCAGCTAGTGGAAAATGGAGTGTGAGTATTACCATTGTGCACATCGAAGTTCCCACCCGACAGTGATCTTAATGACTGGAAATAATACCAGGTAGGCACAGGCAATCAAACTAACACCAGCTTAGGAGCTATTTGCAGCCGCTGTGTCGCACATGCTTTCAAAGCGGAAGCAAAAGAGTGAGCCCCCAACCTGCTTCTTACCATGCCTGCCACCAAACTGAGTCCAGCTGCTCCCTGAAGATCTCTGTGCTGTACTTGCTGCATAGTAGCCACTTAAAAGCACAGCTTCGACCTTATACATAACACACGCCTGTTGTGTTGCACCGACACTTGTGTGCTAAGAAATTACGTTCTGCATTCTACCACGTATCTCCTCTGCAGTCTGCCCGTCACTTTTTTCATTACAGTTCGTGCAACAATGAGCCTGTTGCCCACTCTCCCAACTCCTCCAGCTGTTTGGCTGGCACAGCTCCAAAGGCAAAAACATAATCAGGATGAGATGTGCCATGAGCAAATGCACGGACAGGGTACAATTACATGCTTGGAGGAGACTGATGCTGCAGGAGATGCAAACGGAGCGTGCGGAGAGGAGAGCATGCCGGGAATGCAATGTAAAGCCCTAGGAGGAGATCTTGAGGTGTCTGGGGTATTAAACACAGTTGCTGACATGCCTGGTAGAGGCATAGAGAGGCAGGGGGAGCACAGAGCCACTCTACACTCCTTGCTGCACTACATACCCACCTCACCAACTTCCATAATCTCCCATCCCAGGTGCCCTAGAATGCAGTTATAGGGGGTCAAGGGCAGCCTTCCTCTCAACCCCCCAGGGATGCCTCCTGTCAAAGTAAGCTATCATTCCCACTCCTGTGACTGCTGAACAGGGGGACTGTAATATGCTGCTTGCCCTTGCTCTGCCCCCCCCCTCCCGAACCTCTCCCGTTGGACTTCTTTTTTGTCTGTGCGGTCTTGTATTCCCTAAATAAAAATGTATCGTTTGTCCACAACAGTACCTTTATTGCTTGTGTTATATGGGGTGGAGAAGTTGTTACAAGCCAGGACACTTAATGCTGGGGGCACCTCATTAAGAGCAACGTACATGACTGATCGTTCACAAAGTTGTTTTCCAAAGCCTCTCTGATGTGCAGTGCCCCTCAATATGCTGTCCTTATTGCCCTTGTGTCTGGATGCTCATAATTAGGAGTAAGGGTTATTTTGAGTGAAGGGTTTTATCTCGAAATAACCCCATTTTATCTCTCGAAATAGCGCTATTTCGCAATAGCGCCATAATGTGATTATGCAAATGAAGCGTGGGATATTTAAATCCCCGCTTCATTTGCAATTTCGGGTGTCTGAATTTGCATTTCTCTCTCAAGAGAGGAATGACATGTAGACATACCCAAGCAGGGGATTGCGAGGGGGAGGGAGGAGATGAGTGCATTATGAGATGCTGATGACGTACCCAGAACCACTGCTCTACTATTTTTGTCTCATCAGGCATTGGGAGTCTATCCAAGAATGCACAGGAACAACAGGAACTGTGGGATAGCTACCCACACTGCATCGTTGTCAATGTCGCTGGTCACCATTCCACTGTGGACGCACTATATCGAACTGAGTTGAACTCTTGCATAAAGGGGGGGGACATCCACCTTTGACTTTACGAAATCAAGTGCTAAAAATAAATCAACCTTAATAAACTCAACTTTATCTTGTAGTGTAGACAAAGCCCTGAGACTCATGTGGTATAAAACCCTGGTGCTGGCCCTTTGCACAAACATTAATGTCATCTTCTGAAACTTATGTCTTTTACAGGTAGAATTACAGAATTCCACAGCGAGGATTCAAACTGCTCCAGATGACAACAGCCACAAGGCAGGGAAAGAAGCAGGTTTTATTTTTAATAAAAATGACACCAAAATTAGCAGTTAAACATGCTATATGCTACTTATCATTGGTATACAGCAACTTAATGGTGTCAGGTATTATTTGCAACAAAAGATTAGTAACTGGATCTAAATTTCAATTCTGCTACATATACCCAGACCATTAGAGATAAGCAAGTGAAGACAGATGGAGTTAAAGTTTTTAATTTATATTCAAGAATGATGCCAGCATAAGCTTATGTGTTATCATTATTATTATCATCATAGCACTGCTAGTATAAAATAATAAAATAATAAAATAATAAAAACAGCATTATAAAGGCATAGCTACACCAGAAAGTTTGGCAAACAAAACTTTCACCAGAATACAGCTTCTGCAGCACCATCTGGAGCTCAGTGCATTGTGGATCTTTTTCCCATTGGATTGTGGGATGCCAGGAAAGTACTTCGGGAATTATGGGAACTTGGGTCATATCCCCACAGTTTCCTTTCCAATGGCCCATATGGTTTTTTATCACATAAATGTTGTGCCATTTTTTATAATTCCCACGTTCCTCACACTACTTTTTCTCTGTGCCACCGCTTTGACAAAAATATTGATCCTACACAGATCTTTATGTCTGGGTTAGAGACAGGTCACACAATTCTTCCCTATTTCTATAACTTCAGTAACTACTTCTACAGCAGCAGTTGTAGATAAGGGTTGAGGATGAATGTGTGATGCAGACATTAGCTAAAAAGCTCATTGTGTGACAGGCATTCCCCGATCAGGTGAGTAAATTTTCTTCATCAGTGAACCAAACTACATTATAAACCTGATCTGGTAATCCATTCTTTACACGCTCAAAAGTCCCTTCAATAGATGTGTTGATGCTTAAGGAATACAGGATCAGGTCATTTCTAAGTATGTAAATATGTCTGAAAGGATTAATGTCCTTTGAATTAGAAAATATGTCAAACATTAAACTATTTCTGACACATTCCAGATCTGAAGTTTTTATATTTTAAATTTCACCACCAAAAGAAATAACATTAACAATTCAGAGCAGTACTTCTCAACTAGGGTTATATGTAACTCTGGGGGTATATATAAGCATCAGAGTCACCCCTGGTCCAGGTGGGGGGAGGAGGGGCAGGTCCGCACTCCTGAAAGGGGTGTGGCCTCAGACAAAAGGGTCTATGCTGGGACTTGCCAGCCCTTCAGTGTTGCTGGGGGTGCACTGCCTGGGTCTGCCATTCAGGGCTCTGTCAGCAACTTAAAAGACCTGGGATTCTAGCTACTGCAGCTGCCCCAATAGCAGCAGCAGTGGCCAGGAGCTCTGGGCCCTCTTGAATCGCCAGGCTCCGGGGCAGTTGCCTCTTTTGCCTCCCCTATGTTGGGGAGCCAGTGTAGAGGTCTTCCAAAGGGCATATCAACTCATTTAGATATTTCCCTAGTTTTACAACAGGCACACCAAAAGCACTAGCTAACTTAGTACAAACTAAAATTTCCTACAGTCTGTAACTTGTTTATACTGTTCTCTATATTATATGATAAAGTAAAATGCATGTATACATGATATTACACTCATATTGTATATCATTTATTGATGTGTGCAAGCACATTCATTACATTGAAGTTGTCATGGTATATATGTGGTTGTGATGTAAAAACGGATAGCTTTTTAAAATGAAGAGCTGAAAATAGCAGTAATGGCAACTGTGAAAATCGTAAAGAATTGAAAATGGGGAAAAACATTGTCGGTTCTGAAAGGAATATATTGCCTTTGGATTTGCATCTAAAAATAGCAATCCAACCTAAACTTTGGATTTTCTTTGCAGGGAAACTATCAAATAACAGCAGGAAGCTATTGTGTTTGCAACAACATCTGAAGAGTACAAATACTCTGAGCATGCACGTAAGCCAGTGGAATTTTTTCAAAGAAAGCTTTCTGAATTCCAGACTTATCAGCTTAAAATGAAAAGAGCTTCAACTACTTCTACAAAGCATGTAGGCTTCACATACAGATTATTTGGCCCTCTTGGCAGCAAGTCATATTTCCCCAACATTTAGCTTAACTCAACTAGGTAAGAAACCATTCATTTTGTCAGATGTTGGCAGCAGTAACCTCTCTGCCACTGAGCATGATAATCTCAAGCTGTCTTCAGATGGTGGTCTGCAAATCAAGTTTAATGACTCCACACTAATGCAGTTTGGATGTTTAGTATAGAAAGCACACACTGACCTTGAGAACCATCCTTTGGGTGTCTGTAACCTTTTGGGTCAACATATCTTTGTGAAGTCTCATTTTCTGCTATGACTGCTATCATGCTAAAAAGCAAAAATAGACTCAATGTGGAGAAAAACTTAATTGTTGCTGTCGCTTCACTGCCTTGCAAAATGTCAGGCTCACAAGTGAAAAACAAGCTCAATTATCACATTGAAATGTAAGTACAATATTTATATTCCAATTAATTTATTTGATATGATAAAAGTGAGAATATAAGCAATTTTTAGTACTAGTGTGTTCTGGGACTCTTGTATTCTTATGTCTGTTTTTTAAGCAAGTGGTTTTTAAGTGAGATGAAACTTGGTGTAGCGAAAACAAATCAGTCTTCTGAAAGGGATACATTCATCTGGAAAGGTTGAGAACTGCTAGTTACTATATGGATTTTTTTATAATTAAGGTTATGACCTTTACTCACTGTATGTACCTTACTCTGAACTGTGTCACTAGATGAAATTTCTGGCCTGTTTTATGCAAGATTTCAGACTAGATTATGACAATGGTCCTATATGGATTTAAAATCTATACAACTATACATAATATCCTTTTCCTCAATGGGACTACTGCAAAGCAATGTGAAAAAAGGCAACTGAATCCAGTTCAGGTTTATTTTTATTTAGTAGTTTTTTATCTTTAAGTACTTTGAAAGCATCGAGCATTGTCATGTGCTCTTCTAAAATGCACATTTAACAGCAGCTTTTTCCATCAAAATAAATTCTTCTGCTCCAGAAACATTATATAATAAAAACTCATTACCGGATATATATGCTGACACTCCTTTGTGTGTTCATGATAATCTGTATCTGAAGTACACATGTGCCATTTTCTATCTTTCTGGGAGTTACTGTTTGAAGAAAAGCCTCAAGGATAAACCAGGTTATAAAAAGCTCATGCAAAGTTTATTCAACCATTCCCCGGGAGTCCAGGTAAAGCATTGCACAGTAAGTCACTGATAATCTTACTGAGTAAAAGTTGTTTCTAAGACATTGCTTTTTCTCAGTTAAATCTGTAACTATTACCACATACTACCAATCGACACAAAGCTTTGTTTATCACCTGGATTAGCCAGTCTAAGCTTTTTCTTTTGACTTGTTCTAGATGCTTGGAATTTGGATTCTTGCACTTTTTCTGCTTGGGACAGCCAGAGGTAAGGCATAGGATTTTTGTCAATTTCAGTACAGCATTTCTGTTCTGATCACAATCATTTTCTTTAGTCCGGATTTTGTTCTTTGTGATGAAGGTTCTATGCATCATGATTATTTGAATTTGCAGCTCATTTGTAAGAAGGGTAAGAGGTATGATTTCCCATCCCCCCAGGAAGTCCCAACCTGGGTTTACAAAGCAGAAAATAAGGGGAAATTGCTTTCCCCAAAGAGTGCTGGTATCCTGGTCTTCTCCACAGGGCCACTAGGTAAAAGGAAAGCATCTTTGTACCTACTTGCTCCCTGGTGCATCCAGAGTAGGCCTGTAAAATCCCATTTAATTGCTTAACAGTTAAACATAGTATTTAACCAGTTAACTGGTTAAAGGGTAGGTGGGTGGAGGGGCTGATCTAACCCTGCTGGGCTGGAGCAGCTCCCCTGCCCTCTGTGGTCAAGCTGGAGTGGCACACCCATTGTAGGCAGCAGCTGTTCCCAATCCCAGTGCGGGACTGCTGGCCTGCACAGGAATGCCTTTCACCCATGGTGAGCCGCAGGAGGGATCCTGATTCTGGATACCGGTTAATCATTACCCAGTAAACATCACCCGTTAAGGGTAAAGCTTACCGGGTTACCAGTTATCCATTCACATCCCAAATCCAGACTATCATGGGCACAATCTGGCTGGTTCACACTGTGCTATCCCTTGTCATGGGCAATTTGCACAGACCCAGAGGGAGCCTGTGGAGGAATATTCCCCAGAGAGTAGGCGATCAAACCTCATTGTGGGAGGAAGGGGGGACACATACTCCTCCCTGCATGCTGGCCCTATTCTGTGGGCCTGTGCAGAAGGTGGAATGGCCACCCTCTCCTTGCAACCTAGGGTGGATTGTGGTCCAAGGGGAGCTGTTGCTGTGCTCTGCCAAGAGCAATGCCTGCAGATGTAGCTGGCCTGAATGCAGGTTGATGTGTCCAGAAAGCATTGAGAGGCCATTGGAGGAAAAGTGCTGTCAGGACAGTGCGTGACAATTAGAACTTATGTTCATTCACACCCTAATCATTTGATCTCTGTGCTATAGGAAAGGAAGTTTGCTTTGAAAGGCTTGGATGCTTCACAGATGACATACCATGGTCTGGAACTGTAGAAAGACCAGTGGCGAAGTTACCCTGGAGTCCAGAAAAGATAAACACCCGCTTCCTTCTTTACACAAAAAATAATCCAAATAACTTTGAAGTAAGACCTATTTCTGTTAAATCTTACCAGTGGTGCATATATATAGAACATAAAATCATCATCTATTAGTGCTCCTGGCACTCCCAAAGCCAAAGAGAGAAATGGCCAACTCTGAAATGTGGTCAGGAGGTAGCATTTTCCAGCCTCTCAGAAATTTCCTGTCCAGCCTTTCATGAGTTTCATAAGTCTTGATGGACAGAATTCTCACAGGCGGATATGACAGATGATTCTTTGAATAGAGCCAGTAATTCTTTACCAGCCTTATGCAAAGTGAAGTCTGTCCCTCCCCAGAAAAGAGCACATAAGTCACCCGTAGGTACATTTTCCGTTTTTCCTGTATATAGTGAGAGATGAAGAAAAATCTATAGCACTGCAAGTTGTTTGGTGCGAAATTGAAAGGACATGATAAAGGTGAAATCCTGGCTTTACTGAAATCATGTGCAAAATCCCTCAGTACCTATCCTACAAAGATATATTGACTTAATGTCATACATGTGAAGTTATTTGCATGTGTAAATGCTTCTAGAATCCAGGCTAACATAATAAGTCTTGTTTTCTGTTCATATTGCTGTTCTGATAAGCTTTTCATAGGAAATAATCTAAATATTTGCTATTTTAATATCTACAACAGGAGATTACTGCAATAAATCCATCAACGATCGGTTACTCGAATTTCAGTCCCAGCAAAATAACCCGTTTTATTACCCATGGATTTGTAGACCAAGGAGAAGAAAACTGGCTGTCGGACATGTGCAGGGTATGGTATTATTACAGGAAGGCTCTGAGGTTGGAAGGTCCCCTAAGGAGTGGTGGGATGGTCCACAAAATTGAATGTGGCTATGACTGCTGGAGAGATAGCATAGTCAGGAGTAAGGCCAAGTGCCCCTAGCATTTCTATCCCAACCTTCTGCCCCTCTGACACATTCTAACTCAACTTCAGAACGATCTCCTCTTTTAACATTGTTTCTGGGAATGAGCATTTGCAATCAGAATGGCTGTGCTGTCAGGTCAAAGTTGTGCAGTTTATTCCTTTGTCTTGAATCAGTAGGTAATTCTAGGGAATCCGAGAGTTTTATATTTGAAAATCACATCCTTGTCTTTGTTCCACAAGTTTATTCATTATGGGGCACTTAATACTTAATGTTTTAATTACATCTTATATCGATCTAGACAGGGATGCTGCTATGACTGGTTATATTCCCTCTGTTCCTAAATAGGCATTAATATTATCCACCCTAATTTTTAAAAATTAAAAAAAAAACAATCTTCTGGGAAAGCTGACTTGCTATCTGGTAAAATTTTGCTTCCTAATCTTCTTTATGACCCACCTGTGTCAATGGGTGGAGGCAGCCATGACCCACATATGTCAATAGGTGGAGGAAATGATGGGGCAGGTGGCTAATGGGGCAAAGTGACAGTGCCAAGGGAGGGAGACACTTGCCAAGAGATAGGCAGCTCTTTCCCAGGAATCAGTCATAGGCCAGATAGGGGAGAAGGGTGCTGATTGGCCAGTATTCCCCAACTGCCAGGATTTAGCCCAGTGCAGAGGAGATGTGGCACTTCTTTGGCTCTGTTCTAACAGTAAAATTCTGCTATTCATCTTTGTGATGCCAAAGGAGCCCTCTAGTAGGCAGCTCTGCACAAAACCACCCATTTGCAGCTCTGGAAGCAGCAACACACAACCCCAGAGCTTCTCCAACCTTCTCACTGTGGAGAATCCTTCTCCTTGCTCCAGCTTTCTTCCCTTCCTCCCATTACAGTAAAACTCCAATTGTCCGGCATCCAGTGGTCCAGCACTCCTGATAGTCTGGCACCAACTGGAACACGAAGTGCTCCGGCCAGCTGGACAATTGGAGCTGCTGTGAGCCCCATGGGTGCTCGCAACTGGGAAAGGGAAGGGGAGAAGAGGGGAAGGGGATTATACCCATGACAGGTCTGCTGGGACCTGCACTGTGTCTGGCCAGGAGGTGGGTGGGGAACGGCGCGGCGAGGGGCGAAGCCTCCACCATTTTGTAGGAAGGTGGATGAAGCCCCGCGCAGCCGTGGACAGTTTCCGCCTTCCTGCAAAACGGCAGAGGGTTCTCCCCTCATCACGCCATTCCTCGCCCACCCACTGGACGCAGTACGGGTCCCGGCAGACCCGTCACAGCCCCCCGCCGGAGTACCTCCCAATATGCCGGCATATCCGATAATCCGGCACCACCTAGGTCCCAAAGGTGCAGGATTATCGGAAGTCTACTGTACTTGGTTCTACTGTACTTGGTTCTAAATGACCTCATCTCCAGTTCTCCAAAGAGGCTAGCGATCCATTCATCAGTTTCAAACCCACTGTGATGTACAGCCAGATTCTGCCATCCTTATTCACAGTAAGAAGTGCTTTACTGGCAAGTAGTTCCCTTGTTTTCATTGGCATTACTGACACACAGCCCTGGGTGTAGCATAATACATAACACAATACAAAGCACGTCACAACTGCTAAAGGACGGTGTCTTTAGCAAACCATTCCACAGGTCAGAGAAAAGTAAAATCTAGTATTATGTGACAAATAGTAAAGTATCTACTCATCTAAACACAACCATAAATTTGAAACCAACTAAAATGGCAGCAGAAATGTATCCATCCTCTAGAAAATTTATCACCAGCTGGTGGTTGACACAGGTCACCCATAAGTTTTTAATTATCCCACCTGTTAATTATTATGGAAAAAAAATAAAAGCTTCTAACTGAAATTGTAAAGGCTGTTTCTCTGCATCATTTAATTAAAGAATCAAGACATGAGGACAGCCCTGATGTAGCATAGGGGCTGTACTTGAAAACCTATACAGGGAATTTATATGGCAGTTATAAGTCTGTCTGTTTTGTTTAATCAGTGAGCTGACCTGGTAGTTGATAATCTTTGCTTCTGTTCTTTTAAAATATATATTTTCACCAGAGGATGTTTGAAGTGGAAGACGTAAACTGTATCTGCATAGACTGGAGCAGTGGATCAAGATGCCCATATACTCAGGCATCAAACAATATCCGTGTTGTGGGTGCTGAAGTGGCTTATTTTATCAATGTGCTTATGGTAAGGGATCTTCTTCTCCCTACAAAGTAAATTTATAATCACAGAGCTGCTGAAAATTATTCTAATCTAAACAGCCAATAACAATGAATTTTCATGTATCCAGCAAAAGATTCCTCCCAGAAAAAGATGCAAAAGTCCTATCAACTCCCCTAAAAATACATAAAGTTTAAATATGTGTACAGGCAGTCCCCGACTTACGCGGATCCGACTTATGTCGGATCCGCACTTACGAACGGGGCTTTCTCGCACCAGAGGTCGAGGTGGCGGATTGCTGCCTGCGAGCTCCGGGGCGAGAAAGCCCCGTTCGTAAGCTGCTCCCGGTGCCCCTGGTCTGCTGGAGACCGTCTCCAGCAGACCAGGGGCACCGGGACTGAAGCCGCAGCCGCGGCGGGGTCCCTCGCCTCTGAGACTTTGCCAGAGCAAAGCCTCAGAGGCGCAGCACCCCGCTGCTGCTGCGGCTCTGCTCCCTGTGTCCCTGGTCTGCTGGGGGGGGGGGGGAGCGCAGCTAGTGTGCCCCCCCCCAGCAGACCAGGCTTTTGTTGTGGACCCTGGGGCAGAGCAGCTGGGGCGCTGACGATTGGTCCTGCAGCGCCGCTCTGGACACTACTGGACCAACCCGGCAGCACTCCAGCTGCTCTGCCCCAGGTCCTGATTCAGCCGCTGCTGGTCAGTTTCAGCAGCGGCTGACTTGGGGACACCTGGGGCAGAGCAGCTGGGTGCTGCTGGGTTGGTCCAGTAGCGTCAAGGAGCGAGGAGCGGTGCTACTGGAGCAACCCAGCAGCACCCCAGCTGCTCTGCCCCAGGCGTCCCCAAGTCAGCCGCTGCTGAAACTGACCAGCGCTGACTACAGGAAGCCTGAGGCAGAGTTGCTCTGCCCCAGGCTTCCTGGAATCAGCCGCTGATCAGTTTCAGCAGCAGCTGACTTGGGGTTCTTAAGTTGAATCTGTATGTAAGTCAGAACTGGTGGTCAGTTTCAGCAGCGGCTGAATCTGGACGCCAGTTCCGACTTACATACAGATTCAACTTCAGAACAAACCTACAGTCCCTATCTTGTACGTAACCCGGGGACTGCCTGTATTCTGCAATTACTTTTACGTACTCTTGTGGATGCAAGGGTTGGGTAGTTATAAAGACAGATAAGTAAAGAACACAGCACATTTACCCTTTTTTAACCACTAAAGCTATCGGATCCATCTTAAGGGATACATATACAAAACCCTAAAGCAACTGGTCATCAGATAGCAAAAACCACCTCCCAGGAGGAGAGGGCAGGGCTCTTTTCCCAACCCCTTTAGAAGTGTTACCTAAGTTTGGCTATGTCTACACTGCAGGGATCTATCGGAAAAAGCTACGCAAATTACATTCCGATATTTGTATAGCTTTTTCTGATACTTTTTTCGGAAGGGGCTTTTCCAAAATGTGGCCCATCTACACTAGGGCAAATTTCAGAAAAGCCTCCTCTTTCGGAGGAGCCCTTATTCCTTGTGGAATTAAGAATACAGGACTTCCTGAAAGAGCGCGTTTGCTTTTCCACAAAAAAAGCGGAAGAGCAAACGCGTTTCCTGGATGCCATGGGGGTTTTCCAGAATCCCAGAGGTATCCCGGAAAAAATCTGCAGTGTAGACATAGCTATATGTGAGTGTTTGGGGACATGTGGGATCTTCCCAGCTGCTCCAGCACAGAAAGATAGGGTGTGGGCCTGTAATCAAACAAAAGGCCAGATGTTCAGCTCAGAAAAGCTCATAGTTCCATTGAGATCATTGTAACTCACCATTTTACACCAGATGAGGTGCTTGGGGAAGGAGGGGTATTTTCAAAAGCACAAAGGGTCTTTACAGACATAATTCCAGTTAAAAGTAAGTGTGAAGTAGGCACCTAACTACCATCTTTGAAAATTTCTCCCTCTGTCCCTAAATCTAAGGACTTAAAACGAGGCATGAGTGAAGCAAAAGGAAAAGGATAACTCCTAATATTTTCTGAACTAGCTTGCCTCTGGCTAGTGTAAGTACTAGGAGCTAGCTCACCAGTGCATTGCAGCCTGTGTTGTAAATTACAAATCGGAATGATAATGTTTAACATTCCCATTGCACTGGTGCTAAGTTCAGCAGGAGGTGCAAAGCAATGAAGAATCAAGCTTCAGCAGAGCATGGGTGCCCTACATCAGAATGGCCATGAATTTTTTCCCTTGACATTCATGAGTCAACTAATACAATGTCAAGAGGATGCCAGATACGCTTCCATTCACAGTGGAGCTGGGAATAAGGGATCTGGCTGCTGAAATCATAACTATCCACTGACAAAATCCCATGAGTGCATTGCAGAGGTTAACAATGCCCTGAGGCTGTAGTAACAGCTACTGAATGGTCCTGTTACTTCTCTGTCCAATTCCATGAACTTCCACTCTGTGCAGCCCATTTCTGACTTTTCTTGTAATCTAGAGCTTCTATCTAGGCCTCATATCAGTAAAAACAGCTTCCTTTTTGTTACAATTGGTGTTTTTCCTCAGGAACAATACGGATACTCTCCTTCCAAAGTCCATTTCATAGCCCATAGTCTTGGAGCACATGCTGCTGGGGAGACAGGAAGAAGAAGGCCAGGCATTGGAAGAATAACTGGTAGGTTAATGAATTACTCCTCAGTCTATAGCAATGAAGAATTTCAAGAGAACAGTATTAAATCTTAACGTTACCTTGCATTTTTTAGGAACTACTACAGTATCTGACTGACGGAAAACTGTAATGAATTGGGGGTGTGCACTTGTGCATGAGTGTGTGGTGTGTGTGCCCTTGCCCTCTACAGGATGGAGTAAGAGCAATACAAATCTATCATAGCCTTATATTGCTAACAATCAAATTGCGCTCTTTTCCAGTAACACCATGCCACCCTCAGGAAGGGATTACACATAAGGATTCCTTCAGTGTGGTGTTCCTTTAGGCCCCCTGCACAATATCCCCAAGAATTCAGGGCTGAATTTTTCCCTAAGAATCCCTGCATGAAGTGGATTCTTGGGGACAAATTGGGCAGGAGATGGTAAGCTGCATGGAACAGTGATCTCTCCTAGCATCTCATCTCTAAGATATGACTGTTCTCTGATCCATACAGCAGGTTATCTTTTTTCACCTGTGCTATAAGGATGATCCCAAGGGGCATGGACTGTTAAGTAACAGACTAACACGGCTACCCCCTGAGGCTTTTATTCTGGCTTGGTACATCATGACTCTGTGGCATACCACCTGCCACTAACACTGCTCAGTGCAAGTGCACAACAACCAAAATTTATTTGGCAGATGTTGCCTGAGCCAGTTTTAATGGGTCTGATTGTTTCCGAAGCATTCGCCCATTATAACAATTCCAGTTTGATGTGGCTAGTCCCACATTCCTAATCCTGGCAGTTTTACTCCGACTGTTCCCTTCTCTCATTAATCCAGTTTGTTGTGCAGGTGCAGCAGTATGTCCAGTATTTCAGATCACCAACTATTTAGAGGCCCAGTGTAGGGGTTCCCCCCCCCCGTGCGGAGGGGCTTACGTCCGCCCCCCCTCGGTTTCTCCAGTCGTTAGTGACTCAATGCGCCGGCTTTACTCGGCTCAGCTTGCCCAGTTGGGGAAGGGGGTCCGGGCCCGCCCTCACTCCGGACCCCGACCCAGGGCCCTAAGGTAAGGGAAAGGTTCCCCACCTAGCGGAGGGGGTCGAGAACCCTAAACTCCCCCGCTCTCAGGGTCCACGTCCCCGCCCTGGGCTACTTCTTCCCCCACGTCAGCACGTTCCACCAGCAGGCTCCCGCTCCGGTCCCGCCCAGAGTCGCCAATACCTGGATCCGAGCGCTTGCTCCCGGGGGGGATCCGTCTCCTCGGCGTTCCCCCTTCTTGCTGGTCCGTTGTGGCCTTTTGAATTGCCCGCCGGTCGCAGGCAAATGACGTCAGTCCCCTCGTCATCCTCCGGCCCCCCCTCGGGCCGGCCTCCCCGTGACGTCATTTCCCCCGCTTCCTCCCCCTGCCCCTTGACGGCGTCGTTTGCTGGCCCCGGCTCATCACCCGGCTGGCGCGCCGGCCCCCCCACTCGGGGAAGACAGACGGCTCTGCAAGCCGCGCGGGGGGGTGAGCTTCTCCCCTGCGGACGCGGCATCCCGGCGGCTTCCAGAAGGGGCGGGGCTACCCCGCCACACACCTTCCCCCTTAAGTCTGGCGTCATACTCGCCGTCCCTGTCCCTGGGGTTTCTGCTACACAGGATAGCCAGTCCGCGTTCCCGTTGTTGGCCCCGGGGCGGTGCGTGACTTGGAACTGGTATGGCTGTAGGCTGAGGTACCATCGCAAAATCCGTGGGTTAGTGTCCTTCATCTGCTGCATCCATTGTAATGGGGCATGGTCCGTCACCACGGTAAATTTATCGCCTAAAAGAAAGTATCGCAGTGAATCAATAGCCCATTTGAGGGCCAAGGCCTCCTTTTCAATCGTCGCGTATCCCCTCTCCCGGGGAAAAAGTTTACGACTAAGATAGAGGATGGGGTGCTCCTGTCCCTCCTCCTCTTGCGTCAGTACCGCCCCTAGCCCCACCTCCGACGTGTCAGTCTGTAAGGTGAACGGCTTGTTAAAATCGGGCTGAGCCAGCACTGGGGCGCAGACCAATCGGTCTTTCAGCTCCCGAAACGCGTCGTCGCTCACTGGGGTCCACCTCACCCTTTCGGGTTGTCCTTTCCGTGTGAGATCTGTAAGAGGCGTGGCTAAAGAAGAAAAGTTAGGGATGAACCGTCTATAATAGCCCGCCAATCCCAAAAACTGCCGTACTTTCCTTTTTGTGGTTGGGGTAGGGTGTTCCCGTACGGCCTGGACCTTGTCCACTAAGGGCTTGCGCTTCCCTCTCCCCACTGTGTACCCCAAATACGACACTTCGGCCCTCCCGAATTGACATTTCTTTGGGTTAGCCGTGAGTCCCGCTTCTCTCAGGGCCTCTAATATGTTCGCAATGTGGTCTAAATGTTTTTCCCAGGACTTGCTGAATATCACGATATTGTCGATATACGCCACTGCATAGTCCTGATGGTCCCTTAAGACCTGGTTCATGAGTCTTTGAAACGTAGCAGCGGCCGCGTGCAGCCAAAACGGCATGTTCCTGAATTGATACAACCCAAAGGGGGTGGCGAACGCTGTTTTTGCCTGGGCCTCTGGCGAGAGCGGGATCTGCCAATACCCTTTAGTCAAATCGAGGGTTGACAAATAGGCCGCCGTTCCAAGGCGCCCCAGTAACTCGTCTATACGCGGCATGGGGTACGCGTCAAATCGCGAGATCGCGTTGACTTTGCGGAAGTCGATGCAGAACCTCGTTGACCTGTTTGCTTTGGGCACTAAAACAATGGGGCTTCGCCACTCGCTGCGGGATTCTTGTATGACCCCCCACTCCAACATGGCTTGGAGTTCCTCTTTCACCGTACCCCATAGCTTCCAGGGGAGGGGGCGCATGTTATCTCTCACCACTCTGCCGGGTTCCATTTCGATCTCGTGCTGTACTAGCGAGGTCTGTCCGGGTCAGCTGGTCAATACCGGCCTGAACCGGTCGAGGAGGTGGTACAGCTGCTCTTGCTTCAGCCCGGGGAGCTCTTCTCCGATCCGTATTCCCTCGATCTTCACCTCCGACTCCCCCCACAGACCCAACTCGATATCGGTGTCCCGAGGGTCGATCAGGAGGGCCTCCCGCAGGTGCCACTTCTTCAAGAGGTTTACATGGTAAATTTGAGTTTCCCGTCGGTTACCATCCACCCGCACCTCATAGTCTACCGGGCCGAGTTTCCTTATTACCCGGAAGGGCTCCTGCCAGTGGGCTAACAGCTTGGACTCCCCACTAGGCAGCAACAGTTGGACTTGCTCGCCTGGTTCGAACTCCCTCACCTGCGCCTTTTTATCGTAGTAGGCCTTCTGCCCTTCTTGCGCCTTTTCCAGGTTCTCTCGGGCCCGGCCCATCAGGGCATGGAGGGTCCCCCTCAGCTTCTGCACGTACTGGGCGGCCCCCAGGGCGGGAGAGACCAACGTTTCCCATCCCTCCTTTACGAGGTCCAAGATCCCCCGCGGTCGCCGCCCGTATAACAACTCAAAGGGAGAATACCCGAGCGATGCCTGCGGTACCTCTCTGACGGCGAACATCAGTGCAGGGAGCAGCTTATCCCATTCCCGGGGGTTGTCCTGTGCAAACTTCCGGAGCATCCCTTTCAGCGTGCGGTTGAAGCGCTCCACAAGCCCGTCGGTTTGGGGATGGTATACCGACGTCCGGAGCTTCCTAATCTGCAAGATCTTACACAGTTCCGTCATAACCTTAGAAGTTAAGTTCATCCCCTGATCCGTCAGCAACTCTCTGGGCAGCCCGACCCACGAGAACAGCTTGACCAACGCCTCTGCTATGGCGGGTGCCGTGGCTCTTTTCAGGGCCACCGCCTCTGGGCAACGGGTGGCGTAGGCCACGATGACCAGGATGTAACTGTGCCCGCGCCCCGATTTCTCGAGCGATCCTACTAGGTCCAATGCCACCCGCTCAAAGGGGGTCCCAACCATGGGCAGGGGAACCAGGGGAGCTGGCGGGACCCGGGTCCCGGACGTTCTTTGGCACTGTGGGCAGGAGCTACAGAAATTTTTAATTTCCTGGTACACCCCAGGCCAATAGAATCTCTGGAGTACCTTCTGCTGGGTTTTCTCCGTGCCCAGGTGTCCGGCCCACGGGTGCTCATGGGCCAATTCCAGGACCTTCCACCTGTACGGCCTCGGAACCAGCAGCTGCCATCTTTCCTCCCCAGGAAGTTCCCCTGGGGACACTCGATACAGGTGGTCGTCCCTCACCTCAAATTGGGGCCCGTCCGGCTGGTTGAGCGGGTCCCCTCCCGGCTGCTCGCTCGTGGTGCGCACCTGCTCCCAGGATGCCCGTAAGGTGAGATCCTCGCATTGCTGTCTGAGGAAGTCCCCTTCCTTTACGTCGAAGTGGGCAGCGGCCGGCGTCCCTGCCGATGGGGCTGTAGCTGGCATGACCCCCCCCCATCCTGCTCTCCTTGGGCTACTAGGGTCCCAGGCCCTGCTTCTGGCTCCTGTCCGGGGCTCCTCCCACTGTCCCACTGCCCCAGGAGTCGTTTCAGGCCGGGCCAGTCCCGTCCCAGCAGGAGGGGGGATGCTAATTTAGGGCTGACGGCGACTACGCATTCCCCTTCCAACTCCCTGTCCCCTATCCGTACCCGGGTCGTGAGGTAGTAGTGAATGTCTCCGTGGACGCACCGGAGGGCTACGGGCGCGCCCCGGGCTCGCACCGGATGTATCACGTCCCTTCGGACAATGGTTTGCCCACATCCCGAGTCGAGTATGGCCTCCACCGGGTTCCCATTAATCCACAGCCGTTTAATTACCTGAGCTGCGCTTGCTGCCCTCCTGTCCATGCCCTCAGCGCGCCTCTGCCCAAAGGGGCAGTCCATCAGGGTGCAGTCCCTCTTGTAGTGGCCCTCCTGGCCGCACTGATAACAGACCACCTTCGGGGCCCCTTCGGGCGAAGGGGTGCCTGGCCCCATCTCGGTCGCCCGATCCATCTTGGCTTCACCGCCCGGCCGGTTCCACCGGGGTGCCAGCCTCCTCGCCGGGAGGGGGCCCAGGGAGCTCCCGGATACTTCCCCAGCACGCTGGGCTCCCGCCGGCTTTATCGCCCCGTCCTCACTCCTCCGGGGTTCTCTCGGGGGCCCCGTAGCTCCTTTCCCCTCCGGCCCCTCCGCGGCTAAGTAGTGTTTCATAAGGGTCACTGCTTCGTCTAAGGTCTCCGGAAGATGTCGCTGTACCCACTGCTGCCCCTCCGCGGGGAGGATATGGACGTATTGCTCCAATATCACTAGGTCGGCCACCTGGACCCCAGTCTTAGTCTCCGGCTCGAGCCATCTCATCCCCACTTCCTTTACCCGCTGTGCCACGGCTCGTGATCGCTCGCGGGGGTCGTACTTGGCCTCGCGGAACCGCCGGTGGTGGGTCTCTGGGGTCACTCCCAGTTGGTCCAGAATTGCCTCTTTAACTTTGAAATAGCCCAAGGCATCACTGGCGGACATCCCCCGGTAGGCCAGCTGGGTCGACCCTGACAAGTAGGGCACGAGGAGGGTAGCCCAATGTTCTGGCGGCCATTTCGCAGCGGTGGCCACCCTCTCGAACGTCACCAGGAAGGCCTCTGGGTCGTCCTCCGGCCCCAATTTCGTTAGCCATATGGGCAGTTGGGTGCCGACCCCCTCTCCTCCTCTGGACCCTACGGCCGCCCCGGGTACCGTCACTGGCGCCCCTCGCGCCATCTGCTCCTGTCGCTCCTGGAGCTGTTTGAGGAGCTGCTGCAGCGCCTGCATCTGCTGCTGCTGCTGCACCTTTTGAGTCTCCGTCCACCACTCCAGGATCTTGTTCGCCTCCATCATATCCTGGCAATCAATACCTCGTTAACGCTTTCTCCCTATCCAGACCCCCGTCTCGGGGTCTACCGTACCCACATTCTCCACCACGTGTAGGGGTTCCCCCCCCCGTGCGGAGGGGCTTACGTCCGCCCCCCCTCGGTTTCTCCAGTCGTTAGTGACTCAATGCGCCGGCTTTACTCGGCTCAGCTTGCCCGGTTGGGGAAGGGGGTCCGGGCCCGCCCTCACTCAGGACCCCGACCCAGGGCCCTAAGGTAAGGGAAAGGTTCCCCACCTAGCGGAGGGGGTCGAGAACCCTAAACTCCCCCGCTCTCAGGGTCCACGTCCCCGCCCTGGGCCACTTCTTCCCCCGCGTCAGCACGTTCCACCACCAGGCTCCCGCTCTGGTCCCGCCCAGAGTCGCCAATACCTGGATCCGAGCGCTTGCTCCCGGGGGGGATCCGTCTCCTCGGCGTTCCCCCTTCTTGCTGGTCCGTTGCGGCCTTTTGAATTGCCCGCCGGTCGCAGGCAAATGACGTCAGTCCCCTCGTCATCATAGACTCATAGACTTAGACTCATAGACTTTAAGGTCAGAAGGGACCATTATGATCATCTAGTCTGACCCCCTGCACCGTGCAGGCCACAGAATCTCGCCCACCCCTCTTAGAATAATCCTCTCACCTATGTCTCAGATATTGAAGCCTTCCAATACTTTGAAGGCCCCAACATGCAGAGAGTCCTTCAGCTGTGATCTGTGCCCAATGCTACAGAGGAAGGCGAAAAACCTCCAGGGCCTCTGCCAATCTACCCTGGAGGAAAATTCCTTCCTGACCCCAAATATGGCGATCAGCTAAACCCTGAGCATGTGGGCAAGACTCACCAGCCAGACACCCAGAAAGTTCCCTATAGCAACTCCTATCATCCCTCCATTGACCTATTTCCAACTGGAAATGAATGGTCAATTAGTTACCAAGATCATGTTATTTCATCCAACCATCCCCTTATCATAGAATCAGAACTGGAAGAGACCTCAGAAGGTCGTCAAGTCCAGCCCTCCGCTCTAGGCAGGACCAATCCCATCTAAATCAACCCGGCCAGGGCTTTGTCAAGCCGAGACTTAAACACCTCTAGGGATGGAGACTCCACTACTTCCCTAGGTAACCCATTCCAATGCTTCACTACCCTCCTAGTAAAATAGTTTTTCCTAATATCCAATCTGGACCTCTCCCACCACAACTTGAGACCATTGCTCCTTGTTCTGCCATCTGTCACTACTGAGAACAGCCTCTCTCCATCCTCTTTGGAACCTCCCTTCAGGAAGTTGAAGGCTGCTATCAAGTCCCCCCTCACTCTTCGCTTCTGCAGACTAAACAGACCCAAGTCCCTCAGCCTCTCCTCGTAGGTCATATGCTCCAGACCCCTAATCATTTTGGTTGCCCTCCGCTGGACCCTCTCCAATGTGTCCGCATCCTTTTTGTAGTGGGGGGCCCAGAACTGGACACAGTACTCCAGATGTGGCCTCACCAAAGCCGAATAAAGGGGAATAATGACATCTCTGGATCTGCTGGCAATGCTCCTCTTAATGCATCCTAATATGCCATTAGCCTTCTTGGCTACAAGGGCACACTGTTGACTCATATCTAGCTTCTCATCCACTGTAACCCCCAGGTCCTTTTCTGCAGAACTACTACTTAACTGGTTGGTCCCCAGCCTGTAACTATGCTTGGGATTCTTCCGTCCCAAGTGCAGGACTCTACACTTGTCTTTGTTGAATCTCATGAGATTTCTAGTGGCCCAATCCTCCAATTTGTCCAAGTCACTCTGGACCCTATCTCTGCCCTTAAGCGTATCTACCTCTCCCCCTAGCTTAGTGTCATCTGCAAACTTGTCATCCTCCGGCCCCCCTTCGGGCCGGCCTCCCCATGACGTCATTTCCCCCGCCTCCTCCCCCTGTCCCTTGACGGCATCGTTTGCCGGCCCCGGCTTGTCACCCGGCTGGCGTGCCGGCCCCCCCACTCGGGGAAGACAGACGGCTCTGCAAGCCGCGTGGGGGGGTGAGCTTCTCCCCCGCGGACGCGGCGTCCCGGCGGCTTCCGGGAGGGGCGGGGCTACCCCGCCACACCCAGCAAAGTGAGCTAAAGGCAGCACAGTTTTGAGCAGAGTTAATTGGTGCCATGGTTTTACTGTCCCAATATCTGCTACAGAAAAGGACTGATTGAAATTGATGTAGCAAAACAGAAGGCTGAACCTTCAAATGTAACCCTTTAATCTCCCTGCTTTTTGCTGGGTTTACATCAAATCTTTCACACCTGGTCCATGTATTTACTCACATTACATTTTCATTTTTGTTCATTTTCCATCAGATATTTTTCTGCTTAACTTCTTAGATTTATAACAAAACAACAACAACAACAACAACTCAAAAATGTTCAGTGAAACTGACCATAGCAACTGTTTCAGGGCTTGATCCTGCAAGATGCTCAGCACTCTGGGCCCAGTACTGCCAACTATTTTAGCATGTGTTTAACTTATGGGATATGAGTGGGCCTATTGGTCTAAAAAACCCAACTCCAATGCTTAAAGTTAAGCACGTGCTAATGAGTTTTTCTGGCACATAGACAGAGCCCTTAACATCTTGCAGGATCAGTAATGTATATGGGGAAATCCTAAACCCCTCTCCCATAAGCCCCTTGGATGCACCAGGCTTGAATAGCAGTAGAAATGCCTTTGTTCTGTTGTGCAGCGGAGAACAAGCAGCATAACAGAATGTGCGCGAGGATTGCACCAACCCACTCCAGCACAATTCTCCACATTGGCCATATCCGGGAGATTGTGCAAGGGGTTCATAAGTAGGTGCAGAGAGTGACACCAGCATGGCCACTGGATGTGACAACTGCACAGATTCAAAGACAGCAAAACCTTTGAATTAAGAGATTGAGTGAGAGCGAGTGCACAACAGCCCGTGGCCACTGCTACAGCTCATGGGGCCAGAGTAAGAAGTGCAGACAGAGTGTTCCTTGCCCTGGCTCTGAGTTGAATGACGACTCATATGGCTCCTTTAGTGCATGGCTGTGGAGTTTGCCCTTTTTGAGTATAGCCCAGACAAGCTGCAACTTGACTGTTTTTAGTAGTGTGTGTTTTCACTGTGCTAGGAGAGCTCCGGCATAGCAGTTCAACTCACCACATGAATACACGTTGAGTTGCTTTTTCTGAAGATACAGATGCCAGTGTCAGGCTGGTTTACTGACATATTCTGTACTCACCCAGAACAAGTTGCGTGTTTGAACTTCTCATTCAGCACACAGGCCAGGCCAAGGGGCATGTGCATTAGACAGAGAAGCTACCCTTCACGCACAGTAGCCAATTTCAGACGTTAACTTCACTCTGTTCCATCATAGCATCTTCCAAAGAGTCTGGACCCCTTGGACTAGTAATCTGAAAAATTCCCTGGGAAAGCATAATATACTACACAGGATAATAAAGGCTTTGCAATTTACAAGATTTTACACACATCTGAGACAGATGCAGAGAATGAAAAAGAATGAGTCTCAGTTTTATGCTAATATCAAAACTATGTGTCTAAAATTAGGCTCCGATATCTGTATGGAGTCCAGGGGTGGGCAATAAGCTGTGAATGGTTCACTAGGGTTAGCCTCTGGCAGGCTGCTGCATCTTTATTGACATGTGCCACAGCAGGTGTGGGTGCTTGCAGCTCTCATTGGCTGCAGATCGGCGTTCCCGGCCAATGAGAGCTGTTGGAAGTGGCGTGAACTGGGACACTGCTTCCCACCTCTCCCATTGGCCAAGAACACCAATCCATGGCCAATGAGAGCTGCGAGTGCTGTACTTGTGGTGCCTCTTTGGGGCTAATCTTGGCTAACAGTGTATCACTTTAGGTGCTCTTTTAAAAAAAATCTATGTTGCAGCAGTTGCCATTGAAGCATAAAAATGTATAAGTCAGGGCCATTCCAAGGTGGGCACAGGGTCTGGGGCAACCCTCCTATTCCATCACAGGCCCACCCCGCTCCATCTCATCCTCAAGCCCCGCCCTGCTGCTGCTCCACCCCTTTTCCCCTTCTCTGAGCAACACGGTACGGAGGATTATGAGCCTGCCATGGTGGGAGATGGGGTCGTCCCTTCCCACTACCACGTGGGTGGCAAGAGTGGGGGCAGCCTGGAAGCTGGGTCCACCCCACCCCATGTCACCCTCCCAGCCTGCTGTGCTCAGCTTCTCCACAGCAATGGGAAGGGGAGCACCCTGAGGCCAGGGCTCTCTGCTTCCCACCACCACGGAGGAGCCAAATGCAGTGGCTTGGGAGGGCAGCATAGTAGGATGGAGCAAGCTGCCGGGCTGCACCAGCTCCTGCTGCCTGCCTGGTGAGTGGGAAGGACCCGTGCTGTCCTCCCACACCAGGCCTCCATAATCCCAAGTCCCTCCCATCCATAGGACAGTTGGATCCACTGCTGTGGAGCCCCCAAAAATGTGGGGTCTGGGATGACCTCCTTGATTCATCCCATGACTCTGACCACAGCATTTACCAGTGCAGTAATTAAACATTTTAGTGCCCAGACAGCAAACACATTTGCATCTCCTACCATTTTTTTCATCATTTTTCCACCCGTTTTCCACATGCACTGCTTTACTTCCTTGGCATTTGCCTGAGTCACCCTTCTCTGGTCACACATGTGGCATTTACCACAGATAGATCATACCATATGTTTGATCATACCATATATTAGCGACTCTAATTTTGAAGTGAATAAAACTATGTTGTCTCTATAGATCCATTTTCAATTATATATAGCAGTATAGCAATCTATATTTATATATACACATAAGTGCACAATTGTGCATATATTTCCTTAAGGACTGGATCCTGCTCAGCCCTATTTCCAAGGTACACCAATTGAAGTCAGACTGGATACAACTGATGCAGCTTTTGTTGACGTTATTCATACTGATTCAGCTCCTACAATTCCATACCTGGGTAAGTTTGCAGCTGTTGTGTATTGTTATTATTAATTTGTCCTGTGGTACAATCATAGAATCATAGAACACTAGGACTGGAAGGGACCTCGAGAAGTCATCGAGTCCAGTCCCCTGCCCTCATGGCAGGACCAAGTACTGTCTAGACCATCCCTGATAGACATTTATCTAACCTACTCTTAAATATCTCCAGAGATGGGGATTCCACAACCTCCCTGGGCAATTTATTCCAGTGTTTAACTACCCTGACAGTTAGGAAGTTTTTCCTAATGTCCAACCTAACCCTCCCTTGCTGCAGTTTAAGCCCATTGCTTCTTGTTCTATCCTCAGAGGCCAAGATGAACAAGTTTTCTCCCTCCTCTTTATAACACCCTCTTAGATATCTGAAAACTGCTATCATGTCCCCCCTCAGTCTTCTCTTTTCTAAACTAAACAAACCCAATTCCTTCAGTCTTTCCTCATAGGTCATGTTCTCTAGAACTTTAATCATTCTCGTTGCTCTTCTCTGGACCCTCTCCAATTTCTCCACATCTTTCTTGAAATGCGGTGCCCAGAACTGGACACAATACTCCAACTGAGGCCTAACCAGCGCAGAGTAGAGCAGAAGAATGACTTCTCGTGTCTTGCACACAACACACCTGTTAATGCATCCCAGAATCATGTTTGCTTTTTTTGCAACAGCATCACACTGCTGACTCATATTCAACTTGTGGTCCACGATAACCCCTAGATCCCTTTCTGCCATACTCCTTCCCAGACAGTCGCTTCCCATTCTGCATGTGTAAAACTTGATTGTTCCTTCCTAAGTGGAGCACTTGGCAATCTACAATCTACAAGTCCGAGTCAAATTTTGACCCCATTGTGCTAGGTGTTGTACAAACACAGGAAAAATAACTAAAATAAAGTAAACTGCCAGAAACAAACAAACAAACCAAAAAGTCCTTGCCCCAAAGAGCCTACCATCTATAGCCATATAGTGGTATGTACAGCTGCTGCCAGGAAATACATGACAGAATTTAAATTGAAATTTGCTTATCTTTCTTACAAACATTGCAGGTTTTGGAATGAGCCAGGCGGTTGGACATCTTGATTTTTACCCAAATGGAGGCATACAAATGCCAGGATGCAAGAAGAATCCTATTTCACAGATTGTTGACATTGATGGCATCTGGGAAGGTAAATATGTTAAGCAGATGACGACTTCTGTTAAGAGTTAACATCAAACTGAATTGACCTAACACAGTAGCAGTCTTCGTATTTCAGTTATTTTAGATATTATTTTTGTCTGCCAACCACTACTGCCACATACAACAGTGAAACTGATAGTACAGCTCTTATGTATAGTGGGGAACATGGTATAGTAGAGGGATCAAAGAAGGAGTTGCACAAGAACTCTGCTTTGTGAAAAATATGATGGCATCAAGGTTTGGAGCTTTCACCTCCAACCAGCTAGAGTGTCTGAACTGTCAAGCTGTGGGTATCAGAACAAGGTGAGGGCCAAGGAGCAATAACAGCCTGCTGCCTTTCCATGTCTGTTTGGGCTCCATGAGTCTGCAAAATCCCAGATCCCACCAGCCTTGTTTCTTCAAGGATTTTTGGGTGACCCACTAGTCAAACTATTCAGCTTCATACCTAATGGAGCAACATTCACTTGACTGTAAATAGTACATCATGCTGCCAAATAACAGGAACAAACTTTTGTGTAATTGTTCCAGTGCTCTTTACACTGTTCCTTGGTAATGCCACAATAGAAACAAACATTCATTAATTGCTCTCTCTCATCTGCAACTGCTGCCAGTTAGCTAATCAGCTAAACAAACCCTACTCAAACCGTGCCAGAAAGTTTAGCTCCAGGACAGCATTATTCAGCTTTCTCTTACATACTAACCTGGCAGCTGCCCTGGCTGGGAATGGAACAACATTCACATCTATTTCTGCAATGGGATCTCTGGCTTCAATTGTTTTGTGATCAATAGCTGCTAAATTCAAGTGTGTTCTGTTCTGTCGTTACCAGTTAGCAGTGTGAGTTGGCACTGGATCAATAAATTATTAGGCAGCATTTATTTGGCATGTGCAAAATAAGGAACAAATACAAATATGCCAAACTCTTTCCAACTATTATTGTTAAGAATCTGTATATAATGCCATAAATGTACATTGTATTTGACAGAACATAAACAAAGCACATACCTTGACCCCAAAAACTTGCAGTTTAAAATCCTGAAACTGCACTGGGATTAGCATGCACGAACCTTTATTCTTTGGGGAATTTCATTGATAAATCATGATATACTGGAAAGATAACACCTCAGCTACAGCAAACACTTGCTTTCTCTCTCATAAAAATCTGAAATTTTGTGTGGATTTTATTTCTAGCTCATCACCATGAACACCTTAAAATGTATGAGTCTATGAAGCTCTTTTTTGCAATTACTGGCCTATTTATGTAGTCTTTACTCAGAAATTCTGGCATGTGTCAGTACTGCAGGATGAAGCTCTCTATTAATAATGTTACACAAAACCCCTTCCACTTAATTGCCACTTTTACTCAGGATTTAGGAAATTGGAGTGCAAAATAATATATATAAAATAACAACATGCCCCTCCTCCTGAGGTGACCTCTGTCTGTGTAAATCAGCATTGCTGCAGGACAATCAGTGTTGAAGAGGACATAATACTTAACACACTGCATTTTGTTTCCTTTCATATAATGAGAAGATGAGCTGTTTTCTACAGGGGCCCTTTTTTCATACTGGTGAGAATTAATGAAGTTCATACACAATAGGGGGCTACTCATGTAAGCATTCACCAGCATGTACAAGGCTTCCACAATCCACCCCTGCATTTGGTACCCATCTGCATTTTACACATTCTGTACTTTGGGCAGTTCACCAAAGGTAAATAGTCACTGAAGAAATAAGACTCAAACTGCAACTCAGGTGCTGCCCAGAATTGTGACAATGTAACGAGGAATTTATTAATCATGCAAATGACATGATGAGTCCAATACCACAATTCTATCCTGCATAGTTTACAGAAAAGAAAAATGAACCAGAAGCTTTGTAGTATGATATTTAATAAGAGCTTCTTTCCACAGGAACTCGTGACTTTGTTGCTTGTAATCATTTGCGAAGCTACAAGTACTATTCTGACAGCATCGTCTTCCCTGATGGTTTTCTAGGATACATCTGTGCTTCATATGACATTTTTGAGACAAAAGTAAGTCATTCTCACATCTTAGGTCAATTACAAAATGAGTAGCTCTTGTCTGTATATCTGCATGCAGTAGAAATAGAGCCTTGCTAGCCTACACCACTTTGCGCTGCGTGAGTCTAGGCATAAGGGGCATGAAGGGGTGTGCTGGGGAACTGGGGAAGAGGGGTGGGGGTTGAGGCACGGAAAGGGTAAGGGGGAGCAGAGTTACACCTGCCTCATCAGTGGTCTAAGTTTCCTGGGAGAATTCATGCCAGTGGCATAAATCAGAGGTGCTCCTGAAACCTCTTACCTTGCTGTGTCAAAGAGGGTCTCAGACTGGGGGAAGAATCTGCCCCAGTAATTATTTATTGGGCACATCCAAGGAGAAGGGAACAAGCCCCTGTATTTTAGCATTTTGCCTTTCAAATAATTTTGAAATGAAATAATTTACCTTTAAGGTTCAGTAAATGCTCAGCGCATTCCCTGATGAACTCTTGGCCTCAAGGAACAAATACAGATGGAATGTAGCCTAAAGCTCTGTCCCATAATTCTGTATATGACCCAGCTCTGTTAGCCAGCCCTGTAGCAGGCTCGTCAGCTTTGCTATGTGGCCCAGCTACCAATAGAAGGGACCAGAGCTCCACACGCAAGGGGAAAATAACAATACCTAAACCTTTGCATCACCAAAGCACTTTGCAGCCACACCTGAGCCAGGAAGAGCCTGAGCTCTGTCTCCTACCCCCATTCTAAAGCACTGAGTTTCAGAGGGAACATAGAGAAATGTAGATGCCTCCTCCTAGCACAGTGTTTCTTAAACTTTTTAAGACCAAGGAACACCAAACAATTTTTTTTTTTAACAAGGAACACCAAGGATTTTTGTTGAGGGGAAAAAAAAGGTTCGGGGGGGGGGGGGGGAAAGGGTTGGGGGAAAATTTATTGAGGGAAAAAAAGGGTTGGGGGAAAGTTATTAAGAAAAAAAAAAGTTGCCTGTCTCTTTAAGGGCACCCATTTTGAATTCTGTTTTTCTCCACGGCACACCTCCGACTGCCTCGCAGCACACCGACATGGTGTGGAACACAATTTAAGAAACACTGTCCTAGCAAGCAACAATCAAATGATGAAGTATAAAGGAGACATCCATGCCTCCAAAGCCGTGAGGTGCCAGACAGGGCTCTTCCTCTTGCTGCCCTCTCTAGGGAGGGTCATTTCAAATTGAGAGTTTTTTAGAGTTGTCCCATAGACATGGTTCAGCACCATATTTCTGCACAGCTCATGACTACACAAGGCTATTTACCAGAAGGGCTAGAGTGAACTGCATGGCATCAGCTGGATAGTACTGAGGGTTGACATTCAAATGGTGGGGAGGGGTAGAGGGACTGTGAGGGGACAGAGAATGAAGCATTTTATAGGATTCTACCAGAGAGCTAGAGAAACAATTACATTTTTAGAGTTTCTGTGACCAAATAATTGTTTCCTGTCTCATTGGGATAGATCTTCATTAATGGGTACATGTATTTCAATTAGGAAAACTGCTTCCCATGCCCTCAAGGTGGATGCCCACAAATGGGTCACTATGCAGATAAATATAAGGACAAATTTACTTCTGGGATTAATAAACTTTATCTGAACACTGGAGAGGCCAAAAATTTTGCTCGTAAGTTCCTCTTTTTTAATTGTTTCTACTTATACATGAGTAACAACATAATTTAAAATATTTCCCTCTTGCTTTAAATTAATTTTAATAAATGAAGGATCATATGTAGCAGAGCTTTGTATTATCATGCTACTTCTCCTTCCACTGATACTGAAACGATGAGTCATCAAGTGAAATTAATAGAACAGGTTTAAAACAAAAGGAAGTATTTCATCACACAATCAACCTGTGGAACTCCTTGTCAGAGGCTATTGTGAAAACCAACACTATAACAAGCGTAATGGGGGAAAGCCAGAAAGTAATAAAAGACAGATATATTAGCCCTAGGCTGAACAACTCCCTGTTGCTATGGCAACCAAACAGCAGTTACTGGGTTAATTAAGACACCTGGAGTCAATTAAGAGGCACTTAGGTTAATTAAGGCACCTGGAAGAAATTTAGAAGAACCTGCTGGAACCAGTTGAGACATATTTGATTGGGACACCTGCAGCCAATCAAGGACTACTAGCTGGAATTGGTTAAAAGCCTCTCTGTTAGTCAGTTTAGTGGAATGCCAGGAGTAGGATGTGGTTTTGGAGATGAGGCACTGTAGAGATACTGGTAGACACTTGGGCTATGTCTACACTCACGGCTTCTTGCTTAAGTACAGCTGTTCTTCTGCAAGAATCTGCAGAGCGTCCACACTGCCTGCCTGCTCTTGCATAAGGAAATTTACAGTATGGTGTGGTAATAGAGAGCTTCTCGCACAAGCACTATGCTCTTTTTTTATCAGGTGTAAGCCCTCTTGCACAGGAGCTCTTGCGCAACAGGGCAGTGTGGACGCCAGGCAGGGATTTCTTGTGCAAGGGCTAAAATGGCCATCAGAGCTTTCTTGCACAAGAGAGCGTCCACATTGCCATGGGTGCTCTTGTGCAAAAGCACAGCTCGCACACGGCAGTGTGGATGTTTTCTTGTGTAAGACTTCTTGCACAAGAACCTTTGCGCAAGATGTTCTTGCACAAGAAGCCTTCAGTGTAGACATAGCCTAGGAGGGAACCATGCAGGTATTATGGGCTATAATAGTAAAGAAAAAGGAGGGACAAGGTAGAACCGGGAAGCAAGATCAAATCAGTATCTTAGATGCCTATATACAAATGCAAGAAGTACGGGTAAAAAGCAGGAAGAACTTGAAATGCTAATAAACACAACTATGATATTGTTGGTATCACAGAGACTTGGTGGGATAATATACATGATTGGAATAGTGGTATAAAAGGATACAGCTTGCTCAGGAAGGATAGGTGGGGGAAAGGGAGGAGGTGTTGCCTTATATAGTAAAAATGTATACACTTTGACTGAAGTGGAGATGGACATAGGAGACAGATGTACTGAGAGTCTCTGGGTTAGGCTAAAAAGGGTCAAAAACAAGGGTGATGTCATGCTAGGGACTTACTTCAGACCACATATCCAGGTGGAAGAAGTGGTTGAGGCTTTTTTTAAACAACTAATAAAATCTTCGAAAGTGCAGGATTAGGGGGACTTCAATTATCCAGACATATGTTGGGAAACTAACTGCATTGAAGACAACTTTTTATTTCAGAAGGTTGAAAAAGCTACTGGGGGAAAGCTGTTCTAGATTTGATTTTAACAAATAGGGAGGAACTGGTTGAGAATTTTAAAGTGGAAGGCAGCTTGGGTGAAACTGATCATGAAATCATAGAGTTCATGATTCTAAGGAATGGGAGAACAGTAAAACAGAGACAATGGATTTCAGGAAGGCAGATTTTGGTAAGCTCAGAGAGCTGGTAGGTAAGGTCCCATGGGAAGCAAGACTAAGGGGAAAAACAACTGAAGAGAGTTGGCAGTTTTTCAAAGGGACATTATTAAGGGCCCAAAATCAAGCTATTCTGCTGTGTAGGAAAGATAGATAGTATGGCAAAAGACCAGCTTGGCTTAACCAGGATATCTTGCATGATCTACAAATAAAAAAGGCATCATATAAAAAGTGGAAACTAGGACAAATTACAAAGGATGAATATAAGCAAACAATACAGGTATGTAGGGGCAAGATTAGAACAGCAAAGGCACAAAATGAACTCAAACTACCTGCAGACATAAAGGGAAACAAGAAGACATTTTATAAATATATTAGAAGCAAGAGGAAGACCCACTGCTCAGGGTAGGTCCACTGCTCAGTGAGGAGGGAGAAACAGTAACAGGAAACTTGAAAATGGCAGAGGTGCTTAATGACTTCTTTGTTTTGGTCTTCATCAGGAAGTCTTATGATGAAGGAATGCTAACATAGTGAATACTAGTGGGAAAGAGGGTAGATTTAAAAGATAAAATTAAAAAGAACAAGTTAAAAATCACTTAGAAAAGTTAGATGTCTGCAAATCACCAGAGCCTGATGAAATGTATCCTAGAATACTCAAAGAGCTGATAGAGGAGGTATCTGAGCCTTTAGCTATCATCTTTGAAAAATCATGGAAGACAGGAGAGATTCCAGAAGACTGGAAAAGGGCAAATATAGTGCCCATTTATAAAAAGGGAGATAAGAACAACCCAGGAAACTACAGACCAGTCAATTTAACTTCTGTGCCAGAAAAGATAATGGAGCAAGTAATTAAGGAATTCATCTGCAAGCACCTGGAAGATAAGGTGATAGGTAACAGCCAGCATGGATTTGTAAAGAACAAATCATGTCAAACCAATCTGATAGCTTTCATCTCATTTCTACTGTGTAGGTTGGAGGTATGAAGTATCTGTGACAATATCTGGAAAGAGTAAAGTAAGCGGGTATGCAAATATCGCCCTGTATGGAACAGGAGGAAACACAAGGCAATATCAAATTGCTAAGTAAGTTCAGTATTATAATGGAAAATTAGTTTCTCTGCTATTAGAAAATTTAATCTTTTTAATTAATGCTTCTTTCTAAACTATAGGCGAAATTCTGCTTTCACATATGGGGTGTAAATCCATATTAACTGTATTGACTCTGGATTTATGTCAGAAGACGACTTTGAATTTAGTCATAACTGTGAGGCTACAAGAACCTGAATTTAGTTCAGGGGTAGACAATTTGCTAGGGTTAGTCCCTGATGGGCCGACAAATGCTTTATTTATCTACATATCCACAGATACAGCCATCCACAGCTCCTGTTGGCTATATTTAACCATTCCCAGCCAATGGCTGCAGGACCATGCTACTTCCCACAAATCCCATTGGCCAGGAATGGTCAACTATGGCCAAAATCTGCAAGAAGCTATACCTGCAGATGCACAGGTAAATAAAGCTTCTGGAGACCACCAAGTGTTAAGCGAGGCGAATCGCGTCCAGTCCATAGGGCACTTATTGGCTATGCTTGGGCTAGTTTGTGATCTGTTATGCCATGTAACTTAACTGAATTAAAAAATGATACTATGGATTTACACTAGTGCAATAGTGATCCTTTTCCTTTTGGATGTTTGTAAAAATGTTGCGTCCTTTATTATAGGCTGTGCTACCAGTGCTGCTTATAATTAAGATTGTCCAACATTTTCTTTCACAAAACCCTATTTTCATGTGCTCATAACTTTGCAAAACTTTAATCATTTATGCAGAAATGTTCAATGTCAGGAATTCTGCCTTACACAGACAGAGAGGCAGACATAAAAGTTCAGCAAAGTGATAGATAAGTTTCTGAGAGAGAGATTGGGGTAAACACAGCATTTTCTTATAACTATTTCACTAAGTAGTTGTACTGCCTCCATGCTTTAGAGCAGGAACTTTAAACTTACTAGTGAGCTCTTCCTGGTGTCAAGAATGTGCCTTTTGCCATCTCAGTAAATATTCATCCACATTTGTTAAGTGCTGAGCCTATGAACAATCTCAGCTTGACATGCTTAGTAAAGAGCTGATATTAGAGTCTGACATTTAAAGTTTCTGAAGAGTCCATCTGCATTGAATATACTCCAGTGCCTCGCAGTGCCTCGCAGCTGCTATCTGCAACCAGACTGTGCATGGACCATCCCAACAAAGTTATCCCATGGCAGCAGGGGCTTAGCAAGACTTTACCTGCAGAGGTTTCTCTAGGCAGTCAGGGGCCGCTATGGTACCAGGCACAGGAATTGAGAGTAGGATCACTGTACCTGTTGTACCCTCAATGCTCTCCCATGCCTGGCAGTGAGGTGGATATGACCTGATGGGAATGCAGAGATGTGAGGAAGTGCAAGGAACTAAGAGATAACAGAACTAGTGGAGAGAGATGGTTGTTGGGGCCAAAATACAGGAGCTGGGGGTGCAGAGAGAAACAAAAGGGGAGGGAGCAGGAGCCAGAGAGTGGAGTTTGGGTGTGGTAGGGCAGGAGCAGAGGAAGATGTATAATATGTGACCAAGTAAGTTAGAGGTAATATGCAACTGTGTAATTTGAGACTGTGTCATAATGCATATACACACAAAGGCCTGGTATTTTTGAACTTATGAGAGCTTGACTTTAACAATGAATTTTTAATTTTTTTAATGTAATTATCTATACACTAAGGCTACGTCTACATTGGCCCCTTTTCTGGAAGGGGCATGGTAATTTTTGAAATTGCAATAGGGAAATGCGTGGGAAATGCAATAGGGAAAAGTACTTCAAAGTAGGAATAAGATCCTCCGGAAAAGGGCGCTTTTTCCGGGGGATCGGGGCCAGTGTAGATGCTCTTTTCCGGCTTTTCTAAAAGCCGGAAAAAAGCGGCGGACATTTTTATTTAAATGCCGCGGGAGATTTAAATATCCCCCGCGCATTTCCCTATTGCGATTTCAAAAATTACCATGCCCCTTCCGGAAAAGGGGCCAATGTAGACGAGCCCTTGGGGTATGTCTAGACTACATGGCTCCATTAATGGAGCCATGTAGATGAGTTTACTAAACATAGGAAAATGAAGCAGCGATTTAAATAATCGCCGCTTCAATTACATCAAAATGCCCGCCGCACTGTGCCGATCAGCTGTTTGGCGGCACAGCACAGTAGTCTGGACGCGCCATGGTCGACAAGGGAAGATTTGTTGACCGCTTCGGTAAACCTCATTTCACGAGGCATAATGGAGTGGTCGACAAGGGAAGCCCTTGTCGACCATGGTGCGTCCAGACTACTGTGCTGTGCCGCCAAACAGCTGATCGGCACAGCGCGATGGCCATTTTGATGTAAATGAAGCAGTGATTATTTAAATCGCCGTTTCATTTTCCTATCTCCAGTAAACTCATCTACATGGCTCCATCAACGGAGCCATGTAGTCTAGACATACCCTTATATGTACGCTGCTAAAGGATTTAGCATTAGCAAGCTGAGCTTTTTCAAAGAGCCTAAATTCCCTATTGAAGTTGAAGTTACCCAAATCCCCTGGAAATTCAGTGGGAACTAAGTGCTTTGCTCCCTTAGGATCTTTTAAAAATCCCAGCTGTAAAGTACAGTGAATAAAGCTATGCACTGCAAAGCACTGCCATTTTCTGCTGAAACTGAAGTTTCTTTTCATTTTCTGTGTTAACAATCCTGCTCATTTTTTTAAGCTGGCAATGCAAATATGTTAGTGCTGGATTATTATTTATATAACATGCTTAGTAATATATTATGCTGTCATGGAAATATGGAGGGAAAGCATCTTTAATGGGAAGATGATTTTCATTATAAATTATATTCAACTAGATTGGCTTTAGATTCCCAAGGGATGCTAACAAAAGGCACAGGTTTGATGCAAAACACCTACCCAATGAATTCTGCTTGATGGGCAACCCACACATACACTTTGTCAATATGTGTCTCTCCTTATATCCTTTCCCCATGCCCACTCCCATGCATTCACTGTGCCAGGAGCTGTAAATCCATTCTCAAAACCCATTTCTTTAATGAATCCTTTGTGCAAGTAAAGGGAGCTGCTACAGATTTTTGTCTCTAAACATGAGAGCAGAAATTATCCCTTGGTCTCTAGTGGGAGAATTGGCCTGGTGAGCAAAGAGCAGTCAGAGAAGAGATTCACAGCACAGACTACCCTAGAATCCTAATCCCAAAGCTCTTTGGGGCAGCCTTGTCTTCTCCGCCTATCATTTTCCAACAATACATGAAGGCTGCATCTAGATTGGCATGATTTTCTGGAAATGCTTTTAACGGAAAAGTTTTCCGTTAAAAGCATTTTCGGAATAGAGCGTCTAGATTGGCACAGACGCTTTTCTGCAAAAGCACTTTTTGAGGAAAAGCATCAGTGCCAATCCAGACGCGCTTTTCCGCAAAAAAGCCCTGATCGCCATTTTCGTGATCGGGGCTTTTTTGCAGAAAACAAATCTGAGCTGTCTACACTGGCCCTTTTGCATAAAAGCTTTGTGCAAAAGGGACTTTTGCCTGAACGAGAGCAGAATAGTATTTCCGCAAGAAGCACTGATTTCTTACAGTAGGAAGTCAGTGCTTTTGTGGAAATTCAAGTGGCCAGTGGAGACAGCTGGCAAGTTTTTCCGGAAAAGTGGCTGATTTTCCAGAAAAATTGGCCAGTCTAGACACAGCCGGAGTGTTTTGTCATTCAAGTAGATTTTTTTTTGTTCTTGCTAGACTCTCCCCTTTTCCTAAGGCTTTCTCTGCATTACCAATCCAACCATGTCAGAGGCTCAGTGAAAATACAAGTGTCTCCTGACTTTGAGTTTACATGCCTACATTTTGTAGCAGATATGTGGCCATGCCTATTGCCTGAAACTGAATTAAAGTTATAAAGCAGGTCTAATATATGTGCAAAACATGGCCAAGACCCTCCCTACACTACCAAATGAAACCATGCTGAAGCCAAGCCTTGGAGCAGTATGTCATAACTGGAATCATTAGACCACTATATTTTAATATAGGTGAGGCACTGTAGAACATAAGTGTACCAGGTAAATATCTCTTTGGTCAGCAGGTAATGCATTTGGATGAACATTGATTTCACATGGGGACAGGACAATTTTATACATTTTTATGTAACATGAACATTTATATTACATGCAGGTAAGTTGGAAAATAAGATCCTTGCTGTTTCACAAGCTGAAGATCAAGTTCACGATCAACATGCTACTATAGCTACTCAAACACTTACACTGTATTGGTCATTAATATTAAACTTCATCTGTTTATACCTTTTCTTGAAGGGGATCCCTCAAACCAGGTGATAAACATACCAGCTTCATTGACACTGAAATTAATGTTGGGACGATTAGTAAAGTTAAATTTCTTTGGAACAACCATATCCTAAACCCAACCCTACCCACACTGGGAGCAGCAAAGGTCACAGTACAAGCTGGAGAAACTAGAAATGTGTATGTATATTTATTGTGAAAATCTAAAATTATTTAGTTGATACAAGGTGAGTATGACATATGAGGGTAACAATGACTGCACAAGAATAAGTATTTAGAGCATTAAAATAAAAACAAGAGGGAAAGTTTTAATTTCCTTTCCCACAAGATATCAATTTAGCTTACTGGTACATTAAATATTTGTCAGATATTGTCAAGAAATAATTATAAACACTTCAGTGTTTGGCTTCAACAAGAACAAAGTTTTTATATAAGCCTCTGTGCTTTGGGTAGGAAAGATTGATTAACTGTGGTCAGGGGTGGCCTATGGCTATAGGTGGACTCGGCCCCTGCCCGGGGTGCCCGATGATGATGTCACGGAGGTGGTCGGGGCGCCTGCCGATTACGTCAGTCCATTGATGGCCCTGCAGGCGGGGGCACCGATTGCACATTCCGCCTGGGGCGCCAGCTGCCATAGCCAGTCTCAGGCCACTCCTGACCGTGGTTTAGGTAATCAGCATAGAATCATAGAATCATAGGACTGGAAGGGACCTCAAGAGGTCATCGAGTCCAGCCCCCCGCCCTCAAGGCAGGACCAAGCTCCACCTACACCATCCCTGACAGATGTCTATCTAACCTGTTCTTAAATATCTCCAGAGAGGGAGATTCCACCACCTCCCTTGGCAGTTTATTTCAATATTTGACCACCCTGACAGTTAGGAATTTTTTCCTAATGTCCAATCTAAACCTCCCCTGCTGCACTTTAAGCCCATTACTCCTTGTCCTGTCCTCAGAAACCAAGAGGAACAAATTTTCTCCTTCCTCCTTGTGACACCCTTTTAGATATTTGAAAACCGCTATCATGTCCCCTCTTAATCTTCTTTTTTCCAAACTAAACAAGCCCAGTTCATGAAGCCTGGCTTCATAGGTCATGTTCTCTAGACCTTTAATCATTCTTGTAGCTCTTCTCTGTACCCTTTCCAGTTTCTCCACATCTTTCTTGAAATGTGGCACCCAGAACTGGACACAGTACTCCAGCTGAGGCCTAACTAGCTCTTTGCTAAGTTCACAGGTATCAGGCTATTGGGTACTGCAAGTTTTATACTGAGATGGCCACCAGTGGGGGTCTGATCCATTAGCCATTGAAGACTTTGGGAGTCTTTCCACTGATTTTAATGGGTGTTGGATCAGAATCTGGGGCTATGTCTACACTGCAATGCTATTTCAGGATACTGGAGTATCCCAAAATAGCTATCCTACATCTTCACAGCAAGCCTGTTATTTTAGGCTCGCTATCCAATGTCCCTGTAAACCTCATTCTGTGAGGAGTAAGGGATGTTTCGGAATAGTGCTTTATTTTGAAATTTGGTGCTGCATAGACAGCACCAAATGACAAAATAAGCTATTTTGAAATAGCATCAAAATAAGATATGCAATTTGCATAGCTCAGTTCTCACAGACCTACTAGTAGTTATGATTTATGTTTTAAAGGCCTGATCCAAAGCCCAGGAAACTCCACTGAAAGATTCCCAGTGACTTCAATTGGTTTTGGATCAAGCCCCACATCTGTAGACTGGAAAAACAATGTACTGCATGACAGTTACTAACTGGAAGATACTTGTTACTTTTTTTAAAACAGTATATTTCAATCAGTTATCCACAAATGGTTTTTTTTAACCTTTCCTGTCCTCCTGAATGAAGACACAATGAAGGGGGAGGTACATTAAATGGGTCATGGATATAATTAAGATCACATAGCTGAAGCCCATTCACTTGAAATAGATATGTGGGAAGAGATTCACTTGGAATAGAAATGAGGAAATCTCAAGCTGACAAAAATGTCCACAGCATCATGAACTATGGTAAAGCAGAGTGTACAAGTCCACTTCTGGTTTTTACATTTAACAGATCAACATGTTGATGGATGCTAATCCCATAAATGTACCCATCAGCTATTCTATATACTCATGTCCTGGCATCTCTCTAGTGCTGATGACATGCAAATTCAACAAGAAAGGTATAAAACTGAAGGAAAGAGGCTCACCAATCATGGTGAATAGTTTGGTGTTTTAGTAGGAAATGATATTTCACAGCTAGCAATCCAAAGCATTTGCATGTTCTTTTGTGCCAATGTAACAATATTCTACCACAGCTTTGTCAAAAAATAAATTAGGTTGGCTTATTCTATTGCAAAATCACTGGCACAGTTACAAAAAATAAATCTAGACAATTAAAAGACCTTACATACTTTGTTTTTCTCCACAGGTTTAATTTTTGTAGCAGTGAAACTGTGCGAGAGAATGTTCTGCTAACTCTTACATCTTGCTAACAACATACAAAGATGTCAGCTCTGTATGTTAATATTAATAAAAGTTAATCATACATAACAGCCTCAATGGTTAGATGTAATGTTTTATCGTCATTATTTGTACTGCTAGCTACTATCCAAATGTACAAGAAGAAATGGTCCCTGTGTGGAAGGGCTTACAATGTTCAAAGAGGCAAACATATGGGGTGAAGGGTACAAGTTTATGATATATAAGCACAGAGATCAGGGAGGTTATTAACTGTTAAGGAAGTGAATTAGTTCTTTCAAATCAGAAGACATACTGAAGTAAATCCTAACTTCAGTTACTCCTATGAAACCCTATTAAAGTAGAAGTCAGACAGAAGCAAGTGAACATGGACAGACTGTAGATGAAGAAGCAAAGGAAAAGGATGTTTGTGAAAACATAATTTTTAATTACTCTTATGATCCTGCTTGCTATGGGCAGTCACATAGGTTCCAATACTTACTTGGTTTATGCAGGCAGGGACTTAAGTAGTATGAGTGTTGGGGGGAGTCTAAAAACCCAGGGCCCTTCCACAGGACACTCTATTCACTTGCCTACTGAGCATGTGACCTCCCCAAGATAACAGGAAGAGAGATACGTACATGTGAGACATCCATAGCACATGCAGCAGCAGAGTGGCTGCCACTCCGTCTATAATCAATCACCAGTAGCCATAGCTTGGTTACATGAACACTGTAATCTGCAGCTTGATGTCAGGGTTCATTGCATCCTCTTGGTATTGCAGCACCTGCTCCTTTTTAATCACAAAGGGACTATCTTCCTTCAGCGACTCCTCCTGCAGTACCTTCTACTGGGTTATTAACTTCCTAACATAGAGGGAGATTTTCTCCTTTGTTTTTCATTCCTCATGGCCTGATATAAGCAGATACTTGCCTACACTTTTGTTTTGACAGTGGTGATATTCTCAGCATTATCCTCTGCCATAGCCATCCAGCAGACCATATAATTTTAACAAGTACCTAACAGAATCAGGACATTAACATTGACAATAGGATAATAAAAAGTCCTTCTTCAATAATGAACTGGAGTAGCTTTTACCTTGTTTTAGCAGAACAAAACTGAAAGCAGAACAAAAATACTTTACAAAGCTGTTACATAAAGTGCATTGTTAAATGAACAACAAATTACTCTCCTTTTTGCTTGCTTTTAAAGCTAATGGTGCTATTTATTCCTGACCTTTTGAAATATTAAGATTTTTAAAATGACAACATAAAAAGAATTCTTGTTTGAAAACGCAAGTGACTTTAAACCACATGTTATTACTTCTAAGTATAGCATGTGCATGCATCATTCATTTCAGTGTCCCATTTATAGCTAATTGGTATATATTTCAGTTGACATATATTGTTCTCTTGCAAACGTGTCAAATTCTGTAATGATGTCAGTGACAAAAGCATAGTGCTTGAGATATATAAATTACGCTCTTTACCATATAATCACTCTTATCTATTAGAAATGCTGTTTGTGACAACTTATGTTCAAAATACATACTGGATTGATTTTTTTAAACTTTAATATCACACCGTTCATGGCAAATCTTTGACTGAATCTTTAAATGCAGAAATGTTTTGGGTTTACTGGCATCATTTCAGCAAAGTATTTTACTGCATTTTAAAAAGTGACTTTGTTCAGCAAAAGAAGAGAAATACAACTTGGACCTGCAAATATCTCTTTTGTTATCAACATAAGAAAACACACGGTTGTGTGTGGGGAGTTATTTGATGACTAACACCTTACACTGTAGTTTACCTTTTATAATCTCTGCTAGAAATTACTATTATTTTGTTGGTGTGCAGTATTATCATTAGAATTTCAAATATTGGAGACAAAACAGCTTATGTATTTTCATTACATTTTAGATTGTCCTCGTCCTGGGCTATGCAGTCTCTCTCACATATACAATAGTGCTGTATTTTCAGCTGTCAGGTATTTTTTTTTAAATATTGGGCTAGAGTAAGCCTCATGGCATATACTGTATTCTGTAAATGAAGGAATGTGTCTTCTGCTCTGTAATACTAAAGAGGGGCTATTCCTTTGGGAAGCAGGAGCAGTGTTAAGCCAAGATTCTAGTAAAAAGAAGTTCTCTGGCATTCATTAAATCTGTCCTTTTCTTTGTGTTGTGATGGGCTCACTTTCAGAAGGGAGCAGAAGAAAGAACAATCTCTAAATCAATCCACCCAGGTTTATAAACCGTCAGCACCAGCGTGGTAATATGAACACAGAGGCCATAATTCAGCAAAGCACTTATGAATGTGCTTAATTGCCATTGAAATTAATTAAATATAAGCATCTGCTTGAAGTTAAACATGTTTAAAGTGATTTTCTGAAGTCAGGGCTTTATAATTAGAAAGTGGTGAGCCACATTGTTAGCACGGGGAAATTAAAATCAGGGATTGTGATGTTAACAAAGTGGAATCTGACCAGCCTGTCCTGCGCTGAAGGGCTGTGTCCAGACTCCATGCCTCCGTCGACGGAGGCATGTAGATTAGCCAGCTCGGAAGAGGGAAATGAAGCCGCGATTAAAATAATCGCGGCTTCATTTAAATTTAAATGGCTGCCCCGATCTGCCGATCAGCTGTTTGTCGGCAGATCGGGAGAGTCTGGACGCGATGCCCCGACAAAGAAGCCTTTCTTCATCGACACAGGTAAGCCTCGTGAAACCAGGTTTACCTGTGTCGATGAAGAAAGGCTTCTTTGTCGGGGCATCGCGTCCAGACTCTCCCGATCTGCCGACAAACAGCTGATCGGCAGATCGGGGCAGCCATTTAAATTTAAATGAAGCCGCGATTATTTTAATCGCGGCTTCATTTCCCTCTTCCGAGCTGGCTAATCTACATGCCTCCGTCGACGGAGGCATGGAGTCTGGACACAGCCAAGGTGCCGACCTGTTCCTTTGAGCAGGGTTTATCACTTGTGGTTAACCATTCAGGTTACCCCTTCCACCAAATACCAAGGAGAGGAGCTTATGGGATAAACCAAGGAAATATGTATTAGAGATTGAGTACAATGCTAGAGAGAAAATGAGGGGGAGGGAGAGTAGAAGCAGAAACACAACAATGAATAACATGAAAGAAACTGTGATACAGTGACTTATCACAGGGGTATGAAGCCCAGGCCCCAACTAAGAAATCTCAGCCTGTGAATAACAGGTAAGTAAACTCCAATACAAAGTTTACCTGATCTGATGACAGATTGTGGATGCCACTGAGAAGGTTAGGCGTTTAACGCGGCACGGGGTTCGAACAAGCCGGCATTTAAAAATGGCGCCGGCCGGCTTATGCAAATAAAGCCCGGGAAATTCAAATCCCGGGCTTCATTTGCACGTTCGGTATGCATACATTACCCCGCTAGTTCGCACTAGCGGGGTAGTGTAGACATACCCTTCCAGAATAGCTTCTTCTGAAAGAAACCCGCAGTCTAGACATACCCTAACAGTCACTGAATGTTCCAAAGGGGGCAAAGCCCAAGATGGAGTCCTGGAATCAAAGATTGTCAACTCTACGTTGTTAAACACAAGCCACTGATTTTCAACTTTATAACCACTCATAGTAACACAGATTAGATGACAAGGTTTACAATATACATTGTTCTTGCTAAACATAACCTCTTTTTTTTCAACCTCCTGCTCAGTTGCGTTCTTACACGAGGCAGGAACAGAGGGGAGAGGGAATGGTGGTTTTAAGCGCTGATATGGTTCACTTCATCAGCCACAAGAGTATTAAGTTTGCGGTGCGTGAAGAGGTGCTCCTACCTTTTGTGTGGCATGAAGTACCTCTATTCAAAGCCTTTGGCCATGAGCAGTAGGGATGCCGTACTTTGCCAGAGCATTTTTGTATTGTTTTGAATGCTCTTTAACAGGGGTAAAGCCACTTTGGAGGGGGCTTCCTGGGCTAGGATGTCTGCATCTTGAATGGCCTCCTCATTCTGAAGATGCAGGTTCTGTGCCACTTACCTGAGGAGGTCTTGGTGACTCTTGCTGCCCATTGCTGGGAGCATCGTGGCAGAGGTGCTGGCTATCACCTTGTCCAGGGACGAGCATGAGGCTCCTCTTGGTCTGTACAGCTCCCTGGAAGTTGGCCCTGGCATTGTCATTGGCTCTATGGCAGTCTCAGGTGCTGGCGTAGCACTAAGTAGTAGTGCTGTAATAGGGGTCTTCAGTGCTGAACCCCATTCCCTTTGCATGGATGGGTTCTCCTCCACCCTTTGAGTCTGATGCCAGTCAGAGGTGGTGGAAGGGGGGAACATAGGGCATGGATGCCAGAGACATGGCCCTCAAGGCTTGCCCCTGAGCCTGATGGCATCCAGAAGGGCTACTGGATGAGCGCTTGCCACCACTGCAGCCATGATGGCATCAAAGCCAGCATGTCCTGTGATCTACAGTTCTAGGAGCAGTGCTGGGATTGGTACTGTCCACACCTACAAGTCAAAATCTGTATACCCAAGTCTGATGAATAGGCCAAGTCTGACCATGGTGGTACCCAGCATTGGAGATAAGCGCGGTATCATTATAGGCTTGCCCTGCGCTGGACTGCCGGTGCCCCTGAAGATGCCACAGAGGTCACCGGGAACCACATCAACTAGGGATCTGTGCCCAGGTTTACATCTGTAGCGGTGCTGGTGCTGGAGCCAGCATCAGTGCCCTTATGCTGTCCTACTGGTTAGATCCTTGACAGCCTCTAAGGTGTTTGGTGTGGAGGGGAGGTGCAACTCTTCCTCCAGGTCCTCCCTGCCTGGGAAGCCCACCAGCACTGGACTCAACAAGCCCTGCAGTGGGACCAGAGTCGATGGTGACAGGATTTGATGCCCTGACTTAGGGCCTACCCTACTAGGATCCTTCTGTGGCTGTTTGGCTGGGGACCGACCTCTGTCTGTTTTCGGTTTCTTACGCGGCACTGGGGAGTGAGAACGGTGCTGCACCCTCAAACTCACCTGCAGTGTGGGGACTGGTGTTGGTGCCCCCTCACAGAATTTTTCCTTGGTGCCAAGAGGTCCCGTACTGAGCCTGGTGCGCTGCTCACCACTGTTGCCAGTGCTGAGGCCAGTGGCGTTTGAGGGTGAAGTGCTGCATCCATTTGTATGAACTTTAGGTGATGGTCATGTTCTCTCTGTGTCCTAGGCCGGAAGCTCTTGCAAATAGGGCACTTAGCAGTTTGAGGGCCTTTTGTGAGGCATTTGAGGCATGAAGTGTGCAGATAGCCCTTGAGCATAGGCTCCCCGCAGCTCTCACGGGATTTAAAATCCTGAGACTGCAGCATGTCCTGGTCAGGAGAACTGAAAGTGGGGGGAAGACCCCTGAACTAACTGAATCTAAGTACTACAACTAGAGAACCTAATTATGTACAAATACAACTAACTATGGATATCACTAACAGCGCTTGCAAAGCAGGAGCACGAGGAAGCTCCAACAACCGTCACTGGCAACAAGGAACTGAAGGGGCAGCAGGTCAGGAGTGATTTATATACTGCACCACTCCAGGGGGCTGCACAGCTAGCCCAACGGGAACCTACCAGTGATCATGCATGTGGTGTGCACACACCTGTTGGAATGTACAGCACTCAAACTGTCAAGGGAGAATCATCCTCACTGTGTCTCTCATTGAACTGGAATAACAAGCCAGATCAAATACCTACTGAGAACCATGGGCGTCTTTTCATGGTTGTCACAGAGCTTTCCCTTGAGATCTCATGAAAACATGTCTCGCTATACTTGCCACATACACGTTGAACCTCTCTAGTCCAGCACCCTCGGGACCTGACCAATATTGAACCAGAGAATTTGCCGAGCCGTGGGAGGTCAATATTGTCCAGCAGTATTACCAACACCTTGACTGCTTACTGGGCTCTTAGAAGACATTTAGGAGTAAATTAGAGCTACATAACAGCACAGAGCACCGAGAGCCAGGACTGTTAGCTGTAAACAATCTTTATGGGATCATGGAAACTTGGCCATAACCATAAGAGGACATCCAGCTAATTAAATTCATGCTGGACCACAGATGTTGCCAGACCAGAGAGTGCTGGACTAGGGTGTTTCAGTCTATACTATGAAACCATTGAGGTAAAGGAGATGGTCTTGTTCTACTTCCCTGTTAGCATCTTTACTCAGGGATGTGTTGGGACCAGAAAGACCACTTACGCCACTGAAGAATAATTCTCCTTTTGACCCACTGATGAAGAGGTGCCTAGTAAAAATATATGATCACGGACAATCTGAACCATGTGTGAAGATAATTGTCTGATCAGATAATGGAATTGTTTTCAGTGGTAAGAATGAATCCATTACTAATGCAAATAACGCTAATAATTATAATTTGCAATACTTTAAAAGTCACCTAGTCTACCTCCCCCTCTGACAGGAGACTATAATAAATTATAGGCTGAGAAAAAAATCAAAGGGATAAAGGTTAAAAGATTTTTAAAAAAGAATTGAAACTTAAATGCTTAACAAGGAAGTCAAAGATGTGAAGGCAGAAATTAGAGCTATTAAATTATGCATTTGTAAAGAATTAGATATTATAGAATTGATTAGCAAATCTAAATCTACCGTCCCCTCATAACCCTACTGGGTCACAGATTTTGACAAGTTTGACAGAACAAATTGTCAAAGTTCAATATATAATATGCAAGCTAATTATTTATATTGTAGATATGCCTCACTTACCAAATGAGAATACCAAAAGGATAATGGAGTTGAATGAAGTTGGGGCACTTCATTCCTTGCTTTGCCCCTTCTTTGATTTAGTTTCTAAACAGCTCTATTTGACCAACATGGTTCTGAACAGGAAACATATCAACAGATATTAGCAGAGCATGTGTTATGATCTAGATATTCTTTCCCAGTCTTTTTATGCATATCAGGCTTCTGGAGGTCTGTCCAAGTGAAAGTCCTTGCTAAGAGGACCAGGGAGCAAGAATTTCTGGGGGAGGAGTGCAAAGCATTCCCATGGGACAGCAATCAGGATTCAGCTCACTAATTACATTAGGCAGACATGTATCACTGTTCCTAACAATGGTTCAGTTCCACTTGTGTGTTGGTCTTCCTGGAACACAAGTGTAGATTGGTCACTAGCTTTTGATACCATTTTAAAGAAGATGCTCATTACAGCTGAATCAGAAAAATAGTGAGCTTTTGGGGCCTGAAGTTGAGGATAAATGGGAATTCTGAGAGGTTCTGATAAAAAATCATATGATCCCCGCCCCTGACTCTGAATACAATGAAGTTCAACTGATTGGCTCTAATACAATCTGCTGATCTATTTCCCCACCACCACCTTTCTCATTTTAAGGTCATGTTTCTCAAAAGGTAGGGCTTCCATAAAGGAGCAGAAGGACATGCTGGGGTGGGGAAGAGTGCGGAAGCTATATAAATGAAGACATGGGTTTGATTAAAGGATGTAATGACTTCCGTTTTCCTCAAAAACTTTGGACTCAGATTCCAAAAGTTTGCAAAATGCTGTCTCAAATTGCATTTTATGTCCTACTTAAAATGTTGTAACCAAGGCTGTGTCCAGACTCGAGGGTTTTTTCGAAAAAAGTAGCCTTTTTTTGAAAAAACTTCCCCTGCGTCTAGACTACAGCTGCGTTCTTTCAAAATTAAATCGAAAGAACGCGGCTTTTCTTTCAACGGCGGAAAACCTCATTTCACGAGGAAGAACGCCTTTTTTCGAAAGTGCTCTTTCGAAAAAAGGCGTTCTTGAATGCAAACAGGGCTTCTTCGAAAGAGAGCATCCAGACTGCCTGGGTGCTCTCTTTCGAAAAAGCGGCTTGCTTTTTCGAAAGTACTGCTTGCAGTCTAGACGCTCTTTTTCGAAAGAGGCTTTTTCAAAAGTATCTTTCGAAAAAGCCTCTTTTGAAAGAGGCTTGCAGTCTAGACGTAGCCCAAGTGAGCCCTGCCGCGCCCCCTCCCCCTTCCCAGCTTATTGTTCTGGACGTTTATGATTCCTTTTGCTCTTTGGCATTTTTCATTCCACTGTTTTCAACTTCAGGCCAAAAACTCAATACCCTCCTTGCAGTAAAAATGAATGATTCTGAGAACTGTAAGCAATAATGCTAAGATGCATCAGGGGAAATGCTTTAGCAAAGCTGATCCAGATGACTTAATCACAGCCCTGAAACCAGCAGATCATATTCAGTGATGAATCCTGATCATGCTCCACCTGAGGCACATTGGGCATGTGCTAGTTTCATAGCTATTGAAACACACTGGTATATAAGCATATCTTCATATTTACCTCACAAGTGAAGTATCTCCCAAACATTGTACATCTCAGATAACATAGCATTAAGCACCAAGATCAAGCCTAAAAAGTTAAAACATGCGCATTTCAGATATTTCAGTAGTTTTTAATCAGTCGCTAAAGTCCTCATCATTGCACATTTCAACTTCTCACGTTACATTTCAAGTTCTTCTGGAGCTTCAGTGCAGCATTATGTTTCTTAGTGAGATATACGCCATAGGACTCCTCCATGTGCGAACATACAGAGCAGCTTCGGCACAGGTTTCCAAAGGTTTTCCCTATGACAAGACGTTCATCTGCAAGCAACAAATACCCACTGTTTAATCCCTGAAGTCCAATGAGATACTTCTGCGCTCACAGTCAGTGAAAGTTGCCTGTGCTTCACTGGTCGAACAGAAAGGAGGGCAGGGGAGACCTGGCAGGCTGGTCTGCCTTACAGTCCTGAACCTCTAAATTCAGTTCCCCACTTTGCAACAGATCAAGTTTGTCAGCTTTCAGAAAATCCTGGAAGGCTTATCTTTTCTACCTTTCTTATAAAGAGATGGATGATGGGGTGAGGTAGACTAGTGACAGTGTGAGGTGATTCATTCATTTCTATTATATTTATGGTGTTGCGGCATTATTTAATTTTGATATGATGGGTTTATTTAGATACACTTTTAAAAGACTGTCAAGGACTCCCAGAGCATTGAACAGACAATCTTATTAGCTACAGTAATAACATTCCAAATAAATAATAAATCAGTGCTGGACTGCAGCATGTCAATAGCAAATTTATGTTTTTGAAGGAGAGAAATTCTAAATTCTTACGTGGAATATGACCACTGTATTTTGGCAGCATCCCTTCTGGCCTGTAGAATCTTCGGTCTATACTGGGACCTTTGCTCACTTTAACTTCATCCTTTTTGCCTCTAAAATAAAACAAAACTGCAATTCAAAAGTATCTTGTCTCACTTGCAACATTTCAGAATTTGTTTATACGTCCCCATGTTTTACATAATTGTCAGACTTAATTTTTAACTCTCTTGGCCTTAGTTGACTTCCTACTGCATGTGTTCTGCTCAGTAAGTGCTCCCCACATGTCTTCAACACTTAGGTGTTCCTTGCACATGCCAAACACCCACTGCCTTTCCTGGAAGATCTGTGTGTGCATGTCCCAGGTTCAAATCTGCCTGGTGGCGGTTACACATGGCATATGGGCTCCACCTGATATCAACAGCAGATCGCCACTGAAGTAACACAGGAACTTTAGTTAGAATAATTGGCTGAAATCCTGAACTTGCTGAAGTCAATGGCAAACTCCTATAGATTTCAGTGGGGCCAGGATTTCACCCACTAAATCAACTTCATTGGGTGCATGGGTATACCTGTGAGGAAAATGGGGTGCATGGCTGAGAGTGAGGGGGGAGGGGACTGCAAATATAAGTCCCTTAATGTTTTCAATTGATGAATCAGAACTCAGTACACACTATACCCCCTTACAGTTTAACATAAAACATCAGTTACAGCCTCATGTTGTGAGCACATGCTCAGCAATGATGTATCGGGACGCATGCAAGTATGTATAGGCAGCAACATGTCATAATTAGGGTTGTGCATTGTACTGGGAATGAAATGGATGTATTGAATCCACGGGGTTCCTTCTGCCTCCTGGTGATAACGGAAGTTTCTGCAGAGTTGTAGCATCTGTCACTCAGCGAGATGAGTGAAGAAGGGAAATACTCCCTCTCCCAAAGGGAAAGAAAACCCCATTTCAGATGCCTTGAACACCTCTCGGTGGCAATTCAAACTCCCAAATTTTCATAGTCACACACTTCTCCCTGCTCAACTCCAAAATACTTTCCTAGTCAGTAAGAGACCTGGCCCATTCTGCTTCTAGTGGTACAGACAAACTCTCCTGCCCACCTTGCGAAAAAAAAAACAGACTCACTTGGCCTGCTTCTTGCTGACAGCTACTAAGGCTTTGTCTACTCTTAATTCAGAGGCAAAACTGAAATTGCAGTGGCAATGCAAGTGTCAGGTACGTAGAAAAAGAATCAGAGATTTTTTATTAAATATCCAAATGAGTAGTCACTTTCTGTGCTTTTTCTGGATTAAAAAGCTACTTTCCCAAGAGGTTTTCCTCACAGCAACAATGAATTGTCAGAACACTCCAGGCTGCAGAATATAAACCCTTTCCACACTAACATTTCAGCTACTGGTATACGCGGCATTGGTGGAAACAATGATGAAAATTGACTAGATGTTTGTGCCAGTTCAGCTACACCAGTACCTGATACCACTGTCAGGAAGGCCGTAGATCCAGAATACAGCAGGAAGTACTGGAAGTACTTGAAGAAGGATTACCCACAGGGTTTCATACAATTTCTTTTAAATGTTTGTGGTTCTAGTGGTGAACAGAAAGACTGTGTCTACACTGGCCACTTATTCCGGAAAATCAGCCGCTTTTCCGGAATAACTTGCCAGCTGCCTACACTGGCCCCTTGAATTTCCGGAAAAGCACTTACGATCTACTGTAAAATCATTAGTGCTTTTCCGGAAAAACTATGCTGCTCCCGTTCGGGCAAAAGTCCTTTTCTGGATAACTGTTCCGAAAAAGGGCCAGTGTAGACAGCACAGATTTCTTTTCTGCAAAAAAGCCCCGATCACGAAAACGACGATCGGGGCTTTTTTGCGGAAAAGCGCGTCTACATTGGCACGGATGCTTTTCCGGAAAAAGTGCTTTTCCGGAAAAGCATCCTGCCAATGTAGATGCGCTTTTTCCGGAAATACTTATAACGGAAAACTGTTCCGTTTTAAGCATTTCCGGAAAAGGGTGCCAGTGTAGACATAGCCAAAAGGTCTAAATATCAGCATAGCCAAAATATGACAATGTGCTCCTGTGTACAGTAGGTCTCATGCGCTGTCTCTGTTCAGTGCCTCCTCTAGATAAGGAAGGTTTTAAAATTCTATTATGAATAATACACTGTATGCTGTAGTCATTTTCAAAAAACATATGCTTTATAGTACCTATGCTCTACTACACAGATTCCTACCACTCATGCCCCAGGGGTGTGTCTAGACTACATGCCTCCGTCGACGGAGGCATGTAGATTAGCCAGATCGGCAGAGGGAAATGAAGCCGCGATTAAAATAATCGCGGCTTCATTTAAATTTAAATGGCTGCCCCGCTCTGCCGATCAGCTGTTTGTCGGCAGATCGGGGCAGTCTGGACGCGCAGCTGTTTGTCGACAGATAGGGGCAGTCTGGTTTCACGAGGCATACCTGTGCCGATCAAGAAAGGCTTCTTTGTCAGCGCGGCGCGTCCAGACTGCCCCGATCTGCCGACAAACAGCTGATCGGCAGAGCGGGGCAGCCATTTAAATTTAAATGAAGCCGCGATTATTTTAATCGCGGCTTCATTTCCCTCTGCCGATCTGGCTAATCTACATGCCTCCGTCGACGGAGGCATGTAGTTTAGATGTACCCCAGGAGAGCACCTACAGTCTACATAAACCTGTTACTTGTCCTGCTCCCTTTGATTGCTTTAGTAGTTGGTGAGGTTACATTTATTTCTGGCTCTACTTCACCATACAATTGATCATCATCACCATCTTATATTGCACTTTTCAGTTGATATATTTTAGTAAAAACTTACTTGTGTAAATTGTTGGATGGATCGCAGTGGACCTTATTTACTATGTTCTTAAAATCCTGAAAACACTTTTTTGCCATTTCATGGTAACGAATTCCATATCCCAGTTCAGTGACCCTTGCTCTAGGCACAAACCCAGTCCAGCCAGGAATAGGAGGCTCTAGGAAATGTCTCTTAGTTTCTATAGTACCTGCAAAATGATTGAATAGATACCACCTCAAAATTACATCTCACTGTCTAAGAAAATACCTGCTTATATCAACCATAGTGCAGCAGTTCTCAAACTCTCAGTGAGTGGGACCCCAAAGCAGGCCATGACCCCCTGTTAATGGGGCTACCAGGGCTGGCATTAGACTTGCTGCAGCCAAATCCCATTGCTGAGGGCCAAAGTTTAAGGGCATCGGCCCTGGGTGGCAGGCTTAAGGTCAGGTGAGGGGCTTCAGCTTTGGCCCCTCACATGCAACAATGGGGCTTAGGCAGTCTCAGGTTTCAGTTTCCCTTCCTGGGGTCACTGAATAATTTTTGTTGTCAGAAGAAGGTCAGGGTGTATTGAAGTTTGAGAACTGATGCTGTAGAGTACAGCCGATCCCCGAGTTGCGAATGGTCGAATTACGACCGTTCACATTTACGACCAATGCTCCCATGGAGCGGTCATAAAGGTGGTCCCTCAGTTACGAACACAACCCGCGCTTACAAACAGCAAGGTCGCTATGTAACTCAATGGGGTCCGAGTTACGAACAGATCGAGTTATAGCCAAGTGTTTGGTCCGTAACTCGTTCGTAACTCGGGGAGAGGCTGTATAAGAAATAATTTAAATGTTATATACAATAAATGCCTTGGAACAAATGTTCCCAGTTGACTTGGTTCATAAAATGCTCAATGGCCACTTTGTATCACTGAGAGTGGGTCTCACAACTTTTGACATGCCCCTTAGTGCGGCCTAGAGGTGATTTTTCTTCTTTATGGGGCCATATCCTGTAATTCTTCCTCACTCTTGAATCAATCCTTCCTGATGCTATGACAGGACTTCGGAAGAAAGGTGCAAGTGACAGTTCAGAACTGTCACTCAGGAACATTCTATCTGATGACATTAAGGGCTTTCTAAGGTAACTGCAGGAGGAAGTTCTGAACATCTTTTACAGTCCCAAAACACTTCTGATCAGATGAGAAATGGTAGCTCGTGGCAGCTGGTAATCAGGAATCTAGGATGGGCAACGAGGTTTGAACTCAGACTGGGTCACAGCATTTGGAGTCATGTTCAGGCTTTGGGGTTTGGTGCCAGCCTCTGTCACACTGAGTAGCACAGTATCACTGAGAGAAAGCGTGAGACCACTTGCAGGAGAAGTTAGCCATCAGCATGAGTGAAGGTGGCAGAATCAAGATTCAGAAAAGGAGGCCAAAATTTTCAAATCTGAGTGACTAACATTAGATTCCCAGACAAGCTGAGTTTTTCAGGGATGGTGAGCATTTGTAGTTCCTACTATAGTCAGTCTGAGAAACAGGTGCTCAGCTCCTCTAAACAGCAGACCAGTTTTACTCTAAGTTTAGTTTGCCAGGTTTGAAAACATTGGCTTCAGATTTTTAGAAAGTAGTACAAGTTGAGAGCATACTATTGCATGAGTGTATTCAGAACCCCATTAATGGAAGGATTTCTGGATAACAATTACAACTGATGCAAGCCTCAATGTAAATCATTCGACATCACAATGAGTCTATACCCTTAAATATATAGATACACACACCTATTCTTATTAGAGAAATACCCAAGATATAGCAGAAAAATGAATAACACAGAGGGTCAAATTCTGTCACTGAATGCATGTGTGTGTAACTCCCACTGAATTCAGAGCAATGTGCTAGCAACTGAAGACAAAATTTGGCTCTTCCTATGTCCCTGAACACTGTAATTATAATTCACATTGTACGAGTAACATTAATTGAATGTTTGGCTGAAATCAAATTCATTACAACTTAAATACAGTACCTAGCACATGAGGATGGTGTTTATAATTATACTCATAAAGTGCTTGTAAAACATCTTCATTGGAGCAAATAGGTGGAAGTTTGGGTGTAGTGGCTGCTATGTGTTTCAGCTCATCCACCGTTTCTTTGTTTCTTTGAGTAGCACTATGGAAGGAGGTCATACATGCCATTGAGTCATCTCCATAAGTAGTACCAATTCTGTAGAATCTTTGGGGGATGTAGCCTAAAAGAGTAAGCAGAATACATTCTAATTGTTCATAAGACTGAATGGGACATATTGCAAGCATTTACAGAGTGAAATTATCAAACAAACATAGAACGTTAACTGACATTCTTAGTTCTTCAAATTACACACACACTATTATATAGATGGTCACAACAATGATCTCATGTGACCTTAGATACAAACCACATTTTGACAAGGGCTATGCAAGTACAATCCTCTTATGACATATTAATTCTGCTAGCAACTACTCCCTTTATTGTCCCAAAAAGTCAATCTGAACAGTAGTATGAAATGCTTTTCTGTTTATAGTCCTTCTTTTACAAAGATGGTTTGAAAATGCAGTTTCAGATCCTTCATTTCATTTGGAAGGAAATTTGGACTGCAATTAAAATGAACTTCTGCATTATAAGAAGTAGATGAAGGTCTTTTATATAGGAGACCAACCCTCGAAACTGACTTTTACCATGTAATAACTTATTTCCTTTATAAAAACTAGATGTGTAGAGCACAACTATGTATTTCTTTAAACTTGAATCTATGGCTATTTTAAATGCTAAAGAAATAGAAGTAAGAATCTGATGTAAATCAGATGGGGTGTGAGCCTACATTCCCTCTAAGGTGTGAGGCTATGTGGCTGCCCAGGAGGCCACCAAGGGCCATGCACTTAACTCCCCAACTCCAGGGTTGCGGCACAGCTTCGGCACTGTGATAGGAAAAGCCATCTCTACTTCTCCGTTCCAGGGTTGCAGCAGGGAGAGAGCACTCCCCTAGCCCCAGGGCTGTGTCAAGGAGAGGCGCCTCTCCCCTGTCCCCATCCCTGGAGCTGCTGAGGCAGGAAAAGATGTTCTCCTCCATCCTGAGAAAGAAGGTCAGAATTTGGCAAAATATATTGTTTACCTGTGTATCCAGGTATCAGACTGTTCCATACATCCACAGTGTTTTGATTTGGTTGCATGCTTTCTCTGTACCTGTTTGAAAGAAACTGAACATCTGTGTGAACTTATATAACAATATTGGTTAACTGGTTCATGTCTAATATCTGCTACATTTCTAAGAATCAATATTAACCACTCATAGAACTCAGCTCATGGGCCAAATTTCTCTATGACAGCAGTGTTAACTCAGAGTAACATCACTGCAGCCATGTGAACTATGTTATGCCAGTGGAATCAAGAAGAGCATGTACTATATTTCTGTTTTAATTGTCACTTTTTCTATGACGCAATACCATGCAATAGATTTTTTTCTAAATACACACCTAAATAACAAGGGTGGGTTTTTTTGTATAGTTATAAGAAGATACCCAGAAAGAAACATTAAGTTCTATATGATGTATTAATGTTATAACCAGGGAAAACACGTGTCAGATATGCATACATTATTTTCACATTACTGAAAAACATACATAAGCCCTCTTATGCCTTAGCCCACTGTTTGAGATAATGCCCTTGCTCAATTATATTTAGGCTTTAGATCATGCCAAAGTTACTATTGCTTCTGTATTTGCAGCATTCTAAGTATTTCCTATTAGTTACAAATACCGCACTGAGGTAACCATCTCTGTTTACATCAGGCAAAATCAGCAAGGTTATAAAGGTGATCACAGTGCCTCAATTAGTTTTCTAAGGGCACATCTAGACTACATGGCTCCATCGATGGAGGCATGTAGTCTAGACGTGCCATAAAGGAAAATCTAGATCAGAGTGAAATGTTCACCATAATTAAATTCCTGACTATAGAATAACCTGAAAAAAATGGAACAACAAACTGCAATGAAATGCCAGAAGAAACTATACACCAGGGAAAAGTCTCACCTCTTGGGATAGATGGAATTATACTTGCAATATGGGATTTGTACAGGGACCGGGACTGTTTAATGTATTTAATAATAATTCAGGAAAAGGGGAAAACAGTGAGATGGCAAAGTTTGCAGCTGATGTGAAATTATTCAAAATAATTAAGTCTGAAGCTGGCTGTGAAGAGTCGAGATCCTAAAAACTGAATGAGCAGCAAAATGGCAGGTGAAATTCAATGTTTTAAGTGTGAAGTAATGCACTTGGAAAACATAATCCATAACAATGGGTTCAGAATTACCACTCAAGGAACAGAGCTCCGAGTCATCGTGGATAGTTCTCTCAAACCACCTGCTTAAAGTGTAGAGGCTTTCAAAAAATATAAAATGTTAAGAACCATTAGAGAAAAGATAACAACACAGACAGTATCATGCCACTATATAAATCTATGATACACCGACTTCTTGATGACTGCATGCAGTTCTGGTCTCCCCATGTCAAAAACATATATTGTAAAATTGGAAAAGGTATAGGGTAAAATTGGAAATGGCAACCTATGAGGGAGGATTAAAAAGACTGGGACTGTTTAGCTTAGAAGAAAAGATGATGGAGGGGGTGACTACCTTCTCCCTCCCCCGTATAGTTCCCCAAGGGGCCAATTCTGGCCAGTCTGGGGAAGACTAGGGTGGCGTGTTGCCCCTCCGTGCTCTGGCCAGTGGAAGGCTGGGGGTGACTTCTCTACCCCTTCCTCCAGGAGTGAGGCCAGGAGTGGGGCTGGGCTGCCGTGGCACGAGCGGGGCAGCCACCAGCCCCTCCCACGGCTCAGGCTGGGCTACCACAGCCACAGCCCAACCAGACAGGCTGATTCTGCCTCAGCTCTTCCTGGCAGCTGGGGAAGCAGGATATTGGTCTGCTTCATGATCCAGTGGTGGACCGCTCGCAATCGACCGCAATCGACTTCTTGGGCACCCCAGATATAGGATATAATTGGGCCCTGCTGGGCATTTCACAGGTGTTGGGCAACCTAAAATCTATTTCACTCCTACTAGCCTATATATAGTGATAGAAATGTAGCCGTGTTAATATGGTGTAGCTGAAACAAAATACAGGACTATGTAGCACTTTAAAGACCAACAAGATGGTTTATTAGATGATGAGCTTTCGTGGGCTAGACCTACTTCCTCAGATCAAACCGGTTTCATCTGAGGAAGTGGGTCTGGCCCACGAAAGCTCATCATTTAATAAACCATCTTGTTAGTCTTTAAAGTGCTACATAGTCCTGTATTTTGTTTTAGCCTATATATAGTCTGAACTGAAAAACCTTGAAGATGAACACTAGAATATTTTGGAATATTGTTTTTCACTTATGATATTTCAGCAAGATTTGCAAAGGAAATCTCTATAAAACCTTTTTACATACATTTTTAGTATGTTATAACAAAATCATTTTATCAATCACTGTTTCCACTCCAATTTTTCATTAACCTCTCTTGTGCACACTCATTGCTTGACTATTTTGAACTCTTTTCTATTTAAACAAATTGCAGCCCATATTTACAAAAAAAGCATCCTCCCCACACAGAAATTCCTGTGTATGAGCCTGGAAAAAGGTCTATAAAGTTATAAACGATAGAGAAAATGAATAGGAAAGTGTTATTTATTCTATTACATAAGAGAGGTACCAGGGATCACTCAATTAAATGAATAGGCAGCAGGTTTAAACAAACACTGGGAAGTACTTCACACAATGCACAGTCACCTGGTGGAACTTGTTGCAAAGGTCAAAAATAACGCTGTATTCAAAAATATTTAATTAAGTTTAGGGAGGATAGGTCCATGAATAGTGATTAGCCAAGATTGTCAGAGACACAATCCATGCTCTTGATGGTCCTAACTCACTGACTGACTGAAGCTGCGACGGGACGACAAAGGATGGTTCACTCAAAATTTGTTCTGTTCATAGAATCATAGAGTTGGAAGAGACTGTAACCATCTGCTAAAAACAGGGCCAATCCCAACTAAATCATCCCATCCACGGCTTTGTCAAGCGAGGAATTAAAAACCTCTAAGGATGGAGATGCCACCACCTCCCTAGGCAACCCATTCTAGTGCTTCACCATACTTGTAGTGAAATAGTTTTTCCTAATATCCAACCTACAACTCCCTCATTGTAACTTGAGACTGTTGCTCTTTGTTCTGTCATCTGTTCTGTTCATTTCCTCTGGAGCATCTGGCACTGGCTACCGTCAGAAGACAGTACATTGGGTTAGATGGACCAGTGGCCTGACCAGTATGGCCAGTTTTATGTTCTAATGGTCTATCTGAAAAATTTACAGATTGCATTGAGAAATAAAGAAAATTTAAAAAGCAATAAAGATGACAAATAATGGAGAATAAAGCAGGAGAAGAGATGGCAGAAGCTAACATGTTACAGTCTTGAAAATACAATCTACAATTCATGGGAAGGGTATGATCACAGTGTAAAAAAAAAAAAAACCTTTAAGATAATAACATAAATGAAGCAAAGGAACTGCCTCAATAAGCAAGTACGAAAAGAGCTACAGCCTCAAAAATTGAAGTACCAGCTACATATTAGGAATGACTACTTAGCAGTAAGAGCCGTAGGGTCAGGGTATACACTAAAAAGCACCAGCATTGCAGTTATTCAATAAAGGCTGTTTCTGCCACCCATATATATGCTCACTAGTACCTTATGCCACAAATAAGGATGGACGTTGAAGTGAAAAAACAGGACCTAACTCTACCACCATGAGAGTAATTCCCTTAAATACAAGTATCTGTGCTGGAACAGTGCTGTCCCGAGCACAGAACTCTATGAGCACATAATGTATTGCAGAGACATCAGTGCAGACATGTTATAAAGATAGATGGGCCTTCTTGTGACTTCACTGGTGCTGGTGTATATCAGAAGTAAGTTTACTAAAGACAAAGGAAATACACCAACTTTCCCATGTTGAGCAAGAACTTACTTGTTCATGATTCTTGTAATCCCAAAGGTACTTTATGAATTATGCATCTGGAGTCACTGCGGTTCTGTCCAACTCTGAAGTGCAGCTCTGCTGTGGCACAGCAACCTTACCCAAGCCCTGAGGAAAGAAAGAGGAAGGGATTCCGAGCCAGCAAGAGTCGGGAATTAAATTTTAATATATCAACATATTGCTCTTGTTCTTTTCTATGGGACAATACATCCTTCATCTCTTCATGGCCCCAAGTGTCGTAGGCTGCTTCTGTGAGGTGTTCAAAGCTGGTTGTAAACGGCAGCTGTGTTCCACTGTAGTGACCCAATACGACATGAAACTAAGTTGGACGTTGTATTAAATTTCCAGCGATGTTATAGCCATGTTGGTCCCAGGATATTACAGAGACAAGGTGGGTGAGGTGATCTCTTTTACTGGACCAGCTTCTGTTGCTAAGTGAGACAAACTTTTGAGCTACTCGAAAACTCCTTCCAGGACCATCCCAAAGATTTATGGGGCCCTCTACACAGTACTATTAAACTGATACTCCTATGCCCAATGAGAGCTTGGTGGGGGGAGGGAATGATGGTTTTAGAAAGATGTGATTTTATGATCTTCAACAACAAACTAATGAAATAGTTTTCAAGCAAATTTTAAACTAAAGTCCTATTGACTAACACAGTAAAATTCAAAAGCTTCAGAGGGGTAGTGAAGTTAGTCTGTAACTAGAAAAACTTGAAAAACAACTAATAGTCTTGTAGCAGCACCTTAGGTTATGTCTAGACTGCAGAGAAAAGTCGGAAAAAGATATGCAAGTTGCAAACCGCAATTTGTGTATCTTTTTCCGAAAGAGGCTTTTCCAAAATTTGGCCCATCTACACGGGGCCAAATTTTGGAAAAAAGGTCCTCTTTCGGAACATCCCTTTTTCCTCTCACTGAGAGGAGTACAGGTATCCTGGAAAAGCTCTACAGTCTAGACATAGCCTTAGGGTATGTCTACACTAGCTCGTTAATTCAAGCTAGGTAGGCAAATCAGACAACCGGAGTTGCAAATGAAGCCCGGGATTTAAATATCCCGGACTTTATTTGCATGTTCCCGTCCGGCCGCCATTTTTAAATCCCCCTTAGTTCGAACGATATGGCCACGGCTACACGCGGCAGTTTAAAGTTAATCCGAACTAAGTTCTTAGTTCGGATTAATTGTTACACCTCATTCCACGAGGAGTAACAGTTTATCCGAACTAAGGACTTAGTTCAGATTAACTTTCAACTGCCACGTGTAGCCGCGGGCAGTTTGTTCGAACTAAGAGGGATTTAAAAATGGCAGCCGGACGGGAACATACCAATAAAGTCCGGGATATTTAAATCCCGGGCTTCATTTGCAACTCCGGTTGTCTGATTTGCCTACCTAGCTCGAATTAACGAGCTAGTGTAGACATACCCTTAGAGACTAACAAAACATGCAGATGGTATCATAAGCTTTTATGGGCACAACCCACTTCTGCAGATGAATGGAGTTATTAAAGGTCCAGTTTCTAACTAAAAAGGGGATGGGAGGAGGAGGGGGGAGACAAGGAAAAAAAGGAAAAAAAAGAAAAAAGGGGAAAGAAATAGTCAGTTGGAGTGTCTTTGCTACATGAAGCTGTTAGAGAAGCTACTAACTGTTCTTAAGTACCCATTGTTTGGTTTTTTATGTGATTAGGATGTGGAATGTAGTGGGCCATCCAGCCAAAGTCTTTATTCATGCCTCTGTTATAAGAACCAAACTTGTAAATGAAGTTAAGTTCTAAGGCTTCTCTGTGGAGTTGGCTTGTGAAATTGGCCTGAAACAGTACAGTGACTTTGAGATCCATTAATGAGTGCCTGGGCAAGTTAAAATGTTCCCCAACAGGTTTCTGTGTTGCCTTTTCTGATATCTGATTTGCGTCCATTAATTCTTTCTCGTACAGACAGACCAGTCTGGCCAATATATATATATATACAGTATACAGCATATAATATAAAATATACAGTAAATTCAGAAATTCACAGTATGTATCTTGGGTTGGAAAATGCCTGCTAAATAGCTTCATTATCACTTGAATGGCTCTTTCACAGTTTCAATGTCTGCTATTAGGTCTAAAACAAAAGGAAAAACTATGTAGCACTTTAAAGTCTAACAAGATGGTTTAATAGGTGATGAGTTTTCGTGGGCCAGACCCATTTCCTCAGATCATATTCTGGAAGAGAATTGGCATGACCATATATACCAAAGGAATACAATGAAAAAAGTGAACACTCTTTTTATTCCCTCCCTCCCTCTCCCTCATCCCACCTTCTGTACTAAATCTGATTAGTCAGTTTAATAATGTGTTCACTTTTTTTCATTGCATTCCTTTGGTATATATGGTCATGCCAATTCTCTTCCAGAATATGATCTGAGGAAATGGGTCTGGCCCACGAAAACTCATCACCTATTAAACCATCTTGTTAGACTTTAAAGTGCTACATAGTTTTTCCTTTTGTTTTAGCAAGATCAGACTAACATGGCTACCTCTCTATTGCTATTAGGTCTGGCAGGCTTTTTCCCTTTTAAGTTAACTAGATCCTATAGGCAGCAGAAGCACTGAACAGGGCTAGGAAGAGGTGGTTGGGTGGACATTGAGACCCAGCAGTTCCCCAAATGTTCAGTGCCCTACGCAACTGCATATTCTGTGTATGGATGGAAGGCACTGACTCATTCTTAAGACCCATCTTCACTCTGAGGAAGATGGATGATGCCATGATCAATCTTCCAGAGTTTGATTTAGCAGGTCTAGTAAAGACCCACTATATTGATCAGAGGGTGCCCCCATCGACGGCTGGTACTTCTGCTCCTGTGAGGAATAAGGGAAGCCAACAGGAGTATTTGCTTCTGTTGGCCTCCCACTGTGGGGATGGCAGGGAAACTCAAATCAAAGTATGTCAACTCCAGCTACATAATTAATGTACCTGGAGTTGAGTATCTTGATTCGACCTTCCTCTTTAGGCTAGACCAGACCTTAAGTTTGGGAAAAGTACTCAGCTTGTCACAGCTAAATAAAAGGTGGAACAGATTGTTTAGCCTAAAGATTTAACATGTTGCAAGAAGCCATGCAAGGTGAAATGGATAGTTAACACTCAGGAGCGGCTCGAGGAGAGCTGCTGGCAACTGGCGCGCTAGGCGGAATGCAAGATCAGCGCCCCCGCCTCCATAGCCCTCAATGTTGTGATGTCATCATTGGGTGCTGCGTTAAATGTGGCACCCTAGGCAGCTGCTGAGGTTGCCTACATCCACGGGCCGCCCCTGTTAACACTCGATAGCTATAGAACAAAGGAGAAGCAGTGGATTGTAGCTTGTTGTAATGAGTCAGATTATACAAAAATCATTTTGTGTGCCTTAGGTAACGATTTCAAAGAAGTTCAAAAACTCATTTGAGTTAAACTGCAGGAGTAAGTTAGGGCAATAAAAGTTTATAATAATAGTTAACAGAGTCCTGCAGACTCACACATTATCATTGTGGTAATGCCTAGCAGTCATGGCTAGACATGGGCTGCATTGTGCTAAGCACAGTACACATAGTAAAAGAGTCCTTGCCAATCTGAGATGTCTAGGAGGAATTGTTTGCAGGAACCAAGGTCTTAGCTCAGCCCACAATTTTTAATTTAGGATTCTTCTATGTCATTAAATTACCTTTTATCAAGGCTATAGCTTCTGAAAAAGTGGCTGACGCACTCTCCCATGAGAGTTTCCGAGACTCATCTAGTTAAAACTATCTCTGTAATCTAAGTCATTGTATTCCTTGAATGTGGGAAATCTTGTTTAGTTATCATGTATTCTAGCGTTAATTTAGGATGTGCGTGTATCTTATGAGCTATGATTTCTCCTATAACTCCAGGAAGAAATCACAGCGAATGTGGACCAGCCTACCCAGCACCATCTGTGATTTGGGAGGCATGTAATGGATGAGAAGGGTACTACTCATTTCTAAACATCCCAGTATTCAGTAACTAAACGATAAAACCAGAACAATGGGTATCCAGGAAGTGTTGGCAGGGAGCAAGGAGAGCCAATGAGAAGAGAGGGAAAGAACTCTGAAATGAAACAAGTTTTGCCTGTTTCGGTTTTTCCTTTGGTTAAACTCCTCTGTGCTAAACCTCCCTGTGCACTGTAACTGAAACTGACTCCTCCCATCCATCACACCTTTTCTTGGACTTTCATTCACTAGCCACAAGGGTGCAGGTAAAAATGGCATTATACTTAGGGGGCAAATCTACTTTGAAGAGGTTTTTAAGGATATCACAGCCAGGAATTTATTCTTAGCTGCTATCTAGTACAATGTGGCTAGTAGCCTCTGGAAGTCAATATAAGATACTATAGTGCAGATTATGCTATGGGCATAAAAAAGATCAGAGAAATTCAGGTGTGCCACACACAGGAAGTCACAGCTCAGGAGCCTGATTAAAAGCACTGGCTGGAACTGAACATTCACCGCTGGCCATGGTGAAGACACTCCCACTGCTGGCAGAGTGGGGCATTGTTATTGATTTCTCTGGCAGCTGAAGTTTGCCAGCCCTGCGGTGGGGGTGCTGAGGCTTCCTGCTGTTGAAGTCCCTGCAAAGCTCCCAGGGTCAACTGGGAGCAGGCTTGGGCCCTACGCTATAAGGGTCAGCTGGCAGTTTTGGACTCAGAACAGACTGTGGGCTGGGCATGGGCACTAGGTCCACGGATCCTTACCCAGAGCCCTCCCCTATGCCCCAGTGTGCCACGTGGCTCCTGCTGCTGGATAAGCTCCACAGTTGGACAGGCTCTGCTAAGGCAGCTACCACCCACAGTCTCTGCACACAGCCAGGGCATTGTGACATCAGCCAGCTGGAGTGGGAGAGCAGTGGCTGGGAACACAGCTGTGCTAGGAAGTGACCCAATAGGACCTTGCCCCAAGCTGGTGAGCAGGGGAGCACCAGGAAAAGAAGTCAGTATTTGTGCCTGGGACTGGCAACTGCCACTGTAACACCCACTCCTCCACTGATCACACAACCTGTTAGTGTGCTACACCCTATCTGGGACAGCACACACCCTTCATCTAACAACAGCCTGCATAGCACACTCCACTCACTCATGGCCTGTTACACCCCAATGAACACTCAGTCTGGCTACACACACACTTGTATCCCACAGTCAGCACTCATACCCCACTCACAGTCTGTGCTACACCTCCTAGCAAGCACACAACCCGTGCTACACATACACATTATTACACTAACCCTCAGAGTCTGAGCCTGCACTTTCTTTTGTTGTAGCCAGGAAGAAAAATATAAGATATCCTTCAACTGTGTGTGTGTGGTGGTGTCATTACATTGTCATTTTGGTATGCCTCACAGGAAAGAAAGGGTCATTATCGGTGAATTTTGTTAACTATAAGATGCCCCCGACTTGCGACGCGATCGGTTCCGGGAATAGTGTCGCAAGTCAGGGGCATTGTAACTTGAGCCCACATTTACAACAGGCGTCATACACCGTCGTAAATGCAAGGCTGAGGATTTCGGTCCCTTCCGCACTTATGGAAAAGATCATAAATGCAGAGTGTCGTAAATCGGACCATCGTAAAGCGGGGGCCTTCTGTAATGGATTCTTTTTCAAAATCTTTTAATACAGCTGCAGACAAAACTAAAATTAAATGAGTCATGGTAACTTTCGATATTCACTGTTTCAAAGGTACAGTCCGCAATATAAACACTAAAATAAATTACAGCATAAATATTGTAGACATAGTTCATGGTAGCCTAAAGTGTTGACAGTCCAATATATTTTATTAAATGTATCCTATACAATGATTTATTTGAATTTAAAGAGCTCCACAAGCAAGGGGTTGAACAAATATTTAAAGTCCTCCATTGACAAAAGCTTGAATGTCAACATTTCTCTTTTAACCCAGTTAATTTTATAACTGGGCCAAATGCAAACATCTAAAATTTCCATTTTCTATCTAATCCCTGTAAACTCTTACATGGACCCAGACAATCAAGAAGGTGACAGTGAATCTATAGAATCATTTAACATTAGTAGATGCAATACTTTGGGGCTTGCACCTTTTCCAACACTGGGGTGTTTTCTAGCTATCTCAGGCTATGTCTAAACTTCATTCCTCTTTTGAAAGAGGAATGTAAATGAGGCAAATCAAAAGTGCAAATGAAGCGTGGATTTAAATATCTCACACTTCATTTGCATATTCCCGTCCGAGAGCTTTTTGGAAAAAAGTTTTTTCAAAAGTAAAAGCGCAGTCTAGACGAGGTTCTTTCGGAAAAAAAACACCCTTTTTTGAAAGAACCTGTACTCCTCATTTTTTCAGGTTGGTTGCATTCCCATCCCTCGGCATGAGGAGGAGGAGGCAGGTTTTGGGCAATCTGATGGGGTCAGAAACAGAAGATGTGGTGGATCCCACGGTGCTATGCTTGTTTCTCTGTTGTTGTGAGCTTCATTATGGAATTTATCCCAGTGGTAGAAGTTAGAATAGCCCCTGTTGCTCTAACTTTGAAGGATGGCCAAAGGTCAGGGAGCTACAATAAGGTACTTGAAGCTTTTATGCTCCATTATGTCTTACCTCAGCTCATCTCAGCTCCAACAGAGAATCAAAGGCTGTATATTCTGTTATTGGAGTTCCAGCAATTTCTCAGCTCTCTCCTTATTTTTCATAAAATCCTGAATCCTCAGTATACAAGAGTCATAATCTGCTTTTTGGCAAACATAATATTACAAAGCCATTTAAGTCTTAGCTATAGTTTCCAATATGGAGAGAGCTGGATCAATCTGTACAACCCTCCGAATAATCTACAACGTATGTAACTGTTCCATCTTCACTCTGTATCACGTTAGGAAGTAAGCAAATACAGGAGAAGTAAATTTAACTATATACTTAAACCCGCTACTTTCTAAAAACATTTACTTTCTATAACAATTTTTACATAAAACCCAAAGATGAATGGTAATAAAACACTCCACCACACAACATTCAGAGCTTAATTGTATTTTATTTGACACTTTTGAAGACACAAGAGTACTCAGGTACAATCCTAACTAGTGGTGAACTGCTCCAAAGGTCAGTGAAATTTGAATTTATCTTGCACAGGGAGGTGAACACCACAATTACTGATATTTTATAATATAGTTTAAGAATACTCCAAGCAGGTGAGTACTGTAATGTTATGCCCAACAACTTTTATGCTATTCATCCACTTAAGCCACTTTGTAGCATAAATATGCAGCTTATCTCAGCTATTAAATCTCTGAAATATGTAATTAGGCCTTCTTGTAATAATGCATTCATTCTCCTATATATAAAAATCAGTTTAAGAATACTGATACATGCCATCTTTACCATTATTGTACATTGATCAGACTCAACCACGAAAAGTTGCTAACTTCTAAACTAGAGCTAAGCAACTTTGGGTCAAACTCTCCAGCTGTCACCCAAGCAGAACTCCCATTGAAATCTTGGAAGTTTTGCCTAAGGACTGCAGGGTTTATCCCCTTAAGATGTAAATAGCACAATGTGATCTGAAATGCCTATTGATAAGTGTTCTGCAGGGAATTTGCTGCAGAATACAATGGAATGTCTATTCCATAAATAACTCAATTAGAAACTTGTGTCCTATTGAAGTTCCTACCAGTTTTGCAAGTCCAACAGCTGGCTCAACATATGAGGCTAAAATGGTCTTCCACATGCCACTTGCATTCTGAAGTTGTTTAAAGGGGCTACAAATAACAACATGTTGTTGCAGTGTACTATTGTAATTCTAAAAGGCTAGGCTTTCTATTTTGGGGGGACAGAAGATGGATTGGGAATTGAGTGGTCATTTGCTCAGCAATCCAGTTTTATAGTGCTCTCATTAGATTGAAAGAGAAGTGTGAGGTGCAAAACTGTGGACACTCTTCTTGTGTCACAACAACAGAACCTTTTAAACAACTAAAACCCTGGATCAAGTTTGAATCTTTCAAAAGGTGACTATGAAAAGTGCAGAGAATCACTGCTGCTCTGGAGCAATGCTTCTGAAAAGCTGCAGAAGCTCCATTCACCAGCGACATGCTTGAAATTAACACTCACAAATAAGGGGACAAAATCAACCCTGCTGAACCTTCATTCAGCGGGCATTGCATCCACATAAAGCATTACTAAAATTAATTCTGCACTGACTTGAGGCCGTGTAAATACTTTAATATCAGCAGAATTGGATGGGGTATACATCTACACAAAACTGAATTCACATAATTTAACATTAGACGTAAGGATCTTAAACCTGCTTTTTGAAAGCAAGTCATATTTTGGTACTATTAAACAAAGTATTGGGCCAGATCCTCAACTCATATAGTTTGGCATAGTCATGATACCCAGCTACCTAGAGAAGGCTATGTAAGAACCTATTGCAGTATTTGAAGGCTCAGGGCAGAAGTTCTAAATTTTTACATAATTTACAGGAGAATTCATTCGTTATTATTATGCATTCTTGAAAATGAAATGGCGACCATTTAAAACAAGAATGAAAAACCCCAGCAAAAGACAGTATGTCTGTACAGTATGTTCAACTGCTGTGACTTGCATTGCAGGAAGACTGTTGTGTTATCTGGCATACCAACATTGCTCTCTCATTATTATAAGATCAGCCCTGCACATTCCACATCTTGCCATCTTTAAAAGCCTATAATTACAAAAGCTGAGAAGACTGTGTTATTTAAAATTAATAGCTGAATGCAATCAACAGAGGCAAAGAGCATTTTTATGCAAGAAAATAGCACTGTAGAAAGAAAGAGTCTGTACAGTATTTAAATATTGTATATACATAAACTTATATTGTTCACAACTCATCTTAAAGTTTCTCTTATTTGTAAACCAGGAAAGGCAATCAAAAAAATCTTACATTTAACATTTTAAGCATAGCAAGCTGCAGGAAACAATGCTAGCAAGCACAGTTTTTAATTATATAAGAAATATCTAGCCAGATAATGTGACTAGCATCCTCCAGACCCTTTTTATTTAATTCAGTATTTTTTTTTCACATTCTAGTAGGGAATTTTGCAGGAGATATAACAAATTCAAGGACAGAATACAAGGGCCCAATCCTGCACTCTTTTCTTAGGCAAAATCTCAATTAAGCAATATCCTCCAGTAAGTACCGTAGTGTAGCAAGGGGGCATAAATTACTGAAGTGATTGATAAAGTTTCCTTTTAAAAAAAAAATCAGTAATGTCTTCTATGGTTTTAACCTATACCTAACTAAAGGAAAAGTGTTCAGCTAGGTTAACAACTGATCTTTCCATATCTTGAAAGTGCATTGCAGCAGGTGAAAAGGCAGCCTTACTTAAAATAAAAATGCTAAAAGTATTAAAAATATCAGCATTTTTCAGCCAATGCTACAGTTTTGTTGAAGCCCTCAAGATTGGACAGGGATTTGGATTTGAGTCTGAAATTCCTAGTCCATGGGTGTTGCAGGGATCTAGGAATGGCTCATCATTTATAAAAATGTATAAAATGAAAACTGCCCTGTCTGGCGATGAGGTGCTCTAGACGTGTGAGTGCTAGAAGACATTTCAGGAAAGCAGTATCATTTGGAAATCATGGTGACACCATGGACAGTGCTGTATTTGTCCTGCATTACAGATATAGATCCCTGATCGTGCATTGGACTCTAGTATCTGGTTGGTGAGCTCCCTGATAGACTGAGGTTTTTGTCTTCTGTCTCCCACCTTACTGCCTGTTCAGCATGCCTCCAAAATATATTTTGCTCAACAAAAATGTTTACTTTAAAATTTGTAACATTACTGTTGCAGAAAAGTTTCCCTTTTTCACTTATACATGCTTCTGGACAAGTCCTCTACTGAGCACTCTTCCAAAATGATAAAACAGTGGATTTTAACAATCACAAAATGAAATCAGAGATTTCAGATTAATACTAAAAAACCTAAAATGGAAAGATCCTTGTTATTTGAGAAATTTCAAATGTAAATCAGAGTAACAGTACAGTAATGTTTTTATCCAAATGAGAGCTTCAGAAATAAAGGCAGACATTTTCAAACCTGGCTCCTAAATTGATAGATAGGCACCTAGCACAGAAGAGTCCTGATTTTTCCAGACTGCTGAGTATACTCCAGTCCTAGACGTCAGTGGGAGCTGTGGTGGTCAGTATCTTTGAAAATCAGGCCTCTGTTCTTTATGTGCCTAAATACAGATTTAGAAGCCTAACATTAGGCATCCATATTTGGAAAAAATTGACCAAAATATCAAGAACAAATGAACACTGCAAAAAGGTGATTTGCAGAAGACAATGCTGATTAAATAACCAATGCCCACAACAATCCTGTAGGAAAATTTTTAAAACCATTTTGGGATCTTCCGCTGGCAAGAGTTCATACTATTTCAGTGTTGGGCAAAATACAGCCTGGGGGCTGGATCTGGCCCACTGAGCCGCCGGATCTAGCCTGTGGACTACTCTACCAGGACCCTTACAGGCACTCAGCTGCCACAGTTTAAAGCGCAGTCTGTGTGGCTCTCTGCTCTACAGGAAGGGGGAGGCTTCATGTGATCTCCCGGCCCCCAGCCCAATCCTCAGCTCTTATAGGCTGGAAACAACAGGGCAAAAGAAATTGACCCCAGCCAATCTCTCAGCTCCTATTGGCTGGTAACAATCAACCAATAGGAGCTGAGAGATTGGCTAAGGGATGTGGGCAGCACAAGCCTCTTTTCTTTCCCGGAGCTGACAGATATGTGGAGGGAACAAGCCTGTAGTTTAAAGTGATCTGGGGCTGCAGCAGGCAGGGAGCCCGGCCTGCCTTGAGGGTGCTGCAGACTTAGGAAAGCGCCTCCCAGGCAGAGCCTGCCTCTGGCACCCCTGCTCCTCCTGCATCCCAACTCCCTCCCCCACCCTCAGGTCACCATCCAAACCCTCTGTACCCCCCTGCCCCAGGTCACAACTTCCTCCCAGACGCTGTACTCCCTCCTACACTTTTCCTCCAGGCCAGAATCCTCTCCTGCACCCAGACCCTACCCTGGACCCTGCACCCCAATCTCCTGCCCCAAGTCACCACCCAAACCCTCTGCAATCTGCACCTCCTTTTCCCCTTCTCCCAGGTCACAATTCCCTCCCAGACTTTCCACCTCCTCCTAGAGCCCCTCCCCCAGGCAGGAATCCTCTCTTGCACCCATTTTCCCTCCCTAACCCTGAACCCCCAATCCCTGCACACAGGTCAAAACCCCCTCCTTCGCCCAAACACCCTCTCAGGCCTCACACTGAGACTGTTTCCTGCACCCCAGTCCCTTACCCCATGTGCCCTTCTGTACCCAGCCTCCATCCTAGAGCCCACATCCCCTCTACAAAAAAAGTGTGGCCCTTGACCACTTTCCAAAATCTTGGAGTGGCCCCCCCAACAAAAATTATTGCCCACCCCTGTACTATTTAATAGAGGTGGGATTTTCAAACACACCTAAGTGACTTAGGAACACTGGCTTTCAATGGAACTTGTGTCCCTAAATCTCTTGGGACTTTTGGAAAATCTCACTTGATTATTCAAAAGAAAAAAAAGTCCTTTGATATATTTCTACCAATTGGCTGTTCTCATCTAGCCTGCTTAAATTCAAGTGATTTGTGTCGTATATGAAAGTCAGAAAATGGAACAATGAAACAGACGTGCAGATGGGTTGTAGTGGAGAGGGGACTCTTAATAATTTAAGAAATCAATACCAGCTTTGACACTCTTAGAAGTGGCAACATCAATGGCCATGGCTTTAATCTCTGTGTCCCCAAATTGCATTAGTGTTTTGATCTCTCTCCGAGTTGGCACCAAAGTCTCAGTGCCTGTGAGATCCAGACGAAGAGTGCCACACTTTTTCACCCCGGGTTCAGTGATGAAACTGACATTATCTTGCTCCGAGCTGTAGATATTGATCACTATTACCAACTGAGAAGGCTTGGCAGGTGTGTAACTGCGTGACACTGTTTCTCCAAGAGCTACAGATTGGTCGGCTGAGATAAATTTGTCGAAGACATCAGTGCACCAGCGTGTGCCATCTTTAACCAGCAGCTTCTCCGGCGGATGCTTTCCTTCTACAAACCGATTCAGGACTCCCACACCATAGGTCAGAGGGGAACGTCGCACTTTGATGACAGCAGGGTCTAGGCCAAAAAGGACAGCTCCCTTGAGGATAGTAAGGCCCACATCCTGAGGAATGATGATTCGACATTTTGAACCAAAAGCATTCTGGACAGCTTGTTGGAGTAAAGGGGCTTCAGCAAATCCACCCACCAGGAACAGAAACTTGACATTGGTTACTTCTGGCTTTTCAAACAGGTCACCTAAACAGAGAGACAAAGCCTGCTCAGCTGGGAAAACTTCCTAATGGCAAAATCCATTAGACTGTGGAATAATCTCCTAAGAGACATGCTGGGTACACCATCACATATATCCATGCATAGAACCAGAGAGAGTGAGTAGGTCTGAAATGGCTCAATGAACTCTGCCACTGCTATCACATGGTAGTCACACTTCCAAAGTGTCTTTTGTTCTGATTCTATTGGTCTGAGAGACAAATGTCCTGTATTTAACACAGAGGATGTACCTGAATGGAGCATATCCCACAAAACAGAAGAAAATTTTAAAGTAGTACAGTCTAGATTCACATTTTAAAATTTATTTTTATCTTAAGTCACATTTTTATTTGTTTTTCTCTGCTAGATAAAAGCAGGCACATTTCTGCACGAAACAATCCAACAGCCATCTTGGAGGCGGACAGGGAACCCTGCTATATGGAATATCCCTCAGGATCTCCTAGACAGCAGCTAGGTATGCCTAGACAAAACTGACTAATGTTAACTATACACTCCATAATATCACCCTTCTTATATATGTACCCTCTTAATTTAAATCTATGTTCTCTAGTTCTGGTCTATCCAAATCAAGTTTAATGTGACAGTTAAGTGAACCTAGTTTAAAGGTAACGAGCAGTCCTGTAGCACCTTACAGACTAACAAAGATAATATATTTGTTAGTGTCTACGGTGCCACCGGACTACTTGTTTTTAACGTTACCGACTAACAGAGCTATCTCTCTGAGACTAGTTTAAAGGTGTCAGTCATGTTGCCTCGATTATCTGTCAAAACAAAATAATCCTAGTTCTCTCTTTCTTTCTTTATATATAAGCTATTTTATTTCATTCATATTAATTGCCTTATTAAGCTCTGCTCTAAATAATTATACATTTTTTCATAAAGGATGCACCAAATTGGACATTATATTCCAAATACAATCAATGCAGTGTCTTGTAGAATGTTAAAATAATATTGTCATGTTTATTGTACAGAATACAAACCACTTGATACAAGCCTTAAATTCTTTTGGACTAAGAATTTAGACACTGGGTTTCTCAGTCTGGCCACATCATCTTCCATGATTATATTAATAAATCCAGTGATGTCTACACAAAGCTTGGAATTATTTTTACCCAGGTAGATCAGTTATTTTTTGTGTAATACTGAACTGGAAATCAAAACAATGCAGAATATGTTGTGGGGGACAATCCTGCATTGGCACAAGAATGAACCAGATGTCCTAATATGTCTTTGATTCTTTCTATTATTATCTCCCAAGCATTAATTTGGAGAGAGAAGGAAGAAAGGAAAGGAGGGAGGGAAAAAGGGAGGAAGGAAGGAAAGAATTTTGACTAATCATCAGGTTTTAGTCACTTGTATTCATGAAAGCTCAAGAGGAAATAAAGTTTATGCTTGCTTGCTCAACAGCTACAGAATACCTAGAAATTAAATTCCTTATCCACTATTTGTGGGGTCAAATTACCAAATTAAACATAATTCCCAGTTAGGGGCTGTGATAAATGAGATTTGGATAAATCATCCTTGAGTTTACATCTGGTCGGAAATTCATTACACCCCTTGATACATACTAAGATGTTGAATGATCTGGTCAATTGTAGGTTTGAAAAGGGCATTCATTGCATCTGGACTCATCCTGAGCATTCCTTGGGAAGACCATTTGACAAAGTCCACGCTGCAACAAAAGAGCAAAGGAGGCTGTTAAAACAAGTTCTAATTTTAAGAGTAAGCTGGTAGCTGAGATGTAGTGCATGTGGATAAGAAATACAATTTATGTTTCCTCTAACGTCTGCTCACCTGAAACAAAGCTAATGCATTACCCTCCCCCCCCCCCAAAAAAAGTTGATCCTTTCAATTCAAGCAGCAGTAGATCTCAAGACTACTGCAAGTAAGCAAAAAAGATTAACAGGCTTGGGAACTCTAGGGAGGCAATTCTGTCCTTAGCAGTGGGTTGTGAGGTGCAGGTAACATGGCAAGGAAATTTTGTTAAATGAATACAGGGATAAGTTATTCCACTGCTGACACTCTAAAATGAGCTAGTTACATCTGGGTCATTTTCTCCTTTTCATTCACAAATATTTACCGTGTCAACTTTATAAGTGCTTTTCGTCCCCTTTTCTTGCCTTCTACATTTTTTGGCATTTACATTACTTCCAAAAGGCACCATTATGAATGATGAAAGGAAAAAGGGTATATAGTAAGTAGAAGGGTAACTTTTTGAAATGGGTCTTAGACTTAAGAGCCTAAGACCCATTTTCAAAAGTTATTTTGTCTTAGAATGGAATTACAATAGGATTTAGGTTCCTAAATAATTTAAGTGGTTTGTAAAATTTTATTCATGGTTTCCACACTGCCTCCATCTCTATCTGCAAAATGGGTACTCCAGTTTAAATAAATAATTGAGAAATAGAATTGTTTATACTTTTTCCAAAATTGGAAAAAAATCATACTCAAGTCTTCTTAGAAGACAGAGTTGTGTGGGAATGTTCTGAATATAGATGTGGTTGTGTGAAATATAAACTCAGTGCTGTTAATAATTTAGTCCTAACCATGTAGCTAGAAATACAGGAGACTGCCTCACTGTGAAAACACTGGAAATGGTACTATGTAAATGAAGATAGGTTAATTGAAACTCTCAGAAAAGTCTACAGTAGGATGCAAGTGTTATGGAGAAAACTCTTAAGAAAAGCTTGAATATAACTTTATTTTCTAATAACTCTATCTGAGGCATTATGATTATCCCACCATTAGACTTCACTTTCACACTATTATTCTACTCACAATTAGACTATTTTAATTATTATTCTTTCCAGCACTGAGTAGTTAATTACAAATCTATGGGTTCAATTGTCTACTTACTTGCTTTTCCTTAAGGCGTGTTCCACACTGTGACCTCGAAACTTCTTATAATAGTCAATGAAGGAGAAAGGCAGAGTGATATTCAGTGGATTGGTTCTGTCTGGGGCTGCTGCCCTTTTACGAGACTCAAATGCTATCATCAGATCGACCCAAGCAGCAGGACGCTTGATTTTAAATTGTTCAATAAAATCCTCTCCAAATATTTTACATAGAAGTCTTTCAAACTCATAGTCCACGCCTACAGAACCGTATGGCCCACCTGTGTTAGAAACAGAACACACTGTGAACAATAGTGTATTGCTTATTAGAATGTGAGACCATCATATGCAAATCCAGCTCATACTGACATTGCTAAGTAGTTTTGCTGACAGGAAAAGACAAAAAAATATGGATGGTTCCATCTTGAGTATGAGGAGGACAAGAAGGAGCATGTGTTCAGGAAAAGGTTTCCCTACTTACTACACAGATAAACACATACGCTGGGTTCATCCGTGATGACACTGGAGTCACCAAGGCTGAATATTCAGGACTAACTCAGGATTTCATGAGCGCTCTGAAAATTAAGAGATTGTTTCAGGTGGCTAATGACAAAACTCACAAGATTCTGGGAATCTGAATCTGGGATAGGAAAGTAATTTGAGGGGCTGAATTTTACTTCCTTGCCATAAACCAATCACCACATTTGATTTGAGACTTTATCATCAAGGTGCTTAACCCGTCTTGGTGCTCTCTACCTTTGAAAGTTAATGGGGCTTCTACATGAAAATGAAGAATACTAGTCAGCTAACAACTCACTCAGTTCATAGCCTGGTGGGACTTCACAACAATTTTTGTTCTATCAGCCTGTTGTATAGTGACCCCCTAAGTGCCTGTGCATGTTACCACAATTTACAGAAGGCCTACGAGAGATAAAATGGGAGAGGAGGTGGCTAGACTGCTAATGGTGGAACTCAGACCAACACTGGCAGTGAGCCAGAATGAGGTAGAGTTTGATATTGTCTCTCATCTTGTCAAAGGAAGTTTTACTTTTCCTCAAGTAAACATATACATAACATTATTTAACTCTATCTCTTGACTAGCAGTCAGACATTGCACAAAATTAATAAGGCCTTTTGAATGTTGATGTTAATAAAGGATGAACTACAGGTTGAACCTCTCTTGTTTGGGAGTCCCTGATCTGGCAATATCCTTGGTCCTGCAGGACCACAGATGTTGCTAGATCAGAGAGCCCAGCCACAGAGGTTGAGAGCAGCTGGGGCAGTGAAGGGCAGTGACCTGAGGGTAGAGAGCCCTGGGAGCAGCTGCCGCCACAGCGTACAGGCCTGGGGAACCCCGGGAGCAGCTGCTGCCATGCACTGGGCTGGGAAACCCCGGGAGCAGGTGCTGCCACTGTGTGTGGGGCTGGGGAACTTCGGGAGCAGCTGGTGCCCAGTGTGCAGGCCCAGAGAGCCCCAGGAGCAGTCGCCATCGCGTGCGGGGCTGGGGAATCTTGGAAGCAGAAGCAGCTGCTGCTGCCACACATGGAGCTGTTAAAACAAGACACGGAGCTGTTAAAACAAGACAGGGAACCCTGGGAGCAGCTGCTGCCCTGCGTGGGCTCAGTGTAGGGAGCAGAGCCCTGCAAGTTCTGTTCTGTTTGGACACAGACTGGCTAACCTTGTAAGGAGGGCTTTAAACTAGGTTTGTTGGGGGCAGGTGAGCAAAGCCCACAGGTAAGTGCTGCATGTGCGGGACTGGGAGATGGGTTGGAAATGGGGGGGACTACGGCCTATAATGGCAAGGAGAAAGGAGGGTCAGGGCACAACAGGGAGGCAAGATCAAATCAGTATCTTAGATGCCTATATACAAATGCGAGAAGTATGGGTAATAAGCAGGAAGAACTGGAATTGCTAACCAATAAATACAACTATGATATCATTGGTATTACAGAAACCTGGTGGGATGGGACGCATGATTGGAATGTTGGTATGGAAGGGTACGACTTGCTCAGGAAGGACAGACAGGGAAAAAAGGGAGGAGGGGTTGCCTTGTATATTAAAAATGTACACACTTGGACTGAAGTGGAGATGAATGTAGGAGATTGTAGAGAGTCTCTGGGTTAAGCTAAAAGGGGTAAAAAACGAGGGTGATATCATGCTAGGAGTCTACTACAGGCCACCTAGCCAGGTGGAAGAGGTGGATGAGGCCTTTTTTAAACAATTAACAAAACTATCCAAAGCCCAAGATTTGGTGGTGATGGGGGACTTAAACTATCCAGACATATGTTGGGAAACTAACACAGCGAGGCACAGGCTATCCAATAAGTTTCTGGACTGCATTGGAGACAACTTTCTGTTTCAGAAGGTTGAAAAAGCTACCAGAGGAGAAGCTGTTCTGGATTTGGTTTTAACAAATAGGGAGGAACTAGTTGAGAACTTGAAAGTGGAAGACAGTATAGGGGACAGTGATCACGAAATAATAGAATTCATGATCTTAAGGAAAGGTAGAAGGGAGACCAGCACAATTGAGGTAATGGATTTCAGGAAGGCAGATTTTGATAAGCTCAGAGAACTTGTAGGTAAGGTCCCATGGGAAGCAAGACTGAAGGGAAAAACAACTGAGGAGAGTTGGAAGTATTTCAAAGGGACGTTGTTAAGGGCCCAAAAGCAAACAATTCCGCTGTGTAGGAAAGATAGAAAATATGGCAAAAGACCAGCTTGGCTTAACAAGGAGATCTTGCACGATCTCAAAATAAAAAAGGAGTCATATAAAAAATGGAAACTAGGACAACTAACAAAGGATGAATATAGGCAAGCAACACGGGAATGCAGGGGCAAGATTAGAAAGGCAAAGGCACAAAATGAGATCAAACTAGCTACAGGCATAAAGGGAAACAAGAAGACTTTTTATAAATACATTAAAAGCAAGAGGAAGACCAAGGACAGGGTAGGCCCGCTGCTTAGTGAGGAGGAAGAAGCAGTAACAGGAAACTTGGAAATGGCGGAGATGCTCAATGACTTCTTTGTTTCGGTCTTCACCGAGAAGTCTGGAGGTGTGCCTAACGTAGTGAATACAAGCAGAGAGAGGGTAAGTTTAGAAGATAGGATACACAAAGAACAAGTTAAAAGTCACTTAGGAAAGTTAGATGTCAGCAAGTCACCAGGTCCTGATGAAATGCATCCCAGGATACTCAAGGAGCTGATAGAGGAGGTATCTGAGCCTTTAGCTATGATCTTTGAAAAATCATGGCAGACAGGGGAGATTCCAGAAGACTGGAAAAGGGCAAATATTGTGCCCATCTATAAAAAGGGGAATAAGAACAACCCAGGAAACTATAGACCGGTCAGTTTAACGTCTGTCCCAGGGAAGATAATGGAGCAGGTAATTAAGGAAATCCTATGCAAACACTTGGAAGGTAATAAAGTGATAGGGAATAGCCAGCATGGGTTTGTGAAGAACAAGTCATGCCAAACTAATCTGATAGCTTTCTTTGATAAGATAACGAGCCTTGTGGATAAGGGAGAAGCGGTGGATGTCATATACCTAGACTTTAGTAAGGCATTTGATACTGTCTCGCATGATATTCTTATTGATAAACTAGGCAAATATAACTTAGATAAGGCCACGATAAGGTAGGTGCATAATTGGCTGGATAACCATAGTCAGAGAGTTGTTGTTAACGGTTCTAAATCCTGCTGGAAAGGGATAACAAGTGGAGTTCCTCAAGGGTCTGTTTTGGGACCCGTACTGTTCAATATCTTCATCAATGATGTAGATATTGGGATAGAGAGTACGCTTATTAAGTTTGCAGATGATACCAAACTGGGTGGGGTTGCGACTTCTTTGGAGGATAGGGACATAATTCAAAATGACCTTAGCAAGTTAGAGAAATGGTCAGAGGTAAACAGGATGAGGTTTAATAAAGAGAAATGCAAAGTGCTCCACTTAGGAAGGAACAATCAGTTCCATACATACAAGATGGGAAGCGACTGTCTAGGAAGGAGCATGGCGGAAAGGGATCTAGGGGTCATAGTGGACCACAAGTTGAATAGGAGTCAACAGTGTGATGCTGTTGCAAAAAAAGCAAATATGATTCTAGGTTGTATCAACAGGTGTGTTGTAAGCAAAACTCGTGAAGTCATTCTGCCGCTCTACTCTGCACTAGTTAGGCCTCAGTTGGAGTACTGTGTCCAGTTCTGGGCGCCACATTTCAAGAAAGATGTGGAGAAATTGGAAAGGGTACAGAGAAGAGCGACAAGAATGATTAAAGGTCTAGAGAACATGACCTATGAAGCCAGGCTTCATGAACTGGGCTTGTTTAGTTTGGAAAAAAGAAGATTAAGGGGGGACATGATAGCGGTTTTCAAATATCTAAAAGGGTGTCACAAGGAGGAAGGAGAAAATTTGTTCCTCTTGGTTTCTGAGGACAGGACAAGGAGTAATGGGCTTAAAGTGCAGCAGGGGAGGTTTAGATTGGACATTAGGAAAAAATTCCTAACTGTCAGGGTGGTCAAATATTGGAATAAATTGCCAAGGGAGGTGGTGGAATCTCCCTCTCTGGAGATATTTAAGAACAGGTTAGATAGACATCTGTCAGGGATGGTGTAGGTGGAGCTTGGTCCTGCCTTGAGGGCGGGGGGCTGGACTCGATGACCTCTTGAGGTCCCTTCCAGTCCTATTATTCTATGATTCTATGATTCTAAGTGAGCTGGCAGCAGACTCAGGCAGATGAGCCGAAGGAGGTCAGGTCTCCAGCTTCTCCCGGATACCTGACCTCCCCTGGTCTGGCAAGTTCCCTTGTTCGAGACCACTCTGCTTCCGAAGGTACCGGACAAGGGAGGTTCAACCTGTATTAACTAAACTACGCAAAATGTAAAACATCACAGCATCCTTACTGGCCATAGAGTAAGATCAACTCAAAATACTACACAAGTGCACTGAGCAAGGAATAATGTAATTTTACCAGTTGCCTTGTACAATTCCTTTAGGTGTCCTTCAGGCAGCCTGATCTGATGGACAGTGAGATCCACTGTGCCTCCTCCACTGTCAACAACTATATAACGGTCACCTGTTAAGCAACAGAAACAAGTACTCATCACTTTCATCAGCATCAACACAGCAGTCCACAGGCAACACTGTCATCATTCCAAGCACAAAGCCACAAATATCAGTACTTAGGACAACTGGCTTGATAATTAACACTTCCCTTATAAATCACTGCAAATTATTTCATTTGGAAGTAAAACTTGTATATGGAATGCTACAGATTTAAGCACCCATGGTTGAAGAATGTACATTTACAATCAATAGAGTTGTCCACACCATCTGTGTACATTCCATTGTGTTAACAGTTCTGCAGAAATGTTACAGCTAAGGATGTTAAATATCGACTAATTGACTAATCAAATAGTCGATGCATTTTGCAGCAGTCCACAGCCAACAGTGTGGACTGCAACAACAGCCCTAGGGCTGTTGCTACATTTCAAAAGCAAAAGTGCCGCATGGAGCTCAGTGCCGCATGGAGCTCCCCACTTTGAAACGCCATGGGGAGCCCGGTGTCAGGCTCCTCATGGCATTTCAAAGCGGCAGCACTGCATGGAGCCCGAGATCAGCTGGGGAGTCCCCAGCTGATCTCGGGCTCCATGCAGTGCTGCCGCTTTGAAATGCCGCGAGGAGCCTGACACCGGGCTCCCCATGGCGTTTCAAAGTGGCAGTACCACACGGAGCCTGGGGTCAGCAAGAGAGGCCCTGTTGATCCCAGGCTCCATGCAGCGCTGCCGCTTTGAAACACTGCATGCAGTCTGGGGATATCCCAGCTGCCGCCAGGCTGCACGCAGCTTTTCAAAGCGATAACGCCGCATGGAGCCCAGGGTCTAGCCCCAGGCTTCACACAGCACTGTTACTTTGAAGTACCCTCTCCTCTTCCCCCCCACCCTTTCTGCCTCTTTCTGATAAGAGACAGCAAGGTGGAGGTGCGGGGAAAGCAACTAGTCAACTAGTCCTTCACATCTCTAGTTACAGTGTCACCCTTCTTACGAATTGCACTCTAAGGACTCTATACTCTGGCTTGTATTTTTAAATCTCAAGTTTGTCCTTCTTATAATCCATCAATTTAACAATAAGTGCTTTTCTAGACCATGCAAAATTCTAACTCAGCCTTGTAGACAAAGAGCAGTGCAGGCACTTGTATTTGCCTTTAAATTATAGTCATTTTGAAAACACAAAAACACATAAAAAATTTGTGGGAAACATTTGGTTTTTTTTTTTTGCCAGCAATATGAAAAAAGCGAGAGCAAAGATAATTCAGGAAAGGACACTACCTTCCTCCAACTCAGACCAGATCTCTCCTATGACATTTTCCACCAAAAAGGTGCGGCTTTGCCGATTACGACGTACGTGTTCCTTGGCTAATCATTGACAGAGAGAAAATTACTAAGTATAAGGAAACAGGAACAAGCTGATGAAGTACAATGCAAGAAGCACATGCAATCAGAAAGAAAGCTTTCTATGTATCATTTGATAAGTTCTAACAAAACAAATGAACCTACATTAAAACTAGGAATTAAATTGAATTCTTGAAAAGGAAAAAAACCCAGATATTCTGTTATTTAGTTATAACAACTGCATTTCAAATAATGCTCTAAGATTTTAAAAGCATTCTTTGTAGTACTTACGCATTATACTTTTAATACATAAAATGAAAACTAGATTCTAGAAATGCCAAGAGGCATTTTTGCCAGTAGGTGGCACACTTGATGCATAATACAATAATCAAGGAATTAAAGACACTTCAGCCAAGATTTTCAAAAGTGATTGTCGATTCTGGGTGCCCCTATTTTTGGTGGCTCAGGCTGAGCTCCCTTAAGGGGGCCTGGCTTTCAGAGGGTGGGTGCTCAGCACCTTCTGAAATTAGTACCCTTCAGAATATCTTCAGCTGAACACCCACAATCCTTAATTACTTCTGAATATCTTGGCCTTTGTCAGTTTTGTGCTATGGCATGGGTTGTAGGAACAAATCCTGGCTATTTTACTCAGGCAAACCTCCCACTGGATTCCAGTTTTACTTAATGGAGGACTGTAAGATTTGACTCATTAACATGTATGCACATACCAGCATAGATCAATTTATATATATATGATTTAAAAATGAAATACAAATCTAGTAAGACATGCAAAAAGCAGTCATGTAGCACTTTAAAGACTAACAAGATGGTTTATTAGGTGATGAGCTTTCATGGGGCAGACCCACAATTGTGGGGCAGACCAGACCCATTGTGGGTCTGCCCCACGAAAGCTCATCACCTAATAAACCATCTTGTTAGTCTTTAAAGTGCTACATGACTGCTTTTTTTGTTTTACCAAGATCAGACTAACACAGCTACCTCTCTGACATAGTTATATCATTAATTCACGCTATGAAAATCCACCCAGACATTAAAAATATTTAATGTGATTTGCTAGTGTCTCTATTAATGTCGTTCTAAATTCAGTTTGTGCAACTGATTACTAAATAATTTCTAATCTAACTTTCATTCATCTTTAAAGTTAATCTATGGTATACTAAAGAAAAAATGCAGACACATTCCATGATATAGCAAAACACTGTTTTGTCTGAAAAAATATTATATAAAACTAGAAAAAAGTACATTTACAATATATATACCTAAGAGGCCAATTATATTTTGCAAGATAATGATAATACTACCCTTTGCCTATTAGCTTATGCTTCCCCTCCTAATACAAATTTATTCTCAGTATTATGAAAAGTACAACTTTTGTTTTGACTACACTAAAACAGTCCTTCAAGTGCTTCTCTCTGTTTATGTTTAAAGAGTTTTCCTTCTTGGTCTCTTCTCAGCTTTGCTTGGGTCCCTGCCCATGCCTTCATTGAATTTTAGACTGAAGACTAAATTAATTCACTCAAAGCCTTGTTTCTATTAATTCTGACTGAATTAAATCCTTTTTTATCTACACCAACTTTTACCTTATAAAGTCAAGAAAAATAACTGACTTTTAACAGAATCCTACAACATGGTGAATAGATTTTGTTCAACAGCCCAGTCCTGTAGACCCCTTTAACCAAACAAAGAGAAAAAAATAGTTTTATTTTCATAGAGACAAATTTCCTGGGAGCCCAAGTAAGGGGTCACGGAAGGTTTTGAGCATGTGGAATCGGTGTGGCTCAGCTATACAGAGGATGGGGCAGAATGTGTGAACCCCTATGTTCTGTAAGAACTATGCTCAGCAGGGGCTACATCAGCTAGAATCAGGATGGCAGCCATATGACAGGGGCAGAGGCATGACTAGAACATCTACAAATATATGGTTGCACTAGCCAAAAATCACTTTTTTAGGGGTGCACCACTGCTTAGACTCCAACTGTAAAGAAATTCTGTGGTCTAGGCACTGGAGGGAGGCTGTTATCCTCCTGCCCATTAAGAGACACCCTTGGGCAAACCCACGTAACATAAAAAACAACAAATAGTCTGGTAGCACTTTAAAGATAATAAAATATGTAGATGGTATCATGAGCTTTCGTGGGCACAGCCCACTTCTTCAGATGACCAGAACCAAAATCATATCCAACATTCTGGTTATCTGAAGAAGTGGGCTGTGTCCACAAAAGCTCTTGATAGTATCTACATATTTTGTTAGTCTTTAAAATGCTACCAGACTGTTTGTTGTTTTTTAAGCTTTTCCTGTTACAGACTAACTCGGCTACCCCTCTGAACCACTTAACATAGGCTTTGTGCAGGGGTGAGGATTTTACCTGTGGTACTATTGAAAACCAGCATTAGGTTCTTTGTGGTATGGACAGAACTAAAATTGTGGTGGCTAAATATTATTTCATTTAGATAAATAAGATGCTGTTTTATTAAAAGGACTCAATCAATTTTACTAATTATGAATTTTCTGGGGGCAAACTGGGTCATCACATCCTGTTAACTAAAAGAATGGCTTCCATTAAGTACCAGGAGATATAAAATGTCTTGAATGAGTTTATTAGCTGAATCTTCCATTTGTGTTTGCTGTTTTGAGCTGGAAAACATGACAGAGATCTTTTACCAAATTCTATGCTGCTGTAAACACATTTTGCTGTAAGCACAATTCCCCAGCTGTCAATGTAGCTGCACCAGTTTAAAATAGCAGATAATTTGGACCTTCATTGTCCCTTACTCACTGTGGAGATTCTAACTCAATCAGAATGGCAATTTTCAAAAACTTCTGCAGTGAAAGATGATCCATCTGCAAACTAGTTAAATTACACTCACAATGTCTGCCTCTCAATGTAAATGAATCTGCACCAATGTTCCCTCTAAACTGCATGGCAGCACAGACTCACAGATGATTAATCAGACCCCTCCCCCAGTCAGCTCCTGCAAAGAGCCCTGAGCCTGACTGGGCAGGGCTGATTAATCACCTGTGAAGCTGTGCTGCCCCTCAGCTTAGAGGGGATACTGGTCTGCACCAAACCTACCACATGAGCAAGTAAAAACTCCACGTTCACAGTCACAATAGATAACACACCATGATATCTGAAATACAATAAATACGTAGTTTCTAAGTTTGGAGAAAATGCCGTGCCATATCACACAACACAACTTTGCTAACTACTGGTGATTGCTGACAATTTCTTGGTAACTAATGTAATTATGAACCAAAAATTATTAAGTGCCCAACTCGTGACATAAATTCCAGAAACATCAATGGCAAATTAAGGTGTAATCTGTTATTAAATTAATACAGCTAGTTTAACACATCATGGTTAGCTCACAATAATAACCTTAAATCTGCACTAGGAAACAATTAGCTATCACATTAAAACAGAGGAGTAAGGCTCCAATCCTGCACACACTATGCCTTTGCTTAACTTCAAACCTGTGAGCAGTTCCTCATGTCTCAGTAAAGTCAATAGTGCTACCTGCACACTAAGGCTATGTCTAGACTATGCTCTATTTTTGAAAGAGAATATGCAAATTCCGATCTTTCAAAAGTGAAAGTAGTTTGGACGCAGGTTTTTTTTCTGGGAAAAAAAACCGCTTTTTCAAAAATAAAACAACAACAAAAATGCTCTTTCTTAAAAAATGAGGTTTATGTGATTTTTTTCGCAAAAAGGGGAGTTTTCCCGGAAAAAAAATGCGTCTAGACTACTTTCACTTTCAAAAGCTCTGCTTTTGAAAGTGAGATCGGAAGACGATACGCAAATTCCTGAAGAATTGCATATCCTCTTTCGAAAATAAAGCATAGTTTAGATCTACCCTTAAGGTTAAGCACTGTGCACATCCTTTTGCCAGATCAGTGCCCAAAAGAGCAAACTAGTGAAGTTTTCCCATAAGAGCCCGTAATGTTCCACTAACAGAAAGAGGCAATGATAACCTTCAGGAAATGGTAAGAAAACTGTCCTCATGACTAAATCTAATGCAGGCCAAAGGCACTAAATCTCAAGTCAGTTAGTAGAAAAGGTACCCTGTGTAAATCCAGCTCCTACGGTGTCACTAGAGTTAAAACCATTGACGGGTGCTTTGCTGCTCAGGTCTATCATCTGGTGAAGGCGCAGCTTTCTGCAGTAGATGGAAGCAGCTTCGGGTTCCAAGGCAATTATCAGCTGCTCCGGGTTTTCAGGAGTTGCCATTCCTGCCTGCGAGACAGAATAATTCAGTGAAGTGGGGTGGGAAAAAATGTAACCAAACAGTCTTCACCTTAGACTGGTTTGGAAGGTGAACAACGAACATTTAAACCAGCTCTGCATTTTTTTTCTAAGTTAAATGCCACTAGAAAGCTGCTAAACCACTGGCTAAGGAGCTTGGCTTGGAAAAAATTATGTCTTCACTTTCCACAACTTTGCAGGTTGTAACTGGGTAAGATGCATGCACTTCCCATGCTTAGTATCTAGTTAATGAGGTGATCGCTGTATATGATAGGCAGAGAGAGTGAGCAAGAGAAGACATATTGAAATCCAGAGTGACCTGGCTAAAATCGTTGTCATCTGAATCTAAACTTTTCAAGAGTCCCAACTGTCTGTCAAGAAACGGAGAAATACCTTTGCCCTGCTTTCATTGTAACAATAACATGAATTCACCACTTGTTTTATATCCTATCACTGCACAAAACAAAGTGGATGATTCAGTGCTTATTGTATCAGCCCAGCAAATTTTGTTCACATCTGTGGTATGAGTGAAGAATTTCCACAAGCAACTCTGTATGAAACTCTTTTGATTTAGGGCTGACTTTTCCTATTCCTGTCACTTTAACACACATCCATATTCTGCAAGAATTTTAAAATGTTCAGTATTGCCAACCCATGCATTTCAAATCACGTCTTAGACCTGCAAAACATCATGAGATTGGCTTAAAAATCAAGAAAATTTGTAAAAACATTTACAGTTCTTTTTATTTGCCTTCCAGTTTGTGAGTATTTAGGGGGTCAATCTTACTCAATATAATTACTCAAGATTTTCTCTACAACTGTAAGGGCTGCAAATGTACTTCTCCCCTTACTCCCCATGGAAGTTAAGATTCTTATGTAATCACATGCCTGCAAATGTTGGGGCTTTAAAACAAAATACCAAATATCACGTAACTTGACAACCAGAGATGTAAAATCCCATTTAAAAAGTTCACCATTAACCAGTTAACTGGAATCCTGCAGCGGGGAGCTGCTCCAGCCCGGCCAGGCCCACCATACCACAGGTTGTTTCGGCCAGGCCAGGCCGAGCCAAGCCCATTGCACTGCAGATGGGGGCTGCTCAGGCTGGGATGGGCCCGTTTCACTGCACCATGGCTGGGGACTGGTCTGGGTGACCCAGGCAGGGCTCGCTGCACCAGGCTATGGGCAGTGGCCATCTCCAGCTGGGCTGGGCAGATGCTGCTGCACAATGCCACAGACTGCTCCAGCCAGGCCAAGCCATGCTGCTGGTTGACTGATTACCCCAGTAAAAGCATGCCAGTAAGGCTAATGCTTACTGGATAACAGCTTTACCCTTTACATCCTTATTGGTATCTGCAATTTTGTCCTACTTTTCTCTTCTCCTACAAGCTCCTGTGTGTTCCCCTAGACTCTGATTTTTTCTTATAACAGGCAACACTGACATTTCCAAGTTCCTTCAGTTCCAACTGAAGTTGAGGTTTTCCTGCTAATATTGTTTATTAGTAAACTATATTCCTTAGTGTTAAAACATTTTAGTAAGGAAGAGAATAGGCTTTTGGTGTATTTGTTTTCATTGTCAATCTCCCAGGCAACTCTGGTTGAGAGCTTTCCAAAAAAGACATAATTACTCAAGATGTAAGCAAGCCTTTAAAAGTACAAAAAACAAACAAAAGAGGCTCAGATGAAAAAACAGCAGATTTGAACCGGAAACCAAAAGAGTTCACATAGTTACACTTCACACTAAAGTAACAGGACACCTGTTGGTTGTGTGTGCTGGGAAAGAATTTAGTTTGTATGAGAAAGTATAACTGCAAATAAAGCTTGTTCTTAAAACAGTGCTCAGCACAAAGAAAGTGATATTTTTCACCATTTGTCTTCTTGCCACCTTGCTGTTTCCCTCTCACTTGTAACCATAAAAAAACCTGTATTTACAACAAAAGCATCTTTCCCCCTACAGCTACCGGGAAAGTCGAAAAGGAGAAACTATATGGTAAGTAAATTCCCACTCCACAAAGTAGGAGTAAACTAACAAGAACTGTTCACTGATTTCAAAGCACACAAACCATGAAACTTTGTGGACTGTGATCAATACATTATGGACCAAATTTGGATAATTTTACTCACTCTGAGTGGCATTTTACTTCACAAGTCATCTCATTGAATTCAGTCAGGCTATTTATGGAGTAAGGTACTGTTCAACATGAGTATGGGTATCATATCTGACCACTTAACTCATATTATATATACTAAAAAATCCTATGTTAAAAGAAAGGAAATGACAAGCATACAGTTGCCCATGCAAACTCACTATTACCCCATTTTGTGTCTAACCTATGCATTGAAGGAGGCAAGATTCCTGTGAAAAAAGCTATGTAAAAACAGTATGTGATAATATAACTAAAAACAGTAACAAACAGCAGATGCACAAGAGGTCAGAATGAAGGTTGCATGTTCAATTGTCAATTAGGCATTTCCTAACATTGAAATGTGACTTTGCAACCAAAATACATTTTTTGGTGTAGCTTTTTACATTCAAATTCCTAAGTGTATTGTTTTCTAAAAGAAAAAGGTAGAAACTAATTCTATGTGCAACTATAATAACTGCCTCTCCATACAATACATCACCAGCAAGGTTTGAACCAGAACTTTCAGCATTTTAGTACAGACTTACACTCTTTGAGCTATAGGACTAACTACATCAGCAAGCAGTAGTAGTCTGTTAGCCTCTTGGGGACTGGATGAGCTGTTGATGCCATGTGTTGGAGCCAGTGGGTAGTCAAGGCCTGACCTGATGCACTGTCTCTCCTCCCCAGAGTGGTTCCTGCCACAGACAGTGCCTTTTAGAGGGGAGATAGGACTCTAAGGTCATGTACTGTGTCCCAGGGATATGCCTGGTGACAGCAATCCAGCCTGCTCTACCTCTTTCCTCTGTGTCGCTCCCACTGCCCTTTGGCATTCCCAGTACAGTGTATGTTGCTGCTGCTGCAGAAGCAGTGACCCAAGACTTGCTCTTTAGAATGCATTTTGACATACACAAAACAATATCCTGGGGAATACATGCAGGAGAAGGCATATGGCAATTTTAACAGTTGATAACTCAACTAAGCCTGAATGGAATTTCATGAGGAGAAAAAAAAAGGTATTTTTCTAACCCAAGAGCTTTCTCCCTGCAAATTTCAAAGGCCAGCTGCAAACAACAGAGGTGTCAGTATGTCTCAAAAAATAAAACACACACAAAAAAAGAAATTGCAAGAATTTTTAACCCTGAAAAGTAGTATGCAACCTAAATCTAGGGGTCCCTACCAGCTCTCCCAAAAACAGATTAAACACTTTTGTACAATGTAACATTGAAACACATGTATGTAGAAACACAGAAACACATGTATGTAGAAACAGAATGTGTTGATTTGTGGCAAGGAATGTGGTGCTGAAACTTCCCTTGCAATAGCACCCTCAGTGTGAATGGTACATACACATAAAAGAGTGTCGTTATCTCATGAAGTTTATGATATAAGTGGAGGACACATACTCAAGGATCATGGTCAAGTACAGAGCATACAAAAGAGCTAGACAAAGAAACAGGAATATCAGATTGTGGCTGCTAAAGATGTTAAGGCCTCGCTCTCCGGGACTAAGTGTAATTTTTGTCTTTATGTCTTTCTTTCTGCCTTTTTCATGCTCTCAGATGTATGCACACATATACATGTGCACTATTAAAAGGGGAGATTTAGGCATTAGAGGGTTGTAATAGGGATGGATCAGGAAAAGGGCCTTGGGATGGGGCCAAATTGGTGTGACCATACTAAAAGAACAATGTGAGCAGAACCCGACATAATTTAAACATGGATTTAAACATTTAAACAGAGGATTCTTGGAGCAGGTCCTCTCTAAGCATACATGAACCGAAGTAAACTTAATAAGTGAAATTGGCAAGGATTGTGAACTCAGCTGCACGTATAATCATACTGGATGTATTGGTCGATAAATATGGGCCCATACAAAAGTAAATGTATGACTGAAATTCCAGTACAAAGCACAAGCTGACTTGGTCATCATAACCTAACAGCAAAAGATCATGCATAAGCCAGAGGAAATAATTGATGAGTGAGTAAAAATGGGGGGATTTTGGGTATCACCCTGTTTAGCCCATTCCAAAAATACTAATTAAGTACAAATAAGTAACAACACACTTTCTGGGAAAGGCTTTTAAGACATGTGACTCCTTTGAGGAAAGAAAGTACAAGAATTAAGCAAAATAAATTACTGGCTGTGAGAATTTCTTAATTCAAGCTCCTGAAGATGCCAATGACACTCTGTTTTGTGGATTATGGGACAGTGAACCAGAAGGCTTTTAAGGCAACCAAGGCCTTGCTTCAGGCCAGAAAACTGGGAAGAAGGAACAAAGAGAAAAGTAGCAATCTATAGATTGATAACCACCTTCCCTCTTTGCCAGGCAGGCAGGCACTGTGTGGGGTAGGGATGCAAAATCCTGTTTAATTGGTTAACCAATTAACCTTTCACATCCCTAGTGTGGGGCCAGCACAGGAACTGTCCATGAATGTTTGTGAATGAGAGGCTTGCTTAAGGGAATGTACAGTTTCTAATGTATTGCTATGTCTAACATAGGAGTTGTGTGCTTGATGTAACCTGTTTACTGCTGGTAGATTTCCTTCTCAATGAACTTGCCTGGCAGGCCTGGGTTAAATTCTTTGGTTTGACCTTTTTTACTGAGAGCAAACAGTAACCATCTCCACTGGGAGCCCTTAAAGAGCCATTGTGTGTAGGGGGGAGATAGAGAGAGAGGGGCAGGGATAGGCCCCAGCCTCTGGACTGCTCAACAGGCCATAGGATTTGACTCTATGTAGACCACCATGGAGATGCTGTGGCTCCTCTCCAGCTAGGCCATGGGACACAGCACTACAGCCTCACATCCTGACTCAAGACTGGAGGGGTGGATTTCCCCTCCCTAGTCCACTCAATTTGCATAAAGCTCAGCTACCCATGTGACACCACAGAAGAGAATCTGTGTTTTTTCTACTGTATAAATGCATAAAAGCCAACCCATGCCAACACAAGGACAAGGGTAATTTGTTTCTTATTGTATGTCTATACTACAAAATTAGGTCGCTTTTATTTAATTTAGCTTTGAACATTTGATTTAACAAATGACATTTTGCATGTCCCCACTGGGTGGCTATGGTCAACGGAGCAAATTCTTACTACCAGAGGTTGCATCAACTCAAGGAGAGATGCACAGTGGGTAGCTATTCCATAATCTCTGCAGCAGATTGGAATTCTGGGCTAGGGTCCCAGTGCCTCCTGGGATGTGTGCATACCGGAGAAGATGCTAAAAATGTTCTTAAAAAATCGATATATAGTATGTCTGGAAAATGGCCACATGATTAAATGCCAGGTAGCACCAAGTGAAAAGAGGTTACGCTAGCCATAAAAACGGATAATTCCTTTAGGACAGCATGTCATCAACAGTGCTGCACTGCTAATACTTGTATCAGTACTTGTATTTCTTATTTAGAGAATGTCAGCCACTAAAGATCAGCCTCTGTGTGCCACTGCCTCTCTCCCTACCTCACCCCCATTCAGTTGTGCACACTCTATCTTCAAAGGACCACCGGAAGCTCCAATACTTAGTAGTCCAAGAGTTCAAATTGCATAGAAAAGGCTCTAGTCTCAGGATTGCAGAAGCAGCTCAAGATCTATTGTGCACTGTAGCATAGATAACCGAATAGGGATAAGGTGTTAGCTTGCTGATACAGATACATCTTTTGCTTGGCAGGCAGGCTCTGTAGAAACTGGGACCACTGGAGTGCATGACACCTACAACATATGCTAGCAATAATTTCTTATGACCAACAAATCTAATGACCAACAAACCTAAGGCTTGGAAAGTGTTAGACTGGCTGCAAATTAGCAAACATTTAGGTCTGCATTTTGTCTCATGATAGCTCCATATCACTAAGTAGTTCTCAGTCATTTGAAATGCAGAATTATCATCACCACAGTGGTCTCAAGAATTAACCTTGTTCTCCCTAGACTAGTGTGCCATATTTCAGGTCACAATGAAATACCATTTTGATTTTAGTTTTTTAAAACGTGATAAAATGCAGCCAGCACTATAGAGAAGTATTTGGCATAACTGGAGCTTTTAAGAAAGGAACATGTGCAAAGCTCAGCACCAACCTGTTTGAATGGCTCCCATCTCCAAAAACCTATAATTAGCACCATCAACTCGTACCATGCTTGACTTCTGTATTTCACAAAGCCATGCATCATGCTATTGTTCACTCCACTCTGTTAGGCTTTATCTCACAGTGACCTACTCAAAATGAATGTTGTAGTAAGAAATACATAGTCATTCACCAGGTTTAAATGAAGCTCCTAATACTATCTGTTTAAACTATTGAAGACCATAGTTATGCTTCCTATTTCAAAGGACACATTAGGCACCTTGGCAGGCAGGATAACTAAAATCAGCCCTAAAATCCACAGTGCTAAATAATATAGCTTATCTATGATGCATATCAAGATCTTTAGACTTTAAAACTGAGGAGCAGAACTGTCACAGAGGGCTCAATTAGTGCAACCCCCCCCCAAAAAACCCATTGTGCTTCATCTGTTAAATTGACTGTCCTGACCTATTATTAGAATAAGATGTTAACTGGAATCAGTCCCATGGCTCTTTATATAAACTCTTCCCTCTCTGCCTCCACAGACACAGATGACCACGCCTTTCTGGAACCCCCTCTCCATGCATCCCCCGCTTTCTACCCACCCACAGCTAGTACTCAAACCTAGATTATGAAATAGCTAATACTCAAACCTAGATTATAAATACCACCACTGAGGTGATAGAAAGCATCGCCTCATCATCTTGTGCAGATCTCCAAAGAATTCTACCCTATTTACAAGGGAAATATTTGTATAAATCCAAATTCACACAAGAGAGATGGCTGTTTTGTGCCTTTGGCATGTAGAAACGGTGACCAAATGGGGAAGGCACTTGACTGGACCTGAAAAAATAGTGTCCAATTTTTAGGTCAGCCCTGGATATCCTGGGAAACCTTGAACAAATTATTTATCCACCATGTGCCTCAGTTATCCCTCCATAAACCTGGGATAATTATTTCCTGCCTTGTAGGATTATTGAATCTATTAACGACCCAACTAGATACTACAGTGATATCAGCCATGTGAGCTAGACAGATGTGAAAATAGCCAGTACAGGTGTGGGAATTATTCTTCACTATGCAAAACCTGGTTGAAGCCTCCTAATGCTACCACAGTAAGAACTAGTGAAAGGATATCACACTTTCTTCAGATTAGTGTAGTTATTTTATTACCCTCTAGACCATGGGTGGGGAATAAGCAGCCCATGGGCTGGATACGGTTTATCAGGGTTAGTCCCTGATGGGCTGTCAGATGATTTACCTGCGCACCCACAGGTAAAGCTGTTTGCAGTTCCGGGTGGCTATGGATTGTCATTCCCGGCCAATGGACACTGTGGGAAGAAGAACAGACTGGGACACCACTTCCTGCAGCTTCCAATGGCCAGGAATGGTGATCCATGGCCAACAGGAGCTGCGAGCAGCCATACTAGTAGGGACACAGGTAAATAAAGCACCCAGCGGCCCACCAGACACTAACCCTAGCAAACTACATCTAGCCTACAGGCCACTTATTGCCCACCCCGCTCTAGACTTTTGTGATCATTATCACTGAACATGCTGAGTCTACAGAGGACTATCATGCTAGCCAGTGACCACCATTGATAGTGTCACATCAAGCACTGTAATGGAGTGCCAAGATATGGCTCACTTCTCAAATCCACAAATATTTGAGTGGCCCTGCGGGCAGCACCAGGTAGAGTTAAGGTGTCCATGCACCACTCTGCATGTCTATGGACAGTTTGAGAATGTTTTGGTTCATCCTGGTGACATGGCTAAGCACCACTTTTGTATATAATGGGCAACAGAAGAAAGGCCAGGTCTCTGCAAGACTGTGACATTTCACACAAAATCAAAGCACATGATGCTGAGGATTTGGTATATGCTGATAGGGCACAGGGAATGCCTGTATCTGCAAAGGATCCAGGTTTGTGATTGGTACAGCAATATAGGATCATGCCTCCCTCTGGAAGATACATGAGGGAGTAGGACTAGGGGAGATTTTTCCTGGATTGTAGAAATTACTGTATTTTAAATTTATAAACTTGTTGGGAAAAACAAATATACCCCCTGGGTAACATCACTGGAATTACATCAGTGAATTACAGTGAATTACATCAGCTGAGACTCTAAATTCACTGGCTTCAAGGCATGTTCCTACCTCAATGACAGTTCTATCTACACATAAAAGGTGAGAAAAAGAAGAAAAGAGATGTTTCTTCCCCCTTGCCTCAGAGAATGAGTTATAGAAGTCTTCTGATACCTGAGTGTTATTTTATTGTAGGCAAAAATGCCTTGATATTTAAAAACAAGAATTTAAATAATGTGATGTAGAAACAGCATTACCCTGCTGGCAAAAATAGAGGGAAAATGTGTTTTCACAAGATGTGATGAAGCCAATGGGTCATTAGATAAAAGACAATTAACCCCCGGACATGGATGGTGTGGAACTGCAGGAGGCAGCCACAGAATTAATAGATAGAGCAGCTCCTTCTAGGACTCAATTCCTACCATCAGATCCACGGAGACAGACTCTTATACCTGTACAGAATCTCACTGATGTGTAGCAGTCAATGTACAGAAGAGACAGCAGAAGGCCTAAACCAGGCTCATGGTAGATGTGCTGCTGAAGAGAGGCAAATGTTAGTCCCTAGTTCACTCTTGATTCAGAAGGAAAGTAAACTCCACCAGTCCTTTACCTGGCAGAGCTTACTTCCCACTATTGACTCCATGGTGAGAGAGAGCACAGGGAGAGGTAAAGGGACAGAGTCAAGGAATCACCCAATACATACCAATATGTGCTCCAGGGAGCATAGTAATACCACTTGTAATCTGAGCTGACAGTAGCCCACAAAGGGTATCCCAAAATAGCTATTCTGTGTATTTTAAGCAAGCCCATTATTTCAAAATATCTTTTGAAATAATGGACGCACTATTCCGATGTCCCTGTAAACCTTGTTCCACGAGGATTAAGGGACATTTCAGAATAGCAGTTTATTTTGAAATATGGCGCTATGTAGACAGCGTCAAATTTCAAAATAAGCTATTTCAAAATTAACTCAAAATAAGTTACGCAATTTGAGCTACGCAATTTGCATAGCTCAAATTGCATAGCTTATTTCGAGCTAAGGGTGCAGTGTAGTTTCCTGGGGACTGTTTGTGTGCTTAAAAGGAATGTAGATGCTCCAGAGTTTTGCTGCACTGGGGACATAAAGAGAAATAAAGTATGCATGGAGTTTTATTTAATGCATTGACAAACAGCCACTTTGCAAGCTGGAAAGCACAGTGAGTATGAATCGAAGTAACTTACTTTCCTACAACTAGGTCTTGGACAGACTGCTGCAGAACCAACTCCAAATAGGCACAGCTAGGGTAATACTCCAGTAAAGGCATCATCATGGATACTTAACACACATGTAGGAAGAAAGAGTTCCTTCCCCAAAGAGCTTAGTTTAATTAGACAAGACAAAGGATGGGAGAAAAGAAGTACTGTTATCCCCATTTCACAGATGGGGAACTGACACGAGGGATTAAATGACTTGCTCAAGGTCACATAGGAAGTCTGTGGCAGAAAAGGGCATTCTAATTCCACAACTCCTGAGTTCTAGTCCAGTGCCTAAGCTACAAGCCTAATTTTTTTCTCACGGGCAATTAGGCATCTATTTTACTGGTGCATATAAATGCTAGTTGGTATGTGCAAAATCTGCAGGGGCAGCTATAAAGCTGGCTGATACAATATCGATATAAATAAAGTTGATATGGGTTATTACGGAACTGAGTTCTACAGGTTGATACCATTCACCCAACTGTTATTCCAAATAAACAGCAGCTATGAATAAATGGCAAATTTGTGTTTTATCAGAATATTTACTATAATTATGAACAACAGGAAAGCTGTGATAGCAAGTAGTGCACAGCATAACATTTGTAGGAAAATTATTCTGTAGCTGAACTAAGACTGCAGCTGGAAATTAAGTGCCTTGTGAAATGTACACTGTTAAAACTAATTGGTTCATTGGGTTAACAGATTTCTGATAACATCACTGTCTTATCGTCTCAGAGGGGTACCGTATTTTCCGGTGTATAAGGCTACTGGGCGTATAAGACGACCCCCTAATTTTTTAGTTAAAAGATAGGGTTTCGTCTTATACCCCAGCGCCCTTCCGCCTCCCCGGCTTTGCTTCCAGTGTCCCTGGTCTGCTGGAGATGGTCCCCAGCAGACCAGAGGCACCGGGAGCAAAGCCACAGCAGCGGCGGGGTCTCGCGCCTCTGAGTCTTTGCCAGAGCAAAGCCTCAGAAGTGTGGCACCCCGCCGCCGCTTCGGCTTTGCTCCCGGTGCCTCTGGTCTGCTGGGGACCCTCTCCAGCAGACCAGGGCCACCGGGAGCAAAGCCTCTGAGGACGCCCCGGCAGCGGGACAGCCCCTGCACGCCTGGGCTGCCCCGCCGCCGGCTTCCCCCGAGGCTTTGTAAAGCCGCGGAGGGGCTCCGGCGGCGGGGCAGCCCAGGTGCGCCTGGGATGCCCCGCCGCCGGCTTCCCCCGAGGCTTTGCAAAGCCGCAAAGCTGTATACCCGGCGTATAAGACAACCCCGATTTTTGGGGGATGTTTTTTAACATCAAAAGTCGTCTTATACGCCCGAAAATACGGTAGCTGAATTAATCTGTATCTGCAAAAACAACAAGGAGTTTTGTGGCACCTTAGAGAAGAAATCCTGGTCTACGCTAGGGAGCTATTTTGAAAGAACTCCCCTTATTTCAAAATAACAAGCAGAGCATCCACACTACCAAGCCCGTTATTTCGAAATAACGGGTTGGTTATTTTGAAATAACAACTCCTGCTTTCCAGGAGGAATAATGCTTAGAGAAGAAATCCTGGTCTACGCTAGGGAGCTATTTTGAAAGAACTCCCCTTATTTCAAAATAACAAGCGGAGCATCCACACTACCAAGCCCGTTATTTCGAAATAACGGGATGGTTATTTTGAAATAACAACTCCTGCTTTCCAGGAGGAATAATGCTTATTTCAAAAAAATTTCAAAACAGCATTAGTGTGGTCACTCCACTGCTGCTATTTCGAAATAATTGTCCTTCAGAGGCCTCTTACAGCTGCATCTGTGTCTGCTTTGGCCACACTTCTGACAACTCCAATATTCCTGTTCTTCAGAGTTTAAAGCTGCAGGCAGAAGGAAAGGGCTTGTGAAACAAGGAGAGCTTTGCCAGCCCTATGCCATACAGCATTTTTTGGAGTCATGGCCAACCCCAGTGCTCCCTTTACACCCACCACAGCTGCCAGCACTTCCACAGCACCCTCTGATGCCCCTTCCCAGTGATGAAAGAGGATATCAGCCTGGACTGGTTCAGAGATCCTGGACCTCATCGAAGTGTAGGGGGAGGAGTCCAACCTCCAGGATCTTTGCACCAGAAGGAGGAATGCCGATGTCTATGGCCTTATAGCTACCAGCCTGGCCGAGAAGGGACACATGCGGACCCTCAAACAAGATTGCATGAAAATAAAAGAACTCCGGCAACCCTACACTAAGGCCATAGAAGAAAGTAGATGCTCTGGAGAGGCTCCTCTTGAGAGGAGGATGCGATCCCGAGAGGGGGGCCAGTCATCTCCCACCACCATCATCAACTCCAGCCAGGAGATGCCCGGAATCAGCCTCCATGAGGACAGGTTTGTGGAGGAGGAGGACAAGGAAGAGGAGGAGGAGGACGAGCAGGCCAGCCACAACTACATGCTCACCTGCCAGGATATTCCTCACCCTGGAGCCAGTCACCCCCTCCCAGGATGTCTCCCAGGGCTTGAACAGGTGAAGGCACTATAGGTGAGTTCCATCACTTTCTCTATACACATGTGGGGGCAGGCAATGGGCTGTGAGGGGCTGCATGCTCCTCACTCAGCCTTCTCAGCCTGGGGACCACACAACAGCCTGTGCACATACAGCACCAGTCCAGAGCACTTAGTTCCATGACGCTCTCACACAGGAACCCCTCACTCCTTCTAACAAGGTTCCTGGAGAGGCCTGCCTTACTCTGGACTCCATGGTGTAACACCTTCCCATGACAAGCCAACAGTGCCACATATGGCACAGGCTCATGCCCACACTTGGTCAGCATCCATTCCGGGTCAAGCGCAATGATGCAGAGACTGATCCCCTGCATGAGAACCCGATGGACGGAGGAAGAGAAGGGGACTCCAGTAACACTCTCTCTGGCAAGCAGCATCTCCCACTCACACACACTTTCCCCAACCTCCTCCTTCAGCAGACAGGAATACAAGTTCTCTCTCTTCAGGACACCACCAGTGCCACAACCAGCACGTGTGGGACACAGAAGGAAGCTGAGCTACTCCATCCCCTGGCTCCTGGCCTATCCAGAACATCCCCATTCCTGCTTGTCCCAGGACATGGAAGTAGTGATGCTCCTCTGGGATGTCCATGCCCCTGCAGGAAAGTGCCCACTGTCTAAGCAAAAGATAGCCTTGCTCGAAGCACACTGCCATCCTCTGAACTGAGAACTTCGGCATTGGCACAGAGATTAGAGCTAAACTTCATGTACAGAATTTCCTCAGTTGACTGCCCTTTTAATTTTTCTTCACAGCTAGGCCAGCTGTGAACCCGGAAGGTCCACCACCTCCCATGCCATCTTCCTGACTGTGTGGGATCCACCGTAGAAAGCGTACCAGGGACCAGATGACCTGCCTCCAATCCCTCATCCAGGGGTTCAATGAGGAGCACCAGGAGCAGGCCACCAACAGCAAGCATCAGGCTGAACAGGAACAGTAGAAGGCCATGTGGGAACAGCTGGCATACTATCAAGAGGCCATGTGCTCCTCCATAACATCTGTCATGGCGTGCATGTTTGCCACCAGCCACCTCCCCATCCCCCAACTCCCTGCCCCTTGGTTTCTCCTCCTAGCCCCCTCACTCCAGGAGCCACCAGTGCCCTCAAACATGTGATGGTGGGACCTCTCAGCAGCCAAAACCTCCTGAGCTACTTGAGGCAGGTGCTAGTCTCTCCTCATGCCCTCGCCCCCCGTCTCCCCTCACGCCCCCTCCCCATTCCAGATTCTTTCCCCAGTCCCTCCTCTGTTGTATATCCCCCATATAAAAGTCAGAGTTGTGTTTTCAAAACAAAAAGTCTTTTTTATTTGGTCTGCAGGGGGGGAAGGTAGAAAGGGAAGGTGGGGGAAGGGGAGGTGGGAAAGAAAGGCACACAGGGTCAATGCAGTGCCCCCTTGTGGAGGAGCCCATGGGAGAGTCTCACAGCTGGCCTTGGCTGAAACTCTCCCTCAAGGCCTCCCAGATGAGCAAAAGCTGTGATGTGCTCTCCTGATAGCACTAGTAAGCCCTGTCCAGCCAATCAGCCTCTGCCCCCCACCCTGGCAGGAAAGTCTCCCCCTTGCTCTCACATATATTGTGGAGCACACATCAGGCCACCACCATGTAGGGCCGTGGTCCCCAACCCGGTGCCCGCGGGCGCCATGGCGCCCGCCGGGCTCTTTACATGCGCCCGCGGAGCAATCTGGGCTGGCCCTGCCCCTGGGCGTGTGGCAGGTGCCAGCCCTGGGTGCATGGCCGGTCCCGGCCCCGGGTGTGCCGCGCGTGCCGTTGCCGACCCTGACCCCCGCCCATGGGTGCGCTGCGCGTGCCCTGGCCCCGGCACCGGCCTTGGCCCCGCCCCCGGGGGCGCCGCGCGTGCCCTGGCCCCACCCCCGCCCCCAGACGCGCGGCGCTTACGGGGGGAGCGCCGGCCCCAGGCATGCAGCTGGGGGGGGCTGCCCCCGGGCGGGCAAGTGTCCCCGCCCCCTGGCGCCCGGTGGGCAAACGGCCACGCCCCCTGGCGCCCGACAACCTGAAAAGGTTGGGGACCACTGATGTAGGGGATGTTTCGCTCACCGAAGTCCAGATGGGTGAGGAACTCCTGAACCTCCCCTTTAGGCAGCTGAAGACACACTTGACCACCATGTGGCACCTGCTGAACCTGACACTGAAGTGCTCTTTAGTGGGGTCCAGTTTGCCCATGTAGGGTTTCATCAGCCAGGGGAGGCTGCGTCGCCCAGGATGCATGTGGGCGCGTCCACCACCCCAACCCTGATGGTGCAGTCAGGAGAAAAAGTGCCGACATTAATGTCCACGAACCATCCCTTGTGGTCCGCCACTATAGAGAGGAGCCCCTATAAAACATGTCTCAGCTAGCTTCAAAAAGTAGTCACGGGACGTGTCTGCCTTCCTCATGCCCTCCCTGGAGTGCTTCCGGGGGTTTAAATCCAGTGCAGGCTTCAATCAGCGTGGACATGCTATTTTGAAATAATTCTGTGCTATTTCGATTCTGCCATGTAGTGTGGACGCGCTATTCCAAAACAGTTATTTCAGGAGTTATTTCAAAGTAAGTTATTTCAAAATAATTTCCTAGTGTAGACTGCCCTAAGAGATTTATCAGGGCATAAGATTTTGTGGGTTAGACTCTAAGGTGCCACAGAACTCCTCATTGTTATCTCCTACTTAGTGTGTCAGTAAGTGAACTCTTCTTTAATCCGTTTTTTCTTACTAGCTAGCAGTTTTTCTGGGCCCATGACATCAAACTGAGATGTCATAAATAAACAACTGAGATCTCATTGCACACTGGAGCATGCCATTATAGAAGAGCAACAAGAAAAAAGACTTTCTGCATTAGCACAAAGAGACTTGCAAAGGGGTAATGTATTTCAGAAGGCTACTTCAACAACATGCTTAACACCATATTGTTAAATCTCTAGGTTTGATTTTCCCAAAATGTTTTAAAATCATGACATCCTCACACATACGTTATGATTTGTGTTCAGAATAATCTGAGACTCACAGTACAGTAAGTAATATATGAACAGAACAGAATGAGGTCAGATAGCCAAGTTAACTCAGACCACTTAACTGCTTTCAGACAGACTTCCAAAAGTGTTTAGCCCTCACAACTGGAGCTGAATTTTCAAAAGAGTTCAGATTTAGACACCTCAATGACGTGAGAGAATAATGAGAGCTGTTGGGTGCTGAATTCTTTTGAAAATCCATTCCAGACACGTTGTGTAGGTGCCTCAGTGGGAATGAGAAATGCTGAATTTTTTAAAATTTGACCCTGAGTGTTTGCAGGTTTCAGTCCTGTGCTTCTCCACTCCTACAGAAGTCAAGAGGAATCAAAGACACTAAGCACTTTGCAATATCAAAGATATCCCATAATTGTCTTTTAAATACATTCATTGGCTGCAGCTTCTATTGCTGTCTTTACTTTTGGCCAAAACTATAAATTATTTGCTCTTACCAAAATACTTTTATCTGTCCTCTAATTGTGGCGCCCATCACCTGAGAATTTAAGTGCTTTCCAAGAAACAATAACCAAGCCAACATTCTGGATATTTGTGAAAAATAAAAAAGGTATTTTCATTAGAAAATTCACATTTGTAAATTAGAAAGACCTGGAGGAGCAATAGGCAAGGTAACCTATAAGGCTATGTCTACACAGCAGCATTATTTCAGAATAATGTCAAGTTATTCCGAAATAACACAGTCTGCGTCTACACAACAGTTATTTCTACATCACGCTGAAATAATGTTGAGCTGAAGGACTTCTTACGCTGACTCCCGTAACCCTCATTTTACGAGGAGTAAGGGAAGCCGGAGGAAGAATGCTCTAACTCAGACTTCCTGCTGTACAGACAGCACCAAAAGCTGAAATAAGCGATTTCAACATAAGCTACGCAATTGACGTAGCTCAAGTTGCATAGCTTATTTCAGCCCTAGCCCTGGTGTGTTGACGTGCCCTAAGAAACGTTTACTATGGTGGACTAAGAATGAGATTGGACTCTGTTCCCATCTATGCTACTCACTGCACATAACACTTTGTATATACAAATGTAAATGCACTGGTTATTATCACTACTCTCATTTTTCTAATCTCATTTATTTACTTTCATTTAATGGCTATGTAATATGAAAGACATGGGAGAATTAGCCCCTATGTAATTTGGGCAAGATTAATAGCCCTTAGTTTTATAACTGTCCTGTTAGCTTTCTTGGAAACCTCTCTTATCTCCCATTTTCCTGGTGATAAGTATAAACTGCTACCATATATTTACATAACATTTATAATTGTTTTAAAAATGCTTGTGTGCTGACTGTCCAGTCGTCTAGCCTTGTTTGCCCTTTGTTAATATATTCCTTCTCCTTGTCCTCCATGTTGGAGCCATCCCTAGTTTACTTAGATTCTTCCTGACAATCACCTCCTCTAGGAAATAGCTCTGTGTCTGGCATGTTCCTTTCACTCTTCCTGGTGAGCACAGACAGCTATTGCTATGCTCCCCAATTATCTCCCTAAGACTCCACCGGTTCTTCCAGTGGCCTCTGTCTTCTTATATTTTTTACTTCACATCTTTTACCATCATTGCATTTTTCATTTCTAAACACTCTTACAGTTTAAAGTGACATCCACTGAACTAATTGCTTCTTGAACCATTCCTAGTAGACACAGTCACTTGCAATCTTATACATGGTTACCCCACAACACCTACAACCTACGGATGTCCTAAACATCGCTGAACTTCAGAAGAGTTCAGACTCAGAAACATGGTTGGTGGCTCAATAGTCATCTTTATGGAACACAACTGTCCCCAAGACAGAAGCCAAAAATTCTAGTAAATCAGTAACACAAACAGCACAAACAAATTAGGGATGTTAAACAGTTAACTAGTAAGCATACTGATAAGCATTACTGGTATGCTTATTGGTTAACCGGTCCCTCCCGGTGAACTCTGGTGGTGGCCAGCTGTGCTGGACTGGAGCAGTTTGGCTGTGAATGGACCAGCAGAAAGGCCAGCAGGACCCCACAGCTGCGGCTAAAACCCATGGCTGCAGCAGACTGGGTAGCAGGCCCTAAGTTAACCAGCTCACCTTTTTAACATCCCTAAAAAAAATAATGCAATGGAGAGTCAAAATCCAAGTTTAACCACTTAACATCTATCATTAATTATATCCCCTAAGTTCAGCACCCTTGCTGAGTGGTGGTTCGGTAGTGAGATAGAAACAGGATAGATAATAGTCAAGATTACTACAACAGTTTTCCTTGGTTTTTCAGAGCCTCTTATTTTAATGATTTTACACACATTTTGCATAATCTCTCAAGAAGTATTTTTCAGTAGAATTAAATTAGGCATTTTAAATATTCACATAAGTGATTATAGAGTTCTGAGGTCAGTACCAGCATATTATTCACTAATCTCATCTAAAATGCTTACTACTAGAGGCATTTTGCATAGATACAGTAACCTACTTACTCAGACATATTGTGGAAGAAGCAAATCAGAAGAGAAAACTGTAAGTGGGGCAGTGTAGATAGGGCAATGATACAGCAGAATGTTGTCCTCATCTTCTAGGAAGTCATTTTCCCCTCCACAGCATATAGGCATGACCTCAGATCCATGTGGGGAAAAGTGATCAAGTGTAGGCCTGGGTAGGGAATCAACTGTACTAAGGCACATGCACGTCACCAACCTGAAGGTGAAATCAATGGAGAGTAAATACTGTGTTTGGCAGCATGACTGGCTGTGTTTGTTAGGACCTGATCTTTAGCAGAAGCAGATGAAGTACCGAGACAATTTCAGAAGCTGGAACTTGCATGAAACTGTCAGGAACTGAATGCACAAACTCCCACATTTTGGCATCTACTCAAAGGACTGGGGACTGTTTTTTCTTGCAGTACTGCCTCTATGTTAAGCCTGACCAGATGCTCAGTTATAATCATATGAATTTCTACTGATGATAAATCCTGTTTGGTCCAGACGGTGTAGTTTGAAACATCAACAATTCATGTCAAGCTTCTATCTAAGGGTTCTCTCCTTCACTAATGGCATTTCAGCAGTTATTCTGTCTAGACCCTTTATCTAACCCATGGGTTCCCAAACTGGGGGACGTGCCCCCCTGGGGGGCATGAAGAAATTCCAGGGCGGGGTGAGGCAACCCAACCTCCCGTCCAGGGCGGGGGGGGGGGGCGTGAGGGTTTTCCAAAAATCAAAAAGGGGGGTGTGATGCCAAAAAGTTTTGGAACCACTGATCTAACCAATAGGTCAATATGCTAGCCTAGCAGTTCTCAAAGACCTCCATCTTGATTTAAAAAATCTTTTGGGGGCCCCCAATCCAGCTTCTAATTTTCCCTGAGGATGCTCTACTCCTACTCAGTCAGAGGCTTCACCCCAACTCCTTCCTGTCCTACTCCACCTCTCCTGTTCTCCTAAGCGCACCCTATCCCTGCTCCTTGCCCGCCCTCACACCACCTGCCTCCTCCATGCCGCTGAATAGAGGTTCCATGGCATGCAGGAGGCATTAGAAGGGAGGGAGAGGAGCTGATCAGTGAGGCCTGTGGCCCCGGATATGGCTCACAGACCCCCAAGGGGGGGCACGTCCCCCAGTTTTTGAATGGCTGTGGACCCCAGTTTGAGAATGGCTGCTGTTGCCCATATTTTCATAGTGCGTGATATCACCCTCTGGAATCATATAACACATGTCCCTTCTTGAACAATGTTTCCCTTGCTTCTAGCTAGTTTCATAGCTCCCTCCTTCCCTCCAACACCAAGACCCTAGAGCAAGTCCACTACAATCCTAGATACCTGCTTTCACTTCTTCCTACTTTCTTTCTCCTGGTTCCTAGGGTTCTCTCAGTCCTTTCGGTTTATTGCTGCCATGGGGCCAGATCCTCGGATTTATCTTCCTCTTTGGGCTGCTTTGGAGGAGCAAAAATGACTGAAACTGGCTGGACCTTACCAGCTAAGGATTTCCCCAATGTGAGGGGTCCTTAGCTTGTGTGGAACTACTGTAGCTGGCTCCTATGCTGCAATCTCCACTCTGACCCTGGAGTAGGGGACATGTCAGAGAAACATGGGGGTTGGTATTCTCAACGAGCAGACAGCCCTGGGGGACTGCTACCATCTGCGGGAGATTAAAGTAGCCATCCCTGGCTGTGTGCCTTTTCCAACATGCTGTCCTCTAAATGCAAAACACTTCCCATTTCTCCAAATATTCTCTCTCTTCTCTTTCAAGCCCATTTCTATCAGGACCATTTCCTAATTTCTCTCCTCCAGTCAGTCTCCCTACCCTTCCTTTCCAGAACTATAGTTCTGAGTCTTGCCTTGACACTTAACACTGCAAGACATTACAGAGGCAGTAAGACATGTTCTTTAAGCTATCTCTATGACTAATAATACAAGGAAGACAGATGTACAAGACAACTTCTGGAACACAGTGGTAAATGCTGTGTAGTGGGGGACTGGGGATAAGGATTTCTGCTTTTCATTCCCAACTGGACGACACGGAGGAGGAAGGATGCATCTCTATGCCCCAGCATACTCACTTGTAACAGAGCAACACAACTGCCTCTCTCTCAAGGTTGTCTTGACATTTAACTAATGTTTAATACCTTTGAAATCCTGGGATGAATGGAGCTATCAAAGTATAAACTATTGTTATATTGGGTAGTACTTCTGCTTGCAAGTATTTATGAATATTATTCACTGACAGTAAGGGTTGCAAAATGGATCGTAAGCGGGCACAGATAACATTATAGGTGAAGGAAAAGGACCAGAATACTTTATAAAAGCTGATAAGGAATCTGTTACTATCCAGCGTCTTTTCCATCAGCCAAATTCACATGACGTCCTTAATGTCTCCCCTCTGTGACCGTTGTGTTAAGAGCTTGTCTTGGTATATCAGTGAGAAGGAGCAAATCTTATCTGACAACATGACAGCACCATCAGACTCACTGAGAAAAGGCTGAAGTTATTCAAGTGCTCACAGGACTATTTAAAGAGTTCAATGATCTTTCCAGTTAGAATTTCCACTTTATCCTTCTGATTTTGAAGGGAAGAGCTGATTCTTTAATCTGAGTGGGTAAAAAGTGTAGCAGTGTACCACTCTTGCACCACTAGTGGTAATCAGAACTTTTAACTCAGTAAATCAATATAGAAAAGATCTATTTAAATACAAAAAGGATCTATTTAAATACCAAATATTTCCACTAAGTACACTGTCAGACTGAAAACTGCACTGGTACCTTGTCACAAGCTGAGTTTAAAATAAGAATTCAACCTGCATAAAAAGCTTTTATTTAATACAAGGAGGCACTGGGGAATTTTTTCCCTTCCTAGTAAAATAATTTTTCTGTTTTTATTTAAAGAGTAAAAGGTGATTTTGTGATTAAAGCCTGAGACAACAAGTCAGGAGACCTGGATTTGATTCCTCTATTCTTGCCTGTGCTACAAACTTCCTCTGTGATCTCTTTGCACATCCTTCAGGCCTAAATTTGCAAGAGAGCCCAGAAATCTGTGTATGCCTGAGTATCCAACTTGAGACATATAGGGATTGGTTTATAGGAATTATATGCATTGAAGCACCCAATGAAGTCAGATGGAATTGTGGCCTGGTTTCACCTATTCTCCCCAGCTTTCATTCATATCTTTATCTCCTGCTCCCCATCAAGACTTTTGGTTTCTGCAGTTGTTCCAAAGCTCACAGACCAGTTAGGGTATGTCTACACTACAGTGCTAATTCAAACTAACTTAGTTCGAATTAGTTAATAAAACGTGTGGTCAAAAATAGAATCTCTCTTTGTTGAACAAAACTCGGGGAGACTGGGAAAAGGAGGTGGGAGAGGGGAAGAGAGAGGGTGGGAGAGGGGAGGGCAACTAAAATGATCAGAGGTTTGGAACAGGTCCCATATGAAGAGAGGCTAAAGAGACTGGGACTTCTCAGCTTAGAAAAGAGGAGACTGAGGGGGGATAGGATAGAGGTCTATAAAAGCATGAGTGGGGTGGAGAGGGTGCATACAGAAAAGTTCTTCATTAGTTCCCATAATAGAAGGACTAGAGGACACCAAAGGAAAGGAATAGGTAGCAGGCTTCAAACTAGTTACAGAAAGTTGTTCTTCACAAAGCAAAGAGTCAACCTGTGGAACTCCTTGCTGCAGGAGGCTGTGAAGGCTAGAACTAGAACAGAGTTTAAAGAGAAGTGAGATCAATTCATGGAGGTTGGGTCCAAGGAGTGGTATTAGCCAGGGGGTAGGAGTAGTGTCCCTGCCCAAAGTTTGTGGAAGGCTAGAGAGGGATGGCACGTGACAAATGGCTTGGTCACTGTCTTCGGTCCATCCCCTCCAGGGTCCCTAGAGTTGGCCGCTGTCGGCAGACAGGCTACTGGGCTACCTGGACCTTTGGTCTGACCCAGTACGGCCATTGTAAGATCAGGGCTCAGGGTCGGGGATCTCAGTGGACCACCTTGATTTTCATGCACACCTGCTCCTGGGTCGCCAGGCTGGCAGCTCTCCTGCCCTAGACGGCCACTTTCCTGTGCCTAGTGCGGAGGTCGTGGATGAGGTCCACGATATCTGCACTAGACCAGGCGGATGCCCACCTCTTGCAGTCCCAGGCAAGCTCCCGGGAGCCGCCAGCCTGGTCCCGGGAAGAGGGGGAGGGCTGGGGGGCATCGGGTGGCTGGCTCGAGCCATGCCAGGTGCAGGTTCTGCTGGATGGGTGCTGGCAGGCTTGCACCTGGCACGGGCACCGTAGCCAGCCCGTGCCCCTTTAGGGGGTCCGGGGCTGGGAGGGGGGCAATAGAGTTTCCCTGGTGTTGGCCAGAGTGGCCACCAGGGAAAGCTGGGGAGGGCTAGCCTCCCACTAGTTCGAATTAAGGGGCTACACACCCCTTAATTCGAACTAATAAGTTCGAACTAGGCTTAGTCCTCGTGGAATGAGGTTTACCTAGTTCGAACTAAGCGCTCTGCTAGTTCGAACTAAGTTCGAACTAGCGGAGCGCTAGTGTAGCGCCTATCAAAGTTAATTCGAACTAACATCCGTTAGTTCGAATTAACTTTGTAGTGTAGACATACCCTTACAGATCCTAGCAGTTCAGCAGGAACAATGGGCCAGGGCAGATTGTTCACAGGAAGCCAAAACTGGGGCAGGAATTGATGCATGGATTATCAGTATATAGGAGATAACTTTGGAAAGCAAGAGACCCAAAGGTCCACTACCACTAGCTCCAGGGAAGCCTGAAGACTTTGTAGGGTTGCAGGAACTGATAGAGCCAGGGGAACTTGGGATCCAGCTGCCTGTATTGGGATCCGCTTCTGATGGCTGTCACCTCCCTCATTCACTTGTGTACATGACAGCACATTCTAAATCCAAAGCACCCTTCCCTTGCATAAACAGGGTAATTTGCATGAACAGAGCAGTAATTTGGTACCAATGCTTACAGAAGTCATAAAACACTAAGTTCTATAGCCTTCACTTGAGCCCCAGGAACTTCCTTTGCTCTCCCCCAAATTGGCATTGTAGTTCAGTCACCATGGGAGATGCTGCACCCTGACTGTTGTGTGTGCGAAAGGGTGACAGCCTTGCTGCCTGCTCCCTGCTGATGGTGTGTTTGTGATGAGTCTGCTGCCAACACACATGGCACACCAGAGTGTAATATTCTGCTGCTACCAGCTTTCCCCATGCAGCAGATGGGGATTCTGTTGCCTCCTTTATCCAACTCCTGAGATTATGATTTACAACCCTTCAGGGAGTCACTGAAGATTGTTCTTGGAGAAGTACAGCAGCATCTGTTTCATGCTGCCTCTAAGAGAGCCTCACAGGAATGAAACTGCTGGTGGGAACCACCTCAGATCCAGAGGCTGGATGTGGCAGTACCTCTATTTCTTCCCCATCACTGTGTCTTAGGATGGGGAGATCATTTCCTACAGTCCTCTTAGGATCCAGACATGCCTTCCGAAGATTTTTGTTTCAATGAGACTTCATTTCTCTAGGGAAGGGGAGTTATGCAGCTTGCTGGCAATGGGCATTGGCAGATTACTGCTAGCTACTGAAGCCAACAGCAGATATTTGAGAGGAATGCACATTGGGGAAAGATGAGATGAACATGCCTGGAGAAGTCACCAGCAGCTAGAACAGAGTTGAAATAATTTGGATTGTGTGATGTGTGGATTAGTTTTGCCTTTTCTCATCAGTTAATCTTTAAAAGCATATATGGAGAGCTGACCAGGGGCTTCTACTTCTCACATGCAGATCAGTCACAATCCTTCTGGGTCATCATAACAAATGGACACATCTTGGATCTTGGTGGGATCAAGATATCCATTTAATAGTTTTGCTTGTGGTATTTTCGTTCACTTAGGGGATGTCTACACTGCAAGCTCTTTTCAGAATAAGCTTTTCTGGAAGATATCTTCTGGAAAAGCTTATTTTGAAATAAAGTGTCCACACGACAGGGAAGCCTCAAAATTACTCTGAGACAGGCTCACCTAATGTGGATGCGCTATTTCAACTTAGAATCCCAGAAGGCACCGGGGAGGAATAACTTTAGAATGGCCCTGGTGAGGAGCTATTTCGACATAGCAGCAGTGTAGCAACTATACACACCCTCTTACAAAAAAGCTTTTTTGGAAAAGGGCTTATTCCTTGTGGAATGAGGTTTATCACGTTTGGAAAAAGCCGTCCGTTATTTCAACTTTCTGTCGAAATAACGTAATTGCAGCCAGTGCTGGACCGGGCCATAGTTGTGCCATGGGCAGCGGGCGCATGGCACCCCTTACCACTTCAATCAGGCTCCCTCCATAGGTTGGCATCTCGGCTAGCCCCCTCTTCCCCCCATCCGGCCCTGATTGCAGTGTGGATGCTAGTATTATTTTTCCGGAATAACAGCCATTATTCCAGAAAAACAGTGCAGTGTAGATGCACCCTTAGAGAGACTGAGTAAGATAAAATAGTTTCTTCCTATACATTTCTAGAACTTCAATTATGTACAATAGGAAGAACAGTGTTGACAACTCTCATGATTTTATCATACGTCTCACAATACTGGACATTTTTCTCAAAAGCTCCAGCTTCTGGAATCATGTAATTATGTGAAATCTCAGCTCCTCATTTACAAATTAAAGTTTCTAGCCCTTGTGGATAGAAAAGCTGGCTAACGTGACGGGCTGTGCTGGCAGGTCTTCAGGTAGAAACAGGACTGCACTAGCACAGAGCTGTTCTCCCACAATGGTCATTCTGTTGCAGCTAGTTCTAAAATGACTGTTGTGGAAGGATGCATTTATGCAGCAGATGAAGTCATAGCAAAAAGTGGCATTACCATAATTATGGACTGCATTATATTAGAGATGTCAACGTGTTGACATAAGACTGGTTTATTGGTTAATCCTGTCAACTGCAAGCATTCCTCACCCTCTTGGTGCCTCTTCTAGAGGGTGAGAGGGGTAGCCTGGAGCCTATATGTGCAAGGTGCCAGCTTTCAAGCCAGCTCCCCATGTGGAGGCTAGCGCGGACCCGTCTGCCCCCCCTTGCTGCCTCCTATAGAGGCAGTGGGGGGAAGGGAAGGCAGATGCCAGTACTGGGGGAGCTGGCTTAAAATTGACGGAGCCATGTAGTCTAGACACACGCTATGAGGCAGAAGTGTGGGGCAACAGGCAGCCAGTCTGCATGGGGAGCTGGTTTTTATACTTGCTCCTCTCACAGACCAGCTCCCTCCTAGCACCCCACACTGCTGCCTCTGATACAGAGGCAGCAGCGTAGCAGGGGACTCCCCAGAAGTGGGGCTGGAAGCACACTGGCTGCTGACATTGCCCCCGGGGACTATCAAATAGACAAGTAACCACTAACATTTTATGTGGTTACGTGACTATTCAATTACATGATTGCTAACATCCCTACATCATATTACATTTTACAGGGTGCAGGAAGCCACCAGCCATGGGCTGATGGGAATTTTATGCCTAGTACTTGTAGTTTTATAGCCTATTAGATTCTCATGAGCTCTCCATTTTTGCAGGAATATCCCTGTGCACTATACATGCATACAAACTGCCATGGTGGAAGGTATACCAGAGTGCTTCTCTTCACTCATGTCCCTTCTGAACGTTACAATGTTCATCAAGCTTCCCCCTTACTTCTTTGTCATATGTTCTTGTGGATCAGACTAGTTCTATAAAGAGATCTATGCAAACTTTGTTAAAAAGACTTTTGTGGAGGACATTTTGATTTTGCTATTTTTTTTTTTTTTGTTGGGAAAGTTTAAATGAAATATTTAGTTTTGGGTGGTGTCACTTCAAATTCCACCCTAAAATGTTGGCTTGATGAACCAAATTAAAATGTTTGTTCTAGGCCAGGCTGACATTAATCTGCATCCACCTAAACTGCTCCGGTGCCACAGGGAAGCTGTTATTTTGTTGCCTGCTTGCCCCTTTACCCTCTACGGACGGGTATCCCATCATGTACTGTGATTTTCCCTCAGGCAGGACAGACATTCACATTTTTCTATTAGTTCTACTGTTTTCATTTGTCTCATACGCCTTTCTATGCTACATTGATACTCTCTGTTAACAATTCCACTTCTAAGTACAGATGCTCATCTTTCTACATAAAATGTACAATAGACATCACTGAAGTGAAACAGTTACTATGGAAGAGATTCCAAATGCATTTCAAGGAAGATACACATGGATTTACACTTGTGAAATTGTGCATATTTACTACCTAAGCACAGAATGATATCCATCTGCTTTTTAACCAGGATCATTATTTATTTAGCATTTGCAGGTCATCTAGTCAAACAATGGCATATTCATTGGCATGCTGCAGTTATACTAGACCACCGTTGATGTGCATCATCATCTGTGTTGGGCTGCAGCTGCATATAAAGCGCTCACAAAGGCCACAGTAATACTGGTTGGTTGCAGAGAAACCATGTTCAGCCTGGAACCTGTTCAACAGGGATCACTGACAACAGGGCAGGTCAAAACCAGACAAGCAGATTGTAGGGTCAATGATGAGGGACTGCCTGGGGTTTATAACAGATATTCAATCCTCTTGCAGAGTGTTTCTGTCCTAATATCCTGGCATGGTGGATGAGGCCATAATGGGCGACATGATGGAAAACATGCGGCTAGCAGCTTTAAAAGGTCATTGTGCAGCAGCAGGCTTGGGTTGCCACATATGTTCTCCAGTAACTTGCCAGTGACAACCTCTCATCTGATATGAGAAGGAGCAATTTTGCTAAAAACGGAAATCCATGGGAGTGGACACAGACACAGGGTGCTGAAGATGTTGTACATGATGGCATATAACTGTTTAGCCACCAATTTGGTGTATGACTATCAACTCCATACTGGGGCACTGTACCATCACTGAATACGAGGTGGCAAGAGCTGATGTCATAATGAAACAAAAAACATAATAAAAAGCCTTTCATTTACCTTGCCTTTAACAAGTCAAACTAAACAAACCTTGCCCCAGACAAGTGGATGAATAGAATTTCGCAAAGCCTGATAAAATGGCTTATCTAGTCCACTGCCTAATGATTTCATGTCAGACTACTTGCAGTTATTAACAGGTTTAAAATGAGTTTTGTTAGCGCACATTTCCCTTATGCAAATTTTCACTCCATGACCAGAGCAAGGTAACTAACTCCATGAGCCTCTGATAATCAGGACAATCAATTCACTTAACACAATTCTGTCTCTGCTAGCAAGTACCATTAAAGAAAACTTTTCAGTCTCCCTAATACATCTAAATCCATTTTCTCTTCTATGAAGTTTACTTCAAAGGCTTGCTACAATGCAGCTGGCTGCAGTATGAGGACTCCACATGTTCAAAAGGTCATCTTTGTCTTTAGATATTAAATACAGGCAGTCCCCGACTTACGTCGGATCCGCAGTTACGAACGGGGCTGCCCCGGAGTACACGGACTGCGGGACCTCGCAGTCCCGCCGCCCGTGTACTTCGGGCGAGAAAAGCTGCTGCTCCGCGTCTCCCTGGTCTGCAGGCCAGGAAGACGCGGAGCAAAGCCACGGAAAGGCTCGGGCAGTGGGGCAGCCCAGGCGCGCCTGGGCTGCCTCGCTGCCCGAGCCCCCCCCGCCGCGGCTTTGCAAAGTCTCGGGAAAGCCGGCAGCGGAGCTATCGTGCCATAGCTGAAGATAACACTGCTGTCGCCACCGTGAAATCAGGTATTAACAAGTTCAGGATAGCGTAATGCGTGGCGAAGGTTAAGTTGGAAGACCACGTAGCAGCTCTACAGATATCTATCAAGGGGACTCCCTTGAGAAAAGCAGTGGATGTAGCGACCGCCCAAGTTGAATGAGCCCTCATAGTTGAAGGCAATGGTTTCTTACGTAGTTCATAGCATGACCTTATGCACTGTACGATGGAAGAAGAGATGCGTTGGGCGGACAGTGGGCGACCCTTGGAACGGTCTGTCATTGATATTAATAACGCATCCGACACACGGAACGTTCTGGTCCTCTTGATGTAAAAGGCGAGAGCCCGTCTGACGTCCAAAGTGTGCAGGAGTGCATGCTCTGGTGAGGCATGCGGTTTAGGATGGAATACAGGGAGGATTATAGATTCGTTAATGTGAAATTGAGAGATCACTTTGGGGCGAAAGCGTGGTAATGTTCGGAGTATTACTGCTTGGTGCGTAAAAATCGTATATGGGGGAGAGGCTGATAATGCAGCTAGTTCACTCACTCTCCTCGCGGAAGTGATGGCGAGTAAGAAAATGACCTTCATGGACAGGTTGTATAACGTACATGTCGCTAGCGGTTCAAAGGGTCTGGCCATTAGGGAATTGAGAACCAATTCGAGGTCCCAAGGATCCACTGGTTGAGTATAGTGCGGGTAAAGGTTGGACATTCCCTTCAAGAACCTTTTAGTTGTTGGATGAGAGAATACTGAGCATCCGTTAATCCGCTGGTGAAAGGCTGCAATTGCAGCGACATGAACCCTGATGGAGGTACAGGTGAGGCCTGAATCCTTAAGGTGTACGAGATAGTCTAGGATACACTGTAAAGGTGAGGAGACTGGGTCCAGGTCCTTTTGTGAACACCACGATGAGAAACGCGACCATTTAGAAAGGTAAGTAGTCCGTGTAGATAGTTTTCTACTGTTCAGTAGAATGTGCTTGACAGACTGTGAGCATAGCACTTCTGATTGTTGGAACCAACTAGGTACCATGCCGTGAGCGCAAGATGATTCACCTGCGGGTGAAGCAGGGAGCGATGATCCTGGGATAGGAGATCGTGTCGAGGTGGCAGAGAAAATGGAGGATGCTTCGACATGCGATGTAAGTATGGGTACCATGTTTGCCTGGACCAGGCTGGGGCTATTAGGATTACTGTAGCCCTGTCTCGAATTATTTTCTCTACCACCCTTGGAATTAGAGATGTGGGTGGGAATGCATAGAGTAGGTGACGCCCCCAGTTGTATAGGAAAGCGTCGCTCTCTGAATTCTGTCCGATCCCCGCTCTCAAGCAATACCGAGGACATTTCGTATTGTGAGAAGTTGCAAAGAGGTCCACTATTGGGAAACCCCAGCATTGGAATATCGTCGCAGTCACGGTCGGGTGCAGCTCCCATTCGTGATTGAGAGAGAAATGTCTGCTGAGGGCGTCTGCCCTTACATTGTGCTGGCCCGGGAGGTATTCTGCGACTAGAAAGACATTGTTGCGATTGCACATGTTCCATAGACGAACCGCCTCCGCGCACAGGGAGTGGGACCTGGCACCCCCTTGCTTGTTTATATAATAAACAGTCGTTATATTGTCCGTCAGGACTCGTATGACCTGGTCGTGAATGACAGGAAGGAAGTATTGACATGCCTTGTACACTGCCCTGAGCTCCAGAAAGTTGATGTGCATCAGCGACTCGTCTGGTGACCATAGGCCTTGTATTTGTTCGCGCCCGAGGTGCGCACCCCATCCGATGAGTGACACATCCGTTGTCAATTGCATCGACGGTTGGGGACGATGAAAGGGCACTCCCAACAGCAGATTGTTTGGTACTGTCCACCAAGCAAGTGATTTCTTGACGTGGATGGGGACTGTTATTGTCCTGTGGATGTCGCGTACGTTGGGGGGGCAAATTCGAGCCATCCAATGTTGAATGCATCGCAAATGTATCCTTGCGTGTTTCACTACATACGTTGTGGAGGCCATGTGACCCATGAGCTGCAGGCACAGTAGTATGGGAACCTTTGGACTGATGAGTAATATCTGAATCAAGTCTTGCATCGTGGAGAACCTTTCCATCAGTAATGATGCGCGTTCGGTCGTAGAGTCTAGATGGGCGCCTATGAATTGTATTGTTTGGCGTGGTTCCAGTGATGACTTTGGAACGTTGAGAAGGAGGCCCAGCTCGTGAAAGAGCCTGCGTGTTATCTGAGTGGCACTGATCGACTCCTGCAATGATTGGGCTCTTATTAGGCAATCGTCGAGGTATGGAAAAATCATTATGTGTAGGCGACGTAGGTATGCGGTCACCACAGCCAGGGTCTTGGAGAAAACCCGCGGAGCCGACGAGAGACCGAACGGCAGGACCTTGTACTGGAAATGGTCTGTACCGATTTGGAAGCGCAGAAATCGTCTGTGTGCTGGGTGGATCGCAATGTGAAAGTATGCATCCTGAAGATCGAGGGATGTGAACCAATCCTCATTCTGAAGTGCTGGGATGATTGTAGTTAAGGTAACCATTCGAAAGCGTTGTTTTCGCAAGAAACGGTTGAGGTCGCGGAGATCTAGTATCGGTCTCCATCCCCCTGATTCCTTTTCCGTTACGAAGTAGTGGGAGTAGAACCCTCTGCCCTTGAATTCGTCCGGAACATGCTCTATCGTCCCGACAGTAAGAAGACGGGCGACTTCCTGTCTGAGCAGTATCTCGTGAGATGGGTCCCTGAAAAGGGACGGGGCAGGGGGGGATGAATGAGGTAGCGACGTGAATGGAATGGTATAACCGAGACGAATTGTTTCGAGGACCCATTTGTCGGTGGTGATGTAAGCCCATCGATGGAGGTACAGTCTGAGGCAGTGGTGAAATATCGCCTTCGAAGCACTCGGAATGGTATTGACGGGAATGGTTCTCAACCCCTCGAGGGACGCGTCAAACTTGCTGCCTGGTACCCTGTTGGGAAGTCGTTTTGGGCGGCGGGCGTCTGCGTTGTTGCCGCTGCCTACCCCTCTGTTGGTCCTGAGGTCTATACTGAGGGGATTGCCGGAAGGAGGGCCTCTGTCTCTGGTACGTCGTATATTGCTTTTTGCGGTATGGAGGGGTGTACATTCCGAGTGTTTTCAGAGTGGTTCTGGAATCCTTCCCCGAGTGTAGGAGTTGGTCAGTCTTCTCGGAGAAGAGGTTCTGCCTGTCAAAAGGTAAGTCCTTGACCTTCGAAAACAGGTCCTTGGGAGCAGAAGACTGTGCAGCCAGGATGCTCTGCGCATAACGACTGATGTGGCTGTCGTGCGCGCTGCTGCGTCGGCTGTGTCCAGAGCAATATGCAAGGCTGTTCCTGAGGCTGCGTAGCCCTCTTTTATCACAGCATTTAGGATGTCCCGCTTTGACTCTGGAATGTGCTGAAGCAAAGGTACAAGCTTGGCGTAGTTATCAAAGTTATGATTCGCCAACAGTGCGGAGTAATTGGCCATTCTAAGTGTTAGGGTTGCCAAGGAATAGACTTTACGTCCGAATAGATAGAGACGTTTACTATCCCGGTCCGCAGCAGTAGGCTTGTACTGTGGCATCTTCGCTCTTTGCTGAACTGCATCCACAACCAAGGAGTTCGGTTGCGGATGCATGAAGAGGAATTCCATCCCTTTGGCAGGGACAAAATACTTTTTATCCGCCTTTTTATTTGTCGGTGGAACGCATGCTGGGGATTGCCAGATGTCATCAGCAATTTCAAGAATGGCTGCGTCCAATGGTAGGGAGATCTTTGGTTGATGAGTGTGTTTGATATTACGAAGGAGATGATGTTGCTTTTGCTCCACATCACCCAACTGTACGCTTTGACTCTCCGCCACCCTTTTGAACAACTCCTGAAACTGACGGAGGTCGTCAGAAGGTGAAGTGTCACCCTGAAACACTGCATCGTTGGGGGACGATGAGGACTGTTGTGCTGGTGACTGGTCAGGTTCGACATCCCGAACGGGAGGAGGTTGTTCGACATGAGAGGTAGACCCGGAGGGAGTTGGTGGTCTTGAGGGAGCAGAAGAGGACTGGTATTTCTGCCCTGGATGGGATTGCGGGGACCGGCGTTGATAGGACGAAGTATGGCGATAATGAGGAGATGCGGAGCGACGGGATCCCATTGAGTATTCCGAGTGGGTTGATCTTGGTGATCGTGACCTGTCTCTATAATAAGTGCTGCGACTGGGTGAACGCAGGTCACGGCGGTAAGAATGACCAGAACGTGGTGATATATGGCCAGTACGAGAGTACTAGGAGTACTGTGGAGACGGGGATCGCAGCTCTGGAGAAAACTCAGGGCTCGGGGATAGGGAGGATAATCCCCTGGTTGCGTGGGCCGTTGGGGCTAGTAAATGCTCCGGTGGAGAGGATGCCGGGGTAGAGATAACTGAATGCGGAATCACTTTGACTGGCATTGGGGGAATCCGTGCCGAGGTGGGCCCCGTCGACGTCGCTGATCGACTCGGCACCGGTGACTGACTGCGCTCCCGAGATGTATGCAGAGGAGAAGGCCGTCGCATTGTCGGTGAGCGTCTGTGGTGAGACGGGTCTTTCGGTGCCGAAGGGCGACTCGGTGCCGGCGCGGTCGAAGCCGGGGAGTGTCTCGGTGCCGATGATCGTTGGGGCTCCTGTTGTTTGGTGGGGGGCGGTGGACGCTTCGGTGCCGATGGAGCCGCATGCATTGAAGGGCGGCTAACTTCCACCGAACGTTTGGTTGCGGTCTTCGGCGTCGGTAGTTGTTCCGGTGCAGGTGAGCACCTAGGTACCGGAGAGCGTCTTAGGTTAGGTGATCGTCTCGGCACTGGGGAGCGGCTCGGTGCCGGAGAGTGGCTTCGTGCCTGAGAACGTCTCAGTGCCAGGGAGCGCCTCGGTGCCGGGGCCCTCGGTGCCGGTGAGCGGCTATGGCTCGGTGCCGGGCTACGGCTCGGTGCCGGGCTACGGCTCGGTGCCGGGGAGTGGCTGCGTCTCGGTGCCAGGGAGCGGCTACGTCTCGGCGCCGGGGAACGTACCGGTGCAGGGGGACGCTCGGTGCCGGGAGCGGTTCTCGGAGTCGTAGGCGGCTTAAGAGACCGAGGAAACGGCTGAGACGGTCGAGCCCGATATAGAAGGGCTCGGGGCCGACTTACTCCGGCTGTCTTTCGGCAGCCTCGCTACTTTTGCGGGCGGTGCCATTGACATCCCTGGCTGATCGTCTGCCGATCTTGAGGGCGGGAGGGATCGTGTCGGAGACGGTTTTCTTTTAACTTTCTTAGATTGTTCCGAGTGTCCTTTTGACTGTTTGACGTCCAGTTGTAAGGCTTTGTCGAACAGAAGGACTTTTAGACGCATGTCTCTTTCCCGTCTAGCCCTAGCTGTTAGTTTGGAGCAGTGGGGACATTTTTGGGGTATATGTCCTTCCCTGAGGCACCTAATACATAGAGAGTGGCCTTCAGAGGCAGGCATTGCCTCGTGGCATTCGCCACATTTCTTAAAACCCGGCATTGGGATAACTAACTATTGAAGAAAAAACTTTTTTTTTTTTTAACGACTAACGACTAGAATATAACTATAACTTGGAAAACTCTATATAGGAACTATATACAATAACATTTATAGTCTCTCTGTCTCTGTAAGAAACAGTAATTGCCAGAGAGACGTTATTCCGTTCGCGGCCGAGGACGGTCAGGACGAACTGGCGGGAGCCGGACCAGCACTGCTCAAACGGCACGAAAAGCCACGAGCCGTACTTCGCGCATGCGTGGTCCGGCAGACTACGGCTAGAAAGATCTCCGATCTGCGGCGCCGGGACAAGCCGACACCTACAGTGGAGCACCCACGGGACACTGCTCGAAGAAGAACTGAGACAGATATGATATTAAAAAAAAAGAGCCAAAGGTTAACCCACTGGAATTCCTGGCTCTGTGTTTAGTCCTTTATTCTTCTAGTCTTCTCTCTGTGTAATTTATGGTATCCCCTGTTATATGTCATCAAGCTATAAATCTATTTGAGAGACTTGCATGCACAATATTGAGATTCATAGAACCTATAATGAAACAATGTTTACAACATCGCTAAATAACTGCTCAGTTAACTGACATTTATAAATCTGCAGGCTAGTTTGCTCCGTACTGGTCATATTTCACATGCTATGCTTTACTTCCTTTCTTTACAGCTTCAGCATTCACATATTCCTGTCACAACCCAACCCATTACCTAACCCTTATTTCTACTGGCATATTAAAGAAATTCCAGTCTGCAGATCCCACTCCTTCCTTGCTGAGCTTGCAGAAGTTGTAGTGAAACATGAGCTGCAAGAATGCCACTATTAAAAAGAGACACTTGACTAGAAATATTAAGGTCTCGTGATAAACAGGCTACTGCACCAAATTTCATTTGTATGAGGGGACACAATCAGAGTTTACAAGTATCACGCAAAACAACATATGATGACGACAAATTTCTAGAAGATCTGCTTATCAATAAAGGGAATACAACATAAATGGGACTATTATAAGGTGAGTGCATAACTGGTTGGGTAACTGTTCTCAGAGAGTAGTTATTAGTGGCTCATAGTCATGCTGGAAGGGTATAACAAGTGGAGTTCCACGGGGATCAGTTTTGGGACTGTTTGTGTTCAGTATCTTCATCAACAATTTAGATATTGGCATAGAGAGTATACTTATTAAGTGTGCAGATGATACTAAGCTGGGAGGGCTTGCAAGTGCTTTGGAGGATAGAGTCATAATTCAAAATCATCTGGATAAACTGGAGAAATGGTCTGACATAAATAGGATGAAGTTCAATAATGACAAATGTGAAATATCGCACCTAGGAAGGAACAATGAGTTTCACACATACAGAATGGGAAGCGACTGTCTAGGATGGAGTATTGCAGAAAGGGATCGAGGGGTCATAGTGGACCACAAGCTAAATATGAGCCAACAGTGTGACACTGTTGCAAAAAAAGCAAACATGATTTTTGGATGCATTACCAGGAGTGTTGTGAGCAAGACACGAGAAAAAGTGTGTCCCCATGGGTGCTCCACTGTGGGTGTTGGGTCCCATCCTGGCACCATAGATCAGAGATCTCTTAGCTGTTGTTTGCAGGACCACGCATGCGCGGCGGCCATCTTGCAACTTTTCACGCCGTTTCTGCATCGTGCGGTCCAGCTCACCAGTTCCTCGAGACCGTTGAAGCCTGAAAGACATAATCAAGAAAGACTCTGAAGTGGGGAGAAGGGTGGGTCGTGGAGCACCCACAGGGACACACACCTCAAAGAACCATCATTACTGCACAGGGTGAGCAACTTCTTTTTCTTCTTCAGGTAGTGTCCCCATGGGTGCCTTCACAGCAGTAGCCTAATCGAGGCGGCGGGTTCGGAATTAATGATTCTGTGCTGATGTTAACACCACTGTGGCTACTGATGTGTCCGTCACCATAATATTTTGTAGTGCATAGTGCCTTGCAAATGTGGAGTTCGAAGACCAGGTTGCTGCTCGGCAGATGTCTTTAAGGGGAACCCCCTTAAGTAAGGCAGTTGAGGTTGACATTGCTCTGGTGGAATGGGCTGTAATGGTACTCGGGAGTGGTTTGTTTCTCAATTCGTAGCACCGAGTTATGCAGGCAATGATTATTTTGGAAATTCTTTGCAAAGAGAGAGGGGACCCCTTAGAACGGGTGTCCGTTGAGATGAGTAAGTTATGGGAGCGTGGTATTTCCTTGGTTCGTTCAATGTAAAAAGCGAGGGCCCTGCGTACGTCCAAACAGTGCAATCTTGCTTGCCGCTCTGAGGTGTGAGGTTTTGGGTAGAACACAGGTAGGACAATAGGTTCATTAATATGAAATGGAGAGTTAACCTTTGGTAGGAAGGATGATTGCGGGCGAAGAAGTACTGCCTGAGGAGTAAAGACAGTATATGGAGGTTTGGTGGATAAAGCTGCCAACCAAGAGGAAAGTGACTTTCATGGTAAGAGTATTAAAGTCACATGTAGCCAAGAGTTCAAGCGGTGGACGCATTAGCATATCTAGTACAAGCTCTAAGTTCCAGGGATCTGCCGGTTGCTTGTGCTCAGGGAAAAGGTTAGTGATCCTTTGTAGAAACCTCTTAGTCACTGGATGAGAAAAGGGGGTAAGTCTGTCTATAGGCTCGTGGAAGGCCAAGATAGCAGCCAGATGAACTCTGAGGGAGGAGTTAGCTAACTCTGTTTGCTTAAGATGTAAAATGTAGTCCAATATAGACTACAGCTGTGAGGTAGCAGGATGTAATGCATTAGCTGAGCACCATTGTTGGAATCTGCGCCATTTGTGGAGGTAAGTATTGCGTGTTGATGGCTTCCTACTCTGTAGGAGTACCTCCTGCACCTCTCTAGAACAAGTCATTTCTGTTTGTTTGAACCAAATAGGAGCCAAGCCGTGAGAGCGAGATGTCGCGGTTGCGGGTGAATAGTGCGACCGTGATTCTGTGTGAGGATGTCCGGAAGATCCGGAAGATGTAAGGGGTGACGAAGAGACATCCGAGAGAGGTAAGGAAACCAAGTCTGTCTGGGCCAGAATGGTGCTATCAGAATTATTGTTGCTTTGTCCAATAGTACTTTTTCCAAGACCCTTGGTATTAAAGGTATGGGGGAAAAACGTATAGCAACTTGCCTGTCCATTTGTAAAGGAAGGTGTTGCCTAGAGAAGCATGGCCTATGCCTGCTCTGGAGCAGTATTGAGGACATTTCACATTGTGCGTGGCGAAGAGGTCGACTGATGGGTGGCCCCACAAGTTAAAGATGTCGCAGAGCACTCGGGGATGTACCTCCCACTCGTGGTGGTTCACAAAGTGCCTGCTGAGCGCATCAGCTGTAATACTGTCCTTCCCAGGTAAGTAAGCGGTAACCGGAGTTATGCTGTGACGATTGCAGAAGTTCCAGAAATGAAAGGCCTCCATGCAAAAGGAATGAGACCGAGCGCTGCCTTGTTTGTTTATTAGTAAACAGTGGTAATACTGTCTGTGAGAACTAAGGTGACACGATTGCGGAGATAAGGAAGGAAATGTCTGCATGCATTCAACACAGCTCGCAATTCCAGCAGATTTATGTGAAGGAGGGACTCCTCTGGAGACCACTGACCTTGGACCTGTTTGTCCTGAATATGCGCTCCCCAGCCGATCAGAGAGGCATCCGTAGTAAGCTGCACTGTGGGCTGTAATTTGTGGAAAGGCATGCCCATCATGATATTGCTTGATTCTGTCCACCAGGGGAGAGAACGCTTGACCGTGATGGGTACTACTATGGGCCTGCGGAGGTCGCGTTTGCCAGGTGCGTATATCTTGGACACCCAGTGTTGAAGCGCTCGTAGATGAAGTCTCGCATTGGGTATGACGAAAGTAGTGGCGGCCATATGACCGAGCAATTTTAGGCATGTAAGGACCGGCACGGTAGGGCTCATGGATAGAAGTTGGACTAAGTCTTGAATAGCACGGAACCTGGAGAGAGGTAGGTATGCATGCACTGTCGTGGAATCTAGGTGAGCTCCAATAAATTCTATGGATTGTCGCGGAGTCAGAGTGGACTTTTGAATGTTGAATATAAGCCATAGGAGATCGAACAGTTGGGTAGCAGTCATGACAGCGTGAGAGGCTTCGGTGAGCGACTGCGCTCTCAGAAGGCAGTCGTCCAAATACGGGACTATGATAATCCCAAGGCGGCAAAGGTAAGCGGCTACTACCACGAGGGTCTTTGAGAAGACTCTCGGAGCGGACGAAAGTCCGAACGGGAGTACCTTGTATTGGTAGTGATTGTTTCCCACTACGAAGCGAAGAAAATGCCGATGAGCTGGATGTATAGTGATGTGGAAATAGCCATCTTGGAGATCAAGGGATGAGAACCAATCGTGTTGCTCGAGTGCTGGAATAATTTTTGCCAATGTGACCACATGGAAACGTTGCCATCTGAGATAACGATTCAGTTGGTGCAGGGCGAGTATGGGTCTCCATCCGCCTGACTTATTTTCTGTCAGAAAGTACCGGGAATAGAAGCCTTTGCCGCGGAAAGGGTGCGGAACCTCCTCTATAGCCCCCAGTGCCAGCAGATGGGATACCTCTTGCGTGAGTAGAGGCTCGTGAGAAGCGTCCCTGAAAAGGGAGGGAAGGGGGAGGGAGGTTGGCGGAAGGGAAAGAAATGGTATCACATAACCAGATGTTATTGGCTGTGTGACCCATCGATCTGAGGTAATGGCGGCCCAGCGATGTTGGAAGGGCCTCAAACGGTGGTGGAACAGTAGTTTCTTGACATTGGCCTCAGGTATCAGTGTAATGGCACATAATCCCTTGATATTCCCGTCAAACTTGCTGTTTGGCTGCCTGTTGCTGAGCTGGCTTGTGTTGCTGAGGGCAACGTTTCTGGGGTCGTTGACGACCTCTGTGGGATTCATAATGCCTGCTCTGATATGGCGGGTAGGGAAAGGTTGTCTCTGGGAAAGTATAAAAACGCTTGCGCTTAAAAGGTTGTGTATACATCCCCAGAGTTCTTAATGTGGTGTGCATGTTCTTTCCAGAGTGCAGGACCTGGTCAGTGGAATCTGCAAATAGATTTTGCCGGTCAAAGGGCAAATCCTTCACTTTTGACTGGAGCTCTTTGGAAGTTGCCGACATGTGGAGCCATGATGCTCGCCTAATTACTACAGCCATTGCTGTGGTGCGCGCGGCTGTGTCTATTGTATTGAGTGCGATATGAAGCGCTGAGTGCGATGATGTAAAGCCCTCTTGGATGATGGCCTTTAAAACCTGACGTTTCGATTCCGGCAGGTGTTCAAGGAGAAGGACCAACTTTGCATAGTTATCGAATGAGTGGTTCGCTAATAAAGCAGAGTAATTAGCCATGCAGAGCGACAGAGTGGTGGAGGAGTAGACTTTTCTACTGAAAAGGTCTAAGCACTTTACGTCCTTATCTGTTGCTGTGGTCTCATACTGGGGCGCTTTAGCTCTCTGTTGAGCTGTGTCCAGAACAAAGAGTTGGGCCCAGGATGGTTAAAAAGGACTTCCATGCCCAAAGCAGGAACATAGTACTTCCTGTCCACTTTTTTGTTCATGGGTGGAGCAGAGGCTGGTGCCTGCCTGATGGAATCGTCTATTTCGAATATGGCCTTGTCCAGTGGCAATGCTATTTTCGTAGACTGAGACAGGTGTAAATTCCTGAGCAAATGGTGCTGTTTATGCTGTACTTCGCCTAGGTTAGCATTTTGGGATTCAGCAACCCTCTTGAAGAAGCCCTAAAAGTCTTTTATGTCATCGGTAGGGGAGGCATCGCCCTGGAAAATGGCGTCATCAGGGGATGATGATGCAACCTCTGTCGGGGACTGAGGGTGAGATTCCTCTGTATCCGGAGGAAGAATCACCTATTGTTGCCCAGAGGCAAGCGGCATTCATTGCTCATCTGTAGGCGTCGGTGGTCTCTCAGGTTGTGGAGCGAGAGATACCGCTGTAGGTGGAGGAGGAGACGATGGGGCTGGTGATACCGATCTAGCCACTGAATGAGAATGGAAGCAAGGCAATCGGGTTCTGGTGTGATACGTATGGTACCATCTGTCGTTGTGATAAGGTCTGTAGTCGTAGTACCTCACGTAGCGGTATTCATGGCGCGATGATCTGTGGTACGATGGTGACCGGGGGCGATCTGGAGCGCCGCATGGAGCATGATGGCAATGGGGAGTAATAACGCTGGTAGTAGTACTGTGAGGGCAGTGTGTATCCAGAACGTCTCACAGTTGGTGACTGGTGGTGAGGAACCCTGGGAGAGCGTGGGGGGATGGAGGCTCCGGTGAGAATGCCTCTGGTCCCGGACTAGGAGACAGGGATGCGAGGCGTTGAGCTCTCTCGCTGGTGCCCTGGCTCTTGGCACCGGAAGTGGTGTCGGTGCGCGGGTTTTTGATGCCAAAGGTGATGTCGGCGTCTTGTGTCTCGGTGCTGACGATACTGTAGGCACCGAGGCTCATGGTGCCGACGGTGATGTCGGTGCCGAGCTTCTCGGTGCCGGGGGCGAGGACGGCGCCCTGACTGTCGCCGAGTCTAAGGGTCTTGGCACCGTGCGTTCTGGTGCTGGTGTTGGCAGTGCTGTCTTTTCCCGATGAGAAAGTTGCTCTGATGGACTCGGTGCCGACGCACTATGGGTATGTTTATCCTTCTCCGGCCTGCGGGATGCCGATGACCCTGAGGTACCCAGCTTGTCCGCTGAACTAATTTTCATTGGTAATGAGTGAGACGGAGAGGAAGGCCTTTTCTTGTATGCTGCTTTTGTTAAAACAGGAGCGGACTCTGATGGCAGGTCTGTCTGTGGAGCAAGAGCCTTGTCAAAGAGCAGTATTTTAAGCCGCATTTTGCGGTCTCTGCGGGCGCAGGCCGTTAGCTTACAGCAGTGAGGGCACTTCTGCGGGATGTGCCCCTCACCTAAGCACTTAATACAGGCCGAATGCCCGTCTGAAGTGGGTATAGAGTCTTTGCAAAGTGCACACCTCTTAAATCCGGGGGATCCAGGCATTTTAACTACTAACGAACTACAACTATGAGGAAATTTTTATTTTGTTAACAACTACAACTGTAACTATGATATAACTGTATTGAAACTATAATTATAACTAAGCTGGTGTTTCTCTTCTAACAGAAATGAAGTTGACAGGAGATGGAGCAGTTTCTCCATCTGCATCTGTGGACAGTTGAGAGGAACTAATGAGCTGGACCGCGCAATACAGAAACGGCGCAAAAAGCCGCAAGATGGCTGCCGCGCATGCGCGGTCCGGCAAACAACAGCTAAGAGACCTCCGATCTGCGGCACCGGGATGTGACCCAACACCTACAGTGGAGCACCCACGGGGACACTACCCGAAGAAGTAATTCTTCCACTGTATCCTGTGCTGATTAAGCCTTAGTTGGAATATTGTGTCCAGTTCTGGGCACCACATTTCAGGAAAGATTGGAGAAGGTCCAGAGAAATGCAATAAAAATGATTAAAGATCTAGAAAACATGTCCTATGAGGGAAGGCTGAAAGAACTGGATTTGTATAATTTGGAAAAGAGAAGACTGAAAGGGAACATAAGAACAGCTTTCAAATACCTAAAAGGATGTTACAAGGCGGAGGGACAGAAATTATTCTCCTTAACATATGATGAAAGGACAAGAAGCAATGGACTTACATTGTAGCAAAGGAGGTTTAGGCTGGAAATTAGGAAAAACTTCCTGTCAGGTGGTTAAGCACTGGAATAAATTGCCTAGGGAGGTTGTGGAATCTCTATTATTGGAGATATTTAAGAGCAGGTTAGATAAACATCTATCAGGAATGATCTACCTGGTGCTTGGTCCCGCCAGGAGTGCAGGGAACTGGACTTGATGACCTCTCGAGGTTCCCTCCAATTTTAGTATTTTATGTCTATAAGATTTGGCCACTATTTCTCTTTTAACTACACACAACACACTTCTAGAAATTTACCATAAATGCTATTGAACAGTTTGGACAGCTTTCATCTTTTCATCAGATCCCTTTCTTACACTGCAATACAAAGACCTCTTTCTGGCATACATAGCATAAGATTTACAAAATTCTGAGAAAGTCTATTCATATTACTTCCATTCTCCAGATGAGGGATGAGCAATAATTTTGGAAGGGGAGCCACTTAACATATTTTGGAAGTGGCTTTGAGCCAATCCGGAAGGGGTGGGACCTCGGGTGAAAGGGGTGGGGCTGAGAACTGCCCTGTTGGGTACAGTGACCTTATTTTCGGAACCAGCTGCAGTGAGTAAGAACAGTTTAATTTAAATTATGAAACAGATTACGCGTTTTAACTTTCTCATGTTAGTTTATCAAACTTCATTTTAAATAAAGTAAAATATTGTGTCCTCCACGAAAGGTTTCAATGTTTTCTTTATTTATGGGAGAGTGGGGAACCCTTTTTGGGTCTGGGGTCACTGACCTACAAAAAAAAATCAGTTGGGGACCACACAAGTGAAAAGCAAAAAACTCCTCCAAATGTCCCCAACACTCTCTGATGTGGCCCCAACTGAGACACCTCACTCTTCTGGTGCCCCAACCTCATGGGGTGAAGGGAAATGAGAAACTGAGGTTCAGGGCGTCCCATAGATCAGATTTACTTCTGTGGAGTTCTGGAGTTAGTGGATTTTATGGAACCTTCTTAGGTTCTGGGGTAGGGACAAAAATGAGGGGTATAGTGCATGAGACAAGGTTGCCAGCAAGTAGGATAGGGATGAGGTGCAGGATTTGGGGGAGATCTGGGTGCAGAAGCAGGCTGGGAGTAGGGTGTCTGGCCAGGTGGAACAAGGGAGGATGCAGTATGTAGCCAGGAGAGAGGGTGCAAGAACAAGGGAGGGTGTCAGAGTAATCTGGGCATGCTGGGTCTTGGGGGGGAGGTTGGGGAAGGGAAGTGATGGGATCGGAGAGGAGAGGAGAATAGGGGGTCTGAACATGAAGGGAAACCATACCTGGCTTTGTGCTCCCTTGCAGCATGGTTGCAGTCACGAGGTCCCAGCTGCCCCAGAGGGAGTCCCCGTTGCCACGGCTATGCAGTCCTGGAGGCCGGAGACACTGCTGCCATGGCCACGAGATCCAGGGTTGGCCCTGAGGCCACAGGCTGCCCCCAGAGGCACTGCGGCCATGCAGCTTGGAGCTATCCCCAGAGGCACTGTCGCCAAAGAGTGCTCCGGAGGCACTGCGGCCCAGGGCCAGCCCCAGAGGCACCGCTACCATGGACGGCCCCGAAGACACTGCTACCGCAGCCCGGGGCCAGCCCCAGAGGCACCAGGAGCGCAGCCACTGTGGCCTGGGGCCGCCCCCAGAGGTGCCCAAGGCAGCGGTGCCTCCAGCCTCTGGGGTTAGCCCCAGACCATGTGGTTGCGGAAGCAGCCCATCCGGGGCTGGCCCTGTTAAGGAACCTCAGCCCCAGTGCTTCCTCTTCTCCAGCGACAGCGTGGGGGGTGGAGCAGCAGGGCTGAGCTCCTTCCCCCCTCGCAGGCTGGATCAAAGCCCAATGTGGGCTGGATCCAGCCTGCTGAAAGGTTTTTGCCCACGCCTGCTCTAGCTCAATACCTATTGAAGTTAATCACAAAATCTTGCTGATTTCAGTGCAAGAGTGTTGGGCAAATCAATCCCCTGAATATATAACCACATCACTATAATGCGCCATCTAATGGTAGGGGAGAATAAGCAGAGGCCAGGAAATAGGGGGATCTCTACTGACTCCCTGTGACACGGGAATCAGCAATACTGGCCATGACATAGCAGGGTTATATCCTCTCAGTTTTCATAGTTCCAGGAGATATTTGGCTTCTACTTGGAAACCCATCTGACATGGGTGGAAGAACCTTTCACCACAGACTGCAAAATCCTTTTCAGTAGTTTGTCCCAAAAGCTGTACACTATAAATTAATGACTGAACATGTTTATTCTTTGCCCAAGATATTCACCCTTCTTATGTTATACTGCCTGCCCCAGCTCTCTCAGACAGATTCCCCCCTATCCCGAACTCATAGATTCAAGCCACCATCAACCAGATTAGACTAACCAAAATGCAGAATATTTACAATTACAAAGTGATCACTTGTTATCTCTTCATACTTTCCTCTACTTGTTTCTATACCCTGATATTCTTGTGGCAGCAAATCTTCATTTTTTAGATGCTTGCATGTTCAAATATTTAGTGGCAAAGGCTCAATTTTTAAAAAAATGTTGCAAGTGTTGGTTTGAGCAACAGGGTGGATCTGACAGTTGGAATACATAAGACTACGAACCAAAAGAATCAGTTTTCTTCTTTTGCTGTTATATTTACATTTTTAAGAGTCAATTTGTATTTCAAGTATATATCTGATTATTTCTCCATTTCTTTTCATTTTTCTTCAACTATTCACGCATCCTCCTTTAAAGCCCTGTAAGTCCTCACTATTTATCAAGCTTGTTGATAAAAAAAAACACAGTCACAGACATAGACACTATTCAACAACATTCCACTGTGCCACAAATGAGAAATGTCAGTAGAACTACTCTATCTTTCTCCTTTCATAGCTCGCATTTCATGAGCACACATGCACATAGACAGCAGGCAGACAACAATATACATAGATAACAGATGGGTCTCTTGCATTTCAGATTTACCTATAACTGTGTTCTTCCATCAGAACTTTAAGTGTGTTTTGCTTCTGGCACTATCAATAGCAATCCCACAATACAGACTGTTAAGAAAAATGTTGCTCAACATTAGAGATAGGAAGAACAGAATCCAAAAAACTTGGGTGTCTCCTTATAATGCTTTGGGGGGTTACTTGTGAACCCCTAGAAATCTTACAAACTATGCACTGAATACATACTGCTACTGGGACATGTAGTTCTTAATGGCCAGAAAAATCAAAAATACAAAATGAATACCCTAATATAGGTGTTGGAATTAGGGGTGCTTGAAATAGTTTCCATATATATAGCAGCAATGGACAACGTAGGCTAGTGAGTGGGCCATATGAGTAGTATAACTTCATCTCAGTGGGCCACAAGGTTGCTGTATCCAAGACAGCCTCCCGGGGTAGGGTAGTTCTGCTAACAGTGCCTACGTACATGGAATTCATGGGGCATGCTGATTGAACCATAGCAGCACTCTTGAATGCAGAGAGAGTCCATGGCTCTCACTGTCAAGGCTGTATACAATCAGCATTCACCTCATTTCATGTGCCCCTGCTTTACATGTGTGTCGCATTATTAAAACCGGTAGGAAAAAACTACGCAAATGGAAACCAGTGGAATCTGGCAGCCTTGCACATGGTTCAATGACTTTCAGCACTCCCACTATACACAATATTCCAGCACTGTGTATACTAACAAAAAGAAGGATATGTACATCTCACATACCAAAGACACAAACTGAGTCTGAAAGGACAGATAGACATTGTATGAATTTTCTAGAAGGATTTCAGGGTTTTTAAATGAATATAATCCGTTTCTCAAGTGAAATCCATGTTTGCATTTAATTTTCTATCCAGGCTGTCCAAGTTATTCCTATTGTGGGAATATTGGCAAAATAGAAATAATTCCACAAAGATGAGTTCTGCCCTCTTATCCTATTTTTTTAAATTAAGATGCCAGTGATGACAGTTAAGAAAAAGATATAACTCGTATTTAAAGTGTCTGGTTCTCGAGCCTCAATTCTGCATCTGTTCCACATGCAGAGCTTTCACTGAGTACAGTGGCAGTCCAGGACACAGAATGACTGAAGGATCAGAGCCTGCAGTGAAAACATACAATTTGGTACACACTATTTTTGGGTGGCTAACTCCAATGTTTTTAACTCAGTCCATTTCCTTTCTCTTTGACATGCTTTTATGCAGAATATATTCTTCCTACTGATACAGGACAAATGCTTTAGAATGATTACTAAGGATTTAAGGGGGTTATTTCTTCTCTTTCATTTTGCAGTCTTACCTTGTATGCGGCTTGTCTCATAAACTGCTTTGCTGGCTGTTTCCAAATAGCAGGCACTGTAATGACCCATCTTACCTCAGAGTTTTCAAAGTCTGAGCCAGCTTGATCACTTAGCTCCTAAACCAAATGAAAACACAGAGAGAGATGTAAAATTGACACCAGCTGTTTTGCAAGTACATATGGTTTTCGGCTGGCTCCGGTGAAGGTAACTTTCACTTTTTGTAATTTTTAATGTTATGTCTACATTACAAGTCAGAATGTTTAAATCACTAGCCGATGTCAAGAATGCTCATAATACCAACTCTGGGGTTACAGCATGCCTTCTCTAGGAGGCCTACAGAAAGATTTGGTGGAGTTACTTTTTCCAACATGAAGTTCAGGTTTTGCTGAATGTAATAGCATATTTATGTGTGTTCATGGTAAAAGTCTGATCTTTGTTGCCACTTTAAAGAATTCACACTTACACCCTGATTAATGTATAGCAAATTATTTGCTGTAGCACTGACAAACACTTCATTGTACAATCTGTGTTTATCAATGGTTGCTTTATTTATGGCTCGTCTTCAAATCAATCCATTTTTTAAAAATTGAGCCAATAAAATTCCCTCTTAATAAAATTTTTTAAAAAATTTGACTGTTGAGGACTTGAAAAAAATTGTTGTTGAACAAACATGTAGTAGCATTTTTTTCTTTAAAAAAAAAAAAAGCTTGTAGTCCATTTGCAGATTAGGTAATATTTGTGATATCTTTTGGAGAAGCTCCAACTGAAATGTCATTATTATATGGCCCATTTAAATCTCCATTCAAACAGGGTAAACAACAGCCTCCTTTAGAATATAAAATATTTTTATATATGCATTTCCCCAAGGTACTGGGTTCACTTAGCTACAATACAATTCAAATCCTGTGGTAGAAAAGTAGACATCTTTTATCACAAGGCATTTTGTTTGATCTGATCATTATACACACAAAGTTATGATCCATTTATACTGCTTATTTTATATATATCTAATTATTTTATACACATAACATCACATCACAGAACTCTGCTTATTTTAAACCAGTTCAGATCCAGAGGATGCAATGGAGCAAAACTGTAAATGTGTCTGTGCAACAGTGCCCCACAACATGCCCATTTGTTGCAGAATTTCCCTGGACTGTGAAGGGTTTCCGTTCTGTAACTCACTAACACTCAAGTGTGGAGACAAAGCAAAACAAAATAGTTAGGAGTCCTAAATATGGCCTTGGAAATGTAGAGGTAGGCTGGTGTCTTCTCTCATGTCAGCCATAAAGAAGTGAGATAACCAGTCAAAGAGAATAAATAAATCCCAGTCAAAGAAAAAAGTAGGTTAGCTATCTAACAATGAAGTTGTTTAAGTGCAATGTGTCCAAATGAAGTTTTAGGGACAAATACTGCAATAGCAAACCCTATTTATATAGCATGGGTGTATGTGAATCCAGAATTCAATTCTTAAGTCATCACAATCCTGAGCTGTACCAATTCAAGCTGTGTGTATAATGTTCCCTTAGGGACAGCAAACCTGGTAATTTCTGTGAGTGTCCAGCACAGGCTGGATACTATAGAAGATACTTTCAGAGGGGCTACAAGATAAGGTACAGGTTGGCAGAGCCTGGGTGAGATGGTTTGGGTGGCTAACAGACTGGTGGTGTTAGGGACCTGACACCCAGTTAAGCACAAACAACTCTCTCTCTCCAGAGACTGGAGGGTGACAAAGTGACTCACGGTCTTGGGCAACCCAAGAGAGGATTACAGCAGCATGAACTGTTTACCTAAGAAATAGAAATGTCTTTTATAGGATAATACATGCCATATAGCTCACCATGGTCTAGGAAGCAGTTACAGAAAGTGTGAAGTATTGCAACTTTTCAGTATGTGTTAGGGGAAAATATGATTCCATGCTCTCTAATTTGTGATGCTTATGTTATGAATTTTGTTTTCTTTATTACAAAGAAACCAGGCCACTTTCATCTCTCTTATCAATAAACAGCAGCCATGTTACTTGAAAAGCCAAAATCCAAAAGGGTGGATTTTCACTTTTAAAACAGAAGTGATGCTGGGGAGGAATGACACTAGAATAAATTATAACAGATGTTGTCTATTTTGTATCTCCCTAATGCAGGTGAGATTTTTATAGGCAATCATTTTGTATAAGGAACAAAAAACAACATCTGCTTTCAGTTCACAACTGGGTGAAGTCTACCCTATGTAGAGAACTGGCACAAAGTCAAGACACCATATTTACCTGCAAAACAGGACCTAACGGGAACTTGACTAGAATCTGTATTGGAGTGAATTTCACCCAACGAGTACAAAGAGGTTTAGCTATTTGACTCTAAGACTCTTACAGCTAAAAGCTAGCAAAGCTCTGAAAATTCATCTCCATTAAGGAACAAATTCTGCTCACCTGACTGACTTCTGCCTACTCCCTGCAAACCGTTGGAGATTTGTGTGACAAAAGATCAGCAGGAGTCAGCCCTGGGAGATTAGAGTACAATTTCCTAGACAGTCGAGAACCTTTAAATGAGTACAGAATATGGAATACCCCAGCAGCAGGAGAAGCATAATGAACAGACCCAGAGAAGGGTCTCAGATGTATTACTTCTAGAGACTTACATGTGCACATAGTGCCAAGCACTGAGTTTTCTGTACTCAGATTTTATATCTTATTTTGCAAAGGCAAATACTAAATACAAAGATTTTCCTTGACAAGAAATTAATAGGTATAAAATCAACATTTGATTGAGAGAACATTCAGTCTCTGCATTGTGGTAATACCAATACCTCCTCTTGCTGTCCCTGCAAGGAAGGAAATCACTTGAGGCTATGCAGGACCTTTTACAGCCCCCAACTTTACTGGAGTTTTACAGCTGCCCCACTTTGTTTATATCAAACACTGCTGGAGGCTGAAGCTTGGCATGGTTTAAATTGATGGGACAGCGTTTGTGCTAGTTATAAATATAAAGAACTGGATAAGGAAGCATTTTTCCTACCTTTAATGCCTGTTCCTTAAAGAACTGCAGGGCGTAAGCAAATATTTCAAGTGCTTTGACTTTTTTGCCATTTGCAGCTGTCAGATCTGTTTCCATGGTGAGATTCTGAAGGAAGAAAATAAGAGGTAAATGTTAAATTCATTTCCCATTGCTTGAGGGAAGGGAATTCTTCCTTGCTGGGCCCTACCAGCTTAGGAAAAACTGACATACATTGTTTTGAGGTATTTTTTCCTGAGTTATCTTTTGGAGAGGAGCTAACAAACCACAGGGATTTTCTGAATTACGATATTTTGTTATTTGTTAAAAGAGAATTTTTTTGTACCCAGCAGCTGTAACTACAAATAATTGTAGGCAGAGCTTATGGATATTTAAACACCTCATTTGCATAAATTTCCCCTGCAATAACTGCAGCCATGAAATTGCATGCAAAAAACCTCAAAATCCAAGGTAAGGATGAAAAAAATCATACAGTATATTTTTAAATTCCAAAGAGCATGTCTACACCGGGAAATTATTTCAATACAACTTCCCTTATTTCAAAATAATGAGATAAGCATCCAAACTACCCAAGCCTGTTATTTAGAAATAATGGGCTGGTTATTTTGAAATAATAATTCCTGCCTGTGAAGAGGAATAAGTTTATTTCAAAATAGTTATTTCAGGAGTTATTATTTCTAAATAACTTATTTCAAAATAACCTGGTAGTGTAGATATAGCCAAAAAGAACAGACAAAACAGGATGGGCCAGGAGAGGCAACTGCCCGATGTGTAGAATGGTATTAATTAAAATGTTTGTTGTTGGCAGAGGGAAATAAAATAAAACAATGTGTATAATGTTCCAAATTTAATTTAATATACCCTTTATTCATACTTGTACAAATGTTTGTATGAGTATGAACGCTAGTGGCTCCACACCTGACTCATAATTTCTAATGAAATCTGATATGACACTTACAGAAATATGTTTAATTACAAATCAAAATAATTGAAGTAGAGCTCAGTTATTACTTACACTAGTGGTGTGTAGCTTCATCTTAAACTTTTCAAAGTATAACCAATGCTTGGATTCATTGGGATCCAGGTCATGATAGAAATCTCTGGCTGCATAACCAAAACTATGAAACTTTCTTTCTGGTGTTAAAAGGATAGTAGTTGGAGTCTTCTGATTGGATACACCAGGATCACCACCTTCCCAACGCCTATGAAAAAGGTTAACAAGCTTCAATTTAGTGATAACTGACATTCACAATGATATGCTTATTAATGCATTGTGTAAACAAGCTGTATCTGGCAGTGGATTGCACATAAGAATTTCACGAGCAGAACTGGATTTGAATCCTGTTTAGGCCAAAAGTGAATGTTTATTCACATCCAAGAAAACTTTGTTCCAGATAACTTTTAACAGCCTTCACACAGTCATGAAATTTTCAGCAGTCAACAAATTTTCAACATGAAATTTTCAATCCTATCCTTGATATGTATATAACTCCCACAATGTGAGCTACAAAAGAGTAACAAGGGGACAAAAGTAGTAAGATAATTGAAAGTCAATAAAATAATGAACAAATGAAATAGCTACTATATATTTGAGAGTTTGCCTGTGAATGAGCAAGTTTGTCTGACTGTTCATTTGTTCAAGAACTACTTTTAAACATTAAGACCCACCAAATTTTGTATACATCTTCCTCTACAAAATGAGAATAATAATAAATCCCTACCTCAAAGGGGATTATGAAGATAAATTCATTAATATTTGTGAAGCACCTGGTGAGTATTTCTGGTTTTGGATTTTACTTAGTTAAAAATTCAAAGTTCAGTCAAAAACAGTTTAAGTAGAAAAATTTCCAGCAGCCATAATCATAATGTATACAAACAAGGGGTCATTTCTGGTATTTCCTAATTTTTGAGTGCATGATTTTGTGACTATAATGTTGGGGGGACAGGGTTTCTGTGTAACTTTACAGTTATGTAAAGAAGGCCTCTCCCTTTCAGAAGAATCAGCAGTACTCTATGGGTACGTCTAGACTACATGCCTCTGGCGACAGAGGCATGTAGATTAGGCTACCCGACAGAGTAAAATGAAGCGGCGATTTAAATAATCGCCGCTTCATTTAAATTTACATGGCTGCCGAGTTGAGCCGACAAACAGCTGATCAGCTGTTTGTCGGCTCAGCGCGATAGTCTGGACGCTCCCCTGCCGACATCAAAGGGAGTTGTCGACAACCCAGGTATGCCTCCTGGGATGAGGCATACCTGGGCTGTCGACAACTCTCTTTGATGTCGGCAGGGGAGCGTCCAGACTATCGCGCTGAGCCGACAAACAGCTGATCAGCTGTTTGTCGGCTCAACGCGGCAGCCATGTAAATTTAAATGAAGCGGCGATTATTTAAATCGCCGCTTCATTTTACTCTGTCGGGTAGCATAATCTACATGCCTCTGTCGCCAGAGGCATGTAGTCTAGACGTACCCTATGTCAATGCTATGCTCACGTTCCTGACTAACTTTCCCTTCTACAATCGTCTCTCTGCCTTTCTTCTTCTCATCATCATCATCAAGCACCAGACTTGACTGTCTCAGATGCACAGAATGGTCAGCTTTAGAGAGCAACAGAGAGACAGTTCCCTTGCTCTCGGTTCCTCATCCCCCTGCAACTTAGAGAAACAATTTAAGGGGAAGTCCTGTTCGGCCTAGGATGAAACATGTGTACCTGTTCTATGATGGGCAGCAGCAGAGGTGCAATCCAGCCACACACAGGGACTGTAGATGGAATCTTAGGAGAATGGAGCTAACAAATTCAAGCCGTTTCTACTGATCAACTGGAAACTGAAATTTTTCAATTTTTCTTATAACTAGCCAAATTTTGGGCAAATTTTCATGGGGGCAGAAAAAGGCCCATCCCTGATAACACAGTCTCTCCCACTTTGAATTTTTAAGTCCCTGCTCCAAAGCATGTGTAGAGGCCTGGACGGATAGAAAATCTATATCTGCATATTATCCAAAAAATGATCTGTAAATGTGAATACCTACAAATATAAAGTAGATGTCTGTGGATCTGCAGGGCTCTGAGCATGGGGACACTAGAGATTTCAACCAAAAGGTTGTAAAAAATGTTAACAGAGCAAAACAACGTATTACCCCTTAATCTTATCCTCAGACAGATGAACTACTTTTGCTGAACTGGGCTAAAATCCAGCTTAAGGCAAACACAATATGGAAAACTTCAGCCTGAACAGTTAGCATTTGGCAAAGTTATAAGCCACTGAGAACAGGACCATATAATAGGAGTTTTGGACAATGTTAACTACAGGCTGAGCTATTTCCTCAGCATATAACATTGGATATTTAATTTATCATGCTTTGTTTTACCTATTACATACTTTATATGAGTTGCAATACTGATCCTAGGAAAATGAATAAATATAAAACAAATTATAATATTTTCCCAGGTAAGACTTTTTAAAAAATGGATCAATGACAATTCAGTTCTTATTGACGTATCACTCCATGAGCAGTTTAGGGAAAGAGAGCGTGGAGTCACTCTTCTTCACTTCACCTGTGCCCTGCGAAGTCGAGAAATACTGCAGTATATAAACACACTGCAAAGTTCAAGGGACGCTCCCACTAGTCTGAAAGAACAGTTATGATGGGCAATGGAATGTTTTCAATGTCCCTCAATTAGGAGAGACTTTGCTCAAAACATTTGATTTGCCACTCAGCTAACTGGCCCCGGCAATAGAAAATGTCAAGTATCAAATTGATCTGTTCTGATTTTTAATTTTATCGTTTGTAACTTGCCACTTGGGGCTTTTCTGATTAATTTAAAAATCTTGGATTAGATATTAAAAGACTCCAATGTCTGAAAGAACTGAAGAGATAAGGAACCAATATAGGGATGCAGACCAAATGAAACATTGTTCAATCAAAATGTTGAAGTCCCACATACTGGACATAAGTGCAGAGATTTCCAAATCACCTAAGTGATTTACATGCCCAATTCTTAATTGTTTCTAATGGAAATCTGGTCTCCAAATCCCTTAGACAGATTTTAAAATCTCAATTTATATCTCTGTGCAGACATAAAAGAGCAATAAAATGCAACAGAAAGTATGACTTTAGTTTTAATAATAATATAGACCAAAGACTCATATGGCATCTGTTCTCTTCTAGGGTAGGGAAGCTATGGTCCTGTGGACTTAATTAAGTAACCTACTCATGTTCTACTCATGATTCTGCCACTAGCTCACTAACTGTGTGTCTAGACTACAGAGTTTTGTCGACAAAAGTGGACTTTTGTCGACAAAACTATACCTGCATCCACACTGCCTTTGAGTTATGTCGACATAACGTCGACAAAACTCAGCAGTTTTGTCGATGTATGTAAACCTCATTCTACGAGGAATAACTCATTTGTCAACGTAGTTCTGTTGACAAAACAGCAGTGTGGATGCAGGGGAAAAGTTATGTCGACATAAAAGGCCTCCAGGGAGAACCCCTGGTGGACACTCTTGCCACAGCTTGCAACTCTATTGTTCCTGGCCGTAGCCATCTTTAAAAGGCACAGGCACCCAGGAGCAGCACTCTGGCAGCAAGCGAGCTCCAGAGCAGACCAGGGCTGTACTGTTCAGTTCAGGTCGAGCTATGTCGCAGGGACAAGCCCCCCAAGACTCCTCTGGCCCTTCCAGGGAATCATCCCCCTGGGAACCCCGGGGCACCAAGCGCCGGGCACCCTACTGGTCAGGGCCAGAGATAAAAGCCCTCCTGGGCCTCTGGGCTGAGGAGGACTCCCTACAGGCCATGCACTCCACGAAGAGGCGGAATGCAGACATCTATGCCCGAATGGCAGAAGAGCTGGCCAAACAAGGCCACCATCACCGCACACTGGAGCAGGTCAGAGCCAAAGTAAAGGAGCTGAGGCAGGGGTATGTCTGGGCCCGTGAGCAGAGCTCCTGCTCTGGGGAAAGGCCGCACTCCTTTGAGCACTATGAGGACCTGGACAGAATCCTGGGGGCAAGAGATCCTCTGCCTCCTGAGAGGCTCGTGGAGTCTGGCCTGGAGACCCCGGTTCTACCGCGGCTGGAACACCTGCTGGAGGACCAGGAGGAAGAAGAAGAGGAGGAGGATGGTACCCAGGAACCAGGCACCCAGACACAGGAGGCCTCCCAGACCACCTCGGACCCCGGGGAGGGAACATCAGGTGAGTGCTGTAAGGGTCCAAAATAAACACGCAGGGCAGGGCAGGGCAGGGCAGGGCAGGCGGGAGCAAAGGGGACGGTGCAGTGCTGTGACATGTCATGCTGAGCAAGGCCCGGGGGGAGAGAGGGGGCACACCCATGGCTGCCCTCAGGGAGGACCGTGCTATCCCCCTGCACCCACATGGCTGCTAGGCACCGCCTGTTCCTGCAGGCAGGGATGCCACATGCAGGCATGGGCTGGAGACGCTGGGACAGCCTCACAGCTGCAGGCCTCTCAGCACTCAGTGGGAACCCTGACCGTGGCCCGACACTCATCCGTGCTCCTCAGCCATGGGGGATGCGTGGGGGTGCGGGGGTACGATGGTGGTCTGCACACCGCCTGGGCCTGGCTGCACCATGCCTTACTGAGACACACATGAGCAGCCTCTGACCCTAGCATAGGCACTGCCTGCTGAGAAGAAGGAGGGCATGCCCTCTCAGGGAAAGGGTGAGCATGCATGACTGACGACTTTTCCCTCTTGTCCTCCACAGCCGGAGCAGCTGACCAGGAGGGGGATGCCCCACCTGCCCGACCACCCAGGCGGCTGCAGGGCACCCGTAGGCACTGGCGCAGCTACTTAGAGCTGGTGCGCCAGCACGTTGGAGGCCTTCAAGAGATGAAGGACTCCATGGAAAGAGGGCTGGAGGCAGACGCCGAGTAGCGCCGCCAGTTGCTGTGCAAATTTACCCAGCAGCGCAGGGACATCTGCGCAGTGATCCGGGAGGCCATGGCCTTCCCCGGTCCTTTGCCTGCTCTTGCCCCTCCTCCTCAGCCTGCCCCCTCCTCTGCCCTGCCATCCCAGCCCCAGCCCCATCTCCTGCTCAGCCCCCTTCTGTGGCATCCCGCACGCGCAGCCGGGCGCGGCAAGGCCGCCAGAGCCAAAGCAGCAGGAGTTCGGCCTCCAGGCAGCCCCCTCAGCCCTGAGCCTCTCTCCCCCCTTCCAAGTTCACATTCCCCCTTCCCACCAGTGACACAAACTGAGGGATGCATTTTTTTTAAGCACTTTATTTTCTAAAACAAAGATGTTTATTTTTATTTTTTCTCTGAATCCAAGAGTTATTTATTTTCATTTGTTTAAAAAAAACAGTTAAATAAAGTATACTCTGTTGTTCACCATCGCCTGTCTCCATTCTCAGTGAGTGGGGACTGAGTAGAATGGGTGAAGGTGGGGCAGGGAGGGGTTGCAGGGAGGAAGGCCCCAGGGGTATGGGGCAATCCCACATGTGGAAGGCCCTGGGGACAATCAGGGGCCTCCCTGTGAGAACTGCTCCCTCAGGGCTTCCCGAATGTGTAGGCCCAGCTGGTGGGCTTGCCGGGTGGCAGCTGTCCGGGGCTGCCCAAACTACCTTCCCTCCATCTCCGTCTGTGTCCTCTACGCTGGGAGGAAGGCCTCCCCTTTTCTCTCTAGGAGGTTGTGCAGCACACAGCATGCTGCAACCACATCAGGGATGTTGTGTTCCCCCATGCCCAGCTGCGTCAGCAGGCACCTAAACCTGCCCTTCAAACGGCCGAAGGCGCACTCCACCTGCAAGCGAGCCAGTGTAGGGCTTCATGAGCTAGGGCATGAGAGGGTAGGCCGCATCGGCCACAATGCACGTAGGCATCTGCACATCCCCGACTGCCAGGTTCCTCTCGGGGAAGAATGCCCCAGTCTGCAGCCTGCGGTACAGGTATGAGTTCCTGAACACACGGGCATCGTGTGCCCGGCCTGACCACCCGACGCAAACATCCGTGAACTGTCCCCTGTGGTCGACCAGAGCCTGCAGCACCATAGAGAAGTAGCCCTTCCTATTGATATTCTGTGCCGCTCGATGGGGCGGGGCATGGATGGGGTCCCATCCAGTGCTCCACCGCAGTTTGGGAACCCAAGCCCTGCAAATCCGGCCAGGATGGTCTGCAGGTCTCCGAGGCGAACGGTCCTGTGGAGCAGCTCCGCATTGATGGCCGTCACCACCTGCAGAATGGGACAAATAGAAACACACAGCACAGGACTTTAGAGGGATTGGCTCACCTGATGAGAAGTGCTCCCCCCTTTGTCTCCCAGACAATCCCTTCCCTGACTCAGCACCATGGCAGGGTGAGGCTGAGAGGGCTTCTACCTCTGCCACCCTATCCCCAATTCCCTGTGCCTGGTCCTGACTGCCCCTCTGGACTGTCCCCCGAGAGTGACTTACCTCCATCAAGACGGCCCCGACGGTAGACTTCCCCACACCAAACTGATGCCCCACAGAGCGGTAGCTGTCGGGGGTGGCCAGCTTCCAGAGCGCAATGGCGATGCGCTTCTCCACAGGGATGGCAGGCTGCAAGTGGGTGCCCTGGCGTTGCAGAGCAGGGGCGAGCCAGGTACAGAGCTCCCGGAAGGTGGCCTTCCTCATCCGGAAGTTTCTCAGCCACTGATCGTCGTCCCACTGCTGCAGCACTAGCCGGTCCCACCAGTCCGAACTGGTGTCCAGCCTCCAAACCCGCCTCTCCAGGAAAAAGTTGGGGAGCAAGGGCAGCAGGGCTGCAGCTGGATGCTGAGCGAGGGGCTCAAAGCTGGGCTCAGGATCCAGCTCTGCTGCCAAGGTCATCATGCTCTCCTGAGCATGAAGCAGAGCTTCCAGCAGCACGGTGTGGGGCCATCGCCTGCCCAGGGGCAGCTCAGGCTCCATGGCAAAAAAAGCCAAAATAACACACAAACAAAAGAACAATACAAACAAACAAACCAAAAACCAAAAAAGTCAAAACCCAAGCAAACACACAAACAAACAGACAAACCAGATAATACACAGCTGTGGTGTCCGACAAAGCAAGGCAACCAGAGCCAGGAAAACTGCAGCAGCTTTGCTTTCCCTGTAAACGTTGGCAAGCTAGAAGCAGGAGCAGAGGAACGGCTATCCAGGAGTATCCCTTTAAGCACGCTTCTCTGCAGAGAGCATGCAGCAGTGCCAGGGCTTTATGGCTGCCCCTGTGACCTTTCAGAAGCACTTCCAGGTGCCTTCTTCTGTTGCTAGAGCGTCCTGCAGTCTGGACGCTCTTATGTCGACAAAGCTGATCGCTTTGTCGACAAAGCGATGTAGTCTGGACGCTCTATGTCGACATAAGTTTTGTCGACAGAATCTGTCGACAAAACTTATGTCGACAAAACTCTGTAGTCTAGACACACCCTACGGGAAATTCTGGCTCTGTTGAAGCCTGTAATTGGAGCTTGCCATTAACTTCAATGGCATCAGGATTTCAGTCCCTTTAGGCACATCACTTATCGTCTTTGCACCTAAATTAGCCCATCTGCAATGTGACAGTAATAATACTTACTTTTCTTTATCATACAGTTTGCGATGCCTATGAAAAGAACAATATAAATGCAAAGTAATAGCATTCTACCCGCATGTATGGAATCAGGGGAGCTGGAGAGAGCTAGGGATTTGTCCCTGCAGACTCACTGAAGGATCTTAGCTTTAAGACATAACATGCCAGATCATCAGCCGTCTAAACTGGTGCAGCTCCTCTGACTATCGTAGTCAGTTTTCAGAAGCATGGGATCTGGCCCTATGTTACAAGGGACAATGAGAGAGAAAGAAAGTGTTGATAGGAAGAGGGAGCACAAGGGCTCCTGTAAAGATCACATGATTGCTTTTTCTCTACACACACTTCTGGCTGACAAAGATGCAGTTAAGGGAGTGATCCTAGTGGGATAAGGGAGGTGGATCTAAAGCAGCAAATTAAGCCAAGAAACAAGACATAGCAGAATTGGTAGGGTCTTGAGAAGGAGTTGGAGTCTCTAAGACAGCAGTGGAGAGATGAGGGAGAAAGCGAGCACTACCAATCACAGTCCACAAGGAAGGAGAAGGGGGAAACTAGAGACAGAAGTACAGCGGCAACACTGAAGCAAGAGGACAGTCTTTTCTCCCCCATGTGTGGAATGCCCACGGACATAAATGGGACTAGTTCTATTTGTGGACCCAGAGGAGATCATGCACTTAGCATTTCTTTTAAAATTGCATCCAGTTTTTATGAATTTATGTCTCTTCCCCCCCCCACTAAAATACTTAAGACAAATTCAAGTATTTGCTATTTAAAAAACAGCTTAAATACTGAGAGCTTTGAGTAAATCACTATCCAATGACAGAACTTCTTCAGAGCATGCAGGGTATTTCTTCCTAACTCATGACATGAATAACAAATATCCTGATAGAAACATGGAGGAGTTTATGGGACTTTATCGGCATGAAGTATCAGGCCCATATGCAGGGTATTTGTGTGAAGAGTGCAAAAGCACCCCCATTATCCCCCAAGTAAACATGCTCTAGCCGGCTGGGGAAGACAGCGTGCTGCCAGAGCCTCTTTCCCCCATGCTCTGACCAGCTGGGAAAAGGCTGGGGCTGATTTCCCCACTTACTTGGGGGACCAACGAGGGGTGCATTCACACCCTTGTGGTCCACATTTACAAAAAAAAGCACACACACACACACACACACACACCCCACACACAGAAATTCCTGTGCACGGGCCTGAATATTGTAAATGGTGTAACCAAAACTAAAACTATGCAATCAAAATTAATTAGACACTGATCTAGCAAAGCACTTTAAGCACATGCTCAATTCAAAACACTGAGATCAATGGGACTGCTTACATACTTAAAATTAACCACAGGCTTAAAGTGTTTTTCTGGATCAATGCCTAAAAGTCTTCCTTTGTTTGCAAGTACTAAGACTCACAACAAATAACAACCGGAGTCAAAACGATCATTTTGGTTTGCCTACCAAATATATTTTCCTCGCATATAGCATGCTAATATGCTTCTGAGACTCAATAGCCTACTAATCTATATCACTGAAATTGTGAGATCTGCTTTTATACAGATGGAGGGATTTTTAGCTGAAAGTCAAAATGACGCTACTATGAGACATTTTACAGAGAAGCAGCTTTGTTACAATGTGGCCAAAAATCCAAGTGCCTGGAAAAGATCAATGTTAGTCAGGCACAGAACCAAGATTTGTTAGCAAGGAAAGAGGACAATGTAGCACTGGGGTGTGTTACATTTTAATGTAAGCATGCTCAAAAATGGTTCAGCTGGAAGTGACATTTCCTGTGCGCAAATATTTGTAAATTATCCTACATGTAACCATAATTGTGTAAATATTTTGAGCTTCTAATACCCTTAGAACTACTGGTTGTCAAACTTCTTAAAATTTTAAAATTACATTTATTCTTTGAATTTAATAATTGCATAAACATGTTATAGCTGGAATAGGATCCACTTCCACATGAAACACTTCCTCCAGTGTTCTCTATGGTAATTAATAGACAATGAAAGTAAAAATTTATTAATGTGTGTTACTGCCAAAACCATATTCCATGAACTTTGTGTATACAGCTTCATGACACAGAGTCAGTAATTTTGTAAATGTTCTTGTTACTAAAATGGTTGTTATGCCACATTGGAAATTTGAGAACCACATTCATTTTCCTTCAAATGTCCTTCCAATTTGGTATATTTTTAAATTTTCTCTTTCTAGCTTGAAAGAAATAAACCTTCGTCTTTTATTTCTTGGTTTGCACTAGGATCTAACATAATGTCTACACAGGTTCATGTCATCATAACACCATGTTGTTCCCTTTATTGGCATTGGCTTTGCCTAGGTTCTATGTGAAATAATTCTCAACAAGTGAGTGGTAAAGTGATAATTAGGATTTGGAGACTATTTTCCATCAATTATACAGCAACTAATTTTTATTTACCTAATCCTGCAATAATATTGGCACTGGCAGACTTATGCAGCTGCATGGAGTCCTATGCGTTTAACTGATTTCTGCACAAGTAGAGGGTGTGGATCCAATTGCAAATTGAGGATTTAAGATACTACAGCCTAAAAGCTTGGATGGCATCACTATCTACAATTAGTTACAGACTTTGTTAAAGATGTTAAGGCTTTGTAAGAATGGCACTATAGTTTGGGATCACAGAAACACAGAGATGCCATTCCTTCTTCATCCTCAATATTTCATTCGGGTACCTTATTTTAACAATTAAAATCAAGAATTTTATTTTTCATTTTAAAACTCATTTGTCAAAATTGGATATGCAAACTTACTCCTGAATATGGATTCAGTTCTGCTTTCTATACCTAACTATCGATGATAAGTGCTGGTCAGCAGTTAATTAACCCAGCAACCTCAAGAAACGTCAATGGCTCTGAGCTGATAAGCGCCAGAGGAGGGTAGTGGAACCCTTGATGGAAATAAAGCCATGAACAGGCAGATAAGCAAATTCACACAGTGTTGATGCGAATGACATCAACACAGGTCAGATTAGGCCATTCAGATCTGGCTGATAACCAATCGAAGAGTGAAGCCCCAAAAGGCACACAGATGGAAGATCTCTGCACTGATGACTCCTGCAGCATAGCTGGTTCCAAATGTTTTGACTCCTCTCCTTCCTTTGGTCTGAACCAGTGAAGTCAAGGGAAGGGGAGGGGGGGCTCTGACAGGTGAACAAAGCAATGCCTCCATACCAACTGCCCAGGCTATTGCAGCCACATCACATGGAGAGGATATTCCATGTTATAAGCTCTCACTTGAGTGGCATAGAGGATGACGCCACAAGTCACCTTCAATGATGGGAGGAATCACTATGTTCTACTGGCCATCCACCAACCAACACAAAGCTGGGCAGCGTTCGGATAGTCAGGAGCTGATCTGTCATGGTCTGTCCACCTCATGGGGTGTGTGGAAGTTGAAAGGCAGACAGAAACCTTGCACCTGGCACAAATAAAAACCCAAGGACTTTCAAGTTGGGAAGATGGAATGTCAGGACCATGTGACTGATAGTGACCTATAATACACAAGCAGCATATGACAGTCAGCTTTGATAGACCATGAGATGTACAAACTCAATGTAGACACTGCAGTACTTCAGAAAATAAGACTTGCAGATTCTGGTTCTTTCCAAGAGGGCAATGAGACCTTCTGGTGGCAGGGTAAAAGCGAAGAAAACTATGCACAGTGTGGGTTTTGCTGTGAGAAACAAGTGGATAAAGCTCCTAGCAACACCCATGAGAATTCAGAGTGTACCATGCAATCATAGAACTGGAAGGAACCTTAATAGGTTATCAAGTCCAGTCTCCTGCACCCATTGCAGGACCAAGCACCATCTAGACCATGCCACACAGGATTTTGTCTAATCCGCAGTTAAAAATCTCCAATGCTGGCGATTCTACAAGTTCCCTAAGCAATTTATTCTGGTGCTTAACTGCTGCGAGAGTTAGGAAAATTTTTCCTTATGTCCTACCACCCTTTCTATAATTTAAGCCCAATGCTTCTTGTCCTATTATCAGAGGTTCAGAAGAATATTTTTTCTCCCTCCTCCTTGTAACAACATTTTACCTATTGGAAAAGTATTATCATGACCCCTCTAAGTCTTCAATTTTCCAGACTAAACAAACCCTATTCTTTCGATCTTCTCTTATAGGTCATGTTTTATAGATCACTAATAATTTTTGTTGCTCTTCTCTGCACTTTTCCCAATTTGTCCACATCTTTCCTGAAATGTGGTGCCTAGAATTGGACACAATACTCCAGTTGAAGCCTAATCAGTGAAGAGTAGAGTGGAGGAATTACTTCTCATGTTGTGCTCATTGCTCCTGATAATGGATCCCAGAATGCTGTTTGCTTTTATCTGCAACAGTGTTATACTGCTGACTCATATTTAACTTTTGGTTCCCTTTCTTACTCCTTTGTGGTTGAATGCTATTCAAAGCAATACACACAAGAAACAAATATCACCAGCAAATCACTTGACCAAATACCAACTCTACAGATCATGCCAGAGCTAGATGTGGAGCCCATTGTCAAAGAAATAAGCAAGGTAATTAATCTGCTATCAAGGTGGAAGGCTCCTGGAAAAAGATGGCATGCTACCGGAAATCCTCAAGTACAGGAAACATGGCTCATTACCATATATTCATCAGCTGCTACTTAAATACTGGAAAAAGGGTAAGGTACCACAACAGATATGTGATGCAAACTTCATCAGACACACTAAGATGACTTTTCCTGCTACACTTAGTACTGAAATATCTCTGCAGTTATTGCAGGCATGGATTTCACGTGAGATATCTCAGTACTAAGTGTAGCAGAAAAGTCATCTCAGTGTGTCTACGACAGCTGGAGAATCATGTCTACCCTGAATCACAGTCCCAATTCAGGGCTGGAAGATCAATTATAGACGTATTTTCTCTGTCAACTCCAAGAAAAGTGAAAAGAGCAAAACCAACCATTGTACATTGCCTTTGTGGATCTAACCAAAGCATTTGATGCAGTCAGCAGAGCACATTTGTTTGTAATACTAGAAAACATAGGATGCCTACTAATCCTGTAAAGTCTTATATATTCGTTCCACAACAACATGGAAGTAACTATCCAGTTTGATGGCTTCCCTTCAGACATCTTTAAGGACATGTTCTTCCCTATGCTCTTTGGAATCTTCTTTTCAGTACTCTTGAATGGTGGATTTAAAATCCTTCAATTACCTTAAGTGCAAACCATCCAGAAGTAGTCCAACAATTCATCTATTTTTAGGTTCTTCAGTGACCACTGTCACTGGATGAAGAACTAAATGTTCGCATTGGAAAGAGTGCTTTAGCAGACTAACTAAAGAACATGGAACAACTCAAAGAAAAAAAATAAAGCTTTTCCCAAATAACTCATTCTCAGTGTTCTTTTCCTTTTATATATCTATCACAGTAGTCTTCAAATTTGTGATCATATTATTAGATGTATATGTATTAAATTTGTTGGGGGGAAAGTGGTATTGCATTATATTATTTGAAAAATTATATGTAATCACATAACTAATGGCTATCTTGTATTACATACATTCATAAAAGTGAGAGTTACACTTGTGCAATAGGTCTCAATTTCACATTTTCTGACTTTTGAACGCTTAACAACTTTAACATTAACCAGAGCTTTATAGCCAAAAAGTTTTTAAAAAAGGTAACAAATTTAAATAGACAAATCTGGCCAAAAGTGACTTAGGAGCCTGGAAATGGGACCATGGAAATTTTACCCCAAGTTTCTAAGTAATAAGATGTGGAAATATCTCAGCTTGTATCTGCCAAGTTCTGTATGATAACAGGCAAAAGGTCAGGGGGCCACCCCATGTGCAGTGATTTCTTTATTAGGCACTTTAAGAAATGTCATTATTATTGTTATAAATATGCATTGTTCATTATGTTAATGTGGATAAGAAAGTCAAGACCTCCACAGTTATAACTGCTCCCTGAATGCTTCTGAATACTTAGCAGATTCTTCCTTTAATTCCCATCATTTTATAAAACTGAGCAATAAGACACACAGCACATATTTATGTTTATTATTAAAGCAACTAAAATAAGATAGGGACAGAAGAGGCCATGAAGGGATGGTTTTGCAGTGTTGGCTGTATACAAATCCAGCCATTCCAAACCTATGCTGACCTCAGATGTAGCAATTGCAGACAATATGCATTGTCATCATCAAGTGCTCAGTGCTGCAATGCAGCCCTTACCTCATTACATGAATACATTCTGGCTCCTTGGTGAAGCTGTAGGCGTAACCACTGGATGTTGTGCCAAAATCAATAGCCACAACAACAAGAAACGACTGCTCTATAGTGTCATTTGCATCAGGGTCCTTCTGTTAAAATAACAGAAACAGAACAGATTTTGCGTCACTGTTTAGAAAAAGAATTGTAATCTATCCTACCTCTCAGTGGCTCTGAACTGCAGCAAAGAAAGCATTCCTCTGACTCCTGCAGAGAAATGTGGTCCTTGAGAATCATGTCATTAGGCTATATCCATTAATGGGCATGGAAATGCAACAGACAACCAAGTTAACAATTAATTTTGGTACCTTTAACACAAATCTAAATGAATCAAAATTCCTTTTGTTTTACTTCCAGTAATAGCTGAGACCTATAAGGTTAGCTACTAAATTAGAATTGCATTAATTGAAAAACATATTATACCTGTGTGTATCTAATATGGAATACATGACAGTGATATGATATATGGAAGTTTATAAAAGTTATATCAGCATGGGAGGTAGTCAGACTGCTTAGAATTGGTGAAGCTAAGTTGAAGTATGCAGATTACTCCAATAACTGCCAATAAAGCTTTATATCACACAACAGCACTGCATATGCAGTATCTTTTACGGAAAACCTATTCTGGAAACATTCTACAGATTGTCCTGGGACTAATTCTGGTATCCTGCTGCCTATCCCCCTTCCTGTAAATCTGTGGACCATAGTTACAATCAGTTTAATTTGACAGGACCCAGAGAAAGAAAAATTTTAATGAATAGAATACATCTCTAAAAACATCTTTAACCAGCATTTCTATCCACAGAAGCATATGCTGAAGATCCAACAGGAAAACCATGATTTTCTCCATTACTCAGGCACACGCTCCCCCATTTCTAGCTATGTGCACGTATGAAATAACTGTCCTTTAACTAATTACTGGCTTAAAACTAAATACTGTTTGTTCTGAGTCCTGTGCCACTATCATTTGTAGGAAACAGGAAGGAATATTTTGTGGCGGTTCAATTTTTTTTTTAAGACAAAGACAATTATTTGAAGCTGCTCAGGAAGCTGGACTGATGGAATAAATCCTGGCAGAGATAGATTAGTGAAAAGAGTATAAGTGATGCATGATAAAATTGTACTTATTTCATGTTTCTATCATTTATCACATAGCCCATTTTTGGATTTTGCCACCATGGACATGGAAAAAACTGTATCATATGCAAAACTTAATTCAACCTGAACTATGCAATTGCAACCAATGCCTCCAGAATTAGAGATGTAAAATTTAAATTACCTATCTATAGTCAATGCAATTTGCATTGACTATTCGATTACTCGATAAGGGCACCTCCGCCTTTGAAGTGTAGCCCCAGGGCTGTTGCTACACTTCAAAGGTGAAAGAGCTGCACGGAGCATGGGGCCAGTCAGGGACTGCTTGAGTACCCTGCTGGCCCCGTGCTCTCTGTGGCGTTTCAAAGTGACAGTGCCACATGGATTCCGGGGTCAGCTGGGAAGCTCCACACAGCGCTGCCTCTGTGAAACATCATGTTCAGCCCAGGCCAGCTGGGGACTCCCAGCTGGCTTCGGGCTGCACATGGCATTTCAAAGTGGCTGCACTGGCTAGAACCCAAGATCTGGCCCCAGGCTCAATATGGCACTCATGCTTTGAAGCACCCCCTCCTCTTTCCCCACCCCTTACTGCCTCTTTATAATAGAGGCAGCAAGGCGGGGAGAAGCGACTAGTTCACATACCTATCCAGAATACATAACACATCTTGCATTTTTTAATGCCTTTATCTGAGAGATGTCAAAACACTTTTTGACACAGCCTATGTTTTTATTACATCTTAAAGGGACATTAACACTTATCTTGTTCAGTTTGAAAAACCTGGAAGGTGATCACCCATAGAAGTTCTTGCCCTAAATTGTCAAAACTGACTACAGGTTGAATCTCTCTACAAATGCTTTACAACGCCAATTTCCCCTGCCACTGACATCCTCATTTTCACAGCAAAAGCTATGAATGGGACACATCCAGTCCACTTAATTAGCTTCATTAAAATGGGTCCTACAATTGACTGACACTTTTTTTTGCTATTATACATATCTTGGATTCTGTTATTTCCATTCCAACTCATCTGATGAAGTGGGTCTTACCCACAAAAGCTCATGATGCTATGTATTTCTGTTAATCTCTAAGGTGCCACAGGACTATTCGTTTTTAAATATTTCAGAGTTATTAACAACCACCATTCCAGCGGTGTTCATAACTCTGTGATATTTGATTTGGCAATGTCAGGAACTTAGCTATAATGGGTGGAGGATGCCAAAGAAATTAATGAGATGGGGGGAGGAAGAGGGATAGTTAAGATAGGTTAAAGAAGCAGCTTTTAATGGGACCTTTTCCTTACTTCTTAGGATGTTCTCCTTAGACAACTGAAAATGTATTATTTTTCATTGTGATGAAAAAGGAAGAAAGAGATAGGACAAAGAGAATGATACATATGTGTTGAGATACCAATATTATCACTTTCAGAGAACAGGGAATATTTCAGGGACTGCCAAGATGACAGCAAGAGAATGACAAAGATGGTCACAGAAGGGACTATTATGTAGGGTGATAGTAGACTGACTTATGTAGATGGGTGTCACTTTCCTCTACATCTGTCGTTATATATTTTGGATGGAATTCTGGCCCTCTTGGAGACAATGGCAAAACCACCAGTGACTTCAATTGGGCCAGGATTATATTCTTTATCTCTTCTGATTGAGCTAATGAAATTGTTCCATTAGCTTTTTTCACATATGCTGTGAGTTCTGTAACTGATGCTCGGCAGGCTAAGGAGTCAGGAGTTCTGAGTTCTTATAGATGAGAAAGACAGGAGAAAATAATGACAATATATCATACGACATATACCCTATATTTCTTACCGCAATATGTGATGGAGACAAAGGTGTTATTCCAGGGTCTCCTAAACTTTTAGCCGGGGATGAGTAAGCAGATGTGGAAACTACATCTGAAAGAAAACAAAAACTCTTCAACAACAAGAATATACAAAAATGTCTTTGCATCAGAACAAGCAGATGAGTTTTAGAATAATTTACTTTCTCTACCAGTGTACAATTTGTTTTTTGTGACAATCCTACCATTAAAGCAGCCATAAAGAAGGTAAATTCACAAAATCAAGCTCTCTTATAAATTATGGTATATTATTTTGGTTTTTAAAACTATTACAAATATTGCTGATTCTTTTGAAGATTTTCTAGTTGACATGTTCCAAGTCAGGTGGAGTCTGTAATGATAAAAAGTCTCAGAGAGGTAGCCGTGTTAGGCTGCAACTGAAAAAAAGTAAAACACAACAAATGGTCCTGCAGCACCTTAGAGACTAACAAAAATGTGCCCATGAAAGCTCATGATACTGTCTACATTTTTATTAGTCTCTAAGGCTATGTCTACACTGCACGATTATTTCAGAATAAGCTATTCTAGAAGAAATACTCCAAAATAGCTTATTTTGAAATATGACGTTTACACTACAGGGAAGCCTGGAAATTAGTCCGAGGCAGGCTCCCCAAATGTGGCTGTGCTACCTCAAGTTTGAACCCCAGGAAGCCCTGGGGAGTAATTACTTTGAATGGCCTGGGGGAGGAGCACTTTCAAAATAGCAGCAGTGGAGTGTCCACACTACTGCTATTCCAAAACAGCTATTTCGGAAGAGGCGTTTTTCCTCATAGAATGAGGTTCACAAATGCTGAAATCAGCTGCCTGGTACTTTGAAATTATTTCAAAATAACGGGCTAGCTGTGTAGACACTTGCATAGTTATTTCAGAATAACAGGCATACACTTCTGCCAGCCGCTTATGGTTAAAATTTGAGAATTCCTGCAAACACAGCAAATGAATACAAGATGTAAGATCAAAAAGGCTAATTTCAATAGAAAAAAAGCAGTTTAAATCAATTTGATAAATCCATAGGCGCAAATTGCAGTTACTTTGTCATGAACATTTATTCTTAAAAACTCTTAATGTTCTGTTTATTCTCTTTAAACACTCCACAGTGAAACACATGGTACAGCTGTTGGTAGTGCTGCAGTAGTGATCCCAGCTGGGAGGCAGGAAAACACCATTAATGAATTATCCGGGAATTATTTGGTTTTGCATACATTTAAAATCTATTTTTATATGCTTTCATTTACCAAAATGTTTAAAATCAACTGCCCATGAGCCTCTGTCACAGAATGATCTTTTAGAACGTCTTTGTAACGACCTGATCTACAGATGTGTCAAGAAACCACAATACCAGTTAAAGTATGGGAAATGAACATGCTCAGGACTGCTGAAAAACCAGGCCGTTGGTCATTTTAAACCTGCAAAACCAAACCCACCACTGTATCTTAGACGTGACTGGTTAACCAGTAAGCATCACCCTTAATGGGCTAATGCTTACAGGTTATGATTAACTGGCGGGGGCTAGAGCAGCCCCCCGCCCACCTGGCTGTGGAGGGGGTAGAGGCGCTCCAGCCCAACTATGTGGGAGCAGCCCCCCCCACTTCTTCCCCAGTTTAATTGGTTAACCAGTTAAACAATGTTTAACTGGTCAGTTAAATGCAATTTTGCATCTCTACTATATTTGAGCATGTTTAAAAACACCCACAAACAAAAACAGATTAACAAATATCAGCTCCCAGTCTCCTATGACCACAACATGGATTCATCCCACCAACACCTCAGGTTTGCAAATATCTGAATAAATAGAGGAATTGAGCCTTGGATTTTACTGAACCAAGAGAAGGAGAGAATTCCAGAGCATGGAATCACCTTGGAGAACTCAGCTCAAACATAGCAAACTGAACTTTTAATCAAAACTTATTATTTATTGTGTAATTGCAGCATAAAAGGCCGGAGACAGCAGTTTCATCATGTCATTTACACATTGAATAAATAATTTGGTGACATTTCCCAATGCTACTGACAACTAATTTGCAATGATGAAGAAAACTTCAATATCTGAGTTATGGACTAACAAAGTGGCATTGATATTATCAGAGAGTTGCCATGTATGTGAATGAATGAATGAATGAATGAATGCATGAATGAATGAATGAATGAATGAATGAAGTTTATGATGCTTGGGAGCCAGAAAGGTGTTTATAGAAAGAGGCTGTGGGAATCCAGTTTCTCACACTCCATTCATCTTTGGATTAATAGTGTTTTCATCATAAGTAAGGAAATGATTTACTAACCAGTGAATGATTAATTATATGTAGGCACTCTGTAGCACAAGATTTCATCTAGCAAAAGGACTCTCCTGAAATTTTTAAAGATCTATTGGGTGCATATTTTTACTTTTAATTTTTAATCTCATTCAGGCAGTCCCCGACTTCCTGTAGTCAGCCGCTGGTCAGTTTCAGCAGCGGCTGACTTGGGGGACACCTGGGGCAGAGCAGCTGGGGTGCTGCCGGGTTGGTCCAGTAGCACTGTTCCTTGGCGCTACTGGACCAACCCAGCAGCTCTACCCCAGGCGTCGGTGAGAAAAACCTGGTCTGCTGGGGGGGGGGGAGGGCGCGCACTAGCTGCACCCCTCCCCAGCAGACCAGGGAGACGCAGGCGGTGGGACCGCCGAGACATGCCGCGGTCCCGCTGTCCACATCCTCCGCGGCTTTGCTCCGCGTCTCCCTGGTCTGCTGGGGGCGGGGGGTCCCAGCAGACCAGGGAGACGCGGAGCAGCTTTTCTCGCCCCAGAGGACGCGGGCCGCGGGACCGCGGTGCGTCTGAGCGGTCCCGCCACCCGCGTCCTCCAGGGCGAGAAAAGCCCCGTTCATAACTGCGGATCCAACATAAGTCGGATCCGTGTAAGTCGGGGACTGCCTGTATAAAGCCAGAACTTGGGGGAAAGTTTCAAAAAAACAAAACCTTATTCTAGATAGTGTCATGATATAGAGAATAACAGTCCTTTTAAAAAGAGGATATTTATCATAGAAAATGTTAAATTATAGACTGAGGTGAGCAATAAGTGGCCTGCAAGCTGTACCTGACTCATTAGGTTACTTTCTTTACCTGAGCAAGGTCAGTGGCTTCCCACAGGCTGGGCCACTACTTCCCACAGATCCCTGTGATTGGGAACATCAAACTGTGGATAACAGAAGCTGCAAGCCGCCATACCTCTGGACACTCTGGTAAATAAACATCTTCTGGCCTGCCAGTGCTAACCCTGGCAAACCATATTTGGCCTGTGGGCCACTTATAGCCCACTCCTCTTATAGAACCAACCAAAACACACAGACACACAGTTCAAGTTCCAGCTTCATCTCCCTTGTTTATCAGGGACCAAAGTCCAAAGCAGACTGTGAAGTGCTTCAAAAGGATCTCACAAAACTGGGTGACTGGGCAACAAAATGGCAGATAATTCAATGTGGATAAACACAATAATTCATATTGGAAAATACAACCCCAACTGTATGTATAAATAATAGGAACTAAATTAGCTGTTACTACTCAAGAGAGAGATCTTGGAATTACTGTGGATAGTTCTCAACATCCACTCAATGTGCAGTGGGAGTAAAAAACAGCAAACAGAATGTTGGGAATCATTAAGAAAGCGAGAGAGACTAAAACAGAGAATATCTTATTGCCTATATATAAATCCACAATATGCCCACATCTTGAACACTGTGTGCAGATGTAGTCATTTCATCTGAAAAAAAAAACACCTTAGCACTAAAAAAAGTTCAGAAAAGGGCAACAAAAAATGATTAGGGGTATGGAGAGGTTACTATAGCAGGAGAAATTAAGACTGGGACTTTTCAGCTTGGAAAAGAGATGATTAAGGGTGATATGACAGAGATCTATAAAATCATGTCTGGTGTAGAGAAAATAAATAAAGAAAAGTAACTTACTCCTTCCCATAACATAAGAACTAGGGGTCACCAAATGAAATTAATAGACAGCAAATTTAAAACAAACAAAAGGAAGTACTTCTTCACACGATGCCCTGTAAACCTTTGGAACCCCTTCCCAGATTATGTTGTGAAAGCCAAGACTATAACAGAGTTCAAATAAGAGCTAGATACTAAATTCACGGAGGATAGGTCCATCAATGGCTGTTAGCCAGGATGGGAAGGGATGGCATCCCTCGCCTCTGTTTATCAAAAGTTGGGAATGGGCAACAAGGGAGGGATCACTTAATGATTACCAGTTCTTTTCTTTCCTCTGGGAGATCTGGCATTGTTCACTGTCAGAAGACAGAATACTGAGCTAGATGAACCTTTGTTCTGACCCAATATGGCTGTTGTCATGCTTTATGTTCTATCTCCAGCAGGTGCACCATCTTTAAAATAATATCCTTTATCAAGCTACATAACACAGACAACTAGTGGCTGAATGATATATGGTAAACAAATATTTAATCACTGATAGCTTGTAAATTGCTCACCTAAGGCAGTTGAAAGAGTTTGATCATAAGTACAGATTGAAATCTGGAATATTACAAGTCCCAGAAACAAACTATTAACGTTTAAAATAAAAAAGTAATTTAGTTAAATTGGTGCAACCTTCTTGCAGGGACTTTTTAAACTCAATTTTAAAGGGTGTCTAAAATCAATTGACCTTTATCAGCATTTGCCTCTCTCAAAATGAGTTAAGAACATCAACACAAGTGGTTTGCATTGATTTAGCTAAAACTATTTAGAAAATGATTTGACCATACCAGTGCAATTTCTGTGAGATTCCAGAAGCTTCAAAAAGTGATTTTGTTGAAGGATTTGGAAGCCATAGTTCCCAGAGAAACTCTACCTACAGATGCACATCTAATTTCCACAATTTGTTCCACACTGCTTCAAAATCTGGGTAAAACTTAGTAAAGCTACCAGAAATCAGTCAACACCAAAATGGGTATTGCTAAGGCCTTGCATGTTTGTGTATACGAAGTAAACCTGGCTATCTGAGACTGAGCTGTGCCTAGGTGTTTTCTTCATTGTCTTGCGTAAAGAGCAAAAGATACAACGGAAAGAAAGCAGCACTATAGAATCTCTCAGAATTGTAAATGGAAGTTTAATGCATACATGGAAGGAGAAGACTCAAACATCAATCAATAAATAAATAGTTTGTAGACCATAAAAATGAGAGCTCATAACCTAGAATATATCTTAGTGGATTTAAATCACCACATCCTTTTACCAAAATTCCCCAAGTACCTGAGTATATGTCATATGGGACCTTTAGTGGCTCAGAGATCTTTTTGTGGGGCCTTTGGGTCTACTCAGAAATGTGGTGGGTGTATTGAAAACTGTAAAAAATATAAGCTGTCACTTTAAATGCTGGTCCTGCTTAAAGGTTAGGGGGCTCTGTAGGGAACAATGAGATCTGCACCTAGCATACACAATCTTCAGAAGAGCCAGCTTACAGTAAGTTTGAATTAGTTGTGTTTCTCTGTTTTAGGGAGTAGCCTGGTTTTTTCTCTCTCCATTTTTGCAGCGTGTTCTGAATTCTAAGAAATAAGGTAATGTTCAATTAAAGCTTTCAGCAAGACAATTTTATGTTTTCATATAATTTCTTTGCATGTTTGCTGTGAACATGACAAGAGGAAAGTATTTTGCCCCGGCACTGAAGCCCAATTTTTAATATTCATATTTATATCTTTAGAGGCATAATACATATAAAAAGAAACTTGCCTTTACTTTGGGTATCTACCTTCAGAGCCTCAGCTGACTGCAACAGTGACAGAATAACTTGCAAGTCAGTTATCAAACGAAACCAACATCTTAATCTCTACCTGGAAAATAAGAGGCAGCCAATGTGTATTGCAGAGCACTAGTATTGTGTGTCCCTTGAGAGAGAAACCACGAGGTAAGTGGTGGACCATTCTGTACAAGCATCCGTTTCAGACTTGACTTAAGGTGCTGACCAATGCAGTTGTTTAATCTTGAGGTGACCAAGGTACAAATTACAACTGTAAAGTCCATATCTGAAAGAAACTCTCACAATCTCTTGGCCAGATAAAGATGAAACATAGTCACTGATGTAGCTTGATCCTGACTCAAAGATGGCTTTGGAATTCAGACAGGACAAAACTCTCTGCCAAGTCAGCAGCGGGATCAGTATATAAGAGAGATGTGTCCATGGCAGTACTGAAGATGAACAGCCACATCCTTCATAAGCTGTTGCCCATGAATTGCTTTTCCCTCTCACATACACATCAGGTTCCAATAATTTGATCAAAAAGTGAGTGACACATGGATCACTATGATCAGATCTTCATATGGGAGTTACAGGTAGATTTGCCTACCAAGCTGTACACAGGAGAAGGCTTTTTTCCCCACGAGTAATACCTCATCCTCTAGGCTTAATGGGGAGCTGGACATGATTCTTTGATTTCTTTGACAAAGGGCAGGACATACAGGGAAGAAGAGTCATAGCTAGCTATTTCCCTTTTTACCAGCATCACCTCAGTTTGAACCAGCTGTTATTCTAGGAACTGATCTCCTGTAGGCATTCTGATATCTGTGGAAAGTGAAATACAGAACTTGGTGCAAATAATACAGAACTGTCCCGGAAACCTGTGGCCTCCGTCCACCTCTTCAAATCACCTTTTCGAGTATCTAAAACGGTGTTATAAGGAGGAGGAAGAAAAAATGTTCTCCTTGGCTTCTGAGAATAGGACAAGAAGCAATGGGCTTAAATTGCAACAAGGGAGGTTTAGGTTGGACATCAGGAAAAACTTCTTATCAGGGTGGTTAGACACTAGAATAAATTGCCCAGGGAGGATGGAATCTTCATCACTGAAGATATTTAAGAGCAGGTTAGACAGGCACCTGTCAGGGATGGTCTAGACAGTGCTTCATCCTGCAGTGAGGGCAGGAGATGGGACTCGATGACCTCTCGAGGTCCCTTCCAGTTCTATGATTCTATGAAATGGTCTCATATGGATATTGACAAGAGAGAGAGGATGGATCCCTGAAGGATTCTGAAGGTGAAGGATTTTTTAAATGAGAAGGATCTCTTACTCTCTGGGACCTGTTGGAGAGGATTAACATGAGCTATTTCAATAATAGGCCATCTACTTCAGCTGGATCATGCGGATGGGTCAGTACCATCATGCGGATGGGTCAGTAGCAACTTGTGGAGTTGAAAGTGGCAGAGGTTAAATAGTACAGTAGTACTCTTTCTACTACAAGTTTTATTATTTGTAATGATTGATTCCAAAAGAACTAGTCACCACAAGCACAGTCATAGTCTCGTTGTCTCTTAAACTGTATCCAATGACAACTACATAAGAAAAAAAAAATTGCTCTAAGAGGAAATGAGAAAAGCTAAGAATTTCAGAATTAACCATCTCTTGTATCTGAGTTCTACAGTATTTTCCTTAACTTCCTGAGTATTAGAGTATTGTGCTTGCCTTTAGGAAAAGCCCCCTGAAATATAAAAGGTTCTATAGAAACTATTTGAATAGTGTACAGAATGTAATGGAAAATAATATCCTTTCTACTGTATTTTTAACCATCCTATAGAATTTGACAATGGTAATTTTCTAGAGAACAGTTTTTGATTAAACTATAAAATGATTCAAACAAAAATTAAATATATAAATACAATGCTAGAGGTAAGGTAACATTATCCCATGTATTCCACAGGACTCTCTATCAAAGCAGATTTTAGAGGACCCATAACTGTATCACTCTGCTTCTTTGACATCTGTCAATCTTGTAGTGTTCCATAAATGAAACTCTATATAGATGACTATCATTTCAGTATGATGGGATTCAATTTAAGTTAATCTCTGAATTATTTAGGAATTTTCCCCTCCATGATTCAAGGCAGTAAGCTTGTAAATGCTGTCAGAAAAATGACTGATAACTTTATACTCATAAATAATGGCAATTAAGCTAATGCTAAGTATAAATTATTTTAACTGCGTGCACAGATTCTTTCCTCCTTTATTAGATTCAATTTCTTCTTGTTTTCTCATTTTATCTTTTTTTAAATTCATGAGGCACTAGTGGCAGATTTTCTGCTTGACATATCAGAGAAATTGCTCATTTCAACAGCAAAGTAGCATGCCATAACAGTGCATTCAATCCCAGCAGGAAATTCCCCACAACCTCAAATTTAGACAACAGATAAGCTGAAGTTTTTGCAAGTGCATAAAGGCTTCTAAATAAGTATTTCTCCAAACGTACGCAGCAACTCAGCTGGTGGGACATGTTGCTAACTAGCACAATGTATTACAATCAGAACAAGTTTAGGAACATGATTGAACGTGCTTCATGTCACCAGCTAACAGAGATATGAAGAAACAAGTTAAAAACATGAATAAATGTTGCATTTTTATTAGATGCTGACTAAGGATGTTAAATTGTGGTTATCTGGCTAATCGTGTAGTTGATACAAATGGTATCGATTGTACACAATTAGTTGATAAGGAACACTCTGCAGAGCTTCAGGGGAGTAGCTCCTAGAACTGGCTCGCCCCAGAACTGAGCAGTCCTGGCTCGTGCCAGCTCCGGGTGCCACCTGTGCTGTGGCTCTGCATTTTAAAAGTAGTAAGAGCTCCTGGGCTCATACTACATTTAAAATGCAGAGGCGCAGCATCCTCGACCAGCAGGAGCCAGGACTGCTCGGTCCCGGCTAGTGCTGAATCTAGCAACCCTATTTGCAGCAGGCAATCCTGTCCACTGCAAACAATACTTCCTAATAGCTAGAAATGTTCACCATAAATGCATAAAAGCTGCTCTGTCACCAGTTTCTCCCACATGCATCCCCATTCAATCTCAATGTATTTTTCACCTGACTGGTGTGAAGTACCATCCAAAAGAATCTTAAAGAAATTTTATTTCATTATGCTATAGACTGAGGTTGCTTGTATTCTTTTCTTGCTCAAACCCCATTCATCTGGGGTAATTTGCCTTGGTCCTTTCACTAGAGTGTCATATATGGAAGTTTTTTTTCTTAGGAGAGTTGTATAGAAACATTTATATAAATTAGTTAATATTTTTGTTTCCTAATTGACCATATGCCATAACTTCTATTAAGAGTTGACTTATTTTATACAGAAAATTGTCTAGAAAGATGAGATACATAATGCCTGACTTTAAATACTGATACCAGGGGAGAGAGGGCCAGTTACAGTAGCTTTTCCTTTCTAAATAAATTAGAAAACTTCCTCTAGTGAACAGCTAGCTATCCAGATGTATTTCAAGTATATTTGATCTTTGATGCTCTTTAGTTCATGATTTGATTTAAGATCTGGATTATTTACAAGGGTACAGGTTGAACCTCTCTAGTCAAGTGTTTCTGAACGTGTTCCGCAAAATCACTTTGAGAAACACATTAACTGGCCATCTCGGGTTGTTTATTTACTGGTGCCAGAGCCACGTAACCTCGTGACTCCCATTGGCTCCATTTCACTCTCTGCAGCCAAGCAAAGCAATGCGAAGTGGTAGCCCAGCCCATGCTGCTTCTTGCGGCTCCCCTTGGCTGCAAAGAGCAAAATGGAGCCAATGGGAGCCGCGAGGCTCCATGGGCGCGGTGCAGGTAAATAAACAACCCGGGGCGGCCAGTTAATGTGTTTCTCAAAGTGTTCTCGCAGAACACTTTCAGAAACACTGCTCTAGTCCACCACCCTCGGAACCTGACTGGTGCTGAACTAGAGAATTTGCCAAACCATGGGAAATCAATATTGTCTAGCAGCATTACTAACACTTACACAGTTTACTGGGCTCTTATAAGATATTTAAGGGTAAATTAGAGCTAAATAACAGCATGAGAGCCATGACTGGAAGCTGTAAACAAACTTTATGAGACCACAGGAAACTTGGACATGCATATGATAAATGGACATGAGGCTAACTAAAACCATGCCAGAGCATGGATGTTGCCGGACTAGAAATGTTGCTGGACTATCACTGGTGAGGAAAAAGAACTAAACACTATTTCTGTCAAAAATATATAAAGTAGCCTTTGCTAAAGGAGATATGTAAATTTCTGGGTGACATGATTTTTTTATTAATCTGTGTTAGTCTAGCAATGTTTACAGTGCTGCAATTTTCTTGTTCAATAAAGGCCCAGTGTTTAGTTGGGTTAAAGCACTCCAATCTGCTACTGCATCGATCTGGCTGGTTTGACAATACTATAGAATGTTTGGAACAGCTACTCTACTCTTTTTAATACATTTGTATAATGTATCTGCACTCACTCTTGTTTTTTTTCTTATTCCATATAAATGTTAATAGTGTCCTCTGTATTCCCACTAGGCTTTTATCAAGGATAAACACTGAAAGATTTATAAACAATTATTATTATTAGCATTGCTTTAGGGCCTACAGGCCTCATTATGAGAGGTTCTGTACAAGCATATACTGAGAGACTATCTTTGCCCTGAAATTTTATAATCTAAATAGATTTCATGAAGACTGAAGAGATTTTAAAGACTGAAGGGATCATTATGGTAATCTCGTCTGACTTCCCTCATAAAACAGGCCATATAATTTGACCCAATAGCTTGCTGCATGAAACTCATAACTTCTGGTTGAGCTAAAGTACTTTTTTAGAAAGACAGACTATCATATTCAAAAACTTCAGGTGATGGAGATAAACTGTTCCAGCAAATAGATAGATATAAAAAGACAGTAAGATAAAAAAAATGGGAGTAGAAACAGAAGCCTAGAGAGTTCAAATGACTTGCACAATATCAAACAGTAGTCAGTGAAAATGCCAAGAACAGAACTTAGGTTGTGCCAAACTTCCAAGTTCAGCATTCAATCCTATGCTATGGTGGGCAACCTGCAGCCCATCAGTGTTCTATTCGTGGCTGCAAAATGTTGTTTTCTGTCGCCCATGCACAGCGTGGCCAGATTCCACAGGTTTCTGTCCGTGTCATTTTTTTTACATGGGCACCAGCTCCCACCTCTCCTCACTTGCTGCCTCTGCTACAGAGGCAGTGAGGGGGAGGGGGGAAGAAGACATGTGTAGTCATTTGAATTAACCGATAAGCCCAGGCTTAAAGGTTAATCATTTAACCCATTATATTCTAACATCCCTAGGTCTCACAGTACAGTAAATCCAAAATGCACTTCAAAACTCTTCACACACATTTTAACATTAAAGAGAATTTTTCTGAAAGCAAAGGCTGGTGGTCTGCATATTTCATATTGTCAGTGATGTTTGCACAACAGGAAATGCAGGATTTATTACATGACTGTTTGAGAAGCAACACAGCTGGCAGAAACTGTACTGAGGCAGATAGCTTTATTTGGTTACACTGAAGTAAAGTATTGCTGGCATACTACCTCTCTACTTAGGTACAAGACTGAAAAGAAAAATATCAGAGATCCCCAAAGTGTCACAGAAACCTGATAGACTATGATGTCCGGATGGCTTTAATGTTTTCAAAGGGAAAAAAAAGAAACAAAAAGAAACAGAAATAGAAAAATTAAAAAATACTTATTTTAAAACATTCAATATATACATGGAAAGAACCCCATACCAACATAAAAAATAAATATCTCCTGCTCCCAGTGCAGTCAACAAGAGTATTGCTATTACCTCCAATGAAAGTAGGGTAAGATACTTTATTTTAAACATCAGCTGATTTACCAGCTTATTTCTTGAAGAGTGAAATATCCTTCATTTCCAAGTCTAGGTTTTCTATTACCTGTTCATAATAATCAATCAGGCAGAATGCTGCAATGTAATCTCACTGATAGCATTCAGAACTCAGTAATAGTTTGATAAAGGCAAAGATATCTGCACTGCCACAGCTGAAGCAAACATCTACAAATAAAATTTGTCCAAGCAGAACTAATGTATTTTCTGGTTTCTTATAGCTACTCTGTTTCAAATCACTTTTCTGAGTCAACCAGAGAGCCATATCTGTGTTCCTTCATCAAGGATTCTCAAGATTTCTTCAGTTCTACACTGTCATTACCAAAAAGAACTCTGGATTAGTACAACCTCTTTTAATTGCTATGGGCGATAGCCCTCTGCAGACAGCTACCAATCAGAGTTTAAGTGGGCCACTGAGTTTGTCTTGGCCTGCTGCTCGGTAGTGAACTGCACTGTCTCCAAGATCTTGTCTTCTTGGAGGAAAACAGAATTCAGTCCAGTTACACCAGGGATGAGCAATAATTTTTGATGAGGGTGCACTCCAAGATTTTGGTAAGTAGTGAAGGGCCACACTCTTCCATGATATTAATGGAGGAAATTCAGGGTCTGGATAGGGTTGCCAGATGGTTTAACCAAAAATTCCGAACACTCTCCCTCCCCCACCAAAAAAACACTGTTGAGGAAAAAAAAGTGTGTGTATGTGCTCACCTACTTGGTGAGCAGAAGTGATTGCTAGCAAGAAGGTAAGATTTATGGTGAGTGATGCCAAGTCACAGGTCGCCAACGGTTCGAATGGGGGGTAGGTACGAGTATCAAGAATTAGCCCGAGTTCCCATACAGGTGTGGGTTCTCTCCTTGGAGGATATGTAGGTCTTTTAAAAAGCGCTTGACCATGGATGGGCAAATATGCAATAACCATCTATCGACTGTCTGGAGGCAGAAATTGCTGCCAGATGCACTCTTATTGATGATAATGCCACGATGCAGGAGGTAATTAAGGATGTGATGGATAGGACAGTCCAGTGAGTCCAGGCCTTTATAAGTACATCATGAGTAGAAGCGCCGCCATTTATGCAGGTAAGACGTTTGTGTGGAATCGTGTCTACTGTGTATATGTTGTATCTCCTGGGAATAAATTAGTTCTGCATGTTGTAACTGGCTATGAGCCATGCTGTGAGGTGTAGGAGATCGATTTGTAGATGTACCTTTGCTAGCATTCCTTGTGTCAGAAGGTCGGAGCGCTCTGGGAGATGATACAGAGGACACAAAGACATTTGAACGAGTATCGTAAACCACGACTGTCTGGGCCAAAATGGGGCTATCAGAATGACTGAGGCTTTGTCTGTTAAGATCTTTTCCAGCACCTTTGGGAGAAGGGGAATGGGAGGAAAGGCATAAAGCTCGTGGCTCCAATCCAACAGCAATGCATCTCCAAGGGACTTCGGTCTGATTCTCGCTCTGGAGCAGTATTTGGGACATTTGGCATTGTGGTGCGTTGTGAATAAGTCTATAGTGGTGCACCCCCACCGTTGGAAGATATGCCTCACTATATCTTGGTTGAGTGGCCATTAATGTTGTGGAAAAAACAGTCTGCTGAGAGTATCAGCAATCATCTTATCCCTGCCAGGGAGGTATGATCTCATGGTGAATGCACCAGTTCCATAGTTTCATCACCTCTGTGCATAGAGTTTTGGATCGCGCTCCAGCTTGACAGTTGATATAGTAAACTGTAGTTATGTTGTCGGTCAAGACTTGAATAGCGCGACCGTGAATGATGGCTGTGAATCATTTGCATGTGTTGAATACTGCCCTTAGTTCCAATAAATTTATGTGTTGGGAGAGATTCTTGTAGACTCCATTTGCTTTGAGCGTGGGATTCCCTGCAATGGGCTCCCCATCCGAGGACGGAAGTGTCTGCAGTAACTTGTACTGTAGGCTGTGGTCGGTGAAAGGGAACACCCTTGAGCATATTGTCAGGGAATGCCCACCACGCCAGGGAGTCTTTTACTGTTATAGGCACTGACACTTTTCAGCGTATGTCATGATTGCCTGGGCGATAGATGGAAGCTACCCAATGTTGAAGGCACCTGAGATGTAATCTTGCATGTTGGACTACGTAAGTGGTCACTGCCATGTGCCCCATGAGCGGCAAGCAGGTGAGTATGGATACCTTTGGGCTGATAGGAACAGTTTGAACGAGGCTCTGTATGGTATGGAATCTGGTTAGTGGGAGATAAGCTCTGGCCATTGTAAAATCTAACCGAGCCCCAATGAATTCAAGGGACTTCTGAGGTGTAAGAGACAACTTTGGGAAGTTGATCATGAGCTCAAGGGTCTCGAGTAGCGTTCTTGTAATGTTTGTGGCACGTATTGCCTGTTCGAGGGAGTGCACCTTGATCAGGCAGTCATCTAGATACGGAAATATCATGATGCTGTGTCTGCATAGATGTCCTGCCACTACTGAAAGAGTCTTCAAAAAGACTCTGGGCACTGATGATAGGCCAAATGGGAGGACCTTGTACTGGAAGTGGTCCGTACTACAAGAAATCTCAGGAAACGTCTGTGCGCTGGGTGTATTGTCACATGAAAATACGTGTCTTGTAAGTCAAGGGATGTAAACCAATCCCCATTGTCGAGTGCTGGGATAATGGAAGCTAGTGTCACCATCTTGAATCTGTTTGTCGAAGATATCGGTTGAGTCTTTGGAGGTCCAGGATAGGTCTCCATCCCCCTGATTTTTTCTCTGTTAGGAAATAACGAAAATAGAACCCCTTGCCGTGAAATTGGTGTGACACTCTCTCCACAGCGCCGATATGTATTAATCACAGGACCGCTTGCATTAGGAGGGCCTCGTTAGATGGGACCCTGAAGAGGGACGGGGAAAGAGGGGAGTTTGGGGGGAAAGAAAGGAAAGGAATTGTATAGCCTGATGTCACTAGCTCCAGGAACCAATGGTCGGTGGTGATGGCGAGCCACCTGTGTTGGTAAAGTCGTAGTCTGTGATGAAATAGATTCCTCAACAGTGGGTGGTGGGGGAAATGGTCTGCAGTCCCTCGACGATCCTGTAAAACTGGCTGCCGGTTGTTCTGGGAATTGGTTGATCTGTTGGTCTGAGGGAATCGTTTTTGTTGTCTTGGTTTCCCCCGTTGTTGAGGTTTGTATTGTCTAAATCTCAGTGTGGCATAAGAGAAGGGTCTCTGTCTGGTATATGGGGTGTATCGTTTTCTGTGGCATGGTGGTGTGTACAACCTGAGGGTCCTGAGCGTTGTTCTTGTGTCTTTCCCGGAATGCAGTACTTGATCTGTCTTTTCCGCGAACAAGCTCTGTCTGTCGAAAGGCAGATCCTCTATTTCGGTCTGTAATTCCTTGGGGACCGCAGCCATATGGAGCCATGATGATCTGTGCATCACTACAGTAGCAGCTGTAGTACATGCTGCTGCATCTGCTATTTCTAGGGCAATTTGTAACACCACTCTAGACGATATATAGCCTTCTTGTACTATGGAATTTAATAGTTGTTGTTTGTCCTCAGGAGGGTGTTCAATAAGCGTTACCAATTTCGTATAATTATCGAAATTCTGGTTGGACAAAAGAGCTGCGTAATTTGCTATCCTGAGGGTTAATGTTGCGGAGGTATAAACCTTCCTTCCAAACAGGTCCAGTCGTTTCCCTTCTTTGTCGGACACTGGATTCTTGTATTGGGGCGCTTTTGCTCTATGTTGGGCGGCATCCACAACTAGCGAGTTGGGTTGAGGATGCGTGAAAAGAAACTCCATGCCTTTCAATGGCACGAAGTACTTCTTATCTGCCCTCTTATTTGTTGGTTGAGAGAAGGCTGGAATCTGCCATATCTCACTGGCAATCTTGAGGATTGTGTCATCTAGCAGTAAAGCCATCTTGGACTTTTGCAATGGCTGAAGGTTTTTCAATTGCCAGTGTTGTTTTTGCTGCACTTGGAGGAGTTGTACCTCTTGTGACTCGGCAACTCGTTTAAAGAACTTGTGAAACTGCCGGATGTCATCTGTTGGTGATGAGTCTCCCGGAAAAACTGCATCATCCGGCGAAGAGGAGGACTGGTCCGTGGGTAACTCTGCATTCGATTGCTGTTGTTCGATTGCCTGAGTCTCCTGTGGTGCAGATTGGCGAGCTGGTAACAGTGTATCTCTTGATGGGGTAGGAGGTCGTGTAGGCGCCTCTGAGGGTGTGCGCAGCCTGCTATGAGAATGTTGGCCATCATGGTGATTAGGCGATCTGGAGCGTGAATGTTCTGTGAAATAGTGATGTCGCCTGTGGTACACAAACAATGTCTGTGTTTGTAATGGTGTCTTAGAGAATAGTAGGGAGAGTATGTTCTCCTGGCTGAATGGTAGTGGCTGGAGCATGGAGATCTGGTTGATGATCTCAGTGAACAAGATCTGCTCCTTGAATGAGATAGGTATCGGGATCTCCTGTAGTGCCGATAAGACAAGGCGACTATTGGCGTGAGTAGCTGTGATGTTGCTCAACTGGTCTGGAGCAAATATCTTGATCTGAATGCAGCGAGAGGAGAGGAGATGAAGATTGAGGCTGTGGGGAGAAAGCTGCCAGAGCCGGGCTAGGAGATGGTGTTATCATTCTCCTAGACCTGTGCCTAGCCTTCTGAGGTATCGGAGAAGATTTCCGGAGCTGCAAGGCTACGTCTTGTCTCAGTGCCGCTGGTAGTGTTTGTGCTGGAGCCATTGTTTGGAATGCTGGTGCAGCGGCAGGGGACACTGGTGCCGCAGGACTCAGTGCCGATCTACCAGGTGATGACGGCGGGCTTGGTGCCGCTGCTGGTGTCGAAGGGCTCGGTGCTGCAGTTTGCAGTGCCAGATGAATTGGTGCTGCGATAGGCGGTGCCATTGTTAGGGCTTGTCTTCTTGGTGCCGGTGCTGAGTCAGCCCTGGGCACTGATGAAATAGCTGGTGACGCTTCTTTAGAAAGCGCCGGACTTGGCGCCGATGTACTTCGGCTCGAGAGACGCTTTTCCATATGGTGAACAGGGGCTGTTCCTGATATGCCGGGCTTATCTCCCACACACAGTCTCTTGGATGATGAGTGGCAGGGAGAGGAAGGCTTTCTTTTGGTCGTGGGTGGGTCACTGTGTCTCACCCGGTCTGTTGATCCCGGTCTGGGAGTACTTGTCTGCAGAGGCTGCAGGGCCTTATTGAAGAGCAGCATTTTTAGCTGCATTTTGCTATCTCTTCTGGCCAGTGCCATGAGTTCAGTGTAATGTGGGCATTTTTGAGGGATGTGCCCCTCGCCCAAGCACTTAATGCAACTCACGTGTCTGGCAGACGTGGGCATTGGGTCTCGGAACTCCACACACTTTTTAAAACCCGGAGATCCTGGCATCGTTGATGTTGTTACGGAGAATATATATATTAAATTATTACACACATAGATTTTTTGTTTGTTTGTTTTAACGAACTATAACAAACTATACTTAAGAACTAGACTAAACTATGACTACAGCTATCTATATAACTAATTCTAATATAACTTTTTCCTCAGGTCTGAGGAGATGCAGTTCACTCCGCCTGTGACCATGGATGGTTAGGAGGAACTGGACTATGCACACGCTCAGAAATGGTGCAAAAGGCACACGATGCCTGCTGTGCATGCGTGGTCCAGCTGGACTATGGCTGACAACTCACTGACCTGCAGTGCCAGGATGAACCTGACACCTGAAGTGGAGCACTCATGGGGGTTGCTACTCGAAGAAGAATCAGAAAATACGGAACATTTTAGGTGTCCAGTATTTTCTGATTTTTTTTTACTGGACAGGAGGTGAAAATACCAGTCTGTCCGGGTCAATAACAGACACCTGGCAACCCAAGGTCTGAGATGGAGGATGGGTGCAGAAGGGAACTTGAGTTAGGGGACTGGGGTACAGGAGAAGGTGTGGAGTCTGACTAAGTTTGGGTGAATGAGAGGGTTGTAACTAGGAAAGGGGATTGGGATGCAGCTGGAGATGTGGGGTTAGGGAGGAGATATAGGTGGTGCAGAAGGGGGTCCAGAGAGTTTGGGAGGGAGTTGTGACCTGAGGCAGGGGGAGAAGGGATAGGGGACTAGGGTGCAGCAGAGGATGCAAGATTGGGGAGAAGGTACGGATGGAGGAAAGAATTCTGGTGGAGGGATGTAGGAGGGTGTGCAGGTTCTGGGAGGGAGTTGTGACCTTGAATGGGGGGGGGGGGAGCAAGAAGGAGTGCATAGGGTTTGGGTGATAACCTGGAGCAGGAGGGGATGGTGACCTGGAACAGGGAGTTGGAATACGGGAGGAGGTTGGGTGTCAGATGCAGGGTCTGGCTCGGAGGTGCTTAGGTGCTTACCTAGGTGGCTCCTAGTCAACAACCCAGTGGGACCCTCAGATGGGCTCTATGCCTGATGTAGCCACAGGCTTCTCAAAGCGGCCAGCAAATGGGGCCGTGTGCTTCTTTGTGCCACGCTCCCTGGGAACAGCAGACTTCACATGCTGCTTTCTCTAGCACAATCATCTCAGCTCTCATTGCCAGCAAGGGGCAGGTGGTGCGTAGAGGCACATGGCTGCAGCAGCTGGCCACTTTGAGCAGCCTGGGTCTGTGGCAAGTAGGAAGCCTGCCTGAGGTTCCCGGTGGGCTGTGGGCCAAATCCAAAGCCGTGGCAGGCCAGATCTGGCCCGTGAACCCTATTTTGCCTGCACCTGGTTTAAAGGTTAGGTATAGAAAATATATATAATGTGAATAAACAGGAAACCATTTGGGATATTTTGTTTACTATCTTTTGTTGATCAGTTATTTGCTCAGCTTTCACCATGATTGTTAAGATTCACACAAAAGTTTTTGTTATTCACTAAACAAGACGACTTCAGTGACATTTGTTTTTTAACAGTGTATTATATTAGGGAAAAAATGCCTTTCACAATGTTTGGGTATCCCAAAGATGCTCTTGACTACAAACAAAAGCAAAAAAATTCTAGGAAAATGATAGAACAGACTAATATGAAAATGTCTGATTGTGAAAAGCAGGATGTAAATAAATAACAGAAGGTCACATGGTAATGAATGTTCTCAGTAAAGCCCTTGATATTCTACAAGGCTAAACGTCCTACATTTGCTCACAGATGTGGAAATAAAAGAACGTGGGCAATTGCAGAACCACACTGATGATATCAAATTTCAAAATACATTGGCAGAGCCAACAGTGAGCTACAGACTAGGATTCATGAATTAGTATCTGATAGGGATGTGAAAGTGTAACTATGTAATGTAAAACTCCAGTGGTCCGGCATCCAATGGTCCGGCACCATCTGGAACCCGGAAGTGCTCTGGGCAGCCGGACAATACGAGCTGCTCTGTCCCCGGCTTCCCTGAGTCAGCCGCTGGTCAGTTTCAGCAGCGGCTGACTTGGGGACGCTTGGGGCAGAGCAGCTGGGGTGCTGCCTGGTTGGTCCCAAAGCGCCGCCCCTTGGCGCTGTGGGACCAACCTGGCAGCACCCCAGCTGCTCTGCCCCAGACGTCCCCAAGTCAGCTGCTGATGAAACTGACTAACGGCTGACGCCGGGAAGCCCAGGGCAGAGCAGCTGGAGTGCTGCTGGGTTGGTCCTGCAGCGCCAAGGGGCGCACCCCCCCGACTCCACCCCAGACCCCTCATCACCCCCCCTTCTGATAGTCCGGCATATTTGATAATCCGGCATCCCCTGGGTCCTAAAGGTGCCAGATTATCAGAAATTTACTGTACATGGTTACACGTAGGTTCATAGCGCACAGCAGCGCAGGGGGTTGGGGCACAGCACACACACACATGGGGAGATGGCCTAAAGCATCGGCTCCCCTGGAGCCAATTGTCCTGCCCTGCATGTACCAGCTGAATTTCAGTGGTTGCACAGTTTCTTAATTGAATGCATGTTAATCCCTAGTATCTGAAGCTGTGGCTATATTGCCACTTTACTGTGCTGAAACTTCTCGCTCAGGGGCATGAGAAAACAAGACATCAGACCTTTAAAATAGCTAGGATACTCCATGAAAATGCTGTGACTCCGAGAAGTCATATAATACAAATTAAGGGCTTGTCTTCGCTTCCTAATCAGCACGAAACCAGTGCTGCTGCAATCTATGTAGTGGTGGTGATTTAGTACATCTGCTGAAGGTGCTCTATGATGATGGGAGCATGAGCTCCAGTTGATGTAATTAATACACCTCAAAGAGAGGCAGATGTGTGTCATGGGAGAGCATCTCCTGCCAACATAGTGCAGTGTAGATGCACATTAAGTTACCCTCAGGATGTTTTTTTTCATACTTTTGAGTGATGTATCTTACATTAACTTAAGTGGTAGTGTAGACAAGACCCAAGACACGGCTAGGTAGATTCTTGTATTAGCCCATCACTGTAATATCCAAGTGCCTTAGCTAAGTTAGGCATTGATTTTTGAATCCTGCAAAAGTTATCAACTAAACACTGAGTACTCAGATGAAAGTTACATCTCTGCAGTTGCAAAAGGACTTGATAAGGCTATAAATATAAGGGAAACAGAGCTGACAAAGTGGAAGAGCTATTTCAAAGAGCTATTTCTTGAACGCAACAGTTCCATTTTGACAATACTGGAAGCATTTGTAAACTGTACTCCCTACTGTTTTGATTACAGTGTGTGCACTCTTCGAAGGTATCCATGGAAACTTAAGAAAGAGGTGCTGGATTTGTTATTTATTTGGCACAGGGAAAAGGGGCTAATTGCCAGTCTGTCTGATACAACCACAGCTATTTAAATTTTTAAAAGTGGAGAGAGCTAAGATGAAATCTAATGGATCAAACTGTTAGACAGACCAGGAATGTATTTCTCACCCAACCCAGTAGCATAAGACATTAAGAATACTTTAAAGAAATTGTGATATTTAAGCTCTCATTACTTGCTGTTATAGACAACCAGCCTGTTCCTCTCACAGAACAGGGATAAGCACAATTCTTCACCAGATCCCAAGATAAAGGATGCCAATATCTGGTATCACATGACAAGGCCATGAAGGAGAGGGCAGCATGGGGATTCCTGTATGGCACAAGGAACTGGAGATCCTCCCAATGAGGAAAGAGCAGGCAAATGACCTGCTCTATACACACACAACTTCCAGTAGAGAGAGGGTGCGGGTGATGTCCAGACCCCAGCAGAGAGAGAAGTGTGGATAGCTGATCTAAACACCCAGAAGGTGAAAGAATGCAGGCAATGCTTCCAGAAGATGATGTGGGATGTGCAGTGTGGTACAGATTTCCCCACGTTGATTCTGCATTGGAAAGTAATAAATGCTGGGCTCTAGGTCTCCTTGTCCAGAAAGGCAACTGCAGGTAGGGAAGTTCACTGAGGGAGATTTAGGGATAGAGCAACATTGGTCTACATGGGTGGGATGATGACATCCACAGGTTCAGTTAAGTATGTACAGTTCTCGATGCTTATCTGAGCCTCAAACCTTGTAAAGATCTTTCTAGCAATTTTAAAATAACTTAAAAGTTCACTAAATATAGAGAACAATCCATAGAGTGCGTGGGCCTTGGCTCCCAGATCAACAATGGAAGAGAGAAAAGGAACAGAACTGATATTCAACACGTGGAGTGGTACTATTAAGGATTCTCCCTTAAATGTAGCTGTGATTAGGAATTTCCTGTAGCTCTGTGTAACTCTGTTTTGCATAACCTTTAAATCAGATTCTGCTCCACATCTAGAGCCTTTGAGGTGTCATAGTGGCTATAAAGGGCCAATAAAGCTGTCTTCCTGGCCTTGGTCCTGGGGGCGCAAAGTTGAGAACTGGGGAGGGACAAATAGTTCTAAACTTTTGTGGCTGTGGGATCCTGGAACTGCAGAGTCTATCTAGACTCTGGTGTAATTTATGACAGCCTCAAGGTTGATCAAAGTTATTCTTGATTGCTTGTGTCCCCAAGCAGATGTTCAGACAGCCAGGGATTGCCAGAGTGCAGGGACACCCAACTACAGCCTTTTCTGGGACATGCCACCTGTGGCATAGAAGCTGATACTGCAGACTTATGCTTATGGACAATTCTTTTTCATAGGACTCCTCCTCCACTTGCCAGTTTAACTGGGATTAAAGCTGCTGTGACACTACCGCAATGCGAATCAGCCATAACGAAGCCAAGGATCTTGACAAGCAATGTGAAGTGGCTATGTCAACACACTGCCAGACCCAAATTGTACACAGGGTACAAGGCAGTGGAGACTCATACCCAGCAACTTCCTAAAGCAATTCTCATATGTCCTTTACCCACCCTTCTGCAGTCCTAAATAGTGACACTCAGGAGATAAGAACAAAGGCCCTCTGTGCTGAGAATTCTCTCTCCTGTCTTTTAGATTCAATTTGTAAAAGAAGGAAAAAGAGAGTATTTTAGTGCATTCTATTTTTAGACTGACTACATTTTACTCTTCTGTTATGTGATAACATTTTTTAAAACCCTCTGAACCAGACTTGGGAGGAATTTCCTGTTAAAATATCTATTTATCCTTTACCAGTTCACTGTGGCAATTTTACTTTTAAAACACTGCATTCTCTGTTTTAAAAATACCTTGTGGTTTGATGAAAAGATTCCATGTATTTATTTATCTATGTTACATATGCATTACTATGCCACTCACCACCACAGCAAATGTGCAAAGTATCAGCACTCATATCTTGTCATTAAGAAACACAGTATTATTTATTTCTAACCAAACTATGAGTTTGGTCTACTCATTGATTTTGCTCATGAGGGTAAATGTTAATCAGGTGCACAGTTCAGCTCACTTCAGTGGCACTGAGTAAAATGTACTCCTAGGAGTACAGCTTGTAGGAATAGCCTCAGCTATGACAGTGGAGCACTCAACGCATCTGAGGGACAGACTCAAACTGTCCATTGTATCCACCCCATTCTGAGACTGCCCTGACACAGAGGAGAATAGAATTAAAGTGCCCGGGAGCACTTACGGCAGTTGGTAGTCATCAGGAGACAAATATACCAGCCACAGGAATGCTACAGAGGCTGAAGATGTTATAGAGCGGTTATTTGGCTAATCATGTAGTCGATACCATTTGTATCGACTACACGATTAGTCAATAAGGGCCGCTCTGCAGAGCCAGAGATGGGGTAGCTCCTGGAGCTGGCTCGAACTGGGACTGAGCAGACTATGCACCTGATTAACATTCACGCTGGCTCTATCCCGCTGTGGCTCTGCATTTCAAATGTAGTAAGAGCCCCCAGCACCGGCTCCTGTTCCCCTCCACTTGCTGCCTCTCGTACAGCAGCAACAAGTGTGTGTGTGTGGTGGGGGGAAGCAAGTAGTGAATACTCCACTCGACTATCCAATAAGTTTATGTTTATCAGGTAGTCAAGTAGTTGACTACTAGCTTACATCATTAAAGAGGCCCAATACCCGTTCAGATTTCCATTACGGCTGTCAATTGACCTGCGTTAACGCCTGCGATTAATGCAGGACAGAATTAACGCATTAATCCTTTTAACACGTTAATCGCAGGCATTAATGCTGCACTGGCCCTTTGCACCGGCCCTCCAGCTGATCCCAAGCTTCTGCACCATTGCCCCTTTGAAACGCGGTGCTGCCCCTTTGAAACACTGTTACTGCGTTTCAAAGAGGCAGCACGTGATTAATTGCAATTATTTTTTTAAATTGCTTTACAGACCTAATTTCCACTATGTGATGATGACACCTCTACCCCAAGAGTCATATCCCCATTATTTGGGTACACCAGTGTGCTCAGGGCCTGTATATTTAAGAGCTTTAGAACTCTCTCACATTAGTTCTGTCTGCTGCTCTACCCTCTTTCCTGCTGGTGAATTCAAGCTGAACAGACCTAAGTGTCACTCAATAACCTTCATTCTTTCCTACTACTTCAAATTCTTAAATTTAATGAGGCTGTTAGATGGAAAGCTGATGAAGGCTATGCACATGCCTAATATGTAAATAAAGAAAATAATTATGAAGAGGCAAATGGCTCAAAACTTAGTACTTAACAAAGAGGTATAAGGTACTCACTTGCAAACTTGTGGAGATTGTCAAATTAAATTTATATTAAAAAAAAGAAATACAGCCAAACAATTACCTCACAAAGTTTGCTAATAGTTTAAAGGCTATTAGCCAGGGGATAAAATGGTGTCTTTGGCCTCTGTTTGTCAGAGGCTGGAGAGGGATGGCAGGAGACAAATCACTTGATCATTGTCTTCGGTCCACCCTCTCTGGGGCACCTGGTGCTGGCCACTGTCGGTAGACAGGATACGGGGCTAGATGGATCTTTGGTCTGACCCAGTACGTCCGTTCTTATGTTCTTATGTTTATAGAACAGCATATTGATGGACAGCAGATTAAGCTCTTTCCTCTTCTAAACTTATAAAAGTACATTTACATGAAACTTTTCTTTTATTCATGCTTTCCATAATTATTTATTTAGACCAAGAGTGATTTCAGCACACTGAAAACAGCTAAAACAAATATTCACAGCTCCTGTTCTACAGAACATACTGTGATGGGGTGCAGTCACCATAGACTCCTTGGGATTGTTTTCTAGCGTGCTGATCATGACACTAACATGCGCCTTCTTGCTCTCTTGGGCTCCCCACCACCCGGTCGTGCTGGGCCAGATTCTCTGGTCTCCCCCAGACATTGCACAGAGTTGGGGTTACCATCCCTCTGAGGAGCAATGCAGACACTGAACCACTTCAGCTCTGGGAAGATGCAGTTCTAGGTCACAGCACCTATGAAACCAAACCCCAAAAGGGATCAAAATCCCACATAAATCCTTCTTTGTGTAAAAAGTTTTACATGATGAAAGCTCATTCATAAACCTCCTTTATCAATGAAAGAGGAATATGTACACTGATTGCCTCCTCCCATAATAACTATTTACACTAGCCCTGATAGTAAACAAAAGTGTTTTTATTATATACAAACAGTAGGATTTAAGTGGTTGCAAGTGAAAACAGACAGGTCAAAGTAAGTTACTAAAAAAATTATGTGACAGACTGCTGGCTAAGCCAGAGCTCTGCTACTACAGCCTGGCTGAAAGGGCAACTGAAGCCAGCTGAGCAAGCCCATGCCTGAGGGGCTAATAGGAAGCAGCTGTGAGCCTCATTAGCCAGAGGACTAGATAAGGCAGCCAGAGGGGAAGTGGAAAGGAAGGAGCCAGAGAGTAGCTGAGTGTGCTCCCCAGCCAGCTAGATAGGGTAGGTGACTTAGCTCCTGGAAAAACAAAGCTCTGTAAATAGAAGGTGGTAGGAAGTTGGCACAGACAATAAAAAGACCCGGGTGACTGCACAAACTAGGTTCTCTGGGTGATTTGTGGCCAAAGAAGGGGATCCAGAGCATGGGGCCTGAGCAAGGACCTTGCCACAATGAAAAGAAAATGCATATTAATCATAGAATCCTAGGGCTGGAAGAGACTTCAGGAGGTCATTGAGTCCAGCCCCCTGACCAATTAAGTTAACTGAATAAAGTTCTAATTCACTAAAAGACTTATTGCAAGCAGATTCTTAACCTAAAGAGCTGTTCTTATTTCAGGCAAGTCTTCAAGTCAAAGACCATCTTTCACTCTAACTTGGTTCTCCAGTTCTTTGTTTCCAATCCAGCTGAAAACAAAGATCTGATGACCTTTCCTTGCTTAAACAGACTTTCTCTTGGGGATGGGAATCTTTTGTTCTCCATTCCCTCTTCCCTGGAAAATTACCTGGTCAAACTAGAATCCCAGTACATGCTAGTGTAGTCACATGCCAAAGATAATTGGACTAGTAAGACCTTATAGGACAAGGCTGTTTACAAGTCATTAAGTTCATCAACCGGTTTAAAAGTATAAACACATGCACCAATAAGATATACAGATGATGCCGAATGCAACATTAAAATTCATAGGTTACATAAGGTATTTTGTCCAAAGCATCTTCAAGTTATGTATCTTATATTCATAAGCCAATTTTCATAAACGTGGGAGGGGAATGTCACACATGCAATCTAATATAGACAAGGAAGGAAACTCAAAAACACTTAGCTGACTAATGTTACCTTTCATTGAAGCCAATGGTAAAACTGGCAAAGATAGGCAAAACCATTTTTGGAAACCCCATCTATCGGGCTGATTTCCTGCCTGGTGTTCCTTCACCAAAGCTGGAGTAATGTCAGTAATGAGTTTAGCTCATATTTCATGAGAAGAGTCTAGACAAATGTACTGAAGATGGACTGGATACTGGTGTGTTAGTAAGAAAATGCTGGAACCATTCAAAGAGCACTCTGCAACCCTTTGCAGAAAACTGTTTTAAGAGTGGATTTGAATGGGCAGAGGGGGGTTGACTGGTGAACATGGAGGCTGTGTCTAGACTGGCCAGTTTTTCCGAAAAATCAGCCGCTTTTCCGGAAAAACTTGCCAGCTGTCTACACTGGCCGCTTGAATTTCCGCAAAAGCACTGACGATCTCATGTAAGATTGTCAATGTTCTTGCGGAAATACTATGCTGCTCCCGTTCGGGCAAAAGTCCTTTTGCGCAAAAGGGCCAGTGTAGACAGCTGAGATTTGCTTTCCGCAAAAAAGCCCTGATTCCGAAAATGGCAATTGGGGCTTTTTTGCGGAAAAGTGCGTCTAGATTGGCCACGGACGCTTTTCCGCAAAAAGTGCTTTTGCGGAAAAGCGTCTGTGCCAATCTAGATGCTCTGTTCCGAAAATGCTTTTAACGGAAAACTTTTCTGTTAAAAGCATTTCCGGAAAATCATGCCAGTCTAGACGTAGCCGGAGAGAAAATAAGGAACAGCAAGCAAGATTTTAAAAAAAAGTGGGAGTACGTAAAGGGAGTGGTTGTGAGAGAGGTTTAATTTGGCATAGGGAACTGTGGAAAATAATTCAGTAATGTGGCCAGGAGAGGTGCTGTGCACAGCCCTGAAGGAAAAGACCAGAATACTGAACTTAATGCAGCAGCAGAACCCCTAACTGGAATCAAAGTTGACAGCCACATACTAAGGATGTTAAGGACTAGTCGACTATCCGATAAGCAAATGCTTATTGGACAGTCGAGTCGACTAGTCAATTCCTCCTCCCCTACCCACTGCCTCTATCAGACAGAGGCAGAAGGGGGGGGGGGGCGGGCATAGTTCAAAGCAGCAGCGCCGCACGGAGCCCATACCCGCTCTGTGTGATGCTGTCGTTTGAAACGCCGCCTCGGGAGCATGGCATTTCAAAGCGGAAGCGCCCTTATGGAACCTGGAATCAATGAGAGACTCAGAGTCCCCATCTGATCCGGGACTCCATGCTTCGTTGCTGCTTTGAAATACCATGCGGAGCCCGGGGTCAGCTGGGGACTCCTCAGCTGATCCCGGGCTCCGTGAGGCATTTCCACGAAACCCGGGATCAGCTGGGGACTCTCCAGCTGCCCCATGTTCTAGGGAAATGCTACACTGACCCCAGGCTCCATGAGAGCGCTTCAGCTTTGAAATGCATTTCAAAGCTGGCACGCCCACGTGGGACTTCCCCATAAGAAAGGCCATACTGGGTCAGACCAAAAGTCCATCTAGCCCAGTATACTGTCCACTGACAGCAGACAATACCAGATGCCCCAGAGGGAGGGATCACAATAGGGAATCCTCATGTGATCCCTCCCCTGTCACCCACCTCCAGAGAAACAGAGACTAGGAATACCATTCCTACTGATCCTGGCTAATAGCCATTCATGGGCCTAACCTCCATGAATCTATCTAGCTCTTTTTTGAACCCTGTTAAAGTTTTAGCCTTCATCTCATCCTCCGATAAGGAGTTCCAAAGGTTGACTGACTGTACGCTGAGTGAAGAAAAACTTCCTTCTGTCTGTTTCAAACATGCTGCCTAAAAATTTCATTTGGTGACACCTAGTTCTTTTATTGTGGGAATAAGTAAATAACTTTTCCTTATTCATTTTTTCCATACCAGTCATAATTTTATAGACCTCTATCATATCCCCTCGTAGTCTCCTCTTTTCTAAGCTGAAAAGTCAAAGTCTTTTTCTCTCTCTTCAGATGAGACCCATTCCAAAGCCTTAATCATTTTTGTTGACCTTTTCTGAACCTTTTCCAATGCCAATATATCTTTTTTGACATGAGGTGAGCACATCTGTACACAGTATTCAAGATGTGGTTGCACCATGGTTTTATATAGAGGCAATAAGGGTATGTCTACACTGCCACCCTAGTTCGGACTAGAGTGGCTAATGTACTCATTCGAAGTTGCAAATGAAGCCCAGGATTTAAATATCCCGGGCTTCATTTGCATCTTGCCGGGTGCCGCCATTTTTAAATCCCCGTTAGTGCAGACTCTGTGCCCGCGGCTACACGCGGCACGGAGTAGGTAGTTTGCATTAGGCTAATTCGAACTACCGGTACACCTCGTTCCACAAGGAGTAACGGTAGTTTGAATTAGAAAGCCTAATTCAAACTACCTACTCCGTGCCGCGTGTAGCGCAGGCACAGAGTCTGCACTAACGGGGATTTAAAAATGGCGGCACCCGGCAAGATGCAAATGAAGCCCGGGATATTTAAATCCTGGGCTTCATTTGCAACTTCGAATGAGTACATTAGCCACTCTAGTCCAAACTAGGGTGGCAGTGTAGACATACCCTAAGATATTTTCTGTCTTATTCTCTATCCCTTTTTTAATGACTCCTAACATTTTATTTGCTTTTTTGACTGCCGCTGAACACTGAGGGAATGTCTAGACTACATCCCTTTTTCGATAAAGAGATGTAAATTAGACATATCGAATGTGCAAATGAAGCGGGGATTTAAATATCCTGTGCTTCATTTGCATAATGGCAGCAGCTGCTTTTTTTGAAACGGGGCTTTTGGGAAAAAAACCAGGCAGTTTAGAAGGGCATTTTTGACAGAAATGCCCCATTTTGAAAGATCCTGTACTCCTCATTTTCTGAGGTTTACAAGATCTTTCGAGAAAGCCTTTCCTTTTTGAAAGAACTGCATCTGGACTGTGGTTTTACTTTTGAAATAGTGCTTTTCCAAAAGAGTGCCATGATGTGATTATGCAAATGAAGCACATGAAATTCAAATCCTGGCTTCATTTGCAATTTCAAAGTGCCTAATTTACATCCTTCTGTCGAAAGAGGGATGTAGTCTAGATATACCGAGTGAATGTTTTCAGAGAACTATCCACAATGATTCCAAGAGCTATCTCTTGAGTTGTTGTAGCCAGGGTAGTTCCCATCATATTGTATGTATAGTTGAGATTCTTTTTCCAATGTGCATTACTTTACATTTATCAACATTAAATTTCAGTTGCCATTTTGTTGCCCAATCACTTAGGGTATGTCTACACTACCCCGCTAGTTCGAACTAGCGGTGTAATGTAGGCATACCGCAATTGCAAATGAAGCCCGGGATTTGAATTTCCTGGGCTTCATTTGCATAAGCGGGGCGCCGCCATTTTTAAATCCCCGCTCGTTCGAACCCCGTGCTGCGGGAACTAGGTAGTTCGAACTAGGCTTCCTAGTTCAAACTACCTAGTTCGTGCCGCGTGTAGCCGCGCGGCACGGGGTTCGAACGAGCGGGGATTTAAAAATGGCGCTCCCCGCTTATGCAAATGAAGCCCGGGAAATTCAAATCCCGGGCTTCATTTGCAATTGCGGTATGCCTACATTACCCCGCTAGTTCGAACTAGCGGGGTAGTGTAGACATACCCTTAGTTTGGTGAGATCTTTCTGAAGCTTTTCAGTTTGCTTTGGTCTTAACTATCTTGAGCAGTTTGGTATCATCTGCAAATTTTTCCATCTCACTGTTAACCCCTTTCTCTAGATCATTTATAAATAAGTTGAATAGGATGGGCCCCAGGACAGACCCTTGGGAGACCCCACTAGTTACCTCTCTCCACTCAGAAAACTTACCATTTATTCCTACCCTTTGTTTCATGTCTTTTAACCAGTTATCAATCCACAAAAGGAACTTCCCTCTTATCTCATGACTACTTACTTTACTTAAGAGCCTTTGGTTAGGGACCTTGTCAAAGGCTTTCTGGAAATCTAAGTACACTATATCCACTGGAAACCCCTTGTCCACATGTTTGTTGACCCCCACAAAGAACTCTAGCAGAACCCAGTGGGGGCTCTTGTACATTTCGAAGGAGGAATGCAAAAGTGCCTATCGACTACTCGAGTAGTGGATGGAAATTCCATCAACTACTCGACTAGTAAATTAATCGTTAGTTAACATCCCTACCACATACTCAAAACAATAAGCAGAAGCTAACTCTGGCAAGGACTTCATCTGCAGAAACCTGAAATCATGCAAAACAAAAACTCAAGATCAAAATATGGGGATGATGGAGTCCATTAAAATCTTCCAAAATGTATTATACTTAAATAAAAAATAAAAATGACAGAGAGAGAGAACTGAATGGATTCAAATGCCAATTTTTACATTAACTGGGACAGATTTGATGCACCTGAGGCAACAGTCCTGTCTTCCTACATAAAACTGAGCAGCATAAAGGCTGTTCTAGCTTGCACTGACTGTCCATTTCCAAAGAAGTCATGCCAGCATATACAGCAAGGGTACATGAGGTGAGGTGCCTGCTCATTGCACACACCACTAACTGAGAGAGCCATGTGCTCCTTCTGCATCCAAAGTGCTGCTATAGTTCAATTGTTACACTGTACAAATTCCAGGTACGCAAACACAGTGAGACCATCTTCCGTGAGACCATCTTATTATGAAAATCTTGCAGCCCACTAAAATGAAGGAGAACCACTCATGTGGCCTACTCACTAGTCTAGATTGCCCAGAGGTGGGCAATAATTTTTGACTGAGGCCACTTCAGAATTTTTTTAAGTGGCCCTGGACCGCCCCAGAAGGGGCAGGCCAGATCCTACCTGAGGAGGCCCTTTGCTCACCCTTGAGATTGCCCATTGCTGGCCTAGGGAAAGTCTTTAGCCTCCACGCCCCCTGCAGATCTGTGTGTGGCCCTGACTGACTTTTTCTGTGGGTCAATAGCACCTGATAGAAAAAAAAAGATTCCCTGGCCCCACTATAAGGCATGTTTTCATCATTCTTGTTACTCTTCTCCAAACCTTCTCCAATTTAGCAACGGTCTTGACCTCTGAACTCCAGAACTGGACACAATATCCCAGCAGCACCAAATATTTAGGTAAAATAATCTCTATTCCTATTTAAAATTCCCATTTATGCATCAAAGGATACCATTAGGCATTCTGGCCACAGTGGCACACTGGGAGCTCATTCATGTTCAGCTGACAGTCCCCCACAACGCCCAAATGATTCCCAGGATAAAGTCCCCTATCCTGTAAGTATGGTTTACCATTTTCTTCATAGATACAAATGCATATTGTTTGCTCATACCCAATTTACAAAGGGATCCTGATTGCTCTGTATCAGTGACCTGTCCTCTTCATTACTTATCTCTCTCTAATCCTTGTGTCATCTGCAAACTTTATTAGTGGTGATTTTATATTCTCTTCTAGATCATTGATAAAAATGTTTAATTGGTTAGAGCTAAGAACCAATCTCTGAGGGACCCCACTAGAAACACACCTGCTTGATGATGATTCCATATTTACAGTTACGTATTAAGACCTATCAGCTAGCCAGTATTTAATCCATTTAATGAGTGACATGTTAATTTTGCATCACTCTCATTTTTAGTCAAAATGTTGTACTAAGTCAAATACCTTAAGAAGTCTAAATATATATCAACACTATTACTTTTATCAATCAAACTTGTAACCTTATAAAAAAATTCAGTTGGTTTGACAGGACCTATTTCTCATAAACCCAATGTAGACAGATCCTTTGGCAGCCTGTTAGGCTTTAAGCAAATTTTGCATCATTGGAGAAGCAATACAGGGTCTGGATTGGGGCTAAAATTTGCTATACATTCAGGTTAAAATCTTATCTCACTGTGTACTGTAAAAAATTAAAAAATAAACATATCTGCTAAATTGGTATAATTCAAATGTTAGCCAGTGGTTTATATTTCCTTATGATAGTATTATTAAAGATTTAAGTTTCTATGAATAAAATTAGTCATGCTTATGCTAGCCAAACTGCAAATACTGCAATGCTGTGCTACTTGTAGCCATAAAAATGATTAACAGCTGGTGCATACGGCAGTTTGCTATTTTACATAGGTGTGTGTCATTTTTGCAGCACACTACACAGTGATACGTTTTTGCAGCCCTAGCACTGCCGGTATATGTACTCTCATTTGGCAGTATGTTTTTTTCAGATTCCTTTTTTCCTCCCAGTGTTTCAGTGTTCCAGAGAGACTATAAAAGATGTAAGCATTTCTGGTATGACAAATTGTTATTTTGCTACATCATATTCCTTCTTACAGAAGAATCCTTCCTGCCTAGATTCTTCTTTGGAACATATAATTTCAACATTAAACCCCCCAGATTTGCAATAAACTATGCAGAAAAATATGTAATATACTGTCATCTAACAGATGGGAAAATCTGATTTCTACTCTTCCTTTTGTCAGCTGTCAGCGATAACAACATTATAATTAACTTTGTCAAGCGAGAAAGACAAATCATTAGAGACTTTATTTTTAAAAAAAAATGTATATGAGGAAAAGAAGAATACTGGAGTTCCCGGCAACTCTTGGCAAGCAAAGAAATACAAACCAAAACAAATATCTTTTAAGATTCAACTAGTTTTTCAAACAATGTTCTGTAATAGAGTTTTCAAAATGGATGCTCTTGGACATTCCCGTATCATGTGCATTGCAGTTGAATTATTTTATTCAGGAATATACTCATCTTAATCACATGCTGACCCTTTATAAACCCAGCCCTTTTGTGCAGAGACTGGAATTCAAAGTTACAAACATTTGCAAACCTCCCCTGCACACACATAGAGAGGAAGTAAGTATCTTATGCTGGCTATATTTTTTGCATGCTGATAGTCTTTATATACATATGCATAGACAATGCAATTCCTCCCTCCAAATGGACCAAATTTAAAAAAATAGAACCCTCCTGAGCTGGATAAAACAGAGCCCAGAACAATTCTAGCTTTTGCTTTTATGTAGTCAAAACCCCCGTGAACAAGGTTTTGCAAAATTGCCTCTTTGTATGCGATCTCTCGGGCTCCTAAGGTTAGGAGCTGTCTGGCTGCTCCAGGATGCTAAGGAGATGATGTGATCCAAAGGGCAGAGGTATCACCAGCCGCAGGGGCAGATTGATGCACTGACGGGTCTGCCTCTCAACAAGTCTAAGTTGCTTTTACCTTTATTTCAATAGCGTTCCAACCTGAACTACAGAGCGAGCCCTTGCTCAGGGCCTGAACCCATACTGGGCGAGGAGAGCTGCCAGGGGCGAAGGCGGGTACAAAGGCCTGCGCTGGTTGGATTCACTACTAGCCTTTGGGAAAGCGATTTCGCCGCTGACTCAGCAGCGTCCCGCCCCAGCCGCACGTGCAGCCGCTCTGCGGGGCAGCCCGGGGCCAGGGAGGAGATGCGGGCAGCGGGGGCATCACTTCCCCCCGCACTGTTGTCTCACCTGGCTCTCACCATCAGCCCCGCCCGCCCGCCCTGCCGCACTGGCCCCCTCCTGGAAGCAGCGCGGGGGGACGCCCGGAGAGAACGGCTGCGCTTGGGAACCGCTCGCTGATGCAATACGCCACTGAGCAGAACCCCTACCCCATCCAGGCCAATATCTGCCCCCTCCCCCCGCGGGAGCGGAGCGCTGGGCACATCCCTGCCGCGGAGCCACTCGGAGGGCTCGATCCAGCCGCAACGTGCAGCCTGAGCTGGGGCCGGAGCGCTGCTCGCCAGAGGCAGGGCCAGCTCAAGCCCGGTACAGAGCCACTTCTAACCCCTGCATCTCTCGTCCCGCCTCCGCCCAGCAGCCGGGAGCCCAGTGCACGCGGTGCAGGCTGGCGGCCGTGCACTCCCGGACGGGACGGTGCTGCACCAGCCCTGCCCGGCCCCCTTGCTGCAGAGGCTGAGGTGCTGGCGAGCCGCAGCTCTGTGCGCATTCCCGGCAGGGTCTCCTGCATTGCGGAGGGGCTGGCCCGGGCCCGGCCGGCCGGGTTTCCTGCATTGCGGAGGGGCTGGCCCGGGCCCGGCCGGCAGGGGCTTCCTGGCTGCAGGCGAAGGGGAAGGCGGCTCCTCTTACCTGCCGCGCCGCCCTCCGTCTCAGACATGGCTGGAGCCGCCGATCCCTCGGTCCTTCAGACAGAGCCCGGCAGCCGCACGCGGGGCGCCCCTCACTCCGCAGCCTGAGCCATCGCCGGCTGCCGCTTCCTCCTGAGCAGGCTGGAGCCGCAGACAAGGCTTCGTTCCCTTCTCCCCTCCCCCACGCTCTCAGCGCCTCCCTACAGACGGCGCAGGGAGCCAGAGGGGCGGCTGCGTTTGACCCCTGCGCTCAGAAGCTTTTCCTACGGGCTGCAGGGCGCCGGCTGCTCAGATTGCTGCAGAGCCCCTCCCCTGCAAGCGTGCGCTCGCCCTCCGCTTCCCCCTCACGCGGGGACCCCGGCTGCAACTGACAGGACGGCTTGTGGCGCTGCTAGAGGACGGAGATGCTTAGGGGAGGCGCAGACCCAGCCTAGCTTTCCTTGTGTGTTTCGCTGTCATTTGTAATCGTTGGCGGTGGGCAAATGAAGCTGACAACGTCATGAGGACTCAGCACCCTGCACGTGGCTGAATGGTTGGAAACTGGAGCATGCTGCATAGTGTTAATAGCGTGGTCGGGCCTTTTGTACACAGGAAAAAACACCTCACTGCAGTAGGGAGCTGTGGAAATAAGACAAGTATGATTTGCAAAAGGTGCATTGGTTATTCGGCTTTGCATTTACTGAGAGGAACAGTAGGGCCAGCTCTGAAGGTTCAAAAATCGTATTAAAACATTTTCTTTCAGTCTTTTAGAAACATGTTTGAAACATCTTCAAACTAGGGGTGTAAAATCCCGTTTAATCAGTTAACTACTTAAACCTAACATTTAACCAGTTAACTGCTTAAATGGGGTCCTGTAGGAGGCCACTCCAGCTCTGGCATGGCTGGCAGGACTCTCCAGCTGGACAGTGGGTTTGGCTAAGATGGAGCAGCCTCCTGCATGTGGTGCAGTGCTGCAGGCTGCTCCAGCCAGGCTGGGCCTGCTGTAGTTGGTGGCTCCTCTGACAGTAGTTGGCTTGGAGAGCCCCTCACTCCTAGCATGATGGGGCCAGCTGGGCTAGAGCACCCGCAGCCCACAACAGGCCTGGACTGGCCACCAGTTAACTGGTAAGCATCACATGGTAAGAGTTAGGCTTACACCAGTTAACCAATGACATTCCTACTTCAAACACTTCATCACCACAAAAGCTAGAATGTTACTTTTATTTTTTTCCTAATGAAAGACAAGAATCTCAAATAATCACATGCCTCCATGAGCTGAAGTTTCAAGAAAAACTGTCAAATATTTCATGATAAAATCATGAATTTTTAGCACTGGATTCAATTCCCTTGCAAGCAAAACAATAAAAATACAGCTTATTTCCTCCCATGAAAAAAAAAAACCGTAGAAGAAAAAGTTCCCCTGGAACTCCATAGGCTGTGTCCTCCAATACCTTGTGTCCTGTGTGGTAATGTGTTATTTAAACCCATAGAAAGTGAATCCAAAGTGGGTGTTAATGCTACCAATTCTGATTGTGTCTCAGTTCTCTTCACTTAGCATTGGTATAAATGACCACAAAATTGCAAGGCAATGCAGAATCAGATCCTAGGACCTTGACCTTAGAGAGTGGGATTTGCAGAAACACTTTTGCTGCTGTGATAACTCTCTCCCATTGACTTAGGTCAGTGACTGAGAGCTTTCGAAAATCCTACCCAGAGTTTCTACCGAATCATTTCTACTGACTCCACCCATTAAAGCTGCCTCAGAGATCCTTGTGAAACCCTGCAAGACAGAGTCTCCTTAGGCAAACCACACATATGGAGGACACCTAGGCTACTCATCATGCTTGTCCCTCCTTTTTGGTGCCAGATCTACCAGACCTTCCTTGTGGTGCAACTGTTGCAGGAGCCTTGATACAATTAGTTCTGAGCCATGTGGCTATGTTCAGTCCCTTTTGTGAAGGAGGAGCTGTCCAGAACATGGAGGCTACGTCTACACTGGCCCCTTTTCCGGAAGGGGCATGTAAATTTCACTAGTCGTAGGGAAATCCGCGGGGGATTTAAATATCCCCCGCGGCATATAAATAAAAATGTCCGCCGCTTTTTTCCGGCTTTTAAAAAAGCCGGAAAAGAGCGTCTAGACTGGCCCCGATCCTCCGGAAAAAGCGCCCTTTTCCAGAGGGTCTTATTCCTACTTCAAAGTAGGAATAAGACCCTCCGGAAAAGGGCACTTTTTCTGGAGGATCGGGGCCAGTCTAGACGCTCTTTTCCGGCTTTTTTAAAAGCCGGAAAAAAGCGGCGGACATTTTTATTTAAATGCCGCGGGGGATATTTAAATCCCCCGCGGATTTCCCTACGACGACTAGTGAAATTTACATGCCCCTTCCGGAAAAGGGGCCAGTGTAGACGTAGCCTTACAGATTTACAATAAAAGCTTTAAACATGCATCTGACAAATATTACAGCGATGAGACCTTTATAAGCACCTACAAAGGCAGATTTCAAATTAAACATCAAGGCTGTGTCTAGACTGGCCACTTTTTCCAGAAAATCAGCCACTTTTCCGGAAAAATTTGCCAGCTGTCTACACTGGCCGCTTGAATTTCCGCAAAAGCATTGATGATCTCATGTAAGATTATCAGTGTTCTTGTGGAAATACTATGCTGCTCCCATTCGGGCAAAAGTCTTTTTCTGAAAAACTTTTGCGCAAAAGGGCCAGTGTAGACAGCAGAGATTTATTTTCCGCAAAAAAGCCCCAATCACGAAAATGGCGATTGGGGCTTTTTTGCGGAAAAGCACGTCTAGATTGGCCACGGACGCTTTTCCGCAAAAAGCGCCTTTGCGGAAAAGCGTCCTGCCAATCTAGACGCGCTTTTCCAAAAATGCTTTTAACGGAAAACTTTTCCGTTAAAAGCATTTCCGGAAAATCATGCCAGTCTAGACGTAGCCCAACTGTGTTGCTAGGGAGAACTCTTTCTCTGCACCTTAGAGGTAAGAAGGCGCACTGGCAGTGGCAGGAAGTAGAGGGGGAAGGAAGCATGCTGTATTCTCGCCGTAAGCAATGGAGTGGAGCAAAAGAGTATGTCACCCCAGCACTTACACTGACTACATTCTTGCAGAAGCCCTAAGGGCTTCAGGTTCACATAGGGATCTCCCAGGGAAGTGAGGAGGTTGCCATAGAGCTGCATCTTTCCTCCTCCTTTCCTTTGCTCCATGCATGCAGCAGAGAGCAACATCTGGCCTTCAGTCTGCTTTAATTGTATATTTAGAGTCTGGCTCAAAACTTGAACTGTTATTTATCAGCATAGGAAATAGGAAACAAAACAACTTTCATGTAATGTTATGGTTTCCTGACAAGCTAAAACATTCACATACAATTAAATACACTAACTGCAACAGATCTGTGGCCTTACAATTATGTGTTTAAATAATAACAAACAAAAATCTGCCATTGTGGAGAAAATATGACATACAAGCTAGTTTTCTGCTTTTCCTTTATCTTTGAAGCAAACAAAATGCCCACATAACGCAAGCTTTTGTTAGATGCAAACATCTTTTTTAATGTCAAGGCAGTGACGACATTACTCAGTATCCAGCCAGGTTGCCTAAGTTACAGATTCGGCTGTAGGTGTTGTGAATAATGCAGAAAGAGCATGTCCAAATGTGTGGCTAGTAGTTACAAAAATAAAATATTTTCTTGTACACTTAGCATCGCTGCTAAAAATCGAATGAGTTGAAAAGCTGGTTAGAAAGCTAAAATATAGGACTCCAATTCAGGGCAAAAAGCATACACAAGACTGTGACACCTTAATATTTTCTTGAGAGTTTATGTATAGAGAAAAGTATGTTACAGGAAAATAAAGAGATGAAGGAAAGATCTTTTCCCTTTGCTGTTTCTCTCCTTTGTGAACAAATAAAAAAAAAAATCAAAATAGTGGAATTAACATCCACAGAAGTTCACTGAGCCTGATTTGGGGCTGGGAAGATGTAATATTTTTAGGAGATCTGTCTTTTTTTTTTCTCCAGTCATCTGAAGAAGTGGGTTATGCTCATGAAAGGTAATGACACTAATGACACAATCTACTTTTTTTTTAGTTTCTAAGGGTATGTCTACACTATAGAGTTAATTCAAAATAACAGATGTTATTTTGAATTAACTTTAATAGCTGTCTACACATACAAACTGCTCTTTCGAAATAAATTGAAATAGCGGAGCCCTTATTTCGAATTAGGTAAACCTCATTCTACGAGAAATAACACCTAATTCGAAATAGCTAATTCAAAATAAGTGCTGTGTAGACACTTATTTCGAATTAGGGGGCCTCCAGCCCTTCCCAGTTCCCCCTGGTGGCCACTCTGGGCCAAACTAGGAAAACTTGTCTGCTCCCCCCCTAGTCCTGGAGTCCTTAAAGGGGCAGACTCTAGCCACAGTGCCTGTGCCAGTTGCCAGCCTGCCAGCACACAGCCAGCAGACTGTGCACCTGGCACACCATGAGCCAGTCACCCACTGCCACCCAGCCCTCCACCGCTCCCGAGGACCAGGCTGGTGCTACGAGACAGGAGAGCCAGCAAGACCCCCAACCCTGAGCTTCCCCTCTCCCTTCCTCCCCCTTCCAGATTCCTCCTCCCAGGGTTCCCCCCCCCCATTCCCCTCCTCCTCCCACCCCAGTTATGTAAAATAAAGACTTTTTTTGTGGCCACACAGGTGTTTTTATTGTAGATCAGGAAGGAGGGTTAGGGAGGAGAAAGGAGAACGAGGTGGGGGATGAATATAAGGCCTCAGGCCCCAGTGGGGCATGCCAGGGGGGACTTCAGTCCTTGTCCGCCTGGAAGCTCTCCCACAGGGCTTCCCAGATGCGGACAGCCCCCTGAACTGCCTCCCGGCTGGCAGCCATGCGGGACTGTGCATACTGGCCAGCCAGGCGGTCAGCCTCTGCCATCCAGGCTGGCAGGAAAGCTTCCCTCTTCCTCTCGCACAAATTGTGGAGCACACAGCATGCTGCCACCACGTGAATATTGTGCTGGGAGAGGTCTAGGCGGGTGAGGAGGCATCTAAACCGTGCTTTCAGTCGGCCGAAGGCCCCCTCGACCACAGTGTGGGCCCTCCTGAGCCTGGCATTGAATGCCTGCCGGGAGAGGCTGAGGTGTCCCGTGTAGGGCTTCATGAACCATAGCTGTAGGGGGTAGACTGCATCCCCCAGCAGGCACACTGGCATGTGCACATCCCCGACCCTGAATTGAGAAAATGTAAATGAGAAAATATAAATGTCCGGTGTTTTCTAAATAAGATGTAATGTAGATTATGATGTAATGTCAAGTGTGTCTGGTATTTTTGTTGACACCATCTAGCAAAAGGGAGTTACTCACCTTGTACAGTAATGAGTGTTCTTCGAGATGTGTGTCCCCGTGGGTGCTCCACTCTAGGTGAAGGGTCGCCCTGAGCCGCAGATCAGAGCTTTGCAAAGCAGTTTCCCCCCTGTTGAGCCACGCATGCTCAGAAGGAGTCTTGAGCCCTTCCCGCCCTCTGCAGCGCGCAGCTCAACCCCCTCCCTTTCAGTTCCTCGTCTCCACCCGAGTAATTTAGACTCCGTGCAGAGGGGAGCAAGGGAGGGACGTGGAGCACCCACGGGGACACACATCTCGAAGAACACTCGTTACTGCACGAGGTGAGTAACTCCCTTTTCTTCTTCAAGTAGTGTCCCCGTGGGTGCTCCACTCTAGGTGACTACAAAGCAGTATTCAATATATGGCTGGAGGAAGCCGGAGTCAATGTTTAGCGGTGGTAGAGAGCACCGCTGTAGCTACTGCTGAGTCATGTTTAAGTTGTGGTAGGATTGCATAATGTCTGGCAAAGGTATGGTCTGAAGACCACGTTGCTGCTCGGTAAATATCCCTTAAGGAGACATTGTTCAAAAAGGCTGTAGAAGCGGCCGTGGCTCGAGTGGAATGCGCTCGTGGTGGGCACCGTAATGGCTTATTGCCCAAGGTATGACACTTGACTATACATGTCGAGATCCATTTTGAGATTCGTTGTGATGATAGAGGTGTTCCTTTAGAACGCTCAGCGATGGATATAAAAAGCCTTTCGGATTTACGAAATGGTTTTGTTCTTTCCAGGAAGAAGGCGAGAGCCCTCCGAATGTCCAGAGTATGCAGAGTGGCGTCCTTCTGTGAAGCATGCGGTTTTGGGGAAAAGGTAGGTAGTACGATCGGTTCGTTGAAATGGAATTCTGTACAGACCTTTGGCAGGAATGTTGGGTGAGGTCTAAGTATGACCCTGTCCTTCGTAAAAACTGTGTAGGGGGGTTCTGCCATTAATGCCCCAATTTCACTCACCCGTCTGACCGACGTGATAGCTAATAAGAAGCAGACTTTCATAAAGAGAAAGGGGAGTGGTACTGTAGCCAGAGGCTCGAAAGGAGGTCTGGTGAGGTGATGGAGAACAAGATTTAGGTCCCACAAGGGGGGGGGGGTGCCTTATAGGGTGTGTATACGTTGTGGAGCCCTTTAAGGAATCTTTTAGTGATAGGATGGGCAAATATGGAGAAGCCATCAATGAAGGAATGGAACGCCGCTATTGCAGAAAGATGGACTCTTAAAGAAGAGATTGACAGTCCTGACACTTTAAGGTCTAGAATGTAGTCCAAGATCGTATTTAGCGGGGCGACATGGGGTTCTACTTTGGTTCGCTGGCACCAGTGAGAGAATCATGTCCATTTTTGCAGGTAAGTTTTTTGAGTGGACTGTCTCCTACTGTGGAGGAGGATGTCCTTCACTTGCTGGGAACAGTGATTTTCTATCTCCGAGAACCAGAGAGCAGCCAAGCCTGAAGGTGTAGGGTATGGAGCTGTGGGTGCAGTATTGTTCCATTGCTCTGAGATATCAGGTCTACACGGTGTGGTAGCAGGTAAGGAGGGTGAACCGCTAGCCTGTGCAGGTACGGGTACCAAGTTTGGCGGGGCCACAACGGGGCTATCAGGATGACTAGGGCTCCATCTCTGCAGATCTTGCGTAGGATTTTTGGGATTGGGGGGGAAGGCATAGTGTAGGAGGGCTGTCCATTTGATTAGAAAGGCATCCCCCAGGGAATGTTTGCCAAGTCCTGCGCGTGAGCAGAACTGGGGGCACTTGGCATTCTGGGTAGACACAAAGAGGTCTATGGATGGCCATCCCCATTGGTTGAAGATTGAGTTTGCGACCTCCGTGTGTAACTCCCACTCGTGATCTGAGGTGAAGTTGCAGCTGAGTGAATCTGCTCTGGTGTTGTTCACCCCGGGCAGGTAAGATGCTATCAGAGTGACATGGTTGCGGATGCATGAGTTCCACAGGCGGATAGCTTCCGCACAGAGGGAGCGGGAGCAGGAGCGGGCTCCGCCTTGCCTGTTTATGTAGAACATTGTGCAGATGTTGTCCGTTAGGATGCGGACCATCTGATTGGCAATGTTGGAGGTGAAGTGTGCACAGGCATTCCTTACTGCCTGCAGTTCGAGGAGGTTGATGTGTAGTCGTGCCTCGGATGGGGACCACCTTCCCTGAACCCCTTGATCGTTCATATGTGCTCCCCAGCCAAGGAGGGAAGCATCTGTGGTAATCTGTATAGTGGATTCAATTTGTTGGAATGGAACATCTGTCAGGAGGTTGTTCGGTATCATCCACCATCATAAGGATGCAAGAATGTTTGGTGGAATAGTCACCGTCTTGTTGAGGGAGTGTTGTGACGGTATATACACACTTGCTATCCAGAGTTGGAAGCATCGAAAATGCAGACGAGCGTGGTGGGGTACTACGTAGGTGGTGGAAGCCATGTGACCCATTAGTCGGAGACAAGTAAGTACTGTAGTGGTAGGAGTTGTAAACATCACGCTTATAATTTCGTGTACAGTTATGAAACGTTGTCGAGGTAGGTATGCTCGAGCTGTGATTGAGTCCAGACATGCACCAATGAACTCTATATCTTGAACTGGGTGCAGCGTTGATTTGTTTTCGTTGAGTAGAAGGCCTAGACGATTGAGGAGGGATGTGGTCGTACTTATCATGGAGGCGGTTTCGTCCTGTGTCGAGCCCTTTAAAAGGCAGTCGTCTAGGTAGGGGAATATGATGACATTTTGACGTCTGAGGTACGCAGCGACAACTGCTAGTACCTTTGAAAATACCCTCGGAGCTGACGAGAGGCCGAAGGGGAGAACATTGTATTGGAAATGATCTGGGCCGAGAGTAAAGCATAGATAGCGTCTGTGGGCAGGATGGATAGTTACATGGAAATACGCATCTTGCAGGTCGAGGGCTGCGAACCAGTCCCCTTGATCTAGCGCAGGAATGATTGTTGTAAGTGTGACCATTTTGAAGTGTTGTTTCCTGAGAAACCTGTTCAGTTTGCGGAGGTCTAATATGGGCCTCCAGCCCCCCGTTTTTTTCTCGATCAAGAAATAGTTCGAGTAAAATCCTTTCCCGTGAAACCTACTGGTACTCTTTCTATGGCTCCGATTGAAAGGAGTTGATCGATCTCTTGTTTTAGTAGAGTCTCGTGAGAGGGGTCCCTGAAAAGTGATGGGGTAGGGGGAAGGGTAGGAAGGGTAGTGGTAAATGGGATAGTGTAGCCTACTCGAATTATGTCTAGAACCCAGCGGTCCGATGTTATAGATTCCCATTGTGGAAGGAACGGCCGTAAACGCTGGGTAAAAAGATGGCCATGTTGCGTTGTTGCTAGATCGTGAGCAAGGTATTGCAGACCCTCGACCACCTCTTCAAATTTGCTGCTTGGAGGACTGAGCAGTGGGTGAGCGGCCTTGATTAGGGTGCCTTCTCTGAGGTCGTTGTCTTGGCCTAGTATCTTCATAGGGTCTCTGTGGTCGGTTGTATTGCCCATATCTGTAGCAATTGTATGTGTTATATGGGGTGTATCGTCTGCGTTTGAAAGTTGGTGTGTACATGCCCAATGTGCGAAGTGTGGTTTTCGAGTTCTTACTGTTGTGTAGCATTTCGTCTGTAGAAGCTGCAAATAATTTTTGCTTATCGAATGGTAAGTCTTCTACTTTGGGCTGAAGTTCTCGGGGAACTCCAGATGACTGTAGCCAGGAAGTTCTGCGCATGACTATCGCCATCGCTGTAGTCCTGGCTGCTGTGTCGGCGACGTCCATTGCCGTTTGGAGAGGAGTGTGAGCGATCGTAGCTTTTTATGGTGGAAGTCTAGCTTTTTATGGTGTTTGTCCATATTGCCATTCTTGTATTGTGGTACCTTCGCTCTTTGCTGTGCGGATTCAACCACTAAGGAGTTTGCTTGTGGATGTGTAAAGAGGAAATCGTTGTCTTTTGGTGGAACGAAGTATTTTCTGTCAATCTTTTTATTAGTCGGTTGGATGGATGCGGGTGTCTTCCACAGATCCTCAGATGTTTCCATGATTGCCTCGTCAATTGGCAGGGCAATCTTACTATGCAATGTAGGATGCAGGTTCTTTAACAAGTGATGTTTCTTTTGCACTTCTTGTAGGGAGACATGCTGACTTGTCGCTACTCGCTTGAATAGTTCTTGAAACTGTTTGAGGTCGTCAATCGCTACTGTATCTGATGGTATAACTGCATCGTCCTGTTGGGCACTTAGGTCATCTGGGTGTGTGATGTTTATTGACTGAATATCGGATTCATTGTCTGAAATTCGTTTCTCCTCCTCCTCCTCCATGTGTGTTACAGGAGGTAGGGGCTGTAGATGAGGCAGACTCCTTCGAGATGGTGTGGAGTGGGCTGAGGACCGACGTCTGTATGGGTCCCAATGATCCCAGGGCCTCCATTGGGGTGGGAAAGGTGGGGGTGGGTAAGACCAATAAGGGTGCCATAGGCTTTGTTGTGGCCCAGCCCTATGGAAGTAGGAACGAGACCTCCTTGACGACGTGTGTCGCGAAGAATATGTCGTATGACGGTCATCATCCGGTAAGGGAGCGTCTTGCAGGGACACTGGAGACATAGATCTGGGAGGGGAATGCCTGGTAAAGGATCTCCCAGGTGAGCAGTTAGTGGGAGGCAGGCATGAATGCTGTTGCCTGCTGTAAGTGTCAGACGCTGTCTGAGAGTGCTCTGTAGCAGACTCATGAGGGTGCATTTCACTGTCTGCTGCCGGCGCCGGTGTAGAACTTTGGTTTCCAGTTGTAGCCGGTGCCGGCTGTGCATGGGGCTTCTTTTGTTGTGGTGCCGAGAGTTTGAGCGGCGCCGTCCCTTTAAGCGGCGCCGGAGTTTTCCGCAGTGCCAGGGCTTGAAGCGGCGCCACGGTTTGAAGCAGCACCGGGTTTTCTTTCCGCCCCGGGTGGTTAGCACGTTCCCGGGATGGCTCGGAGGCAGCGCGCACCAGTCCCGGTGCCGAACGCGAGGATCTTCCCTCTGCTTTGCTAGCAGGGGTCCTCGGACTTCCTTGCCCCTCTCCCTGGGTCTTTGGGGAGGAAGAAGGTGGGAGAGAGCGCGACGGTGAGGCTCTCTGTAGTTTTTGGCGGCGGGGGGTTTTCATGCTGCGGTTCCCCCTGCTCTGTAGGCTGCAGAGCCTTTTCAAACAAAATCATCCTCAGGCAGAGCTCTCTGTCCTTTCTAGCTCTCGCCGTGAGGGAAGCACAATGTGTGCAGCTGTGGGGTGAGTGAGTTTCCCCCAAGCACTGAATACATTTTGTATGGCCGTCAGGAGGAGGCAGACATATTTTGGGAGCTTCTTATTTCTTTAAACTGTTGGTATTTTCAGTGTTTTATTTATTTGTGACTGTTGTTATAGTCCTTTCCTTTCCTTTTTATGTGGTTTATATGTTTTTCCAGCTGAGGAGCCGAGAGAGAAGCGAGTCTGAAGCGAGTTTTAGTCCCCGAGGGGAGATTTTGTTGTCAGTTTCATTCTTCTTATATAAAAGAAGACAAAAGGCGTTATGCCTCGTAAAATGAGGTTTAGCAGCGTCGACAAAATTGCTGAGTTCTGTTGACGTTATGTCGACAGAACTCAGCGGTAGTGTAGACGCAGGTATAGTTTTGTCGACAAAAGTCCACTTTTGTCGACAAAACTCTGTAGTCTAGACACACCCTTACTGTGAGCACATTATTCTATAAGCATATACCAGAGGTGGGCAAAATACAGCCCATGGGCCAGATCTGGCTGCCAAAGCTTTGGATCCACCACGATCCTCTGGGCAGCCAGTATCTCTCAGCCCAGTGGGATCCTATGGCACCATGCCCTGCACGCTGCTCGAAGTAACCTGCTGCTGAGACAGGCCTATGCATCTCTGCATGAGCTCCACATGTCATCCCCACCCTCAGCACAATCCTCGCAGCTCCATGGGTTAGCTTTTGGCCGATGGGAGCTGCCTGGGCCATGTTTGCAGGAGCAAGCAGCTCATGGAACCTCCCTCTGCCCATGGTATGCTTTGCAGACACACATATGTCTCCAGTATCTAGCTGCTTTGAGCAGGGTGTGGAGCATGACAGGCATGGAACCTGCCCGAGGGTCCTTCTGGGCTGCTCGGTGGGAGCTGTATAGGTGAGTGCCTCCCAGTCAGAGTCTGCACCTGGCACCCCACTGCATCCTGCATTCCAACTCCTGCCCCAGGTCGTTACTCCAAACCATCTGCACTCCTTAATACATTCCTGCCCCTGGTAACAACTCCCTCTCAGATCCTGCACCACCTCCTGCATCCCAATCCCCTGCCCTAGGTCACAACCACTTCCTTTACCCAAATTCTTTCTGAGACCCTCCATTGCTTCCTGAACTCCAGTCCCCTATCCCAACCTCCTTTCTGCACCCAATCTCCATCCCAGATCCCACAGCCTTCCATAGAAAAGTGCAGCCCTTGACCACTTACCAAAATATTGGAGTGCCCCTGCCCCATCAAAAAGTATTGCCCACCCATGGTATATACACATTATTGTATATAGAAAAAAATTAACAGATGTTTTATATGATCTTTAAAAGGTCAATTTCATTTTGTCTCTGGAGTGACTTCTTTTATAGCACATTTCTTATTGTGGCTCCTAACTAAACAAATCTCTCTCTGTGTGTGTTGTGTATAGTAGCTAAACGTAGTTTTGTTTACAGGATATCTAAAGAATGTATAGCCTGATTATAGAGGGGGTGAGCTCTGCAGCTCGCATTGAACTCAGGAATTATGAGTGTTCAACATCCCTGAAAATTAGGCCACTAGAGAGATAAGGCCAGATTCCTGCACTCATACTTACTAGGGCCTCAGTTCAGGAAAGCTCTCAAGCTTGTGTGTAAATGCTGTGCTGAATAGGAGACACTGTGCAATGTTTTAGTCTGCAAATAGTCTCATCTATTGGAATAGGACTACTCAAGCTGTAGAGGTGTACCTGATGTAATTAAGAGCAGCAGAATTTGATCTTTTAAAATATCCCCCACAAGAAGTGACTTTAAAAAGGTAACATTGGATGGTTTTAGGAGAGGGGATTCAGACTCTGAGCAACATCAACAAATATTAGGTACACAATGGCCTCTCCCCCATATGCACAAAATTGTCATAACAGAAATACATAAAGCATTTGACTCAATCTAAGCACATTTCCCATGTTAAATACCAGAACAAAAAGCAGAAATGCTGCAAGTTAATCAGCATGGTTCACATGATGCTCAAAACAATTTGAATAAAACTGGAAAATCTGCAAGTAAAAGCATATACAATTTCCACAAACTGAATAATATAAGATAAAAATATTGTCCTAGATCTAGGTCCCAAGAACTATTTTCCAAAGGCATGTGTCTGGTTAGATTTTTTTCAGATTATCTGAGAAGATATGTTTAGAATACAGAAAACAACAGAAGAATATATCCAACCAGAGTCTCTAGATTAATAGAAGAAAAAAGAGAATAGTATGTCATTGCTTTATAGTGTGCATTTCAAAGGTCATTAAATTTCACTTTCCCCATCTCTCTCTTGGTGCCCGTATCACTGATTATGTAGGAGGCAAGACAGATATAACAGTGAGATACACATTTTGTGTGGAGGAATAAAATAAGTTCAAAAGTCAATTGAAAAAGAAGCAAGTGACATTCAATAGTGGCATTGGATAAATATGTGAAACAAAATGATTAATTTTAAAACAAGGTATTAACACCATACAGTGAATCTTGCACCTCTGACCAAAGTTTGACCAAATCATTTAGTTAATGGAGATGATCTTTTAACAAAGGTAAGAATCTATTTGATCATGTTTAATGAGAGTGGCCTTTTGTGCAGTTTACACTGTAATTAAACTGGTATTAAAACATGTTTGTAACTAGTTTAAAAGCTCTATACAGGGTTACCATATTGTCATTCTATGAAAGGGTAATACTTTTTAGCAACATGGTTGCTCACAACTACTAAACTTAGAAATGACATTTGTAATTAAACATTTTGGATCTGAGTCATCATTGTTACTCTGGTTTTAAGACCATTCTGGTTGGAATGGAGCCTTCAGTTTAAAAAAATGGAGCTGTGCAGAGGTGAATATTCCTGAACAAAATTTGGTGTTTATTTCTGATTTGAATTTGAATTGTATTTCACCATTCCTTGGGCTAAGTATAAGCAGGACTCGTCAGTTAATGTAATCTACTCGCCCGTGGCGAGTAGATTTTAGCCCGGTGTGGCCGCGCAGCACGGTCAGCGCATGCGCAGCATGTGGTTCCACGCGGCTGGCAAGCGGGGCTCACCATCATTTGGCGAGCCCTGAGCATAAGGGATATCTTTTCTTATAAGGATGAACTACAAATTTGGGTTTCTCAGAGCAAGAAGTTTTATGGGATAAATAAGATAAAGAGAATTGTGATCAATTGCTCTTCATAGCTACTGGAAGTAGGACAAGAAGTAGTGGAATTAATCTGCAGGAAGGGAGATTTCAGTTAGATATAAGGAAAAGCTTTCAAACTATAATGGAGGCTATGCTCTGAAACAGGCTTCCAAGGGAGGTTCTAGAATTCCATTATTGGAAAATTTTAAGTAAAGGATAGACAAAACACCTACAGGAGATGGTCTAGGTTTACTTAGTCCTGCCTCAGCAAAGAGGGTTGGACTGGATGACCTCTTGAGGTTTCTTCCAATCATACAGTTCTACAATTCCCACTGAGAGAAAGAGAACAGCTATTGGGCCAAGTGTTGCTCTTGGACTGGTGAAAATCCAGAGTAATTTTAGGGACCATACCAGTAACATGAAAACAGAACTTGAAGTTGACCTCGAACATTTCCTCAGCTCTCGTCCCCTAGTACTCTTACTCTACTAATGCAACGTTCACAACATCTTCATCACATGGATCCATGGGAAGGAGACCCTTGCAAAATTCTGCAGAGATTTCAATAACTTTCACCCCACCATCAACCTTAGCCTGGACCAGTCCACACAAGAGATCCACTTTCTTGACACTACAGCACAATTTAGCAATGGCCACATTTCCACCACCTTATACCGGAAGTCTACCAACCGTTATACTTAATTATATGCCTCTATCTTCCATCCAGGGCACATCACATGATCAACTGTTTACAGCCAGGCCCTAATATACAACCGTATTTGCTCCAGTCCCACAGAGACAAACATTTATAGAAGGGCTACTCAACATGTGGCCCCCATTTGTTTGTGGCCCACAGTGCAATTTGGGTTTATGCGGGGCTCAACACGTGGCCTGCAGTGAAAGCCAAAACAAAAACATAGTCAGTATAATGGTCTTCTGTTGATCTGTGTTTTAGTAGTTAAATTTCTGGACTGTTGTTGCTCATTGAAAGTGCTGTCATATATATGGGTGAAAATTGGGTAAATATGGCATTTTATTAATATCAGCCGAACTGACTTAAATGGGGCCTGCGTGTTGTGTAGTCTTGCCTTAATCTTTGTATTCATGCCCGTCAGTGTGAAATAAGATATTTGCATATATATTTGCATGTATATGCATCCACACTTAAGTTGCAACCCTAAGCATGTGATATGAGTATCATTGTGGCTCCCGAAGCTTCCAAAGTTGAGTAGCCTTGATCTTCAGGATCTCTATCAGGCATTCTTAAATCTTAAATACCCACCGGGGAAGTTAAAAACAGATTGACAGAGCCAGATGAGTACCCAGGCATCTGCTTCTTCAAGACAGGCTCAACAAGGAAAATATCAAAGCACCACTAGTCATCACCTATAGCCCTCAACAAACCCCTTCAGTGCATCATTAACAATCTACAACTTATCCTGGAAAACAATAACTCACTCTTACAGGCCTTGGGAGACAGGCCGATCCTTGCCTACAGACAACCCCCTAACCTGAATAAGCCTAGGCTTATTGGTTAATCTTGTTGACTACATGCATTCCCTCCCCTTGCTTCATCTGTATCAAAGGCAGCAAAAGTGAGGGGGGAAGCAGGAGCTGGTGCTGGAAGGAGCCATGGTGCTGCCTGCTCTCCTCCCCCCCCACATGCTGCTGTCTCTATCAGAGGCAGCAGTGTAAGAGGGATGGGGGACAGGGGAGGCTGCCACGAAGCAGTCGTCCATGGAAGGCCTGGGCTCCCCATGGACAGAGGGTGCTCTGCCTTCTATGGAGCAGCCTCTATCCACGATGGGCCGAGGCTCACTGCAGACAGAGGCTGCTCTATGGGAGACAGAGCAGCCTCTGTGTACGGGGAGCTTGGACCCCCTGTGGACAGACTGCTGCCATCCCGTGCTGCTGACTCTGTATCAGGCAGCTGGTCTGCATAGGGAGCTGTTTTTTAAACTGGATCCCCTTGTGGACCAGCTCTCGCCTGGCACCCTGTGGCCATGGCAGCAGACCCTGTCCGTGGGGTGTCCGAGTTTCCTATGGACAGAGGCTGCTCTGCCTCCCATAGAGCAGCCTCTGTCTGCAGCAAACCTGGGCCTGCCGCAGACAGAGGCTGCTCCAGCAGCAGCCCCTATCCACGGTCTCTCCACAGGGAGCTTGGATCCCCCACGGACAGGAGCTGCTGGGGACCAGCCTCTGTCTGCAGTGAACCCAGGCTTGCTGCAGACAGAGGCTGCTCTATGGGAAGCAAAGCAGCCTCTGTCCACAAGGAGCTTGGATTCTCCGTGGACAGAGACTGGCTGCCAGCCCTGCTCTCGGGGACTATAGAATAGTCGAGTAACCAATAAGAATTCACGCAGTTACTTGACTATTCAATTACCCGATATCTAACATCCCTACCACACAACACATACTCACCCAGGAACATACCCCTGTAATAAACTCTGTTGCCAACTCTATCCATACATGTACACAAGCAACACCGTCACAGGACCTAACTACATAAGCCACATCATCAAAGGCTCATACAACTGCACATCCTCTAGTAATATATGCCATTAAGTGCCAGCAATGGCCCTCTGCCATGTATATTGGCCAAACTGGACAGTCTCTATGACAAAAATTAAATGGACGCAAGTCTGACATCAGAAATGGTAATACACAAAAACCTGTAGGAGCACATTTTAACCTACCAGAGTACTAAAAGATGGATTTAAAAGTAGCCATTCTTCTACAAAGGAATTTCAGAAACCAACTAGAGAGAGAGAAACTGCAGAACTGGTTTTCATATGCAAATTTGACACTCTCTCTCATGGCCTGAACAAAGACATGAACTGGATGGGCTGCTATACCCAAATGACATCAAAAGCTAAGTATGGCACACTTACAGCCCATTCAATTAGCCTCATTAGGACTGGTACTACAATTGACAGGTATTTTTCCCCCTCCCTTCTTTTTCTGTTATAAATTGTGAGGTTCCCGCTTTTTTCTCCACTCTTATCTGAGGAAGTAGGCTTTGCCCACAAAAGCTTATGATACTTTATATATATAATTTGTTAGTCTCTGAGGGTGCATCTACACTGTACATTATTTCGAGATAACTAGAATTATTTTGAAATATTAATGTGAGCGTCTACACAGCCATTCCGTTATTTCAAAATAATGGACAGCTTATTCCAAAATCTGTAAACCTCTGAGGAATAACGCCTATTCCAAAATAGCTATTTCGAAATAAGGTGTGTGTAGACACTCTACCACTGCTATTTCGAAATAGCCCCTCTCCAGGGCCATTATAAGTTATTCTTCCCCAGTGCCTCCTAGGGCTCTAAATTGAGATAGCATGTCTACATTAGGGAAACCTGCCTCAGACTAATTATGTGACTTCACTGCAGTGTAGATGTGCTATTATGAAATAAGCTGTTTCAGAATAACTACTCCGGAATAGCTTATTTTGAAATAAGCATGTAGTGTAGATGTACCATAAGGTGCTACAGAACTACTATTTTTTTTGTTTAACTAATGCTATATAATCTTCTCATGTATTTATTTTGTTTACATTGTTAGTGCATAGACAAGCCCTAGATTAATTGGTGATGAGTAACATTCCATACTGCAATGAAGGCTACACCTCCCTCATTTTAATTCTGAAGCACTAAATTTCCCAAGTGACTGACCTAAAAGATGGAGAATAATACTCTTTTGTGTGGAAAGAAAATACATCAATAAGATCCAAAGTCTGATAGTGCTCATTAAAAAGACCGTGGAATAAGAAGAGGGAGTTTATAATGAATTGTACTGACCTCCACCAGACATTTGGCAGTCATACAGCTTCAACTCGAAGAATTCTTGTAGTCTATAGATGAAGACAGAGACTAATCAACCAAAAGCCAGCACCCAGGTCAGAAACAGAATTGAGCAAATATTTCTTTGCAATATTTGTCAACATTAATTGGACTAAAAATTAAGAATTGGTGTCAACAGGCTTTGCATTTTAAGATGTATTTTCTATTAACATTTATGGCAGTGATGTGTGTTGGTAAGAATGTTTGCAGAAAGGTGGTCAGCTGTTTGTGGAATATTATTTGCACAAAGATTTGAGACGACTGTTTTCATATGACAAGTATTATTTATTCAGTCAGGAAGTGGAAATATTGTCACATGACTACAGTGATCGATTATACACCATGAATCAGGAAAAAGAAAATAGACACTACTCTAATAGTAAAAGTGAATATTTGGGATTGAAATATGTTCAAAGTATTAAAACAAATTTCAAAAAGAACAAATTTGAAAAAATCAGAATTAAGGACAGTTTGCCAACAGATAAAGGGCTACCATTATCTATAAATTAATAACTACAAATAATTTGCTCAATGGTATTCTGAAATACTGAAATGGAAAGTGTATTGATGATTGTTAGCAGGGTTTCTCCAAAGATCTTAACATGTGGCTTTCTGCCATGTCTTTTCCAATGACCACTTATTTCCTTTCCTGAAATCTTCCTCACACATACCGATTCCAATTTCAACAAGTCCAAAATAAATATTAAGGCTTTGTTTCATATCTAAATTTCTGTCACTTTGTGTCAGCTTTTGGAACCACTTGGTAGATTTCTTCTCCCTTGAGCATAGTATTTGATGAAATGCTAAAACCATGCAGAGACAGAACCCCAGATCACTCCATCACTAACTCAAATAGTCTGCCTTTCTGAAAGAAGAGATCAATGCCAGTTTTCAGAGATCCCTAGATATAGCTGTCTAGAACTAAAATGGAAGAACTTGCACCAACCAGAAAGTCAGTCCCTTCTTGTGAATTTAAGAATTTAATATGAAAGACTGCAAGTAATAATCACAAAAGCCAATTTCCACAACAGAAACAATACTGTCCAAGGGTATGTCTACACTACAGCGCTAATTCGAACTAACTTAGTTCGAATTAGTTAATTCGAACTAAGCTAATTTGAACTAACGCGTCTAGAACTAAAAACTAGTTCGAATTAGCATTTTGTTAATTCGAACTAGCATGTCCACATTAAGTGGACCCTGAACAGGGCTTAAGGATGGCCGGAAGCAGTGCTGGCAGGGCATCAGAGGAGGACTTAGAGCGTGGAGATGCTGTCTCAGGCTAGCCGAGGGCTGTGCTTAAAGGGTCCCGACCCCCACCCCGGACAGACAGTTCTCAGGGGTGCCCCGCTTGAAAACCAGTCCTGGCTTGGAGTGCCCGGAGTGCCCACACTGGGCACATCACACCACTCGGCCATCAGCCCGGCTGCACTTGCCGCAGGGTGCCATCTGGGGAGAGGGGGCAATTGGGGGGCTGCAGGAGAGCTTCCACCCCCAGAAGCCCACAGAGCCAGCCCAGTCCTCCCCATCGGGGGCTTGTGCCCCATTCCTCCCTCACCTCCTTCCACTTACCCTTCCCTAGCCCCTTTTCTTGATGTACAAAATAAAGGACAATTGTGTTCAAAAATGGAATCTGTCTTTATTGAACAAAACTGGGGGAGACTGGGAAAAGGAGGTGGGAGAGGGGAAGAGAGAGGCTGGGAAAGGGGAGGGCAACTACAGTGATCAGGGGTTGGGAACAGGTCCCATATGAAGAGAGGCTAAAGAGACTGGGACTTTTCAGCTTAGAAAAGAGGAGACGGAGGGGGGACAGGATAGAGGTCTCTAAAAGCAGGAGTTGGGTGGAGAGGGTGCATACAGAAAAGTTCTTCATTAGTTCCCATAAAGAAGGACTAGAGGACACCAAAGGAAAGGAATGGGTAGCAGACTTCAAACTAGTAACAGAAAGTTGTTCTTCACAAAACAAAGAGTCAACCTGCAGAACTCCTTGCTGCAGGAGGCTGTGAAGGCTACAACTAGAACAGAGTTGAAAGGGAAGTGAGATCAAGTGATGGAGGTTGGGTCCATGGAGTGGTATTAGCCAGGGGGTAAGAGTGGTGTCCCTGGCCAAAGTTTGTGGAAGGCTGGAGAGGGATGGCACGAGACAAATGGCTTGGTCACTGTCTCCAGTCCATCCCCTCCAGGGTCCCTAGGGTTGGCCGCTGTCGGCAGACAGGCTACTGGGCTAGATGGACCTTTGGTCTGACCCAGGATGGCCATTGTAAGCTCAGGGTCGGGGGTCTCAGTGGACCACCTTGATTTTCACACCTGCTCCTGGGTGGCCAGGCTGGCAGCTCTCCTGCCCTAGATAGCCACCTTCCTGTGCCTAGTGCGGAGATCGTGGACAAGGTCCACGATGTCCACAGTAGCCCAGGCGGGTTCCCGCCTCTTGCGGTCCCGGGCAAGCTCCCGGGAGCCGCCAGCCTGGTCCCGGGAGGAGGGGGAGGGCTGGGGGGCATCGGGTGGCTGGCTCGATCCGTGCCAGGTGCAGGGTCTGCTGGCTGGGTGCTGGCAGGCTTGCACCTGGCACGGGCACCGTAGCCAGCCCGTGCCCCTTTAAGGGGTCCGGGGCCGGGAGAGGGGCATAGAGTTTCCCTGGTGTTGGCCAGAGTGGCCACCAGGGAAACCTGGGAAGCCTTAGCCTCCCACTAGTTTGAATTAAGGGTCTACACAGCCCTTAATTCGAACTAGCTAGTTCGAATTAGGCTTAATCCTCGTAAAATGAGGTTTACCTAGTTCGAACAAGCGGAGCGCTAGTGTAGCACCTATTAAAGTTAGTTTGAACTAACGTCCGTTAGTTCGAACTAACTCTGTAGTGTAGACATACCCAAAGAGAAGTGGGGCATGACAACCCTGTCTCTAAGGAACACCAGTCACCGTATTAGAATTAGTTTAATAGAATAACTTTTTATATAACTTTACATAAAGTCTGCCTGAAAATGAACACTGGAATGTGACACCACTGCTGCTTTTGCTACATAAGCAAAGAACAGAAAAAACACCTTTTTTCTTTCTCTCTCTCTTTAACACTATTAAACACAAAAGAATTACTAGATTGAATCACAGATTCTGTGCTTGGATACAGTAGTGTGAACACAGAGAAACTGCATTCACTCAAATGGAATTACATAAGCGTAACTGAGATCGGTCTTTATTTCTGAAATACTTGTTTTGACAATGTGTGTAGGTAATGCATGATTAAGATAGGTATGCTATTTATGTATCATCATTTAAATATAGCAAAATTGCACTAAAATATTTAAAGACCAGAAATGTCTTTCCACACTGTTAAATACACTGGATGTGCTCACATTACTCCCAATAAATATTTCTGATTTCTATCATCTATGCCAGCAGAAAAGAGTGTGGTTAATGTGTCTTCTAATGTTTAGCCTGCATTATCTCTAACCTGCATTAGAATAGTGATAGAAATGTAGCCGTGTTAGTCTGGGGTAGTTGAAGCAAAATGCAGGACAATGTAGCACTTTAAAGACTAACAAGATGGTTTATTAGATGATGAGCTTTCGTGGGCCAGACCCACTTCCTTAGATCAAATAGTGGAAGAAAGCAGTCACAACCATATATACCAAAGGATACAATTAAAAAAAATGAACAAATATGAAAAGGACAAATCACATATGATTTGTCCTTTTCATATTTGTTCATTTTTTTTAATTGTATCCTTTGGTATATATGGTTGTGACTGCTTTCTTCCACTATTTGATCTGAGGAAGTGGGTCTGGCCCACGAAAGCTCATCATCTAATAAACCATCTTGTTAGTCTTTAAAGTGCTACATTGTCCTGCATTTTGCTTTAACCTGCATTACTTTGTGAATTTAATAAACCAAGAATTTATTCCAAAGAAAAACCAATGCTCACCTTAAAATATTTGCCACTACTTTTTTTTCCTATCAGAAAGATGATGTTGAAGTTCCTATAGAAAGTGCATCCACATTTTCACTGATAAAAGAAGTGCATCATATTGGCATGACTAGTTGCAACAAATGACAAAATATCTATTTCCTATTTCAACTATGCAGGCTATTCTCTTGCAAAGTATGCTTCTGATTATTTTATAATTTTTTTATGGACAAGTCTGAGATCAAACTGAGACTCATAGACTTATTCAGAAACACCGTATGTCTTATTATGTTCAAGATCCACAGGACTATAATCACAACTTTCATACATGGCTTGATCCAAAATTTACCTAAGGCAATGGAAGGGCTTCAGTTGATTTCAATGAACTTTGGCTTTGGCCCAAAGGCAGTAGTATTACAAGTGCATGGGTATCAGGACAAAATATGGCAGAGTTAACATAAAAGCATATGTTTTCAATACAGCTATATTTTAGCAATCACTTTAATAAAGGGAATTATTACACAGTAACTGCAATTTTTTGTATCGTCAAAATAATGGCCATGCAGTTTGTATTTCACCAAAGGTTTTTTTTAATTTAAAGTATGCTGCTTGGTGGGACATTGTTCTAGGTCATTGTTTAAAAGGGAACATAAGCTGAAAAAGAGACAAGACTGAATTCAGGATCTTGCAAGCCCAGCAGATCTTAGCAAGGACACTATGAAACCCAAGCAGATCAACAGCATGGAGATTTATGTGAGCAGTCCTTGTAGACTTTCCTACCTAGTATAAGGTCACCTCGCTCAAGAGGAAAATGTATTGAAAGTGAGTTTATAGTATTTGTTAAAATTGATTTGAGGGAAAAAATATGTATGTGCAGACAGGGTGAAAGTCCAATCAATAAATCGTTTCCAAAGATAACTGCTTTTTCAGCACAGGAAGAGGAATAGTTAACACTATTTATAAATAGTGATGTGTATAAAATGATTTTAACAATACATTTGATATCTCTCAGTCTATTGCTGATGACAGTCATGTACTTCAAAGCAATGACACCAATTTTATTGCATGTGAGCCTGTCTCCTCCCACCCCCCAAAAAAGGATTATCAATCAGTCTCAGGAGATTTTAGAATGCTAAGCATAATGGGCACAATCTTACATTATAATTTTAAACAGTGGGGGAACTCTAGGAAAGAGAGGCTACAACTAAAAAATACCAGGAAGAACTTCGCAAAAGGGTTAGTCCTAGCTCTCACTTCGATGCTGTTCCATTGGCCCCTTCCCACTCAAATATATAATATCTGAGCCAAGTACAGTAAAACTCCAATGGTTCGGCATCTGACGGTCCGGCACTTCTGATGGTCCGGCACCATCAGGAACCCGGAAGTGCTCCGGGCAGCCAGACCATTGGAGCTGCTCTGCCCCGGGCTTCCCCTATTCAGCCGCTGCTAAAACTGACCAGCAGCTGAATCGGGGAAGCCGGAGGCAGAGCAGCTGGAGCGCTGCCAGGTAGGTTACCTAGCACTGCCCCTCGGGGCTGCGGGACCAACCGGGCAGCACCCCAGGTGTCACCAATTCAGCTGCTGCTGAAACTGACCAGCGGCTGACTCCATGAAGCCCGAGGCAGAGCTGCTCTGCCCCGGGCTTCCTGGAATCAGCCACTGATCAGTTTCAGCAGCAGCTGACTTGGAGACACCGGGGGTAGAGCAGCTGGGGTGCTGCCAGGTTAGTCCCTGCAGCGCCGAGGTGCGGCGCTGCGGGGACCAACCCGGCAGCGCCCCAGCTGCTCTGTCCCAGGCGTCCAGATTCAGCTGCTGTTGAAACTGACCAGCGGCTGACTCCAGGAAGCCCGGGGCAGAGCAGCTCTGCCTCGGGCTTCATGGAGTCAGCCGCTGGTCAGTTTCAGCAGCGGCTGACTTGGGGACGCCTGGGGCAGAGCAGCTGGGGTACTGCTGGGTTGGTCCAGTAGTGCCGCACCTCAGTGCTGTGGGACCAACCCGGCAGCCCCGGGGCAGAGCCGGACTATCGGTAGGGGGGGGCTATGAGGGGTCTGGGTTGGCATCCCCTCCCACCCCAGACCCTTCACAGCCCCCCCTTCCTATAGTCCGGCATATTTGATAATCTGGCACCCCCTGGGTCCCAAAGGTGCTGGATTATTGGATGTTTACTGTATGTGGTGCTTTTAACCAGGGCTATCTGGCCCATCCTGGTGTATAGGCTAACACCCAAAAGAGGCTTTCACTTTGCTGGAGCCTGCTCATTTTGCACTGAGAATGCAGGGTAAACCACTTTACTGCTGATAGTCCTCCAATATCTTCCCACTGCTCCAGATGTGGGCCCCAAAGAAAGCGAATTCTACTATCCATGGGAAAAGAATCAGAGTGCTACAGCTTACTGCCACGCAAAATCATTAGGATGTGTGCCCTGAAGTCCTAGCAACACATACAGGTGAGTGCAGAACCAGTGAGGGCACAGTAACTTGGATAAAGCTTTGCAATGCGGTTACTCACATCTGGGATAGGCTATTTTCAGGGCCAATCATCTAAGTTAGCTCTGCAGTAAAGAAATACCCTTCATGCCCATCAGAAGCCAAGCAGTTCTTACTTTGGTAAACATCAATTAAATGTGAAGTATCTGATTTCAGTGGGAACATTTCTCAATGGGGATGTCAGGGTTTGAGATCGAGCTCTGGTCTACAGTAGGGAGTTATTTCGAAATAACTCCCCCTATTTCAAAAGTAACAGGCGGAACGTCTACACAGTACCAAACCCATTATTTCAAAATAGCAGGCTGGTTATTTCAAAATAAGAACTCCTGCTTCCCATGAAGAATAATGCTTATTTAGAAATGGTTATTTTGAAATAGTGGTAGTGTGGACGCTCTACTGCTGTTTTGAAATAACTACTCCGCAGTCATTCAAAGTAATTACTCCCCAGCAAGATTCCCTGTAAGCAGTCCTTTTCTGAGCCCCACACAGGCAGGAAGATCAGCTGATCGGCTGGGGAAGGGAGGCGGGGCACTCGCCCTCTCAGAGGAACGGAAGCAGCAACAGCTGCTGCTGCCTGCTATAAATGGAGAAGCTGGCTCCAGCCTCTACTCTAGGGCTGGGCAAAAGATGATCCGTGGGATGGATCTGGCCACAAGAGCCTCAGCCAGCTCGCTGCCTGCTCTGCACCCACTCAGCACTTAGGAAAGCCAGGTGCAGGGTCATGTGTATGTTTCTAAATGCCGATAGCCTGGAGGGAGGGGAGACAGGTTTCTCATGCTGCCCCTATTCCCAGTAGCTCCCATTGGCTGGTTTTGATCAATAGCAACTACCTGTTTGCTGGACTGGCAGCATGTGAAGTGACCTCCTCCTTTATCACCCGGGTTCACAGCATTCAGTTTAGAGCAATGTTTCTCAACCTTTTTTGTATAAAATACCCCTTTAAAAAATTATAAGTACCCCCAGTACCTACAGTTTTCAGACTCACAATTTTTTTCTACCATTACAACACATTTTGTTTAAACAACTTAATTGTATCCGGGCGGGCAATGATATTTTTGGGTATAAAATGTACAAAAATAATAAAACACTATAAAACTAAAAACAAAAATTCAGTTTTCTCCAAATTTCAGTTGTGTTGACGTACCCTCCAGACTTCTCTCGAGTACCCTAAGGATACTCGTAGCACTGGTTGAGAAACACTGGTTTAAAGCAATAAACATGACTCCTGTAGCTCCCTTTCCCCTGAGCATGTACAGTGGCTGGAAGGCAGGGACTCTGGCTACGGAATCTGCTGGGCTGCTGGCTGGGAGCCAGGTAAGATCTCCCAGCCAGAATCTCTCTCTGGCACCTCAGCCCCTCTATCCCCAACTCTCTGTTCCCCTTCTGCCTTCCTACCCCATTTAACCCAAACCTTCTGTACCCCTGCTCTAGCCTCCATATACCTTCCCAGACAGTGTTTCCCCTCCTACACACCTCATCAGTTCACAACCCGGTCTCAGACCTTGCACCCTAATCTGCTATCCCTGTCACAGCCCAAATTCCTGCACCCCCTCCTGCACTCCTACCCCAGGTCACAACCCCCTCCTAGGCCCAGCACCCCCTCCTCACCCCAGTCCATTGCCCCAGGTCACAATCCCCTATACTTCACTCAACTTCCTCCTAGATCCCACAGTCCATTACCTCAAGCTCCCTTCTACACCCATCCTCCATCCCGCACCTCCTCCATTAATATAGTGGAAGTGTGCAACCCTCAACCACTTACCAAATTCTTGGTATGGCAGCCCATCAAAAATTATTGCCCACCTCTGTGTTAATGGCTTAAGATAAGAAAGAAAATGATTCTTTTAACAAATATTTTTAGTGTTGCAGATATCTAAAACTTTGATCTTAAGGATTTTTTTAAAAATCCTGTGTTACTAATTACTATATGGTAAACTATATTGCATTAAGGCCAGATCTTTGCTATCTGGTAGAGTTCTCGCTCTTATGAGTCAGAAGTAGCAAGTACTAGGTGTGATGCTAGCTGTTTTGTAGGATAAAACCTTATTTGCAAGATCTTTGAAACATGCATCTGTCTTTTAGAAAGGATGATGATACATGTACTCCAAGGCCTCAAAGGGAGTCTGTAACTAAAAAAAACTTTAAAAACAACAATGGTCCTGGATTTATATATTTATAATTTTGGCTAACAAAAATATATAAATAGTATCATGAGCTTTTGTGGGAACAACCCATTTCTTCAGCCAAGGGTAGTGTTCATTTTCTTTTTATTTGATTTAAAATTAAATAATCATAAGCATTGCTCCTTGTTAATTATCTCTTGTTTCAATATACTTTCTTCCATGCCTATAGACTATTTAAAATATATTTTTAGACTGATGGTTTTTGTTTGTACTGGTGGGTGCACATTCACACACCACCTCAATATTGGTGTTGCATATGAGAAATTTCAACCCGCCTGAGTCCCCAACACCGGTACGATGTAGTTTATAGCTGGCCCTTTAAGCAAGGCCTAGGCCCTCTGGCCTGAGTCCACAGTGCAGTCACGATGCAGTTTGTAGCTGGCCCTTTAAACAAGGCCAAGGCCCTCCGGCCTGAGTCCACACCACAGTCTATAGCTGGCCCTTTAAACAAGGCCTAGGCCCTCTGGCCTGAGTCCACAGCGCAGTCACAATGCAGTTCAGGGGTTATAGTGGGGCACACCACCGGGTAGGGGGACCCGGGCCCACCCTACTCCACCGGGTCCCAGCACAGGGCCCTGTGAGCGACCGGATAACGGGTCACTCCCTTGGCGGGGCAGTCCAGCCGAAACGCACCAAGGTTCTCTGGGCGGGAGAGGCGGCTCCCGCTCCTGCCCTGGGCCACTTCCTACCCAGTCCCCGGGGGTGCCTTCCCCTGTACCTGCCCAGCCGACTGTGAGCTCCATGCCGGCGTCCCCTTGGTCGGTAGTCCCGGGGTTGCCCCAACTCGCCTCCGCGTCCTTTTCCGCCTCTCCTGGCGTCCCCAGCAACAGCTGCCCCGGTCCTTTTCCTCCGGCCGTCTCTCCAGACTGAGTCTTTCCCCAGACTTTTATAGCCCTGCTGCAGCCCGGGCATGCTCGGTAGAACTGTGGAGGAGGGGCCTCTGCAGCCAGGTAACCCTGGCTGGTCCCTGTAGGTTCAATGCGGGGCTGCCTCACCCCGTCACACACCCTTCCCCTTAAGAGGGTCGGCGACGGGGTTTTGGCCGACCCCTCTTCATTCGTCCTTGAAAAAAAGTCTGCGTTAGTATGGGCTTTTCCCAGCCGATGCGCTACCAGAAAAGCGAATGGTTGTAATGATAAGTACCAACGCATGATCCGGGCATTTGAGTCTTTCATGGCATGGAGCCATCTCAGGGGGGCATGGTCAGTCACTAAAGTAAACGGGCTCCCCAATACGTAATATCTTAGGGACTCTATGGCCCATTTCGCCGCCAGAGCCTCCTGCTCTATCGTCGAGTATTTAGTCTCTCGCGGGAACAACTTGCGGCTAAGGTATAGGATAGGGTGCTCCTCCCCCTCTACCACCTGAGATAATACCTCTCCTAGGCCTACTCGGGAGGCATTTGTTTGCAAAATGAATGGCTTGTTGAAGTCCGGCTGAACGGGCACCGGCCCCTGAGCCAGCCGCTTCCTCAAGGTCTGGAAGGCAGCTTCGCACTCCGGGGTCCACTCTATGCGGCACTCTCGGGGATTCTTCGTGAGGTCTGTCAGGGGTGCTGCGATGGTCGCAAAGTCGGGTATAAAGCGGCGGTAGTATCCTGCCAGCCCCAAGAACTGTCGTACTTGCCTTTTCATGGTAGGCGTAGGGCTTTCCTGTAAAGCCTGGACTTTGTCTGTCAAGGGTCGGAGCTGCCTCTTTCCCACTGTATAGCTGAGATAGCTCACCTCCGGATATCCCCAGTGGCACTTGGCTGGGTTGGCGGTGAGGCCAGCCTCCGCTAATGCCTGCAGCACTTTGGACAGATGTTGGAGGTGTTCTGTCCAGTTCTGGCTGTATACCACGATAGCATCGATATACGCCGCTGCATAGTCATTATGTGGCTTCAGTACTTTATTCATGAGCCTCTGGAAAGTGGCTGCTGCTCCGTGGAGGCCAAAAGGCATTGTTGTAAATTGGAAGAGGCCAAACGGGGTTGGGAAGGCCGTTTTCTCTCGAGATGCGGGTGTCAGGGGGATTTGCCAGTAGCCCTTAGTTAAATCAAGGGTTGATATGACTCTGGTGTGCCCCAATCGTTCCAACAGCTCATCCACCCGTGGCATTGGGTAGGCGTTGAAGCGGGAGATGGAATTTACCTTCCTGACGTCCACACAGAACCGGACCGACCCATCCACTTTTGGCACCAGCACTACGGGTCTCCTCCAGTCAATTCGGGACTCTTCCACCACGCCCAGAGCTAGCATCTGGTCCAGTTCCCTTCGCACCGTGTCCCACAACTTCCTGGGCAGCAGGCGATGGTGGTCACGTACCCTCTGCCCTGGGGGGGTGGCAATATGGTGTCTCGTTAGATTCGTCTGGCCAGGTTTTGACGACAGGACCTGGGGAAAGGCGCTCAGCAGCCGGCGGAGCTGTTCCTGCTGTCTGTGTTCGAGGTCAGGACTGAGGTCCAGGAGTGCGGGTGTGGGGTCTGCCTCTGCGGATGGCCCCAACTCTGGTTCCATAGGGTAAAGGGTGATCATCAGGGCCTCTCGCTCCTTCCACCCCTTGAGCAGGTTTACATGATATATCCACACTTCTTTCCTCTGCCCTGTAGCCGTACTGCATAATCCACCAGCCCCACCTGTCTCACCACCTCAAATGGGCCTTGCCATTTGGCTAGCAACTTGGATTCTGAGGAAGGGAGCAACAGTAGTACCCGGTCTCCTGGCTGGAAGGTTCGGGTCCTGGATTCCTGGTTGTAATGAGCGGTCTGGCTCTCCTGGGCTCGGCGTAGGTTTTCTTGGGCCAAACACCCTAGCTCCCGGAGCTGCTCCCTTAAGCGCAGGATGTAGTGTACGGAGCCTCAGGCGGGGGTTTCTTGTTTCTCCCAGGCCTCACGGACGAGGTCTAGAACCCCTCGGGGTTGTCGTCCATACAGGAGCTCGAAGGGCGAGAACCCTGTAGAGGCTTGAGGGACCTCTCGCACTGCAAACATCAGCGCTGGGAGCATCTTATCCCAATGACGGGCGTCGTCCTCCACAAACTTGTGCAGCATTGACTTCAGGGTGCGGTTGAAGCGCTCTACCAACCCATTTGTCTGGGGATGGTAGACCGAGGACCGGAGCGCCTGGATGTTCAGTAACCGACACAGCTCCGCCATAAGTCGTGATGTCAAATTCGTCCCCTCGTCTGTGAGGATCTCCCGGGGTAGACCCACCTGGGAGAATATTTCCAGCAACTCTCCAGCGATGACGGGGGCAGTAGTCATCTGCAGTGGGACGGCCTCTGGGTACCGTGTAGCATAGTCCACCACGACGAGGATATACTTATATCCTGTCTGGCTTCTTTCCAATGGCCCCAACAAGTCTAGGCCGATACGCTCGAAGGGTGTCCCCACTATAGGCAGCGGCACCAGCGGGGCCCGGGGAATGTTGGCGGGGTTAGCCTTCTGGCACTCAGGGCATGAGGCATAGTACTCCCGCACTTCGTGGTGAATTCCCGGCCAGAAGAACCGTCGCGCCACTCGCTGTAGGGTCTTCTCTCAGCCCAAATGGCCCGCCCAGGGGTTTGCGTGTGCCACCTGTAACAGGCCCCGGCGGAAACGGTGTGGGACCAACAGCTGGTGTATCTCCTCCTGGCTCTGGGGGTCCCGTACAAGGCAGTAAAGGCGGTCCTGCTGTACCCTGAAGCGGGGTCCTTGGGGTTGACCTGCCACTGGCTCCTCCCCATCCGGGCACGTAACCGCTTGCTCCCAGGCCCGGCTAAGCGTGGGGTTATTCCGTTGCTCTTCCAGGAAGTCCCCATCTAGCTCTAGGTCGATAGGTGGGGCACCTGTAGGGTCGCTGTCCATGCTCGCCGCTGGGGCTCCGGACATAGCGTGCTGTGAGGCCCCTTCCCCCGTCGCTACCTCGAGGGGCGGGCTTAGTGCAGCCCGACAAGCCTGCCGTGCCCGGACAATATTTGCCTTTAGACCACTCCCTTCTTGCAGTAATTCATTAAACCCGGGCCAGTCCCGCCCCAGGATCACCGGGTAGGGCGACTAAAGAAAATTCAGTGAACCCAACAATGGAAATTCTTAGTGAGAACACTGCTCCCCAGTACTTTGTGTGGCTTTAAGTCAAAGTAGCACATCCACATTAAGGAAGGCTACCTCAGACTAATTTCGTAGCTTCCCTGTAGTGTGGACACACTCTTTCAAAATAGTTATTTCGGGAGTTATTATTTCAAAATAAGTTATTTTGAAATAATTTGCTAGTGTACACATGCTCCAAGGGTATGTCTACACTACAGCGCTAATTCGAACTAACTTAGTTTGAATTAGTTAATTCGAACTAAGCTAATTCGAACTAACGGATCCAGACTAAAAAACTAGTTCGAATTAGCATTTTGCTAATTCGAATTAGCATGTCCACATTAAGTGGACCCTGAACTGGGGTTAAGGATGGCCGGAAGCAGTGCCGGCAGGGCATCAGATGAGGACTTAGAGCGTGGAGCTGCTGTCTCAGGTTAGCCGAGGGCTGTGCTTAAAGGGACCCGACCCCCACCCCGGACAGACAGTTATCAGGGGTGCCCCGCTTGCAAAGCAGTCCTGGCTTGGAGTGCCCAGAGTACCCACACTGGGCACATCACAGCACTCGGCCATCAGACCAGCTGCACTTGCCGCAGGCTACCATCTGGGGAGAGGGGGCAATTGGGGGGCTGAAGGAGAGCTTCCACCCCCAGAAGCCCGCAGAGCCAGCCCAGTCCTCCCCATCGGGGGCTCGTACCCCATTCCTCCCTCACCTCCTTCCACTTACCCCTCCCGAGCCCCCCTTCCTGATGTACAAAATAAAGGACAATTGTGTTCAAAAACAGAATCTCTCTTTATTGAACAAAACTGGGGGAGACTGGGAAAAGGAGGTAGGAGAGGGGAAGAGAGAGGGTGGAAGGGGGGAGGGCAACTACAATGATGAGGGGTTTGGAACAGGTCCCATATGAAGAGAGGCTAAAGAGACTGGGACTTTTCAGCTTAGAAAAGAGGAGATGGAGGGGGGGATATGATAGAGGTCTATAAAAGCATGAGCGGGGTGGAGAGGGTGTATACAGAAAAGTTCTTCATTAGTTCCCATAATAGAAGGACTAGAGGACACCAAAGGAAAGGAATGGGTAGCAGGCTTCAAACTAGTAACAGAAAGTTGTTCTTCACAAAGCAAAGAGTCAACCTGCGGAACTCCTTGCTGCAGGAGGCTGTGAAGGCTACAACTAGAACAGAGTTGAAAGGGAAGTGAGATCAAGTGATGGAGGTTGGGTCCATGGAGTGGTATTATCCAGGGGGTAGGAGTGGTGTCCCTGCCCAAAGTTTGTGGAAGGCTGGAGAGGGATGGCACGAGACAAATGGCTTGGTCACTGTCTTCGGTCCATCCCCTCCAGGGTCCCTAGGGTTGGCCGCTGTCGGCAGACAGGCTACTGGGCTAGATGGACCTTTGGTCTGACCCAGTATGGCCATTGTAAGCTCAGAGCTCAGGATCGGGGGTCTCTGTGGACCACCTTGATTTTCATGCACCCCTGCTCCTGGGTGGCCAGGCTGGCAGCTCTCCTGCCCTAGACGGCCGCTTTCCTGTCCCTAGTGCGGAGGTCATGGACAAGGTCCACGATGTCCGCACTAGACCAGGCAGGTGCCGGCCTCTTGCGGTCCTGGGCAAGCTCCCGGGAGCCGCCAGCCTGGTCCTGGGAAGAGGCGGAGGGCTGGGGGGCATCGGGTGGCTGGCTCGAGCCGTGCCAGGTGCAGGGTCTGCTAGCTGGGTGCTGGCAGGCTTGCACCTGGCATGGGCATCGTAGCCAGCCCGTGCCCCTTTAAGGGGTCCGGGGCCGGGAGGGGGGCAATAGAGTTTCCCTGGTGTTGGCCAGAGTGGCCACCAGGGAAAGCTGGGGAGGGCTAGCCTCCCACTAGTTCGAATTAAGGGTCTACACAGCCCTTAATTCGAACTAATAAGTTCGAACTAGGCTTAGTCCTCGTAGAATGAGGTTTACCTAGTTCGAACTAAGCGCTCCGCTAGTTTGAATTAAGTTCGAACTAGCGGAGCGCTTGTGTAGCGCCTATCAAAGTTAATTCGAACTAACGTCCGTTAGTTCGAATTAACTTTGTAGTGTAGACATACCCCAAGAGTATAACTGCAGAGGCAAAGTAAGAAAACCAGTCATTTAGTGTGTTAATACAGTACCTCGCACAATGGGACTGTCACTAGGATAAGGCCTTCAGGAACAACTGTGATATAAATGGTCAAGAGAAAAAAAAACGAACAACAAGAAATCAAATAATTTAAACAGAGTCCTTCTGCTGCCAGCTGAAGACGTTTCCCAGCATATGTAAATTAAATTCATAAGTTCAGCACAGAAACATACAAAAGCAATCACTGTTTAAGAAAATGGAAATCACACATGCTGAGGAACATGCAGTGAGAAATAACTGCATAGAGAATAGTGCTGGGAGATAAGAATACTGTTTTCCAAAACAAGGTCACTGCAGAAAAGGTTTCAGATTCCTGTCTGTGTTTATAGCCTTTGGTATCAAGCTGTCCAAAAACAGATCCAAAAGGACTGACTTTGTAAAAGTAAATTGTATCTGTCATCCTTTCTCCTCCCTGAGGTGCTACTTTGTCGAGGACTATAAACTTCAAAATGGATACATTATGTTGATGAGATGTGAAATAAATAGCTATAGGGAAACAAGTTTGCTTATGTCTGATACTGCTTTCTGCTCGCTAATGTGAATTCTGAAGGGCTTTTTCCTTAGATAAATGAATCTGGAAAGACACTTTTTATAAATTATATTCCAAGTTACAAACTGAACATACAGATACTGTGGGTGTGGGTGTGGGAGTGATGCAGCTGTTTCAATGAATAATGAAACAATTGTTATCACATATTATTCTAGGTATTTAAGAACTAGTTGAAGCAATTTCTGAACTACTAGAAATTATCTTTGAGAACTCATGGAAGACAGGTAGGTTGCATCTACACAGCAGGGCTTAACTCAAAATAAGGTACGCAAATTGAGCTATGTCAATTGCGTAGCTTATTTTGAAATTGAAATTGGGAGCATTTACACAGCATTTATTTCGAAACAGAGCACTCTTCCTCTGACTTCCATTACTCCTCATACAATGAGGATTACAGGAGTTGGAGTTCTCCAGCTTGACAGTATTTCGACATTATTTTGAAATAACTGCCTGCTGCATAGATGCAGAATAAGTAATTTCAAAATAATGTTGTTGTGTAGATGTACCCTTAAGGTCCCAGATGACTGGAGAAGGGCAAACAGTACCTATCTATAAAAAAAAAAGTGGAACAAAGAGGATGCAGGGCATTAGAGACCAGTCAGCATAATTTCCATACCTAGAAAGATACTGGAACAAATTAAATAATCAATTTGTAAACAAAATAATAATGGGATTATAAATAATAGTCAGCATGTGTTTGTCAAGAAATATCATGCAAAACCAACTTAATTTTCTTCTTGGATATGATTATTGGCCCAGTGGACAGGGTGGAAACAATAACTGTGATACATCTTGACTTCAGTAAGGCTTTATATACATTTTCATATGCAAACTAGAGCTATATGGTCTGGATGAAATTACCATAAGGTAGGTGCACTACTGGTTGAAAGATGGAACTGAAAGAGTATTTATCAGTGGTTCACTGCCACTCTGGGAGGATGTATCTAATAGGGTCTCACAAGGGTCAGTCCTGGATCTAGTACTATTAAACATTTTCATTAGTGACTTGGATAACAGAGTAGTAGAGAGTATGCTTATAAAAACTGCAGATGACACCAAGGCTATGTCTACACTGGCATGATTTTCCAGAAATACTTTTAACGGAAAAGGTTTTCTGTTAAAAGTATTTCCGGAAAAGCGCATCTAGATTGGTCCCAGAGTTATCGTTATAACGATGCGCTTTTGCAGAAAAGCGCGTCTAGATTGGCGGCGTGCTTTTTCGCAAAAGCAGAAGCCCGGAACCATTTTGAAGCAGGAAAAAGGCCACCAGACCTTTGCGGGGGCGGGGCCGGAGCTCTGTTCAGACACGTGCTTAAAGGGGTCTCGCCGGATAGCCATTTGTCTCCGGCTCCGTGCGTTGGGACCTCTGGCAGGGACTGACAGACATAGCAGGTTTGGTGGTTGCCCTCTGACTTTTGGGGACACCACCCTTTTGCCCCCTACTGCTTTTCTCTGATTTTTCTTTCTTGTGCCCTGCTCTGTCTGCCATGGACCCGTGAGTGGCCACGTGCCTGCTCTGGCCCCTGTCGGCCATGTCCAAGTGCCTGCAGTTCATGCTGCAGGCCGGTGCCCTGGTGTTCCAGGACCAGGAGGCAGAGATCGCCTTCGACTCCCTCACCAGGGAGGCCATGGCGACCCTGTGGCATCAGCACCCCAAGGTGCAGAGGCCAGTGTGGAGATTGAACATCAGTACCGACTGGTGGGACCGGCTGGTCCTCGGACAATGGGATGACCAGCAATGGCTCCGGAATTTCTGCATGCGAAAGCGGACGTTCCTGGAGCTGTGCGCCTGGCTCACCCCCGCGCTACAGAGAGCCACCACCCGGCTGCGTGCACCCATCCCCGTCGACAAGAGGGTCGCCATCATGCTGTGGAAGCTGGCCACCCCGGACAGCTACCGCTCGGTGGCACAGCAATTCAGGGTGGAAAGATCAACCGTCGGTGTGATCGTCATGGAGGTAAGTCCCAGGGGGAGTGTGGTCGGGGGAGGGTGCTGCACTCCATGCCCAGGGGCAGCCAAGACTCCAGGCTGGGTCGCCCAGGGGTTTGGACCATCCCTCCCTTGCACAGGCCTGCTGGTGGGGGGGGGCATGGGATGAGGAGGGCCCTGGTGTGTGTGTGTGTGTGTGTGTGTGCTTGAGGACAGAGGGAATCACCGGGGGGAGGGGGGGTCCAAGGGAGCGCACACTTACCCCTGCCAAATGTGATGTGTTCCCTTCTGTTTTTCTGCACCCTTTTGCAGGTCGTCCACGCCATCAACGACGTCCTGCTCCCAAGAGTCATCCGCCTGTGCGACGTGGATGGTATCATAGCTGGCTTCGCTGCTCTCGGGTACCCCAACTGCGGGGGAGCCCTGGACGCAACCCACATCCCCGTCCGGGCCCTGGAGCATCGAGCAGCCCATTTCATTAACAGGAAGGGGTACTGCTCGATTGTTCTCCAGGCCCTTGTGGACCACCGGGGCCGCTTCCTGGACATCTACGGGGGCTGGTCCGGCCGGGCACATGACGCCCGCATCCTCCGCAACTCCGGACTCTTTCGCAGGCTGGAGGCGGGCACCTAATTCCCCTGGCGGGACTTGATTGTCGGGGATGTGCCTATGCCCATCTGCGTCATCGGGGATACCCCCTGCTGCCCTGGCTAATGCGGCCCTACACGGGGCGGCTGGACCAGAACCGGGCCCGGTTCAACGACCGCCTCAACCGGGTCCGAAATCAGGTGGAGCTCGCCTTCGGACATTTGAAAGCCCGCTTCCGTTGTTTGCTTACCCATCTTGAGATGGGTGAGCGGAATGCAACGGAGGTACTGGCCACGTGCTGCGTGCTCCACAATATTGTGAAGTGGAGTGGGGAGGCCTTCCTCCCTGCATGGATGGCAGCTGAGGCACAGACATTCGAACAGCCCCACACAGCTGCCGTCCACCAGGCGCACCAGGATGGGGTGCGCATCAGAGAGGCCCTGACGGACATGTTCGCACAAGCCCCGTAGTAGGGTCGCCTGGGTCTCCCCATATGACTCCCTCCCATCCCCTCCCCTTCCCCACCCCCTCCCCATATCTCTCCCCAATTGTAAAGCGTCGGTTCCAAGCACATCGACCGTCATCGTGACTGTTTGTCAGGTGCGTCAGACGTACTTAGGGTTTTTCTTTTCAGTTTAGGCTAGGGTTTAGGCCACCATCGCCTGTCCGAGCTGTCCCAAAGAACAGGAAGAGGATTCGTGGTTCGCGCGGAAGGCTCGAGTCAGCGTACCTGATTCCAGTCGTCTTCGAGGGATCTCCTGACTGCTCCTCTCCCGAGGCCCGGAAGGACCAAAGGATTGAGGTTGCCAGCTTCGCCGTCATCTTCCGTCGAGGGATCTCCTGGCTTTTCCTCTCCCGAGGCCCGGAAGGACCAAAGGATTGAGGATGCCAGCAACACTACAATTATCCCCCTGCGTCTAGACTATGTTACATATTCTTTTGTGTGCATCTTTTAACCTTTCTTGCTTGTTTGTTATCTATGTTAATATAGTTGTGGTTTAAATTTTACTTAAAAGTCTCAATATTTATTTATGTGCCACAAACCAATGACCACTTAAAGGGACCACCGGTGATAGAATACAGAATTTGGTGTCCGCATTTTGTAATCCTTTTAAATTTAGGTGGCTAATGGGCATCTCAAATCATTTCTTACAGTTACCTCGAGTTACACAATAATCAACACAATAATCAACAGAAAAATTGACTTTTTATTTACAAGGAGGAGGGGGAGGAGACCTTCAACTGGGATGGGGAGGGGGAGGAGCTACTAGGACGGGTGGCCCCTGTGAGCGCTTCTGCGGAGGCGGACCTGCACATGCAGGGCTGGCCGCATCAGGGCAGGCTGCACGGGGAGGTGGGCAGGAGCAGGGGACATTGTAGGGGCAGCAGGAGCAGGGGCCATTACAGGGGCGGCAGGGGGCATTGGAGCAGGGGACATTGCAGGGGCAGGAGGGGGCATTGGAGCAGGGAACATTGCAGGGGCAGGAGGGGGCATGGGCAGTGCTACGGGAGGGATGGTGGGGGCATGGGGTACGGCCATGCTGTAGTGAATAGCGTGCGCAATGAGGATGGCCATGGAGTCAGCCATCCTCGTGCACTGGGCCTGGAAGGCACCCCAGGGCTCCTGGCGCCATTGCAGGTCCCCCTGGACACACTCTCGAATAGAGCCTTGTATTAACTCCACCGCCTGTACGTGCCGGCGAAGGAGCTGGTCACGGTGGCGGAGCCTGCGCTTGCATGGTTGGGCAACTGGGGGTGCTGCTGCTGCCAGACTGGAGGGTCCCCGGCTTGTGCTCGGTCCCACTGCAGGGAAGAGAAGAAAGGATGGGTCAGTCAGGCAGGCCAGCCACTGTCCCCACACCTCATGCCCTCCACCCCTGAGCCCAGGTGACCCCACAGTTGTGTGGCTTGGGCCCACTCGGTTCCCACCCTCTGTCCCCCGTGTTGTATGTTTGCAAGGAGGACCGTCCCAGGAGTAGGGTCCTCCTCCATGTATTGTAACCACCGGTCTGTGTCCTGGCCCCGTGGAGGGCGGGAGGGCGCTTGTGAAACTCCCTGCCGGTGGAGACTGTGAAAGCTTTGGGCTAATCACTGGTGTTTGACAGGGAGCGAGATGCATCCCCACACAATGCCTGAGAGCACATCTGGCAGAGGTGGTCTGGGATCTCAGATACCCATCGTGTGGGATATCTCTTGGATGGAACCAGAAGAGTGACTGCGGAGGGGGGTGTCCCAACCTTGCAGCAAAACTCAGGGCGGCCCTAAGGGCGGCCCGAGCGCTTCCCCCCCTTCTCCCTCCCACTATCCCTCACATAGGGACATGTGTGATCACAGTGGGGACTTCCCTTGGGGAGCCAGCCAAGGCACCGGGAGCAGGCGAGGGGCTCGGTGGGGGCCATGGTCACAGGGCTGTGACGCTGCGGTTTAACCAAGAGCAGCTGGCTGTGCCTCACAGCCAGGCATGGGACAATGTGCTGTTCTCCATGCTGCACCCTTGGCGGAGGTGCGGGCTCTGGGCTGAGTTCCTGGGGCCCTGGCCGGTTCCAGCTGCCATCCACCCTTCCCCATGGTCCTGCCAACATGTGTGTGAGCAGCATGATCCCAGGCATGCCTTGCAGCTGCCTGCCGCGGCCATGTGCCGCTCGATCACCAGGCTGCACGTGGTTGCACGTGCTGCTTGCTGCCTAATGCTACACAGTGTGCAGCTCACATGGCCTGAGTGATGTGCTGTCCCCCTCCCCCCTCCGGGTGCCTGGCTCTCCCCACCGCCCCCCGCCCTTGTGAGTGCAAACTGCAAAGACTCACTGGTGGATCATTCCCCGGCCTCAGAGGAGCTGCTGGAGGGGGCCTGCTGGGTGGCAATGCTAGACTCGTCCCCCGAAGCTGTTTTCCTCTCCTTCTCCCGCCTCGGTGGTTTGGATGACAGGGGGGCGCTGGCAGGTGTCCACAGGCACGTCTGGACTTTGCGGGGCTGGCTGGCCCAGGATGGCATGCAGCCAGTCATAGTGGGGGCAGGTGTCTGGTCCTGCCCCCCTGCCCTCGCTGGCCCACACATACTTAAGCCGCAGCTCCTTGACCTTCGCCCAGACCTGGTCAATGTTCCGGGCAGGGTGTCCTTGCTGGGCCAGCGCCTCGGCCATTGGGCCGAAGATATCGGCATTGCGGCGCCGGGATCTTGTATCATGGAGGCCCTCCTCCTCCTGCCAGAGGTCAAGGAGGGTCTCCAGCTCCCTGGGGGACCAGGAGGGAGCCCGTCTTTTGCGGCCACTGGGGGCCTCCTGCGCTGGGGGTGCAGGTGGCTCACCGCCCGGAGCTGCTATGGCTGGGCTCTGATGGCTGCTGAGCAGGACAGGGGCGCTGTGGCAGACCTCAGGCCCAAGAGCTCTGTGGCACGCTCCTGCCACATGCGCTCAGCAGCCTGCGTGTTCTTTAAGAGCTCGGGTTACTAGGAAGTCCGGGGCTCCTACGGGGTCTCCAGGCATCCAAACCGCTTTTTTCCGTTTATTCTGCTTTTTCGGAACAGCGTTAGCTAGCTGTCTACACTGGCCCTTTTGCGCAAAAAGGACTTTTGCCCGAACGGGAGCAGCAAAGCTTTTCCAGAAAAGCAGCTGATTTCGCACAGTAGATCGTCATTGCTTTTGCGGAAAATCAAGCAGCCAGTGTAGACAGCTGGCAAGTTTTTCCGGAAAAGTGGCTGATTTTCCGGAAAATCTTGCCAGTCTAGACACAGCCCAAGTGGTGAGTAGTTGCAAGTATTTTGCAGGACAAGACGACCTTGACAATTGACAAATTGGACAGTTGGTCTGAAATCAACAACATGAAATTCAATAAAGACAAGAACAAAGTACTCCCCGGAACCACAGAAGTAGCTGGGTGGCCGCTGTTCCCAGGGCTCTTTACTCCCAGGTCACTGAGCTTCAGATGGTTTCTTTTTGTCTGTTATGGTGTTAATTTTTTGAAAATATTGAAGCAATTGTTTCAGCTAACTCATCAAATATAGAAAACAATGATAGTAAAGTAGAATACTATTTACATTAAACTAAAAGATAAATTAATAATAATGATTAGTCAGAATGATTACATGTAGAATAAATAATGCATGGAAAGAGAAAAATATGAATTTGCTATGCCACCATTAGACTACAGTGCCACGGGACAAAAGAGCAGGTAGCTCTCTGCCTATTGAAATCTTTCCTGACAAGTTACCACAACCCCACCTTCTTTAGACACCCCTTATAGAAAATGATTAAATATATATGTAGTTTAAACATATATGTAGTTTAATTGTTCCTTGTAAATCAGTCCCTTTAGCACCTTAAACATTTTAATTGTTCTTTTGAAGCTATGCTATGACGCATTTGAACTGTATTTAAATACACAGCCATTCTTTCACATTTGTGAAACAAATAATATAACAACTTCTGACATTGCAATGATGGATTGTATTATATGTACAATATTTGATTCTTTCATTTATAAGAGATAAGATATTAATATATTTTTAAAGAAAAAAATTCTCTTCCATCTAATTTGGTGCCCCTTAAAGCTTGCTGACCTAGGCAACTGCCTAGTTCACCTATGTGGTCAGATCTGCCCTGCTAGGCAGCAGTTTATAGAGTTTGCTACCACATTTAAGGATCAAGGGTATTCTTGTATACATTTGAAACCCATTTGTTAGCTGTATCTGAGCAAATCTGATCTAAATACACAAGTGAAACAAGAATGGTAGGAAGTGGCCTTGGGAATGCTGATCTGGAGTGGCAGCAAGATAGGACTGAGCCATATCTCACCTCTCTCCCCTGAGTCCATGGGCTGGGACCTGGTGGAGAGAGAAGGCTTGAATGCCCTTATCGTTCCCTCTTCCTCCTGGCTGCCTGAGAGATCCTGGAGGACTCCAGGGCCAGGAGAAGACAAACTGTATCTTGGCTGCCAGGCTCTCAGACAGCTCAGAAGAGCCACAATGCCTAAAGAGACTGTTTGGCTGCAGCCTGACCACAATGGCTGCTGACCCCTGACCAAAGCCTAGTTCACCATCCCTTTTCCCGACTCGTCCATCCCCCGTCCAAAAGAAGCCTCCTGAGTCCTCGTATTTCCCAATCACTCACTGCAACTATTTATAATTGATTTCTTACCTAAAATTGAGTAAATTATGTTAATATGTTTGAATACAATACATCTCCCAAACACTGAGTAGAAATGGCTCAGTTGAAACCAATGAACTTTAGTTCAGCCAATTTGGCAGCCTAATAACAGAGCTTTGTCTTGGAAGCCAAATCCTAGGAGGTGCTGAACCTCTTTGACTCCTAACAGCTTCACTGAGAGTTTCATATTCTCAGCACACCTTAGAGTTTAGCCCTGACAGAGAAGATATTCAGGGCTATGGCAGGCTCCCAAAGAACCTTCCACCTTTCACTTCCACCTCAAATCCCCCCATTCTTGGAAGTTAGTAAGGTTTTTCATTTTGTTTTTACACTGACTATATAAAATTGGAGAGGAAGTATGGTACATGGGTCAGGACACAAGTCTGAGTCTTGGGTAACCTAGGTTTAATTTAGGGATGTAAGTGACTAGTCGACTACCCGATGAGCCTAGGCTTATCAGGCAGTCAAGTCACTACTCGATTAGTCACTTCCCCTCCCTCCTTGCTGTCTCTGTAGCTCTTACAAAATTTAAAATTTAGAGCCACAGTGAACCCCCTTATCAACTAATCAAGTAGTTGATGGCAATTCCATCGACTACTCTATTAGCTTCCTAACCGCCATTTAACATCCCTACTTTAATTCTCTGCTCTGCCAAAGATGTCCAGTGCTACCTGGGGCAAGTCACTTTGTCTCTTTGACCCTCAGTTCCTATCTGTATAATGGAGATAACAAGTACTTCCCCACCTCACTGGAGCATTGTGAGGGGGAGCACATTAAAGATTGTGAGGATGCTCACACACTATGCATGTGTCTAGACTACATTCCTCTTTCAAAAGAGGAAAGCAAGTGAGGGAAATTGAAAATGCAAATGAAGCGCTGATTTACAAATATCACGCTTCATTTGCATAATCTCTTCTGATCTTTTTTTTTTTTTTAAGAGATTTTTTCAGAAAAAAAAGGAGTCTAGACAGGGTTCTTTTAGGGAAAACACTCACCCTTTTCCCAAAGAACCCTGTAAACTTCATTTTATCAGGAATAAGTGTTCTTTCAAAAAAGAGTTTTTTTGTCACAAAGAAAGAAGATGATGAAAGTCTCCACTGGAGCCATGCCCAGTTCTCCTGGTATTAAAAAAGTGTGACACTTGTAGAGACACAATGCCATTCTCTGACAGACATTCTTCCTGTGTTAGATGTCTTGGAGAGAGCCATATTCCTCCAAAGAGCTCTCACCGTAGCAACATGAAGGCCAGGACCAGGTGGGATACGGAGCTATACCTGAAAATTATTCTCCTAGAAAAATCCCTTCAGCTGAATCAGGAAGACCCTGCCTCTGACCCTTTGAAGTCTGGATCCAAGAACAAGGCTCAGACTTTCATCGCTTCCAGGAAGAGAGCTGCATCTTCCTCAGATCAAGACTCTTGTAAATTGCAGGTAAGATCTTGGCCTGCAGTGCTGAGATCTGCTAGAGCAGTGATTCTCAACCAGTGGGACAAGTACCCTTAGAGGTACTCGAGAGAAGTCTGGGGGGTACGTCAAAACAACTGAAAGTTGGAGAAAACTGATTTTTTATTTTAAGTTTTACAGTGCTTTATTATTTTTGTACTTTTTACACCCAAAAATTTCATCACCTGCCCAGTTACAATTTAATTGTTTAAACAAATGTGTTGCAATGGTAGAAAAAAATGTTGTGTGTCTTAAAACTGTATGTACTGGGGATACTTATAATTTTTTTTAAAAAGAGGTACTTTATAAAAAAAGGTTGAGAAACACTGTTCTAGAGTTAGCACTGTTGACAAACCTGGCATCTACTGCACCACCCCGGTATGCATACTGATGGTGCACAAATGATCCTACTCAGAGATGAAACACAAGGTCTCCACAAAGGCACCAACAACACTGGTGCAGAGATGCCACCACCACCAGTGCTGGGCTCAGCACAGAGCTCAGCACTATCCAGTGAGGGACATCTGGCACTGACGTCTGCTACCAAAGCAACACCAAAACAGACAACGCCAAAAAACCTCTTTGCACCAACACAGCTCCTGAACCACATTGATATAGATGTCCACTCAGTTCTGCAGTCACTGCTTCTTGGCAATGACCACCACTTCTCAGCACTGACTACTCTTAATCCTACTGACAGAATGGAACATCCACTTCAGTACCCCACCGCCTCCATACCATATAGTGTGTTTGAAGCAGATGAGCATGATTGCCGCTTCTCTTCCAACATTCCTCACCCACCCAGAGGAGGCCTTTCAGGGAACGGGGATCAGCAAGGACCTCATATGGACCACTGCCCCACCAATGGTAAGAACAACTGTGGCCATACCTGTCATCTTCTTATCTCATGTTTTGGCCACCATGGATGCCTGAGCCACATACAGCTGCCACCACACAGCACTATCTACCACAGGAATAATACAAGGCAAGACCATATGTACTTTCATAGACAACACACATGTATGTTCTGCATAAATTGCCAAGGCAGAGCCAGATCACACTCTCTGTGCAGGGAAGCCCTAAAGTTCTGAATTGGTGCATTCAACACATTACATTACTCTGCTGGCAAATATACCTACCTGGTGCCCAGGACACCCTGGGGAACCCTCAGACAGCACATCTCAAACATACTCTTTATTCACTGAATCTGATTTAAAATACATCTACCCAAAGCTTTGAGAACACATATACAATTAATTAAAATCTATACACTGTACAACTGGGTCAAGAGGTAAAACTAAAATCCTTGCTAAATCCTCACATCAACAGCTCTCTATTACTCCCTTCACTCATTCAATCATTTCCTTGAAAAACCTCGGAGAACATAAAAACTCTGTATTATGACCCAAAGATTAATAGATACTGGTGGATCAATGGGGTACCAAGTGCCGAGTCAAGAATCCTTTGCTAAAGACTCCAGCTCCAGCTCCCTCTCTTTAAACCAGAGAGCTGTTAGTCCAAACCTCTCAGGTTATCCTACCTCCAGCAGTATGGGACAAAGATACTTTCAGAATTAATCCAAACTCAAATCATGTAGCTCTTTATAGGATAAAATCAGCATCTTTTGACAAGTGTGCAGCCACATTCCATACCAGATGTAGTTTCCAAATGATCTTGAAGTACAAGCCAATGTACAGTGCACTGCACTAATCTAATCTGGAGGCAACAGAGGCAGAGAAAACTATGGCAAAGTCCATACACAAAAGGAAAGATTGCAACCTCTTGGACAAACACAAATGATAAAAACAATCGTGGCTGCTGCTGCTATCTAAGCGTTCCAAAGCAACCAAGGACATCTTCAGAATAACATGATGTCATCTTTAGAAACTCCTCTCCAACTCTAACTCCTCTCCTCTCTTATTTGTTCACAGAATGCTCAATTTGGCCTGCAGATAACCCTGCATAACTCACTTTACTGTCAATTACTCAACTGAATTAAAAGTGCACAACCCAGGGAAGAAATGGAAATATACTAATTACCAAATTACTGTAACTGTAAACTTGGCTGTCAAATCTGAATCAGTTCAAAACTTTGCTGAATGGTTTAGATTTATATCTCCAGTTGCTGATGATTTTGGTTCTCTTGTGGACCTAAAACTGCCAGCACCTTAATTTCTAGTTACCATTTAGTTGCCTCCAGACTGTGAAACAACAAAAACAGACAATCAATTCCTTGCTGTATATAACATACTATGGTTAGTTCTTTTGTCACAGTGCCCATTTTATTACCATCCCCGGTTATACCTGACACATGAGGAACAGCTCATGATGGGAGCAGAAATAGCTGAAAATCAAAAAACTGATAAGCAAGCAGTGCCTAAGACAGTAGTCTCCAACTTTTTATGTCCAAGATCAGTTTTTAAATTTCAGGGCAACCAGGAATCTTCCTTACCCCTTCCCCAAGATTCCACTCATTCCGTGAGTCTCCACGCAGTGTTCCCTCTAAGCTGCACAGCAGCACAGCTTCACAGGTGATTAAGTAGCCCTGCTTAGCCCTGACTGACTGGATGGGACTGATTAATAGGGTTGCCAGATGGTTTAATTAAAAATACTGAATACTGCCCTCCTCCTCCCAAAAAAAGTACTGGGGAAAAAATTCTGTTGAGAAAAAAAAAAAAGAGGACCCCAAGAGTCATTAAGCAAAACAAATTAAAAAATATAAAAAATAAAACAGCATGGCCCCTTTAAGAAAAGCCTTTGAAGCTTGTTGCTAGTGGCCATCTTGTTTTCCTGATCGAGCCAGAAGACAGCTTCCCTGCGGAACAAGGTAAGCGGGGGGGAGGGGGGGGGAGTTCAGGGGATGGGCCCAGTTGTTGAGTGTGTGTAGGGTTGCCCAGGTGTCTGGTATTTTTGCCTCCTGGCAGGGAAAAAAAATCAGAAAATACTAGACATTTTTGGTGTCCAGTATTTTCTGATTTTTTTTTTTTTACCGGATAGGACGCAAAAATACTGGACTGTCCAGGTCAATACTGGACACCTGGCAACCCTACTGATTAATCAGCTGTGAAGCTGTGCACCTTAGAGGGAATGCTGGCCCCACCCACTCCATTCCCCCTCTCTCCATCACGTGCTTTCTCCTCTCCTCACTTATTTTACTGTGCTGGGGCAGTGGCTGCAGGCTTTTCCCTGGTGCGGAAAGGTTTGGAAGGAGGATGGGGTGAGGAGTGCAAGCTCTGGCAGGCAATTTGGGTGCAGGAGGGGTGTCCAGTTTGGGGCAGAGTGTTGGGATGCAGAAGGGGATAAAGAAGGGGGTGCTGGCTCTGGGAGCGGGCTTCAGGCAGTGGCAGAATGTTGGGGTGCAGGAGAGGTGGAGAAGGCAGTGCTGGCTCTGGGAGGGAGCTGCAGGCTGAGGAAAGAGTGTTGGGGTACAAGTAGACTGTGTGGCTGTTAGTAGTGGGAGGGGATCAGAACTAGAACAAGGGTGGAGGAGGGGATGCAAGGTGCAGGCTCTGGATGAGAGCAGGTGGCTCCAAGCTGGCAGTGCAGCAGGGCTCAAAGAGGTTGCCTGTCTGCCATTGCTCCATGCCAATTCCAGAGCTGGCTGGCTGCAGACTTGTCTGTGCTTCCCTGGGAGGAGTGGGGGGGAAGGTAACAGCATGTCTCTGCATGCTGTCCCCTGCCCCCAGAACTGTCCTTAGAGCATCCATTGGCTAGGAGCAAGACAATGGGAGCTGCAGGCATGAGCAGCTTGCAGAGACACACTATTCTTCTCCCGGACAAGAAGAGCACAGAGACAAGCTTGCAGCCGGTACGTAGCCTTAGCACTTCTGCGCTAGCCCAGAGATCGTGATCAACTTGTTGAGGCTCCAGGATTGAACAGTCAATCCTAACTGACAAGCTGGTGACTCCTGGCCTATGATATGCACTAGATATGTGGTTGCTATCTAGTATCTTGCTCAATTAGTTATACCTTTTTACCTTGACAAAATCAAGATGGAAGCTTATCTAATTGAGGGAATAGGCTCAAGTCTGCTATCAATTACACTGCTACAGTGATGTAAGTCAGAAGCAGTCTCATTGACTCCAAATTTACATCAGTATGAAGACAACTTTTGGTAGTTAGAGCTGTGCAGGTTGCTGAGAATTCAAGCCAACTTAAGAAAATCCGTCTTTCCAAAAGCCACCCAGGTTAGATGGGGAATCTCTAGTTGGTATCTTCAAGACTAATACAAACTTAAAGTAGTGAATGACGAAAGTAGGAGGCACTGCAGTCATCAGCAGAATATATTTTTGCATTAGTAGCTTTGACCCACTTTCTCCACATACTAAAATTTAGAATTTGATCGTCCAAGGCTAACATTGGAAGGTGTAATTTGAACCACTCATGCTGCTGAAGTCTAAATTAAGTTCAATTATGCAGGAAAAAAGACCTCAGTGTCATTGAGGACAGCAAAATGTGCAGTAGCCATCAAAGAAGCATAAAAAATGTTCATCAGCTATCACAAGAAACAAACAAACAAAATGTTAAAAGTATAAAGAAATAGAAAATAATACAAAGAATATTATAAAGGCATTACATGAATCAAGAGTTCAACCTAACTGGAATATATTATTTGGTTTCACTCACTCTATTTCAAAAGATATATTAGAAACTGGGGAGATACAGAGGATAGTGATAGAGGTATGGAGAGTCTTCCATATTAGGATAGATTGTAAAGATAGGGAATGTAGAGAGAATACGTAACATGAAACTAAAGGACAATGCTCAAATGATGAACACCACACCAAGCAGCAATGTAATCTATTGTAAATCACAGTTTGGGAGTTCCCAAATTTTAAATTAATAATAAATAAAGGACTACCATTCATGAGAAATAAAGGACTACCATTCATGAGTACCTCATTGCAGCAAACATATTTGGTATATCAATGCAAGGAACTCACATCAAGTCTACACTATACTTAGTCAAATGGCTTAGCAAAAACACAAATAGTAGATTATGAACAAAACCAAAGTCTGGCAGAGTCATTGGATTTCTACCGTGAGAATATCACAGCGCACCTCTCAATGGTTTATTAGAATCATTGGCACAGAGACTTGTGAACAGAAGGGAGAAAATCTTAATGCCAAAAAGTTTATTGATTCAGAGACAAATACGCCTGAAGTAACTACAGAAGAGTCATAAAGCCAGGAAATTAGAAAAGAAAAAATTATATAAGAATTCCAAACAATTATCCCCATTGCAAGTGGGAAAGAAAGTTAGATTGTCAACAGAGTGAATGACTTGCAACCTGCCAAGTTCACAATTATACAATACACATCAAGCTCATACATTATAATCCACCATTGACGGTCAGTCCAGTAAGAGAAACAGAATATGTCTAGACGAAATGAAGGAGATCACTGGCTCTCTGTTTCTTGAGGCCATCCAAAATGCTACTGGCAGTATTCCTGTGCTGGAAGGAGTAATATGTGTTTACTTAGAGACAATGAAAAATACCAGAAGAAGCAGACATAGGCTTCAGAAGATGGATCCACCATAGCAGTTGAACAGCCACTGCAAAAGGTTTTGGGAACAAAAAGAAGCTATGTAATCAGAAAATCCTTGAGGTTCAGAGACAGCAGCAATTGACAAAAAAGCCAAAATGATCTCATCTGTTTGGAAGGCTCAGATCGCCTATTCTGCCCTTCATTCTAGAACTCTTAATTTCTGTGCTTGATAAAATGGTTTGAGATTATTGATGTTAGATGATTTCTGTTTCATTTCTATTTGAATTTTTTAAAGGCACTCAAGTGATTAAAACTTAATCACAATTAAATTGTGTTATTAGTTGTACCATTAAACAGTAATAGAATACCATTTAAATATTTTGGATGTTTTTTACATTTTCAAATATATTAATTTCAGTGAGTATTGTATACTTTGTATTCTGTGTTATAACTGAAACCCTTTTAATTGAAAATATAGAAAAAATCCAAAATTATTTAATAAATAAAACTGAAATAAATACATTTAAATTGATATTCTATTGTTTAACAGTATGATTAAAACTGTGATTCAATTTTTTAATCACAATTGATTTTTGAGTTAACTATGATTAATCGATAGCCTGAATTTTTTTAAATTGGGCAATGTAACAGTAGCTGCTGGAGTGTATGGATACCATCCTTGTCAATAATGTTTATTTGCAACTATGATAGGGTATGTCTACACTACAGCACTAATTCGAACTAACTTAATTCGAATTAGTTAATTCGAACTAAGCTAATTCGAACTAGTGCATCTAGACCTAAAAACTAGTTCGAATTAGCGTTTTGCTAATTCTAACTAGCATGTCCATATTGAGTGGACCCTGAACCGAAGTTAAGGCTGGCCAGAAGCAGAGCCGGCAGGGCATCAGGTTAGGACTTAGAGAGTGGAGCTGCTGCCTCAGGCTAGCCGAGGGCTGTGCTTAAAGGGACCTAACCCCCACCCTCGACAGACAGTTCTCAGGGTTCCCTGCTTGCTAGTCTACCTCGACGAGGGACAGCAAAGCAGTCCTGACTTGGAGTGCCCTGACTGCCCACACTCGGCAAATCACAGCACTCGGCCATCAGCCCGGCTGTACTTGCCACAGGCTGCCATCCGGGGAGATCAATCGGGAGGCTGCAGGAGAGTTTCCACCCCGAGGAGCCTGCAGAGCCACCCCAGTCCTCTCCATCGGGGGCTCGTACCGCATTCCTCCCTCACCTCCTTCCACTTACCCCTTCCTAGCCCCCCTTCCTGATGTACAAAATAAAGGACACGTGTTCAAAAATAGAAACTCTCTTTATTTAACAAAACTGAGGGTGGGGTGGGGATTAACCTCTGTGGAGACTGGGAAAAGGAGGTGGGAGAGGGGAAGAGAGAGGGTGGGAGAGGGGAGGGGGAAACCTGGGAGGAGGGAGCTGGAAGGGGGAAGCCAGGGGAAGAAGGAGGAGGGGAAGTATAAAACTATGGTATGCCATATCTTCAGTACTGTGTACAGATGTGATCTCCTCACCCCAGAAAAGATATTTTGGCCTTGGAAAGGGTTCAGAAAAGGGCAACTAAAATGATCAGGGGTTTGGAACAGAACCCATATGAAGAGAGGCTAAAGAGACTGGGACTTTTCAGCTTAGAAAAGAGGAGACTGAGAGGGGATATGATAGAGGTCTATAAAAGCATGAGTGGTGTGGAGAGGGTGCATAAAGAAAAGTTCTTCATTAGTTCCCATAATAGAAGGACTAGAGGACACCAAATGAAATGAATGGATAGCAGGCTTCAAACTAATAACGGAAAGTTCTTCTTCACAAAGCAAATAGTCAACCTGTGGAACTCCTTGCCACAGGAGGCTGTGAAGGCTAGAACTATAACAGAGTTTAAAGAGAAGTTAGATAAAATCATGGAGGTTGGGTCCATGGAGTGGTATTAGCCAGGGGGTAGAAATGGTGTCCCTGGCCTCTGTTTATGGAAGGCTGGAGATGGATGGCACAAGACAAATGGCTTGGTCATTGTCTTCGGTCCATCCCCTCCAGGGTACCTAGTGTGGGCCGCTGTCGGCAGACAGGCTACTGGGTTAGATGGACCTTTGGTCTGACCCACTACGACCGTTCTTATGTTCTAAGCTCAGGGCTCAGGGTCGGGGGTCTCACTGGCCCACCTTGATTTTCATGCAAACCTGCTCCTGGGTTCACATGTGGCCTTTGGTGGCCAGGCTGGCAGCTATCCTTCCCTAGATGGCCACTTTCCTGTGTCTAGTGCGGAGGTCGTGGACGTTGGAGGCCTCCCCCCAAACCTGGATGAAGTCCATGATCTCCGCACTAGAGCAGGCGGGCGCCCGCCTCTTGCAGCCCCAGACAGGCTCCAGGAAGCCGCCAGCCTGGTCCCGGGAAGAGGCGGAGGGCTGGGTGGCAGCAGGTGGCTGGCTCGTGCCGTGCCAGGTGTAGGGTCTGCTGGCTGGGTGTTGGCAGGCTTGCACCTGGCACGGGCACCATAGCCAGACCGTGCTCCTTTAAAGGGCTCCGGGGCCAGGAGGGGGGCAGACGAGTTTCCCTGGTGGTGCCCAGAGTGGCCACCAGGACAAGCTGGAATTAAGTTCGAATTAAGTGGCTACACAGCCCTTAATTCGAACTACTTAATTCAAACTAGGCGTTAGTCCTCGTAGAATGACGTTTACCTAGTTCGAATTAAGCGCTCCGCTAGTTCAAATTAAGTTCGAACTAGCGGTTTGCCTGTGTAGCGCATATGAAAGTTAATTCGAACTAACGGCTTTTAGTTCGAATTAACTTTGTAGTGTAGACATACCCATAGTGACTAAGTTCAGGGAAAAACTAGGATTGAGGAAAAATACATATATATTTGTGTAATGCCTAGCATTCATAGGCCTGAGTAATAGTAATAATCCATATTTCTGTGTTTCACACCTTTATCACAGTTAATTCTTGGGCTTACATATCATCCCCTCTCCCTCACATGCTAGCTATTCTAATCTTTTATTGCTTCCTATGCCTGTGGCGATAATTCAACTTTGATGTCCTAATTATACATTCGAATGGTTTCTAGGTCTTTGGGGGAATAACACAGGACACAGCTGTGATAGAAAATGTTCTCTGTCACGCTTGATAGGTCAGTCGCAGGTCAGCCACACATGAGGAGGTATCTGCTGCTTTTGTCATCCCTCAGGTAACTCCCACTAATGATAGGCAGTGCTTTTCAAAGAGCATTCTGCCCTTCGCTAGGCCAACCTAGAAGAGCCTTAATTCTAATATGTGGCTATGTGCCTGAGCAAACATACATCCCAAGCCCCATCACAGACACTATTATTTCATTGGGGAAGATTTTCAAAGACACTAAGACAATTAGGGCCCTAGCCCAATTAGTGCACAGCTGTGTATTAAAGGATAGCTGTGTGCTGAGGTCCACTAGTTCCTGACTGCCTGGCATGGTGGGGTCCAGGTTGCTGTACTATCCAGCATGGAAGGTTCAGGGTCAGGGCTGCCCTACCACCCATTGCGGCGAGGTTCTGGGCAGCTACACAGTCGTGACTGGAGTAGCCATTCAGCCCATCAAGACACTCAGCCCATCAAGCCACCCGATCACCGTATGGGGTGTAGGTCTGGGGTCCAGAGTTGGGATCCTGGTTGCTGCTGTCCTGCATATACAGTCTACAATGTATAATAAGCTGAGAACCACAGGTCTATAATTATAATTAGGAGACCTGGATCTCAATTAACTTATATTTTTATCTTTTACTCTTCACATTAGTTGGCTTGTATGATCTTTCATTTAAAATGCTTTGATTTTTTCTGCTTCTGAATGCTTTAGAATTTGGCTTTGTTGTTTCTCAGATTAACTATTTCAATGGTCTTTTTGCTGCTCTTTTGGCTTATGATTTATTTATAATCATGCTGCTTATTTAATCTCTTGCTGGGCCTATTGTCTTTTTCATGAACTATTAATTGTTCTACATATAAAGATGACTTTGAAATGGAGAAACAGAACTAAATACTTGATGTTAATCTTTAAAATTGTAACAGACTAATGACAAATAGGAGGGAATACAAGGGAGAGCAACTAAAATGAGTAAGGCGGTGAAGGGACTGATCTACAAGGAACAATTAAACTACAAATAGTTAATTGTTTTTCATTAGTGGTGTCTAAAGAATGTGGGGTTGTGGTGTGAAGATACCATCTACAAATATCTGAGTAATGTGGAGCCAGATTCTTGTAACCGTAAATCAGTATGTTTTCATTAAAGTTACATAACAGGGTACAAACTCACTGTGGGGGCACCTCCTACTAACTGTTATGGGAATTAGCTTTACAGTCCAACAGTGTGCCTTCCTCTAGTGTGGTCTCTCCTGCTATCATTTCTGTCTGCTCCATTGCTGGGACCCGCACTGCTCCCTGGTTTGTAGTGTCCTCTTCAGGGCACAGTCCTCTGGCCATGCCGTTACTTGGTTCTTTCCCCACTTCTGGGAGACTAGCAGTTCTTAGTTCATCCATTTTCTTGGTGGCAAACTTCAGCTTCCAGCTTAGCCACTCACTTCAGTGGCAAACTGCTATTCAGTTAGGGTGCTTCTACACAGAACCCAAAACTTGAAATAAAATACGCAGTTTGCGCTATGCAAATTGCGTAGCTTATTTCGAGTTTATTTTGAAATAGCTTATTTTGACATTTGGTGCTGTCTACACAGAGCCAAATTTCAAAATACAGCACTATTTCAAGCCATCCTTTCTACTACTTGTACAATAAGGTCTACAGGGATGGCAAAATAGCGGACACATTCAAAGGATGCGGGGGTATACCAACATAACTTTGAGGGGGTATACCGAAATAACCTTACTGGCCATTCTTCTCTGTGGCAAGTGGAGCAAAGAGTGTGGTGCAGAGAGACCCAGGTCCACCTACTACTCCAGGTCCCAAAACAAGGACCCTATATGCAACAGCCACTCACTGCATCTCCTTCAGTCCCCTACTGTTCATTTCCCTGAGCCATTTCCCTGTAGCCCAATCTTCTTCTCTACCATAGTATCAGGCCATCATCTTGGAGTTCTCTCTTGGTCCCCTAACACTACTCTAGGCAGCCAGATCTCCTCTCTTGCCCTCCAGGGACAGACTGTCCTCTCTTCTGCTGAGCAGACCTTTTTTTATGGCCTTCCTTGGCCTTGATTGGCTGCTCCAGCAAGCCTTCTCCTCTACAAGCACTCTTCTCATTGGGTAGGGTCCTGTACAGCCTCTGCAAGGGCTTCTTGAACACTCCCCCACCAATGTGGGGCAGACACCCCATTATAAGTCAACACGGTTTCTCAATTGATATCAATGTGTTTGTTTGGCTCATAAACTCCAAGGAATTATTTCATGCCTTTCAAGGAGGTACAACTATTGAATAATGGGGTGAAATTAAGAACATTTATGGTGGCCAGTGTTCCCTAGAAGCTATGCTCTTCATCGGCCACCCAGCAGAGATTCAAATGCCACCCAGCTGATTAGCAGAACACCCCTAGCCACCAGCATGGGTTTCTACTACTGGTGCACATCCGCACATGCCTCAGTGCACATAAACTTTATTCTGCACATGGACGGAAAAAATTAAAGGAAACACTCATGGACAGCTGGTATCGTAGGCAAGGGTTGCCTTCCCAAAACTGCCTATATGTCCTGGCCACCAGAGAAGACTAGGGTCAGGGCCATGTCAGCCCGGCCACTGGGAAGGCTAGGGCTAGGGCTGTATCAGCCCTGCTTCCTGACAATTAGGGAAGGCTGGGGCCATGGCATAGCAGCCTGACTCCCCCGCAACACCAGCTCTCCAGGTGACTAGAAAGGATTGGTCTGGGGTTGGGCGGGGCTTGGCTCCAGGTCAGGGGGCAGCAGGGAAGGGAGTTTGCTGAAGGGGCAGGGACTTGGGCAGAAGGGGTGGAGTTGGGACTTGCCTTTCTGAGCTGGACCTTCACCCATCACCCATGGGAACACTAATGGTGACTATCAGGATATTTCCAGAAAGTAAGATCCAGGAGATTGTTCAAGGAGAAGATGCTTTTGTACAGTTACAAGTCATCACAACAAACCACTAGAAGATACCTTGTAAGAAACAATCTAACACTGGCAAAGACAGGGTATTAAATAACCTTATTGGTCTCTCTCTTCACTGTTTTGTAAGGCTTTATGGTATTGTTACCCATTTTGGCTTGAGAAATTAGCCCTAAGAACTCTACAGTCTTGTGAGTTCTAGCCATTAGGAGAAGAAAATGATAGTGGATGCAAGTATTTCTTTGATGTGGAAGCAGGGTCTGAACCACTGTTTCCAATGCAGCCAGCTGAAAAGGGAAGGGAGCCCTGGGTGTGGTTATACTCACTCAGTCATTTAGCCCTGCAAGATAATCAACTGTTTATATGTAAATATAGGTCATGCTGCAATGGGAGAGGACTCCGGGGTGTAGTTATGTAAATTCAGTTCAGCTAGTGTTATAGGCCTGATGGATGGTCAATGGTTGGGAGGGCCGGCTTTAGGAAGTGTGGGGCCCAATACGAACAGTTTTGGCAGGGCTCCACCACCCAGGATTTTTTGTTGAGCTAAAAAGAAAAAACAAAAACAAAAAACAAAAAACCAACCCACGCCCCTACAACCACACACAAATATCACATCAGAAGTAGATCTAATCAAAATGTATATCAATATAGTTGAACATTTTCAAAAAAAATGCCATCCTTTATGCAAAATTTTACACAATATTAAATCAGTTGCCTTAAGTGCAGGTCAAATATTTTCAATTGCAAACTATTCAATCTTTTCAATAAAGTTTAGTTTGATTTTTAAAAAGTTAGCAGAGAGTGTTGCAGTTTTTTGTTACATTGATTTATTTTTTAAATAGCAAAAATGGAGTCTTTGTTCAAAAAGTGTCAGTTCTGTGGTCAAATTCCAGTCCTTAGTGATTTCAGCATCAATGATTTCACTAGATAATATGGTACCTCACCACCACTGCCTCCTTTGCACTGCCCTTCAACACACTGCCTGCATGTTGAGTCCAAGGTCAGTCTACACAAGATTTTATCAATGATTTTTGCTTAAGCGATCACTGAGAGAAGACAAGGACTCTCAATTGATTCTAGTCAGCTCTGCCTTTAAACACTGGATGTAAAGTGTCAGATATAATTGAGGACTCCCAAATAGACTCCATACCACCAGAAATAAAACCTGTTTCCATCTTCTGTGACTTTCAGTTAAATGTGACTCACTATCCTCTGCTTAGTGTTCAAGTTATGGTAGACCCTAAGCCAGGTCATATTAAGTTCAAGTCTTTTACCTTTTAATCATACAATATGGATAACAACATTTAATTCTCCCAGCTCCAAGTTTTAAGTGAATTTCAGCCCAAAAAAACAAAATTGATCACCTTGACACACAAGTGTGACTACTGATCTCTGTGGCAAAGTAAGTTGTCTATATAAATAAGGCCTTTTCCTACAGTTGATTAACAGATGCCAGTAGATACCTCATTCAGACCACTGGCTGATAATAGTTAGGCACCCTGACCAGTCATTAACCATAGTCATGTACTTACTCTATTCTCCATTGTCTCTATGATTCTCTGATCACCTGTGACAAAAAAGAAGGGTGGAAACGGAAACGGAAGGGAGATACCTCTCTAAATTTACCAATCAAAGAGCAGTATTGCCAACCCAAAATCACAAGGAACGCCTACACAAAGTTATGAGAATGGTCTACAAATCATAAGATTTTTTTAAAATAAAACATGTTGGATTTTCATTGGCCTTTTGTTTCTTGAGTATTTAGGGTTCATGTTTTAAAACTTTCCTCCTTAGCTATAAGGTCCAGAAGTGTAGAGAACTTTTTCAAAATTAAAGCTGAGATTCTTACATAATCAATTGACTCCAGGCCTTTAGAAAAACACCAAATGTTTTGAGACTCATGGTAAAACAATGGAGGAATTCTTGTGAGCCCATGCTTTGCCCACAGTATATGTTAAAAAAACCAATATCTTCTCCACTAAACATCCTAATGAGATACTGCAAATGGTGAACTGAATTCAACAGCTCCTCATATGAACAGGTATCAACCTAGATTTTCATATTTGAGATGGGTTTCCAGGAATCATACATGAGAATATGAAATCTTTCCACTCTCAAGTCAGCATATTCACAGAGCACCTATAATTTTGATCCATGCCTTTATTGGATGGTGAAAGAGAAAGGAGGAGAATTAGTGTAGATAAATGTTCAAATTAAAAAAAAAACCTGAAGGAATTAGGACTGGGCTCCTACACCTCACATTCAGAACTGACTAGGACACTTATGACCAGATTTTCAAAGGTGTGTAAAGATCAGATAGATATCTTTGAAGATCCGAGTTGGCAACTGTCTCTTTAGGAGCTTAATTACCTTTGAAAATCTGAGCTTAGATTTCCAAGTCCAATTTTCAAAAATGGCTTTAGTCACTCAAGTGCTTTTGAAAATTTTAACTGGGGGCCTAAAGACACAAAAATAGACAAAAGGCAGGAGATATGGTATTCCTTTTAAAAACGTGACATCTATTTTTAGCTAAATTTTATATTATTTTTCTTTCAGGGGCAACTGACCACTCCGGCCCCCTCACTACGCCACAGCCCCCCCTCCTGCAGATCTATCATCTTATGCATGTGCAAGATCTGTGAGAGCCGTCCCATGAATCTGCAGTTAGTGTCTGTGGTGCCAGCTTCTCTGTAGTGTCTCAATGCTGCCACATTCACCTCCAAAGAGGGGGCTTCCCAAAGCAGGCACTTGCTGCTGACCCCCAAAGCATCCACAGATCCAGTCTCTTTTCAATGGGCCCATTTCCCAGGGATCATTGATCTTTGGTCTGGCTTCTATCCCGTCTCTAATCTTTGCAACTGCCCAGAGGTGCTCACCTTCCGCCTTATACATTCCCACCTTATTAACCCCACAGGGACAGTCTCTGCCTCACTTGTCCTATGGACTAGTCTACCAAGACTTAATACAAAGTTTCCATGTAAAAAGACTCAATACAAAGCTAAAAACTTCAATGAGAGAATGTCCACATCTGCTGCAAGGAGATACCTCTGCCTGCGTCCACCCCTCTCCCCCCAGAGTCTACAACCCCACTGCAAAGCGGGGGAGGGAAAGAAAAGAGGCAGAGGCCCATCCAATGGGACTGAAGCAGTCATGAGCAAGCCATGCCCGGGAGCCATTCCCCTGTCTGTTGCTGGTGCTGTGTTACTTCAGGCACGCTGAAATGCAGTCACCTCTAGGGTGGGCTGGACAACTGTTTAACACCTGCACAAGGTTTCAAGCAGGGAGCAGTGCGGGCTGCCTTTCTGCAGAGCCCCCCCATCAGAACTACTATGCCCTCCTGGCTTAGGAAAAGAATAAACAGGAGGATTGGAAATTAACCTGCCCAGTCTCACGTCCCCTAGGCAGGGACTGAGCCATCTACATTAGGCCCCAGCTGGAGTATCATGTTCATTTCTGGGCGCCACATTTCAGGAAACATGGAGAAACTGGAGAAAGTCCAGAGAAGATCAACACAAATGATGAACGTTCTAGAGAAAATGAGATATGAGGCAAGGCTGAAGGAATTGGCCTTGTTTACCTTGGAAAAGAGAAGTCCGAAAAGGGACATGAGAGCAGCTTTCAAGTATCTAAAAGAGTATCATAAGGAGGAGGAAGAAAAATTGTTTTCCTTGGTTAGGATGAGAAGCAATGGACTTAAATTGCAGCAAGGGAGGTTTAGGTTGGACATTAAGAAAAGCTTCCTGCCTGTCAGTGTGGTTAAACGCTGGAATAAATTGCCTAGTGAGATTGCGGAATCTCCATCACCGGAAATATTTAAGACCAGGTTAGACAGACACCTGTCAGGGATGAGCTAGGACAACTCAACTTTGGAAGCCCCAGGGGCCACACTGATACTTACAGAGCATGCTGAGGGCCTCAACTTAAGTGTGGTTGTATATGCAAGCAAATATATACAAATAGCTTCTCTCACACTGACAGGCATGCATACAAAGATTAAGGCAAGACTACACAACACACGGACCTCATTTAAGTCAGCTCTGCTGATATTAATAAAATGCAATATTTACCCGATTTCTACCCATGTGACAGCACTTTTCATGAGCAATGACAGTCCAAGAATGTAACTACTAAAACGCATCTCAACAGAAGATCATTACACTGACTACTTTTTTGTTTTGGCTCCCACTCGCTGGCCACGTGTTGATCCCCACATAAACCCAAACTGCACCATGGGGTGCAAACAAACTGGCCTGGGGCAGCATACCAAGTTATTAATAAATATTTTTAAAACTTTACTTTTTCTCTCTGCTGCCATGTCTCCTCTCCTTGCTCCATCATCTCCCCTGGTGCCTGCTGCCCCCCAACTCCTCACCCTCTTCTACTGTTCTTACTCCTGCCCTTCTGAGTGCCCTCAGCCCTCCTGCGACCTGCTCCCCTCCACCAGCCCTTCACTTCCCCCTGTGCCCACTCCTTCAGTAGCCCCACTCTGATCAAGTGAGTTATGCCTCCTCATCCCCTCTTCCAACACCTCTGTCTACACACCTGCCCTGCTTCTCCCCTCTGGTGATATTCCCTCCCCTGCAGGTGTCTTCCCTTCTGCTTCACCCCAGAATCCCCTGGAACCTGCACTTGCCCTTAGTCCTGCACTCTCCTGGTGCCTCCCCCTTCTCTTACTGCCCCTTCCCCCTCTTTTTCCCTGATGTCCACCCCCTCACCACTCTGCCCCATTCCCCTCCTGCCCCTCTGTGCCCTCACACATGACTTGCTCCATCCCCACATTTCTCATGCCCACCCCTTCTTTCAAGCCTTTTTCCAGCAGCTCCTCCTCCCCTTTAGCCCCCAATGCCCTTCCCCTCTCCTCTCCCAGCATCACCCTATCCCCCCTCCCGCTGACACCTCTCCTCCTACCCTTACCCTCATTTTCTGCACTTGGCCCCCTGCCATTTGTCTCTTGGTGCCTTCCCCTTTTTTCCCCCTTCCCCTCCCCACAAGCCCCTTCTCCTTCCCCTCTCCATCCCCCTTCCCCTCCCCACAAGCCCCTTCTCCTTCCCCTCTCCATCCCCTCCCCCGCTGCACAAGCCCCTTCCCCTCCCCCTCCCTGCTGCACAAGCCCCCCTAAGTCCCTTCCCCAGTCCCTCCCCCACTGCACAAGCCCCTTCCCTTCCTTCTGCCTTCCACGTTGCAGGGCCAGAGTCTGCGCTCAGGCCCTGGAGTCCGAACTCGGAGGCAGCCATGCAACATACCTCCGAGCATGCCCTGCCTATCTGCAACAACACACATGGGTAGCAGCAGCAGGCGGCGAGGGGGGAGCCATGCATGGGACGGTCCGGGACCAGGGGGGACGCTCTGGGGCCGGGGTGGGAGAATGCACAGGGAGGTTGGTGGGGAGGTTTGGGGCCCACTCCAGGCAGAGCCGGGGGAGAGACCCAGGTCCACATATTGGTGGAACAGGGCCCCTGGCTCTGAATTGTAATGCTGGACAGCACTTCCAGGTTCAGGGGCGTGGGGCCCCCTTAGGCTCGGGGCCCGATTCAACCGAATCGGCCTAAGGCTGGCCCTGATGGTTGGAATGGAATTGTGTATTTTAACTAATTTCGCTGTAGTGGGGTCACAAACTATGTTAATCCTAAATGTAGGAATTGTAAACTATGACCACCAGCACTTGCAGGAGAGACACTGTCATTGTAAAGAGTCTCGGATGGAGAAGAAGCCTTCCCCTTACAGATTCAAGTAGACTAAATTGAAGGGAAGGAGCTTGAACCAGCCAGCTACATGCCCTCGAGGCATGAGCTGTAAGACTGGTTCAACCTGTTTCCTTCCCTCCTCTCCCTCCCATTCTAAAGATAGACTTAAATAGACTCCATAAGGAGTCTCTTTATTATTTTGAAATATTATTCCAGTGGAAGCTGGAATCTTTTGGCCAGCCTAGGTGGTTGGCCAAGAGCTGAAATCACAGAGAAACTGACAAAGAGCTGAAATCACTAGGATTGGCCCAGAGCCAGACCCACCATGGAAGCTGCAGCTGGTGGCCAGCAGGGTGGATGGCAGGAGCAAGCAGCCAGTGGGGCAGCTGGCAGGAGCCAACAGCCAGGAGGCAGCTGGCAGGAGTAGCAGCAGGTGGCCAACAAAGCGTCCAGCAGGTGGCTGGTAGGAGCAGCCGGTGAGCATCTGGTAGCAGCAGTGGCGGGTGGCTGGCAGCAGCAGGTGGCCAGTGGGGCGGCTGGCAGGAGCAGGCGGCCGGCAGACGGGAGCAGCAGGCGGGTGGCCAATGGAGTAGTGAGATGCTCTCATCCACACCTCCCCCAAGGGTGGGAAGTGAACTCTGAAAATCACCTCTGAGCTCTGGTCTGCCCTAACCAAGGGCAGCAACTGTGACTGGGGTATGGAGAAAGGCTGGGTATGTGAATGGGACACTTACATTGCTGGACTTGTGAGCCTGAGAGGCAAAGGACATTGCTCAATCCATTTGAGCTGGGACATTTACTCGTGGTTTGGTTATGAACTCTGTTTGTAGTGTTTTCCCAAGCTAATGCCATGTTACTTCTCTTCTTTCATTAAATGTTTCTTTTCTGTGCTCAGACTCAGTGCTTGCGAGTGGGGAAGCATTGCCGCTCGGAGGCACCCAGGCTACTGGGTGGAGGCTTGAGCCAGTTCTGCATGAAATGGATGAAAGGAACTTATTGAATGCGGCCCTGGCTGCTGCTGGTGCTACCTGGCAGAAAGTTTACAGATGCAATCCTATTTATTTACAGAGAATGTACATAAAGTTCTGTTACCCTGAACACAATGGGAATCAAAAATGAGAATTTCTTTGCTCACAATTCAAAACCTCTTTTCAGCACTTTTCTCATTCAGCTCTCTTTCAGCATAATTCTACATATATTTCTGTCTGGTTGTCAGATTTCTTTGCTGCCTTGTCTGGGTGCTTCTGTGGTATTTTTGCTGCTTCTTTGTCTCGCACAGCTGCAATCAAATTAATCCCCTGCCCCTTCATTTATCAGACCTCCAGAAAGCCCCCTAATGACCCAGCCATTGGCTTAGCTTGCATGCAGTCTATTCCTGGGGTGATGGTTTTTAATTGTTTTAGTTATCACTAAACAAAAGGACATTTAATTGTTCCTTAGTGTAGCCTTAATGGAAGTTCAGCTTCTATGTCCAATAGCGTCAATGAAGTGGTGAAATTGACCAATTCTAATATAACAACATTAAGTATCTGAGGGACTTTTCAGATGACTTCTTACACGTTGAAGTCACAAAGAATCCCATTGACTTCACAGAGACTGGGAGGTAAATTAGAGCCCTTTTTCAGATTCATTTAATTTTCATATTTAATATTCTTCCTTAATTAACCTATATCCCTGGCCCCTTCTTGTAGCATTTCCAACTGCAGGTCATTTATTTGCTTTGTTTCCCTGTAATGGGAATCCCTATGGTTTATATTTATGCAGCAGACAATCTAGGTATTTCTAAAACAGCCACAGGATTAATTTTTAAAATTTGTATTTTTTGTTCATCATCATAAAGCATTTAAATCACTTGATGAATGCTAGATAAATTAATAATATAACCACAATGGCACTATGTATTTTGATATGCACATATTAAAAAAAACTAATGAGAATAGTTGCTCACCTTCCAAAATCCACACGGGTAAAATCCAGAAGGAGAGATGCACCCTAATGTCTGATAACTTCATCATCTCTCCAGCAGACTTATTTCGTCACTTTCAACTCAGCTATCCTCACCAAAGATAAATGGCCATATTTTCAGGAGTGTTCCACACCAAACATGCTGAGTTCTTTTGAAAATCTGGTCAACACTTTTAGTGACTAACTGCGAGCTGAGCTTTCTGTCCATTATTCTCTGGAAAAGATAGAAAAAAATTGTTTGAGTCCCATGCATGTAAGGAAAGGGAAATTTTAAACACTGCTTATTAAATAAATGGAGGTTCCACCTTCTCCTTGGAATCAATTTAATTCAGATTAGAAATATAATAAATTGGATGCCAAACTCTGAATGCTCAAAATAAAATTAAAACATTATTTTGGCTGACAGGAACTACCCATTTTAAAAATTTGAGACTGAACAGTAATATTTGGTAACAGTGACTGAAAACTGGGGGTGAGGGGCAAACCCCTCTTGGGTGCTGGAGAGCTGTAGAAGGCCCTGATAACAATGAAACAGTGGGATGCTACTACAAGGGAAGGGCCAGGATGTTGAGAGATAGTACAAAGGGACTGAACACCCCTTTACATATTGTGGAACAGAGTTTCATGGTAACCTCTTCAGTATCTCAAGTAGGAATTTGGGGATGCAGCCAGTGGGTCCTCAAGTATATGGTTTCTTGGCCAAAACCTGCATATAGAGGCTGCACAGTGGGTTACCATAGCAAATTCTATGTAAATTTCCCTTTTATGGTCATAATTAGGGACCAAGATTTCGCCTCATCTCATCTTTAACCAAAAGGGTTATAGTGGAGTAAGAGCCTTGCATTTAGCCTATGAAACTTTTAAACTGGGATTTTTTTCCCCAGTGCCTAAGGGAGTTAAGGTCTAAAATCACATTGGAGTTCAATGGCAATGAAGTGCCCAACTTTCTTTGATAACCTCTGAAAAAATCACAGTCTAAAGTATTTGGAGTTATGATTACCCGAGAGATGACCTCTTTCCCCTTTTAGTATCATAATTATGGAAATCAGTTAAGGTTCTTGCTCTAATAACCTCTGGGTTTAAACAGGAAAGATTTGGAGGCATGGTGTTCTTATTGAAGGATTCCTGGTACTGAAATTTGCTCTATGTACCAGAACCCAAATTTATTGAGATTTTGATTTTATGCAAAGCTCATCTTTTATCCCAGACTTTTTTTCTGGGAATATAGACTGAGTAGATTGAACAGGATGGAAGAAGATTCCTGAAGAATTTGAGGTTAGTAGGATCTCTGATTATAAACCCTTGTCCTGATTTGTTACACTATTTCATTGATATGGACCAATGCGCCAAGCTGGAGCTAGACATGTTTGAAAACAAACTGAAATAAATATATGGAATGCTGCTAATATGCCATATAACTTCTTCCCCTGTTTATATTTGTTTAATTTAGAAGAGGAATAGTGGGAGATGAAGAAGGCATTTCCTGGCAGTTGATGTTCAAGGTAAAGGGTGACCTACTAGACATCAGCTACCAGGAAATGCTCTTCCCAGATGTTATTATTATTTAATCATTGCTAACAGAGATCATATTTCAAGCACTCAGCCAGTCTTTTACCACTATCCCTGTGTCTGGCTGTGATGTAATCAATGCTCCTTCTATTCTTCACCTCAGCAGAACTGCACCTGCCATAGAAGCACCCAGACTTCCCAACAGTTGAAGTAGTATTATATACAGGAACATAGACCCATCCAATGATATTGTAAAGATACAGCATAATTCAGCTCTTTCCTTAGTCTATTCCATCATGGGTCAGCCCAACTCTCAATAAAGATAATTAGAGTTTTGCTGTTGGCTTCACGGGAAGCGGAAACACAAAGCTATATTTGGCAGTCCCAGAAAATCTTCTAGTGGTTATGGTATCAGATATTCTGGAGTTCAAAAGAAGCTGTAGATTAAACCCCTTGACGTTGATCTCATACTCATGGATTTATAGGTTCTTTGTGCATCTATTACACTACATCCTCAATGTGAAAATCCTCATTACACAGTCAGTGGCTGTGAGTTGCAGTTTCTCAGGAATTAATAAAAGCACATTTTGCAAAATCTCAGACTGTGAAGCAGGCTACTAGGCTATATCCTACAATACACTGCCATCATGTGGTGCAATGTATCAATTACAGAATTCTCATAAAATAGCAATTGATCAGCCTTAATATCTTTTCATAGGAATTTCATGTCTTATTTGTATTAATCTTCCCATTCTTCTATTTTAATACTAAACTTTCCCCACTAAAAAGTAGTAGCACAATGTTATCTTCTTGTAAAGATTTTAAAATTGCAAAATTAGTCTATACTTTTAAATTTTGTTTTAAAATTTGACTAACTTCAATTTCTGGGTATAACTAAATTTAAATATCACATACACTTTGCTGAAATTTTAAGCATCGGCATAAGATTTATTCTTCATGAAAACTAAATTAGTGAATTCTGCAATTGTATATAGTAAGAATGTCTGAAAAAAACTAAAATACCCCACTGGATAATCAGAATAAATTAAAAATTACATTAATAACATTTCATAGTAAGTATTCTTAAGGCTCTGGCTACACTATGGGAGAAGTTTCTTCCTGACAATTAATCAAGACTGGTACTCCGTGTAATCCCTAGACAATTATTATACAAATGTCACATCCTGTGTTCTTCCTTGACTACAGGTTGGACCTCCCTGGTCCAGCACCCACAGGACCTGACCAGTCCTGGATGAAGATTTTGCTGGATCAGAAGAGGTCATTTCTGAACCCCTGCCGCTTTCCCCCTTGGCCTGCCCACTGGCCACCCAGCCAGCTCCCTACCTCCTGCTGGCCATGCCAACCCCCATTGCTGCCGTGGCTCCAGGACCCACCGTGTAGCTGTTCATGCTACGGCGAGGCTCCGGGACCCACAGAACAACCACACATGCCATGCTGGAACTCCAGATCCTGAATGGCAGCCGCATGCTGGGGCTCCAGGATCTGCCAGGCAGCCGCGCACCACAGCTTCTTGCCCTACTGAGTTACCGCAACTTCCAACCCTGCCAGGCAGCCTCACACCAGGACTCCTAATCCCTCTGGGCAGCCCCACTGCCATCCGCTGGATGGCCCCGCCATCAGCTCTTTGCGGGCAGCCCACTGCCCTGCCAATTCATGCTGCTGGCCCCCACTACCGGGATTCACCGGTCCTGCAACATCCTGCCGGACCCTGGGTGTTGCCGGACCAGAGAATCCCAGTTAAAAGAGTTTCAACCTAGCAGTGGATTCCACAAAGTAATTCCATTTTGTATTACAAAATGTTCTTGCTTTGGTTTTAAATGTGTTGCTTTCTATCCCTTGTTCTTGGATTATGAAAAAGAATACATAGGGATGCCTAGATAACCATCATTCATTATGATGCATATCAGTATTTGTATCAAATCACTGTTTAGTCATTTCCTATTAAATAATCATAATCTTTATAGTCTCTTTACATAGAAGTCCTTCAAAGTCTCTAAATTATTTTCATTACTCTTCTCTGGTCCTTTCCTATTTTTGCCATATCTGTACTGAGACAGAGTGGCTGAAAGAGATCACACTATTCTAGGAGAGGGCATATTATAGTTTCATATAATGCCACTGTATATTCTTTGCGTTATTCTTTATTTCTTTTCAGATACCATTTAAGATTTTGTTTCCTATCCACAGCAATGCCCAAGGTTGAGATTCTGTGGTAAGCCTCTAAGAGACTCAACACAGAACTCAAAGCATGATTATGCAGCTGTGGGAACTAAGTTACTGCAAGCTTCCTAATACAGACCCATGCTGCCTCAAATCTCTGTTGTGCTGGGTGCCTTGACATTTTCCATCCCCTGTTTCACAGCATGTCAGGAACATCCCTGGGGGTAGTTTTACAACTAATCTACTCAGTGCTTTCTCTGGGGGAATCCTCACAGGGCTTGAACCAAAACTTTTTGAGGGTCCTTTATGCCACTCCAGCCCTTTTACAAGGTTGTAAAGGGGCTGAAGAGCTCACCCTGGTCTATTTTCCTGAGCAATTAATTACTAATCACTTTTGAAAATCTTGGTCTACCTTATTACAAACCTAACCCATGCTTACTATAGAGCTTACTCTTGCTTCCATGGGAACAAAACTCTATGCTTCATGCAAGAAAAATGTTGTAGGGTTAGTCCTCAGGCCCTTATACTTCCATAAAGATCAGATGGTCCTTCACAACAGATGTTGTAAGAAGATGCATTATACATTGTTAAGAAATTCCAGTGCCCCCAGACAGCATTAACATTCCACCATTAACAAATTATAAGCTCCCAAAAGTTTAGTACTTTTTTGAAGGAGTTATAAGAGACTTCTTTAATGTTGCCTTTGGGCAAATGCATAACAAATCATTAAAAATGAAAAGGAACCTTGTCTTTACATTTTAATTAATACTTTTAGTTACAAGGCTCTGTTTTATTAAATTAACAGACTTTTTAATGTTAAAGCACTACTTTGCAAGGGAACAAATACTATCTTACTAGTCAAGACTGCTTTCCTAACATCCGCGAAAATTGTTTGTTCTACTAAAAATTGCAAAACAATACTTGAAGTCACTCAGTGCTTCAGTCAAAAATGACGATATAGAGGTGAATTTCAAGCAATTGATATATATAAAATGTTTACATTCATTAGAGAAAACCATAAGGACTTGGCTATAAGTCCAGTTTCATTTGATTTTAGTGACATTTGCAATTCGTAAACTGAATTTGCTTTCAATCTCTTATTCATTTGTTTAACTGTATACTCCCATAATAAGTAGGCTTAATGCTCATGAAGAACTTTTCTACATAGGGTGTCTTTCAAAACTTCTACCAATTTTCTCCTTTGGAGAGGTGATATTTCCAACCTTCAATATTTCCAACCTATCAGATTACTCTAGAGAAGCTCGGTGTTCGGCATACTATTTTTCACAATTGTCCTTTCATTTTCAAGGGCATTCAAAATCCCAATCTAGTTTGAATGAGATACAGCAGAAGCACAAATTCCACTGCAGGATTTTCAATTAAACTTGCTCATGTCGGGTTCTTTTCAGGCCTCAGGCACCACAGATATCCAGATTTTTGCCACTGATTACAGTAAGTGTAGGACTGGGCCCCATGACTCTGTACAAAGGTAAGAAACTTAGCTACTCTTTCATCAAGATGACCACTTTTTTGGATCAGATGCCAAACAGAAGTCTTGAGAACTTTTGGCTATTTAAAGATCTCTTTGCAATTTTAACAAAAGGGGATATTCCATGCTGCTGCCTTGAAAATATCCCTGTATAGTTTCAGATTGTTAAAAGTATTCACTTCCTGTCATCAATTGTGTAATGATGTTATATGCTGTTAAAAAGTTGCTGTATTTCACTCCAGAAATGGACTGCATTTCAGATGAGGGTGAAGCAATTACTGAATTATGAAGTGCTTTGGGTTCTTTCCCACTGAAAGGTGCTATAGATTTAAACTGATCATGTTGCTTGATATAAGAGTTTTAGCTAGTAGCTTTGTTACACAGAATCTTGTACAGTGGTGACCAATGAAAAATCCATCACGCTTTCTGCAATATGCAGCAGGTTCTGTAATTCTCTCTTGGCAGGAGACAAAGTGTTAGGTTGTAGAATCCTTACAAATTCCTTGCTGGATCTCATAGACTCTGCCTGTCCCACCTGCAGGGAATGCTACTTTCCAACATCTCTACACAGTCTCTGAAAATTCAAATTCTTTACACCATTTGGAAATATTTCTCATCTAGTTTGAATGGCAGACTAAATGGAGATACTTGAGAAGTCTTGGTCTCCAGACATTCTAATTGATCTCTTGACTGCAGCATATTGGAATGTGTGTGGAAATATGCATTTCTCAGTGTAGGCCATCCTGTAGTGGTCCAAGCATAGTCATGTTACTTAAGAGGAACACTTTAGGGACCATAATTTTCTCTCCTCAAATTATAGCTCTCGATTTAGAAGGCACACAAAGAAACTTTTCAAATACACACAGAGTTGAAGACCTGTCAAAACATGTAGCATTCTATATTGACTTAAAATATGAACACTTAAAAAGAGCCCCCAACAGAATAAAAAGGTAATGGATTAAAAAAAAATGGATAAGGTACTTCCCATACCATCCATGGGCCAAATTTAAGCCTTAGAGTAAACAATGCTAGTCTCCATAGGCAGCTAAGTTAGCAAACATGATCTCTTAGGGTCTGTTCCGTTGGCAGGAGGACTGGCAGAGCACAGTGCACTTCTCTTCTTATCCCTTATGTTGCAAGATCTTATTCCCATTATATCAGCATTGCTAGCCAATTTTTGTAGCACTAAGAAACTGGAAAAGAGTTGGGGACGTGGCTCATTTTTTCCCCAGTAAGCAATTAATTTAATCAAATAATTATTTCCCTCTTATCTGCCTATGCTTGATGGGCATTTTTAATTATCTGACTCTTTGATTTGCATTGAATGCTTCACAGAATGGGATTCTGTTTCTTCTTTCATTGGCAATATTTGTGATACAGTTTTTGCCTACTGTTTGGTTTCTCTTTATGGATATTAAATAATAATATTTAAAAATAAGTGTTTGAAGATAGTTACCTAAAGTGAAAGAATGAGAACTTCATTGCTGAGGCATTTAATGCCAACCACCTGAACAACACTATAAAATGCTCCAGCCATTCAATGTAGAAACGGTAAGCAGTTAAGTTGATAAAGCCTTAGGACTGCAATTACTCCTGCACCCCACTTTTCTGGATTCTTTCCTATGCTTTAATCCCTTGCCCTCAGGCACTCTATGTGTAGGTATGTTATCCATACTTCTGTTCATTCCCAACACTCCTTTTGTTTTTGATTTTTCACCTCATTTAGACTTATGCCAAGCAGAAGCCCGGAGAAGCAATGCACTAGGGGTAAAATTCACCCTTTTTGCATAGTGCCTGCGTCATGGTGCTGTGCACCATTTACATCACACTTCAAGGCCTAAATGGGATTCTAGTTGTGCACGGGGTCTCATGTGGATTTTCTGGAAAAAGGTAATGTCATCCTAGGTGAATATAAGCATAATAAATAGGTACATGTTAGGGGGTTTCTTTGCAAGCTAAAAAAAAAAAGTGGTTAAAAAAGCTCTGAGAAACATTTTATAGATAAGGATCTAAGAAAACAATTAAAGTGTTGAGGCTTAGCATAGCAAAAGAATTTCCTTACTTGAATCCCCATATATAACAACAGATTAGGTCATTTTATCTGTACAATTAACCCTTAGAGTATCACAAATGGCAGCATACAGATGGATGTTTAAGGCACAATCTCTTACATCAAATGGAACTGTGCACCTTCCAACACAAATCTAACTCTGCAGTCCTTACATCCAAGAGGGGAGTTTTGCCAGAGTAAGGAATGGAGGATCGGGCCTTGTAGCGGATCTACTCATTGCCACAGCATCTCCTGCTGGTCACAGTGGGAATTAGCTCAGTTTAGGCCAATTACTGCCTTCTGGTTGGTGTCTTGCTAATCGTTGCTCTCAGTTCTGATATAGCCACCTTCCAGATCCATGTCTCTTCCTGGACTGCAGCATCCTCTGCAGGACACTGCCCTCTGGCAGTGCCCACCACTCCATTCTCACCCCCTTCTAGGGTATCAGCAGTCCTCAGTTGATAAACCTACCACTGTGGCCAACTGCAGCCCCATGTCTCGGGAGAAGCCACAGTCTGTATAGGCCATGCTTCTTGTGGCTAGATGCAGTGCAAGAGAGAAGAGAGGGACTTGGGCTCACCCACTATTGTGAGTCCCAACTCAGTGACTCTCTGGTGGCAGCCATCTCCTGCTCTTCTTCTCGCCTCTTTACTGGTCCCATTCCTTGGCCCACTTCCCTGTGACCCCTCTTGGCCCTTGAATCAAAGGCACAGCCTGAGAGATAACAGGCTAGAGCCTCCCTCTCCAGCTTCCCTGAATCTGCTCAGCACTGCTCTCTCCAGTGGTTCCTACTCCCTTCCTGGACAAGAAAAGAATGTGCTCCTTTCAGACTCCAGCCTTTTATAGGGCCAAGCCAGGCTCTGACTGGCCCGGATTGGCCAGGGTTGGGCAAGCCTCCTCTGGCATGTCGGTAGCCCTTTCCCTGCTGGAGTATGCTACAGTACCACTACAGGCCTCAAGTATTCCTGCATACTGCCTAGTTCTATATTAGTAACTTGTGACTGCACTCGTGCTGTGTCTGAGCACTCGCAAGGCTGAAAAATGTGACCTTGCCACATTATTTTAATTTCATTCAGCCAAGAGATTGCATATGGTGACGTATAAGGATCTGGATCTATACATGGCTTACCCTCTTGCCTCCAGTCAAGTAAACACTGAATTATGTTTTCATAATCATAAATATAAAAGTGTCCAGTAAACAGTCCAAATAGCCAGTCTGCCTGAAAATCTAACGTAATAATTCAGACTAAGCCTTCTTGTAAATAAAGTCTAAATATAAATGTTGCCAACTCTGAAAATCCCAGTGCTGCCCAAAGGCAGCTACTTTATATCATAGATACACATTGAAAACAACAAAACAGAATCAAGAATATTTAGCTCCCATATCATGATCTCAAAAGTGCTTTTCAAAGAAAGATTAAATATAATTTCCACAATCTGCAGATGATAAAAGCAAAGAACAGAGAAGTGGGAGGATTTGCCCAAAATCTCACAGCATGTTAATGGCAGATTTTAGAATAGAATTCATGTCCACTGAATTGCACTAGGTCTCCATTTATCTGTCAAATTAAATTCAGTTTCATATAGATTGTACCAGTCTATCTCCTCCATATCAGAGCTGTGGAATGTCTACCACTTGTAATGAATCTGTGGTCACATTTCTCTTCTGTGCATGAACAAATGAACATAGGCTGTCCTAGTCAAAATTAGGTGCGTCAAGGACATGATATTCATTGCATGCACACCTGGCATGGCTACCTGCTGTCCACATCCCTCTGTATTTATCAGTTACAAAGTAGGAGGTCTGGTTCTCCAAAGTTCCAGAGTTCCGCAGTTTTGTTTACCTCTCCTTGCCCACCACCATCAATTACTTTCTCTATTAGTATTGCATTGACCTTTAAGAACCTGAATTCAGTCCTAAAACTTATCAGAATTCAAGAAAGTGAAGTTACTCACCTTGGTGCAGTAACTGTCATTGTTCAAGATGTGTCCCCCCCCCCCCATGGGTGCTCCACTGTAGGTGCTGGGCTTGCCGCGGCGCTGCAGGACGGAGATGTTCAAAGCTGTACCCAACTGGACCACGCATGCACAGCAAGGTGTCTCACGGCGTTCGCAGTCTCCTGCACTGCGTGATCCGGTCCCAACCAGTTCCTCTGACCTGCCTCAGGATCCGCAATAGAGAGAAACAGACTCTGAAGTGGGGAGGCGGGCGGGTAATAGAGCACCCATGGGAACACACATCTTGAAGAACGACAGTTACTGCACCAAGGTGAGTAACTTTGCTTTCTTCTTCAAGTGAAGTCCCCATGAGTGCTCCACTGTAGGTGACTGAGTAGCAGTACCTACCCGTGGAAAGGAAGGTGGGGATCAGAGGCTACTTATTTATTAATGGAAGAAAGGACAGCTGATGCCACAGAAGTATCCGGGAGCCATCTGCGCTAAATGGCGTAAAGTTTAGCAAACGTGTCATGAGAAGCCCAAGTGGCTGCCCTACAGATATCAGAAAGAGGGAGACCCTTTAGGAAAGTGGTGGAGGTAGCTACTCCTTTGTAGAGTGAGCTCTAGGGCATTGTGGGAGTGGCACGTTTTGTGAAGCATAGCACTGGGTGATGCAGGAAACAATAATGTTGGAAATACGCTGTGAAGACAGGGGCTCCCCTTTAGAGCATTCAGCATGGGAGATTATTAATCCGTCCATCTTCCTAAGTGTCTTAGTGCATTCGATGTAAAAGGCTAGGGCCCTACAGACGTCAAGTGTGTGCAAGAGTGTCTCACGTGGTGATGCATGAGGTTTCGGGAAAAAAGCAGGTAGTATCACTGGTTCATTAAGGTGGAATTCTGAGGACACCTTATGGATGAATGACGGGTTATGTCTGAGGATCATGCTGTCTTTGTTGAAGATGGTATACAGAAGTACTGCCATCAGAGCTGAAATCTCACTCACTCGTTGTGCAGAATTGATGGCTATGAGGAAGACCAACTTCATTGTAAGAGTCTGGAGAGAAATCATAGGTAGGGGCTCAAAGGGTGGTGCTGTAAGAGCCCAAAGGACCAAGTCTAGACTCCACAAGGGAGGGATAGCCCGTGTGGGTGGATCTATGTTCATTAGGCCCTTAAGAAATCTCTTTGTGAGAGGATGAGCAAACACCGATGCCCCATCAATCAGGTGCCGAAAGGCTGTGAGTGCCGCGAGATGAATTCTAAGAGATGCCAAGGTTAGTCTGCTCTGTTTCAGGTGCATTAAATGGTCCAGGATAACATGGATGAGGGCTGCCTGAGGATCCATATGTCACTGAGAACACCAAGAAGTAAATTGTGTCCACTTTGCAAGGTAAGTAGATCGTGTGTTGTGCTTTCTGCTGTGAATGAAAATGTTCTTAACTTGGTCAGAGCAAAGGGTCTCAGAATCATTTAGCCAACTATGTACCATGCTGCAAGGTTCAGGGAGTGTAACTGCGAGTGCAGGACAGAGCCATGCTCCTGCATGAGGAGGTTCGGGATTAACGGGAGATGGTACAGAGGCTATCGCACTAGTTAGAGGAGGAGTGGATTCCAATGTTGCCATGCCCACGCAGGAGCTATTAGTATCATGGTAGCTTTGTCCATTTTGATATTTTGGAGGACTTTGGAGATAAGAGGCGTAGGCGGAAAAGCGTACATAAGGGACCCCTCCCCCCCAGTCGTATAGGAAGGCGTCCCCCAGAGAATTGAGGCCGAGACCGTCTCTGGAGCAATAATGGTGTCACTTTTTGTTGGTATTGGTGACGAATAAGTCCACTTGAGGGGTGCCCCATCACTGAAATATGGAATGAAGGACTCCCTGGTGAATTTCCCATTCGTGGTCTGTTGCGAAATTCCTGCTGAGGGAATCCACTATTGTGTTGGTGATGCCAGGTAAGTAGGATGCTTCAAGGGCTATGCCATTGGCAATGCACCAATTCCATAATCGGGTTGACTCCGTGCAGAGCGATTCGGATTGCGCACCGCCTTGACTATGTAGTACATGGTCGCTATATTGTCTGTGAAGATAGCGACCGTAGAATTGCGGAGGTGTCCGTGAAAATGTCTGTAGGCGTTGGCAACTGCTCTGAGCTCTAGGAGATTTATGTGTAGCAGAGGCTCCTGCACAGACCAGTGGCCTTGAATGGAAAGACTGCCCATATAGGGCCCCCAGCCGATAAGAGACGCATCTGTAGTTATATGGTACCAAGGTGGGGGCTGTTGAAACAGGGTACCGGAGAGCAAGCTGTTGTGGAGAGAAGCTTTGACTGTTTCAGGAATAGTCACTGTTTTGTGCATGTTGTGCCTTGTCGGATTGTAGACCTTTAGAAGCCAGTGCTGTAGTGGTCGAAAGTGTAACCTGGCATGGGGTACGACGTATGTCATTGAGGACATATGGCACATCAGGCTGAGCACTGTTATAACCTCGATGGATCGTTTGTAGAGGAGCTCGTCCAACAGTGCTTGTATTGCCTGAAATCTGTCAGTAGGCAGGTAAGCTCTTGCTGAAATGGAGTCCAGACGAGCCCCTATGAATTCTATATTTTAAGTTGGTTGAAGAGTGGATTTGTCGTTGTTGATAAAGAAGCCTAAGAGAAGGAAGGTTTCGATTATAACTTGCAGCATTTCTGATGCTTCTGTCGATGAGCCTCCTTTCAGGAGGCAATCATCTAGGTAAGGGTATATTATCACCCCTTTGCATTGAAGATGTGCAGCAACCACTGCTAATGTCTTTGTGAAGACCCTGGGTGCAGAAGCAAGGCTGAAGGGCAAGACTCAGTACTGAAAGTGATCTGTACTGACTGTGAATCATAGAAATCTCCTGTGGGAGGGATGAATTGTTACATGGAAACAAGCGTCTTTGAGGTCGAGAGCAGCAAACCAATCGCCCCACTCCAATGTGGGCAGATCGGAGGCCAAAGTTACCATCTTGGAGCACTGTTTGTGGAGGTATTTGTTTAGCTGCTGGAAGTCCAATATACGTCTCCATCCATTGGTTTTCTTTTGAACTACAAAGTAGCAGGAGTAGAATCCTCTCCCCTGGAATTGAGGAGGAACCTTTTCTATGGCATCGATATGAAGCAGGTGGATAATTTTGGTGAGTAATAAATCCTTGTGAGCTGGGTCCCTGAAAAGGGATGGGGATGGTGGGTTTGTGGGAGGTAGAGATAAGCATGGGATGGTGTATCCTGACCGAATTATTTCGAGAACCCATCTGTCGGTGGTAATGTTGAGCCATTGATGGTAGAAAGGCCTCAGCCCATGGTGAAACATATTGTTTGATAGGGTTGTTTGCCTGCTCTTGACCAACACGTCAAACGTGCTGCTTGTTGCTCGACTAAGTTTGTGCATGATTGGCCGAATTCCTACATCTCAGAGGTCCCTGATATTGGGGGTGGCGTGGTTGCTCGAATTGTCGTGGCTGATGCTGCCACTGCTGTCTGGTGGGAAAGTAATCATAACGTCTTTGAAATGGAGTATAACTTCTTCTCCTGAACAGTGGGGTGTACATTCCTAGTGATCTAAGTGTAGTTCTAGAGTCCTTACTGGAATGTAACACAGAATCTGTCTGCTCACCGAATAATTTGTCTTTATCAAAGGGTAAATCCTCTACTTTTGCTTGTAATTCTCTAGGAACTGCAGCTGACTGCAGGAAAGAGGCCCTTCTCGTCACCACAGCAGTGGTTGTGGTTCGAGCTGCGGTGTCGGCGACATCTGTCACTATTTGTAGGCTTGCTCACGTGGATGCGTAGCCTTCTTGGACGATGGATTTGAGAAGTGGCCTTTTAGACTCTGGCAATGCTTCAATTAATGGAGTCAATTTAGTATAACTGTCAAAATTATGGTTGGATGGGTGAGCAAGGTAATTCGTTGTTCTTAGTAGTAGAGTCGAGGAAGTGTATACCTTTCTACTGAATAAATCCAATATTTTCACCTCTGTGTCTGATGGATTAGTTTTAAATTGAGGTGCCTTTGCCATCTGATGGGTTGGGCTGTGGGTGAGAAAACAAGAACTCTGAGCCCTTAGGGGGGACAAAGTACTTTCTATCGGCACGCTTGTTGGTTGGGAGGGCCGAAGCAGGTGTCTGCCACAACTCCATAGCCACTTCTAATATCGCCTCATCCAGAGGTATAGCTAGTTTGGAGCTCTGGGTTGTTTGTAAATTCTTTAACAGGAGATGCTGTTTTTCTTTAATCTCTTGTAAGTGTATTTGCTGTGAGGCCGCAACTCTTTTAAAAAGATCTTGAAACTGCCTCGCATCATCTGGTGGAGAAACATCACCAGGTATAACTGCCTCATCCAGTGAGGAGGACTGATCCATTGGGGATACCCTTCAGTGGTTGTACATCCACCGTATTCAGTTGGATCTCACCCTGTTCAGATGTGGGAGGGTAGGTGGGAGGTGGATCCTGTTCAAAGACTGTAGGAGCCAAGAATGGAGAATGCCTGGCGGATGAATATCCCATCATGGATCTCAGTGGGGATGTGGGCAAATAACATGAGTGGTGGTAACGAGGTGAGTAGTCCCTACGATGGCAATAATAGCCATAGCGGACTCTATGATGGTATGATGACTCAGATGGAGAACGTCTATATGGGTGGTAGCTGGTATAATCATGCGTGGAGTAAGATCTCTGAGAGTGAAGTGATGGAGACGGATAATAAGATCGTCTAGGAAGAGGTGATGGAGAAGCAGAGAAACAACGAGAGTCCCTTGTGGCAGCCCTTGGAGGTGTTAGGAATGGTGATGGTAGTTTATCTCCAGGAAAGCTATGGAGATCCTCTGCTCAATGGTGATGGTGGAGAGGGCGATGGAGCTGGCGAGAATGTTAAAAGTGGCGATGGATTACAGAGGTGATGGGTCTTTGCTCTTGCCTTAGCCGGTGTGGATGTTTGCGGTGCCGAGGGTACCGAGCATGCTGAAGCTGGTCCCGTGTGTTCCGGCACCGGGGGGGGAGGGGGGGGAACGCGTGGTAATGAGGCCGAGACGGTGCATCTCATCTCCGCTCCGCATCACGGCCGCGTGCGACTGTGCCAGTTGGTGCCGCGGAGGAGTTAGCAGCTCTCGATTCCACACGGTAGACAGTGCTGTGTGGTCTCGTGCTGGGGCAGGTTATCGCACTTGTTTGCTCCCATGCCCGAGTCGGTGCTGAGTTCAGTACCGGTGCTGGAGGGGCTCTGGTTGGTGCATTTCTGCGGCACATGTCTCTCTCCGTGTCCTCATGGCCTTCGGAGGCCGGCATGGTGTTGCGGCATTGGGAGCATTTTTTGAATCCAGGTGATCCAGGCATCTCAGCAGACAGTGAAAGACTTCTGTTACTGTTTTTTTTTTTTTAACTATAAACAAGAATGGTAAGGGGGAGGGGGAGAGAACGGAAACTTAGCCGTAGAGAGTTCAAAGAAGATATATGAAGAAAAACTCTTTTTTTTTTTTTAGGCGAAGAAGAAGAACAGTAACGGGAACAGGTATTAACTAAAAATAAGTTGAAGAATTAACAGTTTTGTCTCACAAACAGTGGATAACGAGGAAAGAAGGTCTGCTCCATCTCCAGCCTGAGGAAGTTGAAGAGGAACTGGTTGGGACCGGATCGCGCAGTGCAGGAGAATGCAAACGTCGTGAGACACCCTGCCACGTATGCGCAGTCCAATCAGATACAGCTTTGAACATCTCCGTCCTGAGGGACAAGCCCAGCACCTACAGTGGAGCACCCGGGGGGACATCACTCGAAGAAAAACCCGGGGTAATGATTCATAAACTTCTTCTAGGAGTATTTACACGTGAATACAATCTGCATCTTCCTTCTGCTTACTAGCAATACGTTGACTTATGCTCTGTTAAACCTGATTCCAAAGCATTTCAGGAGAAAAAACACCAAACACTTTATCTTGCTACCAGCATTAACATACAACCAAGAACAAGATAGCCAGTGGATTTTTTGCCAGTATATATGTACCCCAAAATGAATGGCCTTATTAGAACAACTGAAGAAGGACCTACCCAGGCACATTGGCCAGCTTTAACACAGATATATTGTTCAGGTGGTGATTCAACTAGAATTCTCCATAACCATCTACCTGAAAGTACTGAGTTGATATCTACCAGTTACTGGGAATAAGTGAAAATAGCTGAGGGAACAAAGATTAAACTCTCAGAGACAAACCCACCATGGTTGTCCTGAACCCTCACTCTAGAAACCTCCCTACTCATTTTCTTCTCCTCTCTTAGCCCATCTCAAACATTTTCTTCATATAGCACTAAGAGCAAGATACTGCACAATGACAAAATACTTCAAAGGGAGCAGGCCCTACATTTCCAATCTTTCTCATGAGCAAAGCACATACTCAGTTGTACATAATTCTTTGGAGGAAAATTATCTTACAATATTTGCCTGCCATACACTGTGAACTAATTTCTAGGCTCAGCTCTATAAGGCCAACTTTGCAATCTCCATTTCATACACACAGGAACTAAAATAACCCTTAAACCTCATCGGGTAATTCTACTGCACAGAAAGACAATCCATTTTTCCCTCTCTACTTTTGGGTAAATTAAAGGCTTCTGATAAACTTTAACAAAGAGGACTTCAGTAGCAGGAAAATTTCATTGTCACATTTGCAGCACAATACAACAAAAGGAGGAGAACTTCATTTTCTTGCCAATAATTCAGTCTTCTGAACTATCCATTCAGGAACTGGATTAATACTTTATAGAACAGATCTCTATTACTTTTCCTGTCAAATCCTGTTGAAATCGATGAGGGATTTAAATATGATTGTTATTACAGATTATATTTTGTCCTTTTTTACATACGATAATTGATACCAATTTAAAGTTAGAAGGTTTTATTTACTTTTCTCTAAAAGAGAATTAAATCCTTTTGATTATGAAAATGTCGATTTTTTCCCCAAAAATTGTTGTTTCTTTTCAAATTGTAAAGAGAAAAACGTTCTAACTATTAGCACATGCTTGTTCTAAATGCAAAAGCAGCTTTTGTGTAATACAATTCAATTATAACTATACAAGAGACTATGCATGGAAAAATACAGGTCTTTCCTCTGACCAGAACTCATTAATCAGAAGTTGGGAGGCTGTAAATGCCTCCTACTGGCAGATCTGCCACCATGTATTTTCCTCTAAGAGTATGTCTATGCTGCGGGACAAGATCAAATTAAGATATGCAACTTCAACTAAGTTAATTGTATAGCTGAGGTCGAAGTACCTTAACTCAACTTTTGGCGCTATCCACACTGAAGGAAGTTGAAGGGCGCACACGGTCCCTTTGACTTCCCTTACTCCTTGTGGAAGCAGGACTATCTGCGTTGACCAGAGTGAGCCTCTCAGTTCAAATTAGCGTGTCTTCACTAAACTGCTAATCTGATCCCTGGAAGATTGACAGCAAAGTAGAAATCTGAATCGAACCCTGGAAGATGTGAAACCTAAAGAACTAGAAATAGGAATAAACCTACAAACTCTGTCCTCTGCTGAAAAGTAATACAGGCAGTCCCCGACTTATGTTGGATCCGCACTTACGAACGGGGCTCTCTCGCCCCAGAGCTCGCAGGCAGCGGGACCGCCCAGAGCACAGCGGTCCTGCCACCTCGACCTCCGGGGCGTGAAAAGCTGCTCCGGGTGCCCCTGGTCTGCTGGGGACCATATCCAGCAGACCAGGGACACCTGGAGCAATGCCGGGGAGGCGGAGGGGTCCCACGCCTCTGAGGCTTTGCTCTGACAAAGCAAAGGCTCAGAGGCGCGGGACCCCTCCGCCTCCCCGGCTTTGCTCCAGGTGTCCCTGGTCTGCTGGGGACCGTCTCCAGCAGACCAGGGACACCGGGAGCAAAGCTGCGGAGCACGCGGGCAGCCCAGACGCGCCGCCGCTGTCCCGCTGCCGGCGTGTTCCGCGGCTTTGCTCCCCGTCTCCCTGGTCTGCAGGAGACCAACAGACCAGGGAGACGCAGAGCAAAGCCGGGGAGGACCCGGGCGGCGGGACCGCGGTGCGTCTCGGTCCACCGCCTGCATCTCCCTGGTCTGTTGGGGGTGGGGGTGCGCAGCTAGTACGCCCCCCCCCAGCAGTCCAGGCTTTTCTCCAGACGCCTGTGGTAGAGCAGCTGGGGCGCTGTCGGTTGGTCCCGCAGCGCCGCTCTGGGCGCTACTGGACCAACCCGGCAGCACCCCAGCTGCTCTGCCCCAGGCGTCCTGATTCAGCCGCTGCTGGTCAGTTTCAGCAGCGGCTGAATCAGGACGCCTGGGGCAGAGCAGCTGGGGTGCTGGTGGATTGGTCCAGTAGCGCTGAGGAGCGGCGCTACTGGAGCAACCCAGCAGCACCCCAGCTGCTCTGCCCCAGGCGTCCCCAAGTCAGCCGCTGCTGAAACTGACCAGCGCTGACTACAGGAAGCCCGAAGCAGAGTTGCTCTGCCCTGGGCTTCCTGGAATAAGCCGCTGATCAGTTTCAGCAGCAGCTGACTTGGGGATACCTGGGGTTCTTAAGTTGAATCTGTATGTAAGTCGGAACTGGCGTCCAGATTCAGTCTGTTGAAACTGATCAGAGGCTGATTCCAGGAAGCCCGGGGCAGAGCAACTCTGCCTCAGGCTTCCTGTAGTCAGCTGCTGGTCAGTTTCAGCAGCGGCTGAATCTGGACGCCAGTTCCGACTTACATACAGATTCAACTTAAGAACAAACCTACAGTCCCTATCTTGTACGTAACCCGGGGACTGCCTGTAAACACAACAATCACCTCCAAACTCTCAGGTTTGGGACATTACTTTGGCTATCTGCACCCCCTGCCCACATAAAGAAAAATTAAACCCCCAAATGTCTCAAGTTTACACTTTTTATTCACTTTTTAATAAAATGTTCAGCAAATGCCAGAAATAGCTTCATGTTTTGAATACTGTAAAAGGATGAACATTCAGCTAGTCCAATGTGTTTAGGTCTCCCAAGTGTTTCACAGAGATTTGTTAAGGATTTAAAATAACATAGCAAACAAAAAAGCCTTTTTTCCCCATCCGTTTTTGTTGAAGGCTATTTTGTGTCGTTCCTATGCAACAAAAAATAAGTGTATGTGTAGGTGTTCCATGTTTTACAAACTCTAACTCGTTGATTGTTATAAGATTAAAACAATTTTCTCCCTTGGTAAAAGCTTCTCTTGAAAACCACTGGAAGCACATAATTCATCTGTCCATTTATAGCTTCTATTTTCTTGTGGGCACTGAAGAACTCTTGATTGTGATTGTTGTTTTCCCTTCTAAGAAGCCATTGCTGAACATGTGACACAATTTAATACTTAAGTGACCAAACAGATCAATTTTTCATTTATTCTGAAGTTTTAAAAAAAGATAGTTAAGCAAGCAATGTATTACAGTGAGAATTTTGTTTGTCAAATTATTCTTCTCTATCCAGAAAATTTAACAGGCACTCATTAAACCTGCAGGGAGTTTAAAGGTAGCTTTAGTACTAATCTATTTCAAAAAATACATTCAAAGATTTTTTCCCCTCTGAATCATTTTCTTCTCAGTGCAATCTATCAAAACAGTTTGGAGATACAGTATGTCTTTAGCTAGGAGTAATAGAAAAAGAAAAACGCGTTCCTACAAAACACTGTAGATTTCAATGCAAAAAAAAGAAAAGTGGAAAAGGTTAACAATGTACAGTATAGTTACTGTCTGGGAGGAAGGGAAGATGCATCTGTCTTTGGAAGAAAATAAGGTGTTCGGATTTACCAGCTATGGGTTGATGCCCCCTACTAGGATTTTCCATCCATAGGAGCAGTTTTAGGCTGACAAGACAGCCTATTTGGATGCCTGGTTTTCTCACTCCATCCACTTCAGTTTTGTTCAGTTTTTTCCCCTGGTAGTCTCATGGCTTTTCTCTGCAGGGCCCAAACATACTGCTTAAAGGGCAACCATATAATGGATTATGGGAAGCAAAATGGGATTATAGCATTGCATACACACTGGCAGAGTATTTAGTCCCAGCAGATTCATAGCTAGGCCCCAGGGCATACAGGGCTCAGATTAGAAAAAAGACCACCCACAAGCAATACTCTGCCCGCTTTTGATGCAAAATTAGATACCCCTCCCAGCAAATTGTGCAAATCTTTATGCTATGATCCTTTTCTTTCTGCATGATTTTTATCTACAGTGAAATAGGTAATGATGACACATTAAAATGTTGCCAACAACCTTCGGAGTCGACAGCCCATTGAAATTATTGGGAGAAGTTTACAGATCTCATAAGTATTCTAACAAGCATTCTGCAGACTCCTGTAAACATCACTGCATTGGTTTATAATCATGGTTCACATTATCTGTGCAACCATAAGTGTCTAGGAGTAATTTAAAAAATTAAAATCTGATTTTTGGTGTGCAAGAAAGGAGACACTCAGGAGAAGTGCTTGCTCACTCTTTATTATTTATTCTAGTGTATAACATGAAAGAAACCAAATAAACGCAACAAATTCTACAGTCTTGATTCCTTTTCCAGGCAAATTTCCCGTTGACTTTGGGCTAGATTCTGCTGTCTTATTCTTCTTGTGAAGTAGTCCTGTTAATCTCAAAGGGGATGTTTTTATAAAATTCACTAGAATATATTCCTTAAACATGCATTTTGCTTGAGTAAGGTCTACAAGATTTGATCATATACACATTATCAATGGCCTTAGTGTTTAAACAGAAAAATAAAAACATTAAAATCTTAAACTACATTCATTACTATGTTCATGTGTAATTTCTCCCCAATGTAGTAACATTAATATTGTTACAACAAATCACTTTCAGTTCTGTAAAGGCTAAAAGCAGCCATTTATTGCCTCATATACTATTTGCAACCACATGTCATCACTTAATTAACTGCCATAGAATCTAATTAATTAGACAACACAGACTCTAATCATTCTGAAATTTGATCTACTATGTTCAGCTAGAATACCCTATGTTCACAATATGCCTCCTAAAGTTTAGATAAAGACAATGAGAAGTCCTGCTTCTACGCTTATTTTGTCAGATGATCTAAGATAGAGTGAGAATGTTGTAGAATAATTTCATTACCGATTTTCTGTATCAGTGACTTTCTGCAATACAGTGGATGATTTGCAGGGTTTGAAAAATGTTATAGCTTGTTTCACTGTTTTTAAACACCATTTTAACCTATTGGCCAAAACATAACAGTCAAAAATCGTATTGCCACCATATGAAACAAGATATTTTAATGTTAGAAATTATAACATCTGAATTATAAAAATACACCTACCCACTAAAAAAACAAAAACAAAAAAAAAAAAAACAAAAAAAACCTGTTCTCTAAACTTCTGTACCATCTTAGATTCTTGAATTACAACTCTTCCCAACCAATGATGATACATACCTAAATCTTTTGAAGATGTGTCTTTCAAATAATCTTCGGTCTGCCTCTGAAGGCTTGTCTACATTTACAGTGCTCTAGTGGTATAACTGTAGTACCACTCAGTGAGCACACTACCTACACTGACGAGAGTTTCTTCTCTCAGCATAGGTACTCCACCTCCCTGAAAGGTGGTAGCTATGTTGACAGAAGCCCTCCCATCAACATAACACTGTACACAAAAGGTTAGGATTAGCTATGTCAGTTTTGTTGATTTTCCACACCTCAGAGTGACATAGTGATACCAGTGTGTAGTGTACACCAGGTTTCAAGATGCAATTGTTTGTGCCCTCAGCAGGTAGATAAACAACAGAGCTTGAAGGCAGACTGAACAGAAGGGTCGTATGGAAGCACATCTCTGAGGCCCAGAAGAGATTTCTCCTTATTAGTGTGTGCAGCTGCCTACAGGCCCTTGGAGTCATGCACACCAGACATGGAGGAGTCCAACTAGGGATTCAGGGCCTGGTCCAAGACAATCAGCAGGTGTAAGTCAGGGATGAAATCAGATACTCTTCGGGACAGGAACAGTCTAATTTTGCCTTGTACACTGCTGAACATCATTATCTTATCTTTCCTTAAAAAAACAATTATAACAATCTAGTAGCTAAAACTTATTATTAATAATGGTATAATGCTGAAGTGTTAATATTCAGTTCATGTGGCAAATTATCAGTTGAGCTCTAAAGCCTTTTTTTAAAATTATTTTAGTGCTTTAATCTACAATAGAAGTACCTGTACACAGTCTATAAAATCAGACTGTGTATCACAATAGAATGAAAGTACCAATGGGAGACAAGCTGATGAATTGGTTTGCCCGATCATTAAAACCCATCTAGCATAATTGTTTTAGCTGATGTTGTTTAAGTCATTCCGCGAAGCTGCCAAGAGAGTTCAGGGCCAGGTCGATCTTCTATTCACATCATGCAAGGATCAGGCAGATAAAATTCAATCAGTTACCTGAGGATTCTTGCATTTCCATGTAATTATTCCCTGTTGTTTTAAAGCTTCCATCTGGAAGAAAGAAATCTGTTCCCCTTATGACCTTTTCAGAACCTCATGTAAACATATATCAGCAATAAACAGATGCTGCTAACTTCATATCAAAATGAACATTAAGTCTAAAACATGACAAATATGTAAATTTAGTAAGAATATGAACCATTGCTATCAGAACAATTGAAGTATCCCCTTGACTTCAGCAGAAATTGGATCAGGCCCTTAGCATTCAATTCTGGTATATACTGGACAGGGGGTTATTTTCCTGCAAAGAAGCAGCTTAGCACAACCTTTTCATAGTATTCCAGACAGTGAGTAATGGGTAAATTGGATAATGTACACTGCATCCCCACCAGATAGCTACTGCATATGATGAAGTCTATGACAAATCTCAGGCTTGGACTGCTCCAACCTCCATATTGGAGAAAAAACAAAATACTACACTGCCCTCCAGCAATAAGGATCTGTCATGTATAGAAAGATTCCTGTGACAGAGAATGCTCCCAGCTGTGCACAGCTTCTCCTCCACATAGCATAATTTAACCCTACATGTCTGCTTTGTTACGTGTTCATTTACAAAAGAACTTACTTTAAAAATATTCACAGAAAGGGGCTTCTTTTTAATGTACACAGCATAAATGAAGGAGAAATTGTTTTACTGAAAAGCAACAGTAAATAATCAAATGACTTCCCAGAACAATGTATCCATGAAATAGCTATCAACAGAGGAAAGTAAGTTTTCTACTATGTTGGAACAGTATATATTTAAGAATTTTCAAATTCAGCTGGGAAGTTCAGTTAAATATAAAGTGAAAATAGCTGAAATAATGTGAAGGTTCTGCTTTGAACCCACAAATGGAAAAGAAGTTAAATTAAAGGCTAGCACTCTGTCCTTAACTCAGCCCATTGGGTCTAGTTGTCCAAGGTTCTGAGCTTAAAACATGGTGATTAGATTTTTACATGTAATTACTTTACAAAAACGTAACTATATGAGACTAGGCTGCAGCTCTATGACCATGTGTGCAGATCCCTGGGCCCTGGGGTCAAGATAACATGTTTCCTTGACCTCTCCATACATGCATCATACATGTTCTTTAGGCTCTAATATCTGCAGCAGTATGTAGATGATAAGAAGATAAGACAGGAAAGAATGAAAGATAATTTTGTAAAAAATAACATTGATGTTTATCAGTATTTTGTTAAATAAAAATACATAAATTAAAACCAATCCATTTGCAAGGCTACTGCTTCTCCTGCAGTAGTTGGTTAGATATTGGTACTTCATGTAAAGAAATCAGAGAACATACAGCTAGTTGTGTTCAAACTAGTGACCACCACTATATTTAAGTGCACATTTAATGGATTAGAATCCATTGCTATTAGTTTGCAGATAACCAGTTCAATGCCATGTTTATCAGCTGGCCAGAAAGGTCTAAATTTATTGTAGGAAAAATAAACCACTGTTCAGGATGCTGTAACAATGAATATTACAATAATATTGAGCTGTCGGCTTCAGTATCTTATATTTCAGTGCCCTCCAAGACACTGGAGCACTATCAATGTACTCTCATGTTCACAATACATGCAAAAATACTTTTTCAACATAGTCCAGTTGAAAGGGGTAAAAAAACTTCCACAAATTGCACCGTGGATCTTTCTTGCCTGACCCATATCTGTTCTGAACAAACGATCATTAATGACAATGAAATTAATGTTGGATATTCACTAGAGAACCACAGTGTAAATCAGACGGATTTTTTCCCTAATGTGGCTGGATAATGTAACTCCTGAAATATGCAGATCTTGTTGTTACCTTTTCACTTTAATAACAATATAAACATCTCACTTGCCGAGATTGTCGTACAGTCGAGATAATGAAAGTACATAAACCTTTGGCTATCCTCATTTATAATTATCTTGCTGCCTTAAGGATAGTGCTGCTTATTGGAAGAGAGCATTTCATAGGGCACTAGAACTGAATTACTTTCAGTAGCAGAATGTTGGTGCTTCACTACATAGAAATTGTTGCTATAAAAGGCATTGGCCCTGCAAATCTACTTAGGGTAAAGTCTTCAATTACCCACTGTTTTACAGGTACAATTTTGGCCTGGTCTACATTTGGAGTTTAGGTTGAACTTAGCCACATCAGGTTGACTTTTTAAACAATGAATCCACACAACCAAGCCCCTTCCATTGACTTTAAAGGCTGTGAAAGTCAATTTTGGTACTCCTGCTTTTCAGGAGGGGTATCAGTAAATGCAGACATAGCAGTATTAAAGACAATATCCTCGGCCTCTGGGAGGTGTCCCACAATGCGCCATTGTGACCGCTCTGGCCAGGACTTTCAACTCTGCTGCTCTCTAAGTGCACAGCAAAAGCCCCAGAAAAATATGATTGCCATAATACTTTGCTGCTCAACAGGTTCCATGATGGGTCCTTGCTTACCCTGCTATGGCATTTGCATGGATTACTGGAGGAGAAGGATGCAAAAAGACTGTTTGCTATTGCTTTCAAGTAGGAGGAAAGGAGGAGGTGAGTAGGGTTGCCAGGTGTCTGGTACTGAACTGGAGAGTCCCGTATTTTCACCTCCTGTCCAGTAAAAAAATTCAGAAAATACCGGACACCTAAAATGTCTGGTATTTTCTGATTTTTTCCCAGCTAGGAGGCGAAAATCCCAGGTGCTTACCTGGGCTCCGCAGGGGAGCTGTCTGGCCCGGGGCATGGAGGCAAGACGGCGGATGGCTGCCAGCAGCCTGTTAGGGCCAAAAATCTTCAAAAGTGTTTCTTAAAGGAGCCACACTGGTTTTTTTTTTAATTTATTTTTTATTGCTTAGCAACTCTCTGGGTCCTTTTTTTTCCCCCTCAACAACTTTGGTCTCCCCCTCCCCTTCTTTTTTCTTAACAGAATTTTTTCCTGGGTGGTTTTTTTTGGTCGGCGGGGGTGTTTGGTATTAAACGATCTGACAACCCTAGAGGTGAGTGCATTCTGAGATGCTGACAACATGTTCTCAAAACCACCCGCTGTACAGTTTTGGTACCAGTGGGCAATAGGAGCATAATCTAGAATGCAAAGGGGCAGCAGGAACTGTGGGACAGCTACAGTACATCACTCTCAAAGTTGATAGTAGCCACCCTACTGTGGAAGTACTACTTTGAACTAAGTGGAATTCTTGCATGCAGTGGGGACGTGCACATTCAGTTTTACAAAATCAGGTGCTAAAAATCCAACCTCATCTTGTAGTGTAAACAAGGCCTTATTATTACAAGGGAGTTATATTTGTTTTTCCCAGTGCTGAATTTGGCACACTTGTTTTTTCGATGGGAGAAAGAATTCAAGGGACATTTTTTAAAAGAGTAAAGATATGAAACTCAATATTCTATTTAATTCCAGTTATGTTTTTCCTACCTACCATTAAAAGGTCACTGCAGGTATGCATCATGCATGCAATTATCAACACAGGATATAGTTTTATTAATAATTCCTTGTGCTAAATTATTGTGTGGTGTCACTTTGTGTTGCTAAACAGTTCATCCTAGAGCTGATTGTGTTTCAGTAGTATACATAGTGATTCCTACATGCAGTGAAGTTTGGATTATTCAAAGAGTGGAGAAGAGTGAATAACATCTGTCTCAATGAAAAAGTTTCTAATTGAAATTGTTAAGAAAACTGAAAATGGATCATATTTTGAGAATTAAATTTAGAACAATCTGGGTTATATTCAAATATTTTGTGTCAACAGTATCTTTTGGGATTATTATTTATACAATACCACTGTGGTGCCCAGAGTTTTCAAAATATAGAGGCAGGTTTCTCAGCTACTGTAGATCAGTGTAGCTTTATTAAACACAAAGCTCCAGTGACTTATACCAATTTAGGATTTTCCGAAAGGTAAGGAAGTCCATGCCTCAAATGAGTTTACAATCTAATTTATATGGATAACACAGAATGGGAGATACAAAAGGCTATGAGTGTTGACAAAAGGATGAGAAGGTTTTATTTTGAATTCTGAAAGTAATATTGTGTTGCAATTATTTGTGTGGTCTCAAAATGAAAGGTTACATAACTGTAAGATTATTCATGATTGTGACAGCCTTTAAATAGTACAGCATGTAGGGAGCCTTGGAAGAGGTATTTAATAAGTGCAGGTATTATTAATTTATCTGTGGTTTCTAAGACATGTCTAATAAAGACAGATCAGTAAAAGATTTTTTGTGTGGACACATCTGCTTTCATTCCTCTCCTGTTCTTAGATTTAGTCTGTGCAGTGCCTGGTTTCTGGAGTCCGTGTTGTTTCTGCACCAATACCCAAGATTTATTTGGTGGGCTGCTAATCACCTCCCAGAGATAAATGAAATTGCCGATTTAGTCAAGCCCATTCTTGACCTTGACACGAGACGGGCCAGGCAAAGGGAAGAGCTCGAAACAGAGTGAGTAAAAGAAAGGCAGATCAAACAAGAGCTCAGGTCTGACCAAGACCCCCCCACATTCAACTAACACCTGGCTGAGTTGGAAAACATGACCGGCACAACCTTCCTGTTGGAGCCGATTGAAGCTGTCAGCTCCCGGCTTGTCACCCGCTGTATTAGGAGGCCCCCAGGCTCACACAAGAGCCCTAATTAGGCAGAAATGGCACTTCTGCAACTGACCCGCCAAGACCTTTGGCAAAGCATTTAACATCATTAGTTAACATTTTTATTTTAAATAGTGTGAATGTAAATGAACAGCCAGTACATCTCAATAGGGTTTGTCGGTGGCATCCTCCCCCTCACACCATACCACACCCACACCCCCCACTCTTTTTTGCATGAATAGTTCTCTTGTTTTCTCTAAAGGGGGATGGGAATATAGGGAAGTTTCTCCAAGGGAACTAGATACATTCAAAGCATAAACAAGGCCTGAAATGAGGCAATCTCTTACCTTTTCTAGGAAAGGGGGGGGGGGGAGAATTTACAAGCAGAATTAAACTCTAAACACAACCAACATTGCTGTGACACCACAAAGGCAGTGTCCCAAGCTGGAATATACATAGAAATATGTATTTGTTCTTTTCAGTTGTATGCGTGCACAGCATGGGACCCCAATTCCTGATCGGAACGTCTAGGTGTCCTAGCACTACAAATGTTGCATGGACTGTCTACATGTCATATTTTATTTTATATATATAAAAAATGGCTATATACATGGAATTCAATTCAAAATTCTAGAACTAGACTATATCACTGTATTTTCTTGCCAATTATCCACAATCCTCTCCTCTCACTTCTTTATTATTATATTTGTTACCTGAGTATGTAAATCAAGTTTGGGAATCTTATTTTTTATATTATCATACCGTCTAAAGTCCCCAGTCAGGACCCACTGTCCTAAGCCCAACTTTATTAAGCAAAGTTAATAAAGTGAAGAAGTGTTTGCAGGATCAAGCCTAATTTTCTTAGATTCTGAAGAATATAGGCTCTACTACAATATATACAAAAATAATAAGAGATTCCCACACTTATTTACAGAATGCAGAATATGGAATCATATACCGTTTACTACATCTATACACATACACACACACCTTTGCTCTTTTTATCCACTCATCACTTTATAAAAATGGTATTTCACACATAAATTGTATGTTTTGAGTATTATAAACAGTATATATATCAATCAATATTTATAGGCCCCTCAAGCCACTCTGGAAATATATACTAAAAAATGTATATGTCTATTTCTTAAAAAATAAGCAACTCTGGGAATTCTTCTCTGGGGGCAGACCCAGCTAGTCTAGTTTGGTCTGCACTTTGTAATCATACGGGTAGCTTATTTTGACTAATGTTCAGAATGCTCATAATTAATAAGAAGCTGAAGGAGAAAAAATTCCTAACTGCCTCCCCAGATTAGTAGTGTAAAGGGAGATGAAGTGCTGCAAGACCTACTTACTGACAATAATCAGTGGGGAAGACAACTTGCCCATCATAATAGAGCATTTAGTGCTTTTAACCTAAATACCTCAGTATATTAAGCAAACTGAAGAAAAGCATGTTAAGAGATGTCAGAAACCTGAACCATACCGTGCTTAGAAAGTCGATAGTGCTAAGCTGCCATGTTTGACCCCCTTTCCCTCACATGCCCATTCCCAGTTTAGCTGTTCAATGTGGCTTCTTCTCTCCAGCTGGGGAGCTCATTGAAAAGCTCTTGCTCCCTGCCAAGCTTTGTCACATATTTTGTAGGTGCCTCCCACTGTGGCCACAATGGGTACTGGAAGGGAGGATTCAGACCTGTCAACAGCTATAGGGGGCAACTTCACAGCATTGTCTTAAAGGACCAGCCTCGTTGTGTACAGCCCTGGACCTTGCAGCACAAACACCAGCTAATGAGATGAGACTCTTTTTCTGTGTGTCTGTATCCCTCTCTTTCTCTTGCCTTTGTTTAATGATGTAATTTAATCGCTTTGGTCCCTTTCTGGGGGGTATTACTCCAGTGATCAGATAAAGTAATTGCCTGTAAAACACTGCGCTGAAACAACTACATCTATGGCTGAAAATGTCACAGCAATTGAAAAGCTCTTAGTGCAGTTCAACAATGAGGTTGCAAAAGAGAAGCAACTGATGCATGTAGATGCATCTATATCTATATATGTAATAAGCCTACTGGGACCCAGTTCCCCTGGCATGTAATCTTGCTTCCTGAGAACCACTTTTGACAAATCAGCAATTTGCATGGGATTAAAAGAAGTTGTTAAACACATACACAAATCCAGATATGGAAATATTCTCTTCAGTTACTTCAGTCCTTTATGTCATTTGGCCCCAATGGATATGAACCTTGGGAGGAGAATATGATACAACTATAGATGCCTATTGCATTTATATATTCTTAATGATGCCTGATCTGCTGCTAAAATAACAATTTACTCACAAAAGGGCTGATCTGACTATGTAGCCTTGGAAGGCTGTCTCTGTGCAAGTGGTGAGAGGGGAGGGTCTAGCACGAGGTAAGGGGGCAGAGGATTATTTGTATACTGTAGTTACAAAATATTCTGAGTTTTGTGCCATCCAAACCTGTCACTTGGCGGCAGCAGTGACACACAAAATGTTCAGATTAGAGAAAGTCCACATTCTGGGAAGCTTTGCTCAATGGTTTTAACAAATGACCACTTCCAGAAAAATGCTATGGCAGAGAGCAGGTTACTGAAATAAAATAGAACTCTTGTTCTTAACTAATTAGAATAAAATCATGAAAGGAACAGAAATAACTCACTTCCAATATTTTATTCAGCTTTCTGTCTCCCGATACATGACAGCATATATTTCTGCTAAGAGTTTTTGGTAAGAGACATATGCATAGATGTAACACTACACAATTTTAAGGGCATGCCTACTGGAGAAACATACTTTTGTATTCCTAGTTTATTAACAAATATATAGTCTATAATGAAAGATGGGCATAGACATATGCATACACATATATTTTTGGCCCTGAGAGATCTTGCAGGGAGAGAGACGTGGGCAATAAGTGGGATTTTTGATATTATCTTTACCATCACTACTTGCAGATAAGTTTAAATGAGAGAGAGAGAGAGCAAACATCTGTGTGTTTGTTTATTCAGAATATGACTCAAAACGTTGGCTATCCCTCTCAAAAAATAATTTCTTCCTATTAATTTTCTATTACATACACACAATCATTTATATTCATGAGTACTATAGCTATCCCAAACGTTTATATCACAGCAAATATAATCTATTTCCTGTATAATGTAGCTACTTAGACATTCAGAATTTTAGACTAAATCATTGGAAAATTGATCAGAAGGCAGAGTGCAGATGAGGCTGCCAGAAGTACAATGTAATTTACAATATGGCTCCACTTTGTCATATGTATAATGTAAATATGTAAGTGATAATTGTAGCGTTTAGTAAGGCAATCAAGTGATCAGGTGGATTGATGGCACACAGCCCAGGAGTAGCTGATCGGTTTTAATATGCTCAGACTTATAGAAACGTCCTACGTCTGAACATATCTTGGTTAAATACATCCGTTTTTGTCCTAGAGTAACTCTATTGACTTCAATGCAGTGGCCCATAGTCCACAGTATGTACACAAAGACTCATTATAGCTGTTAGGAGTCACTTATATCATATCTATAAAACAATAGGAATAGGGTGATGATAAGGATAGTAATACAATTGGTTCTCCAGTGTCTCAAATTGTTAATTTTCCAGGTACATTGCAAAACTCATCCTTTTGCAAGCCTTAAAGAAAGATGTGGCTCTTTCGGTGGTGGGATCATAGACAACAGGAAGATGTAATACACCTTGTGTTTTTTCCTTCTATGGGGAGTCTGCTGACAAAGTGTTGGTCTGTGTATTTCAAAAATTGTATATTGTTTATCATACATTGTTAAGAAACTGGAGCTTCCTGAAGATGAGGATAAACTGTAGTAAACCCCAGATAAATCCTTGTAAATAAACATTTTAAATATATCATCTATTACATATATCATATACAACACACTTTAGATATCCAGCTACATCTGATCCTTCAGTATGATGAATAATTTTAAGATACAGGCAGTCCCCGGGTTACGTACAAGATAGGGACTGTAGGTTTGTTCTTAAGTTAAATCTGTATGTAAGTCGGAACTGGCGTCCAGATTCAGCCGCTGCTGAAACTGACCGCCAGTTATGACTTATACAGAATCAACTTAAGAACCCCGAGCGTCCCCAAGTCAGCTGCTGCTGAAACTGATCAGTGGCTGATTCCAGGAAGCCCGGGGCAGAGCAACTCTGCCTGGGGCTTCCTGTAGTCAGCGCTGGACAGTTTCAGCAGCGGCTAAATCAGGACACCTGGGACAGAGCAGCTGGGGTGCTGCTGGGTTGCTCCAGTAGCGCCGCTCCTCGGCACTACTGGACCAACCCAGCAGCACCCCATCTGCTCTGCCCCAGGCATCCTGATTCAGCCGCTGCTGAAACTGACCAGCAGCGGCTGAATCAGGACCAGAGCAGCTGGGGTGCTGCTGGGTTGGACCAGTAGCGCCCAGAGCGGCGCTGCGGGACCAACCGGCAGCACCCCAGCTGCTCTGCCACAGGCGTCCGGAGAAAAGCCTAGTCTGCTGCGGGGGGGGGGGGGGCATACTAGCTGCGCCCCCCACCCCCACCCCAGCAGACCAGGAAGACACGGGCGGCGGACGGAGATGCACCGCGGTCCCGCCGCCTGGGTCCTCCGCGGCTTTACTCCCCGTCTCCTTGGTCTGCTGGAGACCAGCAGACCAGGGAGACGGGGAGCAAAGCCTCTGAGGACACCGGCAGCGGGACAGCCGCGGGACGTCTGGGCTGTCCCGCTGCCGGCTTTGCCCGCGGCTTTGCAAAGCCTCAGGGAGCCCTACTCCCCCCCCCCCCCCGCGGCTTTGCAAAGCAGCGGAGAAGCCGGCGGCGGGGCAGTCCAGGCGCGCCTGGGGTACCCCGCTGCCCGAGCCCTACCCCCCCCCCGCGGCTTTGCAAAGCGCGGGGGGGCTCGGGCAGCGAGGCACCCCAGACGCGCCTGGACTGCCCCGCCCCCGGCTTCCCCGCGCTTTGCAAAGCCGTGGGGGGGGGGGGGGGCTCGGGCAGCGAGGCACCCCAGGCGCGCCTGGACTGCCCCGCCGCCGGCTTCCCCACGCTTTGCAAAGCCGTGGGGGGGGGGGGCTCGGGCAGCGAGGCACCCCAGGCGCGCCTGGACTGCCCCGCCCCCGGCTTCCCCGCGCTTTGCAAAGCCGTGGGGGGGGGGGGGGCTCGGGCAGCGAGGCACCCCAGGCGCGCCTGGACTGCCCCGCCGCCGGCTTCTCCGCTGCTTTGCAAAGCCGCGAGGGGGGGGGGGGGGCTCGGGCAGCGGGGCACCCCAGGCGCGCCTGGACTGCCCCGCCGCCGGCTTCTCCGCTGCTTTGCAAAGCCGCGAGGGGGGGGGGGGCTCGGGCAGCGGGGCACCCCAGGCGCGCCTGGACTGCCCCGCCGCCGGCTTCTCCGCTGCTTTGCAAAGCCGCGAGGGGGGGGGGGGCTCGGGCAGCGAGGCACCCCAGGCGCGCCTGGACTGCCCTGCCGCCGGCTTCTCCGCTGCTTTGCAAAGCCGCGAGGGGGGGGGCTCGGGCAGCGGGGCTGCCCCGCTGCCCGAGCCCCTCCGCGGCTTTGCTCTGCGTCTTCCTGGTCTGCAGACCAGGGAGACGCAGAGCAAAGCCCCAGAGTACACGGGCAGCAGGACCGCGAGGTCCCACAGTCCGTGTACTCTGGGGCAGCCCCGTTCGTAACTGCGGATCCGACATAAGTTGGATCCGCGTAAGTCGGGGACTGCCTGTACTGTAATGGTAGCATTGCCAATAATTGGATGAATTTAATTCAATCTTTGCAGTGGTGAGATAAAGAGGATTCAGTAGAACAGGGCTGGAGAATACATTTCCCTCGTACAAATAATTCTGTCTGATGTTTCTCAGAAGAAACAAGGAATTGAGAACAAACACCTAATTTCAGTCTTGTGTTTGGAGAGTAGACAGAAGAACTGGGAAGACTAGCTCTGGATCCCTTGATATAAATGCAACACATCTTGAGTGGAGGTGGTAACTGGTACTTTTGGTTGTCCTTAACCTATAAGGCCTTTGAATCAACTGCCATGACAGGCTGAGCTGGTACAAGAGCACTTTAATCACCATTGCATGACTACCCTTGAACTTATTATTTACAGGGAGAAAACACCAAAGAAAAAGCCCAGCCACCTCCTATGGAACAAAAGCATAAAAATTATTGACAACAGCTAGAGAATATAATTTGCTCCTCTGGCCTTTATTTTGACTTCATTATAGGAAATACTCTGAAAGAACCCAAACAAGAATCACAGAGAAATAAACATAAGGCAAAAGTATCTGAGAGATATGCTGTGCATTATAAAGTGGTTTACTTCAAGAACATACAAATTCATTTTGAGTTAAAACTTTAAAAAGATTATTTTGTAGATCTGAAGTAGTATCAGGTTTGCATTTATATATGAACACTTTGCACTTCTATAAAAATGTAAATAGCATAAGAAATTAGTTTACACTTGCTTTCCAACTGTTGCAATATTCTAATTTTAACTTTTATATACTTTGTAAAGGAGTGGGTAATACCAGTGGCAACATCAATTTGACATAATTGTTTTATAGTACATTGGTAAATACAGTTGTGTGTATTTGTTACTTATCTCAGTCTGGTAATGAAAAATCAACGGTGTATTTGTCCTCTCTCTTTGCTGTCTGTGATAAAATATTCAAACATCTGTCATAATTAAGTACAGGCAGTCCCCGACTTACGCGGATCCGACTTATGTCGGATCCGTGCTTACGAATGGGGCTTTTATCGCCCCGGAGCTCACGGGCGGCGGATCGCCACCCGTGTCCTCTGGGGCGAGAAAAGCTTCTCCCGGTCTCCCTGGTCTGCTGGGGGGGGTCCAGCAAAGCCGCTGGACCCCCCCAGCAGACCAGGGACACCCGAGCAAAGCTGCCCAGGCAGCGGGAGTCCCTCCGCCTGGGCGGCTTTGCTCCTGTCCCCCTGGTCTGCTGGGGGGGTCCAGCAGCTTTGCTGGACACCCCCCCAGCAGACCAGGGAGACGGAGAGCAAAGCCGCGGAGCACGCCCGCAGCGGGACAGCCCAGGCGCGCTTGGGCTGTCCCGCTGCGGGCGTGCTCCGCGGCTTTGCTCCCCGTCTCCCTGGTCTGACCAGCAGACCAGGGAGATGGGGAGCAAAGCCTTGGAGCACGCCAGCAGTGGGACAGCCGCGGCGTGCCTGGACTGTCCCGCTGCCCGCGTGCTCTGCGGCTTTGCTCTGCATCTCCCAGGTCAGCAGACCAGGGAGACGGAGCAAAGCCGTGGAGGACTTGGGCGGTCCCGCCACCCCCGTCTCCCTGGTCTGCTGGGGAGGGGGTGCAGCTAGTGCCCCCCCCCAGCAGACCAGGCTTTTCTTGCCTACCCCTGGGGTAGAGCAGCTGGGGGCTGCCGAGTTGGTCCCGCAGCGCCGCTCTGGACCAACCCGGCAGCACCCCAGCTGCTCTGCCCCAGGCGTCCTGATTCAGCCGCTGCTGGTCAGTTTCAGCAGCGGCTGAATCAGGATGCCTGGGGCAGAGCAGCTGGGGTGCTTCTGGGTTGCTCCAGTAGCGCCGAGAAGCCGCGCTACTGGAGCAACCCAGCAGCACCCCAGCTGCTCTGCCCCAGGCGTCCCCAAGGCAGCCACTGCTGAAACTGACCAGCGGCTGACTACAGGAAACCCGAGGCAGAGTTGCTCTGCCCCAGGCTTCCTGAAATCAGCCGCTGATCAGTTTCAGCAGCAGCTGACTTGGGGACGCCTGGGTTTCTTAAGTTGAATCTGTATGTAAGTCAGAACTGGCATCCAGATTCAGCCGCGGTTGAAACTGATCAGTTTCAGCAGTGGCTGATGCCAGTTCCGACTTACATACAGATTCAACTTAAGAACAAACCTACAGTCCCTATCTTGTACGTAACCCGGGGACTGCCTGTACAGTGTAATTGTTTTATGGCTGAAGTTGTGACTGCCTGATTGGTTTGCTCCACATATACCCCAGAATACTGACCAGATGCATTGTATCACTACAGGAAAAAGGTTTCCTGTCAGAACATATTTAGCTTCATTCTCAAGTGTTTCCACTCTGGTTTACTGTTGATATTCATAAAAAATGACAACTAGAAAGCTGAAATATTGTCTCTAGTTTAAACAGTTATTTCGCTATGTCAGGGCAGATCACTGTAAGTGCTATTATTATATTTCCCATTTCAACAGTTTTTTAATGTGCTACATATGGTTGTTTTTAAAACAATACATAAATACTGAGAGCGGAAAATGCAAAGCTTGATCTATCATTTGTTTCTCAGGAAAAATTTCTACTACACTCTTTGGATCAGATTCTGATCTCTTGCACAGAAATCACGAGGGTCACTCCAGGTTTATACCACTACAACTTACTGCATTATCTAGTCCAAGGACAGAAAGATCAAGTCCTTATGAAAAAATTTTGTGAATTTATACTTTTGATATCTTCACTATTCTAGGAAACTAAAGCATCAGGTTAATAATCAATAGAATTTTTTCCTGCAAGTTGCCGTATTACATATTTTGTGTTCACTCTCCTGGTGCAGTTTTCAGTTGTTATATAGTAATGCTGAAGAATATGCTGTAAAAATCACATTACTTTGCAGCAAAAGCAAGGTTGTACTTTGCCTAAAATCAACAGAACATAAGAACCACCACACTGGGTCAGACCAAAGGTCCATCTAGCCCAGTATCCTGTCTGCCAACAGTGGCCAATACCAGATGCCCCAGAGGGACGACTCACAGCAGTCAATCTTCATGTGATCCCTCCCCTGTCACCCACCTCCAGAGAAACAGAGGCTAGGGATACCATTCGTACCTATCCTAGCTAATAGCATTGATGGACCTAACCTCCATGAATCTATCTAGCTCTTTTTTGAACCCTGTTAAAGTTCTAGCCTTCACCACTTCCTCTGGCAAGGAGTTCTACAGGTTGACTATGTGCTGAGTGAAGAAAAACTTCCTTTTTGTTGGTTTTAAACCTGCTGCCTAGTAATTTCATTTGGTGATTCCTAGTTCTTTTATTGTGGGAATAAGTAAATAACTTTGTTATTTTTTCCATACCAGCCATGATTTTATAGACCTCTATCATATCCCCCCTCAATCTCCTCTTTTCTAAGCTGAAAAGTCCAAGTCTTTTTAATCTCTCTATTACTACAACTATCCATATATCTGATTCTTGTGTTCTAATTGTTGTCAATGTTTTAATCCGGAAAAGAGAGAAGCACCTGCCAACTGGATGATTACCAGCCACTACTACGTCCTCAAAATTTAGGAAACTTTCAAGGTGCAAAAGCAGATATCTGCACATTTTTGGGGTTCTAGATACAAAATTTATATCCAAATCCACATCTGTATCTGCAAAAATGAGCCATGGATATCTACATATCAGCAAATATCAAGAGAATATCTGCTGATTTGTTAGACTCTGCCTGTATACACATCTTGTAATACACCGCTAATTTCACCTGTTGTGGCATTCCAGTATATCTTTGATTTCAAACCATCTTCTAAGAGATGACATGAGCTGACTTCATGCTGAGTTCAATGGAAGTTGAAGGTACTCAATGCCTCTCAAGATTTTGCCTTGAGATAATTTACACATTAATTATGTAATTACATAAATGTTACCAGTACCTATGAACTAACTATTCCTTGAACAGACTCTTTGCAGACAGATATGCCTTTGAACAGTCATTTGTATTAGAAGCTCAGTCACTAAAGCAATATACATACAAAGTTGCATTTATAAAGTATATTATTTAAGTGTATGTAGAAGTGTAACTATTTTTGTGTCATGTGTCCTAAAGTTTCTTATTAATAAGGCAGTTAAAAATCAGACACGCAGCATTAACATTGGCATTTCCTCACCTCTGACTGCTTACCAGTGCAATCTTACCATTCACTTAGCTTTGTGTGTGGATTTTCCTAGATTTTTAAAAAGGGGTTAATGATATTTGTCATGCTTCTGTCAGGTTTCATTTAATAAGGGTTATCAAGTACAGGATATGATTAAACACAAGCAACGGTGGAAGCAATGGATACATAATTCAGGACCCTTTTGCTCCAAGACTTATACATCATTTCCCTAGGCTAAGGGAAGCTATTTACATCTGACTTATAGCAGGTCATGAGTGGAACTGTATTATAGTAATGTGATATTAATTTCATATCTTGTCTGAAAATTATATTCATGTTATATGAAAATTATTTGCAGTGGAAAAGGGGTTAAGTGAAAATTAAAATGTGTGTATACTGCAGAAACCTGAATTAGCGGAATGGAGAAAATAGTACATTTTGAATTTATGATTTTATTGGCTCATCCCAACGTGATAGCCAAATATTTACTCCAGATGGTACCATAGTGTTTGTGACATCCACTTTGAACTACAATTTGGTTGTGTGTCAAGTAGGCTAGACCATCATTTGCAGCATCAGAGCTTAGAAAAGGTTAAAAGTTCAAGACATGTCCCAAGTGATTAAGAGTGTAAAAGTTAGAGCTGTACCCTGGGAAATAATGTCTTTTCAGAAGAAAACATAATTACACATTTTGTCTCAAAACAGTGTAAAAATAACAATACTAAATTATCATCTTCCTTTTGAACTCTAGAATCCAGAAGTTTCAGTTCTCTGGAGGAAAAAAAGAGGTGATAAAAACTGTTTAACCTTCAGTGATTTCCAAAAGCTGAATACTGAGCAAATATTTTTTTCTTTATCATGATATTCATTTTAAAATATACTTGAAGTTATCTGTAATTTAAAACCAATTATATTCAATAGATAATAGTTATTTATAACTATTACACGGGTCACCTGTTCACTTCTAGTGACTATTGTTTAATGTTCAGTCACACTGGTCAGAAGCTCTGAGACTTACAATGGACATACATGACATATAAGTCCCCTTCACTAAAGATACCCTCAGTTCAACAACAAGCCATTGAGGTCAATAGAGTTCACTTAGGTGTAGGGAAGTATATTTCCTCTCCACGGCAAGGAGAAATTGTGTCACACCAGACATCAGTCAGGATAATCATAGTGATACTTACTACTTTTAGGTCCCAAAATCTACATGTGTTGGATCTATTGCCATATAATTAATTAGAACCATAGGCTTGTAGAAGTGAAAAATTTGGTGACTATATCAGAGTCTAGACTCCATTTCAAAAGTGTTCTGAAAAAGAAGGATTAGCTGTCTCTCAGCCATTTTTCCCAGGTAAAAAGCTGATTAGCTGAAGGGAGGCTCACCTGACTCCTCCATTTACAAACTCAAATATATGATCCTCTGGCTCTGCTCTACAGCGCTCTCACCTTAGTTGTGGGGGTTTGGTTTTGTTCTTTATTTTTTGTTAATATATGCTCTTTAAATAGTTTATTAATGCTATCTTGCTCTTATTTTTGAAATAACATCTTATTGCTACTTTGGTATAAAAAGCATAACTGATGAATAAAGATATATATTTCTTATCTTAGTAATATGCTTGAAACAGAAAATTTCACAAGGATCTTTAATGTATAGGCTTTGTGAATGCTCACAAGTGCACTAATTCAACAGACAATAACATTGCCAAGAGAGTCATGGTTTATTGTGTCAACGATCCTTGAACTAAGAAGCCGTTAAGTAGGCCTTGACATGATCGCTCATAAATAGCCCCTTCATAACTTGTGTACAAAGAAATCTTGTAAGTAGGCCTTGAAAGCATAAACTGAAACCGCTCCTTCTTTATTCTCTCAATAACCTGTAAACTAAGGAAAATTAAAATCTACACATTAGAATCCACAAATAGATTTAGAAAAATTTGAGGCCAGTTTTCTATAAGCATAGAAGTTGGTGACAATACAGGGACCTAAACAATTTGGTGGAATATTTCTTTTTGGATTCCAGTGCTCTAGAGCAGCTCAAAATTAGAATTTAAAACACCTCTTTATTTTTAACTATTTTTATTTAAAACTTCCTTTGGAAAATGAGCATGCTAAATCAAAGGCTACCAACTCTCACATTTTAGTCCTAAAGCCGTCTTTTGAAAAATCTGAGGTACAGCTGCCTTGGGTAGAGCCTAACAGACCCACAAGTGTCCCTGAGGTTGTGAAAGCCACAACTTGAAGAAATCATAAAAGTTTTGGATAATTATAGGGGAGAATGAATACTCATATGAGTAATACTGAAACTAAAAGAGAAACATGGGAGAGGGGGAATGAAGTGGATGGAACAGATCTGTCTGGGACGGATCTGTCTGAATCACTATCCCAAACACAAATATCTCCCAAATGGTCATCTGAAGAAGTGGGCTGTGCCCACGAAAGCTCACGATACCATCTACATGTTTTGTTAGTCTTTAAAGTTCTACCAGATTATTTGTTGTTTTTAAGTTTATCCCAAATGTGGGAAAGTTTAGATGTAGATTTGAATCTCAACTTAAATTTCATGGCTGGCCATGTAAATATAGGACTAAATCAGGTCAGACTAACCTTAAGTTTATGATTCAAGCCCATGTCATTAATAGACTACCTCAAGATGAAAGTGAAGATGAACTCTACAAAAGTACTGACGGATGTGATAAAGGTTGCCTTTGCTTATGAAACTAAAGAGCAATACTGTACTTTGAAAACATTTGCATTGCAAAGCAGAAAAGGCACCCCTGATTTTACATTTCTAAATACATGGATTTCTCTCATACTCAGACTTGACTCCAAAGACCACCCTATTATTTGTAGAAAGTGATTACATTGTACCCCATTGTGAACTCTGACAAGAATATGGACAACAGAAAGACTATGATCTTAGCAGATTTAAGGATCTGAGCTCATGTCTTGAGCGCTCAATTATAATGTTGCAAAAAATAAATCTGTTATTCGTTGCTTACAGGTCTATATGAAATATAGGTATTACAGTGCCTCTATCTATACTATGTTGACTGGCACCATAAAAATACTTACGACAGAAAGCATATTAATAACCCCTAATAAGCAAACAAAGACCAATGCATCTCTGTTCTTGATGATGTATATTTCCCAATATGTGTGCCTTATAATATAAACAAAAAAGGAAATACATATCCAGTGAAGCTAGAGATATAATTCAAATAAGACAGAAATATACAGAGTTATTTTACAATTTTAAGAAAAAGGATGGTGTCATCTAAACATACTGTATCTGGTTTTGGGATATTGTTTTCTATTTATATTATTTCACTATGATACAAATTACACATACCATCTTCTTTATCTGTATTAGGTAATCATTAAAGAATGATGCAACCAACTTCTGAAATGTAAAGTGAAAAATCTTTTTAGATATTCTTCTGAATTATGTGACATATGAGGGAAGCTGATAATCCTATTAGACTTATTTAGGCATTGAAGACATTCTAACAAAGAAATTGTACCACAGCCCTTCACTACTCTACATATCCAAAGACAAGGATTTGTGAACCTTTTTAACCTTACATGTTTATTAAGGCATAATCTTTATTGTAATGTAAATGGATTTTTACACACTATAGTACTGATGGCAAACTTACATGGTGTGTTTTTTGTAATTTTAATCCTTTTTTTTTTTTTTTTTAATTACAGAAATTTGAATTCTTATTGCAGAAGACCAAGAAAGAACTATAGGCTAAATTCATCGAAGTTAAACCACCACCCAAATTCTACTGAGGAAGGAGGTGACATTCAGCAATAGTAATATCTTACAGCATAAATTAGTACAAGTGACATCTCTATCCTTATCTGTTCCTTGCAGATATTTAGTCATAGTGGTTGAACCTCTCTAGTCCAGCACCCTTGGGACCTGACTGGTAACGAACCAGAGAATTTGCCAGACCACGAGAGGTCAATATTGTCTAGTAGGATTACCACCACTTCCACTGCTGACTTGACTCTTAGAAGACATTTAGGGGTAAATTAGGGTAAATAGCAGCACAGAAAACTGAGAGCCAGAACTGTGGGCTGTAAACAAACTTTATGTTGCCACAAGAAACTTGTCAACTAATCATGGATATGAGCATCTGGCTAACTAAAATCACACCGGACCCGAAAGTGCCAGACGTTCAACCTGTATTTGTTACTAAAGTAAACAGATACAAGTTATAAATGGTGTTTTACTCCTCTTAACAGATGGAATTAACAAAGCTAAGAGAAAGAGTTGAATTCCTTTCAATTAACACAGCTGTTCACTGAATCCCCATTTATTACACCAGTGTTTGCCTACTGACAATAATAGGGTTGCATAGACATCACTAATAGCATGAAACGGCTTTATTAATGAGTTACCACAAGAATAGGTAGAATAAATCCTTCTTTTACTACATACCTGCAGCTTTTATTAGTGTTAATGGAAATTATCAGCAACTAAAGAAAATACGCATGTTAGTTTTATCAATAAATTAAAATGACAAATATTTCTAAGAGATTATTTACTGTTATTTTAGATGGGTTAGTCAAGAAGAACCAATCATTGTCAAAACTGCCTTCTAGTCACTGCTTCCTTACAGTTGACCAGCAGTGTTGGAAAAAAAATCTCAAAGTTTTCATTCAATTACAAGTAGCCTCAGAATATGATTGAGAACTTTAGTTAATCAATGCTTTATCAACACCCTTATAAAAGGCATAAGGCAAGAAATTAACATTTTAGATTTCCACAAGCTCAGTTTCAGATGACTATTTAAATTTGCTAAACTGCGACGACGGAGAAAGCCAAATTCCTTAAGGAATACCAGGTGTCAGTTCAGAAAATTATTCTGAGAAAGCAGCGGACATAGAAAGAGGGATTAGGTTTTCAGAGAAATACTGGAATATCTCAATAGGGAAAAAAATGTGTAGGGATTTTTCTTGATTGCCAACAACCCCAGATAAGTGAACATACAAATGAGTCACAAGGTCTACACAAGTTGGTTTTAGAAGCGAGGAAGTGTTCAGCTAATAGCATTTAAAGTGTCTCCATTTTCAGTCACTTTAACCAATGTACAGGGCGAGAAGAGAGTTTTGTGGTGAGAAATTGTAGACTAAAAATGATCATTTAGGTTGTGAAATGTTTCTCCCCCCCGCCCCATTGAAAGTAAAGGGCTTTTAAAAGCAGAAGTGAAGTTGCTGGGGGCACTTGGCAGCTTTGTCCTCACTAGCTATTTCACAAGCTATAATCTGTCTCTCTTTCAGGATGCTAATCTTGCGCAATTTTGTTGTTCAAAAACAGTTTTAACACAAGACGGGAACTCGCTTGGAAGTGTCTAGCCCTCAAGTGCATAACCAAGCCCTGGAAGAGGCGGAGAGCGAGCGCCTACCCTCACCTTGAACATCTGACTCTCTGGGCAGCCAGAAGCAGCCCAGCAACGTGGTACAGTTTATAGCCAGGGCGACGCCACCCATCGCGATGAATTCCCAGCTGCTCACACAGCCATGGCAACGGCACATCACCTGCAGCCCAAAGGCCGCGTGTGAGGAAGAGCGGGAAGCACGCTCAGCCGCCGCGGCTCCCGGGCAAAACTGAAGGCTTCAGAGCTGGCGAGTGACTTGCCCAGGGTCACGCAGCAGCTCGCTGGCAGAGGCGGGGAGGGCCCGAGCCGGAGGGAAACCGCGCGGGGGGAGGGGCGATTAGGGATTGAGGGCGGGGTCTAACGGTCGACTCTTGGCACAGAGCACGCGGAAAGCAACCGCCGGCGGCAGCTGTCGCGAGAAGTCGGCGCGCGCGCCCCGTCTCCTAGCAGCAGCAGCCTTCTCAACCCGATGGAGCCCGGTGGGGAAGGCGGGCGGCGGCAGCAGCGGTGTCTCCCAGATCTCAGGCACCAGGCGGCCGAGTATTATCGCAGCAACGAGGTCCCGCAGCGGCTGGAGGAGGCGCTCAACGCCACATTTTACCTGCGTCCCGCGGACCTCTATGGCCACCTGGTACTTACAGAGGGAGAGGTAGTGCGCAGGCGCCGAACTGGAGGGCAGAGAGGGGCCGGCTAATGCGCCAGGACAGCGCTATCTCACCCCCCCCCCCCCACTTGACGGCTCCCATAATCCCGCGCGCGCAGGGGCAATGGGTGGGAAAGGTGGAGGCCAAAGGGGGGGGTGCTTAGGTGCTGGAGGGAGCGAGAATGAGGCTCAACCCTCCCTCCTCCCCCCGTGGCAGAAGGCCTGGGGTAGTCCAGGGGTTATTCAGCCTCTGGCCCTGCCACAGCATCACTCAGAAGGTGCTTCCCATGACTGACCCCCCCCCCCCATGCTGCCCCAGTGTAAGGGTGCAGCTCAGGTGATATTAGCATCAGGCTTGGCTCCTGGCTGATTTTCATGAAGCCCCAGCTCCTGGATTCTTGGGATTTTGTGACCATTCCAGTTTCTACCAAAAGAGCATTTAATCCTCGGGCAGTGGAGCAAAGCTTTAAAAATGGCTCCGCCTGCGCCCTAGCCTAGAAACCAGAGCTGAATTTACCTTAAAACGGATTTGAAAACATGATGTCACAGTGTGAGGGTAGGGACACGATTTTTGATTTTTGAACGTTTGAGTTTGTCAGCTGCTGGAATGACAGCATGAGATGGCCCTTTTAACAGAGCTATTCAGTTATGCTAAGATAGCTTGATTGAATAACAAGACTGGAAAGTATTTCACTCTGTGACTGTAGGGAGATGCTTTCACAGCCACAACTGCTGTGCAGACCTCTGCCAAGCAGCAGCAGAATGAAGATAAAAGGAGTCTGGTTAGTTTTCACACTGCTAGTGGTAATCAGATCCCCTTAGGCCTTGGTGAAACAGACAATCAGCCCACCTCTGTCAGAATCATAGAACACTAGAACTGGAAGAGACCTTGAGAGGTCATCGAGTACAGTCCCCTGCCCTCATGGCGGACCCAGTATCATCTAGACCAGCGTTTCTTAAACTGTGTTCCGCGACAGAGACAGTCAGAGGTGTGCCGAGGAGAAAACAGAAAAAATTCTGCTCCCTCACCCCCTGCAGAGTCCTGTCTCCCCCTAGCCCTCAGGACGGCCCTCTGCTGCTGCGCAGCCTCCTCCTCCTCCACGTGTGCAGGCGGCTGCTTTTACAGAGGCCACTGCTGCTGGAAGGGGGAGCGGTGGCCGGAGATGAGGAGCGGCCGCTGGGAGGGGGAAAGGTGGCCGGAGATGAGGAGCTGCTTCCGGATCTCGGCGTTTTAAAACTGGTGCCTCCAGGGAACCTGGCTCAAGCTCTACTGCCCTTCCCCCCCACATGCGTCGCATTCGGGCTCTGCTGCCCGTACCCCCCCACGGGGCACGCTTGGGCTCTGCTGCCCCCCATGCACTGCTGCTCTTTCTCTCCTGCACCCCTCCCCAGCCTGCTGGGGAAGTGGCAGAGTTTCATCTGGTGGGGACGGTTGGAGTTTCTACTCTTCCCCTGCCAGCGGGAAGCCTGGCCTCGTGCTGCAGCTGCGCTAGACTCCCTACTGCATGGGGGGAGGAGGGGAAGGGAGTGTTGACTGAGCTCTCCACAACCCACCCCACCTCCCCCCTGAGGAACAAGAGCATGCTCCCTGGAGGCTTTCCCTGCTGCAGCAGGGTGCCAAGCCAGGTAAGCATCCCCCCTGATGCCCAGACCCCCCTCACTCCCTTCCCCCTGCCAAAACCCCGCATTCCCAGCTTGCTCTGACACTGACACCCTGGCCCAAGTCTCCTTCTGCACCCTCCCTGCCCCAAGTCCCCTCCTCTACTCTCCCTTCTGGCCTGACACCCTACCCCGAGACCCTCCTCTACCTTCTCTCCTGGTCCGGTGGTTATTTTTGTTTTGCTCGACAAATTTTCCCTGGGGGCCGGGGGTTTTTTTTCTTGAAAAAAGAATCCTTGGTGTTCCCCATTTAAAAAAAATATATATTGTTTGGTGTTCCTCAGTCTTAAAAAGTTTAAGAAACACTGATCTAGGCCATCCCTGATAGATGTCTAGCTAACCTGCACTTAAATATCTCCAGTGATGGAGATTCCACAACCTCCCTAGGCAACTTATTCCAGTATTTAACCATCCTGACAGTTAGGAAGTTTTTCTTAATGTCCAACCTAAATCTCCCTTGCTGCAGTTTAAGCCCACTGCTTCTTGTTCGATCCTCAGAGGCCAAGGAGAACCATTTTTCTCCCATGTTGTGACACCCTTTTAGATACCTGAAAACTGGTATCATATCCCCTCTCAGTCTTCGCCTTTCCAAACTAAACAAGACCAGTAATTTCAGTCTTCCTTCATACGTCGTGTTCTCTAGACCTTTAATCATTCTTGTTGCTCTTCTCTGGACCTTTTCCAATTTCTCCACATCTTTCTTGAAATGTGGTGCCCAGAACTGGACACAATACTCCAATTGAGACCTAATCAGTGCAGAGTAGAGCAGAAGAATGACTTCTTGTGAGCAGTCAGTATTGGCTGTCTGGGTGCTCCCAGGGTGGGCAGAGGGTCTCAAGCCCTCAACTCTGCACTCCCCGGGCAAATGCTGTATCTGCTAGGCCACTCCACCTCCCTGCCTTCAGAGAGTCTCTGAGCATCTTGCAGCAAAGCTCTGCACAGTCAGACACAGGAGCTAGCATCGCTAGTAAAATACCCATTGGAATGGCCAACAAGAAGCTGTTTTAAAAAATTACCTTCCAATGCTTCCTCCTACAAGAATGTCTCTATGCTAATGAAGCCTTGAAACTTATGCATTATTCATTACATTGTTCCATGTGCCCTCAAGTATAATTACTCTCCAGGATAAGATGTGACCACTAATTTCAGACTATATTTTATTAAAATGGTAAATCGTACAAAATTTGTGATATTTGAAATTTTTTGTACTCTGCTTCTTAGTTAGGTGTGCCTCTATCTCCTCAGTGTAGCTTTCTACTCTGTGCAACACTCCATTCATCAGGATTTCATCAATAGTTACACTGGTGTCTTTAGTTCCAAACTGCTATAGTTCACTTCCTACTTTACAATCACTCTGGATTTGGTGATCGTTTCTTTTCAGCTGTCTTTGGAAAGAACTGGAAAGAACCTTGAGCGATCGTTCAGTCCCCTGCCCTCATGGCAGGACCAAGCATAACCTAGATCATCCCTGATAGATGTCTATCCAACCTGCATGTCCCTCTGGGGCATTTACTGTATCAGCGCAGATTGAACAACTGTAAATAATTAATGATTCCTCTATGAGCAACTTGACTTAGTCAGCTTGTCACATTATCTACATATTTAGCTGAAGAAAGCTGAGAAGATGAAGTGCTTGTGTTGGGTAAAAGAAACATTTACAAGCAATCCTTTTTTCTTTGTGCTGTGTCTTGTAGTCAGCTCTCTTATTTGCTTCCTCTCTTTAAATACTTAGAAATATTTTTCCTTTAACTTATATGATTAGTGACTGAAGTCAGTAGTGATGAGGTTGGTAAACTCTTTCTCTCTATAAAAAACCTTTTCCTGCAGGATGACAGTGTGATGTCATCACATCACTCTGCCTCCTGCAGCCCCTTCCTCCCTCCTTTCTTTCCCTAGTTCTCAACTGCTGTGTGGGGCCTCAGTCCTCTCTGGTGCTCAGCTGTTGTTCGGGGGGAGGAGCATGAGGCCTGCAAGCGGTCCCCCTTCTCTCCCCTGGCAGCCAGGAGAAAAAGTGTGGGGCCTATGAGTGGGCCCCCTCCCCCTGTTGGTGGGGGGGAAGAGTGTAGGGCCTGTGAGTGGCCCCCTCTATCCCCTCCCCCAGAAGCCCCGGGGGAGAGAGCTGGGCCCGCTGTGGCTGAGAGGGATGGGATTAGGGTTAGGTCACAGCTGAAGAGGGGGTGGAAGGTAAGAGAAAGAGCTCGGGGGGCATGGCTGGGAGCAGGAGAGAGAAAAGGACTGGGGGGTACAGCGAGGGGAAAAGGGTCCCAGGCTGGTGTGGCTGGGGTAGAAAGAGAAAGTGCCTGGGCTGGGGCGGCCACGGGTAGGGGCAGAGAGGGAGAAAGGGCCCAGGGGGGTGCAGCTGGGGGGGGGGGGCGGTTAAAAGGGCTTGGAGGGGCACAGTTGGTGGTGGGGAGACAAAGAAGGAGAAAAGGCCTGGGCTAGCATGGCCAGGGGAGGGCAAACAGGCCTGGGCTGGCGTAGGCAGAGAGGGAGAAAGGGCCCAGCTGACACAGCCGGGGGAGAGAGAAGGGATCTGGGCTGGCATGGCTGGGGATGGGAAAGGGGCCCACACTGGCATGGCCGGGAGAAAGAGAAGGGACCTAGGTTGGCACGGCTGAAGATGGGGAAGGGGGGAGAGAGGCTGCTGTAGCCCTCCTTGGTGGCTGCGGGTTAACCGGAGTTGCCTACCCCCCACGAGAGAGGGGTTGGCGAGTGTAGCGAGCAGTAAGTGCAGACCCCTAGTTACCTTTTATTGGACCAACTTCTGTGGGTGAGAGAGACAGGAGACCAAGAAAAATTGGTCCAACAAAAGATATTATCTTACCCAGGCTGTTTCTCTAATATCCTTAACATATGCCTAAGTGAAGGCAAAAGTGGCAGACATTATGAACTCAGCAGCAGTGTATACACATTGCACCACATATGAGAACCTCTTTTTGAAAGAGGGTGGCTTTTTTCAACCTCCAGCATTGCTTGATAGTAGTTTTTTAACTAATAAATTAAGACATGCCAGATTTCACGAGTCATCCTCCAAATGGCGTTATCCTAATCAGGACAACTCTGCTATCTCCTTTGTCTTTTTCCCTGTACTAGTTAGAGATAGGCTGGTGCCGTTTTTTTTTACATGTCTTTTTCAAGAACAGAACGCCATACTCCTGCAGCATCACGAACTCCTGAATGGGCCCCCAGACAGTGAGGGTACGTCTACACTACATGCCTCTGTTGGCAGAGGCATGTAGATTTGTTTGTTCAGCAAAGGTAAATGAAGCCGCAATTTAAATGATCGCGGCTTCATTTACATTTACATGGCTGCCGCGCTGAGCCGACAAACAGTTGATCAGCTATTTGTTGGCTCACCGCTAGTCTGGACGTTCCCCCTGTCGACATCAAAGCCCTTTGTCGGCAGCCCCGGTAAACCTCATTCCATGAGGAATAACGGGGCTGCCGACAAAGGGCTTTGATGTCAACAGGGGGAACATCCAGACTAGCGGCGAGCCGACAAACAGATGATCAGCTGTTTGTTGGCTCAGCATGGCAGCCATGTAAATGTAAATGAAGCTGCGATCATTTAAATCGTGGCTTCATTTACTTTTGCCTACAACCCTAATCTACATGCCTCTGCCGACAGAGGCATGTAGTGTAGACACAGCCTGAGAGGCGAGTTATGCATGTCAGTTTTTGGAGTAACTGCATCTGTATTCTTCCTCTATGGTCTGCTTTAGAAATTCCCAGTCTTGTAGCCATCACCTGTCGTTAGGTAGGGACCAATTTTCCACTCCTTTCTGATCCACGGCCAATGGGAGTCACAGTCACCCGTACCTGTGGAAGTGCAAGTAAATACAGTATAGCATCTGCATCCTACCTGGAGCTAACCCTGGTAAACTGCCGCCATTTTATTGCCCACCTCTGCTCTAAGCAATGTGCTTGGGTGATCACCCAGGAGAGATTCATAGACTCATTGAAAACTAAAACTAGAAGGGACCTCGAGAAGTCATCGAGTCCAGTCCCTTGTCCTCATGGCAGGACCCAGTACTATCTAGACCAGGCATGTTAAACTCGAAGCCTACTGAGGGCCGCACAAACAAAAACTGATAGCTTTCAGGCCACCAAAGAAAATGTACTTTATCAGAAAGTCGTAATTATTTATTGTTATAGATTATGTTTTAGGTATAGTTTATAATATTTTTTCATGTCTTGTTTTAATATACTACAATAATTTGATTTGTGAAATTATTTGCTCAGATAAAATAATTTTTAATTTACATATACATTTAAGGTACTTTTTAATTTTTATATGATACATAACTTGTTTTGTTGAAATAAAAACAAGTATAAACTTCTCTCCCTCACAGCCAGGCCCCCCAAACCTAATGCCGCCTCTCTCCCCCACATCCAGGTCCCCCTATCTAATATCTGGGTTCCGGAGTTGCTATTGCTGCCGCCACACATTTCTTCCTCAGATGCGCTGGGGCGGCATGAGCACAGTGGCCAGCTGTGAGAGCGTGCTGGGAGCCATGGGCAGAGTGGCTCAGCTGGCTGTGAGCACGTGTGCAGAGCACCCAGCACAGAGCAGCCCGGCCGGCCGCGAGCCTGTGCTGGGTTCTGTGCACAGAGCGGCCTCGTGAGCAGTCACTGCAGCGCAGAGCAGCCCGGCTGGCTGTGATCTGCACTCAGCCATGTGAATGCCAAGCGGGCTGCACTTTATTCCTTTATAAAAATGTACTGATGGGCTGGAAAAAATTTTGATCAGGCTGCATGCGCCCCGACAATCACCAGTTTGACATGCCTGGTCTATACCATCCCTGATAGATGTCTGTCTAACCTGCTCTTAAATATTTCCACTAATGGAGATTCCGCAACCTCCCTAGGCAACTTATTCCAGTGTTTAACCATCCTGACAGGAAGTTTTTCCTAATGTCCAACCTAAACCTCCTTTGCTGCAGTTTAGGCACATTGCTTCTTGTCCTATCCTCAGAGGCCAAGGAGAACAATTTTTCTCCCGCATCGTGACACCTTTTTAGATACCCGAAAACCGCTATCATGTCCCCTCTCAGTCTTCTCCTTTCCAAACTAAACAAGACCAATTCTTTCAGTCTTCCTTCACAGGATGGTTCTCTGGGCCTTTAATCATTCTTGTTGCTCTTCTTTGGACTTTCTCCAATTTCTCCATATCTGTCTTGAAATGCGGTGCCAAGAACTGGACACAATACTCAAATTGAGACCTAATCAGTGCAGAGTAGAGCAGAAGAATGACTTCTCATATCTTGCTCACAACATTCCTGTTAATGCATCCCAGAATCATGTTGCTTATTTTGCAACAGCATCACACTGTTGACACATATTTAGCTTGTGGTCCAGTATGACCCTTAGATCCCTTTCTGCAGTACTCCTTCCTAGACAGTCACTTCCCTTTCTTTATGTGTGAAACTGATTATTCCTTCCTAAGTAGAGTACTTTGCATTCTCCTTTCAAGATGCTGCCCAGCTGATTAGTAGATTGCCTCCAGCCAGCAACATGTATTTCTACCAGTGGTGCACATTAGTCATACCTTTGTGCACATAATTAAATGTATTCTGCATATGGGTGGAAAAAATTAGAGTATCATTGGTGTCTCCTCCCCTTGGTGGGACCTCTGTGACTTGTGTCTGCAGGAATTGGATGTCGCTAGACTCATTCACTCACCAGCCAGAAGTGTGGGAGCTGTTCCTACAAGGACCTTCCTCATAGCTGGGGGTTCTTGCTGGTGGTCTCTGATTTTCTAGATCACAGTAATCACAGCCTCCTCACATATTGCACGTGTGGAGATTGGTTCAGTCATGCAGCCAGGCAAGAAGCCCTCTGCAGCTCTGGTGTCATAGCCCTGTTTCCTCACTATGGTGATAACAGAGCTGCAGGGCTGGTGACACCCCGTAAGATGTGAGGAAGACTGTGTTCCTGGCAGAGTACAGCAGAGTCCCTTGGCACTCCCGAGCCAGGAGATCTATTATGGGGTTCCTGTACTGCCACAAGAGTCATTCAGGGAGCCCTCTGCATCTTCACTGCTGAACACCAGCTCATTCAGTCCCATGACAGCATGGTTGCAGAGGGTTCCTTGCTCTTTTGCAGGGCCAGTGACATTCAGTCTTGTACCAATTAATATTTTTTCAGTCATTTGCAGCGTGTCAGTTGAAATTGATATTTACTGATTAAAACTGAATCCTACCAAGCCTATTTACAAGTTACCATCACTGTTCCTTGTAAGCTATTGCTTGTGCTGCCCCTCAGGAGGCATTCAAATGCTACTGTCGGGATGTAGATATTCCTTTAAAATGTTAACTGATTAAATGATATAATTTTAACTGGTTAACTGGGGCCTGGATAGCCTGCAGTCAGTGGGGGCTCCTCCAGCTTGGCCCTTAGCTGGCTAGACAAGCTCTGGTGCCTGCAGGGATCCCACCGCACCACAAGCTAGAGGCCGCTGTGGCCTGCCTGGGTCTTCTGTGTCATGGTTCGGTGAAGCCAGCTGGTCTGGAGCACCTATGGCACATTGCAGTTGGCCCAGCCAGGCTGGAGCAGCTCCCGTCTCTCCACCCCCCAACCTGTGTTGGGAGGCTTCAGCCTGGGCATCCCTATCGCCCAGATGATTAACAGAGTACCCACAGCTAGATTTTGTGTTTTCTATTGTGGGTGCGCATTCACACATGCTTCAGTGTACGTTAAAATGCTATTCTGCACATGGATGGAAAAAATCCACACATGGATGGAAAAGATTAGAGGGAACATTGTTTACCATGTTGCTTTTTCTGAGCTGTGCACATTTATTCTTAGTATAAAAGCATCACAGAACCCCCCCCCCCCAAAAAAAAAACAATGGAAGGTCTAACATGCTTATTAAACATGCCAGAAATCACTCATCAGTCTTAGGGGGCCTTGATAGATCAACACTCTTCCATCCCCTCCCTCCAGAGTTGGTTTCTCCCTAGGAGCAATGGTCCAGTCCATTTGCTGAATCAAAAGGAAGGTCACAAATGAATTAAAACCAATTATTTTATACCAAAAGCCCTTTCTTTTTTTCCTAGTCTCTGGAAAACTAGCCTAAAGCAGTATATTCAAACTACTCCAGAGAGTTGTATGTTTAAACTACTGGTGGAGTTGTGGTAACCTTCCCTCATGTAGAAGGACACAATAATACATAAACCATTCATAAATTTAATATAAGAGTCTCCAATTAAACACTATGGGGCTGTAATATCTGTCACAATATGAACATTAATAGAAATTAATATTATATAGATTGTCAACAGTCGTGTAAGCCCAGGTTTTAGAATGATTCTTAAGCACACAACACAGGAATAAGAATGCTATTACCTGAAGTACCCTGATGACTATCAAGGCACAAAAATAGATTTACCCAGTGATTGATTTAATGCTAAAATAAAATGAAAGGCTAATTTACACAGAAAATTGATTTTTTTTAATCAAACTTTTTCTCTTCTTCAAGGCTAACTACTTCTCTAAATTTTCAAAACCTCCAGTGATATGCAAATTAATTGGAAGAAAAGTCTTTGATGGAGCTGGTCGACCAACATTAGAAGTGGAAATATTTTGCACGGTTAAAAACCATGAGAAGGTATGAGCTGCATCTTATTTTGTTATATATCCAAACAGGACATTATTACAGAGAGATGCTCATCTTCACCATTGTTAGTGATGGGTCATTTTAGTTATTGAGACAAGATGGAGGAGATAAGTGTAGATCAAGTTCCTGAAATAATTACTTTTGTAAGTCAGAAGTAGCAAAACTCAAATGAAAATTAACTAATTTGCACTACCCCCAAATATTATACAGAATTCACTGTTTTGGGAATAATAATGATTGTATTTCAATTTGTGACCCACATGTGAAATTACATTTATATATGTTGTTGTTTGTCATATAATTGTACCCTCTTGCTTATCTCACAAAAAATATCCTGTTATGCAGCCAAAGCAACCACATGAAAAACTCTTGATTCCATTGGTGGCAGAATATAGCTTTTAGCACTTCTTAGACTTGGACCCTAATTTAACTCCTCCTCCCTACATAACACGAGTTTTGGAGTTTTGTGTCTTGCTTTTCTTTTTTTAAAAATGTTTCAGTGGCACCTTTCTGAGTCTTCTTTCACTGGTAATGTGCTAAGTGAGGCATCAATCCTATAAACACACACACATGTGCTCAATAATCCCACTGAAGTCAACAGAACTACACATTAGAGATGTAAAATCCCAATTAATTAATTAAACGGTTAAACATATTGTTTAACTGTTTAACCAATTAAAGGGGAAAGGTGAATGGAGGGGCTCCTCCAGCCCAGTGGCGTGTCCCCCCTGCCTGCTGCAGGCCCCCTCCTCCCCCGCATCAGCCAAACTAGAGCGGTCCCTGTCCGTGGAGGGTCCTCCATGGAGCTGGATCACCCTCCTGCCTGTGTCAGGTGAGAAGCTATTCCAGTCCCCACCAGTTAACCTTAACCATTAAGGGTGAGACTTACCAGTTAAACATTCACAGCCTTACTACACATGTGCTTAAACTTACATACATATGTATTTGCAGGATCAGGGCATTAGAACTGTTCCTGGTCTTGGAGGCAATTCTGCTTGTATAAACATTTTTACTCTACATTTATTTTCTCTCATTTTTTTTTAGTTACATATCTTTTTATTCCTATTACACTATTGTATTTCAGGGAAAAAAAGCACACTGTCTAATATTAACACAGTTCATGTGAAAGAACAGGTTTTCACCCTGAGAGTTTAGTGCAATGTGTGTTTCACTCTATTCAAAAATATTGTGTGTTCCAGAAGTTCAAGACTAGTGCTGTATTCCTCTCACATTAGCATTATTCTGTATTAGCATCCAAGGTGTTCCATAGATGACTGAATAGAAACACTGGGTTTATGACTCAGTACAACAATCTGTAACCCATTAACAACCCCCTCCCATCCAAGCTACTTTCCCTCCCCCCCCAACTGGAATGATGTTAACAGACCCTTCAACTTGAATGGTCCACTGAAACACATGTTAACTGCTTATGCTAAACAATCTGTTCTATCTTATATTTAGCTGTGACACGCCTAGAACTGAAGAAGAGCTCTGTATAAGCTTAAAAGCTTCTCTCTCTCACCAAGAGAAGTTAGTCCAATAAAAGATATTACCTCATCCACTTTGTCTCTCAATTGCACTATAGATGGTAGCTGTTTACACCCTCCTAGTAATATAACTATAATTAACTTAATTGAAGATGCTCAGAAAAGGAGATGGTGTTTATATATAAATAAAAAATCCAGATTGGAAAGTGTTTTAGGTTCATTTTGTTTAACTTCCTTAAGGCAGTCATTCCCTTAGGAAATCTGTAAAGGATGCACAGTAATTAGTGACTAGTCAAAATGGAGTTCATTTTAAAATTCACATTTCCATTATATGACTTTTTTTTTTTTACTGCAACAGTTGACAATTCCTGTACATGGTTAAGATTCTGTTATGGGCATTTTTAATAAGAAGTCAGATAGTGATTGCAGAAGTAAACAAATTCACAGAAGCCCATGACCTGTCTCCAACTTTTACTAAAAGTGGCTGGGGTGGATAGAGGGGGACAAATAGAGTGCTGCTGGGGCTTTCAGCTGCTCCAGTCCAGCTACTGCTCCTGTGACAGGTGCTGGCTACTGCTGCTCCAGCCCCACAGGAACTGACCCAACCTCAGCTGCTGCTCCAGCGGGCCGGGAGCCGCTGCTCCAGCGGGTTCTCCAGCTAGTCTGAGAGATACTGTGCTAGGGCTGACTGCCAGTCAGCTATGCTTGCAGTCATAAGGCTGACAGCTGTCCCAGAAGTCGTCACAGAGGTCCAGGAAAAATCACAGAATTGATGACCACTGTGAATTGTATCCTTAATTGTGGTTCACCAGCATTTATACATATTTGATACTGTCATTAACCCTTTTTGTGTCTGATTTGTTAATGCAATTTATAAACATATTACCAGGCAAATAGCACTTATGAAACTTACTTGTGCAGATGCTTATTTCATAAGAGGAAATAGATGCAATGTTTTGATTTTTTCCTAAATAAAGTTACCTCTAGTCATCTTTTTAAAACATTTATTTTGTATATTTTTCAGTCTATTTTCACTAATATTTGTAAAGAATTTCCATTGCTGAAAGATCTGAAAAAGCAATAACTTACGCAAAGAAGTTCACACTTCAGACCTGCCAAAGACTTATGAGAAAGCTTGAAAGCTTGTCTCGTTTACTAAGAGAAGTTTGTCCAGTAAAAGATACTACCTCCCCCACCTTGTCTAGCAGAGTTTTAACAATATTCTAGTGGCTAAAACACAAACTAGGAGTCTTGGGTTCTGTTCCCAGTGCTGTCAATGTCATAGGTGCAGTCTGATCCCTGTTTTCATGCAGAGCCCCACTGAATTGGATTGGAGACGCCACATAGGTTTAAGGGTCTGTTGGCATGGATCAGATATGCAGGCTCAGGGCCTTATTTTGGGCCAGTTGCTAAATCACACTAAATCTTACCTTACTGTTCTATAAAATGAATATAAAAAATGTGTGACAGGAAAATTAACACATAAGTAATACTCATTAATAGTTTGAAAATCTTAGATGAAAAGCCATAATTGCAGGAGCACAAGAAACCAAGAAAAAGCCTATTGGATCAATTAAGTTGCAGGCAAGGGGATATGTTTAAGGCCGTATCTTTGAAATCTTTTAAAGTGACATTTCAAATTTAGAACTGGAATAGTTTGTAAGCTTTTCACAATCATTTTGCAGAGCATTTGTTCTATCATGGTCTCTTCTCACTCTGAAATCCTTGAAAATGCTTCCCCTGAAGCAATTGATGCTGATGAGAAAGAAATAAATGATTCTATTAATAGAGCCCTAGAATGGGTAAATGGATCACTGAACGAAATGCTCAGAGACTTGAAACCTACTGACCAGTGTAAAGTTGATGAGCTACTTGGGTAGGTCCTGCATATTTATTTAATTGATTTTTACAGTAGTAAAACAAATTCTTGCACTTGACATGCAAATAACTGTGTTGTAAATAAAATAATATATTTAAAATCTCAGTATTTTTTTCTAATGTTATTCCTGATTCTTTCTACACAATATTTCTAGGATATTACTGCCACGTGAAGCTGTACACTATATTATTTCCCACTGCTGTGTTTATATAATGTGAAATTCATCCTAGCTAGGGTTACAAGGTGTCCAGTTTTCTGGTTGAAAAGGGACCCTGGCATCTCCAGTCGACAGCGCAGTGGGTATCCAGGGCTAAGGCAGGATCCCTATCTGCCCTGTCTCTGCGCTATTCCTAGAAGTGGCTGCCAGATCTCTGCAACCCCAAAGTGTAGGGGTTGCCATGAACTGAGAGGCTCTCAGAGCTGGTCCTACCCCGAGTGAGGGCTCTGTAGCTCCCATTGGCCAGGAACTGTGACCAACAGGAGCTGTATGGGGCAATGCCTGTGAGTGTAAAGTGCAGCACAAAGAGCTTCTCTGGCTGACCATGTGCCTAGGGGTGCCATTCCCTGGCAAGCATCACCGGGACCTGCACCCCAAACTTCCTCCACACCTCAATCCCCTGCCTAACCTAGAGTCCCCTTTTGCACTTCAAACCTTCATCCCTAGCCCCATCCCAGAGCTTGCACCCCCAGCTGGAGCTTCCCCATGCCGTATTCCCTGCCCAACTGGAGCCCTCTCACACTCTGAATCTCTAATTTCTGGGCCCTCTCAGAGCCTGCACCTCCAGCCCACAGCCTATACCCCATCGCTGTCCAGCCTAATGAAAGCGAGTGAGGGAGAGGAAGAGCAAGTGACAGACAGGCAATGGAGTGAGCAGTGGGTGAAGCTTGGACAGGGCCTACGGGAAGGGTCGAGGCAGGAGGTTTGGTTTTATGTGATTAGAAAGTTAGCAACCCTAATTCCAGCAAGTACAAAATCCAAATAAACCAACATTGTGCAGAATACAAAGATGAGATTTAGAATATACTGCCAACATATGTACCTCCCCCATTTTTGGTCATGATCTGGAAAATCAGCCACAGTCCTCACACACTGGATCTATGTATGGAATTGATCTAGTGCCCAGTGAAGTCAATGGGAGTCTTTCCATTGATTTCAATACATGGGTCTTTCCTTCAGCAGCTCATGGAGCTTAGGTTGGAATCTTTCTCAGCCAGAAGCTCTGCTACTTCTTCAAGTGACCTGCAGGACATAAGTAGCATTAAAGTTCTTCCATGGACCCTCAGGGTATGTCTACACTACCACCCTAGTTTGAACTAGGGTGGTTAATGTAGGCAACCGAAGTTGCAAATGAAGCCCGGGATTTGAATTTCCCGGGCTTCATTTGCATCTTGCCGGGCGCCGCCATTTTTAAATGTCTGCTAGTTCGGACTCTATGCCCGCAGCTACACACGGCACGGACTAGGTAGTTCGGATTAGGCTTCCTATTTGAAATAGCTTAAAATGGAGTGTAATTACTAACCAGCACTGGCACTCTCATTTGGATAGGTATACTTTCCCCTTCTGTTACTTCTTTTGTCCAAAGTTTTCAAAGTACATATCTACTTAGCTTTATAACATCCCTTTGTGTTGTGCATTATTAAACCTATTTTAGAGTTGGCTAGACTAAGGCAGAAAAGTGTACATGTATTGACTTTCCCAGGTTTACATGAGAACTCAGAAGCAGACTCATGAATAGATCTTACTTCATCTCCTAAGATGCATTTTTCTCAGTAGCCCATGCTTGCTCCTCTTTTACCTAATAATATTCTTAAGCAACCCATCATTGTGCCTTTTCTTTTCCTCTTAGAGAATACTTTGCAAAGAAGGTAGAAGAAGAAAAAGAAAGAATGGAAATTGAAAGGGAAGAACAAAAAGAAGCAATTTCTGCACTTCCATGTGTTCCCGCTGTTTCAACTGTAACACCAACTGGCAAAAAAAAGGGACCCAAATTAGGTTTTAATTTATTTTCTTCTAATATTTCCTGAAAAAGATAGTCAACAAAGATGGTAGCGTGCATTCTGTAGCTCCCAATGGGCATTGAAGGTAGCTGTGCTTCTCTACAGTGCTTTTGTAACTATATTCCACTACCTGTAGCTGCAGTTCCTCACTACAGGCATGTCTACACTAGGAAATTATTTCAAAATAATTTATTTAGAAATATTAACTCTGGAAATAACTATTTTGAAATAGCATGTCCACACCACAGGGAAGTCTCAAAATTAGTCTGAGGCAGGCTCTCTTAATGTAGACACACTACCTTGACTTAGAGCCCCAGGAAATACTGGGAAGTAATTACAGTAAAACTCCATTGGTCCGGCATCTGATGGTCTGACATTCCTGATGGTCCGGCACCATCAGGAACCTGGAAGTGCTCCGCAGCCGGACCATTGGAGCTGCTCTGCCCCCAGTTTCCTCTATTCAGCCGCTGCTAAAACTGACCAGCGGCTGAATAGAGGAAGCCGGAGGCAGAGCAGCTGGGCGCTGCTGGGTAGGTCCCCTAGCGCTGCCCCTGGGGGCTTCGGGACCAACCCGGCAGCACCCCAGGCGTCTTGATTCAGCCGCTGCTGAAATTGACCAACAGCTGATTCCAGGAAGCCCGAGGCAGAGCTGCTCTGCCTCAGGCTTGCTGGAGTCAGCTCTTGGTCAATTTCAGCAGCTGCTGACTTGGAGACACCTGGGGCAGAGCAGCTGGGGTGCTGCTGGGTTGGTCCCGCACCGCCGCTCCTCGGTGCTACTAGATCAACCCGGCAGCACCCCAGCTGCTCTGCCCCAGGCATCCCCAAGTCAGCCACTGCTGAAATTGACCAGCGGCTGACTCAGGGAAGCCCGGGGCAGAGCAGCTCTGCCTCAGGCTTCCCGGAGTCAGCTCTTGGTCAATTTCAGCAGCGGCTGACTTGGGGACGCCTGGGGCAGAGCAGCTGGGGTACTGCCGGGTTGATCTAGTAGCGCCAAGGAGCGGCGCTGCGGGACCAACCCAGCAGCACCCCAGCTGCTCTGCCCCAGGCGTCCCCAAGAGCAGCTGGGGTGCTGCCTGGTTGGTCTTGCTGTGCCGAGGGTCGGCGTTACCCCGACCAACCCGGCAGCAGTCCAGCCCCAGGCGTCTCCAATTCAGCCGCTGCTGGTCAGTTTCAGCAGCAGCTGAATCAGGGATGCCTGGGGCAGAGCCGGACTATTGGAAGGGGGGGCTATGAGAGGTCTGGGGTGGCACCCCCCCACGCCAGACCCCTCATAGCCCCCCCTTCCGATAGTCCGACATATCTGATAATCCGGCACCCCCTGGGTCCCAAAGGTGCCGGATTATCGGAAGTTTACTGTACTTTGAATGACTCTGGGGAGTAGTTATTTCAAAATAGTAGTACTGGAACATCCACACTACCCCTGTTGTGAATAAGAGTCATTTTATGTGGGAAGCGGAGTTAGTATTTCAAAATAACCATCCCCTTATTTCAAAATAACGGGAGTTATAGACCAAGGCTATTAGAGCACCAGTCTGCAGTGAGAATAAGTAATCTCCACTGCAGAACTTGGGGTAGGGAAAGGAGAGAACAAAGCATGCTCAGTCAGCCACATGGGATAGTGTAACAGAGCCTCTTTCCAAGTTGTGATTGGCCTAGCCAGGGGGGTCCATTCTTCATTTTGAGGAATGAGATTAAGGAGGATCTGAATGGATTATAGAAAAGAAAATGATGGAGGAAGTGGGAGCCATAGGTATAAACAGGAAAATGTGAGTGGAATGAAGATGGGGAGAACAACCAATGGGGAAAAGAGAAGAGAAATTGGGAAACACAAAAAGAACGCTGAACGCAAAAGCAAATGGGTGGTAGAAACCAATGATTATAAACATATGGACAAAAGGCAGTACATGTTGCCATCCTCCCTTGCTCAAAGAAATGGCCTCCTTTCTATTATCTTCTTTCTGTGGAATTGGAGAGTGACCCAACACCTTTGATACCCCCATCATATTTATCTTGTTCTTTGTCAAGTAGTGTCCCTGTGGGTGTTCCACTTGAGGTGCTGGGCTTGTCCCGGCGCAGCAAACCGGAGGATTTTTGGTAGTAGTAGCCCTATCGGACCGCGCATGCACGACTGCTGCCTTGCGCCGCTCAGCTGAGCGCGGTCCGGTCTTGTCAGTTTCCCTTCAACTGTCCGCAGCCACAGATGGAGTTAGGACATGCTCCCCCTCCTGTCTGAGAAGAACGGGAGATGAGTTTTAGAAATAGAGTTTTTCCTCAGTTTACTGTTTATTAGAGTTAGCTTAGTTGTTTTCTTGGTAGTTACAGTTCTATTAAAAAAGAAAAGAATTTTTCTTGTCATAGTTCAAGTTTTAAGTTTCAGTCAATAGATAAAGACTATGCCAGGATCACCTGGCTTTAAGAAATGCACCCAGTGCCAGGATGCCATGGACGGGCGCTCGTGGTGTATAAAATGCCTTGGAGAGGGTCTAATTAACCGCCCGTGCCAGGCATGACCGGGAGCTGAGGCTGAGGATGCTTTTATTTAACAAAGCCCTTCAGACCTCTGAAAGGACTGAGCTGTCTTCCACTGCCTCAGGGACGCATGAAGCTCGTGCACCGGCTCAAGGGTCTCCTCACAGGACCTCTAACCCCTCTGAGAGGGTGAGTGTCGGAGACAGATCGGGCACCTCTCACGTTTTGTCAAGGCATCCCATTGACAGGGCTGCGAGCTGACTCGGCACCGGCAACAGCTACAATGGCCAGTTTGAAGCCAACAATGGCTGCCCTGGCACCGGCTTATCCAGCGCATGTGCAGATGAGTGCAATTGTGCCAGCATCCACAGCAGCGGTGCCGGCAACTGCACCTCCGCTTTCCTCGGTGCCAGAGGCATCGGCATCAGTGCCACAGGCAGGCACTGTTACTCCACAGCCCTTGGCACCGACACTGCATCCTCCAGTCCCGCAACTAACTAGTTCTCAGCCGATGGTCAGGGCAGTGTGTGTGTGTATGTTTCCGAGAAAAGGTTTAACGTCCGTGTCTTTACTGCTAGGACCGGGGTCCCGTCGCAGAGGGTGGCCAGCAGGCCAACAGACGCCCCGTTATATAGGAAGAGCTTATTACAACTTAGATTTTAGCTGCTAGAACACAGGGGTTCCTTCACAGCGGGCAGCCTAGGAAAGGCTGAAAAGGTGCCCCAACGGATCTTGTCACCTGGGAGTGACACAGATCCAAACGCCCAAGCTTTCCCTATGTCTGTCCCTTTATGACCGGCTGAAGTTCTTTTAAATTGTGCTTGGTTCTGTTACAGCAACTGGAGGAGTCAGGTTAAAGCTTAAACAGTTACAGGTTTATTAAAAGACTTATAAAAGCATATGGTTACAATGGCTATTGCTCTATTTCTTAAATGCTAGCAAATATATATATATCTATACAGGCAGTCCCCGACTTACGCAGATCCGACTTACGTCGGATCCGCACTTACGAACGGGGCTTTCTCGCCCCGGAAGTCGGGGCAAGAAAGCCCCGTTCGTAAGCTGCTCCGGTGCCCCTGGTCTGCTGGAGACCGTCTCCAGCAGACCAGGGGCACCGGGCGGGTTCCCGCGCCTCTGAGGCTTTGCCAGAGGAAAGCCTCAGAGGCGCGGGGAACCGCCGCTGCTGCCGCTTCAATCTGGGTGCCTGTGGTCTGCTGGGGACGGTCCCCAGCAGACCACAGGCACCCAGATTGAAGCGGCAGCAGCGGCGGTTCCCCGCGCCTCTGAGGCTTTGCTCTGGCAAAGCCTCAGAGGCGCGGGACCCCCCCCCGCGGCTGCGGCTTCAGTCCGGGAGCCTGTGGTCTGCTGGGGACGGTCCCCAGCAGACCACAGGCACCCAGATTGAAGCGGCAGCAGCAGCAGGGTCCCTCCCTCTGAGGCTTTGGCAGAGCAAAGCCTCAGAGGCTCTGCTCCCCGTGTCCCTGGTCTGCTGGGGAGGGGGGGGCGCAGCTAGTGTGCTTCCCCCCCCCCCCAGCAGACCAGGCTTTTGTTTTGGACTCTGGGGCAGAGCAGCTGGGGCGCTGCCCATTGGTCCTGCAGCGCCCGCTCTGGGCACTACTGGACCAACCCGGCAGCACCCCAGCTGCTCTGCCCCAGGTCCTGATTCAGCCGCTGCTGGTCAGTTTCAGCAGCGGCTGAATCAGGACCCTGGGGCAGAGCAGATGGGGTGCTGCTAGGTTGGTCCAGTAGCACCCAGGAGCGGTGCTACTGGAGCAACCCAGCAGCACCCCAGCTGCTCTGCCCCAGGCGTCCCCAAGTCAGCTTCTGCTGAAACTGACCAGCGCTGACTACAGGAAGCCCCAGGCAGAGTTGCTCTGCCCCGGGCTTCCTGGAATCAGCTGCTGATCAGTTTCAGCAGCAGCTGACTTGGGGACGCCTGGGGTTCTTAAGTTGATTCTGTATGTAAGTCAGAACTGGCGGTCAGTTTCAGCAGTGTCTGAATCTGGACGCCAGTTCCGACTTACATACAGATTCAACTTAAGAACAAACCTACAGTCCCTATCTTGTACGTAACCCGGGGACTGCCTGTATATCTATATATATATAGATATATATAGGTCTTAAAAATGATCACAGGAAAAAAGTGATCACAGGAAAAAGGTAAAGATAGAAAATAGAAATAATGGTACCAAGTGACAGCTTAATCTTTAAAGAGCTCTAACACTATGTATATATATACTTAAGCAAAGGACCACAACCAGGTACAATTTTTACCCCTTTCCGTGCCTCTCGACTCCAGCGTGTCAGGCCAGGGCCAGTCTCTCAATTCCTAGGAAAGACGAATACGAGGTGGGCGTCCCCTCTGGAACCTCGGGAGATCAAACACCTAACCCGACCAGCAGATAGATGGTAGATTGACACTCAGAGAAAATGTGCTGCTGGACCCATCTATATGCCCCTGGGGCCCGTATCCTCTTTCTTATCTAAGATGCCGAATTGTACTGGTCCGTTTTGTGGCGCCATTCTTACAAGCAAGTTTCAAGTTAATTTACACTTGCAAGAGAGAGATAACTAAATTGTGAATACTAGACATTTTTTTACTGGGCGAGAGATTCCTTCCCCCGCGGACGGATGTGTGTTCGTATCAATATGGGTTTGAGTCAAGGGCACTCCTTGGCAGCCTCTTGGTCAGCAATTGGCGTATCTCTGTTTACAGCCATTCACAGTCACACAGCCTGGGCTTTCTGCTCTGTGTGCCCTGGATGCTCCAGGCAAGCAAAAATGGATGTTACAAGGGGGGGTTCCTGTCTGGCTACACTAGTCTAGCGGCACCTACTCCAGTGGCACCGGTGCTTCAGCTGAGCTACAACCAGTCTATGGAGACTGTTTCTTTACCACCCACCTCATTGCAGGTGGCACCCTCTTCCCCTCTCAACTGCTCCATGCAGACTGAGGCACAGCGCAAGTCAAGACGAGTCTGAACACCATAGCTCACACCAAACCGTTCTGTTTCTTCTCCTGGATCTTTGTCACCAACCTCATCATACACTGGCAGCCATCACCGTGCTCCTCGTTATAGATCAACCAGGGACCATTACTACAGGTCACCTTATCACTCACTGCCATGAAAATATTAACAAGCGCATTACTCTCAATCTCCCTCCCGCTACTCCATTAGATCTATTTCACCGGGGTCTTCAAGACCCTCAAGATATTTGCGTTGGTATGTAACACTACTAGGATATTCTCCGAGATGCTCACCGGGCTCATATAATCACAGATGGTATTACGACTGTTACTACCATAAACATCATTACTCACTTGGCAGGAAGTACCTGTGTTTGTGATCCCCGTGCTCCAGTAGACCGGTGTCTCTATGTCTTGCACCCTCTGACAGTTCTACCAACTCCTGAGGAGGACATTGCCTCGATCCAAACTCATGAGGAACAGCAAGACAACCACATTCCAAGCCGGGAACCTCAGAGCCCGGATTCCCCTGCCGACCACTCATCTTTGTCGCCAGACGACGCAGTTTCCCCGGAGATTTATCTCCAACTGAAGACCATAAGCAATTTCAAGAACTTTTTAAGAGGGTTGCTCAATCTCAGAACACTCAAACTACGGATGTTCAACTAAAACAGCATCCTTTACTTAAGAACTTGCAACCTTCCAAGAAATTGAAGTTTTATGACGCCATTTTGGAAATTGCCAACAACATCTAGCAGACTCCAGCTATGTCCTTGCCAACCAACAAACAATCGGATAAGAAGTATTTCATAAACCAGAAGGGTATGGAGTTCTTGTTTATTCACCCCCAGCCCAATTCCCTTGTCATGGACACCTCACAACAAAGGTCCAAGACAGCACAGGCTAAAAATACTGTAAATGACAAAGAGGCCAAACACCTAGACCTCTTGGGCAGGAAAGTGTACTCTTCCACCACTTCAGCACTGATAATGTGTAATTATGCGGCTCCCCTCGCAAATCATGATTTTGACAATTATTCAAAATTAGTTCCCCTTTTAGAACATTTACCAGACTCAAAGCGTCAAATTCTAAAGGCGGTAATACAGGAGGGCTACACAACGGCCTGAACAGGATTGCAGATCACTCTTGACACTGCTGATGCAGCGACTCATGCCACAGCTACTTCTGTAGTCGTGCGTCGTGCTTCCTGGTTACATCAAGCTGCTTCCCCGAAAGATCTACTAAACAAGGTAGAAGACTTACCCTTTGATCACAAGTCATTCTTCGCTCAGTCAACTGATCAGGTATTCCAGTCGGGCAAGGCTTCCCACATTACTTTGCGAACGCTGGGGATGTACACACCTCCCTATATACGCAAGAGATACCTGCCATATAACAAACAGAGGCCCTTCTCTTATGCGACACCTCGAGCCAGACCATATGAACAACAGAGGCTGAGACAACGTCCGCAAAAGCGACAACAACAACCTAACAAAGCACCCGTCCACCAGCAAGGTCGGCAGCAGGTTTGATGTGCTAATCAAGGGACTGTGTACCACCCCTTTGACGGAGACTCCAGACAACGTGCAAGGCTTGTTCCATCATCGGCTGAGACCTTATCAACAACGTTGGTCTCATAACAACCAATCATTTGGTCTATGACATAGTTGCTTCAGGATACGTCATCCCTTTCAGTTCCATCCCTTCTCCCTCCCCCCTTCCCCGTCCCTTTTCAGGGACCCCTCTCACGAGACACTTCTACAACAAGAGGTCTCTCATTTGCTTACTACAGGAACAGTGGAGAGGGTGCCAACTCAATTTTGTGGGAGAGGTTTTTACTCTTGTTACTTCCTCACCCAGAAGAAATGGGGGGGAGGAAGGAGGCTATCCTGGACCTACGTTGGCTCAACCGCCACCTGCGGAAACAAAAGTTCAAGATGGTCACGTTAGCATCTATCATCCCAGCTTTCGACAAAGGGGATTGGTTCGCATCCCTCGATCTACAGGACACCTATTTTCATATAACAATACATCCTGCCCACAAGCGGTTCCCTCGTTTCATAGTAGGAGCCGACCATTACCAATACCAAATGTTACCTTTCGGACTTTCAGCAGCGCCACGAGTGTTTTCCAAGACCCAGGCGGTGGAAGCGGCTTACCTTCGTCGCCGCGACATCATGATCTTTCCGTATTTGGACAATTGCCTAATAAAGGCCCCCATGCTCAATGAAGCCACATGGGCAGTTACCACTACCGTGACAATGTTTGAGACTCTTAGGCTCATAATCAATTTTGAGAAGTCCTCCTTGACACCGAGTTATGAGTTAGAGTTCATCGGTGCAAGACTCGATTCTCTGACCACAAGAGCCTACTCACCCATGAAGAGGTTCCAACTAATCCGGGATTTGGTACAGACTGTTTCAATTTCTCCCAGATCCCGCATACTTACTTGACTGCAACTGCTTGGCCATATGGCAGCCACCACATATGTGGTACTGTACGCGAGACTCCACCTGCGCAGCCTTCAGCATTGGCTGTTCATTGTTTACAAGCCCAGTACACATGGCACAAACAGGACAGTTTTCTATTCCCAAACAGGTCAGGACCTCGCTGGCATGGTGGAACAACCCCAGAAATATGTTAACGGGGTCCCCTTTCACAGCCAGAGGCCTTCCCTGCAGATCACAATGGATGCTTCCCTACTTGGCTGAGGAGCCCATTTGCAGGAACATCGAGCTCAGGGTCTCTGGACGCCCCAAGAATCCTTGCACATAAATTTCCTTGAGATACGAGCAGTATTTAATGCTTGCAAACACTTTCTCCACATCATTCGAGGCCTTACGATCCAGATTCTCACCGACAACATATGCACGGTGTATTATATCATTCGGCAAGGAGGCGCACATTCATGCCCCCTCTGTGCAGAAGTGGTACGTTTATGGAACTGGGTGAATTGGCAGGGTATTACCCTGATCACATCTTACCTTCCCAGCAAGGACAATGTTATCGCCGATACCCTCAGCAGGCACTTCCTTCCTCAACACGAATGGGAGTTGCACAACACAGTCATTCGCAACCTGTTCCATCTCTGGGGCTTTCCTGATATAGACCTCTTCACCACCCGTCACAACAGGAAGTGCCATCAGTATTGCTCACAGACGGGCATCAGCACAGATTCCTTGGGGGTTGCCTTCCTCCTTGACTGGAGTCATCACCAACTGCTTTATGCCTTTCTTCCTCTCCCTCTCATTCCAAAGGTTCTGGATAAAATAACATTAGAAGGGGCAACAGTAATTTTGATAGTGCCCTTTTGGCTCCAACAAACGTGGCTAACACAATTGTCGAGAATGTCGGTGGCCCAGCCACAATGACTACCGAGGCTGTTCAGTTTACTGTCTCAACAACATGGTACAATGATCCATCCGCACATCAAGCGCATGCACATGACGGCGTGGCTCCTAGCTGGCTCCAAGAGCATGAGTTAATCTGTTCTCAGGAGGTGAGGCATGTGTTGATTAACAGCAGGCAACACACTACTCGCAAGACTTACCTTCAGAAATGGTATCGGTTCCAGTCCTGGTGTTCAGCAAGAGATTTCGACCCTCTCTTCTTACCTATCCAACAGGTGCTAGATTATATTCTGCACCTAAAAGTTGGTGGGGTTGGCGATTCCTTCCCTCAGAGTGCTTTTGGCGGCAATTTTGTCCTTCCATCTCTCTAGCGACAGTTATTCGGTATTTGCACATCCTCTCGCCAAATGGTTTTTAAAGGGGCTAAACAACCTATATCCACCTCACAGGACCCCACCGGAACAGTGGGACTTGCCTTTAGTCTTGGACACTCTGACTCACCTCCCCTTTGAACCACATGCGACATGTGACTTATGAATGCTCACAATGAAGGTAGTGTTCCTACTTGCCATGATGTCAGCTTGCCGAGTGAGTGAATTAGTGGCTCTCTCTGCTGATCTGCCGTACACAATATTTTATGACCATGGTTGTGGTTCTTCGCATACACCCCACCTTTTTACCGAAGGTGAATTCTGCCTTCCATATAAACAAACCCATAAGTCTACCGACATTCTACCCCAAACTTCACTCCTCCCAGGAAGAGTCACGACTGCACATGCTAGATGTCAGATAAGAGTTGGCTTTTTACCTCGACAGGACATGTGCCTTTAGGAAGTCTCAGCGCTTGTTCTTGTCTACAGCCAAGCATTCCAAAGGCAAACAACTTTCCACACAACACATCTCCAGCTTGACTGTCACATGCGTCACACGATGTTATGCTCTGCATAACAAATCGCTTCCAACGTGACCTCATGCCCATTCTACCAGAGGCATGGTCGCATCCACTGCCTATCTTAAGGGTGTGCCATTGTGAGATATATGCCGTGCAGCAACCTGGTCGTCTGCTCTTACCTTCGCTAAACACTATGCCCTGGCGAACATACTGAAGACCGATTCAGCAGTGGCCCAAGCTGTCCTGTCCACAGTGCAGAGGCAGTAAGTCTGAAGCACGCGTGTAGCATTGGACCATGGCTGTGTACTCACCTCAAGTGGAGCACCCTCGGGGACGCTACTCAACGAAGAAGAGAGAGTTACTCACCTTGTGCAGTAACGTCTGTTCTTCGAGATGTGTGTCCCTGTGGGTGCTCCATGTCCCTCCCTCCTCCTTGCTTCGGAGCTTCTGTTTTTCTCTTTTTCAGATGCTTCCGGTTGAGAGGGAAACTGACAAGACCAGATTGCTCTCAGCTGAGCGGCGCAAGGCAGCAGTCGCGCATGTGCAGTCCAGTAGGGCTACTGCTACCAAAAATCCTCTGGTTTCCAGCACCAGGACGAGCCCAGCACCTTGAGTGGAGCAGCCAGGGGGACACACATCTCAAAGAATAGACGTTACTGCACAAGGTGAGTAACTCTCTCTTCTTGTCTTTCTGCTTATTTTGTAATATCTGTGTAATGTCTTGAGATTGTGTTATAAACGTGTACATTAATGCAAATATACATATACTTTCCAACTTAGATTATTAGATATGTTTATTCCCAGTTACATCCATCATCAGATGTGATCTTTTGTGTCACACAGTAGTTTTAGTTAGGGGGTTTTGATACCCAGCTGTCATTGACTATGTAGTTAGTCATTATTGATTTCTTGCTGAATGTAAAAATAGACAAATTCACACTTATTTAAGACAGTTTTGGCTATAGAAGTCAATAGCTACCACTTGTGACTCACAGTGAAGCCGTGGCAGATACTCAATTTCCAGTAGTGAGTTTTAAAATGTACTCTGGTTGCAGAACAAAATAACTGTTTGCTTTAGCTTTTGATCATTCACTTACTCCATCCTATTTGTGAGACTCTTCACTCTGTGGGTGTAAGTGGCGTTATCTATCATATGCTGTAAATGTAGTCAAGGTCCTATTTGGTTGAATCTTCAGTTACAGTATTATAAATGTACTCTGTTGTATTTTTCTTTTGTTATTGAACATTACTCTGGGATGCTTGTATGTAGGGTCAGATTGTCAAAAGAGCATGTATTTAGAAACCAAAATAATGATAGGATTTTCAAAGGAGGTATATTGCAAGCTGAGGACTTTTGAAAAATCTAGCCCAAATTGTGGGTGTTGAACACTTGAAAATCAGGTCCCCTGAGCTCATAACTAAAGGGTGCTATATTATTCTTCATAATGTGCATGTTGCTTTGCAGAAAACAAAAGGTGCACTTTGTCTCAATCAGCTTATAATGTAAACTAGATAAATGTAGAAAATGATGAGAACAAAAAAGAAAGGGAGGGATGAGGTTTACAACAACGTGCAAAGAATACTTTGGCTACGTCTACACTGACCCCTTTTCCGAAAGGGGCATGCTAATTTCACAGGTCGTAATAGGGAAATCTGCGGGGGATTTAAATATCCCCCGCGGCATTTAAATAAAAATGTCCGCCGCTTTTTTCCGGCTTTTAGAAAAGCCGGAAAAGAGTGTCTACACTGGCCCCGATCCTCCGGAAAAGGGCTTTTTTCCGGAGGATCGGGGCCAGTGTAGACGCTCTTTTCTGGCTTTTCTAAAAGCCGGAAAAAAGCGGCGGACATTTTTATTTAAATGCCATGGGGGATATTTAAATCCCCCGCGGATTTCCCTATTACGACCTGTGAAATTAGCATGCCCCTTTCGGAAAAGGGGCCAGTGTAGACGAGCCCTTTGTGTATGGAGCTTGAGAGATTAGATTATTACATCTAAATACAGAGAAGGGCAAAAGATAACATAGAGATTGGTGGGTAAAAGCTGAAGGAAGTGAATTTTGAGGAGGGATTTAAAATCGGAAAGGAGTTGGAATGGATAGCGGTAAGGACTGCAAGATACATGAAAAAGATTCATTAATTGAAATAAAGATCAAATTAATAGTTAAGATAGTATTAGTGCATCATATAATATGCATGATGCTTAAATGGAAATATTTTACTTTTTTTTAGAATTCTGATTGTAGGTATATAACTGAATTTTAAACCAAGAAAACATTTAGTCAATATTCTTAATCACCTTAGGGAAGAAGACTTCTGTTGCAGAGAAACCAATTCCACCTGCGGAACCCATTGAACCTGTGCTCTGTGGTAGCATAGCCATTGGGGGATTATCACTTGCTGTTGCTAAAACTGGTGCCAGCATTAACAAAACACCTTTGTACTTACATCTTGCATTGATGAAACACCAGGTACTTGTCTATATTTTCTTTTCATTTTTCCTCAGCTGTAGTCATTGTTCCAAAGTTGTGTACTTCAGGAATGTTCAATGTTCCGGAAAGCTGTATAGTTTGATATCCATAGACAGATGACTCCTTATGTTACATAATCCAAAATTCATTGAGGTGAATGGAGGGAATCTTTACACTCACTTGAATGGGCTTTGGATCAGTCTGTAATGAAAATAAAGAAAACACTGGGTTAAACAATAAGAGTTAAAGAGTTTATTTTCACAAGGTTCTCTCAATTTCAGGATTTGCCTAAGAAATTTATTGTGCCACTGCCAATGGTCACTCTGTTGAGCTGTGGAAAATCATCATCTGGAAAACTGAACTTAATGAAAGAAGTGATGCTCATCCCACCCACAGAGTTAACAGTTAAACAAGTACTGTATGCTACTATTTTCACTTTAATTGATATAATAATTTTGACCACATATCTTTTAGATACAGTTCCAAAAAAGTGATTTTTTAAATTTCTATTTGCAGGAGAGACAAAATTTTCTTTAACAAAATATTATTGCAGAACTGAATGGTTAGAATATGGAATGTTTTATATTGCAGCTCTCCAAATGTAAAGTATGAGTGTCTAGTGGATCACAGGAATCAATTTAATTAAAAGCAGCAGCAGAGTTCTGAAATACAATGGAAGCATATAAAATGGCTTATATAAAATGCAACTTGCCATTCATAGGTAATACATCATAATATCATTCAGTGCATAGCACACAGTAAAAGAATGACCCTAAAAAAAGTACACAATAAGATACAAAATCTTTGGGAACAAATTGTTTTTAAAATGAAACAGTGTAGAAGGGAAAGCAAAGAAGAACAGAAACCCATTAAAGGGGCAGAAAGGGTAGATAAGAGCAGGCTGGGTCAACACCTTATTTGCTTAACTATATGTGGCATTACAGAATATATCTTCATACAATGCCTGCCTCATATGCATGTAGCTTCTGTTTTGTATGCCAGTGACCTGAACAAAGTAGTTGATCTTAACTCTTGTTGTTTATAATTGCCACCATAACCTATTGATGGAGTTTCAGACATTGTGCCTTTCAAAGGCATAATACCTCCTGGGTGCTGGAGTGGGGGAGTGAAGATTCTTTGCTACAAGTACATCATGCCCCCTGTGTAGTTATGTTATCGACAGTGACCTCTGCTTCCACTAGTGCACCTGTGTAGGCATGATTAACATAATATGAAGGCATATGATTTAGGAAGGGACAGTTAATCTTTTCCTTATTCAGTTGAAGATGAAGAGGTCTTGTGGTTAAGCAGTAGATTATGACTCGATATTGGAGTTCAGTTTCTGATTGCCACCTTTCTGTGTTACCTTAACTTCTCTGTTCCTCTGTTCCTTGCTTATAAAATTGAGATCACAATACTTTCCTTCTTCACAGAGTTGTGGGAGATGAACATAAGTGCTTGTGAGGTGTTCAGATGCCAATTTCTTAGAGCTTGTCTGCACAAAGACACTCAGAAAAATTAATCCAGATTAACTAAATGTGTGAATTTAATGTTGGTTAGTTAAACTGCATTAAAATCCTGGGTGGACGCTTTGATTCAGAAAGAACGTGCCCTTAATTCACTTTAGCACAATTCACTTTGGGAGTGAATTACTCTAAATCATATTCTGGATTCTGAATAAGAGAATCCACTCAGACATTTAATACAGTTTAACTAACCTCCTTTAAAAGTTAATTCAGATTAATTTATCAGAGTATCCTTGTATAGACAAGCCCTTACTTAGATAGAGCTAGGAAAGTGCTAATTAGTAGACATGGTCTGATATACAGATAATATTTGACCCCTAAATATCATCTCCTCAATCCATTGGGGACTTCTCCCACAACATCCCTTAGCTGAAATTACATGTCATGGGGTGGCGCATAGATAGGTGGCTTTCTTTCCTGGTGCCTGCATCACTTTTTGAGATGGGCAGTATTCTAGCTTTCCTCCTCTTCTTAGATCTTAAGGGGATAGACCAATCAGTCTGCTCGTTGTTAATTGAAGTAGGGTTCTTCTTGGGGTTGAACAGGATATCTTTCTTCATACTCACATTCACCACGACAAGGAATCATTGGTGCTAGCTCCACTGCTCCTGGTTCTCTAACATTGGACAGATTTACCCAATCAGAAGGCTGTGGATAGCATGTGATTTTTTTTTTCCTTTCTGCTAATCAGACCTACCAAATAAAAAACTGCATTGGAATGTGTGCGTTAGGACACCTTTTTTAAAATAAAAGTAAATTTCCCCGTGTTTTTATTTACATTCTTAATACAAAATAATCTGGTTTGGTTGACTATTATTATTTAATTTAAAGGGCATTGAAAGGCTTCTGGATATTCAGAAACAAATGGTGAGGTTGCTGGATCCTGTAGGTAAAGGGGTAAGAAAAACTAATCCTAATTTAACAATTTGTTGAGCTAATACTGCTGATATATTTAACATGGCCTTTCTAATACAGGAAAAAAGATGTATTGACATTCATATCTGTTGCCTGTGTATATTGAAAAAATTGGGCCATGTGTTACATTTCTATGGCATTAGGGTGACCAGATGTCTGGATATTATCAGGACCATCCTAATATTAGTGGCTTTGTCTTATATATGCAACTATCTCCCCCGCTCAAGAAGTGTCCTTGATTTTTCACACTTACTGTCTGATCACTCTAGGTCCAATATAGCCAATGAATTTATTTCACATGCTCACATATTATAGACACAATATAGCAGAGCAATAGTTCTATTATAGTTAATATTAAGACCAGCTTTCTGTTTAAAGCTTGACTGTTCTAAGTGGCCTAAAATCTGTAAGGTAATTAGATTGCCTTGAAATTTGGTTTGCTTAAGAGGGTGGTGAGGTAAAATCAGTGATCCAAATTTGGGGCCATTTAACAAATGGTTATCTGAGAGACAGGCTCCAGAAAAGTAAAATAATAAATAGTATTTTGTGAAGTTTACAGATCTTAGCAATTTTGACGTTTGAAATCTTGGGCTGAAATCTATGAATGAACTGTAAACAATTGTGGAAACAGCTGCCTATATCAAGGGTATTTTTGAGATAGAAGGTTCTGTAACTATTTTTGAAAGGAAAATAAATTACACATGCCGAGTGCTCACTGGGAGGGAAGGGGTGAAGATTGCAAGAGTAAGTGGTAAAAAGAGAAGAGAGGGTCAGGTATGCAGTGAGGGATGTAAGTTTTATGGGGAAGGGAAATACATGGAAATGGGTGGAGAGAAGGGAAGAGGGCTTGGAATTCAAGGAGGTGAGGATGGGGACCTTCCCGTACCCAACGTTAAATCCACAGAGTTCTTTCATATCCCACCTCTCTACTGACAATACCCATGCAATAAAACTCTACTCCCTGCTACTGACAAAACCTACACAGTTCTGAATTGAACTAATGCTGACACCCATACATATCTCTCCTTTAATAACATATATGAGGGGACTCAGACCCAGACCTCTTCATATCAAAATCACAGTTCTTCCAAGCTGCTCCACTTTTTTCCTCCATCATTTAGTACACCTACTACAGTCAACACAATGAACGGAGTGCATGCAGATAATTTTCAGTGATTATTGCCAGCTCTAGGGGAAATGTATCTATCTGTATTTTCTGGCTTTACGAAGTTTTAGTTTTACTGAATTTGTTGAACTGGATGGGCATGACACAGGCAAACTTAAGTGGGTTAACAATGTCTTTTGCCTTCTCTATCTCTCTCTCTCTGTCTCTCAAACACACACCTTTGGTGACATTGAATTTTCATCAGGATAGAACATTTTCACAAACACAAGACAATTAGCTCTTCCATTATATTTCCAAGAAGGAACCACAATACAGCACCAAGTACAGTGTAAAAGAAATGACCCTGATTCTCCAAACACATGTTTAAATTTACACACAAATTTATCAATATGATTATTGACCAAGGATACTTCTACACTGCACAGCTATTTCAGGATACCGGAGGTATCCCGAAATAGCTACCTTGCCTCTACACAAGCTGCCCATTATTTTGAAATATTTTACAAAATAATAGGCACGCTATTTTGCCATCCCAGTAAACCTCGTTGCGTGAGGTATAAGGGATGGCTTGAAATAGCATGTTATTTTGAAATTTGATGCTGTGTAGACATGCCCAGAGCTCGCCAGCCACGCGGTTCTCCGAGCTGCACATGCGCAGATCGCGCTCCGCATGAGCAGATCGTGTGGTGCTGGCTGTGCCGGCTTGTAATCTACTTGCCATGGGCGAGTAGATTACATGATTTGTTGAGCCCTGGACATGCCAAACTTCAAATTTAGAAATATTTTCAAAATAATATACACAATTTACGTAGTGCAAAGTGCGTATCTTATTGCGAGTTTAGGGTGCTGTATAGCTGCACCCAAAGTGTATAAAGTTACATGCATGCATACATTTCGTAAGGATTGGAAAGTACATATGCAGCTGGCATAGCAAGTGAAAATCTGGAAAAAGCAACAATGCACATTCTTCTTTGAAATGAACATTTGGAGATGAATTATTGTGTGATAATAAAACAATATCATTTTCTTTGTAACATACTGTTCATGGAATACTCTTTTTTTTTTTGTGTGTTTTCCAAAATAATGTTTTCAAATCTAAAGAAACATTTAACTTTACAAAATCAAAGTTTGTTCAACTCCTTTTTTCTTTTCTCTCCCTGAAATAACTGTGTAATCCTTGAATTTTCACAAACACACTGCTTCATTGCTCTTTTTCCCCAACAGTCCAGCCCTCAGCTAACAGACAATAAAAAAGGCAGTGCACGTAGTGCAGTGAAAAAAACTCCGGTAAGAAAAAAGATTTTAGTTTTAAACTTCTAAAAGATTATGATGAACAACAGGAAGCTCAAACATTCTATGTTATAAAATGTTCATTTACAGTGGCCCTTTTAAAAAGTCAAAGCCAAGACTTCTACATTTTGCATAATAGGAAGTGTTTTTTCGATTATATTACTAACACCAACCTCACCCCTCAAAATGTGATAAGAAACTCCATGTGGTTCTTCTTGTGGAGACCCTGATGCATTGAGGAGGAAGATTTTGGGAGGCCAGTGAAGCAGCAGAGAGCGTGATCCTCCCACTACATAGTGTCTTGAGTCAATTGCATGCATGATTTGTGACCCATTGGCTATGTTGGTACAGCAGTGTTTTTTCAAAATAACCAACATTATTCTGAAATAACAAAGAGCATGTCTACACTGCAAGTCATTATTTTGATATAAAGGTGAGCTGAAGGACTTCTTATTCCGACTCCTGTAATCCTCATTTTACGAAGAGTAAGGGAAATTGAAGGAAGAGTGTCCTTCCTTTGACTTCCTGCTGTGTAGACAGCGCCAAAAGACAAATTAAGCTATTTCAACTTAAGCTACACACTTGATGAAGCTCAAGTTGCATAGCTTAATTTGACTTTTGCCCTGCTGTGTAGGCATGCCCACTGTATTGCTTCCTACCCCAGTGGCACAACTGCATGGGGAACCACTCTACTTGACTTACCACACCCCTCTGAAACTGTAAATTCTATTGTCAAACATCTACTTAGGTATTATAAATAATTAAAACCAAAGCTATTAAAAATTTTAATGGATTTTAGGGTGCATGATGTGCTACTGAAGTTTTGGAAGTTTTGCTTAATATAGAAGGGTTGGTTTTTTATTTGTTACATTCTTTTTTAGCCTGAAGAGGCTGATGAAATGATATTTTGAGAGTTGGCTATGCAATATATAAAGCCCCATAATGAATGAAATGTCAATATACTATTTTATCTGAGGCTACGTCTACATTGGCATGATCTTGCACAAATACTCTTTAACACAAGAGTTCTTGCGTTAAAGTATTCGCGCAAAAGAGCATCTACACTGGTATGTGCCTTTGTGCAAGAGATGCGCTTTTGCGCAAGAGCATCCGTGCCAGTGTAGATGCTCTCTTGCGCAAGAAAGCTCTGATGGCCATTTTAACCATCGGGCTTTCTTGAGCAAGAAATTCATGTTGCCTGTCCACACTGGCATCTTGCGCAAGAGGGCTTATTCCTGAGCGGGAGCATCATAGTTCTTGCGCAAGAAGCACTGATTTCACACATTAGAATGTCAGTGTTCTTGTGCAAGAACTCCCCGCCAGTGTAGACAGGCAGCATGTTTTTGTGCAAAAGCAGCCGCTTTGGCGCAACATCGCACCAATGTAGATACAGCCTAAAAATATATTTTTAGCAATGTAAATAGTCTATATAAGGGACTTCTATGTTTTGTTAACACAATGCTAGCAGGCACTCTATTAGTGTATAACCATTCAAGACTGAGTCCCTGTTATAATCTTGTTCTGACAACCTGTTTTCCAGGGCAGATCAATTTTAGACTACTTACAGTAGAGCCTGGATTGTCCGACCTTCGGTAATCCGACATTCCGCTTTATCCGACATAGCCACAGACCATTGTCAGCCAAGCGCAGCACAAGTATGCAGCCCTCAAGGCCAGCCACCCTGCACTGCTATGCCTCATGCAGCCTCCCCGGTTGAAGAGGCTCCAGAAGCCTCCCATGGGTTGGAGCCTCCTGCCAGAGCTGCTTGGTCCCCATCCCTGCCAGGCCTCTTCCCTCTCTGCATCTCCCGGGTGCGGGCTGGGAGAATGGCCCCACACCCGGGAGCTGCAGGGAGGGAAGGGGCCAAGCAAGGATGGGTTCCAAGTGGTGCCGGCAGGAGCAGCATCAGCAGCGCCAGGAGAGCGATAGGGCAGTGAGCGGAGACATTCTCCCAGCCCGCGCCCGGGAGCTGCAGGGAGGGAAGAGGCCAGGCAGGGATGGGGACCAAGCGGCGCCAGCAGCTATCCCTCCCTCCCTGTACTCCCTATTATCCAACATTTTCGGTAATCTGACCACCTGTCGGTCCCGTTTAGGTCAGATAATCGGGACTCTACTGTATTTGCTTTACTTAAACAGGTCAAAAGGATTAAATAAGAGACTGGTGTCAAAGGGCTTGGCTCTGCTACAGATGGTACAACTGCACAGCTTTGGCACTGTGGTACTGTAGCCCAAAAGTATAGCTACACATTACAGTAAGGTTTTCTCCCCTCACTGAATTATTCTACCCCCACAAGAGATGGTAGCTAGGAAGAATTTTTCATCAACTCTTAAGGTATGTTTGCACTCAGTGGCTGGCCTGTGTCAGCAGAGTCAGGCTTGTAGGGTTTAGGGTAAGGGACTGTGTAACTGTGGTGTAGATGTTTGGGCTTGTACTAGAGCCTGAGCTCTGGGACCTTTCTCCTTTGAAGTGTCTGAGAGCTCAGGCTCCCATCTGAGCCTGAAAATCTATACCGCCCTTAAACAGCCCTAGGAGCCCAAGTCAGCTGACAAGGACCAGCTGCAAGCATCTAACTTCTGTGTAGTAGACATAACCTTCACAGTATCTGTACCAGGGCTTAGGTCAGCTTAACTAATTCTTGTAGCAATGTAGCTAGGTCAAGCTAAGTTTTAGGTGTAAACTAGAGGTCAGGAGGAAGCAAAAATCAAGAAATCTAAAAGAAACTTAGAGAAATCACATGAAAACACAAACTTAAGCCTTCTGCCGGGAATTTGATAGCACTCAGGTGGACTGCTTCGCTAATACACTCTCCATTGCAGGATCTTATTCTTTCTTAATGCTGTATCTAGATAACTATGAGCGAAATAAATTGTCTTTTCACCTCTTCCACCTAGTATGAGACACACTCTCTCACATTAATCTGAACTGTACCTATCTCTCCAAATGTATATGAGAGAAAGTCCTCAGCTCAGTCTCTATAGCTAATCTTCTGCTCCTTCTTTTGGATCTTACTTCTTTAGTGCATCATGAGTTTAAGCAGACACAGCGTGTCACTTTCCAACTAAATTCTTCCTCAACAGAACCCAGGACAGCTATTATAGTCATTCACATAACTTGTTCTCAATCTGTTTAAATGGTAGCATCAGGTTACCAGTATATGACTTCAGCTATATTTGTTAGTATATTCAATACTGTAAAGGCTAAATCCCCACTCTGGCACAATGAATGCAGAAGTGGGGACCCACAAAAGTACCCCAAAACCTTGTCTATCCAGGTTTTGGTATAAAACTTCCCCCCAAAATTTTAAAAACCTAGATTTTGAGGGATAAAAATCCACTGCCACCACCCAAGTAATGGTAAGAAAACTAGGGAAGAGATCACTTAGGAAATCTCAGCCCTAAATTAAAACCAGGACACAAAAAAATTAACCAATACCAGGTTAGTAAAAAAAAAAAGAAGAGAAAGAACTTTTATTATCACCACAATATTCCTGTTGCTAGCATAATGACTAGATGGAAAAGTCACCAATTAATATACTCATGGAGGACCCCCAAGGGCCAAAAGCTTAGCTACAAAGGAGAGGAAAACCCATTTTTAAATTCACCGTCATCAGATTCCCATTCCCAAACCATAAAACAATAAAACCTAATGGATTTATCTAAACTTTACCCTACTGATATATAGTGAAGAATCTTTTCTTGGATAGAGACATTTTGTCTGTCCCCCTCAGTATCTGGAGAAAACTGCTCAAGGACAAAGAAGGGAAAAACCAAAAATTCCTCTGTCCCAGTTTGAAATTCGTACTTGCATTTCTATTTGATGCCTGCTACCTGGCTAGGTACAGTTGACCTCTTAGTCCCCAGCAGGGCTTGCTTTAGGAAGTGTGGGGCCCAATTCGAACTGTATTGGCGGTGTTACCCTGGGACGCAGTAATGATTCATTTTGAAACCTAATTTGGACGCGCTCTAACTTGAGATTGATGTTAAATGTCCCAAGTCCCAGAAGAGAGCTTGCCTGAGGCCAATTACTCAAGGCCGTATCTATCACCGGCACGGATTTTCCTGGAAATAAGACACAAGAGACTTAATTTGGAGCCCAACCATATATTGTAAAATTTGAAATACAGAACAGCAGGTAATAACTTCCTAAACAGTTCCCTCCCTATCCCTGAAAATTAAGAAGATAGAAAAGATCCCTAGATACACAAGGAGTATACTTTACAATCACGTGGTGTAGACACATGAGGAGCTCACGACCTCAATGCCGCAGCTAATTGCAAGCCTTGGCAGAGGAACTGTGAGGAGTCCCATGATGACACTGGACCAAGCCCTCTGGGTTAGGGTAGGCAGGCTGTAGATTATCATCGAAGGCCTTCCGCTCTCCGAATGTAATCTGTGGGGAACCAATTGGTCTTCAGACCCAGGAATACTCCACAGGTCACCAAAACCCCAAAAATACCCACCACTCTCACACTAACACATGACTGTCTACACTCACACTCTTTCACTCTCTCATACACACTGACAAGGAAAACTACGAAACCAAAAGAAAATGGAACTGGTTCAAAAGTCAAGGTAGTCGCTCTCAGGTGGAGTGAAGAATCCAGAACCAGAACTCCTGTTTAGCCAAGGTATATAAACTCTCTGAGGCGGGAAAACCTCAAGGGTGCCGGGTGCACAATTTTGCGGGTAGTGTGCTTAGATTTTGAGCCGTGTGCAAAGCCATTTGGTGCTGAGTGCAAAGCTGTTTGGGGCTGAGTGCAAAGCATTAGTGCCATGTGCAGTGGGCAAAAAGGTGGGAAGCCTCTATCTAGTCCCTTTCCTTAGTCCGGACTAATGTAGATAGTCCGAATTAACTACTAGTTCGAATACCCTTAGTTCGAACCAATATCTTAGTTTGATATGGTCCGCACTCATAACATCTCACAAGTTTCTTTCACACAACCTTATAACTCTTAACTGCAAACTGAGGTAACAGCGGGACCCCCCAACTTCCACCCCACCCAGGATTTTTTGTTGAGGAGCAAAAAAAAAAAAAAAACCCACACATACACAACAAACCACAACCACACACAAATATCACATCAAGTAGATCTGATCAGAATGTGTAACTATATAATTGAACATTTTTTTAAAAAATGACATCCTTTATTATGCAAAATTTTACACAAAATTAAATCAGTTGCCTTAAATGGAAGTCAAATATTTTCAGTTGCAAACTATCCAATTTTTTCAATAAAGTTTAAAGTTTGATTTTTAAAAATTACCAGCAAGTGTTGCAGTTTTTTCTTACATTGATTTATTTTTTAATAGCAAAAATGGAGTCTTTGTTAAGAAAGTGTCAGTTCTGTGGTCAAATTCCAGTCCTTAGTTATTTCAGCACCAATGATTTCACTAGGTAATATGGTACCTCACCACCATTGCCTCCTTTGCACTGCCCTTCAACACATATTGCCTGCATGTTGAGTCCAAGGTCAGTCTACACAAGATTTTATCAATGATTTTTGCTCAAGTGATCACTGAGACAAGACAAGGACTCTCAATTGATTCTAGTCAGTCCTGCCTTTAAACTCTGGATGTAAAGTGTCAGATATAATTGAGGACTCTCAAATAGACTCCATACCACCAGAAATAAAACCTGTTTCCATCTTCTGTGACTTTAAGTTAGATGTGACTCACTATCCTCTGCTTAGTGTCCAAGTTATGGTAGACTCTAAGCCAGGTCATATAAAGTTCAGGTCTTTTAATCATACAATATGGATAACAACATTTAATTCTCCCAGCTCCAAGTTTTAAGTTAATTTCAACCCAAAAGAGCCAAAATTGATAACCTTGAGACAGCAAGTGTGTCTACTGATCTCTGTGGCAAAGTAAGTTGTCTATATAAATAAGGTCTGCTCGTGAAGCCTTTTCCTACAGTTGATTAACAGATGGCAGTAGATAGCTCATTCAGACTACTGGCTGATAATAATTAGTCACCCGGACCAGTCATTAACCATAGTCATGGACTCACCCTCCTCTCCATTGTCTCTATGATTCTCTGATGACCTGTGACAAAAAAGGAGGGTGGAAAGGGAAACTGAAGGGAGAGACCTCTCTAAATTCACCAATCAAAGAGCAGTATTGCCAACCCAAAAATCACAAGGAACGCCTACACAAAGTTATGAGAATGGTCTACAAATCATATGATTTTTTAAAAATAAAACATGTTGGATTTTTATTGGCCTTTTGTTTCTTGAGTATTTAGGGTTCATGTTTTAAAGCTTTCCTCTTAGCTGTAAGGCCCAGAAGTATAGAGAACTTTTTTTTTAAATGAAACAGATTCCTACATAATCAATTGACTGCAGGCCTTTAGAAAAATACCAAATGTTTTGAGACTCATGGTAAAACAATGGAGGAATTCTTGTGAGCCCATGCTTTGCCCACAGTATAAATAAAACAAAACAATGTCTTCTCCACTAAACATCCTAATGAGATACTGCAAATGGTGAACTGAATTCAACAGCTCCTGATTTGAACAGGTATCAACCTAGTTTTTCTTATTTGAGATGGGTTACCAGGAATCATACATGACAATATGAAATCTTTCCACTCTCAAGTCAGCATATTCACAAAGCACCTATAATTTGGATCCATGCATTTATTGGATAGTGAAAGAGAAAGGAGTGTAGATAAATGTTCAAAAAAAAAAAAAAAAGCCTGAAGGAATTAGGCCTGGACTCCTACATCTCATGTTCAGAACTGACTAGGACACTTATGACCAGATTTTCAAAGGTGTGTAAAGATGAGATAGATATATGACATCTATTTTTAACTACATTTTATATTATTTTTCTCCCAAGGGGAACTGTCCCCTCCGGCCCCCTGACTACGCCACTGCCCCCCCCCCCCCCGGCAGATCTATCATCTTATGCATGTGCAAGATCTGTGAGAGCCATCCCATGAATCTGCAGTTAGTGTCTGTGGCACCTGCTTTTGGGTGGTGTCTCAATGCTGCCACATTCACCTCCAAAGAGGGGGCTTCCCAAAGAAGGCCCTTGTTGCAGACCCCCCAACGCATCCACAGATCCAGTCTCCTTTCAATGGGCCCACTTCCCAGGGCTCATTGATCTTGGATCTGGCTTCCATCCCCTCTCCAACCTCCATCAGAACTACTGTGCCCTCCTAACTTAGGAAAAGAATAAATAGGAGGATTGGAAATTAACCTACCCGGTCTCACATCCTCTAGGCAGGGAATGAGCTATCTACATTAGGCCCCGGCTGGAGTATCATGTCAAGTTCTGGGTGCCACATTTCAGGAAATGTGGAAAAACTGGAGAAAATCCAGAGACTATCGACACAAACGATGAAAGGTCTAGAGAACATGAGATGTGAGGCAAGGCTGAAGAAATTGGCCTTGTTTACCTTGGAAAAGATAAGACCAAAAAGGGACATGAGAGCAGCTTTCAAGTATCTAAAAGAGTATCATAAGGAGAAGGAAGAAAAATTGTTATGGTTGGCCTCTGAGGTTAGGATGAGAAGCAATGGGCTTAAATTGCAGATATTTAAGACCAGGTTAGACAGACACCTGTCAGGGATGAGCTAGGGCAACTCAACTTTGGAAGCCCCAGGGGCCATACTGATACTTACAGAACATGCTGAGGGCTTCAACTTAAATTTGTTTGCATATGCAAGCAAATATATACAAATAGCTTCTCTCACAGTTACAGGCATGAATACAAAGATTAAGAGAAGACTACACAATACATAGGCCCCATTTAAGTCAGCTCTGCTGATATTAATAAAATGCAATATTTACCCGATTTCTACCCATGTGACAGCATTTTTCATGAGCAATGACAGTCCAAGAATGTAACTACTAAAACATATTAACAGAAGATCATTATACTGACTATTTTTTTGTTTTGGCTCCCTCTCACCAGCCACGTGTTGATCCCCATATAAACCCAAACTGTACCGTGGGGCGCAAACAAACTGGTTGTGGGCAGCATACCAAGTTATTAATAAATATTTTATAAAACTTTCCCTTTTCTCTCTGCTGCCATGTCTCCTCTCCTTGCTCCATCATCTCTGGGACCTGCTGCCCCCAAACTTCTCACCCTCCTCTGTTGTCCTGACTCCTGCCCTTCTCACTGCCCTCAGCTCTCCTGCGACCCCCCTCCACCAGCCCTTCTCTCTCCCCTGTGCCCACTCCTTCAGTAGCTCCACTCTGATCATGTGAGCTACCTCTCTGCTAACACCTCCCGCTATACACCTGCCCTGCCTCTCTCCTCTGGTGCTGGTCCCTCCCTTGCAGGTGTCTCCCCTTCTGCCTCACCCCCAGAATCCCCTAGCACTTGCATCTTCCCTTAGCCCTGCACCCTCTTCGTGCCTCTCTCTCCCTCACTGCCCCTGCCTTCTTTTTCCCTGATGACCATCCCCTCACCACTCTCTGCCCCCATTCCCCTCATGCCCCTGTGCACTTGGCCCCCTGATATTTGTCTTTCCTGCACCCCTGTCTCTTGGTACCTTCTTCTTTCTTCCCCCTCTGCACAAGCCTTTTCTTCTCCCACTCCTTCCCCTAGTTTTTCCCCTCCCCAATGTTCTGCTGGGCCAGACGCCATACCGCATGTGCCGCCCCCTCCGCCTTTTCAGTTTCAAAATCCCGGGCGTGACATCACGACATGCCTGGGAATCTCCCTGCTCACCTGCATGGCAGCAGCAGCAGCTGGCAGCATGCGTAAGTAAGGGCGAGGAGCCCAGCCAGCTGAGCCGAGGGAGCTGATTTCCGGGTGTAGGGTGCGGGGGCCCCTGAGGTGCGGGGCCTGATATAGCCGAATCGGCTTAAGGCCAGCCCTGGTCCCCAGGTTGCTGGCTAACCCTCATGGTCATGACAAATACTATGCTCTCTTGTCTCCTGACAAACATGGGCTACCCCACATGAAGCAGACCAATTTCCATTGTGGGACAGAGCACTCGCAAATGAATTTGTGGTACAAAAGACTCTACATGGAGGTGAAGACAGGAAGTCTGAAGTTCTGAAAGTATTGGTACATATTTGTGTTAAGAATGATTCCCCAAAGAGTTTTTGTACACTTGAAAGCTTGCCTGACTCACCAACAGATGTTGGTCCAACAAAAGATATTACCTCATCTCTAATATCCTGGGAGTAACAGGCTACAAAACAAATTTATTACATAACATACATAGTAATAGAGTCTACAAAGTAACACAAGTTTTGTAGCTGGTTAAACACCAAAACAAAGCTGAGACTTTTGATTTAGTGCAAATCTGCTTATGGCTGGCTAGTCAATTCCCATATCAGAAACATTATTATATGTTCATTACATAATGTTCAACAAGATAAAGATCATAACTATGTTTCCCTACAACATTTTGTTTCCTCATGAGAGCTTGAGTGAGCTGTACTACTTCTTGAGTGTAGCAATGGTGTTGTGTTGAGACAATAGAAGTGAATTTAAAAAGTAATGACATTGAAAGTAAAAGGAACCAGTTTTGTAGAAAAGACATGATCTACACAGCAAGGAAAACTTTTTCAGAGTATGCATCACTTCTTAATGGACATTGTGTAGGAAAAAGATCCATAAGGTAATCGCAGATGTGAAGACCAAGCCCATTTATAATTTTGGAACTGTGTTTTTTAGCAATTTCAGGATTTGCTTGTGTGGAAAGGCAATATTAAGAGAGCCTTTACAGCAAGTTTGCTGTCTTTTAATGAATGGTAGCATCGGGAAACAGGTGAGCCAGAACCATGGGACCAGCCATAGTTTCACAAACAAGCTTGCCCTCCATGGAACAACTCTTGGGAACCTCTTATTATGTAGTGTATTGTCTATAAGGTTTTTAATTGTATTTTGTGAGAGAATGTTATATTTTTCTGAGCTGAGGTTGACTAGAATCCTACTGTCATATAGCTACCATATGTTAATACAAGCATTCTTTGTGTTTTATTTCCAGCCACCTGCTTTAAAAAGAATATCCCACTTGGGGTGCTTAATAACAGGGTGCGATAGTCTAGAACAACCTCTGATCTTAATGCAAACAGCTTGCAAGAATCTAGGTCTGGAACTAGGAATAGATGTACATTTAGCAATAAATTGCGCTGCTCATGAATTGATGGACTATGTAAGTTATTTAAGCTCTTTTTAACTGATTTTAAAGTGATTGCTAATTTCATATTGTTAATATTTATTATTTGTTTTGTGATAGTTAGTGTACAAACATACAAGTGTCAGAGCGGTAGCTGTGTTAGTCTGAATCTGCAAAAGCGGCAAGGAGTCCTGTGGCACCTTATAGACTAACAGAAGTGTTGAAGCAAAAGCTTTCATGGGCAAAGACCCACTTCGTCAGATGCATGTCATGCATCTGACAAAGTGAGTCTTTGCCCACGAAAGCTTTTGCTTCAACACTTCTGTTAAACATATAACAAAAGTACATCTCCCTCCCCTGCTACACTAGGCTTTGAACATGTAGCCCCGAGTGGTATGCACTATTCAACACAGCGAAATGTTATAGGTGAGTGGAAGGAAGCAAAATGCATGGAGACCACTGTTTTCTCATCCTTTTGTGTACTGTGCAGCAGAGCTCTGTAGTGACTCTCTGCATGTGAATATGGGGAAGAAGGGATAGGGGCAGCTAGTGTGACAAAATATACCCATACCTACTAACAAAATGGATACATGGGAATAAAATCTTGCGTGGAGCAAGGCACGATGGCTCCACTGCAACTATTTCTTCTTATGACCTGGCATAGCAGCCGTGGCTCTCTTTAAAGACACTTGGAATAGTTGTGGCAACATCATCCATCCCTTTATCGCGTTATATTTTAGAATTTCAACACTGAAAGGCTAATTGTGGAAAGCAGCTCTACTCCAATTTTTGAGACTTTTCTGATTAATCCTTGTTAATTGTAGCAAACTGCTTTCATGGACAAATATTCATTGCTAATTAAATTGAGCAAGCCAGATTAATTTCACATTTCACTAAACTAGATGCAAGTCCAAGTTATAAAAGCACCTTCTTTCATAGCAATATGCAAATTAATTTATGTCTAGCTGCCACCCACCCTGTCTTAAAATGTGTCTTAATATCTTCATATTCTTCGAGTGACTGCTCATGTCCATTCCATGTAAGCATATGTGTGCAGAGTGCATGCGTCATCTGAAATTTTTCCCTTAGTACCCGTCGAGCCTGCAGGGGAGCCCCCTGGTGTGGTATACCGGCCAATATATAGCCCTGCTGGCCCTCCACCCCCTCGGTTCCTTCTTACCACCCGTGACAGATATTGGAATGTGCTTCTGCTCTTGCTCAGCAAGCACCCTTTAGCAGTTACTCACTGTTACAGTTCTTTGTTCTAGTTTCAGTTACGTTCTTATCAGTTTTTCCTTTTAAGTTAAGTGGTGTTATCCTGCACTAAGGACCCACCACGGTTTTTGCTCCTGGTGCGAGTGGCAGGGCATGCCCGGGCCCTAAGCCTTCAAGCCTTGTAAGAAGTGCCAAAGACTTCTGGCCTGCAGTGACCCGCACTCTGCCTGCTATAAGTGCTTGGGCAAGATCCACTTGTCGGAGGTCTGCAAAAATCTACAAAGCGTTCAAGGTGTGCATGAAGCGAGAGAGAGAGTCACGCCTCAAGATTATCCTGATGGAGGCAGCTTTACAGCTGGCACTCATGTCTGACCTGGCACCGGTGACTCAAAGCGCACTGGCCTTGCTGCAGGAGATGTCAGGACATTCACGCCCTTCCCTGGCACCACGCAAACCTCGGCACTGGTCTCAATCCCCAGTGCTTCAGAAATAGAGGTCGAGCAGGGGCAGGTCACCCCCACAGTGCGTGCTCTCCACTAACCCTCAAGTGGGGCACATTGCACCATCAGGTGCTAAGCCTGGACCATCTTGGTCGGGCAAGCAACTTAGTCCACACCAGGATCTCAGTCCAGTGGGGGACTTCCCAGAGCCTTCTACTCCGGAGGCTTTCGAGCTGCCAGGAACTCGATTGAACTATCCACCTCTCCTACTTAGGCACTTGATCAGGACCCCGATTGGCACTGATCAGTAGCCAGTGCACCCAGCACCCTGGCACAGGAGCTGAGGAAACACCACTATGCTCCACATGCAGTCCTGGCACCAAGTATAGCACTGCCCGCAGTACCAGCACTGGTGGCAGTTTCAACCCCGACCTGTGACTCGGCACCGAAGCCAGCGGCAGGGCCCTCGAGCAGCACCGGGTGTGGCACCGAGCTCTGTGGCTGCCAGCCCCACTCAAGACCCATCGGGCCTGGCCATGCCTCCTCCTCCTACTCGGCACTGTGGCAAGTCGGAATTGATGGCCCAGCAGCTCTAGTCAGCAAGGTCACCGTCTGCATCCACTTCAGCTCCAACCTGATCGGCCTCGGACTATTTGACTGACTTGGAGGTGGAATCTATATGGTCATTTAGGGGAGACAGATCCCAGTCCCGGCACTGGTCCTGTTCTTGCTATCAGACACGGCACTGTAGTACCTCCGCTCATCAGCAGCAACAGCAGTGGGTGCAGCCGGTTCCGATACCAGTGATGCAGCAGTCCTGGCCCCCACAAGCACCCAGTTAGTGGCTATTTTGGACCCCCTAGGCCTACAACCAGAGCTAGGGTGGGAGCCCCTTTAGGCTGGAGTTGGTCTTCTCTGGGTCTAGGGCAGGTGCCCTAGACTCCACTGACTCAGTCCCCCATGTCAGGGCAGTCACTTCCACTGGGCCAGGTGTTCCCACGGCCGTCGGGGAGCGAGGTCCCAGCGGCCCAGTCACCTAAAGTGCCTTCATCTGTGGCCTCTCAGGCCCCCTCACAAGCCATGGCCCCTGAGGAGATGGGCCCAAAGGAGTCCTCATCTTCCTCCCTGGATGAGGCCCTGGGCAATACTCTTCCCTCTATGCCTTCCATGGATCTGAGAGCACATCAGGACCTTCTTTGCCACCTGGCATCAGGGTCCAGCCTGAGACGGTGTTGGAGGACTCTGACTCTACGGTCAACATCCTACAGTCTGACACCCCTACGAGAGCGGCACTTCCTTTCTACAAAATGGTGGCCAAGATCTTGAAGTCTCTCTAGCAAACCCCAGCCTCTATCCCAGTGACGGACAAGAGCGGTACTTTGTGTCCCAGGAGGGCAACAAATACTTATTTTCCCATCCACCTCCCGGGTCCTCAGTCATCCAGGCAGTAAACCAAAGGGAGTGGCAGGACCAGCCAAGTGCCACCCCCAGGAACAGGGATGCCAAGAAGATGGACCTGTTGGGCAGGAAAGCTTACACATCCGGGGGCCTCCAATTTCACATAGCGAACCAGCAGGTTCTGCTGTCTCACTATGCCTATAATACCTAGGCCTCCATGGACAAGTTTACTGAGCTGCTCCCCAGGGACTCTCAGCCCAAATTTAGAGCCCTCTCAGAGGAAGGAAGAACAATCTGTAAGGCAGTGCTCTGGGCAGCCCTTGATGCAGCTGATGCAGATGCACAGGCTATGACTACAGGGCTGGTGCTACGCTGCAGCTCCTGGCTGCAAGGGTCTGGCATGCCCCTGGAACTCCAGAGTACCATCTAGGACCTCTCCTTTGAGGGCCTGTCTCTGTTCTCCGAGCAGACAGACCAGCGTCTGCATGGTCTCAAGGACACCCAGGCCACGTTAAAGTCCCTGGATATTCACACCCCAGCAACCCAATGGCATTCCTTCTCAGGCAGGAACACCCCCAGACTTCCCCAGCAGGGCACATGTCCTGACTTCTCCCGTCATCACAGTAGGAACAGCAATGGGAGAAATGGCAGGCGCTGGCCCCAGCTGGCCCAGGATCAAGGTCAGGGCCCACCCACCAAGTCCTCGGGGCCCCATCAAGAGTTTTGAGGGTGCGTCCAAGGACAGCTTACCAGTCTTATCCTTCCCTTTCCAAAACCCTCTATTCCCTTTCCATCGGGCCTGGCAGTCCATTACCTCCGACCGTTGGGTCCTGGAAATGGTGGGAAGGGGGTATGTCATCCCCTTCCATTTTGTCCTCTCTTCCCCTCCCCTGTTCCTCTCATGAGCTTCTACTTTGGGAGGAGGTTCTTCAGTTCCTCACCCTGGGGGCCGTAGAGCTGGTCCTCCCCTCCACCATGGTTTTGGGCAGGGACTTCTATTCCCAATACTTCCTCATCCCCAAAGCCAAGGGTAGGTTTCATCCCATCCTGGATCTCAGGTATCTCAATGCCTTCATCGTCAAGACCAAATTCAAGATAATGACTCTGGCATCCGTCATTTCTTCTTTAGTCCTGGAGACTGGTACGCTGCCCTCAATCTAAAGGACACATTTTCACATTTCCATTGCTCCCTACCATCGCCGGTTCCTCTGCTTTACAGTGGGCAGGGACAACTATCAGTTTACGACCCTTCTCTTTGGTTTTTTCACGGCCCCCTGGGTCTTCACAAAGTGTATGGCTGTCATCACCGCTGCTCTGAGAAAAAAGAGGCATCCAGGAGTTCCCCTATCTGGACAACTGGCTTTTGAGAGGGCGATCCATGAATCCAGTATGGGGCCACGTCACCTTGGTCCAAGACCTCTTTCGGGAGTTGGACCTGCTCCTGAACGTGGCCAGATTGACTTTGGTGCCTACTTCGGTGATAGTTTGTGGGCACCAATCTAGACTCCACATCGGACAGGGCCTCCCTCCCCAGGTCCCACTTCCTGGTGATCAGATCAGTGGTTCTGGACATGCAAGCGTTCCCGATAACCATAGCCAGGGACTGCATGTGCTTTCTGGGTCTAATGACCACATGTACCTATGTCACGCAGCACTCCGGATGTGGTTGGCGTGGACCCACACCCCAGCTTTTCACTGCGGGACAGGGTGTTGACAGTTACCTCTGATGTCCTTCACTCCCTGGACTGGTGGACCCAGGAGGAGGAGGTTTGTACCGGAATCCCATTCTCCAGACCCATACCAACCCTCTTGCTCATGATGGATGTTTCAGACAGCAGTTGGGGGGGCCCACCTTGGAGACATGAAGACTGAAGGTATGTAGTTCCAGGATGACCTCTCCCTGCAAATCAATGTCAAGGAGCAGCAGGCGGTCTGCTGTGCCTGTGTGGCCTTCCTTCCTTGGCTCAGGAGCAAGTCAGTCCTCATCCTGTCAGACAATATGTCGACAGTTTCATACATCAACAGACAGGACGGGGCCCACCCTCCTCACCTGTGTCAGGAAGCCCTTCACCTGTGGAACGTCTGCATTGAGGCAGATATTCACCGAATGGCCTCCTATCTCGCAGGACGCCATGGCAGACCGGCTAAGCAGGTCATTCTCCAGCCACGAGTAATCTCTCAGGGGGGATGTGGTCATCTGGATCTTCCGCAAGTGGGGGTTTCCCTTTCTGAACCTGTTCGCCACTTGACAGAAAAGGAAGTGCCCAAGGTGCTGCTCCCTCATGGGGCTGGGGCAGAACTCCCAGGGAGATGGATTACTCATACCCTGGCCCAGGGGTCTCCTCTACACATTCCCACTGTTTCCACTAGTCCACAATGTGCTCCTGTGGGTGCAGGAGTTCAGGGCATCCCTTATCCTCATTGCTCCAGCGTGCCCAAGCAGCACTGGTTCTCGACCCACCTAAGCCTGTCGTGCACTTCCACTGGTCTCGGATCTGATTACCCGGGGACTTCAGCAGGCTTCGCCACCCAGGCCTGCATTCCCTGCACCTTATGGTGTGGAAACTCTGTGGTCAGAAATCACTCAGTATACTTTTTATTTGAAAAAGATCAAGTGCTAGTCTGTCTGGCTTTGTGTTTTGAGGGCTGTCAATAACAGAAAATGTTCATTTTTAATATTTAACATTTTTAAGATGCTTGTGGTGTGCAACAGAAATGGCTAGTTGGGACACCCAAAAATCCTATTTTAAGATGAACAGAATCTTGATTGATTAAACAGAAACTGCCATAATATTAATGGCATGCAAAAGTGATGAAAAAGTTTTCGGCTATAGTTTGGAATTCTACCATTAATTCTACACGTGACAGCTACGTCTACACTGGCCACAATTTCCGGAAAAGCCATGCAAATCAGGTAAGTCAGTATAGGGAAATCCACGGGGGATTTAAATATCCCCCGCGGATTTAAATAAACATGTCCGCCGCTTTTTTTCCGGCTTGGGGAAAAGCCGGAAAAAAAGCGTCTAGACTGGCACGATCCTCCGGAATAAAGCCCTTTTCCGGAGGATCTCTTATTCCTACTTCGAAGTAGGATTTCCCTAACCTGACTTACCTGATTTGCATGGCTTTTCCAGAAATTGTGGCCAGTGTAGACGTAGCCGTGGTGTTGCCAGCCTCAAAAGTGTAAAAATCCTGAGTCTGGTCCCACAAATCATAAGATTGGTACAAAACCAAAGATATTTTGTTTTTTACTTTGCCTTCTGGTTTCTGAGTTTTTAGGCTGCCCTCATTTCATATTTCAAGATTTTCTCTACAGCCATTGGGGATAGAAATGTGTTTTGGGGGGGAAGGGTTGAGGGAGCTGTTTTTTCTTTGTTTGTTTGAAAACAAAGGTTTTTGGCCAGTGTCTTTATTCAGCAGCAGAAATTTTCAGTAAATACCCTCCCCCCAATTTTGTAAAGCTCACAATAAAATCATGGGAGTTGGCAACTTTAGGAAATGCAGAGGTCTAAAAATAACATGAGGTTAACTCCATCCACCTCACACAAAGCCTGAGTAAATAGCTATTGGTCTCTGTACTGAAATAACAGCTATGTATCCTGCACTCACCAAAGGAGGGTTTTGTGGTTACTGGGCTTCATTATTGCAATAGTAATTGTTTACCACAACATTGCCACCATTTTTATCTTTTACATATTTAACTTATGTTTTAGACCAAAGGCAAATATGAAATATTAACTGGAACATACAAGAGTCCTGATGAAATGGTTGATATGTATGTGGACCTAATTAACAAATATCCTTCTATTATTGCACTAGTAGATCCCCTGAGGAAAGAGGTAAGACAGAGGTATCTATAATGCTTAGAAGTAATGCTCTGGAAAATGTATTTTCTAAAATACAGGCAGTCCCCGGGTTACATGCATCCGACTTACATCGGATCCCTACTTACAAACGGGGTGAGGCAACTCCGTACTAGCGGCTTCCCCCCAGCAAACCAGGGAGACACGAAGCTAGCACTCCCCCCAACAGACCAGGGGGATGCGGAGCGGCTTCTCTCAGCAGACACCTCAGCTTGAGAATAAAGGACTGAGGGAAGTGAGGTGTGGGAGAATAAAACTGAGCTCTGGAGAAATGTTTGGCTAGAATTTCCCCTACAATATGTACCAGTTCCGACTTACATACAAATTCAACTTAAGAACAAACCTACAGTCCCTATCTTGTATGTAACCCGGGGACTACCTGTAAATAAAAAGCCATAAACAAACACTTGTGGGTAAAATTCACTCCTGTCCAAAGAGCCAGTACAACACTTATATATCACCTGTATATCTTACTTAATCCTCATTCTGAGGCTACGTCTAGACTGGCATGATTTTCCGCAAATGCTTTTAACGGAAAAGTTTTTCCGTTAAAAGCATTTGCGGAAAGAGCATCTAGATTGGCATGGACGCTTTTCCGCTAAAGCACTTTTTGCGGAAAAGCATCCGTGCTAATCTAGACATGGTTTTGCGCAAGAAAGCCCCGATTGCCATTTTCGCCATTGGGGCTTTTTTGCACAAAACAGTTTTTAGCTGTCTCCACTGGCCCTCTTGCACAAAAACATTTCCGGAAAAGGGCTTTTGCACAAATGGGAACGTCAAAGCATTTGCGCAAGAAGCACTGATTTCGGACAGTAGAACGTCAGTGCTTTTGCGCAAAATCAAGCGGCCAGTGTAGACAACTGGCAAGTTTTTGCGCAAAAGCATCTGCATCCTTTTTGACAAGGCATTTCAACCATCTGAGTCCAGGGAATCTTCCTCCTATTCTGACCCTCCTAGGGCTGAAAAATGATGAGTGAGCTCCCCCACACCGAAAATGGCAGCTAAAAAGAGAGTTTCGCAATCCAGCCTTGTCAGCACCAGGGACAAGCTGGGAACATCCGACACCACAACCATCCATACTGCAACAGTGACAGAACCAAAGTCCTGGTACGTAACATCATCTGCATCAGCGCCGGTCACAACGCTGACACAGGCAAAGGCATGCAAACCAGATAAAATGTCCATCATGCCAGCACTGTCGGCACCGACAAAACCTTCCGTACTGGCCAACGCTTACTCCAAGTCCAACGAGGTGCTGCCCAGAACCAATATGATTACTGGCACTGATGTCACCGTCATCAGTGCCGCATTCACAGGCATGGTAGAGGGTTCCTTGGCGCACACCACTCCAAGTCATGTTAGACGTTAATGACATGCTTCTCCATGCGCTACGGTGCTTCACACCAGACTAGCGAAACATCTCTCTCTGTAGCATGTCTCTCCCCCTCCCAATGTATTAGCCTTCCTCAAGTGGTAGACTGCCCCAAACAACCTTTTAGTGTGAGTACCATTCCAGTGTGAGCAGCCATCAGTACAGATCATGACCAATGTGTCCATGATCAGATGGGGGGCATACCTAGATGGACATTTCCCAGAGGATCGATGGTCCAGCCATGAAACAGCTTTCCATATAAACCTCCTGCAACTTCAAGTGGTTGCGAATGCTTGCAAGCACTTCTGAGCACACATCAGCAACCACATAGTGAGAATACTCACTGACAACATGACAACCATGTATTATATCAGTCGCCAAGATGGGGCACGTTCTTGCTTGCTGTGTGCAGAGGCAAACTGTCTGTGGAACTGATGCATCAGCAACAATATAACCCTGACTGCTTCGAATCTGCCTGGAATTAGCAATGCTGCAATGGATACCTTGAGAAGACACTTCACCAAGTACGAATGAGAGATCAACCATCAAGTACTCCAACCCATATTTTGGAACTGGGATAGCCTCATATCAATCTTTTTGCTTCCCACACCAATGCCAAGTGCCCCCAGTATTGCTCCAGAGTGGGGATGTCCTGTTCATTGCATAATATCTCCAACATCATTGTCTCCTGTATTACACAATGCTATACTCTGACACAGAAAGCTCATTACTCCACCAAGAGTACACTCCACCAAAGCGGGTATCAACATCCACAGCCTTCCTAATGAGGTGTATCTCCCTTCGGGACATCTACTGTGTGCTACATGGTCATCAAATCACACCTTCATGAAGCACTACGCCATTCTTCCACATCTGTCCAATGATGCCTCTCTAGCCACTGTGATAGTATCCACCTCCAATAAACGGTTACTCCAAAGCCCACCATCCTTTGTTTTACCTGATTACTACTATGAAGTCACCTAGTGGAGCACCCCCGGGGCACATACCTTGAAGAACCATTGTTACTACACAAGTTGGGTAACTTCCTTTTCTATAGCTACACAATTTAATGTGGAATCCATCCCTTGGAGAAGAATTGTGCATCTAATTCCTAAGCTCTTATTTTAAACTAGTATGTTTTATGAAGACAAGCTTAAAAATCTGTACTAAGGGTAAATGCAATGCAATGTTGTCTTCCTGAATCTGTGCATAGCCTGAAACAATAGTTCTGAGAAGAGTGAACTGCCCTATTCATCTCAATGAGTCGTTAACTCTGAAACCTAAAGGTGATCATTTAAATATAAACATTTTAAACTATTTCACTTCTGATCGTCGTAGCAGAAATGTATAGCTAGCTTTGCTTTTGTCACAATCCTAAACTGATTCTCGCTCTTCCCCAGGTGCCAAAAGTCCAAATTGTTCCTAACTGCCAAAACTTCCAACTTCCCTTGACAGCAGCCATGAAGGAGTCATGTGCTTTCAATACAGAAATCTGCAGAATATCAAAATTGAAAATATGGAGCATTTTAAAGTAATTTAGTTTTAAAAAACATACAAAGCAAATTCACAACACATTGTTTGAACACAACACAACATTTGAACACTTATGTATTATGACTGATCTGGTCCCATTTGATCATTCCATTCTTACACAGCAAAATACTTTGTGTGCTTAACTTTAAGCATGTGCTTATATGCCATTACCTTCGATGTGAGTGAAGTACGTGCTTAAATGCTTCATTGAATTGGAGCCCTGCATAGTGGAAATTTCTAATTACAGATATCCACAATTCTGTGTTTGGTACAGCAAGAATTATTCATGGAGGAAATTCATAAATCTCTTATACATTTGAGAATTTTACAATCTATTCATTGATAATTTATGAACAAAAAAAGGCAAACTTTATTGGTAAATTATATATTCCAAAATATCCATTTTATTGTCAGTAAATGGTATTTGGGGTAGCGAGAAGAGGCAGGAAATTTAGTATAACATGTATGCTATGCTAATCCAAGATCACTAAAAATAATGCTGAACTTACCTAATGCGAGCTGGGGAAATCTACTGTCATATTTAAATGAAATGTGGATTTTAAAATAAATGTTTAGCTATTTAGCCATATTTTACATTGGATCAAGTGACTGGAAAATATTTTATATTCCATTAGTTTTCCTTTAATCAAATTTGCAGGAGAGTAATCTGGCTAGCAGACTTATATATTCAGTTCATTTTGCAGTATAGGTTGAACCTCTCTCAACCTGGACTTGCTGGTCCAGCACCTGCCAAATCACAGATGTTGCTGGACCAGAGACACTTGGTGGGAGGGCAAGAGGCAGGAGCCAGGAATCCAGCCAGGCTGGTTGCAGGGAGGCCAGCGGCTGGGCGCTTTGCCACAGGAGTCCAGTAGTAGGGTGGCTGGAATGCCAGTGGGCTCTGGCAGAAAAGCTCTGTGGGCGAGGGAGCAGTCTGCTGTGGTAGGGCTAGAACCCCCAGCAGTGGGACCACCAGCTACTGCAACAGGGCTGGCAAGGTGAGGAGAGGAGCGCTGGCAGTGGGGCCAATGCTGCTCAGGTAGGGCTGGCAGAGTTGGGAATACTGGCAGCTGAGCAGTGATCTACTGTGGGACCAGGAGTGGGGGAGGAATCAGAGTTCTGGTGGCAGGACTGCAGGCTGGCAGGGCCAGTGGGACTGGGAGCACCGGTGGCAGGTTAGTGGTCTGCTGCATTGGAGCTGGAAGCCCCAGCAGCAGGACCATGGGCTGCCATGGCAGGGCAGTGGGGCTGGTGGCAGGTGGACAACTGGCCGGGAGGCTGGACCTGGAGCAGAGTTGGGCTCGGGGGGAGGGCCAGTGACAGGGGGACCAGAAACTACCTCCCTTGGTCTGGCAAAATCTCTCCTTCAGGACCACTCAGGTTCTGAAAGTGCTGTACCAGGGAGGTCTAACCTGTAGTATATTAGCTGATGCTTTTTTACCAGTGACTAGGTTTCTTCTTGCCCCTAGCAAAATCCCTACAGTCAAACAAAGTGGCAGTGAAATATTTTATTTGTGACGGTATTTATTTAAAATAATTTATCTGTGTGAAAGATAGTCGTGGGGTGAAATCTTGGTCCCACTGAAGTTAATGGCAAAACATCCATTGACTTTAGTGAGGTCAAGATTTTACACTTGGATGTGTTTCTCCCCTCTCCCTGCCACCCCCCTACACACCTTGTTTTCACGCCTCAATTTTTTTAAGTTGTTTTCCTGAATTTGTCCTTTAAATATCTAATCATTTCCTTTACACAGGATGGCCAGCAGTGGAGCAGTATGTGTGATACTCTTGGTTCCAAATGTTATTTGATTGCAGAAGATGCATCCAAAAATATTTCTAAACTTCTAGAGGATCAAAATATAAATATACCAAAATGTAGTGGTCTGATAATAAAATACACAAATCAGACTAAGATATCTGACCTTACAGAACTTACCAGACTTCTCGATGGTGAGTGGCAGAAAAATCTTTTCAAGAATCTTATAACAAATACATAATATGGCTACACCTATGTAATCCATGAATATATATAATGTTGCACATTTAAATATAGCAGTTGACAGTTTAGGAAGTGCTTGTTAAAAGAAATTTAAAATTCATGGCTTGATTGCCAGCCATATGTATATAGGAGTTCATATATTCTGAAAATATTTAAGGAGTCCTTATAATATGTTCCAGTGCTTCAGATGCACCAGGGTGCATGTGCTCAATGTGAATGTATTTTCAAGCTAGGGCTAATGTTATATTCAGACACCAGAACTGAAACAACAAACAAAAACTGATGTGGAGGAAACTGAAATGTTTTCTGTTGTAGTTTGCTGTCATCCAACTCCAGTCCTTTCTTCTTCAAGCAGTGTCCCGTGGGTGCTCCACTGTAGGTGTTGGGCTTTTCCCGGTGCCACAGATTGGAGATCTTTTCCAGCCGTAGTGTGCCGGACCGCGCATGCGCGGAGAGTGGCTCATGGCTTTTCGCGCCGTTTGAGTGTGCATGGTTCCTCCTGACTGTCCTCAGCCACGGACGGACTGATCACTCTCTCGTGAACTCCTGTTTCATAGAGACACAGAGAGAGCTTGTTCTTAATTTTTATAGGGTATGTCTATACTACAACGTTAATTCGAACTAACTTAGTTCGAATTAGTTAATTCGAACTAAGCTAATTCAAACTAACGCGTCTAGAACTAAAAACTAGTTCGAATTAGCGTTTTGCTAATTCGAACTAGCAAGTCCACATTGAGTGGACCCTGAAAAGGGCTTAAGGATGGCCAGAAGCAGTGCCGGCAGGGCATGAGAGGAGGACTTAGAGCGTGGAGCTGCTGTCTCAGGCTAGCCAAGGGCTGCGCTTAAAGGGTCCCGACCCCCACCCTGGACAGACAGTTCTAAGGGGTGCCCCGCTTGCAAAGCAGTCCTGGCTTGGATTGCCCGGAGTACCCACACTGGGCACATCACATCACTCGGCCATCAGCCCGGCTGCACTTGCCGCAGGCTGTCATCTGGGGAGAGGGGACAATCGGGGGGCTGCAGGAGAGCTTCCACCCCCAGAAGCCCGCAGAGCCAGCCCAGTCCTCCCCATCGGGGGCTCGTACCCCATTCCTCCCTCACCTCCTTCCACTTACCCTTCCCTAGCCCCCCTTCTTATTGATGTACAAAATAAAGATAACGTTTCTTCCAACATTGACTCTGTCTTTATTGAACAAAACTGGGGGAGACTGGGAAAAGGAGGTGGGAGAGGGGAAGAGAAAGGCTGGGAGAGGGGAGGGCAACTAACATGATCAGGGGTTGGGAACAGGTCCCAGATGAAGAGAGGCTACAGAGACTGGGACTGTTCAGCTTAGAAAAGAGGAGATGGAGCGGGGACAGGATAGAGGTCTCTAAAAGCAAGGGTTGGGTGGAGAGGGTGCATTCAGAAAAGTTCTTCATGAGTTCCCCTAAAGAAGGACTATAGGACACCAAAGGAAAGGAATGGGTAGCAGGCTTGAAACTAGTAAGAGAAAGTTGTTGTTCTTCACAAAGCAAATAGTTAACCTGTGGAACTCCTTGCTGCAGGAGGCTGTGAAGGCTACAACTAGAACAGAGTTTAAAGGGAAGTGAGATCAAGTCATGGAGGTTGGGTCCATGGAGTAGTCTTAGCCAGGGGGTAGGAGTGGTGTCCCTGCCCAAAGTTTGTGGAAGGCTGGAGAGGGATGGCACGAGACAAATGGCTTGGTCACTGTCTTCGGTCCATCCCCTCCAGGGTCCCTAGGGTTGGTCGCTGTCGGCAGACAGGCTACTGGGCTAGATGGACCTTTGGTCTGACCCAGGACGGCCATTGTAAGCTCAGGGCTCAGGGTCGGGGGTCTCAGTGGACCCCCTTGATTTTCATGCACACCTGCTCCTGGGTGGCCAGGCTGGCAGCTCTCCTGCCCTAGCCGGCCACTTTCCTGTGTCTAGTGCGGAGATCGTGGACGAGGTCCACGATGTCCGCACTAGCCCAGGAAGGTGCCTGCCTCTTGCGGTCCAGGGCAAGCTCCCGGGAGCCACCAGCCTGGTCCCGGGAAGAGGGGGTGGGCTGGGGGACATCGGGTGGGTGGCTCTGTGCCGTGCCAGGTGCAGGGTCTGCTGGCTGGGTGCTGGCAGGCTTGCACCTGGCACGGGCACCGTAGCCAGCCTGTGCCCCTTTAAGGGGGCCGGGAGGGGGGCATAGAGTTTCCCTGGTGGTGGCCAGAGTGGCCACCAGGGAAACCTGGGGAGGGCTAGCCTCCCACTAGTTCGAATTAAGGGGCTACACACCCCTTAATTCGAACTAGTAAGTTCGAACTAGGCTTAATCCTCGTAAAATGAGGTTTTCCTAGTTCGAACTAAGTGCTCCGCTAGATCGATTCAAATTCGAACTAGCGGAGCGCTAGTGTAGCGGCTATGAATGTTAGTTCGAACTAACATTGTAGTGTAGACATACCCATATATAGTTAGAAGTTATAGTTATAGTTCTTAGTTACTAAAGACCTGCAGCCCCAAGCCCGGCAACCGAAGGGGCATGCAGAACAAACCAAGAAGACGAAGAAGAGACCATCTGCAGCGCGATCCCTTCCACCTTCACGGGTGAGTATTTGCGATAAGCCAGGGACCTCAGTGGCATCTGTCACATGCGGCGCTGCAGAGCCAAAAGACAGCCGAAGTAAGTCAGCTCCAAGCCCTTCTGTATCGGGATCCATGGTCTCAGCCATTCCCTCAGTCTCCAAACTGCCTCCAAGGACCTCCACAGCTCTGAGAACCTCTCCCGGTGCAGGACACTCCCCGGCACTGGCTCCGGCACTGAGCCGCTCCTCGGCACAGGAGCGCTCATTAGCACCGACGCATACTCTAGCACAACCGCGATTTCAGAGTTGCTCTTTGCCCCAAGCACATGCGGCACTGAGACGTTCCTCGCCTCCAAGGCAATCGGCACCAAGACCACTGGCGCACAAATGCTGTGTGACACATGAGTGCCCTTCGTCTCCTACAAGCTGGCTGGCACCGAGTCGATCATTGACGCCGAGGAGTCTTTTGCCTCCTTTACACTCGCTGACACTGAGACACCGATCACTGGTGAGGCATTCACCGGCGTCGAAGTGTCTCTATCTGCCGAGACGTTTTCCAGCACCGAGTCGCCCTTCAGCACCGGACCGATCGTCGTCACAGAGGCGTCTCTCTCTATCAAGGCGCTCACCGGCACCAAGATGTCCATCTCCTTTGAGACGCTGTCCAGAACCGAGGCGATCCTCTCCCTCCAAACGCCACTCGGGCCCATCACAATCGCCGGCAACGACATGCTCGACATCGGCCCACCCCTCGATACCGGAGGGCACTTCGGCACCATCTTCTTTGGTACCAGTGGAGATAATTCCTCATACAGCACTCTCCACTCCAACTTCCTCTCCACTGGAACAGTTGTTGGCATTACCTACCCATCACAGAACCAAGAAACTACTTTCTCTGTCACCAAACCCAGAATTCTCACCTGAAGTATGGTCACCATCCCCAGCGTACTCTAGGTACTCTCGTACTGGCCATGCTTCTCCACAATCAGGACAGCTCTACCGTCATGATCATCCGTCATCCAGCTACACCATCTATTATAGAGAGAGGACACGGTCTCTAAGATCACCCATGCTTTCGACCCATTCTGACGGATAGATGGTACCGGTGTTCTGCATCACCCTATCATCACCATAGGTTGTCGTCTCATCACCACCGGTCACCTTATGCGCACTCCCGTTCCTCTCTCACCGGGGAGCATCCTGCTCCTCCCCCATCTTCAAGACCACCAACTCCATCAGGGTCTCCTTCACACACTCGAGCCACACAACCATCTCTTTCCACTCGAGAGCCTGAACCTGATGGATCGCCTACGGACCAATCTTCCTCGTCCCCAGACGACGCAGTTTTTCAAGGAGACACCTCACCTTCGGATGACCTACACCAGTTTCAAGAGCTTTTTAAAAGAGTGGCAGAGAGCCAAAAGGTGCAAATGGGGGATGTGCAACAGAAACAACATCACCTTCTCCGTAATATCAAGCAGTCTCATCAGCCCAAAAATCTCATTGCTGTTAGGTGAAGCCATTCTAGAGATATCTGATGATATTTGGCAGTTGCCCGCAGATATCTGATGATATGTGGGCTGTTGCCCGCATCCACCCCGCCCACGAATAAAAAGACAGATAAAAAGTATTTCGTCCCTGCCAAATTTGGTATAATTGTTTCAGCACTTAACAGAGGCTAAACGGGACATCTTGAAGGCAGTAATTCAGGAAGGATATGCAGCCTCAAGAACAGCTTTACATATTGCCCTGGATACAGCCGACACTGCAGTGTGCACGACTGCTACATCGGTTGTTATGCGCAGGGCATCCTGGTTGCAGCAGTCGTCTGTCCCTAAGGACCAACTTTATCAAAAGTCGAGGATCTACCTTTCAACAGGCAACATCTCTTTTCTGATAAGATGGACCAATTCCTCCTCTCAGGGAAAGATTCCAGGACCACTTTAAAAATGTTGGGCATGTACACACCACCGTACTGCCGGAAACAATTCACTCCCTACCAAAAGCAAAGACCCCTTCTCTGGCAGCCTCCTCCATACAGGCCGCACGAACAACAAAGGAGTAGACAACACCAACAACAAAGACATCCACCACCTAAAGCGTCTACCCAACAGGGTAACATACAGCAGGTTGAGGGATTGTGAACCATTCCCACTATCTCTGGTCTGTGTGCTACAATGACAGTCTTCCACCACCGCTTGAGACCATATCTCCATCAATGGGCCTACATCACCAACGACAAATGGGTCCTTCAAACAATTAGGCTTGGTTATACCATTCCATTCATGCCGTTGCCTTCCCCCATCACCCCTGCCCTGTCCCTTTCAAGGGACCCATCTCACGAGTCCTTGCTCAGGCAAGAGGTTACTCAGACCATTGGTGCGATAGAGGCTCTTCCAAACGAGTTCAAGGGCAGAGGGTTTTACTCCCGATATTTCTTAATGGAAAAAAAATCGGGGGGATGGAGATTTCTGCAGTCTCAACTGTTACCTGTGAAAACAACGATTCTGAATGGTTACCCTGGCTACAATCATCCCAGCACTTCAGAACGGGGACTGGTTCACATCCCTCGATCTCCAAGACGCATATTTTCACATTGCTATTCATCCGGCACACAGGAGATTCTTACGCTTCCAAATTGGCACAGACCATTTCCAGTACAAGGTCCTGCCGTTTGGTCTCTCGTCGGCTCCACAGGTTTTCTCCAAGACCCTTGCCGTAGTGACTACATATCTTCGTCGTCTACACATTATGATTTTTCTGTACCTCGATGACTGCCTAATCAGAGCTCAATCATTGCAGGAAGCACACCATGCTACAGATACCACACACATAGTCTTTGAAGTGCTGGTTCTCATTCTCAATATCCTGAAGTCGTCCTTGGAGAACCAATCAATACAATTCATCGGAGTTCATCTCGACTCTACACACGAGCGAGCTTTCTTGCCAACAGAAAGGTTCCAGGCAATACAGGATTTGATCCAGATTTTGCTCATCAGTCCAACGGTTCCCATACTACGGTGTCTACAACTCATGGGACACATGGCTTCCACGATGTATGTAGTCAAACATGCAAGGTTATGTTTTCGCTCCCTTCAACATTGGATGGCAAGGGTATGCCCCCCAAACGTCCGTGACGTACATATGAAAGTAACGATTCCCACCCACATCAAAGCGTCACTAGCTTGGTGGACCGTTCCAGGCAATCTAATGTTGGGTGTACCCTTTCATCGCCCACAGTCGTCAGCACAGCTTACAACCGATGCGTCACTCATTGGATGAGGCGCTCACCTTGGGCACGAGCAAGTACAAGACCTATGGACTCCTGACGAATCGTTGATGCACATCAACTTTCTGGAACTCAGGGCAGTGTACAAAGCCTGCCAACATTTCCTTCCCATTATTCAAGGGCAAGTCACATTATTCAAGGGAATCCTCACCGACAATATGACGACCGTTTATTATATAAACAAGTAAGGTGGAGCCAGATCCCCACTCCTTGTGCGCAGAAGCGGTACATCTATGGAATCTGTGCAACAATCACAATGTCTCTCTAATTGCAGAATATCTCCCGGGCCAGCACAATGTCACAGCCGATTCCCTGAGCAGACATTTTTCTCTCAAGCACGAGTGGGAATTACATCCCAAAGTGCTTTCTGCGATATTTCAATGTTGGGGATTTCCGTCAGTAGACCTATATGCCACTCACCATAACGCGAAATGTCCTCAGTATTGCTCAAGAGCGGGAATTGGGCGAGGTTTGAAAGGGGAAGCTTTCCTATACAACTGAGGACGTCACCTGCTATATGGGTTCCCTCCCATACCTTTGATAACCAGGGTCGTGGAGAAAATTATCCGAGAGGGAGCCACAGTGATCCTAATAGCCCCCTCTTGGTAACGGCAAATATGGTAGCCTTACCTTCATCGTATGTCGATATGTTCTCCATATCCTTTACTGATACAACATGATCTTCTTTCACAGAATCATCGCTCCCTACTCCATCCGCAGGTAGACCATCTCACACTGATAGCGTGGTACCTAGTTGGTTCCAACAGTCAGAAATAGCATGTTCGCAATCTGTCAAACACATATTACAAAATAGTAGAAAATTATCTACGCGAACTACTTACCTCTCAAAATGGTCTCGCTTCTCGTCATGGTGTTTCCAAATGGGCCTGAACCCAACTTCTGCACCCATACAGTGCTTCGTAGACTACCTGGTGCATCTCAAGAATTCTGGCCTTACCTGCGCTTCCATTAAAGTACATGTCGCCGCAATAACCGCCTTTCACCAACCTGTTGAGGGATACTCCGTATTCTCCCATCCAATAATGAAAAGGTTCCTGAAAGGAATGGCCAACTTGTATCCACATTATACCCAACCTGAAGGACCCTTGGGATCTCGAAATGGTTCTGAATGCTTTGACGAGTAAACCTTTTGAGCCATTAGCGATGTGCAACCTCCATAACCTATCCATGAAGGTCATTTTCTTGCTAGCAATTACCTCCGCAAGGAGAGTCAGCAAATTAGCTGCTCTATCAGCCTCACCTCCCTATACAATATTCACGCACCAAGGAGTAATATTGCGACCACAGCCGCGTTTTCTCCCCAAACTGAACTCCCGTTTTCAAATCAACGAGCCTATAGTTTTGCCTATCTTCCACCCTAAACCACACCCTTCGCCCGAACATGCGCGCCTACACACTTGGGATGTCAGATGAGCGCTGGCCTTCTATATCGAAAGAACCAGACCCTTTTGAAACGTGGACTCACTACTAACATCAATAGCGGAATGCTCTAAGGGCCGTCCATTGTCTGCACAACGCATCTCCTCCATTATTATGCAGTGTATAAGGAGTTGCTATAACCTGCGAAACAAACCACTGCTGTCGACATTGAGGGCCCACTCGACTCGGGCTGTTGCAACGTCCACTGCTTTCCTCAAGGGAGTTCCATTGAGAGATATTTGTAGGGCTGCCACGTGGTCTTCCAACCTTTGCTACAAATTATGCCATCCCCAATCTCCTAATACCAGATTCAGCGGTGGCGTCAGCAATGTTATCCATGGTTACGGCACATTAGCTCCGAACCCGCCTCCATTCGCGAGCTACTGCTGTACATTTCACCTACAGTGGAACACTCACAGGACACAGCTCGAAGTAGTACCGTATATTCCGGCGTACAAGACGACCTCTGATGTTAAAAACCATCCCCCAAAAATCGGGGGTCGTCTTGTACGCCGGGTATACATCCCAGGCGCGCCTGGGATGCCCCACCGCCAGAGCCCCTCCGCGGCTTTGAAAGCCTCGGGGGAAGCCGGCGGGGGGGGCATCCCAGGCGCGCCTGGGCTGCTCCCCCGCCGGAGCCCCTCCGCGGCTTTGAAAGCCTCGGGGGAAGCCGGCGGGGGGGCATCCCAGGCGCGCCTGGGCTGCTCCCCCGCCGGAGCCCCTCCGCGGCTTTGAAAGCCTCGGGGGAAGCCGGCGGGGGGGCATCCCAGGCCTGGGATGCCCCCCCGCCGGCTTCCCCCGAGGCTTTCAAAGCTGCTGCGGCTTTGCTCCCGGTGCCTCTGGTCTGCTGGGGACCATCTCCAGCAGACCAGGGACACCGGGAGCAAAGGAGGCGGAGGGGCGCTGGGGTATAAGATGAAACCCTATCTTTTAATTAAAAAGATAGGGGGTCGTCTTATACGCCCAGTCGCCCTATACGCCGGAAAATACGGTAGTAGTTACGCACCTTGTGCAGTAACGATGGTTCTTCGAAATGCGTGTCCTGTGGGTGCTCCACGACCCGCCCACCTCTCCTGTTCAGAGTTTCTCTATTTTATGGTTTTCAGATCAAGAGGCAGGAGGAACTGGTGGGAACCAGACCACGCGCATTCGAATGGCGCGAAAAGCCACGAGCTGCACTCCGCACATGCGCAGTCTGGCAGACTAAGGCTGGAAAAGTTCTCCGATCTGCTGTGTCTGGACAAGTTGGAGCACCCACGGGACACGCATCTCGAAGAACCATTGTTACTGCACAAGGTGAGTAACTTCTTTTTCACAGTCCTTTTCGCTAGTCCAAGGCCACTCGTGCGCCAAGAGGGAAGGGAGACCTGGGCCCTCCCTCACTCCAGGTCTCAGCCCAGTACCTTAAGAACAGGGAATCCTCACACATGTGCGTACCGCAGCCTCCGAGCATGCCCAGCCAAGTGCCGTTTCAGTGCGGGGAGCGGGGCTTTCCCTTTCAAACCCTACCACCCCGTCACATTTCCATAAACAAACAAAACTAGTTTGGTCCACTAATGTAGCTTAGTCAGATAAATGAATGATTCTCTGTTATTGATCCATGGTGATTACTATATGTAATACTTGTGGGAGTCTACATCTGTGAATGTTATTTTGTTCTTTAAATATTTCCAAAGACTTTATTGATGAATACATTTTTATATATGTAACTGTTACTCTCCTATCCAAAATAAAGCAAATTAAGAAAAAAATCTCTCATCTTTGGGATTTATATCACACAAGTTGGAAAGGCTGCTTTTCATAGTTAACAGGAATCATTTCTGCTATGCTAGAGAAAACATTTAGAATTAGAATACACAACCTAGAACTTTATACTTTTATCCCTAAAGAATAGCCAGAATGATCAGCATGGTCTGCATTATTATAAAAATTAGGGGGCACATGTTGGGCATGACCTTAGCCATGCTGAAAGAAAAAAAAAGTTTTAAGATAAAAGGAGCTATAATAAAAATGAGGGTTGTCAATCCCAGTTAACTCACATAATTTACTCAAAAATTAATCGCAATTAATCAGTTCTAATTGCATAGTTAAATAACAGAATATCAGTTGTATAGTGCTCACTTTATATTACTTTTATTACAAGTATTTGCACTGTAAAAACAAAAAATATAGTATTTTAATTCATCTCATACAAGAACTATATCATGAAAGCACAACTTTAACTGTAGAATTTTTTTGTTATAGTGTTATAGTGCACTATAGGGCATGCTCTGAGGCCGCGGCATGCACATGTGTGGGGATCCCCTGTTCTTAAGGTACTGGGCTGAGACCTGGAGTGAGGGAGGGCCCAGGTCTCCCTTCCCTCTTGGTGCACGAGTGGCCTTGGACTAGCGAAAAGGACTGTGAAAAAGAAGTTACTCACCTTGTGCAGTAACATAACTGCACTCAGAAACAAAACCATGTTCCAAGTCCACTCCGTCCTACTTCTTGTTCAGCCAGTCACTATAAGAAGCAAATTAGTTTACATTTATGTCACCTGAAAGTACAAACAGGTATTTACATGTCATATACGCTAAACATTCATATACCCCGTCATGCATTGACCACCATTCCAGAGGACATGTGTCCATGCTGATGAGGTTCATTAGAAAAATAATGTGTTAGTTAAATTTGTGAATGAACTCCGTGGAGAATTGTATACCGCTTATGCTGTTTTACCTGCATTCTGCCATGTATTTCATGTTATATCAGTCTCGGCTGATGATCCAGCACGTGTTTATTATAAGAACATTTTCACTGCAGTTTTGATGACATGCAAATGTACAAATGTGATATTTCTAAAGATAGCTACAGCACTTGATCCAAAGTTTAAGAATCTGAAGTGCCTTCCAGAATCAGAGGGATGAGCTACTGAGCATGGTTTCAGAAGTCTTAAGAGCAACACTCATGCAGACATTAAAGAACTCAAATGACCAAAAAAATAAAATCCCTTTTTTGCTGGTGGCATCTGGTTAACATGATGGAATTGAACATGTGTTGGTCTGGACTGTTTTGGATCATTATCAAGCAGAAGCCATCATCAGCCTGGATGCATATCCTCTGGAATGATGGTTAACGCATGAAGGGACACGTGGCTCTTTAGTGATCTGGCACATAAATATCTTGCTTGCAATGTTATGAAAATGCCTGTTCTCACTTTCAAGTGACATTGTAAGCAAGAAGCAGGATATCCAAAATATACAGTAATTTTCAATTGGTATTTTATTGTTTAAGAGTGCGATTAATCACCATTTTTTAAATTGCTTGAGAGCCCTAAAATGCAGACGGTATTGCAACAATTAAATTGATATTTGCGTACCTTTATAACAGAGAATTTAACTAATCTTTCCCCTGTTTGTATTTAACCTCAGAGAGCCATGTTTGTAAAAAATATATAAAATATTACTAATAAAGGCTAAAATATTATATTATATAGGTCAAAGACATATTGCCATATTAGGAACTTCAGCTGGAGAATCTTCTGATGATAGTCTTGTGGATCTGGTATGTATTGAAAATTGTTCAGTTTCAGAATTGCTAAACCATTGTTTTTATCATGAACTGGTATTTAGGAGAAAAACTGTATTTGAGAAAAGCATATAATTTATTAAATGGATTTATTCCCTAGAAAAATCACCTTTTACGGAGTTAATCTTTGAACTTTTATTTTTTTCTAAAAGCAAGAAAATTGCCAAAACAGGATAAAAAGAACCTACTTAAAAGTATGTGTTCTCCATTTGCATATGTTGTTCTGTAAAGATGCAGATGAATTACTAAATTATTCTTGAGTATTAATAACAATTTTTCATAGTAAGTCTTAGCTCTGTTAGTCTGTTTATATTGACATTGCATTTGCAAATTTAATTTCCTATGACCGTGATAATTAGTGTGCAACTCCAACTACATCTTTACTTAAAGGAAGATTTTATTTCAACATAGATAAGAAGATTTTATTTCCACATAGATAAGAAGTACTGTTGAGAGTAAGGTTTACTTTAGGATATCAAATTAAATAACTGTGAAGAAAATTATTTAACTTCTAAACTGTGGAATTTTAAAATATTCATTTTGTTGCCCTAAGGCTGTTGGCCTGGGTGCCAGGTTTATCAAGTTGGGAGGTCTTTCCCGTGGAGAGAGAGTGACCAAATACAACCGCCTTCTTGCTATAGAGGAAGAACTAGCCAAGAACGGAATACTGTGTATGAGCTTCTTTCTTACTTGTTTTCAGCATGCAATGAATAAGAGAACAAAGATTGGAGGAGGAATGATTGAAACTGCTCCACAGGAGGGAAGGGGAATGAAAAGACTATAAATAAGCAGCAACAAAAAACTAGGATGGCACTTGCCACAACGTATATTGTTGTTCTAATGGATTATCTGTTTACCTGAATGTTAAAAAGGTCCCATTCTTGAGGGATAACCTACATCACATTTTTCAGCAGAATTAATTGGGTAGAATCTGTAAGCCCATGTTGGCAAAAATAAGATAAACATTTCAATTAAATTCAGATGAAGGTTTCTCCACACAAATTTTAGCCAAAAGCAGATGCTTTTGCAAAGCTTCAGTTTATATCCCATTTCACAGTAATATTCTTTACAAAAAACTAAGCTAAGAACGTTCATGTTGCATGAGGAAGCACTCAGAATCAGGAAACTCTAATGTTAAGGATACATGTGCAACCTTAGCTGTGCTCCTTGTATGTACCAGGATGCATGATGTGGCCTGCATCTTCTCTCATGCCACTTTTATGCTAGTATAACGTCACTATCAGTGGAGTCTTGATTTATACTTGTGTAACAGAGGAAAAAAGACCTATTATTTCTTGAATATCTCAGTTTTTTCACACTTTATATTCACATGTGCAGCATGTAGTATATTTCCATTCTTTTATACTTACACTAACTGTAGATTTTTCTTATAGTCTAAGGGTAAGTCTACATTGCGCTTTCTTGCTCAAGAACATATGCAAATGAGGCATGGTGATGATGAATATCACTATGCCTCATTTGCATACTTAATGAGCTACCATTTTGCACAAGGGGCTTTTGCACAAGCAGCAATCTACACTGCTCCTTCTTGCGCAAAACCCCCCTCTTGTGCAAGAGCCATTCTGTCCTGAAAATAATAAGAAAGTGCAATGTAGATGTAGCCTAAGATGATAACTGTCAGTAACCATATACTCTACATCAGTGTTTCTCATACTGTGCTCCATGGAGCGCCAGGGCTCCGCAAGGTTGACAAACTGGAAACATCGATAGGTACAACACAATCAGTGGACCACCGGGGCTCCGCATACATTTTTACACATGTATAGGGCTCCAGAGCCCAAAATGTTCCTTACAAAAGTAATAGCCCTCCTTATATTCAATTCAGAGGGTGAGGGAGTTCAAGGAACACTGTTAATGTAAATGGGGGGGATAAAATGTTTAACACCCCTTCACATTCTTAAAAAAATACATGACTTGCTTTCCCCAACATCATTACTTCTCACATTGGACTTAGTTGGGACTATACAAAAATAAAAACAGTTTACATAAGTAAAAATTACAACAACAGAAATATAGTAATATAATAGCCTAAATATAAGTTGGCCATGTCCCTTTTACTAGGAAAGGAACTTACTTGAACATGCATGAATCTTTCTTATGTAGATTTCAAATGATAGAGCAGATAACTACAGCAGTGTAAACTTAACTGGCATTTAAGTAAATGCATTATTTTAGTACACTAAAGATGCCAAGCATTGACAAATGTTTAAAAATACACCCCAAACTTTAGCACTTTGTTGCAGGTAACACTGCTCTAGCAGTAATAAACCCCAGTAGCAAAATCACCATCACTCACCAATTACTCCCATCTCTACATAGATCAGAGAGAAGGGAGCGACCTGTCAACATGCCCTGAAAGTTAAACTAGGGCTGCTATGGACCCAGGTTCTGATCCAATATTGCAACCAAGAGTGTATGGGGTGAGCTGCTACATCTGCATTTAGCTCCATTAGGCTCTAAGGGCCAGACTGTTAAAAATATTTAGGCACCTAAAGATGCAGATAGTTGTCTAGTGGGATTTTCAAAAGTGCAAAGGGCATCTGGGAGTTAGATGCCACTTTTGATATTTCATTAGGCACCTGTCAGCATCTCTAGGTGTCTTAATATCTTTAACAGTCTAGCATAGCTGCTCTGTCAATTGCAGATTAGGACCATGGGAAATAGTGAGATTATTAATATTAAAATTATAAATGTACCTAAAATTAAACATAATACATGCATCACTTAGGATTATATTTTAAAAATCTAGTGTAATATTTACAAGTTTGTTTGAAACAATCATACTTTTTTTTCCCACTGCAGGTTCAGGAGAAAACCATGAATTTGTTGATTTTGCTGAAGAAGCACAAACAGTGGAAGAACTTTTCAATGCATTCCCTCCCATAGAGCAGGGCCCCTGGCCTTCACAGCACTCTCAGTCTGTGCTGGCCCAGGACCAGCACTCTGTTTCCTCACATAGTAGTGCCCCACACCTCAACGAGGCTTCTAAAATGGACCCATAAGTGTTTCCTTACTGACAGTTTGGCACTACGATATCATCAGGGGTTTAGTCCTGCAAGGTGCTGAGAGTCCTCAGTTCTCATTAAAGTTTATAGGAGTTGAGGGTGCTCAGCACCACTTATGCTTAGATCCTACATTTGGAATTGTGAGGCTCTGACGATGCCATTAGTTTTGCGAGGAGGGAATAAATTCTTGTATGGAACCATACTAAAGTTTCCACTTGAGTACAAGGGATGTCCCCTCAAGTGTATACAATAAGGCGAAAGCCCTAGTGAATTCTCATGGTGGATGAATCATCAGTTGCTTGATTGCCATTAATTCTACCTTGTTACAGCTGCCTGCCAATAAACTATTTTTAAATGCCTGAAATTCAACGATTACTTTGTTTTCATTCATACCCTATCTTGGTCCTGGTTTTGTACCTGGGCATTCGTCTCCAATTTTGCTGTATCTGTACCATCTTGTACTTAGCTCTGACATGCCGTGTATCTTTCCCAGACTGAAAAAGAGCTCTGCGTAAGTTCAAAAAGTTGTCTGTCTTACCAACAGAAGTGGGTTCAATAGGTATTACTTCACTCGCTCTGTCTCTAGAACTGTTACAAGACACTGTAGCACAGGTTGGACCTCCCTAGTAGCATAATCAGGGCCTGACTGATCCTGGATGAAAGATTTACCAGAATAGGAGTGGTCATTTCTGGCCACCCTGCTGCTAGCCCTATCTCCCTCACTGGGCTTCCTTAATCCCTCCCCAGTCCAGCTAAGCCACCACCATCCCCACATAGCCCAGCTGAACCGCATGCTCGCTCCTGCCCCTCTCCCGGCAGCCCAGCAGAGCCATGTGCTGGCTCCCACTCATCCCAGCCCAGTTGAGCTATATGCCCACCTCCCCCCCGCAACCCAGCTTGGCCATGCATTTCCCCCCCTCAGCATTGGGCCCTCTACTCCCTGCAGCGCACCAGAACACTCTGATCCTGGAACATCTGTGGTCCTCCTGGACCACAGATGTTGCTGGACCAGAGAGTTTCACTTTATAGAGGTGCAACCTGTACTAAAGTCTTTGTGTATATTTTAATCTCGGAAAATTTGCAACACAAAATAATCATACACAATAAGTGGTTTGCTATTTTAGATATTCCACAACATTTATCTGAAGATACTTTGGATGGGATTTTCAAAAACTGTCCAACACTGGCCAATCTCTGCTTCCTGTGGACCACTGATTTCAGTGGAAACAAAATTTGGATAGTAGTGAAAAGTTTTGAAAATCTTACTCTACATGTCTAAACCAAGATTTTGGAGGACTGAATGGCATTAGCGTTATTTTCTCTAATTTCTGTATAACTATATTTACTTTTTAAACAATAAGTGTCTACTCATTTTAAAATAATGCTTAAGCTTTATATATAAGAACAAACAACTAAGGACAATTTATGAAAAAAAGAAACTTGACTGTTCAGCATTTCATCATACAACACCTCTGATTAGCCTGATATACATCAGGAATTTATTCTAACAATTGATGACAAGGGTAAATCCCAAGTGTAGACAAAAAGAGCTGCACTTTGCACAGGTAAAAGAAGTAACACCATTTTCAAGAAGGAAATAACAATATCAAGATTTCACAATGTCTGGGAAACTGTCAGTAATATTTTAATAAGCTAGAGTAAAAAGAAATAATTTACATCAGTGTAACAGAAACAGTTTACATGAAAGAAATATTTTTTTTAAAAAAAATCTTGTTTTAGGACAGCTTGCAGTTAACATACACATCAGTAATAATAACTTGAGGAAAAATACATTTATAAAATTTTACATTTTAAATTTAGTGTAAGCAAACAGATATCAAAGTGTAAAATTAACTATTAGAAAAAAAAACCCTCACAGAACTGTAGATATACAATAAAATGACAAATTTCCCCAAATTTAGGAAATACATTTAGTTGACTAATTAGATCAACCAAGATTTGCTTAGCAAACATGCTCCACCCCAAAAAGGCACAACTACCACATTCATGACTATCATTTTCTTTCTAAAAGAGAAGCACCAGACAGATCCATGCAAAGCCAAGCTAACAAACTGAACACATTCATTCAATAGTTAAAATACCACCACTATTTCTTATGGACATAAAAAAAAATCTAATAGTGCATTCAAGTACATCACCACTCAACATCAGTAACACCAATCTTCAGTTTAAGTTAAAAAACAAATCCCTGATTACATTTGCCTTATTCAATGTAATAGACAACTAGTGTGAAATATTGGTCTGATTTTTAAAATTTTCTATGGAATGGGGATTGGTAGTGAAAGGTAAGTTGTGTGCCCATCACTCTTTATGTTCATTAGAAAGGAAGGCTGTGATGATAAAATGTGGTATTTGTTTTATCCCATAACACAACTCATGTCACCACAGTAAAGAGCTTACAAGGATCACGTTGTAAGTTTGTATGTGAGTAATATTGGATCTGCTGTTGAAGTCAATGGGAGCGGAGGGCAGCTCAATTGCAAAATGACAAAGAGCCCTGATCCTGAATTTACTTCACAGGAGTCCAGTAGCCCACTAGAGGCTGCAACCAACTTCAAATCTCCATTGTGCTGGGTGCTATCCATGCTCGGAAGAGCTTACAATCTAAACAGTGATGATAGACAAAAGTTGAGAGAACAAGATGGGAAACTGAGGCACGGAGAAATTAAGTGATTTGCTCAACAACATATAGGAGGACCATCCCTTGCCCTCAGCTCAAAAGGATTTACGTTTACTTCAGCGGGAGTTGGCTCATTAAAATCAGACTATAATGGACTCTTATGCATAAGGATTATTTGCATGTGTAATGATGTACAGGAATGGATTGTCAGACTCCAATCCAGTAACGTGTGAGTGGAAATGTGCATGTAGGCACAGTTTTGCAGGTTAGGGCCTTGTTCATTATCTTCCTATTCACACTCTAGTGAGGGCCTCAATCCACTGGAGTCAAGAATCTTTCCACTGATTTCAATGGGAGTGTGATCAGAACGTAACAAGTTTCAATTCCCACAGGCCAAAGAAGCATCAGTTTGGCATTCTATATGTTGGAACAGTTACCAAAACAGTTGGTACCAAACTGTCACACCGCATTGCCTATTTTCACTGCTAATGTCAACCAGTTACTGAAGAAACCACTTCATGTTTGTGCTTTAAAACTATTTACAATAGCCCATGTGGAGATGTTAGTGAGGAGAAGATCAGTGGGAGTCCTGTATCAAACAGGCATAAAAAAAAAAAATTTAAGGCAGTGTTTAAAACTGATTTTTATTGACATTATCCAGTGTAAATGAGGAAGAATTCTTCTTTGTGTTTACACTAAAGAAGGGATTTTTTTTTTTTATAAAGTTGAAAAATTGTGAGTGATCTATTATCTAGGAAAATACACATAGGAGACCAAAATTAAAATGGATTTTGAGTTGTGTATAGTTATGTTACCTACAAAGGCAAATAACAGAATTGCATACAATAGGCCATTCCAGTAAACTATTACTGAATATAGTTCCGAGTGCAGAATGTAGACCTTGCCAATTCACCTAAGCAGCCAATTCACTATCAGTCTTTTAGCATCACAATTAGCAATTAGAACTGTCTGAGTCTTTTGTTTTGTCAACACTAGTTTCTTCATATAATTGTTTGGTTTTTTCTTCTTTCATCTTGTGTTGATTTATAATATTTTCAGGCATCTTGTCTTTCGTTTGTGCTTCACTGGTGGAAATAAGATCTAAAACTACAATGGACTCTGCTTGATTTTCACTGCTGATCGCTTTTCTTGCAAATCCCAAGTAACTAGGTGACCTGGAAAGAAAAATAGAATAAATAAATCGACAGATAAAAGAAATTATCACCACATTTATGAGCAGAAATGTATTTAAATTATTAACAGCATGAATGACCAAGACAGTTGCATGGTATAGGCAATTTCACAGCAGTATAATAATCAGTTCATAGTGTATTTGTAGTATATTAAGAAGTAAACCAGGAAAAATTAAGTTACATAGCAACAAACAAGGATGTTCAGACTATGAAGGAAAAAGTAGTTTTTAAGTGGCATTCTCTTTTCTGTGATTTTTCTACACAATTCATAGCTGGACCCCAGGTTTCAGATTCCAAACGTCAGCCAAGGAGGTGGCAGTAAATAAAACTCAGGATGTTCATACCACAATACTGTAACAAAGTAGAAAAAAACCTGGATTCTTGTCCACATCTGCATTTTGCACCCTTGAAGAGGATGAACAGAACCTCTGATGTCCCTCTGCCCCATGCAAGAGAGGTAGGCTTAGGTTGTCAGATTTTAAACTGTGCTCACACTCTGCATCACTCTCAATGCAAGGCACTTTTGAAACTCCAGGCACAAGAAATTCACTAATATGCAGAGGGTAATAGCACTATATTCAGATTGTTTGCAGTGGGGAGATCCTTAAAGGAGAAAGATCGTTGTGTTTACTTGCCTAGTGAGACAGCCACAAAGCAAACTATAAGTCTCAGGCCTGGTTTACACTGAGAGTTTAGGTTGAACTTAGCAATGTTAGGTTGATTTTCTAACCAAGGAGGCCTTATCGCCAATCCTGTTCCATCTACTTTAAGGGCCATTAAAGGAGAATTTCAGGACTCTTGTTTTTCACAGGAAGTAACAGTAAATTCAACCTTGCATGGTCGACTTTGGGATAGTGGAGGCGCAACACTGTGAAAGCTGATGTTCTTGGCCTACAGGTATCCTGCTGTGACCATTCTGGCCAGGACTTTCAACAACTCTGCTGTTCTCCACATGCACAAGAAAGCCATGGGAACATGTGAATTTAATTTCCTGTGTGGACAGCATGGTGAGCAGACATCAGAGTAGGGAGCACACCTCAGCAACACACCTGACTATGAATGCTCAGGGTCACACACGAGCACCAGCATGGAACATGCAGGAGAGGAATCTGCTCTCACAGAACTATGAACCAGCAAAAGAACTGCAGATATCTATGCATAAAGGAGGAGAAAGGACACAAAAGGGATGCCCAGCAGTTTCAAGAAAGATGTGGAGAAATTGGAAAGGGTACAGAGAAGAGCGACAAGAATGATTAAAGGTTTAGAGAACATGACCTATGAAGCCAGGCTTCATGAACTGGGCTTGTTTAGTTTGGAAAAAAAGAAGATTAAGGGGGGACATGAGAGCGGTTTTCAAATATCTAAAAGGGTGTCACAAGGGAGGAAGGAGAAAATTTGTTCCTCTTGGTTTCTGAGGATAGGACAAGGAGTAATGGGCTTAAAGTGCAGCAGGGGAGGTTTAGATTGGACATTAGGAAAAAATTCCTAACTGTCAGGGTGGTCAAATATTGGAATAAATTGCCAAGGGAGGTGGTGGAATCTCCCTCTCTGGAGATATTTAAGAACAGGTTAGATAGACATCTGTCAGGGATGGTGTAGACGGAGCTTGGTCCTGCCTTGAGGGCGGGGGGCTGGACTCGATGACCTCTCGAGGTCCCTTCCAGTCCTATTATTCTATGATTTAAGCAGTTAACCAGTTGAATGTAACAATTAACCGATTAACAGGATTTTACATCCCTACAAGACAACACATCTCCTGTAAAGTCTGTCCTTCACGTTTCCTTACAGACCCCACTGTCAATTTCCCCACTCCAAATTGACCCTGGCCCCTACAAGTACTGCTTACGGAAAACTTCCGCGCCGGTGCATGAGGCAGGCACACACCTCGATACTGAACAGACACGAGCAAGTGCTTGAAGAGGAAGAGTATGTTCACAGCCTCCCACGATTTGCCCTCATTCCAGCGGACCCTGGATATACTCCAGACTGAGGCCCACCACAGTTATCATGATTGCCATAACACTTTGCTGCGGAACAGGTTCCAAAATGGATTCCATGCTTACTAGGGATGTTCGATATTGTGTAATTGTATAGTCATGTAACCGCATGAAATCTTAGCTGTTATATGACTATTCGATAGTCTTGGGGGAGGGAGTCGGGGACAGAGCTGGCAGCCAGTGCACTCCCGGCCTGCTTCAGGGAGTCCCCTGCCACACTGCCTCTGTATCAGAGACAGCAGCGCAGAGTGGAAAGCTGCCAGGAGAGCAAGTTTAAAAACTAGACCCCCTATGCACAAGGGCTGCTGCTGCAGAATAGCCTCTGATTGCAGGCCAAAGCTCACCAAAGACAGGCTGCTCCATGAGATCCCCATAGACAGGGGCTGCAGAACAGCCTCTGTCCATGTTTGCAGCAGCTTACCCTGCCCTCCCCTCCAGTGCTGTAGAGGCAGTAGAGGGGTTGGTAGGCGACATTGCGGAGCTGGTGCTAGGGGAAACCGGTTCCTACCTACCCAACCTCACTGCCTCTGTAGGAAGCAGCGGAGGGATGGGGGTGGGGAGCGCATATGGGTCTGTGGAGCCAGCATGTGCAGGGAGCCTGCTTGAAAGCTGGCTTCCCACACGTATTGGCTCCAGCCTGCCCCTCTTACCCTCTGTGCTGCTGCCTCTCTATCAGGGTGCAGGCTTAAAGCCAGCTCCTCACAGGCACCATTGCTGCTTCGAATACAGAGGCAGCAAGGGGGCGGGGGAATGTGTAGCTGATCAGATTAATTAGTTGACTACACGTTGACATCCCTAAAGCTTACCTTGCTATGGCATCTGCACAGATAACTGGGGGGAGGGAGGAAGGTGCAAAAAGACTGTTATCGGAGTCTTTCCAACAGGGAGGGAGAGTAGGAGACAAGTGCATTATGGTGACATGTACCCAGACTCTCACAATGCAAAGGGGCAGCAAGAACTGTAGGGACAGCTATCCACAGTGAATCTCTCAGAAAGTCGATGGCAGTCACCTGACTGGGACCACAATACATTGACGTACATCACATTCTTGTCCACTGTGGGGACATGTGCCTTCTATTTTACAAAACCAATCTTAAGTTTGACCTTATAGCTCAACATATATTAGGCCTCAGAGGAGAAGCCGTGTTAGTCTGTATCTAAAAACAATGAGGAGTCCTGTGGCACCTTAAAGACTAAAGGATTTATTTGTGTTTAAGCTTTTGTGGGTAAAAACCACTTCAGACGCATTTGAGAAAGTGGGTTTTATCCATGAAAGCTTGTGCCCAAATAAATCTGTTAGTCTTTCAGGTGCCACAGGACACCTCATTGTTTGTAAGGTCTTCGCTACGGTAAGGAGTTTTGCACTGGTACAGCTACATGAGTGCAACCCCTGAGGGTGACTTTAGGCTTAAATAAAGATCTTAACTAAATTAATGAGCTACAAAGCCAATTTCCCCACTTTTGATATTTGCATCTCCACATCCATTCTGACTTAATCAGCTTCATTAACATTGTTCCTACAATTGACAGGTAACTTCTTTTGCTGTTACGCATACCCCAAATTCTGTACTTTCCATTACAACTCATTTGATGAAGTGAGTTATACTCATGAAAGCTCATGACTTAATAAATTTGTGGCACTCTAAGGTGCCACAGGACTGCTCGATGAACTGTACCGGTGTAGAACAGGGCAAGCATTACTATGGCTTAGCCTAAAGGCGACGAAAGAAGGGGCTTCTCTGGAGCAGCTACATCCTTTTAGAAGACAAGCATGTACAGTTTCCTAGTTCAGCAAATGAAACTCAACTCAAGTGATGAGATTTCATGGACTCCCACCTGACTGACAGAGGTAGTAAATCCTGCAACATGAACTTATGCAAGTTAAGTCACAGAAATAGAAAGCTGCACTGAAGGTTTGTATTCTACATCCTAAAAGTGAAATTTCTCATCTGGTTTATGCAAAAGAGCGATATTTTGCATCTACATTTCAAATGGCACATCGCTGCTGTATTTAGTGAAATTCCACGTTCAAGTGCCCTTCACAAGTATCATATGCAATGTAACAACTTCAGAACAAATTAATTAATTCTGAAACTGGCACTAATTGATGCAGTTGCAGACAATGCGGAATACGATCAAAACACACAAAATTAACAGAAAATAACACTTATTTTATGCAAATTCTGCCTCACTCAAGCTTATTTTTGCTGCAAATACAAGGTGGGATATTTTGAGCATTATAGTAAATGAAACTTTTCAAAGCAGTGTAACTACAAGAGGGTTATTTTAGAAAGTGCTACCTCTGAAAAGCTGATTGCCCAACACTATAAAAATGGTCAAAGCCATAAATGCCACGTTCATTTTTATTTCACTTTGGAGGTAACTATCTTTCAAATCTCAACAGCTGGACTATTTAATACAATCTGGTGAATCAAAGTATAATTCTTCACTGGGCTCACAGCGGGGAGTCTGCATTAGTGTGTGGCAGCCATCCAACAACTGATGCACAGCCAAACACTCTGAAGTCTGTTTCACTTACAATAAAAATGGATAAAACTGCAATCATATTTACCACCTTCAAGTACTGAAAAATGAAAGATTTAAATCTGTCGATATAAAATAGTTTAATGGAGAAATCCGGTGATTAAATACAATGTTACACTTCTTGGTGTAAAAGAATTACTATTCACAGTTCATTTTACTAGTATTTTCTTCTTCAAGTCCTTTACATAGCTACACCAGTTTGGAAGGACTGCTGCTACGGAGTGTTATTGTTTAAAAAATTATAAATCCCATGTATATATCTCACTCCTAAAGGTTCAAATATAATTGAAATTTGGCATGGCAAAGTGTCAGTCCAAGGCTAAACAAAGTCATTTTAAAAAGCGAAGAAAATCTCACACATTGTGGGGGGAAAAAAAAATCAACTTTTATTGTCACAAAAAAGCCTGAGAGAACAATTAGTGCATAGTATGGTTAGCTTCCTTTTTTTATTACTACAACTACAAATCCAACTGAGATATTTACTTCCAGTTCTATACCAACCTTCTTTCCATTCAGAATTTTATTTTGGATGTCAAACTCAAATTATTAGTTATGAAAAAATATGTTGAAGGCTGAAATATTCTGAGTTGATATTTACATAATAATAGTGCTTAATTCAACACATATAATATTTTAAAACTGACAGTGTTTCTAGGATATGAAACCTAAATACATTACAGTTTATCGTGTAAAAATGTAACTGACAGTCTAATATGTCAGCTCCCATGCAGTTACGGGTAGGATTGCTTGTAATTTTAACCTAAAATACCCACATTAGCACCGTGACACAAGCCAACAAAAGCAGCAAAACAAAGAGTTATGACTGACTATGCATCTGAGAACTAGCGCCACTGTTACTTTTGCAATGATTCTGACCTTGGGGGCAGGTGCAGTGTAACAGGACAAACAGAAGATTGACTCGGTCAGCTTTGATGTGGATTTTCCTTTTTGACACTGGTTTGCATTGCAATTTTAAGATTATTTCAATCTGGTTTTCTGTTAATATAATTTTGTTATAGATATTAAAAGCCAAATATTGCTAAATACATGTCTGGACACAGCCATGACCATTTGCAAATGCACAAGGCCAAAAAGGACATTAAGGAGTAAAAAAAGCCACTATTGAAACATTCATGTTTTGATTCTACATTTTGACGGCATTAAACACAATTCTACATTAACAACAATTTCAGGATTTCCCTATTAAATTTAGCACATCAAAGCAAAATCTCATGAAAAGAGCGCTCTCTTTGTCTAAAATGAAATATGGTTTGAAGCGTTATGACAGTTGTGAACCAGAGGCAAGCTAGGTTAGGTAACAGGTTGCATCAGGCCAATTTCTGTTAGCGAAAAAGATGATTTCCAGCTACACAGCGCCTCTCTCATACTTGGTTTGTTATTTCCTTGTACAACCTCCCCACAACCTAAGGCAAAATTCATTTCTCTACTAGAAAATGTCAGTAAATGAGCTTTATTCACAGAACTGAACAGGGGTCAGCATGTGTGACATTTATCCCCCTCAATCCACAAGGCTGAATACAACTTTCCAGAGGCTACTACTCCAAATTGTGTGCCCTCTACAGCTCCCTGAACTGGGGATTTGGGCCAAATCAGAGATCAATAACCTGTCTCCAGACCCACCTCCAGTAATTCCTTTCTTCACTAGGCTATTTAAGCATATAAGCAACACAGTGGCCCTCTATAGAGGTGTAGCACACATCAGCAGGCGAATAAATTCACCCTTATGCCCTAGTGTAGATCTGGCCCAAGTTTGAATTAAAAATGCAACTCCAGCTATGTTACCATAATTGCGTAGCTGGAGTCGATGTACCTTAATTTGAACTTTGGCACCCTCCCCACAGCAGGAGGTTGATGGGAGAAATGCTCCCATTGTCTTCCCTTACTCCTCATGAGGAACAGAAGTACTGACTGATGAGGGTGTCCTCAGCATTCGCTTTAACTAGACCCGCTAGATGTGACCTTAGAGTGTGAACACAGCAACTGCTGCAGAAAGGCACATCAGAACCAGTAGCAGAGAAGTGAACAAAATGCCAAGAACTGATGGCAAACACCTGTTATACCAGTATATAGAAACAATGAATTTTCACAGAAACTTCTTTACGCTCTAGTGCCTTTCAAATGTGAGTTTTGGGTTGTAGAAATTGCCACAATGGATTAGAACACTGGTCCAGCTGTTCCTTTTCCCTATCTCTCACTGTGGCCCATACCAGGAGAAAGAAACCTTCCAATAGAGACTCATGGAATACCTTGCCCATGCTGAAAGTTCTAGGCAGGTGGTATTTGTTATAAAGAACTGAACACTCAACAGAACTGAATTTTTAGAAATATCCCATAGATAGCAGGTTGGATTTTCAAACTACCTAAAAGCATTGCCATTTTCATTACCAGCCTGAATAAGTGAAGGTCACTGAAACTGAATGGTTTTTAATACTGTTTCAGTGTCAACTATCTGCATTGTAATTTAAGATATTTTTATACATGGTATACGCAATGCACACAGATGCCCCTAGACTTTGTTAGTTACTTTTAAAACTATTTGTTAAAAATAAGAAGATTCTCTACTTTCAACATCCCATTGTCCTGCTCATTTTGTTGTTCAAGCTTAATTGTCTATGTTCAACTTGCTCACGGAAAACCTTTGTAGTTGTGTCTCGCTGAGGCCGAGCTGTTTCCTGCAGTGTCAGTAGACAATTCAGTGGTACTAAGATTACAGCTGAGAGAAGGAGAATAAATCCTTTAATTGTATAAAATCATCAGATTAAACCTTCCCCTCTGCGTGGTTCATTCTGTTAACCGAGTCATCTACAGCCCTGGAAACAAGTGTTTACTAAGTGTGGAAAAAAAAGGAGGGGTGGGGGGGTGGGAGAAGGAGGCACACCTTTCCTTTCTGTGTACACACCACAGGAGCCATGGGAACTCCCCTGGCTTCCAACCGAACAAAACATCACCTAGTCTCTCTTGAGGAATTGCCATTAAATTAGATTCCTGCTGGGATAAATGTCTGGGAGGACAGTTGTATGGGGAATTGTCTTAAAGTTAAGCGAAGGCCCTCAATTTCTGTTTTGTGACCCATTCCTTCCTTTGTCTCTCCCCCCCTCCACGCAGATTCACCGATTCCACACGAGCTTCTACCTTTCATTTTATTAATGTTTTGTATTGCAATTACTGAACTGATGGTCAAAAACAAAACATTTTCCTCTGAACTAATTTTTTTTCCAAATTCTGAAATATGATCAGTTATGGTCTCTGTTTTACAGGGATATTTTAGAACTGACCTGCATCTACTCATGTAAGACCCAGTTCTAGAATCCTGGCTCAGATTAAGGAGTGCTTAATTATTTTATTTAAGTCACCATCTTGTAAGCAAACAAGAAACTTCATTCACATGCAATGAGTGAAATTTTGGCCCCACTCAAGTCAATAGCAAAACTCTCATTGAGTTCTGTGGGCATGAGTCTACAAGTGTCAGTAAATTACATGAGTCCCTTCATTAGTATAAGGTGATCAGTATGAGTAAAGGTTGTCAAATTGAGCCTTTACTGATAGCTAACAGTGTTTAAGCGCCATTCGGACTATGGACTATAGAAGATGGACAATAAAGCAAAAACAATATATCATGCAGGACTGGTTATATGATTTTTCGATAGAGATGCTATAGATCTTCACATTCAAAATTTGATCACAGAAAAAGATTACACTGGAAAAGAGTTCCTATAATTAGGGAGTATACTCTTGCAAGACAGGATTCACTGTAGGTGGTCTGACAAACCACTGAACAACAACAACAACAACGTAGGTCACACCTTTGTCAGAGTTTAAAGAAATCTAAATGGCAATGAGATGGATAAAGCCCCTTACTTTGGGCAGAAGGACAGTGATTGTTAATTTACTTGTACCTCTTGCTTAGGTATCTGCTCAAAGCAGAGTGTTGTTTGTTTCTTACCTGTATGGTTAACTAAGAGCCAAGTCTAGGATGTTGCTTAATTACAGTGTCAAGTTGGCAGCTGTGTTCAGCAAAATGGCTTTGCCCTCACTTCAATCCTCGGTCTAAAGCAACGTATACTAAGGCCTACAGCTGCTTCAAGGGATCCTGATTGCAAATAACCCCAAGGGACCAAAAATGCCGTTAGATATCAGTAGGGTGTAAGGTATCCTGGACATTTCCTCTTTTCCCTCCCAGTCCAGCATCATGAAGGGAGAACAGCACAAGAACCCTGCACACCATCTGTATTCCCTTGGAGACCTCTCTTTGAAAATGGCTTTGGGATTGTGTCCCCCCTCACCCTCCCGTTAGATCTGTTAACACCAATGGAACAGCACACCTCACTAGAGAACCTGGCCCACAGCATTTGTATTGGCGCATTAACAGATTAAAATTAAATGTGTCTTTTAGGTTCTCACAGAATAGGCAATCTGCAAAATAAATTAAGCTTCACATATGCTTTTACAGCACATAACAACTGTGACTGTCAACACAAGATCCTTTTCACTGTCAATTCACCACGCATTCTGTAAGACCTTGGGCCTGCAATTATTTCATTTCCTTTCTTGCAAATGTAATTTCCACTTAGTTTGCTGGAATAAAAGGTAGACAAAAGGTGGTAGGAGTTGCAGAATTTTCTGATTAAGATTATCTGTTCAAAATGTAAAAATCTATAGACTAACAATACAGTGTTTCACAAAAACTAACTCACCTCTTCCAAATTGCCTCTATATCAGGGTATTGGTTAAAAAATACAGCTACATTATTGAGGTCAAATTAGCTGTTAAACAAATTTAAATCAGAAAGATAAAGAGTAAGTATAGATCATCTTTCTGTTAAGGACACTTACTGAATATATTTCAGTGGAGGAAGACACCTAATTAGACAGGGAAATTTGCTTTTAAAATTCAAATCAGGGTTAAATAAAACTGTAAGGCATAGAAAGGATATAAGGCCTTCCATTAAAACAAAACAAAAAAACACAAAGAGAAAGAGATAAAAGCACCAACAAGACAATAAAGCAAATACCAGTTCACAAAAAATATATCGGAATTGAATTTCCAGTTCATTTGTCCTGATTCGCCCCTTTGAACTGAGCAATGGAGACCTACGAGAATAGGTGTTCTTTCTCTACTGATGGAACAGGAAATCAGAGGTTTAATTAACCATGATTATAATATTCTGCTGATCTGATTTGTCTCACCTATTTCCTTTTTCTTTAAAAGACAGACTACCTGACAACCATCCTGGCAAGAGAACTAAAGCAAATCTGCAGACTAATTTCAAAAAGAGGTTTGCATTGTTATAAAACAAACTGATCTTCAACCGGATCTGCCTGAAATGTATATTTCTGAAGCAGGATTAACTCTTTGATGCTTAAATGGCACTTTGAAGCTTCAATCTGTTGTGCAAAAAGAATCCTCTGTTATGTCAAAATAGTATCCAATTTTACATTTTCTTTCAGCAGCTAAATCCTGTAGTTTCCAGATAGTTCGACATTTCCATTTCCTGCTGGTAAATATTATTTAAAACTGAAAATGAAATTGTGAAAATGTACATTTATTTTGGCCCACGGAGGGGAAATACCCAAAACAAATGCTTTTCAATTGGTCAAGTTTATTCACTACTAACGTTAGTTTAAAAAAACCAAACAATTCATAAATTCAATACTACACTGCCCACCAGTATTCCCTCTTACTGACAATGGGAAAAATACCTCAAGTGAAGCATTTTGCTGTTCCTCAAAAAGTCCCACTATCTTTCTGTAGCAACAGATCCTGAATCTCTCTGGGCAGTACATTCACTGACTCTAGGCAGAGAAGAAGTTTGTTATAATGCAAAGTTCAGTCTCCAGGCAGGACTGAGACAACTTGTACGGGCAGTTACATATTGCATGTTTCCTGATTGACAAAGTGATGTAAATGGCATAAAAATACACCAGTGAAACAGGTCTGGCATTCCCATAGGACTAGAGGTTCATAAATAGCGTTACTTACTGAAATGTAACCTTGGAACTTGTGCTTTCCTTCATTTGAAGAGCCCCTGTGCCTGACTCGGGTGTTTCGGAGCTGAATTGTGCCTCTAGAGTTTTCTTGTTCACTGCTGTAGTAGAGTCTGAGCCTAACACTGGCATGGATTTGGATTCTGATGTGGCCAACACTCCAGCTGGACCTAAAACCCAAAGCGAGCTTAGCATATTTGTTACCCCTAGTTGTCCGGAGTACTGAATCACAGACCAGCTCAATATAATTCCAGTCAATTAGCTTGGTCAAATCATTTCCTTAAAGAGTAATTTCCAGTTCACAGAAAGTGTTGAAATGCATTCCATTTAGAATCAGCTTATTTTTCTCTACAGTGTCAAAATGCCATGGCTCAATCCAACAAAGCCTAGACTTTAGAAGGGTCCCAGGGGAACTACAGAACCCCAGCTGCTGTCTGAATTCACTCAGCTGAGAGGCATGGAATGGTAAGTATATTGAAGGTGTTAATGTTTTTCTTTTCTGCTATAAAAATATATTTGAACAAAGCTTTAAAACCGTTAAATATTGCCACAAGTGCTTGCTTTCTTCAGAGACAGTAAATTCAATATGGTGGTTATCATTCTCCTATTTTACATTAATTTATGAAGTACACCTTTGCAGGAAACACAGACAGGCAAAGACAGCCCAAGGACTTCAGTAATGCTGTCTGAGCTTGGGAGCAGAAGGTTTACAAGGGTGGGCGGAGAGCACTGAGACACATTTATAGTAGAAAAAATCGTGATGGCAGAGTGCAGCTATTAAGGGGAAATGGATCAGTTGGGAAGCAATTAGAGCTCTCCCCAATAACACTGGGTGAACCTGGAAAGGTCTTAAAGACAGAGCAATTTGGCGTTTAAATAGCTTTAACACAAGTTCTCTGAAACTCAATAGCAGGACTACGAAAGGATCAAGCCAACTCACTGCTGCTGTCTTGCTCGGCTGTCACCTTTCTGCGCCGTAAAATTCTTTCTAACTCAGTTTCACTGCTGTCTGTTTCAAGGGATTTTAAGCTTCTCGAACTGGTAGATTTGTTGAGCGTATCCTGTAATAAGAAATATACATAGAAGCTCATAGAATCAGAGAACACTAGAACTGGAAGGGACCTCAAGAGGTCATCGAGTCCAGAATGCTGCCCTCACAGCAAAACCCAGTACCATCTAGACCATCCCTGACAGATGTAAGAACATATGCCCTCCCAAAACATAGATCATAAGAACACATGCCCTTCCAAAACTTTGCAGAAGGTTGAGCAAGTAAAATAGATATTGGAGATAGTTAATCTAAAATGGTATCGGTTACCAAGTAACAGTTCTGCTTGGTCGGCACTATAAACCAGGAACTGCAGATTCTAATATGTTCACAGAGTCCTTGCAAGACACTTGGCAGGTCACTTAACCTCTCTACCCCAATTTATCTACTGGCAAAATGGGGAGAGATCCGTAAGTACAGAGCATTTGTGAGCTTTACTGGCCCATAATGAAGCCCAGAAGAAGGCACCTGCCAGTGGAAAATTCCATCCGTGGAGAAATTCCATCCCTGGAGGGATCAGGATTGTCCAAACAGGGGGTAGTGCTGGCCCAGGAGAGATTATATCTATGCAGTTTAGTACTTCCCCTGAACAGACTTCAGGAAGCCCTGAGATCAAGCTAAAGAAGTTCCTTCTTGGTGAATCCCACTGTGCAGTAAAGAGTCAAGCTGGCTCTGGGTGAAATCTGGTGGAGTATTTCTAAAGAGCAATGTATATGCTAAGTAGCGTTAATGAAACAAATCCAACTATTAACACAAATACTAAAACATTTCCCTGATAAAGCTGTGAACATCTTAACAAGATTGCACAAGAGGAATATCTTGTTAACAACAAACTTTCTCTATTAGCTGAAGGCCAAAGAACCACATTTAATTGATTGCTATAGTACACTACCTTTTCGAAATGAAGTTCATTCATAGGTGACATATAGGCTATGTCTAGACTGCAAGCCTCTTTCAAAAGAGGCTTTTTTGAAAGATACTTTCAAAAAAGAGTGTCTAGACTACAACTGGTACTTTCGAAAAAAAAAGCACCCAGGCAGTGTGGATGCTCTCTTTCGAAAAAGCACAGTTTGCATTACATAGCACCTTTTTCAAAAGAGCACTTTTGAAAAAAGGCATTCTTCCTCATAAAATAAGGTTTTCCGCTGTCAAAAAAACTGCCACGTTCTTTCGATTTACTTTCGAAAGAACGTGGCAGCAGTCTAGATGCAGAGGAAGTTTTTTCGAAAAAAGGCCACTTTGGGAAAAAAAAAAAAAAAAACCTGTAGTCTAGACACACCCATAGTGTCTCAAGTCAGTATACAGGCAGTCCCCGGGTTACGTACAAGATAGGGACTGTAGGTTTGTTCTTAAGTTGAATTTGTATGCAAGTCGGAACTGGTACATATTGTACCCCAGGAGTTCCTGATTCAGCAGCTGCTGAAACTGACCAGCGGCTGACTACAGGAAGCCCGAGGCAGAGCTGCTCTGCCCCGGGCTTCCTGGAATCAGCCGCTGATCAGTTTCAACAGCGGCTGAATCTGGACGCCTGGGACAAAGCAGCTGGGGTGTTGCCGGGTAGGTCCCTGCAGCACCGCACCTCGGCGCTGTGGGACCAACCCGACAGCCCCCCAGCTGCTCTACCCCAGGCGTCCTAATTCAGCCACTGCTGCAACTGACCAGTGGTGAGAAAAGCCTGGTCTGCTGGGGGGGGGGGGAGGGGGCGCACTAGCTGTGCCCCCCCCAATCCCCAGCAGACCAGGCTTTTCTCGCCGCGGAGGACGGGGGAGGCGGCGCGTCTCGGCGCGTCCTCTGCGGTGAGAAAAGCCTGGGCTGCGCCCCCGCCCCCAGCAGACCAGGGAGACGCGGAGCGGCTTTTCTCGCCGCAGAGGACGCGGGCGGCGGGACCGCCGAGACGCGCCGCTGTCCTGCCGCCCGCATCCTCCGCGTCTTTGCTCCGCGTCTCCCTAGTCTGCTGGGGGAGCCCCCCCCCCCAGAAGACCAGGGAGACGCGGAGAGGCTTTTCTCGCCGCAGAAGATGCAGGCAGCGGGACCGCCCAGACGCGCCATGGTCCCGACGCTCATGTCCTCCACGGCTTTGCTCCACGTCTCCCTGGTCTGCTGGGGGCCCCCCCAGCAGACCAGGGAGACGCGGAGCAGCTTTTCTCGTCGCGGAGGACGCAGGCGGCAGGACCGCCCAGATGCACCGCGGTTCTGCCGCCCGCGTCCTCCGCGTCTTTGCTCCGCGTCTTCCTGGTCGGCTGGGGGGCCCCCCCAGCCGACCAGGGAGACGTGGAGCAGCTTTTCTCGCCACGGAGGACATGGGTGGCGGGACCGCCGCAGTGTGTCTCGGCGGTCTGCTGGGGGGGGGGGGCGCAGCTAGTTCGGGGTTCCCTCACCCCGTTCTTAAGTAGGGATCCGACATAAGTCACATGCACGTAACCCGGGGACTGCCTGTACTGAAAGCATTAATGTTTCTTTTTTCTGCTACAAAAAGATAATTGAACAAAGCTTCAAAACCATACTACACTACCAGACTAGTCATGATTATGGCTGGTTCATTTAATTTACAAAAAGAAATGCTCACTATCCTTGTGCTGACCTCACAAATCTTCATTGCTCTCCAAAAACTCTTGGCTGTGTCCTTTGGCGGCAGTATCAGATGTCTGGTTACAGCTTCCTTTCACAGACCAACACCATTGCTGCCTTATGCGGAGACTAGCACTTTTGTAACCTCTGGCTTAGGCCAAGAAGCAGGGCCTTATTTTACAGCTCTCCTAAGAAAAAGGCTTCTTAAGCTGAAACCTCTAAAAAGGTTGCCACTGGAATTTTAACTGACACAAAGCATGCTCAGCATGCTCCTCCAGTCTAGCTGGAGTTACACTGCCATCTTGTCCAGTACCAAATCGACTGTAAAATCGTCCTAAAAGTTTATAAATGGCGCTCACAATCTGGGACATATATTTATTGTTGTCTCTGAGTCTCACCATTGTTTGTGACCTATGTGAAGCCTGTTTGCCAGCAGTTGCAAAAAACCAGTTAGAGATCCACACAGCATGTTACTGAAAAGAAAACTTACCTCAGCTTAGGTAAAAAATGCAGTGTTAAAAACAAACAAACAAACAAACAAACAATCCCTCAAGATCTTATTAAAAAAAACCAAACAAACAAATAACCCAACCAACAACCTCCTGTTTGACAGAACCTTTTGTATGTTCACGGGCCTTAGTGGTGGATGCACTCAAGGGGAGTTGTGAGCAATCTAAGACATTGGGGTTACTGTAAGGCCCATGAGAATATAAAGTTCATTTGAATAAAAGCAGCAATACGTATTTATTCACTGTTGAACTGCATTAATAATTGGGAATTGGCTGTCAAAAATGACTACTAAAACATGGCAGTCTAGCGCATTCTTTGCAACATTATACACATGTATATAGGACTAGAAATAAGATAAGAACTACTCTATCAGAAGGAAGCAGAGGGGAAAAAAAAATCAAGGTCACTTCCATCTGTGAATTTCTTTTTTAACTCTGTGTGAGTTAAAAATAAATTCACAGATGGGAGCACCCTTAATTTTTTCCCCTATTTCCTTCTGACAGTTTGGGGTACTCTTTCTCCTCTACTCTCACCCATTTCCTTCTTATCTTCTCCAATTTATTTTCCCTCTCGCCTGCTTGTCTTTATACTTCCCTTTGCTACTCTTCTTGCTTGTGTCTCCTTTGCTAATTCTAGTTATGGCTGTGAGAAAGCCAGGCCAAAAGAGTGAGTCTACAAAGACCTTGTCATCGGTGGTCATAGGTATCCTACTGTAAAGAAGGCAAAATCTTGGACCTATTGCCAGACAAGCCTGGTCTCTCACTGTCATGAGACCGACATTGAAGTTGATAACGTCAGTGTCTCACAATTCCTCCCCAAAAGCATCATGTAACCAGTTAAAGAGACATAGTGTGGTGTTTTAGATGCTGCTTGTAACTATTAGAACTGGGAGCACTGGCTGTTGGGAATCTGGAAGCACAGGAAACAGGAAGGCGGGGGTAGGAGATGGGCCAGGCCTGAGTAAGAGCTACAAAGGGGAGCAGCAGCAGCTTTGTAAAGAGGTTTCACCTTTGGTAAATAAAGGCCTGTTGAAGTTTGTTACTACCTTGCTTGCATGATACAACACATGGGAAGACAATCTTGTTGGAGTCTAGAAGGCAATGTTCTGGAAGGGGAATGGCCAGGCTCTAATCTTTGGGACATGACCAATATCACCTGTTTCAAGGCCCTGCATGGTGCAACTCATTGCTAACCAGCTCATCTTACAGACCTTGAGTTGTTTTATCACCATTTTGAGACAGCACACAACTGGTATCTTCAACGCTCAGTCCTACTCACTCTCTTCAGTGGATCAACTGCTCACTTGGCGCTATTTTCTGACATGGTATTGCCCTCCTATAGAGTTTCATGACAGGCACAAGCAATTATTACTTCCTGGCAGCTTAGAAGCCGTGACAGTAAATTTTGCAATCTGGAAGTGGAACATTTTGTCAGAATAATCAGTGAAGAGAGACAAGCTACAGTGCTGCACCTGTACACTCTTGAATGGGGTACTAGATTACAAAAGTAAACAGCAGCTTTTAAGTCACAGAGGTAGCACTATTTCCATGACTCCATCAAAACAGCTTACATAAGAACATAAGAATGGCCGTACTGGGTCAGACCAAAGGTCCATCTAGCCCAGTATCCTGTCTACCGACAGTGGCCAGCACCAGGTACCCCAGAGAGGGTAGACTGAAGACAATGATCAAGCAATTTGTCTCCTGCCATCCCTCTCCAGCCTTTGACAGACAGAGGCCAAGAACACCATTTTATCCCCTGGCTAATAGCCTTTTATGGACCTAACCTCCATGAAATTATCTAGCTTCTCTTTAAACTCTATTATAGTCCTAGCCTTCACAGCCTCCTCTGGCAAGCAGTTCCACAGGTTGACTACACGCTGTGTGAAGAAGAACTTTCTTTTATTAGTTTTAAACCTGCTACCCATTAATTTCATTTGGTGTCCTCTAGTTCTTCTATTTAGGGAACTAATAAATAACTTTTCTTTATCGGCCCTCTCCACACCACTCATGATTTTATAGACCTCTATCATATTCCCCTTCAGTCTCCTCTTTTCTAAACTGAAAAGTCCCAGTCTCTTTAACCTCTCCTCATATGGTACCCGTTCCATAAGCTTTTCCCTCAATAAGTTAATATATTTTAGCTTTTAGATATTCTGAAATTAATTGAGCTGGGGCATTATTACCAAGTAATATTCCTCAGGAGTATATTAATCATACAGACCTAAAACTAAACCAAATAAATGAGTTGCTTTCCTTGAACTCTGCAATTTACAGAATGAATATAAATGTGTTTAACACAATTATATGGAGGTCTGCATGGAATGCACAATTAGCAAAGTAACAACAAACAAGTAAGTATTTATTTCTTCAGCATCCACCCCCATGTTTGTCATCTGACTGTGCATAATGATTAGTCTCAAGAACAGATTAGAGTCTAGTTTAAATAGCACCTCTCATACTTTAAATAGCCTGAAGAGTTACAAAAAGAGCATTGAGCTAGACCAGGGTGGGCAAAGGGGCCTCTGCGCACTGGATCTGTCCCGTGGTCACCCTGCCACTCCCTTGCCCCCAGCCAGTCGAGACCTGGGGATGGGAGAGCGTGTGAACTCTTCTCCCCCCACCTCTGCCAAGGGCACACGGCAGCTAGAGAGAAACGCCAGCTGTTTTAAAACAGCCCTGACTGGCCCGGGGGGGGGGGGGGGGGGAGCTTGCAAAGTCTTCTCCCCCCGTCAGGTGCACGCAGCATCAGAGGGAACCGCCACATGTTTTAATACTGCCAACAGCTCTTTCTAGCTGCCGCACGCCTCTGGCAGGGTGGGGGCAGGGAGTGAAAGACATCACGAGCTCCCACAACCCCCAGGCCCGGCCCAGGGAGCGTGCAAGATCTCCTCCCATTGCAGTACTTAGAGGGAACCACCAGCTATTTTAAAACAGCTGACAATTCTCGGGGGGAGGCGGGGAAGGAGGGCTGCAGAACTAAACTTCAGGTACTCCCCCACTCCAGGCTGGGGGAAGAAGGGAGGACACGAGAAGTCCTCTGGCCCAGGGCCACTTCAGAAATTTAGGAAGTGGCCCCTTCTTAAAAATTATTGCCCACCCTTGAGCTAGATACTGATAGCACGGTGATCAGGGGTCTCCTCTTGCTCAGACTGAAGTCAACGGCAAAGGCTGAGTTCAATCGTGAACTGGCCCTTTCCAGCAAATGAAAGAGCCATCTCATACATTGACCTAACTCTCAGCCTTGGGCAACTGAAGTTAGTTCCTAGCAGATGGAACACTAGCCACAGCTTCAGGATAATCCTCTACTTTCTTCACAAAGGCACTACTGGATCTTTAACTTACAGCTAGTGAATAATTTCTGCCAAAGATGGACAGAACTACCACCAGACTATTACTACCCCAGGACTGCAGACTTACTGCAAATTCTCTTCTCAGCATATCACCTGGGGGGAGAGAGAAGAGGTGGGAAGAAGAGGCTTGAACTCAGTCCCGTGGACTAGAAAAGAATGCAACCAGGTAAGCCAAAGATGATGGCATAAAATATTGTTCTCAGTTTTAAAATAGCATAGTGAAGGCCCCTAACACTGCAGTGGCAATGCTGTCAGCTGTAGTATTTTAAACCATTGCTGTACAATATTATAATATATATGAATACAGGTTATTTAAATCTTTGCTTATTGACACTGACTATCAAGCATGTGCGCAATATTAATATATCGATAAAACCCTGGGCTTGCTGAAATCTAGAACAAACTCCCCTGGGTTCCAATGAGGACAGGATTTCATCCTATGCCTATGCTGAACTTACACCTCAACTATTAATTCTCAGGACTAGAGAAGCCAAGTAGAAGAAGTGATGCTGATTTAATTTTTATTCAACACAATTTTAGCACCTGCTCAAAAGACGCAACTAATGAACATGTACAATGTACAGACTAAGTACTTTACAAAACACTAATAAGCTGAACACATTTTGTCAAAGCTGAGCAAAATACCAAATATAAATGCTTTACTTAATAACAAATGCATATGTATTATATAAATAAATATGGACAGAAAGATTAAGGCATTCTAGTTCTTTAAATATCTGTAAGAAGAAGGTAGTGAGAGAAACATCTCTATGGCTCTATTTATATCTACCCATCCTCAAAAGGCCCTCTCATCTCAAATGAAAACAGAACAACAGAATGTAAACATGTGTACTTACCAGTATCTCCTTTAGTTCTTTCACTGCACCTTCAGAAGCTTTTGGTGTTTCTGGCTGTAATTAAACAAAACACACAATCAAATCTGATTGTGAACATACTGACTGTAGAAGAAGCATTTGTTTTGTTTGTCCTAAAACACAAGACATGAGTCTGCAATGGGTTTGTTGGCAAAGCCTGGTAAATAAGATATCTTGCAAGGTATCAAGTGTAAACTGGTGACATGCTGATCGGGAATGCATTGTATGATAACCCATATATATAAATAAAACCCATATATATGGGTTATGTACCAAGAGTCATGAATGGCTGCTGGGAATAAGTTTTTAAACAATATTTTAGAGGCACTGCATAAATCGAGGCAGGCAAGATTTAGCTCGCAGGCTGGATCTGGCCTGCCAAGTCTTTTAATCTGGCCCACAGCCTACTCCACTGGGAGTCTGGACATAGAGCAGCTGATTGTTCAATGTGTCTCTCTGCCCAACGGAAGGGAGAGAGACATTGAACATTGCCTCCACCCCCCAGCACAATTTCTCAGCTCCTATTGGCCAGAATCTGGCCAATGGGAGCTGAGAGGTTGTGCTGCACCGCCCCATCCCAGGAGAAGGGAGGCAGCATGCTCAATCCTCCCACATGCAGTGCAGAGAGCCACATGAAGCTGCCAGCTGCTTTGAGCAGTCACTCTGGACCCTATCTCCATCATATCTACCTCTCCCCCCAGCATAGTGTCATCCTCAACTTGCTGAGGGTGCAAACCATCCCATCATCCACAGCATTCATGAAGATGTGGAACAAAACCAGACCCAGGAGTAACCCCGGGCATTGTATTTGATACCAGCTGCCAACTAGACATTGAGCCATTGATAACCACTCATTGAGCCCGATGATTTAGCCAGTTTTCTATCCAGTCATCCAAGCCTTACTTGTTTATCTTGCTGGCAAGAATACTGTGCAAGACTATATCAAAAGCTTTGCTAAAGTCAAAGTTTATCATATCCACTACTTTCTCCATATCCAATATTCTATTATCTTACCCTTTGTTTACAGGCTATTTCAAGCTTTTGTGCAGACAGCTGCTGCAGATGGGTTTACACATTACTGCTATGTCTTGCATACAGGGAAAAAATAGAAATACCGATGAGATGAAAAGTATATTAGACTGTCGTTTAAGGATCAAGTCTTTCAGAATGTCTTTACATTACCCAATCACATTCTTCTTCAGCTTGGTCTTTCAGTTCTGTTTCATATTAGTTATGTTTACTTAGAGATTTCTAAAAGTGTGTCCTCTATTGGACATGCATCTGACGAAGTGGGTCTTTGCCCATGAAAGCTTATGCTCCTACAATACTTCAGTTAGTCTATAAGGTGCCACAGGACTCCTCGCTGCTCTATTGGACTATGACGCTTGAGAAGGTGCTCTCTGTTAGTGTCTCTGTGAATCAAGGCAAATGCACCCAAGACCCTTCTGAATACTCACATACCAAAAAGACCTTGTGAATAAGGATAAAGTTCTAAGAGAATCAACAAAAATTACTTAAGGGCTAGATGGCTAGAATGAGGACAAAAATGCAGTATTATAGCTAGACTACATGATGACTACAGCCTACATCCCAATTATTTTCTCCTCCTTCAACCTTTCAGGCTGAATGGTGTACTGTCCAGCAGACAATCCACGACTTTACCTTATTCTAATCAAACAACAAGCAAAAGAAAAAAATGTGCTCTGATAAATGCATTATGGTAAATGCAATTTGTTTCCAGCATATATTAACATATGAGGCTAACAGTATTCTAATTTCTCCCAGTTCAAGATTAAATATAAAACGATTTCACCAAGAAGGTTGGTTGTTATTGAACATATATCATGGTGAATGCTAGTGGAAATGGGGTAGGTTCAGAAGTTAAAATAGGAAAAGATCAAGTTAAAAATTACTTAGAAAAGTTACATATCTGTAAGTCACCAGGACCTGATGAAATGCATCCTAGAATACTCAAGAAGCTGACAGAGGAGATATCTGAGCAACTAGCATTATCTTTCAGAAGTCATGGAAGACGGGAAAAATTCCAGAATGCTGGAAAAAGGCAAACATCCAGCTACAAAAACGGAACAAAGTACAACCCAGGAAAGTACAGATTAGTCAGTTTAACTTCTGTGCCAGGAAAGATAATGGAGCAAATAATTATGGAATCTATTTGCAAACATCTAGAAGATAATATGGTGGTAAGAAATAGCATGGATTAGTCAAGAAGAAATAATATCAAACCAACCTGATAGTTTTCTTTGATAGGATAACAAAACTTGTGGATAGATGTGGTATACCTAAACTTTAGTAAAGCATTCGTTACAGTTTTGCATGACCTTCTTATAAATAAACTAAGAAAATACAACCCAGATGGTGTATCTATAAGTGGGTGCATAACTGGTTGGATAATCATTCCCAGAGAATAGTTATCAATGGTTCAAAGTCACACTGGATGGGTAGAACAAGTGGATTTCATATAGATCCCTTTTGGGACCAGTTATGTTCAATACCTTCATCAACGATTTAGATAATGGTAGAGAGTATGGTTATAAAGTTCGCAGATGATACCTACCTGGGAGGGGTTGCAAATGCTTTGGAGGATAGGATTATAATTTAAATTGATCTGGGCCAATAGGAGAAATGGTCTGGTCTGAGCTAAATAGGATGAAACTCAATTAAGACAAAAGCAAAGTACTCCACTTAGGAGAGAACAATCAGTTGCATACATACAAAATGGGAAATTACTGTCTAAGAAAAAGTACAGAAAAAAGGAATCTAGAGGTTATAGTGGACCATAAGCTAAATATAAGTCAACAGTGTGACACTGTTGGAAAAAAACAAATATGATTCTGGGAAGTATTAACAGGAGTGTTGTAAGCAAAGCACGAGAAGTAATTCTTTCCCTCTACTCTGCACTGATTAGGCCTCAACTGGACTGTTTTGTCCAGTTCTGGGAGCCACATTTCAGGAAAGGTGTAGACAAACTGGAGAAGGTTCAGAGAAGAGCAATAAAAATGACTGAAGGTCTAAAAAACATGACCTATGAGGGAAGATTGAAAGAACTGGGTTTGTTTAGTCTGGAAAAAAGAAGATAGAGAGGACATGATAACTTTCAAGTACCTAAAAGTCAGAGGAGCAAGAAAAAAATATTTTCCTTGACCTCTGATAAGACAAGAAACAATGGGCTTAAATTGCAACAAGGAAGGTTTAGGTAGGAAAAACTTCCTAACTGTCATGGTGGTTAAACACTGGAATAAATTGCCTAAGGATGTTGTGGAATCTCCGTCATGGAAGATTTTTAAGAGCAGGTTAGACAATACCTGCCAGGGATGATCCAGATCAGGGCTGGGGAACCTTTTTTGGGTCAGAAACTGCTGACCCAAAACAAAATCAGTCTGGGGCCACACAAGTGAGAAGAAAAAACAAAAATAAAAAAAAAACCCTCTCTGATGTGGCCCCCAACTGAGGAGAAAGACATTCCTCACGTTCCCCTTGCACACTAAAGCCTAGGGAAATCCAGCCTAGTAGATTTTGTGCGCGCCGAGCACCAGGCCAACAGGGGACGGGGTGGGCTGGAATGCCAGCATGGGCTCCCCAATGCTGGGTGGGGGCCCTGAGCTTCAGGGGATTGGAGCCAGGCAAGTCAGAGGCTGCATCTGGCCCCTGGGTCTGAGGTTCCTCATCCCTGGTCTAGATGGTGCCATGAGTTCAGGGTACAGGACTTGACCATTCGAGTTTCCTTCCAGCCCCAGTATTCTAGGAGTCTAAGAAACCAATGTTTAATTATTCCAAACCTTTGCCTTGGGTCTGGTTGACTGATTAACTGGCCTTAGGTGAACTCCCTTTTTAATTCTGTCCATCATTTCTTCAACCGCTTGTCTCTTCAAATCTTTTACTTCTTCCCCTGTTTGTAAGGGATAAACAGTATCAGGTTAAAGATGCTAGATATCTGATCAAGAAAATACTTTACATTTTAAAAATTCTAGGGGGTGGTGCCCCCTGCTCACTATGCTCACCAACCCTCCTCTCTGGGGGTAGGCAGCCCTGGCTCTAGTGTTCCCTCCAAGCTGTGGGGCAGCACAGCTCCACAGGTGATTAATCAGCCCTGCCCAGTCAGCTAACTCCATGCAGGGAGCCCTGAGTCTCTGACTGAGCAGGGCTGATCATTCACCTGTGGAGCTGTGCCGCCCCGCAGCTTTGAGGGAACACTGCCCAGCTCCACCCCCACACCAGAGGCCGGGGAGGGCCAGGGTGAGGCATGGCAGCCTTGGCACACCCTGGCTCTCTCCAACCAGTCACTGGGACCCCGCAAAGCCAGGCCAGCCCCAGCTCTCCCACCCTGCTTACTGGGTGCTAGGGGGGCTTGGGTCAGGCTGAGGCTGGCCCAGCTTTCCCCCTCCCACTCCCAGCTGCCAGGGAGGGCCAAGGGCCAAGGCCACCCTGGCCCCAGGCCTTCCTCCCCCACCCCTCGGCTGCTGAGGAGGGTCCAAGGCCACCCTGGCTCTTCCTCCCTGCCCCGAGGCCAAAGCCACCCCAGCCATTGCCCCCTGCCCCTGCCTCTTTGCCCCCTCATCTGGCTGCCGGGGGGAGGGAGCGGGGCATGAGGCCTGACCGTGACTCTGGCCACAAGGGTGGAGGCCTCGTGGCTCCCAGCCCCCCCCCCCCCCCGGGAAGGACGCATGACTCTTGGACCCTCTCCACCAATGGGGGGGCGCAACTCCCAGACCATCCCCGGAGCACCAGGGAAGCCACATGGCTGTCGCTTGTCCCAGCACCAGGGAGACCGGGCCCTCAGCACCAGTAAAGAAGGGAGGAGGCTGGGAGGCTGAGGGGGGGAGGAGCTGTGGGACGCAGAGTGACGTGATGACGTCACTCTGTTGTCCCACAGGAAAAACTTTTTTATATATAAAGAAGTAACATTCACCACATGCTCCAAGTTACAAATAGATAGGAATGTAGTCACAAAAAGCAATGATCAAGGAACAATTAACATGCAATGTGGATAACTGTATACCTGAAAATATTCCTCATGTCAGCGTGAGCAGGTGCAATATAGAATACAAACTCTCTCAGATTTGGCTGTATTATTAATAAAAATGAGAACTAAACTTCAACATAAGCTTTGTTTCTAACTCTGATCTTGGCTATTTATAGGGTTTTCCCACAGGATGGCCTCTGTCCTAGCCCCTAGCTTCTCCCTTCCCCAGAGAGGTACCCCTTACATCACTTAAGGTATGGTAAGATGGAAATAACACGATCCACATGTTAGCCGACATCAGAAGAATCTACTTTGTATCATTTTACAGAGTTGTACTACCTGGATTTAGGGTGATCCAGGAACCTCACAACCATATGCAGGATCCTACACAGTTCCTCATTTGTAAATTGTTACAATCCCATTGCCTCCAAATGATCTAAATCAATTTACACAAGTTGCTGATCTGGCTTCAAACCTTCCGCTCTTTTACAGTCAGATAATTATACTAATTATAATCATTGTAACAGCACAGCACCTAGGAGCCCACTAATGAATCAAGACAATATTTTCTCCAGGTGGTGTGTTAAGCTAGTGCAAGATTCCAGTTCAGACTTGGAAGTAGGGATGTTAAATTTACATTAATCAACTAATCAAATAGTCCATTAAATTTGCATCAACTACTCGATTAGTCGATGAGGGCGTCTCCACCTTCGTAATGTAGCAAGAGCACCGCCAGCTCCTGCTACATTTCAAAGGCAGAAGCGCCACGGGGAGCACGGGGCCAGCGGGGGACTCACGACTGAGCCTGTGCTCCCCACACACTTCAGTTTTGAAATGAGCCCTGAGGGGCTCTTGTACATTTCAGAAGCAGGGAGCACAAGGCGAGTGGAGGACTGCTTGAGTCCCCCACTGGCCCCATGCTCCCCACGGCGCTTCTGCTTTTGAAGTGAAGCAAGACCTTCACTCTCACTACATTCTGAAGGCAGAAGCGCTACTAGTTCCTCACTGCGCTCCTTCTCCTCCCCCACTCCCGAGATGCTTCTGGAGGGAACAAGCTTTTAAGCCAGCTCCCCCCAGCACTGGCTCCTGCTCCCTCCACCTGCTGCCTCTCTCTGGCACAGGCAACAAGGCTGGGGGGGGGAGGGGAAGGAGAACGACTAGTTGACTATCTTATGCTTTGTGGGGGGGGGGGGGGGGAACAGGAGCAGCGTCCCAAGATCTACATATGGCCGGGTCAGTCCCACTCCCCGCATGCCGATTCATTCCTCCCCTTTGCTCCCCCCGCTGCGCCTCTGGCCAGCCCCACTTCCCCCAACCCCCTCCTGGGCAGCCAGGTCCCCCCCCGCTTCTCCTCCCAATCTCCCTTGGCCAGCCCCGCTGCCTGCATCCAGCCCTCCTTCCGGCGGCCACTTCTCTCCCCCCCCCCCCCCCCCCGCATCTTCCCTGGCCAGCTCCCTGCCCCCAACATCGCACCCCCCGGCAGCCCTGCTTCCACTGGCCCCCAATCTCCCCAGCCTGCCCCGATTCCCCCACCCAGTGCTGCTTCTGGTGGCCAGCTCTCCCCTCCTCCTCACCCCAGAATCCTCTGGCACCTGCACCTTCCCTTAGCCCTGTACCCTCCTGGTGCCTCCCCCTTCCCTTATTGTCCCTGCCCCCTTTGCCCTCTCTTTACCTGATACCCACCCCCTCAGCACTTTCTGCCCCATCCCCTCCTGCCCCTGTGCCCTCACACATGACTTGCTCCATCCCCACCTCTCTCATGCCCACCCCTTCTTTCAAGCCTTCTCCCAGCACCTCCTCCTCCAGCCCCCAATGCCCTTCCCCTCTCCTCTCCTCTCCTCTCCCAGCATCACCCTGTCCCCCCTCCCACTGACACCTCCCCTCCTGCCCTTTCCCTCATTGTCTATACTTGGCCCCCTGGCATTTGTCTCTCTCTCCTGCACCCTGTCCCTTGGTGCCTTCCTCTCCCAAGCCCCTTTTCCTTCCACTCCTCCTCCTCCGTGCAAGACCGCCACCACCTCCTTGCCTCTGCCCAAGCCCGTTCCCTACCTTCTGCCTTCCACATTGCGGGGCTGGAGGCCGCCGGAGCCAGTGTGGCCCCGCCACGTGCCTCCGAAGACTTTTAAAATCCCGGGCCGTGATGTCATGTCACTCCCGGGCATCCACCCCGCCCATGTGCAATGCCGCACATGGGCAGCAGCAGGCGGGGAGGAGGAGCCGCGCACGGCGGGGATGCTCTGGGGGCGGGGTGGGAAGATGCGCCTGCGTGGGAGACCCACGCCAGCACCAGGCAGAGCCGGGGGAGAGACCCAGCTCCACATATTGGTGGAGCAGGGCCCCCGGCTCTATAACTCGCTGGCACTTCTGAGTTCAGGGGCGCGGGGCCCGAATCGCCCTAAGGCTGGCCCTGCTGGCAGCCACTAGGCATGCTGAGGCCCGGTATTTTTTCCCGCAGCCCAGTACTGGGCCACAGCCCATAGTTTGGGAAACGCTGGCTTACTGGATAGTTGACTAGTCACTTACATCCCTACTGGGAACCAGGTCTTATTCGGAGTAGTCGGAATTGCAGGTCTTTAGGTTCAAATCCCAAGAAGATAGTAACCTTAACTAAATCAGGAGGTCATATTCTGATCTCACTGAAACCACAGTAAATGGAAATAATCTCACTGGCTTGATTAGAGTTGGTCAAGATGGTCAAACCAATGATGCCTACAGATGAGGAAGTATCAAGCCCCTAATTCAGCAAGGAACTTAAGCACATGTTTAAATTCAAGGAAAGGGGCTACTCGACATGCTGAAAGTAATGCATGTATTCATGAATCTTGCTGAATCTGTCCCCAAAAGTCTCAAAAGAAAAACAATAGAACTAACTGTAAAAATGAAAACACCTAAACACTATCAAGGGATCTAGCTTTCAAGGAACCCAACAACAGACCTGTGAAATGTTCATGTAAAACAGAAAGTCTTATCTGATGAAGGTCAGCTTTTCCAACTAATATATTGATGCACTGGAAGATAGGACTAAAACCATTTCATTGTACCATACAAAAAAGGCCAACCTTATTAGGAGAGCTAAATAGAGAAATATGGTCAACACTATTCCAATCTGATGCTGTGCCTAACAGAACAGGAATTTTAAGAAAACCCTCTCTCCAAATAACACTAAAGATCCATAAAAGTGCAGTTCCTGCACTGTGCCTCAATTTAATGCCAGGATTTTATTTCCCAGTCTGTTTCAAATGTTAAAGATTAATTGGCTGTGAGGAATAGGAATCACTCCTTGTAAGTCCTAAATCTGAAGTTAGATACAGTAACCAAATCAAGAGAAACCTCTTCTAATCTTTTTTATGACCATTCAACTATGAGGGGAAGAAGCAATTTGTGTGTGATTGAAAAAAGATCAGTACTGTTAAATAGTTTACTAATAAATAATGGAAGAGGGAGGCGTACTATTCACAGTATTTCCTTCAATCAGAGTTGGGAAAAGTCAACAAAAAGGTGTAATCAAAACATCTAAAATGCTTTCCGTTAAAAAAACCCACAATAAATGAAGACAACATAGGTCTAGCATCATTGAACAGTTACTGGAAAATACAATTAGCTCTTTATAACACGGTTACAAGGTCATTTCTCTGATGATCTTGGACCAGTAACTGGTAATCTCATTTCTCGTGGTCTGGTAAACGGCTAACAGCCATAAACTTTCTGTGACACCTTGGCAAAAATCACTTAAACTCCGTGCCTCAGTTACCACATCTGTAAAATGGGGATAATATTTCCCTTCTCTCACTTGGGCTTGTCTGTTTAGTCCACATTCCTATAGACAGTTACACACAATGAGAAAACAGTGACAATCCATCAAATAATTACATTCGTGTGTACAAGTATGAATGGGACTACTCATCTGCATAAAATTATGCTTGGGTATAACTGTTTACAAGACTGGGGTCTTTGTTCTTCAACAAAGGTGCACAGCACCTAGCACATTTGGTCCTTCATGTGCTACTATCCTATTAGTATGGACAGATAGTAACAATAATTAGTCTTTACTAACCTGCTTTGTACTAAAACTGACACCAAAGGTTGAATGGTTCCAAAAACGGGTGGAAGCAAGTGTTGAAAACTATTTTATTTTTGAATTATCTAACAAGTGACACCCCCCTAACACTCCCCCCCCATTTGTTTGAAATAGGATGAGCCATACCTGATTCTTGCGGAGGAGCTTTTTCTTTTTTGGTCACACTGCTGCTAGGATGAGATCTCTTACGAATCATGGACATAAGGGACCTTTTCAGGACAATTAAAATGAAGATATTCACCCTGCTTTCTCTTATGAACATCTGTATCTTTAGAACTGACCCTGAACATGTGTCATATATTATAAAACAAGCCAGCACTGAATGCTTGCATCACTGATTTATAGTTCTCCTATTTACAAAAGAGGTGTTAATCTTTATTTCCATACAGAGACAGAGGTGAAGCAACCCTAAAAATACAAAGATATTATTTACTTTTCCTTTACTGTTGCCAGGCATCATGTAGCACACTTAAGAGCTAAGTATTAAAAGGTAACATGGCATTGTGACACAACAAATTAAAGCCCTCTCGCAGAATAAAAAGAATGAAAGATTGCACATATTAATGTCAAGCATTATTCACCAGAGAACACTGCTAGAGGGTAAGCATATTATTCCCTCATTCTTCAGTGAATATATATTGACCTACGTTTACTAGATCAACAGAAAAAAATCAGAGCTTGTGTGTTTTGATAAAAAAAAAATATAAAAAAACATGATAAGCACTGTGAAATATAATTACTTTCAAGTGGCAGTATTTTGGGGTTATTTTTAAAATAAAAGTTTATAAAACTTACGACCAACAGATGTGTTTAATTCCATTGATTGTAAAAAAAAAAACAAAAACATTCTTCTGTAGTGTTAGCAGTACAAGCACTTCAATATTATGCTAACAAATGAAAATCTTTTAGTTTAAATGTATTAGTAACACAAATAGGGAATTTTGCTTTAAAAATCATATATTTGAACTTGGCACAGTACCATTATGCCAAAAATAATGTTGAGATGTTTACACTGCAACATAATATCTTATGGCTACATTTCATTTGTGTATTTGTTTTACACTATCAGGAAATATCCCAAGAATGCTTCAGAATAACATTTTTTTCCAGTCAAGGAGACTGTTGTAAAAATAAATGTTTTCATTTAATAATATTACTTCCTTATTGAAGTAAAATAATTTACATCTGGTTCATGTCAGGTTTTGAAATATCCATTTATATTTACATTTCATAAACATAACATTTTATGATAAATACATTGCATATACTTACTTTATTGTTTCTGTCTTTCTTTGGATTACCTGTTACGGCAACTGGACTGTATACATGTCGTTTAATACAATTAAAAATAAACTTTTGAAATGCCCACATTAGTCATTATGGATTTTTATTTTTCTTGCAATTTGTGATGTTACATAATATGCAAGTTCTTTTGGTTCTATAGACAGTATTGTGTTCAGGACAGATTGAAATAAACTGTTGCAATAATTCCTGTTTAATTGTTCATAGGTTTGTAAAATAATCTGTTTATATCACAATTTAGCTACTACTTATTTTAGAACACTCTTCAACATTTCTCTCATCACCAAATCCAAGGCCTAGGCTTGACATTTTCTGTACCATCTTAAATAATGACACCTTATTGGAAAGAAAAAAGATCTCTCTGAACAGAAGATCCAGAAACCTGTCCTAAATAAATGATGTCTCTAACTCCCAACTTTTAAAGCACTCTATGAAATATGTCCTGTAAATGTAGCTATCTATGATAATTACTCCAAACACTTCAAATTCCTTCTGAGCTTCTGAACACATATAAAAGTTATTCAGGCATTTAAAATGGATTGTCTTTTCCACCCTGACTTGCTATGGAATGTCTCTCAAGAGGTTTATAGCATAGGATGAATTTATATTCTAAACATTCTATTCAAATGTGTATATAAGTTGCAGGGGAACTGAATAAAATACAGATTGAATCTCTCTAGTCCGGCACTCTGATCCAGCAACATCTGTGTTCTGGTATGATTTTAGTTAGCCAGATGTCCTCTTATCATGGATGTGCAGCCATGTTTCCCACAGTCCCATATACTTTGTTTACAGCCTCCAGTCCTGGTGCTCAGTGTTCTGTGCTGTAATGTAGCTCTAATTTACCCCTAAATGTCCTCTAAGATCCCATTAAGCAGAGGAAGTGTTAGTAATGCTGTTAGACAATATTGACCTTCTGTGGTTTGGCAAATTCTCTAGTTCAGCACTGGTCAAGTCCCGAGGATGCCAAACTAGAGAGGTTCAACCTGTATTTCGATTGTGTAATAGAATTAAGCAAGTCGCATGAGCTAATAAAAGGTAAAAGCAGCACGAGTCTAAATATGGCTGTTCAGAAATATATTTTACAGTATCTGTTGTCCAATGACAGAATAGACCAACTTCTAGCACTTACCGAATTGGATTGGGAGGTGGAGGGGGCAGTGGAGGTGGTGGTGGTGGGGGAGGTGGCGGTACGGGATTTTCTGACTTGAGTATTCGTTTCTGGAGTTCATCAACTGCATGATAGCAACAGAAAAGCAGAATGAGTTGTCAGTAAAAGCATTTCCCCATCTGCTACTGGGTTTAGAAACTAGAACAGAAGTTCTGCCTGTAAAGAAAAACCACTGATTCATTCAAAAGCAAAATGGCAGCACGTCTCAATGCCAGATCTGCTATCACACTGGGACAGTGACAGTCTTTGCATTCATCTGTACCAACGCCACTGATCTAGAAGAATACAATTTCTACAATCAAGTCAGCTTCTGAGAACTGAAACCTAGCTGCATAAGATTAAACTCTTCACATACCATGAATGGAGCCTTAAGGAGAAACCAGATGACTGCTGGTTTTTATAGCTATCAAAGGGGCATCACAACAAATAGAAACCCCTTGATAATGAGCTGCAGGTTTTACAGTCACATTCTTTACAACATGTTTTTCTCTTTTGCTACATGAGAGAAACTAGGGGAAGCTACCTCAGTACACAGGGGAAACACAAACTAGGGGAAGCTAGCTCAGTACACAGGGGAAACAGTGAAAAGACTATATACAAGTGCTGTCAAGTGAACTTCGCAGGCGAAACGTGTTCAATATTAACTGCACCAAACAACTTTCTTCAACACTAAAGGCTATTGAAATTAGGGATGTGAAATTGCGAGTAATTGACTAATCAAATAGTTGATGCATTTTGCCCTAGGGGTGTAGCTACACTACAAAGGCAAAAGAGCCACGTGGAGCCCTGGATCATTCCCTCACTGACCCCAGGCTCCCACATGGCGCTGCTGCTTTGAAGTACTCCCACCTCTTCCCCCCCACTCCTCTTGCTGCCTCTTTCCGATAGAAGCAGCAAGGGGAGGGGGGGAAAGCTACTAGTCAACAGGATATCCCATAAGCATTTGCTCATAGAATAGTCAACCAGTCCTCACATCCCTAATTGAAATGACTTCAACTCAGTATTTCCAGATAAGCCCAGGCTTGGGAATTGCTCAAGAAAGCAATTAGGCCTGAACACAGATGGACTTCAGCATGTTTTTAAGGTCTATTCTGAATCAGAGCCTGAGTTATGGGTTCCCCATAGAATCATAGCAATGTAGGGTTGGAAGAAACCTCAAGAGTCAACAAGTCCAGACACCTGCTCCATGGCAGGAACAAGGAAACTTAGGCTATGCCTCATAGGGGTTTGTCCAACCTGCTCTTAAAAAACTCCAATGATGTGGATTCCCAAGTCTATTTCAGTGCTGAACTATCCTTTTCATATCATCTAATCTAAAGTTCCCTTGCTGATGATTAGGTCCATTATTTCTTGCTCTGTCTTCAGTGCATATGGAGAACAATTGATTACCATCCTCTTTATAATAGATATTAACACAGAACTACTCAGCATGTGGCCCACAGGCCACATACGGCTGGCCCATTAGTTCTTGCCTATCTCCTAGAATTGGAAGGGACCTTGAGAGGTCATCAAGCCCAGTCCCCTGCCTTCACAGCAGGGCCAAGTAACATCCCTGACAAATTTCTGCCCCAAATCCCTAAATGGCCTCCTCAAGGATTGAACTTACAACACTGGGTTTAGCAGGCCAATGCTCAAACCACTGAGCTATCCCTCCCCCCACAGTTTGCGGCCCACAGTGCAGATTGGGTTTACGTGGGGCTGAACATGTGGCCCACGGGTGGGAGCCAAAACAAAGGAATACTCCATATAATAATCTTCTGTTGATATGAATTTTAGTAGTTAAATTCCTGGACTGTCATTGCTCATTAAAAGTGCTGTCATATGGGTGGAAATTGGGTAAATATTACATTTTATTAATATCAGCAGAACTGACTTAAATGGGGCCTGCATGTCGTACAGTCTCGCCTTAGTCTTTGTATTCATGCCCGTCAGTGTGAAAGAAGCTATTTGCATATATATGCAACCACACTTAAGTTGCGACCCTCGGTATTTGCTGTATCACTGTGGCCCCCAGGGCTTCTGAAGTTGAGTAGCCCTGCCTTAACATATCTGTAGACTGTTATCAATCTCCTTCCCCCATCTTTTTTCAAAACTAAACATGCCCAGTTTTTTTTTTAACCTGTCCTCCTAGGTCAGGTTTTATAAACTTTGTATCATTTTTGTTGCTCTCTTCTGGACTCTCTCCAATATGTTCACCTACTTCCTAAAGAGCACGCTGGCTTCCTGCTCTTCCCCCCACCTCCAAAGCAGCCCAGCTGAGCCGCGAGCCAGCTCCTGGCTCCCCACTCACAGCTCAACTGTGCCACACACTAGCCCCTGGATCCTCACCCCTCTGCATCATACCAGGACTCTCTGGTCCTGGAACATCAGTGGTTATGCCAGACCATGGATGTTGCCAGACCAGAGAATCCTGGATTTTAGAGGAGCAATCTGTACTTCTATTCAGCACTGGTCAGCCTCAGTTGAACAGAACAATTATCTCCCATATCATATTCCTGTTAATACGCACCAGAACAACAGTTTTACACAGCTGCATCGTGTTGTTGACTATTTCTCAATTTGTGATCCACTGTAACCCTCAGATCCTTGTCAACTATAATACCACTTATCCAGTTACTCCCCACTTTGTATTTGAGCATTTGATTCTTTTCCTTCCTAAGTGAAGTTCTTTGTGTTTGAATTTAGTAAATTTCATCTTGCTGATTTCACATCAATTTTCCAATTTATCAAGGCCTTTTTAAATTGTAATCCTGTCCTTCAACATGCTTGCCACCCCTTCCAGCTTGGTGTCATCAGAAAATGTTGTAAGGACACTGCCCACCTCATTATTCAAGTCATTAATGACACTATTGAATCGTACCAGATGCCGGACTGACCCCTGCAGAACTACACTTAGACACATCCTCACAGTTTGGCAGTGAACCCTGCATAACAACTCTTTGAGCAGGAACTTTTAACCAGTTGTGCACTCACGTTAAGTAATTTTACCTAGATGACACTTCCCTAGTTTATCAAAGAAAAGGGCCATGATGGACTTGGTTAGAAGCCTTACTACAGTCAAGATATATCACATCTACTGCTTCCCCCCTACTCATTTTGTAAGCATCTGGCAGATATTAGGGTTCTAAGGAATAGCCAGTGAGGATTTGTCAGAAAGAAATTATCCCAAACCAATTTCCTTCTTTGACAGGGTTACTACCCAGATGCTTACAAAATGAGTGCTTAATAATTTGCTCTAGTGTCTTTCCAGGTATCAAAATTCAGATGATTAATCAATTCCCCAAATCCTTTTTGTTCCCATTTTGAAGAATGGTACCATGTTTGCCCTTATGAGTTCTCAACGATGATTACTATCACTTCCAAGACTGCTTCAGCTAGATCAGTGGTCTCCAACCTTTTCACACCTAAGATGACTTTTTAAATGACAGAACAAGCCAAGATCTACTGCCCCGCCCCTTCCTTGAAGCTCCGCCCTCTCTAGTCTCCTCTGCAGTCTAGTCGTAAACTTGCTGGGTTGAGACAGGATGTGTAGGGTCTGGGGTGGGAATGAGGGATTTGGGTGTGGGAAGGAGTGAGAGGTGCAAGCTCTGGGAGAAAATCTGGATGCAGGAGAAGATGAACAAGGGGCACTGGTTCAGGGAGAGGGCGCCAGGCTGGGGAGTGCTGGGGTCAGATGTAGGGTTGGGGTACTAAGCAAGCCACAGACTTCTGGATGTGAGGGTTCAGGAATTTGGGTTGGGGTATGTGAGGGGCTCAGGGCAGGGGGTTCCAGTGTATGATAGGCTCAGATGTAGGGTCTGGGGGAAAAGGGAGTGCAGGAGTGTTATGATGCTGTGGCCAGGTGGGAGCTTGGCCCCTATTTGGGGTTTGTTGGCCAGGATTCATTTTTAAATAAAATACTGTGTCAAACAAAAAGTTTCTGAATTGTCTTTATTTCTGAGAAGGGCAGGGAGCCTGTCTTGAGCCAGGGGTCACTGACCCAAGAAAAGTCAGTTTGGGCCACACAAATGAGATGCAAAAAAATCTTCCTCCACCTCCCCACCCCCCAAGCTTCACTAATGTGGCCCCAACTGTGTTAGTAGGAACAGAGGACACAGTACTGGGGAAGGGTGCTAGTGGGTGCTTTGGCAGGGGACAGGGTGCCAGTAGGGACAGAGTTCTGCAGCTGAAGGCAGGGGAGAGGGAACAGGGTGCTGGGAGGGCAGAGGACAGGTTTCTGCAGCTGGGGACAGGGTGCCAGTGGGGACAGTTCTGTGGCTCGGGACAGGGGAATGAGGACAGAGTTCTGGGGATGGGGACGAGGAGTGGGGACAGAGTTCGGGGAGTGAGAGTGGGGATGCGGATGGGGAAGGAACCGAGTTCTGTAGCTGGGGACAGGGGAATGGGGACAGAGTTCGGGCAGTGGGGATGGGAATGGGGATGGAGTTCTACAGCTGGGGACAGGGGAGTGGGGACAGAGTATGGGGATGGGGACAGAATTTGGGGATGGGGAGGGGACAGACTTCGGGGGGGTGGGGACAGGGGGGGTGTAGTCCTCTCTCCCTGAGGCAGCCTGCATAGTGAATTCCTCATCCCCAGCTTCATCCAAGAGGAATGATTTAAATGAGGAAAAATGAAAATTAATTGAGCTAAGGAGCTGAGCAATGCTGGGAAACTCTAGTGCAATATAATGATACAACAGATGTAAAACTAAATAAATAATTTAGTTTTCTGTTTTTAAAAACTTAATTATATGCCAAGTTTAGGATGACTATCAGGAAAATACCATGACAACCAGGTTACGTGGGACCTCTAAAATTAGACAGAACAAACAAGCTCTAAAAATTATATATTTTTTCCTTAGGGAATTTTACCTTCTTATCATCAGGGCTTGCTGAGCCGCGGCAAGCCCCGCTCGCCAGCCACGCAGTCCAGCGTTCTGCGCATGCGCAGATCGCCTGAACCCGGCTATTTCGGGATGTAACCTACTTGCCACGGGCGAGTAGATTACATAGATTGTTGAGCCCTGCTTATTATCATGGAAGCCAAGCATCTAACAAACCCATGTTGATTGTGGGATGGACACCATGATCTAATAAGTCTTTCCATTCAATTCTATGAGTCTATGATTAATTTGACACACACAAAATTATGAAACATTTTTTCCAGAAGCTCACACCACCGCACTGGGATGCTTTTTTCTCTCTGACATTTTCCATCTACACATTCCAGCTGTGTTTGGACAGTTAAACAGTGGTTCACCTGCTGCTAACTATATTTTGAATTTATTATGAAATGGCAATTTTAAATAAAAAGCATTAAATTACAGTTTTTAGCATTTAATAGGCATGATGCTGTAAGCTGGTCAGGCACCATTCTACCCTATAAGATTCTGATAATTAAATTACAGTAGTTGTTCCATACTGTACATACTTTAAGTGAATTTTGTCACTGTTCTTGAGGATTTGGTTTAGCCTATGAACTGGACAAATAGCAGTCAGAAAGCCAGACAATTTTTTCAGTCAGATAGTAAGGGGGTAAATGTTTAGCATGATGCACTAGGAATTAAGACACACAACTCCCATGGATTTCAGCCATTAAAACCCACAGGAGTCGTGTTGTTAATTCCCTGTACTGAGCTCTGAATACAGTATTTACCTTTTAAATGTCAGTATCAGAAGAGCCTGTAATATGAGGAAAAAAACCACACTTCAGCAGGAGGTGTTTTCTCACAACAAAGTCTGAAGGGCTAAATCATTCCCACAAATTTACTGATAACTGCTAGATCAAGACTACTAAATGACTGTGTGGTTTCTTAAGTTGCTTCATAACTTCCACATTAAGGATGTTAATTAGCGTTTAATCAGCTAATCGAGAAGTTGATGGAATTTCCATCAACTATTCAATAAATGGGGAAACTGCAGAGCCACTGCATCTATGCCTTTTAACTGTAATAAGCTAACCCCAGACTGCTCTTACTACATTTAAAAGGCAGAGCCGCAGCGAGGAACTAGCGCAAGCTGGGACTCAGTTGTTCCGGCTCATGCCCAGTCCCTGCTGTGCCTCTGTGTCCCTTGCTTCTTACGGAGATGGTGCTGGGGGAACTGGCTTTTAAGCCGTTTTCCCCCAACCTCTAGCTCCCCTACCCTTGCTGCTTCTGATAAAGGGATAAGAACATATGAATGGCCATACTGGGTCAGACCAAAGGTCCATCTAGCCCAGTAGCCTGTCTGCCGACGGTGGCCAGCACCAGGTGCCCCAGAGAGGGTGGACCGAAGACAATGATCAAGCGATTTGTCTCCTGCCATCCCTCTCCAGCCTCTGACAAACAGAGGCCAGGGACACCATTTTATCCCCTGGCTAATAGCCTTTTATGGACCTAACCTCAATTAAATTATCTAGCTTCTCTTTAAAATCTAATATAGTCCTAGCCTTCACAGCCTCCTCTGGCAAGCAGTTCCACAGGTTGACTACACGCTGTGTGAAGAAGAACTTTCTTTTATTAGTTTTAAACCTGCTACCCATTAATTTCATTTGGTGTCCTCTAGTTCTTCTATTTAGGGAACTAATAAATAACTTTTCTTTATCGGCCCTCTCCACACCACTCATGATTTTATATACCTCTATCATATCCCCCCTCAGTCTCCTCTTTTCTAAACTGAAAAGTCCCAGTCGCTTAAACCTCTCTTTGTATGGGACCTATTCCAAACCCCTAATCATTTTAGTTGTCCTTTTCTGAACCCTTTCCAACGCCAAAATATCTTTTTTGAGGTGAGGAGACCACATCTGTACACACTATTCAAGATGTGGGCGTACTATAGTTTTATACAGGGGCAGTAAGATATTCTGGGTCTTATTTTCTATCCCTTTCTTAATAATTCCTAGCATCCTATTTGCCTTTTTGACCGTCGCTGCACACTGTGTGGAAGTTTTCAGAGAACTGTCCACAATAACGCCAAGATCTCTTCCCTGATTTGTCGTAGCCAAATTAGCCCCCATCATACTGTACGTATAGTTGGGGTTATTTTTCCTGATGTGCATTACTTTACACTTATCCACATTAAATTTCATTTGCCATTTTGTTGCCCAGTCACTCAGTTTGATGAGATCTTCTTGGAGTCCCTTACAGTCTGCTTCTGTCTTGACTATCCTAAACAGTTTGGTATCATCTGCAAACTTAACCACCTCACTGCTTACCCCTATCTCCAGATCATTTATGAATAAGTTAAACAGGATTGGTCCCAAGACTGACCCTTGGGGGACATCACTAGTTACCCTTCTACATTCTGAAAATTTACCATTTATTCCTACCCTTTGTTTCCTGTCTTTTAACCAGTTCTCAATCCAAGAAAGGACCTTCCCTCTTATCCCATGGCCATGTAATTTACACAAGAGCCTTTGGTGAGGGACCTTGTCAAAGGCTTTCTGAAAATGTAAGTATACTATATCTACTGGATCCCCTTGTCCGCATGTTTGTTAACCCCTTCAAAGAACTCTAATAGATTAGTAAGACAGGATTTCCCTTTACAGAAACCATGTTGACTTTTGTCCAATAAATTATGTTCTTCCACATGCTTCACAATTGTATTCTTTACTATTGTTTTGACTAAATTGCCCAGTACTGAAGTTAGACTTACCGGTCTATAGTTGCTCGGATCGCCTCTAGAGCCCTTTTTAAATATTGGTGTCATGTTGGCTATCTTCCAGTCATTAGGTACGGAAGCCGATTTAAGGGATAGGTTACAAAGGGATAGGATGACAAAAAAAGGCTTGGGAAACCAATCCTACCCAATAACCATTGATGGACCTAACCTCCATGAATTTATCTAGTTCTTTTTTGAACCCTGTTAAAGTCCTGGTCTTCACAACATCCTCTGACAAGGAGTTCCAAACATTCTCTTTGCTTTTTGACTGCTGCTGCATACTGAATGGATGTTTTCAGAGAACTAGCCACAATGACTCCAAGATCTCTCTCGGGTGGATATAGATAAATTAGTCCCCATCATTTGTATGTATAGTTGGGATTTTTTTTTCCAATATGCCTAACTTTGCATTTATCAACATTAATATTCATTTGCCATTTTGTTACCCAATCACCTACTTTTGTGAGACACTTTTGAAGCTCTTCACAGTCTGCTTTGGTCTTAACTATATTGAGCAGTTTAGTATCATCTGCAAATTTTGCCACTTCACTGATTACCCCTTTCTCCAGATCACTTTTATACAGAGGTTAAATAGGATTGGTCCCAGGATGGACCTTTGGGGGACACCATTAGTTACCTCTCTCCATTCTGAAAAGTGACCATTAATTTCTACCCTTTGTTTTCTGTTTTTTAACCAGTTATCAATCCATGAGAGGACCTTCCCTCTTATCCCAGGACAACTAACTTTACTTAAAAGCCTTTGGTGAGGGTCCTTGTCAATGGCTTTCCGGAAATCTAAGTACACTATATCCACTGGATCCCCCTTGTCCACATGCTTGTTGACCCCCTCAAGGAATTCTAGTAGATTAGTAAGGCATTATTTCCCTTTACAGAATCCATGTTGACTTTTCCCCAATAAATTATGTCCATCTATGTGTCTGGACAATTTTATTCTTTACTATAGTTTCAACTAATTTGCCTGGTACGGACGTTAGGCTTACCGGTTTGGAATTGCCAACATCACTTCTTGAGCTCTTTTTAATTATTGGCATCACATTAGCTATCTTCCAGTCATTAGGCACAGAAGGTGATTTAGAGGACAGGTTACAAACCACAGTTAATAGTTTCACATTTGAGTTCTTTCAGAACTCTTGGGTGAATACTGTCTGGCCCCAGTAACTTGTTACTGTTAAGTTTATCAATTTGTTCCAAATCCTCATCTAATGACACCTCAATCTGGGACAATTCCTCAGATTTGTCACCTACAGAGAATATTTATTTTTGGGAATCTCCCTAATATCCTCAATCATTCATGTAGTTTCTCTGCAATGACTATCACCTTTGAGTGCTCCTTTAGCCTCTTTATTGTTCAGGGGTCCCACTGGTTGCTTGGCAGGCTTCCTGTTTCTGATGTATTTAAAAACATTTTGCTATTTCTCTGAGTTTTTGGCTAGCTGCTCTTCAAACTCCTTTTTGGCTTTATTATATTTTTTACACTTAATTTGACACAGTTTATGCTCCTTTCTATTTTCCTCACTAGGATTTAACTTCCACTTTGTAAATGAGTCAACTACTCTACTAGTCGCTCACATCCCTATTCCACATATGGAAACTTTTCTGCATATGGAAACTCCTCTCCCGCCATCCCCATCATCTGTATACTAGGGTTGCAATATGATAAGCCGCGTGTGTGTCTCAGGGAAGAACAGTCATGTTCTATTTATGATTCCGATTTAAAGCCCCTAAATCAAATTAGCTGGTAAACCTCACTGCAGGAGGAATACCAGCTAATTCAAGTTAGGGCTTTAAATCGGAATCCCGTTTCACTGCCACATGTAGACTTGGGCAGTTACTTCAGACTAGTCAATTTCTAAAATGGCGACCGGCCAGGAACATGCAAATCAAGCGCAGGATATTTAAATCCCGGGCCTGATTTGCAATTTCGGTTGCCCTCATTAGCCTCCCTAGATCAATCTAAGTCACTTGGCTCTCCTTTACAGGGTTTGCTCAGATCTGCAATGTCAGGTCTTAGACAATGAGTTCCTGGACACTTCTCCCTCAGAGCCACTGTCTGCTCCCTTCCACTGCCCACTACCTCTGAGCTGTTTTACTTCCCTTTTTAAAGTCCTACCTCCACTTTCTTCAGACCTTACAAGTGTGGCTTTGACAGGGCTGCCTGAACCAGAGCAGTTCCTTTAACTTCTTATTCTCCAGGAAGGTTTGAATGCCCATAATAATGCCACAAAAGTTTTAGACATTTTTCTACTAAATAAATTCTGGACATTTTGTTGAGTGGATTTGCTGAAGCTCGTACTGTGAAACACCAGATATGCACAGATGTTCATGGCTTCATCTCAAGAGTATTATGTATAAATCTATTAAGTGTGCACCAGTAACCCTGGAGAGAATTTCACTTTTAAACTTAATTTAATTATGTGATTTTACCTGAATGCTTTAGGTTTTTAACTTTTTCTTCAGAGTTCTGACACTTTAGTTCTAACTCCTTTTTATCTTCTTCCAGAAGTTCCAGCTGCTGTTTAAGACAGCCAATCTCCTTACGTAGTGCTTCATTTTCTAGCTTCTCTTCTAATTCTTTAACCTGCAGATGGCAAACACCAGACATTATTACAATAAAAAAATAAATGTTCAGTCTGTCTTTTGCCTTGATGAATAGATGGGCAATTTACCAGACACTACAGACCTTACAAAATATCAGATTAGCAGGAATACTGTAAACTGCAGTAAAATAAATGAAAAGCAAATATTTTATTTTAAGCAAATATTTTTGACAGACAGTCACAAAGACCTCATTGTTAATTTTCTAATCTAACCCCAATTTTGTTTTGCAAACATCTCCAGACCAGGAATGTCTAAGTTTTATAGTTTTATAATGGAGATTGCCTATCTCCTAGAACTGGAAGGGACCTTGCAAGGTCATCGAGTCCAGTCCCCTGCCTTCACAGCAGGACCAAGTACCATGCCTGATGAATTTTTGCCCCAATCCCTAAATGGCCTCCGCAAGGATTGAACTCACAACCCTGGGTTTAGCAGGCCAATGCTCAATGTCTAAGGCATTCTTCTCTTTGCCGAGATTTAATCGTCTTACTTGAATGGTTTCTTAATGCTTCTTCATTCGAGGAAAATATTAATGTGCTTTCTAAAATTAATTGGTTCTGTTTAAAGGTTATAATTTTAAAACTCACTCCTTCAGGGGTTCATGCAGTTATCAATGGATGAACTACCAAGCTCTCTCTGTGTGTGTGCATGCGTACGCAGCTACTGAACACCATCCTATGGCAGTGATACCCAAACTATGGGGTGGGAGGTGAGGGGACATATTCAGAGGGTTGCAGCAAAGACCCAGCCAGCCCCCATGCTCAGTCTCTTTCTCTTCAGCCACGGACTCAGCCACTGGCCCCTGCTCTGCTCCCAGCTCCTCCAGGGGTTTGCTTCTGGCTCTGAGTCCCCAGATGCAGCACCAGCCCCACTCCTGACCATGGACTCGACTCCATCATGGCTTCTGGGAGGGGGGGTGGAATTCATGGACAAAAAAATTGGGGGACTATTACCCTATGGTATATACACACACTGAGAACTACAGTGAGTTTTAGGTGCAGCTCCTCAGCTGGTAGAGATGATCATCAACTCTAGGGATGTTAAAAACTGTGTAATCATTAAAAATGTTAGTGGATACACAGTTACGTGCTATGGGTATTGCCGTATAAAGCCTACACTGCAGCGTAGCCGGCTCCCTGGGAGCAGAACCAGCAGCCAGTGTGAACTGGTAGCCGGCTCCCAGCCCCACTTCTGGGGAGCCAGCTGTACTGCAGGCTCTGCAGTTTGAACATCAGACTGCAAAGCCCACAGTGCAGGACGGCAGCTGGATCCCTGGCATCTGGTGCACACCTGAAGCCAGTTTTTAAGCCGGCTCCCACTGCGCATCGGCTCCTGCCTGCTGCCCTTCTCCCAGGGAGCCAGTGCATGCTGGGAGCCAGCTTTTAAGCCGCTCCCTAGGAGCTAGGCTTGGAGGTGGCGTGTAACCATTATGATAACCAATAAGCTCATGCTTATAGGTTAAGTCAGCCGTGGCCAACCCATAGCTTGTGAGCTGCATGCAGCTCTTCCCCCACCAAAAGTGCAGCTCATGAAGCCGCTCCTGCACCCCACCCTCCCATGACCCCCGGCTCCCCTGTGCTCACCGGGTCAGTGATTCAAAATGGCACCCAAGATGACGGCTACCAACAGGAGCCTGATATGGCTGAAAAAGCCTAAGCTTGCTTTCTCCTTAAAGAGGTAGCCTCCTTTTTTTTTTTTTTTTTGCTTGACAATTCTGGTGCAGCTTCTTCGCATTTTTTCCGCAGCTGTTTCAGCTCTCTTTGTTAAATGGGTTGGCCACCCCTGGGTTAACTACCCCTGGGTTAACTAAATGGCTGCACTGTTACATCCCTAATAAATACAGTGATATACTGCACAGTCTTACTTCAGAGATCTGTAAAGATCAAAGATGACATCTCCCTCAGACCATTCATAACAATAGGGTTTTCCAGAGCACCCATATGCACAGCGTTTTGTACCATTTCTATCTTATTCAATAGTTCCTCGATATTGTGGTATTTATACTTCCTTCTATTGCTCTCATTTTCCTATATCTCTGGAATCACCTCCCCATCACAGATATCTGAATCCTACTTTATCTTCATTTAATTTCTTCCTGAAAAATCACCTCTTTCCCCATGGTATATACATACTAACACTTGTCAATGTGACATCAGCCATGTTAATTTAAAAAACAATACTCTAATTTATCATCCATTGAGGTTTCCTAGTGCTTTGGTAATCCAGACTAGCACATACTCTGATTTGTGTTTAGTGGCTAGTTCATAAGAGTTAAGCACCTCCTATAACTACTAGCTAGTGAGGTCGTTCCTTTACCTTCAGTGTTCAAGGATCATGCTTTCCAGAACTGACTCAAGAAAGAAAATGCTGAAATCTAATCTGCAATTTTAAGTACATGCTTAAAACTAAGCATGTGCTTACCTGCTGTCTTGAAGAAAGGAAATAGGTCATAAGACTAAAGATTTTGTTTTCAAACCATACCAACGACTCAAAGAGACAGGGTATAGGAAGAGGACTGGATCTCTACATTTAACTCTGCTAATAACTTTTAATAAGTGGTAATTAATATGTGTTTGAGAAACTATCGAAAATCCTGTAGCAGTTGAAAAATCTTACACTACCTTTTGTTGGTGCTGAAGTCTCTCTTCTTCCAATGTTTGGGTCAACTTGGCATTTTCATCTAAAGCTTTCAAAAGCTGCTGATCAGGAGCAGAATTTTGCAGAAGCAGATGACTTTGTCTTTTCAACTTGTTTTGTTCAATATACATCTGCCAAAAAACAAACCCTCCACCAATAACTGAATAGTTAAGCAAACTTGAACTTAACCTGAATCAGATATATAATAATAAAACACACTAAATCCTCTGGCATTGATTAAGAAACTCAGAGAGTGAAAAAAGGAAGTTTACAATAGCTAAGTGCATAAAGTGCCTCCTTTTTAAGAGAACGATGTCATTTATTATTAAAATTGTGTGTTTGCAACACTCTAAGTTCTGAGATGCTTTAAATTAATATTCTCTTTAGAGATTAAAGCTCACCGAGTATACAAGCACTTACAAAGTCAGTTCTTCACTAAATGAGAAATTCAGTCGCTGGGATAGGAGCCAGAAGAGCAGAGGGTCTGTAACAGTGACCATGGTCAGGTGGTAGACCACCCCCAATCCCTTGCTTAGTTCCCAACAAAAGGCACATTTACTGGGTGATGTGTGCACGTGCACATCTGCATGTTTGTGAGAAAGAGAAAGGTGAATTTCTCCCCAAATCCATGTAATCAGTCATCATACCTACTCCGCTGGGAAGATGGTGCCATTTAGCATGATTTAGGGCTAGCACAAATGGAACACATACACGCTCTACGACTCACCCTTAAAGCCATTGATCCCCTTTTAATCCCCATCCACTTCTTTCCCATTCCCAAGTGCTGGGAAAATTATCAGGTAAGTGTCACTACTCCAGGTCTTTTAAATAGGACACTGAGCCTTCGAAAAGCACTGCACAGGCCTTCACATAGATCGAATGTAGAGGGCACTTCCCTTTGTCTGCTGGAAAGCTCCAGGAAGAATTCTGCTCTCTTGTAATAAAATTCTCCAAGGAGCTATCCCTGCTGTTCTATGCAGCCACTAAGATGGGGACTGTTTCTGAGGTCAGTGGGGGGTTGGGTGTGCAAGGAATCTAAGATGGTCCAAGTAAACCTGATCTTTACAGCCCTGCAAATCTGCAGATATCTGCTTTAAGCTAGGGATGTGGATGCAAATCTGCGGATATCTGCTTTAAGCTAGGGATGTAGCTATCTGTGGATCATTTTTTGCAGACGAGGATACCAATTTTTATCCGCACAGGGCTGTACTGAACTTTGTAGGAGAAAAGACAGCTATAACTAAGAGAGGCGATCTCTTATAAGAACACTGAATGTAGCACAGCCATCGTTTATCCTGTAGGAGACATTTTCAATCATTCATGAAAAACACACCCTGCATACAGTGATTGTCCCCAAATTGCTGAAAAATTGATCCATTGTTCAGCACAATGATTTATGACCAAATTATTATAAATACAAGCTCCATGAAATCTTGACAGTTTCCCTCACTGCTTATTTCCCGGCCAAAGTTATCAGCACAACATTCTGACAAACCATTTCTTCCAATCCATTATTATTGGACTTAACTGTATGTTATTAAAAAAAATGCAATCAGATGTCTGTATTTTTTATTTAACTGACTTCTGCAAGTTTCTATCTAGCACTCTATTGGTACCATTCACATTATGTTTTATTATTAAGTTCAGCTAACTGCTGAACTTAACAGGCTCATCTACACTACTACTTACTTTGGTATAACTTTAAGGGCGTGAATAAGCCATCTCATTGAGTGACGTAAGTTATACAAACTTAAGAGCCGATGTCAACAGTAATATGTTGGCAGAAGAGCTTCTGCCATCAACGTCGCTGTTAATTCTCACAGAGATGCTTTATTATGCCAACCGGGGAATGTTCGCCATCGTTAGAGCAATGTGTGGATACTAAATTTGTATCCACATCTACAAAAATGAACTGTGGATGTCTGCATCCATATCTATGGATATTAAGTGGATATCCACAAATTTGCAGGGTTCTTGATATAAAATTTGTATCCACATCCACATCTGTATCTGTAAATATATCCGCGTCCATATCCAGAGATGCAGAAAGTTGCAGATATAAAGAGTATATCCGCAGAGTTGCAGAGCTCTACCCATCAGCTTAGAACGTCTTCACCAAAAGCATTTCAGTGACAACTACACTGAGACAACTGCATTGCTGTAGCTCTTCTATGTAGACTGGCCCGAGATGACTCACAAATGCAATCTGAGTGCAAGAACAGAGAGAAGCAATGTGGGCTTAATATTAAAAAAGCCAACAAAGAACATCTCATTGGGTACAGCTATGCAGGGACAAAGGCACTAAGGAACTAAAAGTATTCAGTGAAGAAGAAACTATGACTACAGGCAGTCCCCGAGTTACGCGGATCCGACTTATGTCGGATCCGCACTTACGACCAGGGCTCTCGCCCCGGAGCTCGCAGGCAGCGGGACCGCCCAGAGCGCAGCGGTCCCGCCACCTCGACCTCCGGGGCGAGAAAAGCTGCTCCGGGTGCCCCTGGTCTGCTGGGGACCATCTCCAGCAGACCAGGGACACCTGGAGCAAAGCCGGGGAGGCGGAGGGGTCCCGTGCCTCTGAGGCTTTGCTGTGGCAAAGCCTCAGAGGCGCGGGACTCCGCCGCCGCTGCAGCTTTGCTCCCGGTGTCCCTGGTCTGCTGGAGATGGTCCCCAGCAGACCAGAGGCACTGGAAGCAAAGCCGCAGAGGCGGCAGGGTCCCGTGCCTCCCCAGCTTTGCCACAGCAAAGCCTCAGAGGCGCGGGACCCCTCTGCCTCCCCGGCTTTGCTCCGGGTGTCCCTGGTCTGCTGGGGACCGTCTCCAGGAGACCAGGGACACCGGGAGCAAAGCCACAGCGGCAGCGGGGTCCCGTGCTGATCAACATCCTCTACCATCAGATAAAAGGGAGGAGAGTGTGGAGCTCTGACCAGCCACCAATATGGGGGCAGGAGCGAAGGAGGCACCTCCTGCTCTACCTCCTCCTGCTGCTGCGTCAGCCCCAGAGCTGCCTCTGACAAAAGTGGCCACACAAGCGGGGGAGGAGGAGAAGGCGCCATCTACTCTGCCTCAGCCCCAGCGCCTCCACCGGCAAAAGCAGCTGTGCGGGGGGGGGGGGGGGGGGGGGAAGCGCCGAGACCTGGGAGGTGCCTCCTGCTCCACCTGCTCCTGCTGCCACTGACAAAAGCAGCCATGCGGGCAGGGGGGAACGGCTGTTGGCAGCGTGCGTGCTTCCCTCCTCCTTCATGCCCCCTCCCTCCCCAAGCACAGAGTGGGGAGGCACCTCCTTCTCTGCCTCCTGCAGTCCCGCCTGAGCCACCACAGCTGCTGGAGGAACAGCAGGCTTGAGCTCCAACAGCCGCCACAGCCTGGCAACTAGCTGTTTGCAGCCTGGCTGCTGGGAACTGCTGCTATATGGCACCCACTGACATTCATGAGGTCCTGCATGGACCCAGTGGTCTGTCCAGGCTGGTCCCTACTGACTCCAATGAGGTGACACTCTTGCTCACATATTTTGGAAAATAAAGGATTAGAAAAACTGCTTGAATTTAACACCCACATTTCTACATCTGGGATTTCTTGGTAGCTAGTTGCCCGAATCCTTTCATTTGTGCCTATAATTGATGCTACCTGCAGTTTACTGCAGGCACTAAATTAGAAGCAGAGTGAAAACTTCTGTAAAGATCTCAAAAAAAGCCTTACTGAAAATCCAGCAAGCAGTTATTGTACATGAACAGAAGCCACTTTTAAAAGGTTTAATTTCTGTGTCGTGTTATTTTGATTTGCACAATATAAGAGCAATTAGACTATATGATGGGCTAATCATTAGCAGGGTGTCATTTTTCAGTTATACTAGTGTGAAGCAACACTGCAAATGTGTGCATTTAAAATGGTTTCTGTACTGAAATAATTTACGGCTAATTTCAGTCTATCAACATTTTAGAATTCCTCCATAAACCTATGGAAATAAAGGTTATTAATGGAGAGCATGACAACAGCCTTAAACTGTGATAATACATTTCCAGTAAGAATTACAAGCTTGATTTATTGGAACAAGAGAGTACGCTTTACTCAGAAGCTACATAACCCAAGATGACTTAATTCTTTACCAACGGGAGCTTAGTATCCTATAAGTAGAGTAATGGAATTAAATTGATCCCTGAATTTCAATTGCCCTAAACCCCAAGTTGTGCTTTAGGATCTGATCCAGCTCTACTAAAGTCTATGAGAAACATGGCAGCATTTAACACTTGCTTTGCACTTGTGTTAGTGGTTTAAAGGAGAGGAAAGTAAAAGAAGAATCAGGACTCAATATCAATTTGGCAAACGGAAACTTGAAACCAATAATTCCACAGAACAAAGTCACTAAGTCTAAGTCGACATTAGACCCAGAAGGTCAAGTTATGGTATGCAGTTCCAGCTATAAAAAATATGTTGCTGAAGTAGGCTTATCTTATCTTAAACCGAGCTTGGCACCATCTTCACAGAGGGAGGCTGACAGGCGCAGTCACAAGGAGTACTGCTGCCGACCAGAGCCTCCCTCAGCATTTGATTTAGCGGGACTTAATTAGGCCTGCTAAATCAAATGCCAGAAGATTGATATCTGGAAAGTGAAGACATGGCCTGAGTCATACAGAATAGTTACCCCCAGAGAATTTAAGTCTTCTCTGAAAAGACAGAAACATGAGAAAACAGCATAACTATTTCTCTATAATTCTGTTGTGGAAAATGTTTATCAATGCAAATTAAGGTGCTTACAATATATTACTAACAGAACTGGTCACAGTTTTTCAGTCAAAACATTTTCCTAATGAAAAACAGGATTTTGTCAAAATACAACAGTGCTTACAGGTGGAAAAAAAATGTTTCAAAATTTTCCTGACAAGTTTCAAAGCAAAATGAAAATTTTTACTTTAGATTTTTTTTTTTAATTCCACACCTCTCTACTTTCATTCCTTTTTTACCAACAAATTTAAAGGAATGAATGATGGCTATAAGTTTAGGGAAGGTTGCTTTTTGCATGCTAGCTTTTTCAGACTATATCAGATTTTGAAAAATCCAAAACATAAAACATTAGAATTTAGCCACTTAGCAAAGTTTGGGGGGAGAGGAGGAGAGGAGAAAATTTCAATTAATTTTATCTCAAGGTTTTCCTATGAAAATCAAAAAAACTTTCAAACACAAAAATGAGTGAAAACATTTTGTTCAAAAAGTTTCACAGAAAATTGCCTGGGTTTTTTGACTAATTCTACTTTATTAGCATGATAAATGCTGTGCCTAGTGCTTACAAAATATGGATAAAGGGAGATGTAGATTTTAAAAATACTTATCATGTATGGGCCTGACTCTGTAATCATGAATGAGAGTAATTTATTCAACATGAGTAGTCCCATATCATGCTATGCATAAGTATTTGCAAGATCAGGCCCTAAATTAAGTGAACAAAACAGAATAGGATAGATAAGGTGGAAAAAACAGAATAAGTGAGGGGAAAATATGACTCTACCCTAACTTGGGAGGTCAGTTCATCTGCACTAAATAAAAGACATTCATTTTTATTACATAAAAAATTAAGTTCCCAGGAACCGCTAGTTAAAACAAATTTCAACTGCACAAAATCCTGTATTTAGCACCAAAATATCAACGTGTTTGTTGACAGAGCAAAAGATCTACTTGAAGAGATTATGTGATCTGTGATGGAATTTAAGTAACTGATGGATTAGTTCTGACTTCACCACTTGTCAGACAATTATCTGTAGAACATCCCAATCAATACTAGAAGCATAAGCCAGCACTAGGGAGAATCTACTGAAACCACTATTACAGCTAAAGAAGATTTACAGAGAAGAGTAGATTGATAAAGATAAAAGGCACATCATCCAAAGATTTAAACGTGTTTTATGGAGGACGCTGTCACGTTATTCAGTTGTAACAGGCAAATGCAGATCATTGTTGCACCCACTGTTGTACGTTTGCCCCAAATTCTGTACCAAGTGGGCCAAGTGAAGTGTCTAATGAAAGCTTATGCTTAGATGATTCTGTCCATGCTACTCATATACGTGTATAATGTTTATATGTGAAGTTATGAATATGAGCTTTGTACTTATATTTTAAATGTTCTGTCTGGGAGACAGCAATAGGTGTCGACCACCTATTGGGAGGAGTGGTTATTCAGTGAATAACTGTGCTGAAAAACGATGCTGCGTGGACAATGGCTCTGAAGGTTGCCAATGAACACCTGAGGAGTGCGGCTGGGAACCTGCAGACCAGCAGGCACACTATGGCTGCCTGCCTAAAAGGATTTGGACAGGTCACTTGAACATATGATCAGGTCCAGTTTGGGAGGGATCCTGATGGTTCCTCCATCTTTGCCTTCAATCCTGCTTTTGACTTCAGAAGTATCCTTGCTACGGACAGAAGGCCAGGAAGGATTTGTTGACCCAGCCTAACACAGGATATACTTCAGAGACTTTAAGCTAGTAGTTTGTTACTTCTCTGCTAAGAGCCTGCATCAAGAACATATGTGTGATTGGTGTATGTAATGTGCTTTAACAATCCTACTTTCAACCTTTTCTTTCTTTTTTTAAAATCAATAAAACTTTAGATTTTAGATGCTAAAGAATTGGCTCAGCATGCTCTTTTGGGTAAGATCTGAGGTATAAACTGACCGGGGACTGTGGGTGGTCCTTTAGGACTGATAGAACCAGTTCAGATTTGGTGAGACTGGTTTTTATAACCTCTCACCAGTGTAAGGAATGGTGCTGGTTGTGGCACATGTAAAGCTGGAACGTCTAAGGGGATTTTCTTGTACAACTTTTTGCTGGCTAGACTTGTAGCTGAAGTTGTGTGTGTGACTAGTTTGGAGCCCTATAGGAAGGATCCCAGTCTTGGGCTGCAAGCAGGCCTGGTTTTAAGCAGTTTGCCCTGATTTGACCTTCACAGTGGTGCCCCTAGGCCACCTGTTATATTACAGATGCTAAATGTCATTATTCCAATTTTATAAATAGAGAATCTGTGGAAGAGAAAGACTGCCACTTGGTCAAGTACCAATCCAATGGCAGAGTTGAGACAAGAATCAATGGAGTTTTACCAGAGTCATCCGTGGGACTAGGATTTCCTCCGAGGTGACAACTCCTCTGACCATTACACAATGCTGCATCCCATGCACTTGCTTTTGTTGCTGATGCTGATGCTGAATTTGAACTGGGAATTCTTGCTGGTTAGAAGAGTTAAAATTTAACTCTGAGAACTCTGAGCTGCATCTAGGTAACATCCAGAATTTGGAGACTTTCAAAAATAACACCTCCATAAGAAAACAAGAGCAAGATTCTAACTCCCTGCCAAGCTACTCATAGACTCCGTTTTCAAACTCTCAGGACCGCTACTTGATCCACTCACTGCAGATCCCAAAGAACTGAAAAGTCACCTTGATGGAGTAGGAACATTTAACTATGCTTTGTTACAACCCTGAGCTACAGATGCCCTTTGCAGTTAATACACTATGGCTTCATAGTTTTACGTGAACACTGGGGCCATGAACAAGTGGGACTGTGGGATCTAGTGAGAGTTAGGTCTAAGAGGTTTACCTCCTTATCTTACATTTTAAAGGAACCTTTCATCTACTTCTCCACAGTGGGAATGGGCTGGTTGGAGGATGCTGTTTTGCATTGTTTGGACACTACTATGATCCCACCACACTGAAGCCTAAAAGAGCATTATATAGCATTAATGATGGTGAGGTTAGTTTGCATTTGCACTGATGTAAAGTACCATACAATTTAGTCCAATGTTTCCTAAAGAGAATATTTATGAAAATGTGCTTTGAAACTGTTCATTTGTAGCACAGACCAAGAATTGGACTACTTTGCCTGCTACACTGCATAAAAATATTACAGCAGCAAATCACATAGCATTTTTTTTAAATGGAAGAATTTAGAAAGGAACATTTAATTTAAACAGTAAGAAATTCATTGTTTGGATACTGACCTATTAAAAAACTCAACTTTCCTCAGCCCAGCATGGGCTACAGAACTTTTTGAGTTTTAAGCGGGTGCGCACATGTACAAAGTATAATTCTGGGAAAGCTAATAATTGGGTTCTGCATGCAGGCCTCAAGTTAGCAAAACACAAACTCATGCTTAACTTTAAGCATATGAAAAGATCCACTGATGTGAAAATTGTCTCTTATGCTTATAAGCCTCAGTTCTATTGCTTCAGTAGAAAGTAATGATCCTCATTTCTTTATTGGTTGATCCTTACGGTCCCACTCCCCTATTGTTTGTCTGTATATCTGTTTTTTTAATTGCCAAGTCTTCTGTATAGTTATTTTGCTAGGTGCAAATCATTTAAGATGGTAGGATATAACTGGTAAAGGAATTATGTTATAATATGGTGGGACTGATTAGTAAAATCTAGGTAAAATAATTGGTTAGGATATAGCTAAGCAGGACTCTCAAGTTTCAATATATAAGCTGGAGTCGAAGATGACCAGCAGAAAGAAGCAACAGAATAATAAGAAGGAAAGACCTGGAAAAAAAAGATGACAATCTCACCTCCAAGACACAGCTCAAGATTCTGTGCACGACCATGTCATATAGCAACCAGAATCCAGATGAGGAGACTAACCTTGCTTGGCAAACAGGGAAAGTCTGTCTCCTTGATTAAGATTGACCATGGGTGCTTTTTTTTTTTTTTTTTTTTTTTTTAAGCAATGTGTATCCTGCTTTCTTGATAACTGTTAATAAATAGAGAGTAAGGATATTACAGTGTAAAGCTCTTTCACTGATAAAAGGCCCCACAAACCCACAGGAAATTATGTCCTGAGCTCTAGGAATTGGATAAGGGGATAGTATTTAAATTAACAGGTTTATGCTTTGAGCCTTAGGAAGTGGGTGCCCCCGGAGGGAGGGAGGGAGAGAGTTTTGTGCAGGTAGCAACTGCATTGGAATCTGGAATACTGAGCTGGCCTAACTGCTATAGGTAAAGTGGTGTAAACCTGAAGAAGGAAACAGGGCTTATTTGAGACTCTGAATAAGGGGCTGCATTTTAAAGGTCCCCAAGCCAGGGCTGAAGACCTTAGCAAGGGTAGAGAGGTGGTTTGTTTACTGGATTCTAATACCCCAGCAGAAAGAGGTCATTCAGCCATGTCACTGAAGACCCTCTAAGGTTGGCAAGGCACAAGAAAAATCTCTTAACCCTCTTCCCTACAGATTAAATGGCTGATGTTAGAGGAATCAGATTTAGGTGATACACTTCCTAGCATGCAGCTGTGGCCATTTAACTACTCTGTTCTTAGATGAAAGCTTGATCAGAGAGATTAGTCTTGTATCATGCTCTGAAGGTGCAGAGATCCAAGCTTAGAGTCTACAACCTAAATATATCCCTTCCCCATTTCAATTCTTTTCAGTTTGACTAGCTAGACAGTGAATTAAATTATTGTTTCCAGGCGTATTGGTAAATGTCGATTTCAACATATTTATACACACACACACACAAAATATGTCCTTAGATGATCATCAACATTTACAAAGAAAAATGCAGCTGGAAAAAATAATGTTTGAGGTAAGAATATTTACTTTGTATAGTTTGACATGAGATGTTGACAATTTGTGTTTTAAAGCTTTAATTTTTTGAATCTCAACATCTGTCATTAAATAATTCTTTTCTGATTTCCCCCCATAATTCCCTGCAATTGTGAAAATTTAAATAGATAAAAGTAAAAAAAAAAAGGTTAAAAATAAACAGATATTAACCATCAAAAATTAAAGTATAATTATTACACACCAGCTTTTGTTAACTGTCCTTGGTAATACATAGATGCAGCTTAAGCATAACAGAAAAGTCTTTTTAGGAGCGGAGGTCTTGCAGTATCCACTTGCAGACATGCCACACGGTCATTATAAGTGACTCAAACGCTATTAATGGATCCAAACAAGAGTTTTTGTGCAGCTCATCACTAATGCAACACACTGAGATCTCTGACTCAATTGCATGCAATCTCATGAGGGGCATAGGTCCTCATCATTTGTAGCAATTATGATAGTCCTTCTTAAGAGTCACAAAAACAACAACAGCATCTGCCCTTTTTTATATAGAACGGCTCAATCCTGGAGTAAATAAAGTGACAACCCAGCACTTCCACAGGGCCCCATAATGAGATGGGGCATCCTGAAGGTAACAAAGTTAAATACAGACACTGTACTGTACAGTTGATTTATACACACACACACACACACACAGTACTGTACAGTTGATTTATACACACACACACACACACACACACACACACACTTAAATTCATCTGTAATTAGAGAAAAATAAAGCAAGCTCTATGCAGGGTGCGGTTCAAGGTTGTTTTATTTTAACTCTATTAAAGAGAGGCCTATAAAATGTGTATTTGCTCCTGGATATAGCCTACGCTGGCTTAAAATATACCAGCTGAATGAAAACCATTCTGTTATTCAGAATGTAAACATTTACAGAAGCCTGCTTCTTTCACCAAGTGATGTGTTTAAGCAGACATTCTAATATGCAAAGTAAGAGCAGCCCTAACAAACCCACTTGTTTCTCATTTTTCTTAGACACGGGCAACATAAAGCAGCCTTGTACTCTTAACCAGGAGAAACATACTTCCTCATTTCTCAGAAAGGTTTCAAAAGTAATTTCAGGTGCAGGTATTGTATGAGAGCCAACAAGGTATACTAACCAAGTGACTACAAGTACTTTACAAGTGTGCCAGCAATGCAAGATATATGCTTAATACGTGTTTTGTATTAAATATTTTATCGAGCATATGTGACTGCAGCATTAAGATCCTTAGCTCTGCCTTCCCCTCGCCCCCTTCCATGACTGTCATATCTTCCTTTTCATTTGTGTTCATGGTACCTAACACAGTTTGCTCTCCTTTGTGGAATACTGCTTTTCAGGTCTAGCCTCTACATTACAGCTGTGGCCTTCAAGATCCCCTCCTTGTGCCTTTGTTTCCTTGTATAGCATTTCACAAAGAACTGATGAATCTTAAAATGTTTCTTAAAATATGACACTAGCATTTTGATTACGTTTGCCAAGATCCCTAGGTTAACAGCCCTGGCTTATTCAGGTGGATACAGATTTTTCCATTCTCCCATCCCTTCCCCCACCTCCGCACTCCCGCCATTTATTTAGTTCTTTTATGAAGATTCCAGTAGCTTTCACAAAGGATGACTCACTTTAAGCCCTTTTTCTTTCTCCCCTGCCCCCCCTACCGCAGCTGACAATATTTACTCAGTATCTTTAGAACCTCTAAAGAGAATGAATTCTAATGTTTGAAGTTACATCATTTTTGATTAACTAAATACATATTATGGTGGTGCTAACAGAACGACTATAATTAAAGCTACATTGGATTTTCTTTTAATCAAAAGCGTTGATTTTTAAGTGTTCACTCATTCCCATGCATGTGCACTCTCGCATTTTCTCTTTCACCTGCACATAGCATACATACTCCACTCCCGACTGCTTGCACTTCAGTGGCAGATCCTCATCCCTTATAGGAAAGGCAGAGGGCACAAAGAGCATCACACATAAATGCACTCTGTTCCAGCTGCCTGCATGGTTTACTGACTCCTGCCATCTCTGCAGTAATGGTACCCTAAGACCCTAAGAGTGTCATCTGGGAGATGCATAATTGTACCACGGAGGATTAGATTTTAAATGGTGGGCCCTGTCCTCCATATCCACCTATGGGATATCCCACTAAAATTAAGAGGAGATGCAGATGTTTAATCTCTTTTTAAAAGTAAATAAGGACCCTCTAGGTAAAAAGCCCCTATTAACTAAATCTGAGATGGGGAACCTAAGGCCCAGGGGCTGGCTTGCCTAGATCCATCCGCCAAGGTTCGGCGCTCTCCTCCAGCATTGGGGAACCCATGTTGTATTCCAGCCCCCACCAATTCCCTCACGGGACTGGAGCATAAAATCTACTAGACTGGGCCCCCTAGGGCTCTGGTGTGCAAGGGGAATATGTAGGGAGTGTCCTTCTCCTCCTTCATCTGAAGAAGTGGGTTGTGCCCATGAAAGCTCATGATACCATCTACATTTTTTTTAGTCTCTAAAGTGCTGCAAGACTATTCGTTATTGTTTAAGTTTTTTCTCCTTTTCACCCGACTGAGGTGGTTTTGTTTGTTTATTGAACACAATTCTCACTTGTGTTCAGCTCCTAACTGATTTTTCCGTGGATTAGCAGTACCAACCCAAAAAAGGATCCCCACTCCTGATAAAAAGCCAGGAGAATATTTTTAGGCTCACAAAATAGTCATACAGAAGACCGAAATGCACTGTGATAACATGTACATTCTGGCATTACTATGCTATTTCATGGCTCAGCATCAACGCATGCATGTTAGGCCAGGTCTACACTGGCAGAGAAAATCAGTGTAAGATACACAACTCCAGCTATGTGAATTGTATAGCTAGAGTCAACATATCTTGCACTGACTTTCCTAGGCGGCCCCACAGCAGGAGGACAACGGCAGAAACCCTCCTGTTGACTTCCCTTAGTCCCTGCGACAGCAAGAAGTACTGCGGCTGAAGGGGGCATCCTAAGCATTCGATTTAGCGGATCTTTCCTAGAGCCGCTAAATCAAACCCAGAGCATCGACCCTTCTGTAAGTGGAGACAAGCCCCACACTCTGAGGCTACATTTCCAGCACCAATGCTTTGAATGGTTTTACCCTGAAGCTCTCAATAAATATGGTTAATATTAACTTTGAGCGAAAAAAAAATTAAAAAAATGGCTTTAGCAGAGTCTACACTCACTCCTAATACTGTTCATCACAACGAATCCATTGGCCTGTATATTCCTGGTAAACTAAAAGCAAGTTCTATGCCATTTAGCAACATTTTTCTTAACACACATGCTACAATTCTAAACAAAAAACCAAAAAACAAAAAACCAACAACTTGCCTTACAAAATGAGATGTCAGAGTACTTCACAACGTCCAAAGAGATGTTCCTGGCTTGAGCACTAACTCCATAGGTGGCTCAGCACCAACAAGGCTGGATTACCCTTTTATGGGCCCCAGTGCCCAGAGTGTGGCCCCGCCCTCCACTCTGCCCCACCTTTTGCCCCTCAAAGCCTCACCTGCTGTTCTGTTCCACCCCCACTCAGCCTCTTCCACCCCACCCCCAAAATCCTGCCCACATTCTGTCTCTGCTCGGCCTCTCCACCCCTCCCCACCCACCATGGGGAGGGGACAGAGAGGAGTACTGGCAAATACAGAAGTCCACATGTGCAATTCCTTGGAAACTAGGGTATTGTGGAAATCAGTGATGTCAGAAATGCCAGAGTTAACATAATGCAGTAATTATAACATTGTATCCAACCAACATGCTAAAAATTGTATTTTGTTAAACATATTCCTTCTCGGATTCCAATTCTGCCATCAGCTGTGTGAGTAGATTCTTGCACTCACATGAAGCTTCACCGAACTTCACGAGTGCAAAGGTCTGCCTGCATGGATGCGACTGCAGGTTGTAGCCCATGCATTAAACACCTCCTCAGAATACTAAAGAAATAGCAGCTTGAAATCCATGTCAAAATTATTAAAACTAGTTTCATATACTCCTACTGTCCCTGAATCCATCTGAAAATGCTGATTTTGCGATCACATTTTCCAATACTTTAAAATGCTTTTCTTTTCTCTGCTGGTTATGTGCAAACCAAACTATCAACAGGGGTAACAGTAAAATGGACTTCATACTAATTGCTGCTATCTTGGTTTGCACATCAGGGATTGAACCAGGGACCTCCAGTGCTGAAAAGCTTAAGTATAGCACTTGAGCTAGAGAGTCAGGCTCTCCATATGAGAGCTGTAACAGACCCATATTCTCTATGGGTTCGCTACAAAGGAGGAAATGCAATACAAACTGACCAGTGGGTTATACTGTCAAATGCTAACAAACTTGAAAAAAAAAAAAAAAAAAAACCTCACATCTGAAAGACATCGGAGAAGAAAATTATTAGGTGTCGTTTGTAACACTAGGTTAAAAATTAATAAAGCGATTTTAAGATGATAATCACTCTTAGTAGCTAAATTAATTTATAAATATAATTTTTTTGCCTTTTTTTGTTTAGTCTCTTCATTGTCAAAATTCAGTTAAGTCAAAAAAGTAATCACTTCCACTTTTATGGTAGCTTCTACCATCAATTTCACCTTTATGGTCTGGTATACCTGCGGTGTTTGTTTAACACACTTTGCAGGTCAAACTTTGAATCTATATAAAAGCAGCTTACATATAATTATTTTAATTATGAAAATCTCAGTTCTGTGGGTACATTTGTTTTGCTTTTATTCAGTCAGTTCAAAATTCTGGGCCCATAACAGCAGACAACGCCCTTGTACATTTTGGCAAATACCCTAGCTCTGTAGACACACATTACTTATCTCTGACAGAGGTAAAACTCTTAGATGGAACTCTCTCTGCATAATCCAGTATTCAGAAGTAAATAACTGTGCTGGACTTCAGAAGGGAAAATTAAAGCAATGGTACGAAGTGTGAAAGACCTGGTAAAATGTAGGGTATGTCGGGTGATGATTAGTAATCCTATATGTTGATCAGGATATAAATATTACATGGACATAATGGCAGGTAAAAAAAATGGAAATAAAACAGCAGCAACTGTATAGTCCAAGACAACTTAAAAGAGGAAAATTGATGCTTGCCACTTAACTGTAGTACATAAGAACATAAGAATGGCCATACTGGGTCAGACCAAAGGTCCATCCAGCCCAGTATCCTGTCTGCCGACAGTGGGCAATGCCAGGTGTCCCAGAGGGAGTGAACTGAACAGGTAATGATCAAGCGATCTCTCTCCTGCCATCCACCTCCATCCTCTGACAAACAGAAGCTAGGGACACCATTCCTTACCCGCACGTACTGGCTAATAGCCATTAATGGACTTATCCATGAATTTATCTGGTTCTCTTTTAAACACGGTTATAGTCCTAGCCTTCACAACCTCCTCAGGCAAGGAGTTCCACAGATTGACTATGCGCTGTGTGGAGAAGAACTTCCTCTTACATGTGATGAGTAAGTTAAAATGTCCTAAGAACAAATTATTTAAAGCAAGACAACACAATCTAGAGGTAAATATTTTTATTACATATATATAGGCAAGCATTCACTTTGGTTTACACATCTGCAGTTGCTTTTGTTTTGAGTAATCTGAAGTAAAGTTTCAGGTATGGTTTTTGATCTATAAGAAACCAATTAGGCCCTGATTCTAAATTATTTAAAGAAAAGATAAACCAATGGAAATGTTCCCATTGATTTCAACTCACCATAAATGACCAGAGAGGCTACTACCTGAGTCTGGCCCTCTTCCCTTGCCATGCTTCTATAGTTGTGACCAACTGAAGCATTCAAGCTCCAGGTCCCTTGATACTAAAAGAAGAGGGTTTGCTACCAAGATTTTGTTCAAGAGATCCAGGACTTCGGAAAACACTTCCCTTTTTGGTCCAAAATAGCCCAAAGCTGTTGTCTCAAAGGAAAAGCGTGAAAGACAATCTCTTTCCGTATGTTCTTATGGTTGGAAAGGTGTAAGGAACATATAAGAAAGGATTATGTTTGTTTTCTTCAATGGATAATTTTTATTTTCCATTTGACTGTTCTTTCATCATCATTTTGGAGGGGCTGCCAGATTTACACTGGTTGGTACTGATTCATATACAAGAGCATTTTTAACATATGGCTATTACTTAAATCTAAATCTGCTTTCGTTACAAACTGGTTCATTAAATAATTAAGGGTTTAGCAAGTCAATGGTACTTGACTGAAATATGCCCTGAGCAGAGGTTCACAATTATGGGCTTGTCTTCATAGAGACATAGGTCCACACTGTCAATTGGATTCAGGTTTGTAGCCACCTAGGTCCCATTTTAAAATGCAGTTTAGGCCTTCAATTCAGGTCATCCTTGCAACACAGCAATGCCAAATTACCTTTAAAAATCTGGGCCTTTGTGCATGGCACATTAGGGTGTTTCCCATTTCAAAATAGCAATAATGGCAAAGTACACCATGGAACTTTTACAGAACAGTAGCAGGGTCCATATGGCCAGTTAGCATGTGGCAAATAAGTGTGACAGATTCACACCCCAACTTGCTGTGTACAAAGTCTCCATGTAGACAAGTCTCTGCTGTTGCGCTCAGACATATTATATTGTTACTAGTTTAAGTGTCTGAAACATTGTTCCACAGTTTCTGGGACTGAGGGAAGAACTTACAAAAAAAAGTACAGTAACATCCTAAGACCTCTTTCCTGGAGTATGATGAGATGCAAATCTAGTTCAGCATGTGGTTGTTCTTAACATATTCATTAGGACTGTGCCTTGAAAAATTTATAGCCAATGGCACTTGATAAACTGCCAGCTATCTAATGAAGGCTTTTCTTTTCAGAGTGCTTCCCTGTCAGCCTGTTCTCACTTTTCTGTTTTCAATGTGGATATGATGCACAGGAATGCAAACATAGCATGTTCTTGGTAAGTTCATTGTGATGTACGAGATGGCATATGCCTGCATTTGCTCATTTTCATTATAAATATATGAAAAAAAACCAAAACCTCAATCAGACCAACCACCTCCAAACTGATAAACCAGGAGAGGTAAAAAATAAGGGTTGAGGGCAGCATCTGGACCACCAAGCCACCACATCTGACCCATGGACAGTGGGAGCCTCAGCCAACCTCCCTGACTGCCCCACTCCCACACACCATTGAGAAAAGCTTGCTGCGGGAACACGTGCATCTCTAAATGCTGCAAACATGGGGAAAAGGGCCTCTGCCCCCAGCACAAACTCGCAGTTCCCATTGGCCAATTTATGGCCAATCAGAGCTGCCTGTTTGAAGAACAGATAGCATGCAAAGTGCTTCCCCTCCCCCCTGTCTCAGGCTCGCAGCCTTCAGAGAACCACACGTCCCCTTCAGCTGGCTGCTCTGAGCAGCTGGTGGGGGCATGAAAAGCAGGGAGCCTGACTGAAGAACCTGCTTGGCTCCTGGCTGGGAGTTGTCTAGGTAAGCCTCTATCACCAGGGCCAGACTCTGGCACCCCAGTCCCTTCCTCCCCCAACCCTCTGGTTCCCCACCTCACATATCCCATAACCCTCTGCACCCCCGCTCCTGGACCCATACCCCCTCCCAGAACCTGCACCCCAATCTCCTGGGCCAAGTCAAAATCGAAACCTCTGTACTCTCTTCATGTACCCCAGTCCACTGCCCCAGCTCACAACCCCCTCCTTCACACAAATTCCATCTCAGACCCCACTCCCCCTCTTCCACACCAATCCCTTATTCCAACTTCTGTTCTGCATCCAACCTCTATCCCAGACCCCCACCTCCTCCATTAATATAATGGAAAAGTGTGGCCCTTGGCTACTTACCAAATTCTTGGAGTGGCTCCCCCATCAAAAATAATTGCCCACCCAAGATAGCGGCGAGGAGTCCTGTGGCACCTTATAGACTAACTGAAGATGCCACAGGACTCCTCACAGCTTTTGCAGATTCAGACTAACATGGCTACCCCTCTGATACTTGACACCCGAGATAGATACACGAAAATAGCCCACAGCAAGTTGTTAAGATACATCCCTAACTAAACAAAGCTACTATTGACCCTTCTTTGGTAAACATTGGTGTCCTTCTCTAGCCTTTTTTTCCCATACTGCTTTCAAAGGCACTAAAGGTCATTCATGTATACATAAAGAGTTCAATCCTGCAAAGCCTTAAATACATGAGTACTCCATATTCACTGAAGCCATCGCATGGAAGTCAATGGAACATATCCTACACTGAAGTAAACTGTTATATCATTGAAATCATTGAGAGTTAAATGCCGAGATACTCTTGAAAATCCTGCTAGGCTTCCATCTGTGTCTTAAGGAATCTCATTACCCTTCAATATCTAGCCCTAGATGAATGAATTAATGAATCTGGCAGAACATAGCAACCTTGTCTTTGAATCTCTTCTCTTTCTCCTTGAATATTTGTATGTATGAATAGTTAGTTCAATTATTCAAATACACAGATGAACAGGAACTAGAGAGTCATTTGCTGTGCACAACAGCAATGCACACTAGTTTTGGAGCTGGAATGCCCTCCATGCTTTCAACACAGATCTCCAGACTTATGGGTTGCAGGGAGGGGAAACTGAACCTTGGACTCCTGGTTCTACAAGCATGTGCCTCCACCAACTGAGCTAAGAAATCCAGCTCTGCTAGCCACGGGTATACCTCTGCATATGGTCCAATCACTAGCAAGAGGATGACAACACAGAACTATGTGATTGTGGGTTACATTCACAGTATCATCATCTTCTGCTACAGAACCCACAGGTCTTTAAGTTCATTCATAGCCTACCTAAGGCTCTCAGACCAACAAAGCTTGGGGGCTTTTTTGGCTCTCTTTTAAAATAATTTCTTCTATGACTCTATTCATCTATGAAGTGTTATGAATACCTGGGCCAAGACAAAAGGTGTAATTGGCAAACACACCATACAGAAAACATATCCACTCCCTTCCATATTTTCCCATCAAAAATGCCCTCACAATATGATCACTAGCACAGTTGGTGTAGTTAGATACACAGAAGTAATCAAGCAGAAATTTCATGAAATAATTGATTAAAAAGATAAAAAGAAATTTTGCACCCAGGATAGCACATTCTATTTGCCTGAGCCCATGTGTTAAAAATGGAACAGACATTTCCAATCGGACCTAACATGCTTTTACTGTTGACCACACTGCAGTTTTGCCAATTCTTATTTTATTGTGATTCTTGCAATATTTGGTGTTCTCCTTAAACGTGTTCTCCTTAGCTATAAGTCAGGCAAAACCCTGTTTGTATTTTACAAGATCCATATTGTATGGAATTGCTTCATCTACAGGATTTCTATAAGAGCTACTCACCTCTTGTGCAAATGATTCTGCTTTCTTCCGTAGATTCTTTTCCAACTCAAAGTTCTCCTGGAGTTCTTCATATTCTTCCACTGCCAGTACAGACACTATTTAAAAAACCAAAACAAAAGGACAAAATGAATTTTTAAAAGGCTAGGAAAAAAATGAACAAAAACACAGTTTGTTTTATAAGAACATAACGGCCGTACTGGGTCAGACCCAAGGTCCATCTAACCCAGTATCCTGTCTTCTAACAGTGACCAATTCCAGATGCCACAGAAGGAATGAACAGAAACAGGTAAACATCAAGTGATGCCCCTCCTGTTTTCCATTTCCAGCCCACGACAAACATAGGCTAGGGACACTATTCCTACACATTAATGCTAAAAGCCTACTGGACAAGGCATAGGCCAAGACTGCTCAGTATATTTTGAGTCCTTACAAAAAATATAAAACAGTTCTATGGGTTGATATTTCTGCATTCATTTTCAACCACTTGTGTTACTCTGACTTTGGTTTGCCCTCGATTTCTTCCCCAAAAAGTTCCTTCGTATACCATTGAACCATTAGATACTGAACTTTATAACACGGAACCATTAGGTACTGCATTATTTTCTTATGGTCCTAAACTGTTGTATAGTGTTGCTACGGACAGTTATATAGCTAAATTCCACACAACGAGTGCTACCTTTCAATGGCAGATGAAATGACACACACAATTTACTTACATTTTATGCACATCTGTGTGTGTTCACAGTAGGGTTGTCAGCATGTATCCATTTACATGGATTAACCGATAAGCCCAAATTTATCGATTAATCTTAATGGTTACATGCACCACCTTCCCTTGCTGCCTTTGTATTAGGGAGGTGAGAGCTGGTGCTCATGGGAAGCTGTTTTTTAAGCTGGCTCTCCGCACAGTCTGGCTCCGGAAGCCACCTCCGACACAGGCAGCAGTGGAGGCATAAAGGGGGCGAGGAGACAGGAGCCAATGCTCGCAGGGAGCCAGCTTAAAACCCGGCTTAAAAGCCAGTTCTCACCTGCCCCTCTGCATGAAAATGTGTAACCACTAAAAATTTCAGTGGTTACACATTTCCCCAAATACATGATTTTTAACATCCCTAGAACACAGGTGCACAAATGCTCCCCATGCATGCATATGCACCCTATGCGTTGTAATGTTGGGAAAGTACTTTGGGATGTTTCTTGTTATATAAACAATAAAAAGGTCATTATTTCTATTATTTGTCTCACGTACTGCCAATGAAATAGGTCATGGTGTGAAGCTGACTTCGTACCATAGTGAATTCTATAAATTAACTGTTCCAATTTCCAAAAATAATTCTTCAAGTGTTAAGGCCTACTTAGTATGCTGTCCCTTAACACCATCCATCCAGCCATGCTTTTATAATGGCACCCATCTTTGTAGCTAGTTGAAAACAAATCCATGACAGGCTACAGGCTTAAATTTAATTCCTATTTTCCATGAGGCTATTAGGCTGATTTTTTTCTGAGCTTCTGTTTTGTTTTGTTTTCCCCTCTCCACTCTCCCTCTTTCTCTGGTAACAATGCTGCAGTATTTCTAGACAGAGATGGTCATTTCATTGTTGCATGCCAGCGAGCAGAGGATAAGCTGAGGCTCCGCCCATTTCCCCACTCACTTATTACTGAAGGAATAAGCAAGTGCACAGTATCTACTTACTTTGTCATACTTGGACTCAAATAACCCGGTAACGAGCACAGGGCCCCTATTTCCCCACGTCAGCATGCACCACAATCTAGCCCTATAAGCATAATACACAATCCATAAAAGATTGTTGCGCATTTGGTAAAGCAGCGTGTATTTCCAGAAAACTGACATTAGTGGCTCTGTATCAAAGAGTCACTTTACATCAGAGACCAATAAGATTGCCACAAAAAAGTATTATCAGTACAGTTGAATGCAATATGTTAAAACAATGGTCATGCAAATGAGACTGATATTGCAGGCTAAAAAATTAGCCATAGTGAAGTCAGGCAGTGTGCAAGCTTCCTCATATTGTTCTGCCCATCCACCTCAATCCTGACCTGCGGGTAATATCAATAAACTCTTTAAAAAAAAAGTCTCTTAATGACTACTTGCACACATTGTTCTCTCAATGCACTTCAGTTCTAACTGACTAAGGACTAGTTTCCAAGAGTAATGACATACAATTTCTAACACCACCCTCAGTAAATCCCCTGCCTCTATGGAGACAAGCTTAACTGTGTCTAAAGCAAAGCACTGTCAGTGGTACTTTGTGACGTGGATTATAGGCTGCTAAAATCCAACTGATTTTCAAATTACACAAAAAGGAAAATTCTTAAACAAAACAATGAGAAAAACTTAAGATAATTCACCATTCCTGGCCAAAATAATGTATTGATTTACCTCTACAGAACTCTGCAACAGAGTTGTACAGTATTCAAAAGCTAACAGGAATATAGTACATTACAACTAGCAAATCAGTAATCTGTAGCACTTTGCTAGCTCACTCAAAGTACAGAGGGATCAGTCTATGATAAAGTAATTTTGTCTGCCTACGTATCCTATCTTAAAGGTAGAAGGGCATTTCTACTGTATATACTCAAAGATATCGCTGAGCTAGGCTTTGGGCTGTTAGTAGCCTACTCCATTAGATACTCTGAGTACAAACTTCAAATATGGGAAGACGGATTGTCCTTTTGCTCAAGCACAGGAAGAAATTTCAACAAAACATTGTAGAAGGTTTTAAGAAGAGCTATTGCTTTCATCCATTCCAACACACCAGCAAATACTTCCTAGGTACTGTGCATCATGCCGCTATTTTAGGGTACACCCACAAGGCAAACACACAAGGGCACAGACTATGCTGATCCTATGTACATCTTCCTATGATGTCATACATTTTCTGGAATCCTAGCTACTTGGGAGACCACATCCATGTACCAGTATGACACATGCCATCTGATAAACTTAATAGTCTCTTCATGATGTAACGGTCCTGAGTTGGTTGGAGAATATTCTGTGAGACGACCATGGCCTTTGAAACTTACTGTGCCCTTTGGTCGGTAATAGCCTGAATTGGAAGATTTTGGGAGGATATTGCAGGATCTACTTACTTGTTTTCCCATAGGAGTTGGTGGAGAATGATTGTGAGGAAATGAGTTAGAGAAGACTTAAAACAGGAAATGCTCTATCAGTGGGGGGAGATCGATCGCTCTAGCTCTCTGGATGCAACCCCTTAGGTGTGCCATTTTGAATGAAAAACTCTCATGCATATGAAATTGTAGATATTTAAAATTAAGTATTTACGTAAAAAGGAAGGTTGGTCCTTGTGGTTAAGACAACAGACTAGGCCTCAGGAGACCTGGGTTTAATTTCCACCTCTGCCACAGACTCCCTGTGAAACTCTGGGTAATGTCATTTAATTCTCTTTGTGCCTTGGTTCCTCATCACTACCAAACTCCACCTGCCTTGACTATTTAAAGAATGGACTTTTTTAGAAAAGGGACTGTCTCCTACTGTGTATTTACAGGGGGTGGGGAACGTTTTTTGGGACAGGGGCCACTGACCTACAGAAAAGCCAAATGGAGGGGGGAAGGGACGCACACTAGTGAGAAGTTAAGTAACAAAAAACCCGAAACCCCTCACTGATGTGGCCCCCGTCTGAGGATAAAGACACTCCCCACATTCCCCTCCCACACCAGAGCCTGTCGGGGCCCAGCCTAGTAGATTGTGTGCTCAGGGCCTGTGGTGGGGCAGTGAGGGGCTAGTGTGCCAGCACGGGCTCCCCACTGCTGGAGATGTCTCTGAACCTCAGGGGCCAGATTTAGGCAAGCCGGGGACCGCATCCAGCCCCTAGGCATGAGGTTCTCCTGGTTTACACAGTACCTAGCCCAAAATGGCCCCAATGTCACTTCAGTCACTACAGAGATAAATTACAAGACAAATTAAGAAAAAGCTCTGCTGATTATCTGGAGATAAAAGATGCTTAAGGTAGGGAGATGGAGAAAAACAATATTAAGAACACTCACCTCGGTTACATTTTTCCAGTAGTTTTCTCTGCTCATGAACTTCTGCTGTAAGAACAGCTTTTTCTTCCTTTATTTTATTTCCCTAAAAGGAGTATAAATAAAACACAGATTAATAATAAAATAGTGAGAATCTATTTAATAGCATAATATATTATTGCATCTTACGTAACATGCTAAAATTTACTTTTAATAGTTAATTTCTGATTTGAGAACATACTTTCAGGTTCAAGCTGTAATTTTCAAAGGGGTTAAAAGGAGTTCCCCACCTCACATTATATTTCCCTCCTTCGTAGCACAACAAGGTTGATGAACCCTCCGATTAGGCAGTATTCAATTAACTTCACAACTGACTGTTTTCAACCAACACACTACATACAGAAAGTACTGAATACACACTAATGGCTTCACTTCCCACACTACAATACATACTTCTTCAATTACTTCTACAAGTTTGCGCCTCAGGTTTTCCAGTTCAACAGTTATGGTCTTCTTTTGCTCCTGATCAGATATAATTTGATCTCGCAGCTCTATATTTTCAAGAGGGAAAAAAATATTTTTCATCTTATGCTTGGTTGGGGCGGGGAAGAAATCCAACAATTAGGTGGCTAAGGCTGAGCATGAAACACTAGGCTACAAAGACAAAATATCAGTCACAGTACACAGCATAATAGACAGGCAAACGTGTGCTTCTCCTCAGTGTCATATAACAGATCTGCAAGGTGGCTACAGTTTCAGATTTGCTCTACCAAGGTAAACTCCCTCATCCTGTTCTTTTGTCTTCTCTTTTTTTGCATTCTGCAGTAAACTCTCTTTGCAAGGCAATATTCTACTATGGGTCCAATGCTGCCAATTGCTGAAGACCTTCTGTGCTCTCAGAAGATGCTCAACATCTCACAAGATGAGGCCATGTGGCAATAGAAAAATAAATTTTATAGGATCCCTGTAAAACAAATTAATGCACTTTAATTCCTTTCAGATCATGATCTCTTGTCACAATAAGATATAAACAAACAACAGGCACTTAATACTTTGGGAGGTTTTCTGTGAAAAAATTCTCCTGAATAGCTGCCAATTTTATAACCCTTATGACATAATTTGACGGGAGTCAGAATATAACCTTTTTTATTGATAGAAGAGCTAATTCTAGTAATTTTCTCCTCAGAATTTGTTTCTTAATTTACTTCATATTTTGATAATTAAATTACAATGGAATAAAACATTTGATTACAAACACTACTTAATGGGAGCATAAAGGTTTAGTTTAGAATAGTTGCTTAGCACTAAAAAAAACAAAAACAAAAAAAATATACAAAGATACAGTTTTACTGGTATGTATTCGTTCTCATTGAAACCTCTCCTTCCCCACCTGCCCTCAATTCTTCATACTACTGCTGCTCTTTGAATGCCAAGCCATTAACTTCAATATCTGTTGTTCTTCAATTGCAGAATGGGCAGAGATCGCTGGACATCTTGCATACTGGGAGTGGTGATTAAAATTATTTAAAATCCCTGGAAATACTGGGCTTTTCACATTTCTTCTTTTTGTCCAAATAGGAGCCTCCATCCTGCTCTGAGACAGGCACCCAAAGAACTTTCCATGTAGGCATCCTTGCAAATAAATTGGCAAGGATTGGGGATGTTTTCTCTGTGTTGTTTTGGGGACAAATTAGCAAAGATGTCCCATTTTAAACAAATGTAATCTCCCTCCAGACAGACACACAATATATCCCCTCCTACTACAGTGATTATTATGCCACTGCTAAAATACTTTGCACTTTTGTTCCAGTATCATGTAACAAATATTAAGGAAGACTCCCAACGCCCATGTGACGTAGGCAAAATTATTTATTCTTCTTCTACTGTACAGAAGGAAAGTCTGAGGCACTTGAGGGTTGTAATTTGCTCAAGATCTAATAGTGAGTCAGTGACAGAACAGGGAACAGAAACCAGATATTCTAAGTTCTGGACAACAGACCTCATTTCCCTTTATAATGGCATCTTCAGCAGTGACTAGAGATACAATGCACCCTTCTCCCCTCTGGCCCCCACTGTGGGCATGCTTTTCTGAACCTTTGGAGGTGTATTTTCTCCCTGTCCTCGTCAGCGTCCTTAGCTTCTCAGCAACCCAACTTTTCCCTACTCCCTCTCTTCTCAACCTCCAACAGGATCCTTGGCTTCTTTCTCCAAAGAAAAGTACAGGTTGAACCTCTCTGGTCCAGGACTCCCTGGGCAGCAACACCCTTAGTCTGGCAGGACCACAGATGTTGCTAGACCAGAGAGCCCAGCTGCAGAGGTTGAGAGCAGCTGGGAGCGGAGCTGGTTTGGTTGACGGCGGCCTGCAGGGGCAGTGACCTGGGTGTAGAGAGCCCTGCGAGCAGCCGCCACCATGCATGGGACCAGAGTCAGATAACCCCAGGAGCAGCTGCTGCCCCACATAGGGCTGAGGATAGGGAGCAGAGCCTCACAAGCAGGCTGGGGGCAGCAGACCCAGGCAGGTGAGCTGGAAGGGATCAGGTCTCTGGGTTCTCCTGGGGCAGCTGCCAAGAGGGAAGCCCTGGAATAGCCTGAATGTCTGACCTCCCCCGGTGCAGCATATTACCTTGTTCAGAGCCTCTCCAGTCCCGAGGGTGCCGGACAAGGGAAGTTCAACCTGTACTAGAACTTTTGAGTTTTGATCCCAGCTCTGACAGTGATTCGCTGGGCAGCGTAGCATTTATCGGTTCTGTGCCTCATCTTTTCAATAGGTAAAATGGGGAGAATCATACTTCTCTACTACACAACTAACTAGTTTAATATCTGCACAGTGCCTGATTTTTAGATCCACATTCTTTCACTAACATAAGCTGCAGCAGTAATTGAGGTCACCCAAGTTAAACAGAGTTATTAACACCATTAAAGCTCAGGACCATAAAACACTAAGTCGTAGGATTACAGTTATTGTGATTAGAAACAGTAGAGGGGGGTTCTTTCAAGAAGGGAGCATTTTCCCCTGTCTCATAATGCTGAATTTGGGAAATACATGCATGCCCTTTGTCAGAATCCATGCCATCATAGTCAACACAGACTTATGACTTCACAGCAGAATCGGGCTGGAAGGGAAGCTTTTACTCCAGTACAGATGGCTTACATGAAAAGAAAAGGGAACCCAGAAACTTATTAATAAAGAAGAGTTCTCTAAAATGTACACTAGGGCTGTTAAAATGCATTTAATCAGGTAAAAGTGTAACCACATGCGGGGAGAGAGAAGGCAGCTCGTGGGGAACCAGACAACTCCTCACGCACACAGGCTCCTGCTTCCTCCCTGCCCTGCTGCAGGAGCGGGGAGTGGGGCTGTGTATAACCATGAATGTAAACCGTTTACATACATCACATCCCTAACAAACACCTTATGTCACCCTCAAGCTTTGCTGTTTATCCTGCTGCAAACATCTCAGTTTAGCACATTCATTTTAACAATACCTCCAGTGAAGTTAGATGGACACAAATAGATACACACACAATGAAAGCTAGCAGCAAACTGTGTGTAAAGTTTCCTGAACAGGCATGCAAGGCAAACAGCAACTGGAAAAATGCCACAAGTGATCCTGCCCTCAGTCTTCCTGTGTACGTAAAAAGTAACAAATGTTTGACCGATCACAGTTACTAGACTGATGCAAATGTTTACTTTATTGAGTCAACAACACTGAAATCTCTTCCCCGTGTGTAGGATTACTAGGTCATTGCACTGTAATTTGTTCTATGGTAGATATGTTTGATATGGTAACTTATCCTCACAACACAGTCTATTCAAAACCAGAGCTCACCTTTTATTTGCTGTTGACAATGCACCGAGCTGCATGAATCTGAGCTACCTTCAGTTTCTGTGGATGAATCATCGTCATCAATGTTAATTTCTTCTGTAATGATATCTGGCCCCAATTTAGCCATATACAACATGCTAATTCTTTTCAGGGTCTTATTTTCTTTATTCAACTGAAAAGCAAAGATACACACAGTATGTAGCTATAATTAAGGTTAGATTAACATATTGAAAAGAAAAGAAAACCCTCACTAAGTGTGTTCTGCTTCTTTGCTTTTTAACCAGAAGATTTGTCAATCATGCAGAAAGCAAGACAAAATGATACTACTTTACAATACAGCATGTAACACTAAAAATGGCCCCACCAACTGCTCTGATGTGATTTGGATCAGTAAGGTCCATTTCTTACTTCATATAAGAAATGTTTCTCTCTGGTACTTCTGGTGAGTGAAGATCCTAGATAGGCTCAAATCAAATTAACACGCTTACTTAAACCCTATATATTCTTTGTGATAGCTGCCTCAGCTCCTGCCTTTAACCTCACATTGGTATTAATGAAAGTGCTAATCCTATAGAAGTCATACTTAGCGTGTAATTATTTTCATGCCAGTGACCTAACATAATATATATGTAAGAAGACAGTCATAACACAGAATTGAAAACATTGAATGCACTATAGGTCATAGCCACAGGTCAGTGGTTCTCAAAGTGTAGTCCACAGACCACTAGTGGTCCACGACCACCTTGCAGGCAGGCCTATGGGCTCAGGGATCACCCCCACCCCCACATGCAGCAGGGAGCCTGCGTTGATGCTCCAGCCCCACTACCCCCCCTCTGCCCCCAGTAACATTGGAGCACCAGTGCCGGCTTCCCGCTGCAAGGCGGGGAGTAAGCCTCACGGGCTGGGTCTGGCTTGTGCAGGAAGGAACTGTGTGCTTCAGTTCCCCTCCACTTGCCTGGAGACTTTTCCCACTGCTCCCATTGGCCAGAATCACAGTCAATGGGAGGCATGGGGCCAGGTAAGCACCCCCCGTCCACCTCATGCCCAGAGCCTGGACTCCCTTCCCCTCCCACATCCTCCACCACCAAGTTCCCCCACCCTACTACTGCACCTTCCCTCCCAGAATCTCCACCCCGCTCTCGCAGCCGACTTCCCACCCTCAAGCGGCTCCTGAAACCAAACCTCCCAACCATACCCCCACCTTCAGCCTTCCGCTGCACCCAATCTTCCACCCAGATCCTCACTCCCAACCCACTCCTGCATCCTACCACCCAGCCAGGCCAGTCCTCCCCGCACCCATTTTGTCATCACAGGCAGTTGGCTGGTGGTCCGTGGAAGGGTTTGCATTGTGCAGGGTGGCCACAGGCCAAAAAGTCTGAGAACCACTGCCACAGGTCTATGCCCGTCCCCAGTAGCTGGGCTGTATGCTAAGCAGATGAATGACTGGACAAACACAATGAAGCAGCTTACATGAACCCTGCCATGAAGTGAGTTGGTGGTGACTGGAAGAACTGGAGGATCCAGCTAGCTAAAAATTAGCTTAAGTCTCTCTCCCAGCCTTTCCTTGGTTGTTCCACATCTGTACTCTGCCTGCATGCACACAGGTCCCCAAAGCAAAGTTCCACGGTGCACAAAGGATGACATATGCCCATGTGACAACATCCAAGCACCTCTCTCTGTACCTATGGAGACTGGGCCCTGATCTGCCTCCAAGGACAACGCACCCTGGCCTATACAATCTGAGAAAATTCAGCCAGAGACCATCCATCCTCTGAGTAGAAGGATGTTACCTACTGTTACTGTACTGGGTAAAAGGTAAAGAACCCAGGATCCAAGCAAAACTCCCACCCATAACAATGGGAGGTTGGCTTTGAGCCTCTTCAAAACACATCTACCTTCCAAAGACTGAGATAAAGGAAGCAAAAGGAACCTTCCATGTTTTAATCAACACATACTAACAAGCACATCAGCCCCACTGGACAGTCCTCGTCTTCGGCCAGCCATATGTCACTATGTATGTTACACATCATGAACTGAGGAAAGGAAACTTACAGACACAAATTACTTTTCTTAGTTATATGCGGATTGACTACCTTATGAATTCTAATACTGTGTCATTATGCAAACAATTAAGTAAATATCTCTGGAAAGTACATTGCTAATGCATCTAAATTAAACAGATTTCTTGTTGGTGTGATTTCTGCCACATCCGAAGAAGTACTTTGGGCAGACAAAAAAACCCAGCTGGCATTGCTAATGAAATTTGGTTCAAAATTGCTGTAATCCATTTTCTGATGAAGTGGCTCAGATGCATTTTGCACAACCAAAAATACATAACACAGAGATAAAAACATTCTTTAATAATAATGTACTTCTGATGAGATGGAATATAGAAAATTACACACTTGGTAAATTCATCAGACTAGATGCAATCAACAGAGCACTGAAGGTCACCTTTTGCCTGCCCTCGGTTAGCTTTCATGAACAATCACCTGAAATGTAATGCTTTGGCTGACTTTTTCATTTGATTCAGATACCGAGATGCTCATTATTCCTTTATGTCGGATGTGGAATAGTTTTAAACTTGTTTACCATTTAGCCCAAATGCATATAAAAATGGGCTATAAAAAGTAATGCTCAGTGAATTACTGTTATCTTGCTTGCTGTTCCAAAAACATAACTACACATACTTCTAAACAGAAGGCACCTTCCATCAAAACAACAAATATACTGTACAGTATTTCACACATGAATTACAGTTTTATCTATCTTAAAGCTATTTCATGTCCTAAAAGAAGGCAAACAGACATCTGCTGTGCTAACAGAGACTAAAAACCCTTCTTTCAGAATGAGATCATGAAATCAGAATTTAAATACAACTGAACTGTATTAATTGTTCTTACCTTAGAAGCCAAAGTTTCAGCACTTTCACGACAAGTCTTTTCAATTTCAAGGTGGTTCTGCATACAATTTACTTCTTCGATAACCATGTGAGAAACTAGAAAAAGGAAAAATGTTTCTTACTAAAAGTTTTTAAAAACTAGTCAGCTGTAATTGACACACTCATCCTGTGATTATGACTACACATCACTCACTTTTAAAAATGGTATTGCTAATTCCGAAAAGCACAGCCTGTATGAATGCATGTACAGTGGAAAGATTATGAAAACAGAATAAGAGATATACTTTGTAAGCAACATTCAGATTAACAATCATGCTAGCAATAAAATTATAGAAACTACTCATCAGTAAAAAGCATGTCATATAATGGATAGAATTTTTAAGTCCAGAAGAGAAAATGTTGGCAATGATCATTATGTATTCATTTTATTGTAATGGCACACAGGAGCTCTAATGGGACCAGAACCAGGAATGTTAAGAAGTGTGTAATTCATTAATTGTGCAGTTGACAAAGTTTTTGTCAACTACACGATTAATTGATAAGGGTTAGTCCTGCAAGCACTCAGTCCCGGCTCATGCCAGGTCCTGGGAGATACCTCTGCTGCAGCTCTGCATTAGAAGTATTTTATGAACTGGGCAGGCAGCCGGGGAGCAACCCAGCTTAGTCCCAGGAGTTGCCCTGCAGTGCAAACCAGGCTGCCTGCCTGCCCAGCTCCTAAAATATTTTGAATGCAAAGCCGCAGCAGGGGTAGCTCCTGGGACCCGGTGCAAGCTGAAATTGAGCCAGGCTGCTGGCCAGACCTCTAAAAAAATTTACTGGGGAGGTGGAGAGGGAGTGTATGTAGTTGATAGCATTAACCAATAAGCTTTTGCTTATTGGTTAATTGTTTAATCAACTATACTATTACATCCCTAACCAGAACTTCATAATACTAGGTGCTGTACAAAGAAAAGTAAGGGAAGGCGAGGGAGAGTGCATCCCTGACCCAAAGTATGAGTTTGTTCAGACCACAGGGCACTCACATGGAGTAGCACCTTACTCCACAAGCATGCTCACTAAATTCAATGAGACCATTCAAGGTATAATGTAGAATTCTGTTACTGGATGAACAATACACCATAAAAGCCATAGGATGGGCATGCAACACAGCATAATGAATACTGCTGTTGAAACTTTTAACTTTGGCATTTCCTGACTTAATTTTATCTGTGCAATCAGAACGATGCAATAACAAAGGTTTTTATATTTTAATTATTACTGGGGGGCTGCGCTCCTTGTTTGTTATGCTCATTAATCCCCTCCTCCCTCCCCCCAACACCCACACCCACACGCGGATCTATTGGCTTTTGCGGCCAGAAAGTGAGAGAACTATGCTCACCAACCGTCCTCTCTTTAGGGGTAGGTGTCTGCCCAGGAGTGGGGAAGAGGATGCAGGAGCAGGAAGGGTGCAGGAGTGGGCTGGGGTTGCAGACTCTCAGCAGGGTGGTGAGTGAGCAGGCTCGGGGCATGGGGTCTTGGTGGAGGAGGTATGTTAGGATGCTGGGGGTGCAGGGTCTTGGCAGTGGGTGTGAGGGGGGCTCAGGGTGCAGGGGCTCAGCAGGGTGTTGAATGAATGGGCTGGGGCCACGTTGGCACTTCAGCCTGCCCCCCCAAGCCAAAACCGCATACCCCCCATCCTCCTCACTCCGAGCCCTGCAGACAGCCTCTTGGAGCACATCCCTGCGCTGCTGTTCTCCTATACGGGAAGGGAAGCAGCAGCCTCAGTGCTTTCTACCCTCCCCCCTCTGGAGGGAGCCCACACATGTGCCCACCATATGGGCTCTGTCCTGCCTCTTCAGCCCCCCAGCTGCTCCTCACTCCCTGCCCCCAAGCTCCAGGCCTATCTACACAGACTTGTGAGGAGGTTGTGCTGCCAAAGTGGTGCAAGCAGGACCTCAGGTGGGATGGAAGGTCCTGAGGGGTAATCTGTGGCCCTGCCACCCCGACCTTAGCAGGAGAAGGCAGCAGGCAGGATTGGCAGGAGCCTGCCCCTCTTCCTCCCTAGGCCACGCTTCCTTCCTCCTCTTGGGCTTTTTTGGGGGGGTTGATTTTCCTTTGCACATGTCAAATCCCAAATGTCTCCAGGCCGTGCAGGAGCAGTAGCCACTCTGCACTCCTGGCATTTCAGAGCAGTGACTCTGCGCTCTGGCAGCAGCTCCAGCCCCAGGTTGCACACAGCGATGCCCCCCAAGGTCTGGCTCCACAGCCTTTGCCTCTCTCGGGACAACAATCCCCTCCCTCGTTCCTTCCCCCACCTCCAGGCTGCAGTGGAAGCCCACAAATCCCTTTTGCCGGCTCCCCTCCCTGCCGAAGATTCCTGCCTCCGCCTCCCCAAACTCCTTCAAACTTTCCCTGCCACAGTAGGGACAAGATCAGTTGGTGGGAACAGTGCCTGTAGACACCGAGTGACATGCTGCCGTCACTCTGTCATCCCACAGGAAACGGTGGTGGTTTTTTTTTTTGTTTGTTTGTTTTTAGAGAGAGAGATTTATGGCTGGAGTTAGTACAGTGCCAGGGACAGAGAGAACAAAACAAAGACTTTACAACCTGTGCACCTAGTCCTGCAAAGATATACATAGTGGGGATGTTAGCATGTACTCAGGCTTATCAGCTATTCCTAACAGTTACATAGCACTCCTGCGTAGCTGCCTGCGCCCTGCACTGCTGCCTCTGATGAAGAGACAGCAGCACTGGGGAGAAGGGCACAGGTGGGAGCCAGTACATGCAGAAAGCTGGTTTTCAAGCCAGCTCCCTGTGTGTACCGGCTCCTATGGAGTTGTCCTTCCTCCCTCTCCCTTCACGGCCTCTATATCAGAGGCAGCAGCGTGGGAGGGCAGGTGGGAGCCGATACAGGTGGAGAACCGGCTTAGAAGCCAACTCCCCACGAGCACCAGCTCTCGCCTGCCCCCTGCGTGTAAACATATAACTGCTAAACATTTCAGCAGTTTCACAAATACATGATTTTTAATATCCCTAATATGTAGGTAAACCCCCAACAGGCACATAGATCCCTTGGTGAGACCGGAGAGCCTAAAATCAGACACAGTGATGATAGTAGCACACATTGGAAAGATCCACATTAGAACTGCTGAGATTATTTCAGAATGATTGTGAAATAGATCATCTGGTTTCTTACATGCTTATATGGTCCCCAGAACCCTGGCATCTAAGCATCTCACAATGTATAAATGTATTTACCCTCAAACCTCACAAATAGGGAAGTAATATGATCCTCGTTTCACAGAGGGGGAACTGAAGCACAGAGTGATTAAAGACCACAGATGGCAGTTAGGTCCCTAACTCCCATTGACTTCAGTGAGAGTTAAATACCAACCATAATCTAGTGATAGAAATGTAGCCGTGTTAGTCTAGTGTAGCTGAAACAAAATACACGATTATGTAGCACTTTAAAGACTAACAAGATGGTTTATTAGATGATGAGCTTTCGTGGGCCAGACCCACTTCACTTCCTCAGATCAAATAGTGGAAGAAAATTGTCACAATTGGTATATTTGGTTGTGACAATTTTTTTCCATTATTTGATCTGAGGAAGTGGGTCTGGCCCACGAAAGCTCATCATCTAATAAACCATCTTGTTAGTCTTTAAAGTGCTACATAGTCCTGTATTTTGTTTCAACCATAATCTATGGCTTAGAAAATCCCCTCTTCTAAGTGAGTTGCCCAAGATCACACAGGAATTCTGTGGCAGAATAGGGAACTGAGTCTGGGTCTCTCTAGTCCCCAGGTTAGCATCCTAATAACTGTCCCATCTTTATTCTAAGGGCTTAATTTTGACACCTTCTAGTGTACTGGGACTCTGCAGCCGACTATGCTGGCTTATTCCTTTCCTTGCACAGAAAGGAATCAAGATTTCAATAAGAAAACAGGACCACTCACAGAACACAACATCAGCTAGAGTGGCAGAATTTAGCTTGAAGGGAGGAAAACTGGAAAATCCATTCATAGTATGTATTGCCAGAGGGACAGAGAGTTAAAACTTACAGATTCATACACTAAAGAAATAGGGGTATTTTCTCACCAGAACAAGCTTGAGAATAGTGATTGGAAACATATTTTCATGCCATGCAGCTCATTACACAGATATAAAACAAGTTAAAAATTGGAACAGGCACTACCAGTGCCCAGATACCATACACTACACAGATTAAACAGTTTAGGAAGACAGCAAAGCACTGTCAGTTGAGAAGTTTCACCATTATTTTACAAATGTGCTTTTAATAATGCTATGGAGTCAATAATACAAGAACATTTTGTTTTGAAATGTAAAGTAACTTGGAAATTATGGGCCAAGTATGTGGCTACAGGTGGAAGGCAGGTCACACAAGCTGGGACAAAGGTGACTGTTTTAAGTCACCTCGACATTCCCTGATTCTGGGACCACTATATGTGCAGGGTTCATTTTCCAGGAAAAATCAAAGTTGCCCTTAGTCTGCTCTAATTTCTACTGACCACCAGCAGCCTGAAAAGGCCAGAACAACAGCTGGATATTTGCAAAACATCGAGGAAACCTGTCCAACAACCTCTACCTATCCTCAGATCACATTCCCTAACTTGGCAGTAGAGAGAAGAACACCACGAGTCTCTCAGTCCCTGTGGAACTGCCTATGCTGGTGTGATCTTTTGTGGCTAGTTATGCTTGCTTTACAGAAAGACTACACTACTGATATGGAGCAAAACAGCTGCCCTTCACTGGAGGATGTGGAGGAACATATTTTAGAGAGGGAAACTAAAGAAATTGACTATTTGTGCTTTTTCTTTTGTTGTTGTTGCATCATAAACTCAGAAATCGAGACGGATGGACATATTGTAAACCCATCAGGACAGAAAGAACCCTAGCTAAAATCCTGCATGCGAAACTAGTTAAAGTTAGAGAACAAGGAACAGGTCAGATAGTACAACTAGAGATTACTCTTGGTTCACTTAAGCTTAATTAACCCGCAATTATGATTAAACTCAGGGAAAAAATTCTCTCCAAATTAAACACAAAAATATATTACTTCCTAAGTCTGCCCAAAGTTCTTATTATGTTAATATTAAAATTCATAAAGCAGCACTAAGTGGCCAGAAACATCTCTAACCTTGACGTTTTTTCAGGGGTAATAATAATCTGCAGCAAATGCAGGCCAGCCAAAAACCACTTAACTAATTAGTAGTTGCAGTCACCGAGAAAACATGAATCAACACTGTTATTACAAGTGGCACATTTGAGTGGCATCTAATTATGACTTGATGAGCACGATACTTGCATTATCAACATTACTACTGCATCCCATCAGGGACTAAAAGCTGCTGATGGCATTGACTGCGAGAAACTCCCACTCAATGGTACAGCAGCACCCAACAATCTCCTTGGCAGGGGCACCCTCACTAAATGACACGTTAAGCGTAATTACTGGTAGACATTGTAAATAAACAGGATTGGAAGTGAAAATTGTACCAAGTGCATAAGACACAATCTGACACATTGGAAGTGGCAGCCTTAATTGAGAGTTTCTTTGACTGCTCAAGATCATTTCAACTGCATTTCTCGGAGGACAGTGATTATAACTGTGGAGACAGACGGCATAATGGTATCAGCACTGCTGACAGAGCAGTGAATTAAATTGTATCTGCTGTTGTGTGAAAGCCTTGATGAGAGGTACAGATCCTTAGTGGTCTTATCATTATAACACAATGGTCATGTTGTCATCAACCTTGCTGGCTCCAATTGAAAAGAAATGATTGTGTGTTGAAGCTTGCCCCCCCACCACCATCTTCTATCTCTTGTGCTGAATAGAACCAATTTTCAGAGAGCTATGAAATCACGCAATAGGGCCTAAAATGCAGCTGCTTGGCATACAAACGGGGCCCCATTAAACTGGAATCACACACAATATGTGTTTATGCCAGGAGAACAAATAGAAGCTGAGTACAGGCCAAGTTTATTCACAGACACAAAGCCGGTGTAGCTCTTCATCAATATAATTGCCTTTTATATTGTCATTTAAATAATGGGCTCTATTATTGCCTTAAAATCCTAATATTCCTGGCATTTTATCACTGTGTTTACAAGGTATGTTCTTTAAAAACCTAAAAGGAAGATAAAGGAAACCTATAAAATTTTTACATCCAGTATTACTTTGAATTTTAAGCCTTAACTACTTGACATTTTTGCCACTCTCTGGTATTCACAGTATCGTAAAAAAATAAAAAAGCAAGAGTCTGCAGTTTTTTCCACAGGAATGATTATTTAAGAACATCCTTCCCTTATGAAGCAAATATACAAGATCATTTTAGGTGAGTAAAGGTTATCATTTTTAGATTAATTTGCTATAATATATTTATGAGCAATTATGCCCCCCCCTCCAAAAAAAGTTTAAATTAAACTTAGTCTCACACAGCATATTTGTGTGTGTGCTTTCCAAATCCTGTATTCCTAATGCTCATCATGCATTGACATAAAGCAGATGTAACAGACCAAAATCCTATTTTAATGGTCCCTTATGAGGAGCTATTCCACTAGGATACTTCCACTCCCATTAGCTGTGCTTTGTTAGTTCTCGACACTATACAGTGTCAATAAAACCATTACCATAAAAAGTGTAAAATTGGATCGTGACATTTTTCACAGGATAAAATAGGACTTGCTATAAAAATTACCAAGGGACTGTGGTGTATAGTACTAGAATGCTTTTATGCCATTTCTCTTTTACCAGCTTGACTCACTTCCCTCTACACACACACACAAAAAAAAAAAAAAAAAAAAAAAACACACCACACGCACACACCACCGCTACTCAGTTTACATGGGTACAACTATTCAGTTTACATGGGTATAATTCCAGAGTAATTCAACTGCGTTATACTGGGGAGACAAAGCAGAATTTGGCCAGTACGTTTTGAGAGCTTCCCACCTGAAGATGGCTTAACTGAGTTCACGGATTGAGTCAACAACTGCTGTGCTAGCATTTAACCTGATGCAAGCTGAAATGGTGTGTGATAAACCTCTTTAAAACTGGGCTTTGAAGGAGAAAATGCAATTGAACCTGAACTGCTGCATTGTCCAGGGTGCACTGTGAAGCCAAGTGTTATTCTTGTAGGTCTTACTCTAAGAGTTAACATTTCCATTGAAAAAGCCTACTTACTTTTTTGAAGCTCTTCAAGTTTTCTGAATGCCTCATCTCGCTCTTGTTTAATTTTGTCACACTGCATAAGGGAAGAGAAAATAGGAATTCAAGAAGAGCTGCAAACATAGTTGTATAATTAATTGTATGTGTAATATTCATATAAAACCCTAGGAAAGAGGGTTAAGAAAGACAAGGAACCTATACACCCATAGCTGTTTTGCCCTCAGCCCCTAAAGATCTGTGAAAAGTAAGTTGTTTCCTGAGATGTTTGACATCACAGCTGACTAGAGTGCAATCAGTCTTGTTTCTATACTGTAGTGTTACTGAAATGAGCACAGCTAGTCTGCAATTATTTTAGGAGTGTCACTTTGTCCGAACCAGGTGTCAGTAAATTCTAGCACACATTTTACAATCATAGAAGTAACATTAATGGCATGTGAAATATACCGTATATTTATCAGCAACACCATCTACTTTTTTGCACTTTTTCCTTGATTTCTGTACAAATCTCTCTCACTTGGGGGATTTATACTGCTGCCCATCCCCACAGCACCCGAGTGCTTTCCATGTAAACTCAACAGCAATAGTGAATTCCCTAGTGCACTACATAAAGTCTTTGGCACCTCTCTCTTTTTGGTAGAAAAACCATTCAAAATTGGCATGGCGGTGGAGAGGTTGCGGAAATAATTAAAATCTCTCTTTGGGGGTTGTTTCAGTTTTAGAGCAGAAGAGATGTGAGTGTTCTGAGTGTCATTCTTATGATGGAAATTCTTTTTAAAAGGAGAAGAATCAAATGAACACTTAATTGGTAACTTGCCACTACAGCTTTCACAACTCCATATAATAGATGTAATTCCAAGAAATAATGAGCACAGCTCATATGACACACACTGTAAGTGATCATCCAAATCATGGAAAACACATGACTGTATGAGGAAGAATGACACCATTACAGAGAGAACTTCATGAAATCTTTCCACATAACATCTCTTACATGGCCAATGGAAGCAGGCAACATTCTTATAGCTGTGCTGGTCCCAGAAGATTAGAGACACAAGGTGAGTAGGTTATATTTTTTATTGGACCAACTTTTACTGACAAGAGTCATAACCTTTTGAGCTTATATAGAGCTCTTCTTTAGGTTTGGGACAGAACAGCTCTGTGTAAGCTTCTCTCTCTCATCAACAGAAGTTGGTCCAATAAAAAACAATAACCCACCCACCTTGCATCCTGAATGCTCAATGTAAGTACATTCTATCTCACAGGTAGGACTGCAGTAACTAACGATGGAACGGATTCACCAAATCAGTATCCTTACAGTGTAACTACATCTCCAGATTTCATGTTAAACATTTCAGATGATCCTGCCAAATTAAAAAAATATATTTTTGAAAATAAATTGTGTTTCTATTTTCAATTTCCTCACTGGGGACCCCACTTTCAGACAACTGAACGTGGAGCTCACAGGAACAAAGGGCCTGATCCAAAGCAGACAAAAGAAAATTGGAATCTTTCCATTAACTCCAATGGGCTATGGATCAGGCCATTCCCACTACTCAGCTGAGGGGGAAACCAGGGAGGGAGCTAGGCCTCAGCAAAGGCTGCAGAAGCCACTTTTGGGGGCATCCTATGAAAAACATGAGGAAAAGGAGCTGCAATGAGCAAGCAAGTGCCTATCTCAGTGAAAGTAGCTGCAGGGTGGGGAGGGGATAAGATCCTGCCTCCCACCTCCCCCTACCCTCCCTTCTTGCAGCAGGGTCAGCTGATGATGAGGAAAGTAGTGAAGCCATGAAGGGGAAGAAGAAAGCAAGCTGCAGGGACTGGCAGAGAGCTGGGTGGGGTTGGCAGTTTCTCCATGTAACTGTAGGTTGCTGGAAGAAAAGCAGAGGGGAGAGAATAACCCGCCCTAAAGCAGCTAAAGAGGGAATGAGGGAAAATGGATGAAGCATTGTCTGGGTACCTTAGGGGGTTTTATTGATACGTAATGTCCAGGGATGGCAGTTTTATAGAAATTTTGGTGGTGCTCTGAATGCCCAGACTGTACCCCTCCCCACCCAAGCTCCCCCTCACCTATCTAAGGCCTTAGGAGGGAGTTTAGATATGGGAGAATGTTTGGGGTGCAGACTTGGGCACAGAGTTTGCGTGATTTGTTTACGCTTTGGGCTGGGCACGGGATTGGGGTCCAGGCTCTGGGAGGGAGTTTAGGACAGAAGTGGGTGCCCAGGAGAGAGTATGGGGGTGCAGGGAATTTGGAGGTAGGAGGGGATGGAGTGGGGGAGGGTGCAGCACTTAACTGGGACGCTCTCTCTGGCAGCGGCTCTTACCATGTGTGCTGCTGCCTGCACGCACCGCGTTCACAGCTCCCACTGGCCACAAGGAACACCCACCTCTCTCTGGAGCTGCAGGGATGTGCTGGCAGCTGGCACTCTAACTCCGCTGTGCTGCCGGTGGTGGTGGCAGGGGCCCCCTGGGACATTTTAGATTGCGTGGGGTGGCAGGTGGAGCCAGGGAGAGACCCAGCGAGGAATGTAAATTCCTGGTTAAAAAGTTAACTGGTTAAACACTATATCTGGGGGTATCCTAGGAAAAACCATGAGGAATAGGAGCTGCACTGAGCAAACAATTGCCTCTCTCAGCGAGTAGCTGCAGGGGAGGGGATCAGACGCCTCTTGCAGCACAGTCAGCTGCTTCTGATGAAGGTAGTGAAGCCAGGTAGGGAATGGAGAAAGCAAGCTGCAGTGACTGTCAGGATGAGGTTGGTACCTTCTTCTTGTAACTGTTGGTTGGAGGGAAGCAGAGAATAACCAGTCCCAAAGCAGCTAAAGAGGGAGAGCCAGCAAGGGGGAAAAGGCTGAAGCACTGTCTGTGTACCTTAAGTCACATGGGCAGCAGGCTGCTCCAGCCAGGCTGGGCCACCAGTTAACCAGTTACCGGGTAAGCATGCCAGTATGGCTACTTACTGGGTAACTGGTTAAATGTTTACATCACTAGTCCCAGAACTAAACATTGCTAGAGTAGGGCTCACAGGCTAGGAATATTCCTGGTTCCTCGACACCATGAGCCCATAAAACTCACTTCTCTGATAATGGCTGAATGTTTTCCCCAAAAAAGGAAGAGAGGGAGGGAAGGGAAAGGAAAGGAAAGCAACACCTCAGTTTCTATTTACTAATAATTAATCTAACATCTTGTTGCTTCTTCCCCTCCTCTCAGTTTTTGCAGCAGGAAGCTTCTGTCCTACCTCACTTTAGGAGAGCGGCCTAGAGAAGGGAAGTGGAGAAAAGCAAAATTTTTGTATCTTTTTTTAAAACTGCTGTTTCACTTGTCACCCTCATTGAAGAGCAACACTGCCTTGCACAGGGATTCTGTGTGATCTACTCTTAGCTAATGATTAATACTGTAGAGCAACGGCACATTGTACTGCCACACTTCATCCATGGATTGCAAAATGCTTCACAAGCTGTTTGCCTCAACTCCCAGGGAAGCATTATTACTGGAGTTGTAACTATGTAAAGAGATTAAGGGCCTGATCCAAAGCCTAGTGAAAACAACGGAAGTCTTGCAATCGAGTTTAAGGGGAAGCGGTTTGGATCCTTTATAACTTGCCCAAGGTCACACTGAGTCACTGCCAGTCAAGATTAAGACCCAGAAGTCCCAATACAGTCTCTGGCTCTAACTGCTAGATAAAACACCCTCCAAATCTTGTAATGAGAAGCTAATGGCCCAGTCCTCCAGACTTTCTCTCACAAGGCCGGTCTTTGCATACGCAGTCCCACTGAAGCCTACTTAGACATATATATTCATATGTGTGTAGTTCTAAGGCAAATCTTTACACACACAAGTAGTCCCACTGAACGCAATGGGATTACTCATGTGCGCTGTTAGTCATATCTGTTTGCAGGATTGAGACTGCAGGCTTGACTCCTAAGTTTGCAAACAATTTCCATCCTAAGTCATAATTCTCTCAAGATTTCATTTGTTGCTGCTGTGCCTCATGACAAAGGAGGTTTTACCATTGATTTCAGTGAGTGCAGCATTGAGCACACTGACTTCAACCATGCAACCAGATCTACACAGTTAGTCCCTCCACAGCCAGATTCAATCCCCTCAAAGTCCCATTGAATTTATTATGTAGATCATTCCATCTCCCCTGCCCCACTCCGTTTCTTAAAATGAGGAACAAAAACTGTCTTCATTTACTTGCTTATAATACATTTAAATTAGCTAATCAACCTTGTGTTTAAAAGAACACCACACTTAATTTTGGACATTAAATCTAAAACTGACAGTTGCTTCCAAAACTACTATTGTTTCTTCAGGGTAAGCAAAACAAAAAGTAAAATAAAATAAAAAACACAATAACCTTGTTGAAAGAGAAACATTAAAAATACATACTTTATGTTCATATCAATAGGCATCAAATGCAAGAACAGAAGTACATAAGATTACCATTAATGTGTAAAGTCTATCACTAATTGTAATTATATAAGACATTCTTGTGAAACAAGTTTAAAGTAGTTCACCAAATTTTCCACTGTCAGTATTAACTAACATTTCCCATTTAACAGTTAGGGCTGCCAGATGGTTGAAGCAAAAATACTGATCACCTGTCCCCCCTTCCCCCCCCCCCCAAAAAAAAAAACACTGGGAAAAAATTCTGTTGAAGGAAAAAGGGGCAGGGGGGGAGAAACCAAAGTTGTTAAACAAAAAAAATAAAATAAAACAGCATGTCCCCTTTAAGAGTGAGTGCAGGGATAGGAATAGGGGAGAAGTTGAGCACTAAGACCCAGGGGAGTCATTGCTTCCCCTTGGTCTTTTTGCCGGCAGCCATTTTGTGCCAGCAGCCTTGAGGAACCAGGTAAGCATGGGGGCTGGGGTCAGGAGGGCTCGGGGGGAGGAGGAGGGAAGCCGGGCGCTGAGTTTGTAGGGTTTAAATTTGTGCCAGGCGTGTTTGTAGGGTTGCCAGGTGCCCGGCATTTTCGCCTCCTGGCTGGGGGGGGGGGAAGAATCAGAAAATACCGGACATCTTAGGTGTCCGGTATTTTCTGAATTTTTTTTTTTTAAATCAGAAAGGAGGCGAAAATACCGGACACCTGGCAACCCTAACAGTAGCCATTACAGGATAAATGTTTAGATATTAAAATCAAAATGGATACATAAGAAGTCACCAACATGCATGAGTCACCAACATGCATAAGGCTTCTTTGCTATAGTAAAATATGACTTTAAGGCATATGTGTTTATGTCGTCAGTTGTGTAATATTTATAGTGTCTTTGTGTTTTTTATTAAGCACTGCAGCAAGTTATGATATTATATAATTGTTGCTTAGCAACTCAGTCTGAATTTCTTAGCAAGCAAATAAAAATCTGTTGTTATTTTCAAGAATTAGATCACTTTAGTTCAATTTACTGAATTAATTTTATGTTAATTTTTCTCTAGGACCTGATCTTTCAAAAGCTGGTACAGGTACAAATCATGTTAAAGAGATGTGGCGAATGGCTAAGAGGGAGGTTAAAAACATGTGCAATTAAATAACCATGTACCCACTGAAAATGTCAGCAGTTACAAATAGGGTGGCAGTCTGCTCCCCATACATACTGGCTCCCACCTCCTGCCCCGCGCTGCTAACTCTGATACCGAGGCAGCAGCTTAGGGTGGCAGGCAACTCTTCATGAGTCGGTGCAGGTGGGGAGCCAATTTTTAAGCTGGTTCCCTGCACATACCAGGAGCCTGCATGTAACTGTGAACATTAACCGATGAACCCGGGCTCATTGGTTAATCATGTACACGATTACACTTTCACATCCCTAGTGGCTCATACTAAAGTTTAGATTTCTGCCTTCTGGCTATTCAAGTTACCAAGCAATTCTTCATTGGCCAAGTCTAAAACTGTAATCTCAAAGGTCTTCTGAAATTTCAGTTTTGCTAGCTAGTATCCCTGGAATCGGCCAGCTAGCATGCCAATGTTCGCTTTCAAAGAGTAGGAAAGTGTCACACGCTTTCTGTCTCAACACCCAGGAAAGAGGGAAGGCATTATTACAAGTGAAAATATGTGAATGCCGAAGATACCCATGCAGTTTAGTATAGCGCATGTTGGGAGAGGGATGAAAGACTTCAAATTTGATCAGGATCTTGGGTCAGTATAGCATAAAAACTGTCATTGCCTATCCCACGCGCTGATCTTGCCATGTGACACATTTAAGCTGTTTCTTGCACCCACATGAAACGCCACTGACTTAAATGAGACTCTGCATGGACACATGAGCCCACCAGGCAAAGCACACTGGAAGTCTGGAGCCGTAGGGTGAAATCTGAGATGCACTGATGTCAATGGGAATTTTTCATTGAGGGAATGAAGCCAGAATTTCATCCCTAGATCCTTATAATGAGCTCAGTTATCCTGTACCCATTGACATCAATGCCAGAGCTCCTATTAATTGCAATAGTGCAAGATCCAGCCCTAAATAAGAAGAGACAACTTATTTTTCACTTTAAATAAGAGAACCATCTTTCTGAGTCATGTATTAGATATGAAGGCTTAGTACATTCTAACTGTTCACTGTAATAATCACGGGTGATTATTTAACCTAAATGTCTGGATTTATCAAAGTATACAACATCATCGTACAGAGAATTAAGCTACTAACTACATAGCCAAACATTCCTTTTTTTTTTTTTAGACGGTCATTTTACAAAGAATTTTAAAATGTTACAAATGTAATGAAATATCAAATTAAAATTTAAGCACTGTCCAAGAAGGACTCACATGACACTTGCCACATTCAACATACAGACAAAAAGAAGCATGTCATCAACATAGGGATCCTTTTCTTTGTTTCTAGATAGAGGGTTGCTAATAGGAGATTAATTTTCTAACAGCCAAGTAATTAGTTTCCTTTTCTCACTGCAGTACTATTTGCCATTTGGTCTCAAAGAAACTGCATACGTACAAGCAAACAATGAAAATGTACACTGTTTCTTCTTTTTAAGAAATTCTAGTTTTACTGACATTTAAAATATCCCAAATTAACTATTCCTTCTCTGTGAAAGCAACACAAGGAAAGAACGTTAACAATATTAAAAAACAGATTCAGAGATACTGTATATACTATTTCTTGAAAGATATTGGTCTTATTCCCTCTTCTACTGTCAGGTTGACAAAACATTGCCAATGCTGATTCAAAAAAGTAGTTTCCGTGTGATTATCTATAGCAAGTATTCATAAATATTTATTCATTCCCCGACTCTGAATTCTTCAGAGCTGCATATTTAGTACCTTGGAGGGCAGAGGGTAAATTTTCATATGACTTAGTTACCTTGACATCTTTAGTTCTATTATGTTTTGTTTTTTAAATAAAAAGGACCTTTTTCACTCCATTACGATACATAAACGATGCTTTAAAGGAATTTTTTGAGGAAAAAGGTGGTCAGGATTATTTGCTTTTGTCTTCACATATTAGCCATGTCAGTCTTGTTTTGCTGAATACCTCACTTGGAGAACTTAATGTTGACTGTGTACACCTTAGTAGGATGGGAGGGGGGAATTGTTGAATTTTTGACTGCGATATCTTTCCTCCTGTTACTTGAGTTTTAATATATAAAAACATTTTTGTGCTAATAGCCTTATTAAAACCAGTTCCTCTTTTAATCAAGTTTTCCCTGATCTCTCTGACATCATAGTCTAGTTCTTCATAGAATCTTCCAGGGGAAAAGAAGATAGAAATTGAGGTATTTTCCAATACAAAAACAAGCAGCAAAAACAAAAACAAAAAAGCCTTCTTTCTGCAGTAAAGATGTACAAAGAGCATAGATCTATTTTTCATTTTTCTTTTCAGGTTACTTTTGAAACAAGCTATTTGTTGTGTACTGAACTCTGCTTGCATTTTGAATAAAAAACAGGACTATGTAGCACTTTCTACTTTCTAATATATACCAAATTCCTTTTTTCCCCAAGAAAGAAAAGTATCTGGCATGGCATCTTCCATATTCATAAAAACACAGCTCTTCATTTAGGGAAAATGGCCAATAAACTGTGGTAGAACACCACACACACCATTTAGATCTTACATTGTGCTTTCCACATGTAGGTCTCAAAGCAAAGTGGTTTCTATCATCATCCCCTTTCTACAAATGGGCAGAGATGCAGAGAGGTGATGCAACTTTCTCAAGGTTACACAGTGAGAGAAAGGCACAGCAAAGAACAGAAATCAGAATGCCTGGTTTCAAGTTCTATACCCAGTCCACAGGACCACACTTCCTCCCATTCACACTCAGGGATCAATGCAGCAAAGTCCAGAGCATTGTGATCATTATCCTGCAAAGAACATAAGTACTTGCATAACTAAGCATATCAGCAATCCCATTGAAATAAAGTTAAACATGGTTAGGTATTTTGCAGGACCAAGACCTCAATGCTCAACACTAGAGGTAGGCAAAAAAATGGCAGCAAAAAACAAAGTTTTCTTTTTTTGTTTAAAATGTGAGGAAATTCTGAACAATTATTTATTTGCAAAAAAAATTAATTTTGCTGGGAGGGAGGAAAGCTTTGACAAAAAATGTTGATCAGTCCTGCTGAAAGCTCTATGAAGGCAGATATGATCTGGTCTCCTAGAGTCGAGACCAGGGGTGGGCAATAAAAATACGATGTCCTTCCAGGGTTAATCCCTGGCAGAGCACCACTGCTATATTTACCTGCACCTCAGCATGTATCGGGCATTCACAGCTCTTCTTGCCTGCGAATTGCCATTCATGGCCAAATGGAACAGTGGCAATCAGTGTCCCAGTCCGTGCCCCTTCCCACCACTCCAATTGGTTGAGAACAGCGATCTGCAGGCAATAAGAGCTGCAACCACCCGATACCTGCAGAGGCACAGGTAAATACAGAAGTGGGGGCTTGCCAGAAATTAGCCCTGCAGACTGCATCCAGCCTGCAGGCCAGAATTTGCCCATCTCTGTCCTAGACTATAGAACGGATCACTATGAGACCAGGGTTGGAGTTTTGGTGTGGCAGACGTAAGTTCAGAGCAAAAGAAGAAACAGGATGGAAATTAAAAAAAAAAAAACTAACTTGGACAGAGACAGATTTTGTCACTGGGGATAGGGAGCAGGACTTCAGAGCCTGAGCATCAAATATGACACTTCCAGAGTCACTGGCTGAGGTTTCAAAACTAACTCAGGGATTTAATGATTAAGAATTTCCACTGAAAGGCTGCAGAACCATCAGCTGATTCCAATGGAAGTAGCATGGCTAAACCCGAGTCATTTTGGGGATTACCAGCGATTCTGAGATCCTCAATGTTTTACTTATTACTTTAAGAGGTCCAGTCTTGTAGTTGTGACTGGTCCATATGAAGTCCAGGGGAGTTTCAACTTCATCATGCCTATGGGATCGGGCACATCTATAATTTTTATTTCTATTAAAATGGATGGAAAATCTGGGAGGAAAGACTGATTTCAAATGTATTTTTTGTATTGCATGCCTACGTTCACAAGGTCTTTTTAGATTTTTTTTAAATCATAAATATGCATTTGGTAAATTGGTTCTGACAAATGAGATTCATAGTTAGGGGAAGCAAGTCTTCCCATGACATGTTTGAATGGTTTACATTTTCTACATTCTCTCTTGCTCTACATTCACATTTTAAGCACTTTTACACTGGGCGCTGCTGCGACCAAGGTTAAAAACATGTTAAAAAATATGTCTAAGGTAGACAAGGCTAGGCTGTGTAACTGTTAGTTTTTAAATTTACAATCCATGTATTCAAGCCACAAGGCCAAGCAGGAACTTGCTGCTACATCACTGAGGAATGTGTTTGTCTCACAATAATCATATGCATCGCTGTATGTTATTCTTCACCTCTAGTGTATAGTTAGCCTTCAGCTGCTACAAGAGACAACAAAAATCCTCTCAATGTACTTTGACTCACTGGAAGTCTTTGTCTACTTACTTCAGCTATCTAGTACATTAGGTGTTTAAGGAAACATATTGCAGAGTACAAACCTCCTCTTTTGTTTTCTTGTTTGCTGCTCTAAGATCTTCATATTCACCAATAGCTACAAAAAAAAAGAATTAAAAAACAATATTAACATAGTATAATAGTACTCTCATGAGTTGTTCCATGAACAGAAATCCAACTGACTTCCATAGTCATTCATTTTAAAGCTGTCAAAGTTATCTAATCTGACCTCCTATGTAACACAGTTTAGAGAACTTTACCTAATAACTCTTGTCTTAAACCCAATAATGTGTGGTTGAATTAAACCAACTCATCAGACTTCAGGAACCTATGGAGCATCAGGGTCTTAAAAATCAGCTTCTTCAACCAACAGTGAGCTAGACAGACTCATACTAACAAGCTTCAGAGGGGTAGCAGAGTTAGTCTATAAAAGGAAAAACTTAAAAAACAACAAATAGTCTAGTAGCACCTTAAAGACTAACAAAACACGTAGATGGTATCATAAGCTTTCATGGGCAAAACCCACTTCTTCAGATGACCAGAGTATAGTAAGTCCAGAACCAAGAATAAATAAGGGAAGGGGGTGGGGGAAGAGAAAAAGAGGAGGGGAGGAAGAAAAAGAGAGCAGAATGTACAAACAGTTACAAGAGGCTATTAAGAACCATTAGCATCTCCATTGTTTGGTTGGTTGTTTAAGTCATTAAAAGGTGGAAGATAGTCTGAACTCAATAGAGGATGGCTATTAGCATAAAAATTAAACTTATGTGAATCAAGTTGTGTGAATGAAGTTAAGTTCCAATCCTTCTCTGTGTATTTGGCTTGTGGAATTGGTCTAAAACAAAACAGAAACTTGGAGCTCCATTAATGAGTGTCCGGGAAGATTAAAGTGTTCTCCAACAAGTTTAGTTTTAAATCCAAATTAGAACAGATTAGAGATCAGATACTGCCTTAGGACTGGTGACTCAAAGTATCTAAAATACTTTTACGACTCCTCCCCATTACTGTAATCTCTGAGTACTTCACAATTTTTAACATATTTATCTTCACAATACATTCACAGATGGGGAATAGAGTTATAGAATGCCTTAACTTCCATTGATTTAAATTGGGAGTTGGACATAAATAACTTTACAAATCTGATCCATAGTGACTTGCCCATGGTCAAAAAGTCAGTGGAAAAGGAGGGCATGGAATCTGATCTTCAGTGTCTCAAGACAGAGTCCAAACCACTAGAATCAACCATCTTTTAATTTATACATCTCTTTCTATATATATAAAAAAGTTTTTCCTGCTGGATGACTGAGTGATGTCATCATGTCACTCTCTGTCCCACAGCCCCTCCCCCCCTCAGCCACCTCTCTACCTCCCTTCCTGGTGCCGAGGGCCCAACTTCCCTGGTGCTGGGGCGAGCGGCAGCCACACAGCTTTCCCAGTCTCCCCAGAACCCTGGGGTGCAGGCAGGCAGCCACCTGGCTTCCCCAGTGCTCTGGGGAGCGGCTGGGAGTCGTGTCCCCTCCTCCCTCATGGGGAGGAAGAGATCCAGGAGCCACAAGGGGTGAGAGGAGCAATGAGGCAGGCCTCAGCCCTCATCCCCAGCAGCCAGGTGCAGGGAGCAAAGAGGCAGGGCCAGGGTGAATTCAGCCTCGGAGATAGGGAGTAGGCCGGGGGGGGGGGAGGGGGGGTTAGGGTTAGAGTTAGAGAGCCTAATTCGAACTACCTACTCCGTACCACGTGTAGCCGCAGACACGGAGTCCGCACTAACGGGGATTTAAAAATGGCGGCGCCCAGCAAGATGCAAATGAAGCCTGGGATATTTAAATTCCAGGCTTCATTTGCAACTTCGAATGCCTACATTAGCCACCCTAGTTCGAACTAGGGTGGCAGTGCAAACATACCCATAATTTGTCGACTGCCCCGGAAAGCCTCATTTCACGAGGCATACCAGGGCGGTCGATAAAGGTTTCCCTTGTCGACCACGGTGCATCCAGACTGCCCTGATGTGCCGCCAAACAGCTGATCGGCACAGTGCGGTGGCCATTTTGATATAAATGAAGCAGCGATTATTTAAATCACCGCTTCATTTTCCTATGTCTAGTAAACTCATCTACATGGCTTCATCGACGGAGCCATGTAGTCTAGACATACCCTAACTGTCAGAGTCATCACCTCACACACAACAGGGATACATTACATATCTCACAGATACTGTCATTCTACTTCCAGTTACACTGATGTAAATCAAGATTAACTATTAAAGTCAATGGATTTAAGTTAGTGTAAAAATCAGTGAGACTGGTGCATACCAATGTTCCATTTAATCTTTTCCATCCACGTGCAGAATAATTTTTTATGTGCACCCAAAGCATGTGTAAGCATGCCCCACCAGTAGAAACAAAAAAAAAACCCTAGCTGTGGTCAGTCTGCTAATCAGGTGGGCGGCATTTGAACCTCCCCTGGGTGGTCTCACAAACCCACAGATTACAGGGGACCCTGGTGCCTACTATTCCTGCTAGCTGTTTGCGGACTCTGGAACATGACTGCTTTTGTTCAAGTCTGCAAAAATCCCATGGGGCCATAAAAAGAGTGCTGATATGCTGGCCCATCTGCTGAAAACACCTATGTAACTGTATTATCATTATTATTAAATTAAAATCTTCAATGTACTTTGTTCACTGATACGATGTTCATTTGGTCCCAAGTC